>NC_080024.1:133561435-134761435 GCF_030020395.1 Manis pentadactyla | reverse complement strand
CTATTCACTCCAAAGGACAGATCCACCATACAGAAAATAAGTAAAGAGACAGAGGTACTGAACAACACATTAGAACAGATGGACCTAACAGACATCTACAGAACACTTCACCCAAAAGCAGCAGGATACAGAGTCTTCTCAAGTACACATGGAACATTTTTCAGAATAGATCACATACTAGGCCATAAGAAGAGCTTCAGCAAATTAAAAAAGATTGAAATAGTACCAACCAACTTACCAGATCACAAAGGTATGAAACTGGAAATATATTGTGCAAAGAAAACAAAAAGGCCCACAAACACATGGAGGCTTAACAACATTCTCCTAAATAATCAATGGATCAATGACCAAATAAAAACAGAGATCAAGCAATACATTCAGAAAAATGAAAGCAACAACTCAGCACCCCAAAATCTGTGGGATGCAGCGAAGGCAGTTCTAAGAAGAAAATATATTGCAATACAGGCTTACCTCAAGAAAGAAGAACAACCCCAAATGAACAGTCTAAACTCACAATGAAACTAGAAAAAGAAGAATAAATGAAGCCCAAAGTCAGTAGAAGAGACATAATAAAGATCAGAGAATAAATAAATAAAATCAAGAGGAATTTTATTTCCTCTTGATTTCCACAATAGAAAGAATCAATGAAACCGGGAGCTGGTTCTTCAAGAAAATAAACAAAATTGATAAACCCCTAGTCAGACTTATCAAGAAAAAAAGAGAGTGTACACAAATAGAACCAGAAATGAGAAAGGAAAAATCACTAAGGACACCACACAAATACAGAAAATTATTAGAGAATACAATGAAAAATTATATGCTAACAAATTGGATAACCTAGAAGAAATAGGCAACTTCCTAAAAAAATACAACCCTCCAACACTGACCCAGGAATAAACAGAAAATATGAACAGACCAACCACCAGCAATGAAATTGAATTGGTAATCAAAAAAACTACCTAAGAACAAAACACCTAGGCCAGATGACTTCACTGCTGAATTTTATCAAACATTTAGAGAAGACCTAATACCCATCCTCCTTAAAGTTTTCCAAAAAGTAGAAGAGGAGGGAATACTTAAAAACTCATTCTATGAGGCTAACACCACTCTAATACCAAAAGCAGGCAAAGACACCACAAAGAAAGAAAATTACAGACCAATATCCCTGATGAACATTGATGCAAAAATACTCAACAAAGTATTAGCAAACCAAATTCAAAAATACATAAAAAACAGCATCCATCATTATCAAATGGGATTTATTCCACAGATGCAAGGATGATATGATATTTGAAAATCCATCAACATCATAAACCACATCAACAAAAGGACAAAAATACCCTGATCATCTCAATAGATGCAAAAAGCATTTGAAAAAATTCAACACCCATTCATGAAAAAACTCTCAGCAAAATGGTTATAGAGGGCAAGTACCTCAACATAATAAAGACCATATACAACAATCCCACAGCCAACATCATACTTAAGAGAGAAAAGCTGAAAGCTTTTCCTCTAAGATCAGGAACAAGACAAGGATGCCCACTCTCCCTACTTTTATTCAATACAGTATTGGAGGTCCTAGCCACACAATCAGATGACACAAAGAAATAAAAGGCATTCAGGTTCATAAGGAAGAAGTTAAACTGTCACTGTTTGCAGATGACATGATATTGTACAAAAAAGCCTGAAAGAATCCACCCCAAAACTATTAGAACTAATAATTCAGCAAAGTTGCAGGATTCAATACACAGAAATATGTTGCATTCCTATATACTAATGATGAACTAGCAGAAAGAGAAATCAGGAAAACAATTCTATTTACAATTGCATTAAAAACAATAAAATACCTAGGAATAAACCTAACCAAGGAGGTGAATGACCTATACCCTGAAAACTATAAGACACTCTTGAGAGAAATTAAAGAAGATACCAACAAATGGAAATACATCCAATGCTCATGGATAGGAAGAATTAATATTGTTAAAATGGCCATCCTGCCTAAAACAATCTACAGATTCAAGTTGCAATGCCTATCAAAATACCAACACCATTCCTCAATGAACTAGAGAAAATAGTTATAAAATTCATATAGAACCACAAAAGACCCTGAATAGCTGAAGGAATCCTGAGAGGGAAGAATAAAGCTGGGGGGACTTATACTCCCTAACTTCAAGCTCTACTACAAAGTTACAGTAATCAAGACAATTTGGGACTGGCACAAGAACAGATCTATAGATTAATGGAATAGAATAGAGAGTCCATATAGATAGCCACACATATATGGCCAATTAATATATGATAAGGAGCCATGGATATACAATGGGGAAATGACATCCTCTTCAACAACTGGTGTTGGCAAAACTGGACAGCTACATGTAAGAGAATGAAAGTGGATTATTGTCTAACTCCATACATGAAAGTAAACTTGAAATGGATCAAAGACCTGAATGTAAGTCATGAAACCATAAAACTCTTAGAAGAAAACATAGGCAAAACTCTTGAATATAAAATGAGCAACTTTTTCCTGAACATATCTCCTCAGGCAAGGGAAACAAAAGCAAAAGTGAACACATGGGACTACATCAAATTATAAAGCTTCTGTACAGCAAAGGGCACCATCAGGAGAACAAAAAGGCATCCTATAGTATGGGAGAATATATTCATAAATAACATATCCAATAAGGGGGTAACATCCAAAATATATAAAGAACTCATGTGCCTCAACATCCAAAATGCAAATAACCCAATTAAAAAATGGGCGGAGGATATGAACAGACACTTCTCCAAGGAGAAATTCAGATGGCCAACAGGCACATGAAAAGATGCTCCACATCACTAATCATCAGGGAAATGCAAATTAAAACCACAATGAGATATCACCTCACACTAGTTAGGAAGGTCAACATCCAAAAGACAAACAACAACAAATGCTGGCAAGGATGCTGAGATAGGGGAACCGTCCTACACTGTTGGTGAGAATGTAAATTAGTTCAACTATTGTGGAAAGCAATATGGAGGTTCCTCAAAAAACTCTAAATAGAAATACCATTTGACCCAGGAATTCCACTCCTAGGAATTTAACCAAAGAAAACAAGATCTCAAATTCAAAGACATATGCACCCCTATGTTTACTGCAGCACTATTTACAATAACCAAGAAATGGAAGCAACTTAAGTGTCCATCAATAGATGAATGGATAAAGAGGATGTGGTACATATGCACAAGGGAATATTATTCAGCCAGAAGAATAAAATAAATCCTACCTTTTGCAACAACATGGATGGAGCTCAGTGAAATAAGTCAGACTGAGAAAGACAAGTACCAAATGATTTCACTTATCTGTGGAGTATAACTACAAAGCAAAAACTGAAGGAACCAAACAGCAGCAGACTCACAGAACCCAAGAAGAGACTAGTGGTTGCCAAAGGGAAAAGGTTAAAGAAGGTGGGTGGGGAGGGAGGGAGAAGGGAATTAAGGGGCATTATGATTGGCACACATAATGTATGGGGGTCATAGGGAAGGCAGTATAGCACAGAAAAGACAAGTAGCCACTCTATAGCATCGTACTATGCTGATGGACAGTGACTGCAATGGGGTGGGGGAGAGGACTTGATAATATGGGTGACTGTAGTAACCACAATGTTGCTCATGTGAAACCTTCATAAGACTGTGTATCAATGATAACTTAATTAAAAAAAAGTTCTTTAGGGCCCAAGTTCAAAATCATTCCCTCCCACTTATAAAACCGAAGCTCCCAGGCTCTCAGTGGGCACTCTACCCCAATTCCGTCTGCTCCCAGGAAAGCTGAGGGGAGCCCTTTCCTTCCCATCCCACATGTGTCTTAGGGGCCCAGTTCTGGGGTTGTCCTGATACCTAGGGTACTGAAAACCTCTCTCTTCACTTGGGGTGTCTTGATACATAGCATTAGACAAATAACACTGTTCTTTAAACTTTTCCAAAAATGTCACAGATTGGAGGAGAATAAGGTGACATGACAATTAGATGCAAATTTGGATCTTGGAACAGAAAAGGACCTTGGTGGAAAACCTGGTGAAATCTGAATAATGTCTCAGTGTACCACTGTTAACTTTTTAATTCTTCTTTGGTTATGTAAGATGTTTATATGTAAGGGGACACTGGGCGACAGGTACATGGGAACATCCTGTACTATTCTTGCACCTTTGCTATAAGTCTAAAATAATATCAAATAAAAAAATATGTATACATACATATTTTTTAAGTGTGTGTGTATGTGTGTGTGTGTGTTTACGGCACTATAAAAACAGTCCCTCTGCTTTATACACTTGTATGGTTTCCTCCTTCCTGGTTGTAGCCTGGCTAACAGGCTGGGAACAGCCAAGGCGCACAGTGACTACTGGCCCCCGAGATCATGTACTCCTCACTCCATCCCAGGACAGCCTTGCAGAGCAAGGCTTCCGCCCCCCCAAACCTCCCCAGTGCTTCAACCCCAGCTGCACAGCTCTGATGTGACATGTCATAGAAGGATGAGATGACTTGTAGGCGGGTGCACCTCCTCTGGGGTCAGCATGGTCCCTGGCAGGGCGGGGCTGCAGAGCCCGGATGCTTCCTCCTGACAAGCACAGAAATGACGGACGCTTCCCGCACAGCCAGATGCAACCTCAGCCCCCAGGTTAGGCATTCCAAGAGCAGTTCCAAGCTCCGACGAGACTGCTCTGCTCTGTCAAAGTCATCCTTAGCTTTCCATCTGCCACCAAAGGCCATTTCCTGCACGCTTTCGGTGTAGGCTGCACAACAAGCTCCTTCCTCCATGGGCGAGAGGTGTCCAGTAACGGTAATGCGAGGTGGAGGGTGAGGGTGAGAGACGGAAGAGTGTGCTCTCAGCAGGAGCACAGGTTAGGAAAATGGTCAAGCCAGGATTCCTGGAGAACAGCAAGCCCATGCATGGACAAAGGCAGTGGAACGTGGGCCACCTTAAGGGCAGATCACGGCAAGAACGAGTCTCCAACCAAGGCAGGGACCTTTCCTGGGTAGAAAGGTCAGAAGAGGTGGGCAACTCTCTTAGCATTGCATCCTTAGAGCTGTGTTAGGGGAGGCTGAACTGTCCTGGGGGGAAGCAGGTCAGGACGCTCGAGTCCCACATTCAGGCTGCCACTGGAAGTGGAGGAAGAGATGGAAATAGCAAAGTGGGTCTGACAGTATGGTACAGACAGGTAGCTGTCTATGCAGGAGAGCAAGCAAGATGGTAAAGTCCACAGAAACCCACCCCAGAGACCCAGCCAGGACTGGATACCTGCAGTGGAGGAGGGACTGTGGTCCAGCCATGTAGGGCTTTCATGACCCCCAGGGGAAGAGTAAGTGCAAATCACTGGGCTTATCCCACGGAGCTGTGCCCACGAGGCTTGTGGGGCCTCACCTCCACTCCTAGCCAAGCAGCAGCCTCAAAGGCTTCCTCTCTCCAGCTTCAGCATGATCACCTTCAGCAGGGAAGTGTTTCTTCCGGGCCGAAAGGCCCCTGGGAGCTCTCCCTTTCCACTCTGAAGCCCCTCCCCACCTCTGCTGGGATTCTGCTCTCAGCAAGGTTGCCTTCTTTCTTCTTAGATTACAGAGATCACCCCGCCTCCCCTTTGCTTCAGAAAAATCTCCAGACACAGACCTTCTGAGAACCTGTCCTTATCTGTGTGAGATGATTCCAGAACAAGAGAAGGGCTCTCACCCTGGGAAAACCCTCCTCTGCCTCACCCCCATGTGCATACAACCTTTCTTTTTCAGCATAAGTTGGTTTACAGCGAGGATCAAGTCCTCTGTGGGTAATCGTGGCATCCTCCTGAAAAGGTCATTCAACAGAGGCAGGAAAAGTGGGAAACTTTTTATATAGGGGAATGACGAACACCAAGTCCAGGAGAGTGGTTTTGGGCCTCCACCATAGTGCTCTAATTTATTTCTTAATTTAAAAATCTGAAACAAACATGGCTCAGGGTTAAGAGTTAAGAAACAAGGGAGTACAGATATTTATTCTGTACTCAAAAGAGATGGTTATTCTATTATTATCTGCTCTTATCAGTACATTTAAATTATTTCATAAAAACAATTAGAATTCATTTTTTAATGGATGGACAGCATTTTAGGTGCAGACTTGATAAAGGGCAGGGGAGAGATGCTGAGCATTGAGGGAGGGAAAGCATACAGTAGGGGAGGCTGGAGGTGCTAAACACAAACCACCCCACTTTCCAATGGTATTGAGGTTCCCCCAGGACTTGCCCTTCCAGAGATCACAGCATATCATGAGGCTAGAGCCACACCAGCATGCTGAACCAGCACAGGATGAGACAAAGAGATAAAACTGAACTGCATCCATGAACAAACAGATGTACAAAGGGGAACTTAGCTTATGATAAGGATAGTGCTTCAAATTAGAGGAAAGGAGAGATCATCAATAAACATGGGACGAGACAACCAGCTAGCTAATGAGGACAAAATCACCCTCCATGTCTGCTTCCCACTATCCATGGACAGCACATTCCCAGTTGATTAAAATCCCAGACACAAGTTTTAAATGACATCAAAATCTAAAACTTCTGTGTGACAAAAGACATCATGACCAAAATTAAAGACAAGTGAGAGGCTACTTGCCACATGTGTAAAAAATGGATTAATGGCCAGAGTAATAGATAAGATTTCATTGTCATCCAGCACTGTTGTTACATACATTAGCACTGTCATAGGTATCAAGGCACATTTATTATTCCCACTTTGCAAATACGGAATTGGAGGCAAAGCATGGCTAAGTAACTTACCCATGCTTACAGAGCCAAAGAGTGACAGAATGAGTGAAGAACAGAAATAGGGATTAATTCCAAGAGCCAATAAAAAATGTCTGATATTGAATGCACTGTGTGATCTTGGATCAGACACTGAAACAGAATTTTTTGGTGGTAAAATATGTCTTTTCACCATTTCAACCATTTTTAAGTGTACAATCAGCAGCATTAAGTACATGCACATTGTTGTGCACCCATCACTATCACACATTTCCAGAACTATTTTATCATCACTAAAACTGTCCCCATCAGACAGTAACTCCCCATTTTCCCCTCCTCCTAGTCCCTGATAATGTCCATGCTACTTTCATTCTCTATGAATTTGACTACTCTAAGTGTCTCATAGAAGTGACATCATACAGTATTTATCTTTCTGTGTCTGGTTTAATTTCACTTAGCATAAAGTGTTCAAGGTTCATCCATGTTGTTCAGTGTGTGATAGGATTTCCTTTCTTTAAGCTTCAAAAATATTCTATTGTATGCATATTCCATATTCTGTTTATTCATTCATCCACTGATGGACATTCGAGTTGTTTCCACCTTTTGGCTACTGTGACTAATAAACATGGCTACTGCTCTGAGCATCATGCATATGTTCAAGTCCTTGCTTTCAATTCTTTTGGATACCTGAAGAAGAATTGCTGGATCATATGGTAATTCTATGTTTGATTTTTTGAGGAACTTACAATTTTTTTTTTTTTTGCTATAAAGGATATTATTGGGAAAGCTGGTGAAATATCAGGTTTATAGGCTGTATCAGTGTTTATGTCTGGTACTGTGATTATGTAAGAAGATGTCCCGGTTCTCAGGAAACACGCACTGAAGCATTTAGGAGTAAAGGGGAATAGAATAGTACCTGCAGCTTACTCTCAGATACATCAGAAAAATCGCTCTTTATAGCAGCCATCTATCTATATATCTGTCTATTGAGAAAACACAGACAGAAAGCAAATGCGGTAAAATATTAACAACTGGAGAATCTGGGTGAAGGATATCCAGGAATTCTTTGTCCTACTATTTTCATTTTTACATACATGTGAAATTATTTCAAAGTGAAAAATCATTTAAAAAGTCGTCTTCTCCAGGCTTTTTAATCAAGGAGGTGTCAGGACCACCAGCTGAAGGTCCAGTGAGAACCGCTGCTCTCACCCAAAGCCCTCCTTTCCAGGTGAGGAACCTGACGGGGGCGTGGCTTCCTCATGCCTCACGGAACCCAGGTGCGGAGGCCAGGTGCAGGATCTCTGGGCCTCAGGACTTGGGTTCCTGACAGTCAGAGCCATGTTCGACTGCTTCCTTCATCCTGGGCACATGGGCTGAGTGATCAGGAGACGAGGAAGAAGACGGGCAGGTGGCACCAGAGCTGGGCTAGCCACTCACTCTCCATCCATGGTTTACTCCAGACAACCTAGTGCATGACTGGGATTTAAGAGAGGAAGAAAGGCCCTTTGCTCCTATTTTTAATAAAAATTAGAAAACCAAACAACTCTTCTGCTGTAGACAGCATAATATCATGATTAGGAGCTTGAGTTCTTGAAGCAGTGAATCCAATCTTGAGTTCCTATTCCAGCTCTATCCTTTATGCTATGACCTTGGCAAGTAGTGACTTCCTAAGACTTCCTAAGACTCTCTAAAACCACCCTAAGATTCAGTCTCCCCCACCTGTAATAATAACAGAAGCTACTAATAACAGGTTATGTGTATGGCAACTATGGCAAGACCACCTGGTTCAAACCTCAGCCTGGACACATACTAGCTGTGTGACTTTGGGCAGCTTAATCAACCTCTCTGTGCCTCAGTGCCCTCTCTGGCAATGATAACAACATCTCTTTCATAGAATTGTTATGAAGAATTAATGAGTTAACATAAACATGTTTTGATCTCCTTTATTAGTCCCACCTCATCACCCCACCTTCTTAGGAATCAATCTTTGACCTTTTTCTTCAGGCTCTCTCACTCCTTGGCTTAAAATGCCATCTATGTGCTATTATTTATAATATAAGTCTCAGAATCATTCCCGTCTCCGAATACCACCTTTGCAGGCCTAACTGCTTGATCAACCTCTCCACTAAGACATCTCATACTATCTGAAACCTTTCATGTCCAAACACTGAACTCTTAACTTTTGCTCCCAAAGCTGTTTCTCCAGGGTCTTCCATATCCTATTTATAGAAAGTCTATCTTTTAGCCTTAGCTACCGAGGCAGTAGCTACGGCAGATTTTATTGTTAATATTTGAATTTTTGTGCACCACGAGAGCGTATGCATATAGCACTTGTGTAATGAAAAACAAATTATTATTTAATAAGATGAATGCCCCATGCTTAGCACCCCACAGTTCCCCTTAAACTCACTTCTTCAGTTAAGCCTCTCAGGGGTGGTCCGCCATTGAGTGCTTCCTCCTATGAGCAAAGATGGCAGGGAACAGGTTCAAAGGGCAGGAGGAAAGAAGGAATGGAATGAAAGGGGGATGAGGGAACAGTGAAAGGGAGGCAGAATGAAAGGAAAAACATGAAGAGAAAGAGAAGAGAGAACCTTGTGAGAGAGACATCACGCTGGTCTGAGCACTCTACCCCCATTCTCCCTATCTGCAGGGCTGCACCTCTCTCGGTAAGGCCACTTAACATTTCAGACAAAACCCAGGACTTCCAGATGCCTGGCAGCATCGGAAGGGCCTAAAGGAAGCCGTCCTCACCCTCACTGGTTCTTCATTTGACCTGTTAACAAGAATTTATTGGAAAATATGCCTTCATTACATATATACACTTTTTATAATGTCCCTACATTCTATCCTTCTGGGAGAGGGGAGCAAGAGGCAGGTGCAGTGGAGGGGTGGGGAGCAGGACAGACACACCCCACCTGAGGTGGTGGCTGTCCACCTCAGTGGGACAGCAGAGTCACATGGGGGCTTATGAGATACAAATGGCCAAGCCAGCCCCTCTCTGTTCACCTGAACTCTGGGGTGGGGCCTGGCCAAGGTTCCCCAGTGATTGCAATGTGCAGCCAGTCACGAGCACTGCTTTAAGGCTAGAGACCAACCACAACATCAGGGGCACCAAGGCCCTGCTCAGCCACCACCGAGCAGCACAGTGTGGCCATTTACCATCTTTGTGCCTCTGTCTTCACTCCTGCAGAATAGGGCTATGATCCCCCTCTTCCCAAGGACAGAGTGAGGACCCCTTTCAGGATGTGGCACTTGGAATCCCCTGGAATCCAATCCATGCCTAAAATGTGCATGTGGTTGGTGGGGGGGTGTAATTTTAATATGGTATCCCTAAAGAGTTGGGAGACTTGGAATATACATTCTCTTGTTCATGAAAAGAAAAGAAAGCTCACTTGCTTGTATCTATCAATCAATCAGTCTTCTTTCTTCCTTCTTTCTCTCTCTTTCTCTTTCCTTCCTTCCTTCCTTCCTTTCTTCCACCCATCTTTCTTTCTAGTTGCTGCCAGAAAGAGGCCAGAGGGAATATAGCTATACAAGCCTCATGAGGTATTTTCTTCCTAAGTGTCAACTGTCATCTCTCAGATACTAAAACATGACCTCAGCAACAGAAAAACAACATTCTTCTCCACTCCCTCAAGTTTTCTCAAGGTTTCCAAGATTCTTAACAATTTTTCTTTCCCAGAAACATCAAAACACCACCGCAGACAGAAAGATGGAGACATTCTCTGAGGGTTTTGCTTGTGTTTTTGGCTTCCATTTAAAATAATCATCCAACTCAATAAAAACCAGCAGAAGTGCTTTAGCAGTATCTGTATCAATAGAGATTGCATTTTAAAAGACGTTTGTTAGACACATCTAATCCCTGCCTTGCTTAGGGTTATCCATAGCTTCCTCTCCCAAGGGAGTCTGTACCCCAGCTGTGTTTGTGGGTATCTGGAGGTGGGTGGCAGGGTGCAGGCAGGATTAAATGTCCCTTCCTCTGCTGACTGCACAGCACACAAGCGGAACCAGGGATCCTGCCAGGTGTTTGCATTCTTTTAGGACACAGAAAGTTTAAGGAATGCATCCAGTGTTTTCCACACTCTGCTTTACAACAGACATCTGTTTAAAAGTCCCTCCAGATATGGGCATCCACACATGGTCAGGCCAGGCGCAAGAGCCAGAAGGGCAGGGCCCAGACTGAGGGCATGTCTCTGTCTGCTCTCCACCCTGAGAGCTCATCAATCACTACAGGCAAGTCAGAGGCACTGGGAAGCCCCTCCTTCAAAAATTGCCTCCCCATGGCTGCTCTGGGAACATTCTACCATTCACAAAGCATTCTTCTTGGGTGAAGCTTCATCCAGCTTTTCTCCAAAGCAGGGCACCAAGTGGCTCCCTCTACTTGTCAGAGGAGTTCCTGCTTGAGGTGGGACAGCAAGCGTAAGAGGTGGTCACCTGGGACCCAGACCCTGAACAGGAGGAGAAGAGACCCTCCCTGTGTCCCACGTGCAGGCAACACCCTGCTTCTCTGGGGCTTTTGAGCCTCTCATCACCTTTGACCTCCCGACGTTCCTGAGGTAACAGGAAAAGGCCCATTCACCAGATAAGAAAACCAAGCCTCAGAGAAGTTGAGGTGTTTGCCCAAAGTCACACAGGCAGCTAGAAGCAAATCTAGAACCAACTCTTACACAAATATCTTCTGAGGATTTACAGTGTTGGCTGAGATGCACATGGTACAGTCACTGTCCTTAATGGCTCATACTCTAATCTGGAGAACTCGAGACGCCCACATCTCGGTCCAGTCTTCCAGACGAGTCCACCTCCCACCCAAGGCCAACCTGCCACATGCTGACCCAGGATGGGGTGAGAGCAACCTGAGATCTGGTCAAAACACTCATGCACCTCACTAGGTCTGGCACACAGACCCCTGGGTGAGTCGCCTGAGAGAAGCAACCCTTTGGCTGCCAGCAAGGGCCGGTATTCGATCCACAAGGCACAGCCTTTTGACTGTATATGCCTTCTGGATAAGTTACTATCTCCAGACCTCTTCTAGAACATAAACTTAGAGGACAGGGAACAGTACTGAGCACACAGTAGGTGCTCAATAAATGTGTTACATGACTTGTGAGTCTGGCTAGGCCCCAGCTGCTCAGTGGGAGAGGAGGGAGTAGAGGGGCTGAGAGCACACAGCCAGGGGCTTCCTGCCTGGATCCCATGCTCTGCTGGGTGAGACCATTCACACTGCGGCAATCTAGGGAGAGGCACCCAGGCTCTCTTTGGAATTCGGGTCCCCTTATTACCCGCTTGAAGTTTACTAAGGCCCTGTACCTGCCCAGGCTGGGCTTCTCTCCCCACCTCCCTCCTGGGCCAGAGCTCACCTGGGAGATGTGGGACTGCGTCTGCTCACTCTCTCCGTCGCCCTCCGTTTTGTCAGCCAGCAGCCCCTGCACCTGGTACTCGAGTACATAGCTGTCGATGAACCGCTCAAGCTCCTCAATCTCCTGGGAGCGGCTGCTCCCTGCCTCAGAGGAGGCCGATGCTGCCGAGGAGTTCTCCATCCCTCCAGCTCAGGGGCCTGGGTTGGGGCTGTGGAGACAGAACAGATAGACTCTGTGAGACATGACTGGAGGCAGAGAGGACACCTCCACTTGGGATATAGTCCCTGCTCCTGGTAGCATTCTCTTATTCTCCCGGCATCCCTGACATGCTGATGTGAGGCTGGCTTGCCTTTAGTGTGACGAATATGCTGCAATTCCCCCTGTGTAGGGAGGGAAACTGAGGCCCAGAGAAGGCAGGTAACTTGCCTAACTGGCCAACATGGTAACTTGTGTGATGTTGGGCATGAGTCCGTACCTAGACCTTACCACTTGGAAAAAAGCAGAAGGAAAAAGCCTCCACCCAACCTCCACTTTCCAACTTGGAGTTAACAAAATCTGCCACAAAGCAGAATCAACAGACTATAGGCTTTGATGTCTCTGACCCAGGTATTGGGATAAGGGAGGAGTCTCCAGATACAAGCCTCTAAGGAGCCTGGGCCCTCTAAGAAAAAGCCTTCTTCTAAAAAGATGTTTTCTCTTTGGACACCAAACTCCCATAAATTAGGCAAAGCCTGTAGGTCTTAAGTTATAAGCACGATTTTACACCCTTGTTATGGCATGGCTACTGGGACACATGCTATGCTCAGTCTGTAGGAACATGACCGGCTTTTCATGATAGAACATGGAAGGCCTGACAGGTTGTCTGGGAGGGCATGGCCCGGCCACAGATGCTGCGTGGCCACCCTCCAAAGTAGCCTGACTTCTGCACGAGCGCTTAGGCCCTCTCTCTGGGGTGGCCTGGCATAATCTGCATTCCTAGGAGACCCACTGAAGCTTATCTGGTGTCCCTTTCATTATTTGGAGATCGATGATCTCCATGGGGAGCCCACACAGCTGGAGAGGGCAGACTGCACACGGTTTCACCGTCAGAGCTTGTAGAACAGTCTTCCAAACCACCACCATTCCAGACGCACACAAGACCTGAGGAATGTAGGCACAGCGCTCTGAGACCACATCGGGCTGTGTGCCCCTGGAATGTCACTGCGGACGATAGAGGAAAGGTCCTAGTATTTTAAAGGAATATCAGAATTTTGAAGCCTTGGATTACTGAGAACTTCTCTGGAACACAGTTATGTACCAATCAAGCGTTTGTTGAGTTTTTAACCATAATGGATCCAAAATAGGGCAAGGAATGGTCCTCTGGATTCTAAAAATCCTGCTGAGACCGTAAAAGCTGACGCCCCCCAGACCCTCACCGTTCTTTCGGAGGCTGGTGTTGGCGATTGCAGAGAACTGTCCTAGTAGATGCAACATTCTTTAATTGTTTTCTTGATGGTTTCTGCTGCAAGAGGCCAGCCTCCCTTGCAACCCAGGCTAGCTCTGAGCACCTGAGCTCAGTGGCCTTGGGCTCATAGACGTGTCCACCCATCCCCAGGGAGGAGTCCGAGGTTTCAGGCCTGGTGTCCTCGTCAGAGTGAGGGAACCCAGCTGTGGAGGCTGGGCAGCAGCAGGTCTGTGAGCAGCTCATACTGGGAGCAGTGTGCCTCGCATGGTGTAGGGCCAGTCGGGGGTGGGGGTGGAGGTGTCCAATGCCCCTTCCTCCACCTGCCATTCAAGGCCTACAGTAGCCTTACAACCATCCCACCACCAACACCCACCTTACCCCTCCTGCTCCAATGGCAGCCTGTACCCCGTCCAGCCCCTGGCTACCCTGCAACTTGTCCCGGACACATGCCATGTGTGGCAGACAGAACCCTAGGGGGGTATCGGGTGTACACCTTTCCCAGCTACTCAGTCAAACCCTAAACAAGATACTTCTGTGAAGGGTCTTTGCAAATATAATTAAACTCCAAATCAGTGGGCCTTAAGACAGGGAGACTATTCAGGAGGGTCTGATCCAGTCACACGAAGCTCTTAAATCTGGCGCTGGAGGCAGAGACAAATTCAAAGCATAAGAAAGACTAAATGTGCTGCTGCTAGCTCGAAGAAGGAGGCAGCATGTGCAAGGAACACCAGATTAATCCCTGGCCAATGACCAACACAGAAAAGGGCACCTCAGGCTTAGAACTGTAAGGAAGCTAATTCTGCCAACCATCAATGAACTTGGGAGCAGATTTTGTCCCCCAGAACCTCTAGATAAGAACACAGCCTACCCAATACCTTTATTTCAGCCTCATGATATATTAAGCCAGACTTCTGACTTCTAGAACTGTGAGACAATAAACGGGTATTATTTTAAGTCTCTAAGTTTGTAGTAATTTGTTGCACAGCAATAGAGAAGTCACAGATGATGCTCTTTCTGCCTCTATGCTTTTGCTCATATTATTCCCCTTGGCTCCAACTACCAAATCTAGAGGTCCTTATGCTCATGGAATGCTAGAACTCACCTGAGAGGCCATCTGGCAACTAGCACAATGACTTGGTTTCATGAGGGCTAACGGGTAAAGCATTCACCTGCCTTGGCCTATGGGTATGAATACTGCAACTTCTACTACTAATAGGAATGGCTAATGTGTACTGCGCCCGAATCATGTGCTACGCATTCTTCTCAGCACTTGATATGCCTTTCCTGCTCAGCCCTCACATTAACTCTAGGAAATCAGCAAGATCATACTACTTAGGAGAGAAAACTGAGGTTCAGAGAGGCTAAGTAACTTGCCCAAGTTTGCACAGCAGAGCTCCAAGTCCACCTACACCCCACTGACTCTTCATCCTACCTCCTGGCAGCCTGCTCAGCCCCTCAGAGCATCACCCATTTCTCCATTCCCCACGGCCCTGCCAATACCCACCTTCAATGCTTACTCCCCGCCTGGGCTACGGGCTCTGGAGGGCTGGGCCCCGGGGCCTAGCTCAGTGCCAGACTGTGGGTAGGCGGCTGGCCTCTGCAGGATGGGATGATAAGGCTGACGCCCAGCGAGTGCTGAAAAGGGAACTGCCAGTCTGAAAAGCCATGGCTTCAGGCCTCACCCATTATTCCTCGAATACTTAAGATCTTATCTAGGGCTTCCTGGCACACTTCACAGGTAAGGGAGGAGGACTGGGTTTTGCAGGAACTAGACAGGAGTGTTTCCAGGAGGATCGAGTGCCCAGCTCTGCCTGCAGGAGCAGCTCTGTCCTGCCCTGCTGACTCTGCCAGCTCTCACGGGTCTTTCACGGGCCCACACCATAGTGCTGGGAGGGCACCTGGGGTCAGTAATCATCCCAAACACACACCGGCTCACTAAGGAAAGGGACAGTCATTGAGACCCATTCCCACCCTGCAGAATTTGATGCCCAGAGGGAAAAAGAGGACTCCCTACACTGGTCACATGTCTTGGATGCCGCCCGTGTCCTCACCACCACTTGGCCCCCCTCCTGCTCCAGTCACTACTGCCCCATCAGATTCATGTGGGGTAACCTAATAGCACCTCACCTCAGCTGCCCGGGGCTCCTCTGACACAAGCCGGCAGATACCTGCAGGACCCACGTGGCACCTGGTACCAACACCTGGAAGTGGGAGATGCTAACAGCCCCTGGGGCAGCCCTTGACCAGGTAAAATATCCCTTGGTCTCTTAGCTGACAACTGAGGAGCTTGCTCCATGGTTCCTCAGTGGGTCCCAGTGGACTGAGCCCAGCTGCCCACAGTGGTGTCCAGATCCATAACACCCCTTTGCCTGACTCTCCCCCTCCTGTCACCCTCCCCAGGGACTCCTGTTTTGGTGGTACTTCCAGGAACTCTGCTTTCCCTGGTCAGGGGGGAACCAGGCCAACATATGACTTGGGCTCACTGTACATTCTAGCAGCTGAAAAGCCCCTCCTTCAGCAGAAAAGCCCAGAGAAGAGGGAGGAGGGAGAGGAAGAGGACGCTGTCCACACCATCCATCTCCTCTGCTATCAGGCTGGAAGTTCAGTCAGGTACTCACGTCCCCATTTTTTTTTTTTAATTACTGTGATGCAATATCCATAAAATGTACTATTGCAACCATTTTTAAGTGTACACTTCAGTTGGCATTAAGTACATTCACAGTGTTATGTAAGCATCATCACTATCTATTTCCAGAACCTTTTCATCACCCCAAACAGAAACTTTGTGCCATTAAGCAATTCCTCATTCTCCCTATCTCAGCTCCTGGCAATCGCTGCCCTATCTTCTGTCTCTATGAATTTGCCTATTCTGGGTTCCTCATACAAGTGGAATCAAACAATATTTGTTCTTTTGTGATTAGCTTATTTCACTTAGCATAATATTTTCAAGATTCACTCACGTTGTAGCATGTGTCAAAATTTCATGCCTTTTCATGGCTGAATAATACACTGTAATATAATTGTATGTATATTGTATGTATAGACCACATTTTTTTATCCATTCATCCACCAATGGACATTTGGGTTCTTTCCACCTTTGGCTACTGTGAATAGCTGCTGTGAACATGGGTCTACAGGTATCTGAGCCCCTGTTTTCAATTCTTTGGGTACGCACCCAGAAGAGAAGTTCTGCTCTATTTTTAAGGTGAGAACAGTGAGGAGGCGCGAGGCACTAAAGAGATGCCTTCCTCATGGGCGTGTCCTGCTCCCTTTCTGTTTCTGCTCAGAGGTCAACCCATGGCTCAGTTCCTCATCCAGAGCAAGATCAGGGAAGGGAAATCCCCACACAGCTGGGCTGCTGGCTAAGCAGACAGAGCCAGCAAGGGCAGCTTATGTTTTAATGATCAGTGAAAGAGATAAGGGACCCAGAGCAGGAAGAGAGGAGAGGGCACAAGAGAAGAAGTAGTTCCAGCATCCCGAGCAGAGGACGGATCCTGGGAAAGTGTCCAGCAGCAGCAGCTCTGCCCCTCCCCGCCTCCCCTGCCCTTCCCCCCATTGCCAGGTGATGGACAAAGGAACAAAAAGGCAAGCAGCAGGAGTGGGAAAACGCTGAGGCTGCTCTTTGCTGCAAAGGGCAGGCAGCCATGAGCCAGCCGGCAGGAGGTGGGGCCTGGGTGGGCACAGCTTTAGGAATGCACTTGGGCTGGGGATGCAGAAGGCCATGGAGGGGTGGGGGGCCTTGGCTGTGCCGCTCAGACAGGACTGAGGCCCATCTACAGCCCAGTGAAAGGTGTGGCCTCACTCTCTCCTTCTGGTATTGCTGAGGGACCCTGTCCTGGCCCCAGGATCCCAGGGCACCCCCTGCTGCAGCCAATCATGTTCTGTGCTTGTCACTATAGCCGCTGGGCCTGGCTGACTATTTTTAAGGCCAGGAACAGAAACAGCTACGTTCTTTGATGAAAAGGCGCCTTTCTCCACACCTGTGTCCCCCCAGCCAGACCCAGGCAGCTCTCCCGTTGCTGCCCTCTGCCAGAGCACTGTGGCTTCCCTGGGAAACCAGCATTCAGCAAAGGCGCTTCTGCTGACACCGGGGCTCTCGGCCTGAGGTTGGGAGTCCACTGCCCGCTCTGGCCCCACCTGCCTCTGAGCCTGCGAGGGCTCCCAGCACTACCCTCAGGGGCTTGGAGGAGGAAAACAGAGGGCTGACATCACTGAGCATCCACAGGCCCTGAGACTAGAAGCTGGAGCCGGTTCAGCACCCTTTTAAGCCTGCCTGTGACAAATGGCATTAGTAGCTGTAAATTTAGCCAATCCCTTTAAGAACAGCTGAGGCATTAGAGGCATTACCTCCTCTCCCAATGCCCAGGACAAATTCATTGACCTGCAAATCAGATGAGACACTTCTGCTCCACTGCCACCAGCCTTTCTCTGGGGAATCCACCATTCCAGGCCCTGAAATGAGGCAGCACTGCACCCCTCACTCTTAGCAGACCCTTCTCCTTCAGCCCCTCAGCATGCAATTCACCCTGGGCAGCACCCCTTCTGCTACCTCAAAAAGGAAGCCTTGGAAGCTCCTCATTTCTGCTTTTCTGATGCAGAAATGGGGCTTTTTGTGGGGCTTTTGGCTGCTGCAAGGGGCCCAGGCTCTTGGGCTCTGGGCCAGCTGCAGGGGAGTGGTATGGTGCTCTAGGGGGCTTGCTGTGGGCTCCTGAGCTCAGAGAAGCTATGGTCCACGCTCCATCCACCAGTTCCAGCAGGACAGCCACTCCACGGGTGGAGACAGACGGGCACGCCTGAGCGGTGGATAGGCAGCTGAGCCCAGCATATCACTACCACTCACATGCTGGACCACACCCACAGCCGCCTCCCCACCTTTCCCATGGCCACGGTGCACTGCAGCCTTCTTCCCCCTTGGGTCCCCCTCCCAGTGGCACAGATCAGTTCCCTCTCCCCTTCCCAGTTCCTTCAGTGCTGGCACCTGACACCTTCACCCAGAGCCTGCAACAAGGGATTTCTCCTTTGCCGGCTGTCAGGTGGCCCAGGGCAAAGCCAGGCCACACCACCTGCTGTGTGTGGGAGGAGAGAGGCCTTGCTGCCAGGCAACAGGAGACACTCACAGCTCTCCCTGAGGAGGCCATGGAAACCCCTTTCACAATGTCCTGCTGTCAACCTGCCCCCTCCGTGTCAGCCCATGGGACTCCAGAGAGAATGCCTTTCCCTGACTGTCTGCAGCCCCAGGACTTGGCCACTCCTGTCAATGCTGGTCTGGGCACTCGGGGCCATGCTGTCATTTGCTGAAGAGAAGCAGGGCGATTTGGTGCATACCTCTGCATACAGAAGCCTCCAGTTCCCCTACTCTGGAAGTGATAAAGGTCAGAAACATTTGGAGGGGCTCTACCTTCCCATGGGAAATGTATTTCTTTCATGAGGCATGATCAAGAGTTTACAGTGGCCACAGCAGTGCTTTGTGAACTTTAATGTGCACACGGATCACAGGCAACCTTGTGAAAGTGCAGATTCAGATTTAGTGGGTCAGATGCAGGGCCTGAGAGTCACATTTCCAACCAGTTCCCAGCTGATGGTGTTGCTGGTCAGAGGGCCTCACTTTGAACAGCCAAGATCTGGGACACCTCTCATATCCTTTTCGTCCACTATTCAGATTTCCCACCCTGGTCTGGAAATTCTCTGTCTCGACCCTCTGGCCCATGGGTCAGCACCCTGAAGAGTGGCCCACATGGGGCCAAGCAGGATCCTGACAGGCTGAAATATTATTTACTAGCAGACCCTGGGACCCACCTCTATGTCCTGCGCTTGAATTCTTTATGGGTTTTTATCTTGTCTTGACAAGACTGCCTGATCCTTTAGGCCCTGATCCTCAGCCAGGTATATGTAACAGCACCCACCATACCGGGCTGCGGCCCAGACACATGCAACTGGTCTGAACAAGCTGAGGGGCTCTTGAAAGCTAAGCCTCATGATCTTACTGGTCCTTAGAGAACCCAGCCCCTCGCTGAACAGACCAGGACACTGGAGCCCAGAAAAAGGCAATGACTTGCTAGGGTCATTCAGATGCCTATGGATAGAGCTAGGCCTGCTACTCAGGTCCCCCGACTCCAAACCCCTCAACACTCTGCCATCCACAGAAACCCCTGCTGACCTGAGCCCCCTTCTCCCTCTCTCCCAGTCACTCCAACGTCTGTCTTTGGAGCCCCAAAGCAGTTCTGGGTTACAGTCATACATGCCAGGCAGTAATGACAGGACAGATATGTGTAAACAGCAGATGGCCCCCAAATCACCACATCACTTTCACCCTCTCCTGAGCCCCCACTCTGTGTAGGGGCTGTGATGATGTTGTGTACTAGTTGTTCCAGAACATGCATGGAGAAGACAGTTGGGGCTTGGGCCTTGCTGGTCTTTGCCTGAGGACTTCCTCCAGGAGTCACTGAGAAGCTGAACTCGATTCTGTGACAAGGGGACTGGTCACTACAGGCCACAAAGGCAAGGGATGCTATGACTCTCTTCAGCACGCCCACTGGCTGTGCCCGCTGCCCCCAGAGGGTCTGAGAAAGGAGGCTGTGGGGAGAGGGAGCGCGAGCGCCCCATGGCGGGAGGAGGGTGCCTTGAGGGGTCCACGCCGGGGTGCTGCGTTGGATTCCAGGCTCCTGCCCGGGACTTCTCTGAGGAAGAACACAAACAGCTTCCCCAGCTCTGCAGAGGCCTCCACACCCGCACATGGGCGGCCAGTGGGCAGGGCACCAGGGTGGGCTCTGGGCCGCACCCCTAATTACCCCTGGACTTTCCAGTTGTTGCTGTCCACACTCCCCTTTGGGGCCCTGAGGCCCTCAGCAGCCTCTGCTGGGCTCCCCGCATGACCCTGCACCTGCTCCCTCGGCACGGAGCAGAGGCTGCCTCCTGCCACCTCCTCATCCTCCCCTGTGCTGTTACCCAGCTCTCATCCTGTGCTTGAATTCTTTATGGGTTTTTATCTTGTCTTGACAAGACTGCCTGATCCTTAAGGCCTGGGTTCACCTATACCACCACCCCAGGCCCCAGACGACAGCCTGACCCACGCCCACCCAACACTCACTCTTCCTAGAATGGGCCTCTTCTGCTCCCCTGCCTGCTGCCACTGGGCCTGGGGTCTCCCCCAGCCCATCCCAGCTCTTGGGCATTAAAGCCAAGGGTGCTGGGGATGAACCTGTCCAGTACCTCTCCCGCCAGCCACTGACGTCACCTGGTCCCAGATGAAGTCTCCAACCTCTTCCCACCAGATTCAAGAGCCTCCTGAAGGCAATTCACTTCAGCTAATGGGTACTGAGCACCTGCTGTAAACCATGCCCTGGGGTTTGGTTATGGGCACCAGTGGGCATAAAAGTCACAGGTGAAGCCCCACAGAGGAGATACATGTACCAAAGCTGTCACAGTCATCAGCGTCACTGGCCAGCCTGTCGCACCCCTGGCTGGAGTCAGGTGGCTTCCTCTCTGCTCCCTGTCCTTGGGCAGGGTAACGTATCAGCTAAGGGTTCCAGTGCTGGCTAAAGCACTGCCTAGCTCTGGGACCTTGGGCAGCCTGTTTCCTCATCTTTCAAGTAAACTGATGATGAAAGTATCATAAAGTGTTGTGGAGGTTAAGTGAGAATGCATAAGAAATGCCCAGCATACAGCAACCCCTCAATCACTGGCTGTGATTATCATCTGACAGTACGACTGCCCCAGCCATGCCCCACTCTGTCTTCTGCAATGTCGCCCACCTGTGCCTCTCCAAACTGCACCCTCTTCCCCAGGGCTGGGCCTAGACACCCCTTGTTCACGAAGCCCTGCTTGGCCACTCTGGCTACAACAGTCACTGCTGGTTCTGAACTCCAGTTCTCTAGGCCTCACCACTCCCTAAATGTCTCCCCACTCTGAATAGCCTGTGTCCTGCTTGGACCTCAGGTCTGGCCCTCTCCTGAACTCCAGTTCCTGGGTTGACCTCAGCTCTGTCAAACTGCATGAACTCAGGGGAACTATCCTCACACGCCCCATCGCCAGCCTTCAAAACCTTCTGGGCTGATGGACAAAGAGTGAAGGTGAACTCAGAGCATGCCCAGAAGGGAGACTAACAGCATCCTGCCCTGAGCCCAGGACACACCTGTGGGAGCACCTCAGGTTAAAGCCAGAAACCTCTTCCAAGCATGGTGGCCCCAGCATCCCAGGCCTTCCATCTCAGGTGACATTCTCTCTCCAGCATCCTCATGGGGGTAACCAGGGTCCCCAGTCAGCTCCCTGCCTCCGGGTAACAGCTTCCTGAACCAGAGCCCAGCTGGAGGAGGGACAGTACAGAGCTGTTCGGGAGAGCCTGACAGGGGTCTTCAAAGCCGGGAACAGGTTTCACCTGGCCTGGCCCTGGATGGGGCTGTGACCCCACAGGCCTGTCCCACAGCTGGGAAGGCAGAGCTGGCTCGCTTTGAGAATAATACCCCTCATCCTCTTCTCTCCTCATCCTCATGGACAGCTCAAGCCCATCTGCTGCATGCCACCCTGACAGTGACCCTGCCCCTCAGAACGCCCACAGCAGCTGCTCACTGGGCCTTTGGCCTCTGCCCTCCACCATGTAGGAGGACTAACTCATCTTGCACAGGAGCATAATTGCAAAGCAGGGATTGCAAATGTCCACTTGGGCCATGTTTGGGCCATGGTGTGTTTCGTTTGGCCTACTTGGTATTTTTTAAATATTCGAGCCAACATTTACAAATCAAAATATTTCATGTAAAAATCCCCATTTCTCATCTTCTTGAAACATTGGGAGATCTAGTAACACTATCCCCTTCCTACACTACACACATCAGCTATACCTAAGCAGCGATGACCTCTTCAGACAGTGTGCAATCTCCAGTTCTCCACAGACCCCAACACTCCCTAATGTCTCCCCGCTGCCCAGAACCATCACTCTCACATGGCTCCATTCACTCACAGGCATCCAACTTTGAGACCTCTTGCAAGAAACTAATTGTAGCTGGACTATGACTACAAAAATGAAGAGTGTCCCTGACAACTTGGACATCAAAAACAAGGCCTGTCCCTGGGAGTTACAATGTGAAATCCATACATGATAAGTCAAAACAGAAATATACTACAAGGAGGGAGAAAGAGGTTTCCAGACCAGCAGGACTCAACCCAAACCTGGCTGGAGATAGCCACAGAGATATTATAAGGAGATGGTGTCACTCTGAAGGGATTAGGCTGCATTAGAAGCAAAGAAAAGAGCTGGCCACAGAAGGCAGTGCACCCCTGAACTCTGTCCAGGAGAAGGGGTGTCCCTTCTGGGTGTCTTGGGGGAGGACCCAAGTCAGGGCACGAGGCCATCCCATGGCTCCCTTAATGCCCCACCACACTCCAGTTCAGCCCTGAAATGGTCTGAGGGGCTACCTTCTTCCTTAGCTAAATTATGGGCATTTAGAAGCCAAGGACATGCCTACTCCTTCCCTGATCCCATGGGAGCCAGACCTGGGCCCACTGAAGACATTCAGTTAATCACTGAGTATTTGGTGATGGACCCCTAGATATCATAAAACGTCAGCAGGTAACTGATGCTCTATTCCCCTTGGTATCAGCAGACAGGCAGCTGATGGTCACTGATGGGCTTAGAGTGGGTAGCACCTTGACAGTGGAACCACCTGAAACAGGCTGGGGGTGGCCTTCTTTGTCTGAGTAGCCCATATGTATCACACACAATGCCTGAGGCTTGCTGGACAGCTACCATGGGAACCTTGAACTTGATCCAAGTACCCAGTGCTCTTATAATTCTCCATGAACCGCAGGGAAGATTAAGATCTGAGCAGCAAGAGCCCAGGAGTGCAAAACCCACACAAAATGGAAGGCCAGACCTCTGGTTCCTAGAGTGACCTCCAGGCCCAAAGGCAGTACACCATGGCTACCTCTGCCTCTCCTTGGAAGACCCAGGGAGGGCTACTCCTGCTCGGGGGCACCTGCCCTTTCACCTTTACTGAAGCAGGAAAGCAAACATTCAATACTGTATTCCCCACAGGCTACTGGTTTCCAAACTGTTTTCCTCCAATACTATGCTTATTTTTCAAGTGAAATTCTAAATGGCTCCCCTGATATATGAAAGATAATAACAACTAACACTTACTGAGCATTTATGTGCCAACCTGTGCTAAATGCTTGTTGTATATTCATTTAATACTCAAGACAATCTTAAAACATAGGTACCATTTTTGTCCCCATTGTACAAATCAGGCAACCAAGGCAGAGAGGAGCTGCCCAAAGTCAGTGGGCCAGTAAGAGGCTGAGTCAGGATTTGAACCCAGACAGAGCGGCTCCAAGATGTGGCTGCTCTGAATAAATGGACATGAAGTGCCCCAAGCTCTACTCACTCAGTGTTCCCATCCCTTGCCGATATCCCCTGTAACCTGCTGTACCTGCGGTCATTCCTGAAATGGGCCCTGGAACCTGCTTTAGGTCAAGGCTTTGCATCTTTTGCAGGTTAACAGAGCAAGCTGCCATCAGATCTCAACCAGACAGGTGCTCAGAAGTTATCTGGGGAGGTCTGGGAAGGGGCTCTGGACCCAGGGTCTCCAGAGCCAAGCACCTTCCCACCAGTCACCTCGTAATGACCCAGTGCCATGAGTCAGGCAGGGCATGGGTCACCACCTTTCTTTTACAGATGGGGACCCTGGGGCAATGTGCCTAGGGCCTAGTGACAGGGCAGGACTATAACCCAGTCCTGCTTCCAGCCCTGGGTGTTTCGCCAAAACCAGCAACATCTCAGAGTCCAACTCCTGTGTCATGGGCCAATGAGTCAGTGAGCTTTCCACCAGGCTGTGATGTGCCATAATGGGATGAAGCTCTGAGGAATGAAGCAGGGAAGGACAGGACAGAAAACATGAAGGTCCTACATGCTGCAAAGATTTCTTCTGGAGAGAGCATGTGGGAAAGTCAGGCATTGCAGACCACAAATGTTTGCTAGCTACATCTTTTACTCTGGAGCACGTGCAGCCCAATTATGAAGGTCTCCAGCAATGGATGGCTGAGCCAGAGATGAGAGCTGTTGGCCAACGCCACGTTGAAGACTCAGGCAGGCAGTTCTCCTGGAGACGGTTTCCCCAAGTGTTTCTCTCTGGAACATGCTGAAGTTCAAGTAATTGGGAAAATAGGCAGCCAGAAAATTTGAGCTCCAGATGACTTCAACTGGGAAGCCACTACAGTATGTGTTCTTAAGAACAGGCATCATTTTGTCTTTCCCATCATTCTATTTCCAAGGCCTGGCACAAAGTAGGATTTCACAGAAGATGGAAGGCAGGACCATGGACCGCCTGTGTGAGGCCTATGGGATTGCCCATCTTGAGACTTGTGTCCTGGGAGCTTTCTCCTCTGGGCTGGTATGGCGTAGCAAGGACTCCCAGACATGACCAGATAGATGCCCTGCAGAGAGAGCCCACCTGGTGGCAGGTCCTGCATAGCTGTTCTTATTAGTCCATCACAGTCTTCAGGCTCTATTTCTCATTATCCCTGCAGTTAATTTCACCCACTAAAGCATGGTAGCAACAGATAACCTCCTTATGTGCACGCAGCAGGAACAGTCTGTAGCCAGTTACAACTGCAGGGAGCAGACTGAGTGGTTAACTGGCAGATAATTAACTGAGAAATTCTCCACAGCCCTCTGCAAACTCCTCTGAGAGAGGAGGATACGTAAAGTCAGAAAGGGGCCTCGCCTTGTCTCACCAGTCACTAGGTTTCACCCCAGAATCCTAGGAGCTTAGAAGTAGAAAAGGCCTTAAAAATCATTGACTCAGGTGTTGGCAAGGACATGGAAAAATCAGAACCCCCATACTGATGGTGGGAATGAATGAAAAATGGTGCAACTGCTTTGGAAAACAGTCTGGTAGTTCCATGATTAAACATAGCGCTAACATATAAGCCAATGATTCTATTCCTAGGTATGTACCCAAGAGCACTGAAAATAAATGTCCAAAAAACATGAATGTTTTAGTGGCATTATTAATAACAGCCAAAACATGGAAACAACCCAAATGTCCCCCAACTTATGAATGCACAAACAAAATGTCTTCAAAAAGATCTCACCATGCAATGGAGTGTTATATGGCCATAAAAAAGAATGAATTACTGATACATACTAAAATGTTAGTGAACCTTAAAAATACTATTCTAAGAGAAAAAGTCACAAGAGACCACATATTATATGATTCCATTCATATGAAATGTCCAGAACATGAGACAGAATACGGAGATAGAAAGTAGATTGGTGGCTGCTTAGGGCTGGGGTAGAGGATGGGGTATGTGGGCGAGGGCAATAGCTAAAGGATATAAAGGTTTTTTTTTGAGGTAATGAAGGTATTCTAAAATTGACTGCGGTTGCCCATTGTCTGTGACTGTACTGAAAACCATTTATTATTGTCCACTTTAGATAAGTGAACCATATGGTATGGAATTATATCTCAATAAAGTTCTTTAAAAATTAGGGTATTTGTATAATATGGCCCTAGGATAATAGCCTTGGGTTGGAATCTGTACCTGATTAGCTTGGAGGTTTCTCCAGAGAAAACTGTAGTTGTGAAAATCAACTAAGACTACAAATAAATCAACAAAAAGGCTGAACTCTTGAGTCTAGGTTTCCACTGAATCTGGGAGAAATGTCTATAGCTTCCCTAGAAGGGATCCTGCTGCCTCACCAAAGATGGGGATGTATCTCCTGTGCAGCTCCACCCACCCACCCACCCATCCATCCATCCATCCATCCATCCATCCATCCATCCATCCATCCATCCATCCACTCATTTATTCATCTGCACACTCATCTACCCATCCATCCATCCACCCAACTCACCCATTCATCCATCCACCCAACCACTGATCCACCTACCCAGCCACCCACCCCCATCCATTCATTCATACATTCTTCTGTATGTTCATTTACAAAGCACCTACACAAATTTGGTCAATGATGATTGGGCCACAATAGGAAAGGTAAGAGAGCAACCAGGCAATTGATATTATGAGTCAAATGCTGTGGGGTCTAGAGAAGCAGCACCAACACATGAAAGAAATACCAAAAATGTATTTTTATTAGCTTGCTCTAATTGACAGAAAAATGCAAATATAACTACTAGATATTAAAACCAGGAGAAACCTTAGACAGCAACGTCATCAGTTTTAAGACCCACTATTATTTTGTGAGCCACAAAAAAAAGAAAAAATTCTAATTACTAGGATATAAGGCCTTAATGATGATTCTGGAAGCAAATTGGTCACACAAGCCTCATGTGGCTTTGAGATTGTTTCACTTTTTCTAAGGGATTTGGAGCTTTCTTGCACCTTTGGTAGCACTGCTTACATGCATGAGACTGGCAAATCTTGTTTGATAAGAAAATATGAGTGCAGTCTTTTCCCCAATAATGAACATTTGCTTTTCTAATACCACATCAATGCCCACTGCCTTTTCCAAGTTCTCTGCATACACAGTAACTTTCATTGTCAATAATTAATTACGATGAGATCTTTTTGAAGACATTTTCAGTGATAATTACACTTAACACATGGCTAATCAACACACCTAAGTCAACTGAGGTTATGTTAGTCTGATCAGCATGACTGACTGCTTACACACCAGCTCAGGCAATGATGGCTATGTCATATCTGCCATGCGGCTGATGGACAGCGATAGTATGATGTACCCTAATATCGGAGATAGTAATGTGAAAAAAAAATGCCTCCTAGAAGCAATGTTATATGCAAGCCAATCTCACACTACCGATGAGGGAACACAAGCCCAGAGCAGTGACAGGACTCATCCCAGACCACAGATTAAGGCCCTTGATAGCTAAGATTTAGGCAAATGTGTTTTCTTTCTACTCCCTCAGGCCACCTCCAGGGGACAGCCTTCTCTAACCTTCTCTTACATTTTCTTGCTTGTTAAAAAACAAAACAAAACAGTTTGACATGGCGTGTGGGAGGATCACGGGGAAGAAAGTGTAGCACAGAGAAGACAAGTAGTGACTCTGTGGCATCTCACTACACTGATGGACACTGACTGCAATGGGGTGTGAGGGGAGGACTCGATCATATGGGTGAATGCAGTAACCACATTGTTATGCATGTGAAACCTTCATAAGAGTGTATATCAATGATACCTTAAAAAAAAACAGTTTGTAGAGCATATATGACAGTAGATTAACATATCAGTACATTCAATCTTAGTCCTACAGCCCCTGAGCCCCAAGCCTGTGAAGGTAGGTGATGAGAAATCTTGTTTCAATGCCATCTTAGGGACCAGCTTAAATGGGCAAGTTGGCAAAGAAGGACCATTAGTTTATAGCTGCCATGAGACTGCATTTCCACTCCCCACAGGCTGGTCCCCAGGCTGCCATTCGACACTATTGTGTCACGTCTATAAAGGAGGCTAGCCAGGTGTGTTCACAGTTACATGCTCTCCCTGTGGGCGGGGCACCTGGGGAGACAGTCTCCCCACCAGGCCACCTACAAGAGTGTAGCAACACCCTTAGCAAACATGATGTTAGAAACCACTGACTGCTGCACACGGACAGAGTATCCAGAACTCAGGAGACCACCACACTGATTCTCAGTATCTAAAAGTGCTATTTGTGTCTTGGCAGTATATCTGTCTTACAGGGTACTGGATCAAGATGGGGAAAAACACATTTTCCTTTTGTGAGTCTGGGATTGCAGTCCTGGCCCCTTGACATTAACAAAGACTAACATGGTCAGGTCCTCTTTGCTTCAACAAAAACTTTTCTTTTTCTTTAGCTGGATAAAGAATGGGCCTGAAAGCCTTCTAGTGAGGGTAGATTCAGTTAAAATGGGCTGAGATAGACTTCCCTGAATGCAAGGCCAAGGCCTGCAAGACGAACCAGAAACGTGCCTGTCCACGATGCATGAGAACAGAGGCTTGTGGTGACACCCTGTCCTTGCAGCTGAGAGCAGGGAGGGCATGTCTCAGACTCCAGCAAGGCTTAGCCTCAGGAGGGACACATGAGTGCAAAATGTAACTAATAAGACTGATGAGCTGCACTGGGACTGATGTAACAGGAGGCCACACAGGGCTGGTCAAGAATATTGGGGAAAAAGGAAAGAACTGGTTATTCTGTAAGGATGATGAAGTACTTGTCCAGTTCACCCGGCAAAACCCAAAGGAGACAAAACATATCCAACATCCCGGTCTGAGGTGTGGTGACTGGCCAAGAATGGAGCTGGTACATGGAACTGTCAGAGCACAAAAGAAATATCCCCCCAGGGCACACCTCATTCAGCTCTACCCTGGACTCAGAGCACAACGGACGCCAATCCCTTCCTCAGCACAAGCTGGGCACCATGCTGGACCCTGGATACCAGGTGAAAGCACGTGGCCTCTGTGCTGATGATCCCCAGGGTGGCAGGGAGATGGTGCACATAGGAATCCCTGTCAGAAGCCACAAAGACACAGGCCTAAGGGCACATGCGGGCATCAGCACAGTGACGCGTTGACAGCACAGCCTGTGGAGTCGGAGGCCTCCAGTAAGTTACAGGACCCTCTGAGGCTCGGTCTCCCCAGCTCCCAACAGGTGCACCTCTAAACAGGGCACCATCAAGAGGACAAGGCATGGACATGTAAGACTGGTGCAGCAAGCACATGGCATGTGTGCTTGATGTCTTAGTTCAGGATCAAACACGTACTAGATGTACAGTAAACAACAGTGATGAATAATAAAGTGTCGGGGGGAAAAACAGTGTGGGGAAGAGGGTCTGAGGCCACTTGAACTTGGATGGAGGGTGGGAAGTCTGCCAGATGGGGGACGGGAGAAGCCCTTCATGTAGACAGTATCGCAGAGGCACCACCAAGCCAGAGTACTGTCCTGAGAGGCGGTGACCTCCAGGCAGGGGCCTCGCCACTGTCCCCTCTCCTGATGCCCCCAGCAGCAAGCCCAAGTGGCTGGGCTTGCTAGATAAAACAGCTCCCATTCTCACCCCAACCTGCTGGGCAGAAGGGGGTTGAGGTGTCAGAGCAGACCTTGGCCATGAAGGCAGGGACAGAAGAGCAGCTCTTCTTCCCATGCCCTCAGACCATGTGCCCACCTGCTGGCCCAGAATGGGCATATCAACTTAACTAAGGTGGCCTCAGGGTAGGACAGGGGCACACAGAATGGGACCCTGCAGAGAAGCCACCCCAGCCTGGGAGCATTTGCTGGGCCCCATCGCCCTGTTGCCACACCCCTTCCTGCTCTGCCTGTTGGTGGGAATCCCAGCGAGCAGGCCCAGAGGGCCACTGCAGGTCACACCTCTGAGTCCACAGCAGGCCGGGCTGAATGAGCACCAAGCCTTGCCTTCCTTTCCCCTCACTATGGGTGCTGAGCCATGAGGGTCAAAGGGGTGGGTTAAATGAGTGAGCCCACCAAGCACCCGGGCCTTGGCGCAGCCACAGGCGAGACACTCTAGCAGCCAACTGAACCTGGGCCTAAACAGCAGGTCTATCACACACTCAAGTGCGGCACCCATGTTTCTCCTGCACCAGTTCTAGCTTCCCACCCCTGGGACCTCCCTGCACAGCTCACAGGAATGCACACTTCTGTTGTGCACCTGTGGGGGCAGCCACCTTCTGAGCACGTTTCACTGCACTTAGGACTCACGGCCCCCAGGATACTGGTCCCTTTGCAGGTGCCACATGCTGGAAAGCTCAGGGAACGCTGGGTTGGCTCAGGACGCCCCCTGACAGGCTGAGTGTGGAAGAGCCACGGCAGCCTCAGCTGGGGCTCCCAGGGTCCTCACTGCACATCGCATCTGGGGGGCCTTGTCTGCCTCCGGCTGCCATAAGCACCAAGTACTGCCCTGACCCTACCAGGAGGATGGTCTCCTTCTCAAAGTTCCCTCCGCCTTACCAATGTAGCCTGGTGCCCTGTTGGCTTGGGAAGCTCAGAGCAGGAAAGTGCTGGCATGGATGGGAACAGACTGGTGGGTGCTGAAACGTCAGCACACACAGCAACAGAAAGCAGTTCCATCTCCCTGATGGGTTATTCTGCCCTCAGGAATTATCTGTGAAGTACGGTAATAATCTGGCTATATAACCATGTTATGGGGCAAAAACATAATATTTTATATGCTAGGATCTCAATTACATGAAAATGCATAGAAAAACATCTAGAAACAAAAAATATCCATAAACATCTCTCAGAGGTGGCACTAGAACTGACTTCCATATTTTCCTTTTTTTTTCTTCTCAGAAGTGAGCAAGAAAAATTGGAACTATAGTTTAAGAGGCAAAAAAAATAAAAGGTAGGTTGTGAGGTCCCTCCTGCCTGTCGATCACCTGGTTGGAACGCTGGCTCTGAGAGGCCTCTGCCCTCCCGGACCTGCTGTGAGCCACGGGTCCAGCCCAGACCGGCAGAGCCTGCTGCTCACACCCCTCCTGCAGGGACACTGCCTTATTCGCAAGGCCTTTCTGCATCCATGAGCCGAGTGGCACGGAGGTAATTTTCTGCTCTGGCAATGCCCTAGGGCCCCTGCTGGGTGGGCAGTATCCTGTCTACTAGTCACCCTGTGTGTCATCGCATAATCTGGACTCAGCTGACCCCAAGAAGGGCTGCAGGTGGAGATGGAAGCACTACTGAGGTTGCCGCCATCGCTGGGAAGGAGGAGGTTGGGGACCGGAAGCCGGTAATAACCTTGGAAGATAATCCCCACAAAGCAATTTTAACTCATTTGAAAACTTCAGCGTACACAGCACTGTTGTCATTTCTGGCGCTGTCCTCCTCGGTCATGCCCTGTGTGCTGCTACTGATGCTCTCTGCCTGAACCACCACAGTGAAGTACAGGAGCCCACCTGTTGACACCACAAGGCGATTTCACCATTTCGCATACTTCCTGGCAGTCGATTCTCCTGCTGGCAGAATATCAAAGGGAAATATGTTCCCAAATGCTGACCTTAAAATTTTGAATGCACAGAGATGGCAAATACCATGAGCTTATTCCCAGCTCCCCCAGCCTTCAGCATGCCCTGCTGACCTGTGAGCTCTCTAGTGTACTCCTGTGTATCATGCTGGAGGGTAGGCAGGCTTCGGGCATGTCTGAGCATCCTGGGATGGTGCCACCTTAGCCCCAGAGCTGAGAGGTGCCTGCTACACCTTCCCGCCTTGCTAATGACACCACACTTCTAACTTCCTTCACACCAAGGCCTCCAAAACCTTCTTAAATATGAATGAGCAGCTCACAAGCTAAATGGTTTTAACAGTTTCTTGTAACTTATAAGGCAACCAAGACATGGGGGATGTCTGTGATGTTTCTTAGGTCACCAAACAGGAGAAATCTGGGACCCTGATTAGACCCTCAGAATCTCACCAATTCCTTAGGACCTCAGCTGGGGTTTCTCTGCACACGTAGGCTACCTGCCCACTGTTTCAGGGCCTGGGGTTTGGTGTATGCTCACTCTCTAAGGAATTTGGATGCAGAAACCAGAGGATGGATTGGAAAAGCTGAAGAAGCAAGGGACTAGAGGGGATTAGAGGCCCCACCATGGGTCCTGTTGGAGGCAGAGGTCTGTCCCTTGAACTGGCCATTGGGTCTGCTCATCCGAAATAGCCCAAGTTCTCAGGCTGGAGAAGAGAGAACAAACACCTCAGCAGAGCCCTCCTTTAGACAAATGGGATGGATCTGCATGCCACGGGCTGTTTCCCTGACCCATTCCTGTCCAGACAACTCCTAGCCACCCCTCAAAACCCAACTTACATACCCCTTCTCCCCAGAACTGGTTTTCTGGTGAGTTATCTGTTGCATGGGCATTTACTCACCATCCATTTACACATGGTTTTCATCGTGGATGTTGTGGGTCCCTCCTGGACTGCATAAAGAGTGAGATGAGTGTTGTCTGGGGATAATTTGTTATACAGCAACAGATAACTAACATAGCTGCCAATCCTAATCCTAACTGAAACCCTGAACAAGACTCTTCCCTCCTTTGGCTTCAACCCGCTGTCAGTAAAATGAGAGGGTTGGACTGGGTGATCTCAAAAGTGCCTGCCAACTTTAACATCTTAGAATCCTATGACCTACTCGAGGTCACGCCACAAGAGACACAGGTCTCCTGACCTCCATCCTTAGAATGGCTGGGCTCAGATGTCTGTTCACTCATGACCACTTAGTGTGACACTTCTGCTCATTGCGAGGTGATGCTTTGGACAGGGAAGAGAAGCAGGACGCCAGGACGCTCCTCCCATGCCTGGCACTCAGGGCGCCGCACCTCTCCCCACCGACGCCCCTCCTCTTGGCAGAGTGGAGGCTGCAGAGCCAAGCCAATCCTGGCGGCAATTTTTTCTGTTCACCATGACTACCTGACCAGGGCCTCCAGACGAGAAATCGAGAAGGCTGGCTAACACACAGTCAAGGTTAGCAGACCATAGACAGCGGGCAGCTTCGCTAGGCCAGTGGTTTTCTAGCTTGTTTCACTGCTTATACCATCCATTATGGGTTGCCTTGTATCCCTCAAGTTCATACATTGAGGTCCTAATAACCAGTACCTCAGAATGTGATCTTATATTATAGAAAGAAAGTCTTTGCAGATGTAACTAGTTAAGATCATATTGAAGAAGGGTGGGCCCTTAAAAGGAGAAATTTGCAGGCACATAGACAGACAGACAGACACACACACACACTCACACACACACACACACACACACACACACACACACACACACACGCAGGGAGAACACCAAGTGAAGATGGACGCAGGGACTGGAGTGATGTGCCTACAAGCCAAGAAATGCCAAAGACTCCTAGCAATCTTTGAAGCCGGGGGCAATATAAAAACAGTCTCCCTCACAGTCCCCAAAAGTAATCAACCCTGAAGGACTCCTTAATTTCTGACTTCCAGCATCCAGAACTATAAGAGAATAAACTCCTGTTTAAACCACTCAGTGTGGGGTGCTTTGTTACAGCAGCCCTAGCACACTAACACAAGGTCTGTGCATGGTACACCTGTGCACATGTGCGTGCGCACACATGCTACATGCAGTACACATACATACACACACTCACCCTGGCACATTTTGTGTCCTACAGAAACATACCCCAAAGAAGAAATTAAAAGATAAAAACACAAATATATATAGGAGTTCTAACAGTCTCTTCGGGTGGGTGCCCAGGCACCCGACTTGGGAGACCACCAGGTGTGGTGGCCAAGTTGGCACTAACCACCCATTCCCTGTCTCTGGAGTGCCACGGTGCCTGCAGGCTGGGATCCACATTCTGATCTTGCTCCTCAGCTCTGGAATTGCTCCCTGCTGCCCCTGACCCTGGCGAGGACTGTGCTCTGGCAGGGTTTGGGCGTGGGGACGTTTTGCACCCGAGGGTCTGGCCCGCCCAGACTCCCAAGCATGCTCCGAGCCTGCTGCAGCCTGACAGGGGTGCACAGGTGAGAAAGAGGCCCTCAGGAGGGCAAGCTCCCTTCCTTGGAGAGTTCTTCTCTTCTCCATCCATTAAAAACAAACCCCGTGGGGAGCAAGGATGGAGCCAACTTCAGGGTGGGTGGCGGATGCCTGTCTGTTGTGGGCATGAAGATTTCTGGCCCCTTGCTCTTTGCCAGCAAGGTCATGGGAGTGCACATGGTGTTTCCAGGTGAGGAGGAAAGGCGGGGAGGGCAGGGTGAGGATGGCAGCCAGAGAATGTGTGTGCTCATTCCAGAAATCCCTGCCTGGCCTTGCTCAGCTGCACAGCTCCCATGTGCAGCTGCCACACATGCCAGCCCCACAAACACTGGAGATTGTGGCTCCCAGCAGCTAGGCCAGCCGACAGACCCCAGGCCTTGTGGGGAGGAATGCAGGCCTCACACTCCCAACAGCAACAGAACCTGGAGCCAGCAGGACCAGCTACAGACTTTGCAGGGCCCAGTGCAAAATCAAAATGCCAAGTCCTCTTGTTCAAAATAAGAATTTCAAGACCGTGATAAGCTGGGTGCTCACCAAGCACCAAGCCTGCCAAGCGTGAGGCCCCGTGTGGACACACGGTGCACATCCCCACGAGCTGGCCTGCCCACTGAGGAGGGCAGGCGGGACGGCAGCCACGATGCTCCAGGACACCAGAGTTGCTAAATAAACTCTCCTCCACCACACATTTCAGGAGACAGTGACACGGGGCTGGGTGGGAGTATAAAGTTCATGTGCCAGGAGGCACTTGTGATGCAGAAAAGGTAAATGCCTTTGGTCTGTGTCATCTGGTTGACAGAAAAGAACCCCCTAGATTTTTCAGTAGCCTCTATCATATAGTATATGAGTAAATGCCAGATACTCAGAAAAAAAATAGTCTGAATGAGTCCTTAGCGCCACTCGGCCTGGCCCCAGCTTCATTGCAAAGCCAAAGTTATGTTCTCACCTTGGCTTAGCTTCTGTGTCAGGCTTATCTCCTACTTACAGATGAGAACAATACCTTTTTGCCCCTTTATTTTTAGCCTCCCAGGGTTGTTAAGAACACACCACGAGGCCTAAAATACAGAAGAATTCTAAATTGAAATTCTAATACAGACAGAATTCATATTATTAATACCAATAATGATGACAATAAGAAAGATAAATTTGCTTTGATGCAGCTGAGCCCTTCCACACATGCACTATGAACCTGCCCTTTTCTGCAGTCTTCCCTGGTGAATCCCAGGGTCTGCACTGAAAACCCTGCCCTTCCTGCAAGCTCCCCATGGAGGGTTCCCCCCCAACCCCCTGTGCATTTCTGCCCATTGCATACTGACCTGAGGGAAACCCTCCCGACGGCTCCTCCTGAACCTGCCTGTGCCTCGCTCCTGCCTGACATGTAATGCCATCGTCTTTCTGGCCACTGAAGATTCCCAGGGTGGGAGGGACAGGAGAGAATTTTATAGAGCTCATTAAAAAATGTGCTGGCTCATCTGGAGGCAGGATGTAAGCTCTGGGCACAGTGGAATCAGCAAGCCTGGCTGGGCCCCACCTGTTTCTGGGCCTCCCAGCTCCCATTTGCCTACCATTCCCTGCTCCGGAGGCAGCCAGTCCCTCCAGAATAAGAGGCCCCTAAAGTTTTGCAGCAACTCCCTTTGTTCATCTTTCCCTGGGGCCCCAGGAGCCAAATGCGGCCTGCGAACGGCCGCCGGCTGGCTTCTGCTTGGCTGATCAGAGCGATTAGTACCAGCCACTCCTGCTAATTGCTGTCCTCGGCAGTGCCAAGCCCTCCCGTCCACTCCTCCCAGAGCCCTCTGCCGGCACACAGCCTCTGACTGTTAATAGTGACAAGAGCTGCATATCATGGGAATTTCGGCGCCCAGGGCTCTGAGGCCTGCTCGCGCCAGTTATTAATGCCAGTTATTAATGCATTCTCTGAGCAGTTAAAGCCCTGCCTTCTCAGCTGAGTCTGAACCATGGCCTGGGCCATCCCTGGGACGTGAGGTACCTTACAAGCAGAGAGCTTCACCAGAGCCTATTCAACAGTGTCTACGTGAACTGGGGCAAGGCGGAGAACCACTCCTGAAACCTACAGGTATTGTCAGGGCGTTTCAGTGGAAAAGAACAGAGCCCAAGGAATCCAAAGGGCTGGGCAGGTCCTTTGCCTGCTCTACTGTGAATTTCCGCATCTGTAAAGTGGAGTTAATAGTACTGGTCCTCCCTCCTTCCCTCCAGAGTTTGCCGTGAGGATTAACTGAGACAACGAACACGGTAAGTATGTGAGTGGCTACTGGCGGCTAAGCCTTTCAGTGCCCTCTCTCCAACCTTGCCTCTAGTCTGTAAAAAGGATCCCATTTTAGAGATGAGGAAACTGAGGCCCAGAAAGCTCCAGACACAATGGCCACACAGCAAGTAAGAGCATGTGGACACAGGGCCACAGGGACTGCTGTCCTGGTGCTGAGCTCTTCCTGATGCTGACACTATTCCCTCCCTCGTGTCCTGCGCAGGGATTGAGGCCACCCTGTACTGTGCCTGCAGGTAGCCGTCGGCCTGGAGCAGTGGGCACCACCCCTGAGGGGAGTCCACCCATAACCCACTGGTAGGAGGTGGCTTAGTGGGAGGACCCTGCCCTGGAAGGTGAGGGTGCTTAGCAGGTGAGGCCATCAGACCGGCTCCCAAGGAGGCCTAGACTGTAGAGCAAGGGATGGGTGGCTTGTCTGCAGACAAGGGAGTCAGGGCGGGCACCAGACAGGAGCTGAGATGCCCTGAGAGCCCGAGAGGAGGGAGTGGACCCCAGAGCGCCCTCCGTTCCTGAGGTCTGCTCTTCCCCATCCGCTCACCCGATGACATGCCCCAGAATGCTGCGCCAGTCTGACTTCAAGTGACCACTGTCTAAGTTCCTTGGGAGAGGACTGGCATTCACACTATGGTGTACATGACTACCACGAGCAGGTTTCAGTGGAGAGGGGTGGCAGCAACGAGTGGCAGAGGCCAATGGGAACTGAGAGTGACACAAAAAGGGTAGCAAGGAAACGTCTGAAATGGATGTCTGTCTTCTCCCAGTCTGGGCGCTGCCAGGGTGTTGGCCATTCTCTTTCCAGTCCCTGGTGAAGCTGGGGCTTGGGGGAACCCCATGAGGATGACAGCACAGCCTCCTGAGCAGCACGGTTCCAAGGAAGGGCAAAGGATTGGGAATCTAGGAACCCAAATCTAGCGGCTCTGCCATTAACTAGCTAACTATATGACCTTGAACAAGTCACCTCTCTGGGCCAGCCTGGGTCTGTAGAAAAGGTACATTGGCCTGTTCTACCTTGTGGGTCCTTTCTGGTTCTCATATCTCTAATGCAGAGACATTTGTTCACTTCCCTCAATGTCCCTCTCCCTGGGCCTCCTGGTTAATGTACAGGCTGGCTTGGCACAGAAGGATTGCCACTTTTGTCCCCAGCTGTGCTGCACAGCGGGTCATGGCTGTCCTGGCTCAGGGCCGGCACTCCGCCCTTTCTGGCATCCACTGAGGCCTTGGAGCAGCAGCTGGGACTGGATTCCAGACTAAATATGGAGCCCAAGCCCAGGCTTCTCCCCACCTGCATGCAGTCCTAGGGCCCAAACCTCCTGCGGCTATGGAGTCAGGCTGCCTGTGCTCCAGCCCTCCCCAAGCACTGACTCATAAATCCTGCACATGGGCAAAGGCCAGGCAAAGGTCAGGAGGACCAGAACAACAATGAACTTCCCGGGGCAATAAAGAAAACACCCAACAAAACCCAGCAGCAGCATAAAGCACTTGCCTGTAAAGGGAAATAGGAGCCCTGCTAGCTTCATATAACAGAGAAGACTGTAAACCAGTTATGTCCCCAAGCATGTTCATATCTATTTTCTAGAGTGGAACAACATCAGAAAGGTAAAAAATAAAAATGGTGCCTGGGTGAGGCGTTTCTCCCCTGCCCTCGGCTGAAATGGTAGTCACACCCTGAAAAGGGGACCCCTGTGACTTTAGCCCTCCATCCTTCACACGCACACAAAGCACTTCACTATGAGTAAACCATCTGTTGGAAGTGCAGGTTCACCAAGTAGAGCACTAAGAGTTTCCAACCTGAAACACCAGGCAGACCCTTACCCCAGGATGACCCAGCACAGAGCCCATCTCACCCCTTCTCCAGCCCCACATACCTGGGTGACACCTGCTCCTCGGTTGTGGGCTCAGGGGTATCCCACACAGAGACAAGGTGGCATCTTAACCAACCTGCCCCCCAACCTGTAACATGACCTGATTTGGAAGCAGGGTCTTTGCAGGTGCAATCAAGTAAAGCTGAGGTCCTGCAGGGGTAGTACAGGCCCTAAAGTGTGGGACTCGTGTCCATGTAAAAAGAGGACAATTCAGACATAGGAACAGATACAGGGAGTAGGCCCTGTGAAGAGAGACAGAGACGAGTGACACTGCTACACCCCAAGCAATGCCAATGGCTGCCTGCTGGCCACCAGAAGCTAGGAAGAGGCCAAGAAGGACTCTCCCTTAGGGCCTTCAGAGGAAGCCCGGCCCTGCCAGCACCATGATTTTAGACTTCTGGCCTCCAGTACTGGGAGCATAAATCTGCAGGGCTCTAAGCCACTCAGGTGGTGGCAATCTGTTGCGGCTGCCCTGCGATACAAATGCACACAGCTATGAGAGGATCCACCACTAACCCCAGCTGTGTGACCCTGAACTTGCCCTTTTCCTCTGGGTCTTGGTTTTCTTTTCTGTAAAATGCAAAAAGTTGGGCAGACAGCCCCTTCCAGCTTGGACATCCAACCCCAGGTTCTTAGATGTCCTGAGCTTCTGGGGGATGATGGGTGGTGGTGATGGGATGGGGGATGAAAGCAGGAAAGGATGGAGAAAGCACAGGGCTGGTCTCTCCCTGCCCACACTGTGCTGAAACAGTCAGGGCGAAAGGACTACCTTGACTAAGGATAAGTCAAGTTCATCTCTGCAAGCCTGCACCCTACCACACAAAGATGGAGGTGCAGGAAACAGATAGAGCAAAGATTTCAAGGGAGATTCATCCACAGGACAGAGATTTTCCTCGTTTTAAATTTACACTGAAGTAATTAAGGAATATTGGGAGGGGGAGGGACTGGAGGCAGAAGGAGCAGTGGAGAGAGTTCTGCAAGAGAGGACATGGGATGCACCAAGACGGCAGCAGGAGGGACGAAGATGAGAAGATGCAGCGAGAGGTGTGCAGGCAGCAGCAGGACCGGTGAGGAAGCAGGTGTCCAGGGAGGGTAAGGAGGGGGCCAGATGTGCAGGAGGGAGGGGAGGACAAAGGAGAGACAGAATATGAGTCCTAAGTCATGGGCTTGGGGGACTGATTAGCAACAAGGTGAAACACAGCAGGGGACGTGGACAAAGATCATGAGCTGGATTGGGAGGTGCCAGAGTTCAAGGTATCCAGGAAGCTGTCGGGTGGGAACTAGACTAGGATCAGAGGACAGGCCTGGTGTGGAGAACAGATGTGACAGCCAGTGGCACTCAGGTGACAACAGGGCCACTGGAGAGGAAGAGGGGGCCAGGAGGAGGGCAACTGGAGAAGGGGCTGGGACTAGGAGAACAGGTCCTGTAGGAAGATACAGGGAACAGGAAGGTGTCCTGGGAGCCAAGAGCAGCCAGAGCTGGGGGTGAGAGCGATCACGGTGGGAGAGGCCACCAGGAGCAAGCAAAACAACAGAGCAAAGGCAGGATGGCCCCGGAGCTGGTGCAAAGGAGGGTCCCAGTAAGGTCAGGCTTGTGTCACTGGTCCCCAAAAGGCAATGAGGTCCCTGAAGCCTTGCTCACTACCCAGCCTCACCAAGGAAATGAGGAAGGAAAGAAGGAAGAGATGGATGTCCCAAGACACAGATTTCACCAGTCACCCATTGTCAAATGCACCAGTGACTTCACAGACCCTGAGGACACCCTTCAGTAAAACACAGAAGAGGGGACTGCTTATGCTGGTTATGCTGAAGTACGGCTGACCCTTAACAACACAGGTTTGAACTGTGCAGGTCCACTTATACACAGACTTTTTTTCAATATATATACTGGGAACATTTTTGGAGATTTGTAATGATTTGAAAAAACAATTTTCTCTAAGCTTACTTTATTGTAAGAATGCAGTGTATAATACATATAACATGCAAAATGTGTGTTAATCAACGTTTATGTTCTTGGTGAGGCTTCCAGTCAACAGTAGGCTATAGCAGTTAAGTTTTGGGGGAGTTAAAAGTTATGCATGGATTTTCAACTACATGGCAGGGGTCGGGGTCAGTGTGCCCAACCCCTACGTTGATCAGGGGTCAATTATATTCCTTTTTTCAGACACACTTAGAGCAAAACTAAGGTAGAAATCTGGTGGAAGTGCAAAAACATATGTACCAGATTTTGAAATGTTTTGCTCTCATATAAAACCTCAAGGCAAAAAAAAAAGGCAAAACTGTCTTAAATATGCCATAATCTTTTTTGTGAAAAAAGAAAAATATGGCTAGGACTTGGGCTCACAGATATTTAGAGCTGAGAACGACCTAGAGGTTTATCTAGTTGCAGCCTCTCCTATTGGTGGGGAAAGTGAGGCGCTGCAAAACTGGCTGACTTGCCCAAAGCCACATCATGAATTAGTTACAAAGGCAGGACTAGGGCCCATGCCTCTGAACCCCCCTCTAGGCCTTGTTGCTGCAGCATGCTGCCACGTAAACCAAATCAAGGCTAACCTAATGCAGATTCCCTGCAAAACACAGTAATGCCCCATCAGCAATCTGGGAGGCTCAATTCCCGTAAGAGTTATATCATTCAATGACTTGGAGTTTTGGTATTATTTTCAAAACTGGCTCAATTCAGTTTTTATAACACTCAGAGTGGCCACACATAGTGCTGTAGGCCATGTGGATTGTGTAGGCTATGCAACTCTGCTCTGAACAGGGTGCCTGGCTAAGGGACCCAGAACCGGCTAGAACTTACCTGTGTGTCACTCAACAGGCCCTCCACATAGGAACGGAGTTGTGTCTCCCAAAGACCACTTTGGAGATGGGCCAGTGGTGACCTGGTACCACCTGGGAGTTAATTTAAGTTATTCTAAGCCTCCAAGTCTAGGCACAGATAAATATTTTCTTTAAAACTGGAAATCAGGGCCTTAACCTATAAATTAAGACCACTAACTAAAATGAAAGAAAAAGATAAATACATCAATAGGAAAATGGGCAAAGAGCATGAAAAGTAAATTTCTAAAGGAAGAAATATAAACAAAATATAAACAAACTATAAACACCTGAAAAATCTTCAAGTTCACTTGTAATCAAAGAAATGCAGAGGACAATGAGATACAATTTTATACTAATCAGATATGGAAGAGTGGAAAGGAATGGTAATACCCACTGTTGGGGAACCAGGTATTCTTGCTCTCTGCTAATGGGGATACAAATGTACATAACTTATCTTCTCTAGGGCAATTTGACAGAAGCATTAAGACCAAAAATCCTTAAATGTACACATAACCAAGGAATTAAGGAAATCAATAAAATAACCAAAAACATCTGACAATTCACCTACAAGTATGTTCAGTAGAAAAATAAGAGCAGAGGCCAAAACCTATAGGGCAGACGTCCTCCTTCAAGCCCTAAGCTCTCTGAGTCAGCGTGGGCAACACCATAACGCTCACAAATGAGGAGTTCACCCAAACGGGAAAATATTTGCGAATTGTTATTGTTTTCTTAACTCAGCTATAAAGTCATGAAGTTGAGAAAAGAAAGCATGAGAAAAGAGCAAGGGAAACAGAAAGGGAGCATCATGGAGTAGTAGGAGTTCTCGGCAGCTGAGTCATCTGCTCAAATGCTCGGAGCTGCTTCTGTCCCTGGGAGGTGGGGATGACAGTCAATGCCCCTTTGCAAAGTCCCAGGGAGCCTCTCCAGGCTGGTGTAAATTGCATCTCTTGCATGCTCCACCCCTCCAGGGACAGAATGAAAATCCCATAGGCCCCTGTCCACATGTCTTGGAAGTATGGACTCTTCAAAGCAAGCGTTGGAGGCCACCTGCCAAGTCTGCAGGGGAGCTAGTGCTGGCGTCCTACCCAGCAGGTCGCTCTTGGGGATGTGGGTGGTATGGGTGTCCAGGCTGTGTTCCCAGGCCCCAGCCCCGCCCCAACCTCACAGAAAGCTGTGGGGCTCTCTGACGGGCTCCAGCAATGCCATACACTGGCACTCCGCAAACTCTCCCCAAGGATGGGGATGGCCAGGAGCAAGACTGCATTACCCTTTGGGGGCCAGGACTGGGCTTGGGAGACACCCGGGCCAAGCTGGAGCTCTCTTTAACGGTAATGTTTTATCTTTAATATTCAAATGATTTTTCTTCTGCTCTCTATGCATCCCTTTATTTCAAGACAGATTTTCCGGTATAGTTTTCAGATGCTGTTGACATGCCACATAGATGCACTACTTTTATTCTGCAGCTTGGTCTGGCCCTGGCAAGTGAAGGTGTTTCAGATCTGAGAAAATGGCAACAAGTCATTCCTCCTGCTCCCTGAGCCCTGCTCCATACACAGGGCCCACGCTTCCAAGGGAAATCGCAGAGACTATAAGATGTACATGGAATACATGGGAGAGATGGTCTCTGTCCCCGAAACGGGTGCCTTCTGTCCTCACTAGCCTTTCTATGCTTTTAGAATCACTGATGACCTTCCAGGGTGGTGGAAATGATCTTTCCTTTGATCTGGGCAATAGTTACATGAATTTAAACATTTGTCAAAATCCCTCAGGCTGTGCATGCAAGATTTATTAAGCATTATACTGTATGTAAATTATACTTCAACAAAGTACAGTTAATATTAAGGAAAATAAAACCATTTATGGCTGCAAGAAGTATGATCTGAAACCAAATGGTACAGAGCCAAGTTCTGGGCCTTGAAGAATGTCTGAGATTGGGGAGTAGAGGGAACATAGAGGGCAGCATGGTGGGGCCACAGGAGGTGTGTACCAAAAATCACAAGAGCAGAGTCAGGTCTCAACCCTACTCTGGATGCACCTGTGCAAGTCACCATCCCTCTCTGGGTCGGTTTTCTTATCCATAAATTGAAGAGTTAGGCTAGATCCAGCTGGGGACCTTATGAAAGATACAGATTTCTGGGCTCTGTCCTACCTCCTGAATCACACACAGTGTGCATTTAGGGACCAGGAATCTGCATTCTGATAAGCTCCTTTGGTGATGGTAAGGTAATGTTCTTTGGGGTCCAGAACCAACACTTGGGAACTATGGACAATGTGCTTACAAAGGCTCTAGCCTCCAGTGGTAACTGTCCCTGGTCCTTTGTGGAAAGAACATCAACATATGGCCAACGGAGGGTGTACATCAACGGGATGATCAGAATTGGGTGACACAGGTAGGCTTCCCAACTCATACTCTCTCCAGTCAAAAGCCTAAGCGCAGAGCTACATTCTCAAAAGGATGACCTTATAAAGATAGCCATCCAAGAGAATGAGGGCCAAGAGTCAGCTCATATCCCATCTGCCACGCCATGTGCCCTGATCATGGTGGGAAGGGGTTGCTGCCTTTAAAGTTCATCCCCCAAGATAAGGCACCCATAGGTTAACAGAGGCCCCGTCTACAGGAAGACCAGGGTCAGGAAACGTTCACGTTGCTCTGACAAGGCACATGTTTTTCATCCCTGGCTCCCTAAAGGTAAGAAGTGGCTTGATATTCAAATCCCTACCTGCTCTGCCTCCTTTCCGCAGTCCCCCACCGCATCCTGGTGTTCCTTGTCACTTGCCCCTCCCAGATATCACATGCCTTCTGTTCCTCCCTGCTTTGGTCAAGCTGCTCCCACCACCCATCAAACTTCTCACTGGCCAGACCCAGTCACGGCGCCTCCCACAAGCCCTCCAGACGGCTCAGAGTCAGCCCCCCGCCACGCTCATGCACCCAGAGCAGAGGACGGAGCAGTGACGGGGGAAGGCCTGCTCCAAACCTGCCAAGACCTTAGGCTCTTGTTTGAAGATGATTAAAACGCTAATTACAATAACGTACGAGCAAGGAGAGTGTGTAGCAGGGGGCACGCTGTCTGTTAATTACAAAAACTCATACGGGGCCATCTAAAAATAGTCCAGCTTCCTCCCCTGCCAATCCATAAATCTAAGAATAATGCAACTTGAACTCAAAGCTCTCTTGGGTTGGTATCACTCTCATCCCTATGATGCTTAAACACAACACTCTAAGAAAACTAGGGTAACAGGGCATCTGTTACAATTTTCTATAGCATCCAAATCAGACTACCAGTTGGACAGGACTTCCCTCTCCCCATCCACCTCTCTGTCCTTTGCCCTTCAGGAAGCCCAAGAACCTTCTGGGACCAATGCTCGCAGCACTGCTGTCCCCACCCAGCTAGGGCCTGGAGATTTCTGCCAGGGCCAAGTTGGGTGGGGGCCCAGTCACACAGCAGGTGCAATTGAGACTGTGCTCAGATGCTGTCCAGTCCCACCATGGCTGCCCCCTGAAGGTCACATTTGCTGTCCCCTCCTCACCGTCACAGACATGGCATGGGGAGGGACTGGGGAGGACAGCCCTAGGTACACTGGAGGTGTTGACCCACATTTGCCCCACTCTAATGTGGCACAGTTGATGAGATTCAGCAGACAGTGACTGATGGCCTACCCTTCTGAGAGAGGGTAGAGCAGATGCGCCAAGCATGGACTCTGGAGCCATGAGACTGGGTTTGAGTCCTGACTCTGCCCTGTATTAGATGTGTCACTTGAGGCAAATCAGTTAATTCACTATGCCTCCGTTTCCTTATCTGTAAAATAGGGCTAACCCCAGGGGGTTGATGTAAGACCCAAATGAACTACAGTTGGTAAAAAGCTTAGCACATGGTAACAGCTCAAATGATCACATTATCACCGCCACTAGCACTGGTCCTTCAAACAACCATATTCTTACCACCACTGGGGCTGGTCCTCCACCCCCACCAGCACCACGACTGCTCCTACTTGCTAACCTGCTAGCTGGGAGCCATGACAGTCAGCAGACTGTCCCTGTGCCAAAAAGCACAGCATGCTGGTCAATATGACTTGGTGTGCCTTGGAGGCCCATCAAGGCACAGAGGGGACTGTGAGGCCAGAGGGCACAACAGGGGTGGCAGGGAGGCTGCCTTGTCTGACGGAGACCACTGGCAGTCTACTCAGAATCCACACCATCCCGAGCACCTGCTCCATCCCCCAAAGCCAGGCAGTGGGCCTGGGGTCTCCCACTGAAAGGTCTTCCTCTTTGCTCTTGCCCATGTTGGCACCCCATCCACACTGGAGTCACCTCCCTGCCACAGCTGCCAGGGCTACAGGCCAGCTCCTGATGGGCCTCCCACTCCTTGCTGCCTCACTGAGCTGGGGCCCATGGGTCCCAGGATTCATCCCCGAACAGCTCTGTGAAGCTGTCACTTTGTCTCTGTACAGCCCCGTCACAGTTCCCTGCTGTGCAGAGGGGGCAGGCTCCATCTCACACTCAGGGATCCCTGCCACACATTTCCCAGCCTCACCTCCTGCTTCCTGGACCCAGACTTCATTCAGGCACCTCTCTCCTCACAGTCTCTCAGACACTAAATCTCACAGGAGGTCTTGTGAGGAAGAACAATGATACCCTCTCCCTCTAAAATGGGTCCCTCTTCACCAAACTCTAGACCCCCACCCAGTCTGCAGGGTCACTGTTCCCACTGTAGACACAAGGCCTTCCCTGCTTGGGCCACACTCACCTCGCATTTCCTTAGAAGTCCCCAGTGCTTATTACCCAGTCACACTCTCTGCCACTTAACCACACCTTTCCCTGGGCAGAGCCTTAACTCCTTCTGGACTGCCACCCTTCTTCCAGCCCATGCACAGGAACACCTTTCTGGGTCCCAGGAAGACATCTAGAGCTCGGTGAACACTTGCAGGATGGATATGCACTCCAATTTTCAAGCTCTACCCAGGCAGCAAAAAGAAAGAAGTGAGGTAAAGGGGCTCACTGGCTGCCTGGCCCCGGGGACGAACCAGCCACTCGCTCTGCTCCCTTTCTGCCAAGAGAGAACATATTCCCTTCCTTTGCCAGTGGCTCTTCATTCCTCTGTTCTGCCTCCCTCAGAGTCAGGGCCAGCACTTAGAGAAATGTCAGGACAAAAGTCTGCAGGAACCCAGCAAGGAGAGCATAACCTGCAGCTCCAACAAAGGCGCAGGCAGCAGAAAAATGAGAAGGAAAGTTCTTGGAACGTGGGGATGGGGGCAGCAGGACCTGACTAAAGCCTCCAAACCTTAAGTGGTGGCAAAAATTATTTCTGAAAATACAAGAAGCAAAGTGTAATTTTGGATACAGCACCGCTAAGTGATGCAATTCATACTGGGATGCGGTAGATCTCAGGACTTCTCCAAAATCAAAATTCGGTGATCGGCTGCGGTATTTGTGAAAACAGAGTATTGCTGTCTCACCTTCTCTCACTGTGAAATGGAAAATTTAGAAAAATAAGTGTTAGAGAGCTGGTGCTGGCATGATGTTGAATATGTAATGACATGGCACAGTCAGGGTAACTCACTGGTAAATGGAAAACGTTGTCTCTAAGGCAGACCTGCAGAAGGATCTCGCTTCAAGAGGATGTCTTACATGAGCGAGGCTCTGAGGCTTCCAGCCAGAGGCTCCTCCCTCCACTGGGGCCCAGGTCAGACCCCTGAAAGACTCAGGTCACAGAGGAGTGGACATGGGGACCAGCCCGCAGGGCAGGAGAACAGGAATCCTAAGGAAGAACGCCCCAAGGTGGGAGGAGCAGCCTGGCACACTGGGGCAGACAGGACCTGTGCTCCCAGTAAGGGGGTGGTCCAGGCAAACTACGACCAAGGAATAAATGCCCCAACAGAGTGTCCCTGACAGGTGGGTCAAGGTCAAAAACCCAATCACCCAGATAGCAGTGAGCTGCTCCCGCCAAAGGTTCAGGGGGCCCAAAGTTGTCTAGATTGAGCCCAAAGTCAGGACACAACATAACTGAAACAAGGTGAAATGGAAGCTGGTGGTCAGCACAGGGCGCCCAAGAGTGAGAATTTCTCAGCAGCCTGCACCTCCATCCTGTGGCACTAAATTCTAATGAGCAGAAAACAAAATTTCGACAGAAATATCCCTGGAGTAGGGGGAAGGGGGAGGACCCTGAGATGGCCTTGTTACTTCAATTCTTGCTTACCCAGGCAGGGATGTGTCGTTGACCTCCAGAGGAGACCTCCCCACATACCAAAAGGGCCTATGTGCCAATGTCCTTCCCTGCCAGGGTCAAGAGACAGGGTAACCACAGACTCCAGCTTTCCAGTAAGTTGGCTACCAGTCGGATGATCAGATAAATCTGAGCTTTTAACAATACAACCCTATAGCACAACTCTGACCCAGCCAGTAGATGGGGCCAAGCAACCAGCCATTTTCTTTTTCAGCAGATGGATAGAGAGATGATGGAAAGATGTACATAAGTATGGATGGATAGATAGATGGGTGGATGGATGGGTGGATGGATGGATGGATGGATGGATGGACTACTACTTGAGTGAGTCATTTATCAGTGAGAAGGCTTGTAGAAGCTTCCATTTAATTATCCAATCAGTGAAGATTGTTCAGAAGGGTGAAAGGCTCCAAGAAGGGCATGTCTAGGAAAGCTTACATCTGGCTTAGGAGCCAGAAATACAGGTGTGAAAACACACAGGGTACTTTTGGTCACAAGCAGCTCCTCCTTCATGTCCATCCCCTGATGGAGCTGAATACTCTCACTGAGGTACACAGATGGACACATAAAGAGACCTGAGTAGGTAGGGATCCATCTGGGAAGAAATCCTGGGACTCAGGGACAAGGCCCTGGGCTGTAGGGAAGCCTCACTCAAGCAGCAGAGATGCCAGTACTTCAGGGCAGGCTGGCTGGTGTGTGTGTGTGTGTGTGTGTGTGCACACGTGCATGTGTCTGTGTGCATGTGTGTGTCTGTGAGAAAGAAAGAGAGAGAACACACATTCCAGGTCCAGGAAGAAAAAGCCAATAGTTATTTTTGAATAGGAGAAAAGAATTATTAAAAAGAAAAAAACGATTCAATGGGGAAATAATCTTTTCAACAAGTAGTGTTGAGAAAACGGGATATCCACATGCAAAAGAATGAAGCTGAATCTCTACATCACATCACACACACAAATGAACTCAACATGGATGAGACCTAAATGTAAGAGCATTATAAAACTGTTAGAACACATAGGAATAAATCTTTGTGACTGTGGATTAAGTAATTTCTTAGCTATTGACACAAAAGCACAAGCAATGGAAGAATAAATAAATTGTGCTTCATCAAAACTAAAAACATTCATGCTTCAAAGAGTATCATTAAGAAAAAGAAAAGATAATGCATGGGATGGGAGAAAATAATGCAAATCATACATCTGTTAAGGGTCTAATATCCAGTGTACATAAACAGCACATACAATTCAACAATAAAAGGACAAACCAAATTAAAAAATGGGCAAAACTTTCAGCAGACATTTCTCTGAAGACGTATAAGTGGTCAGTGGCCCTTGGATGACAAGTAAACCTGAGCATTTAACGTTACAAAGCACATGAAAAAATGCTCAACACCATTAGTCACCAGGGAAATGCAAATCCAAACCACAATGAGATAACACTTGACACCCACTAGTATGGCTATAATCAAAAAGATGTAATAACAAGTGTTGGTGACAATGTGCAGAAACTGGAACCCTCACACATTACCAATGAGATCATAAAATGGTATTGCCATTTTTGAAAAGAGTCTTGTAATTCCTCAAAGTGTTAATACTATACAACTCAAGTTCTACTCCTAGGTACATATCTAAGGAAATTAAAAACATGTCCACACAAAAACTTGTACATGAATGCTTATGGTAGCATTATTCATAACAGCTAAAATATGGAAATAATCCATAAATGACCATACATTGATTAATAGAGAAATTAAAGTGTGGTATAAACAAATAAGGGAATATTACTTGGCAATAAAAAGGAATCAAGAACCAATCCATGCTACAACATGAACTTTGAAAACATTATGCTAAGTGAAAGAAGCCAGACACAAAAGATCATATAAATGATTCCATGTATATGAAACATGCAGATAGTAAATCTGTAGAGAAATTAAGTATGCTAGTCACTGCCTCTGATGAGGGAATTGGGGAGAAATGGGGAGTAACTGCAAACGGGTACAGGAGAAGATGGAAGTGTTCTGGATGGTGATGTTCTAGAAAATAATGCATCTAGATAATGTTCTAGATAGTGTGATGGTTGCACAGCAATATTAAAAGTGAATATTAATTCACTACTTTAAAAGAGTGAATTCTATGGCATATGAATTATATCTCAACAAAGCTTTTATTTAAAAAAATAATATGTTAAGACCTATTATTTGGAGATGGGGGGCAAGCAGGGGCCATGGCACTATGCTTAGGCATCCTGGCTGAAGAAAAATGAAGAAAGACTTAAAAGGAAGTGTGAGAGAAGTCAGACGGCAGGAAGGACACGTCTCCACACTCCGTAGGAATGTCCCCCAGCTGAAAGAACAGATCTTGTGGATATGGCTTTTGACACCTGCCTCAAAATCCTTTAGTCCATCACCATCCTCCGGTCAGAGGCAGGGGTCACATCAGATTTCCATTTGTTCCCCAAGCCCCCTGCCTCGGGTGGCAGCATTTTTCCAGAACCACGATTTTCTATTGCGGTTTCTCCTCACACCTTCCGCCCTTAAGTTCCTGAGAGTCTGTCTGAGACCCGTGGGTGTGTTTGTGGTGCGCTGTGTCACACACAACATGGGGGGCCTGGGCAGAGCCCTCTCCTCCAGGTCACTGATGCAGAACTGAGGCCAGGGCACGGGCCTCAGTCTGACCTCCCTCCTACACCTGTCCCTCGGGTCAGATTCACCGTGCAATGGCATTTCCAGAATGGGTACAATGACTGCTCTCCAGTAATTCCCTTCAAAGCCCTCTCCCTGAGGCTCCGGATGCACACTCACTCTTGTGGGTTGCAACATTACGTGCTCAAATATCACACATGCCACATAAGCGGCTCTCAAGGTTTGAAGAAAACTTAGAAACTTCAACCTTTTAGAACATCATCCTCTCAGTGGAGAAAACTAGAACGCAAAACCCCACAAAAAAAAGCAGCACTGAAATCTCCAAACACCAAGCTTAGAAAGTAGAAAAGGGAATTAGAGTCTAAAGAGAAGGATTTCTAAAGGCACGTTTGAGCAGATAGAATCTATGTTGCTTTTTTTGTGTGACACACAAACCTTGCACATGGGCCTCCATGGGCAGATGTTTTGTTGGCTTTACTGGAACTTAGTGTCAGCGATTAAACAGTTACATCTTAGCTGGCGCAGGCAATCTGGAAAAGAGGAGAGTCTCCTTCAGAGGTGGCTTTTCACCTACTTATTCTGGTGTCTGTGCTGGCTCAAGCAGAGAGAACTGCACAAAGGAGGACTCAGAAAGTGACAGGAGCAGTAAGGGAGGCCCTGGATGCGACCCCTGCGAGATGGGGAAACGGCACAGGGCCTAAGGTGAACAAAAAGGTCCATCTCAGGAAAAGGCTACAAGGTACCTGTGGGCCCGGCATCCCAGCAATCACTGCAAACCGCTTATGTCTTTTTGGTTTTGTAGTACAAGTGGCCAGGCGGAAGAGAAGGCGAAACACCATGCTGATTAAGAGCCTCCCTCCTGGGCTGGCAGCTGGGCTGGCAAAGCCCCAAAGGCCACGTTTGTCCTTTCAAAGGTCACTGCTGCCCAGGGCTGTCTCAGTGCAGGTGGCCACACCTGCAGCTCCCAGAAGGCAGGCCCACCCGAATTGTTCTTCAGGCTGTTTGTTCTCTCTAAGGCTGATTGTTCTGCAAGGCACATTTCTCCAGCTCAAGGCCCGCCTGGCATGCCCTGCGCTGTCCACAAATATTTGCTGTTGGCTCCCTGGGGTGAAAAAGCAAGATACCCATTTACTAGGGCCTTAATCCACGCAAATGCCCTTACTTCAGCAGTTTACCTTGGAAAGAGAAGACTACGAAAGTGGTTGCTGCCCTTTATTTAATCCAGATAACCAGAGCTGGGGGCTGAAGCCACAACCCAATGCAGACATGTACACAGAGGAGCTTTTATAGAAATGCATGCTGGGCAGGAGAGCATTTGGACAGACTTGGACTGGGGAGCAGAGAACATCCAAGCAGAGTAGAGCCAGACCAAGAGGGTGGGCCTCCATCGACCATCTGTCCCCTTGTGGGGTGAGGGGGCTTCTTAGGGAATGTGTGGGCACAAAACTGTGCAGCTGACTGATTCCCGGGCTTGGAGATGCTCACACAGGAACTCTCAGCTCTACTCACAGTGCATTGCATCATTTTTAAGCTCCACCAAAGGCAAAAAGTAAAAATTAATCTTATTAAAGTTGACAGTGTTCACAGTAAGGAACATTCTGGTATTTTGCCATAAGCCTCTTCCCCAGCCAGCTCTGTGGGTAAGGGGCATGGGTTTGGAGTTCTGGCTCTGTCACTCAGCTCTGTCACCACAGGGACATCTGTCAAAGGGGTAAAAATGACACTTGCCTTACAGAACTGCTCTAAGGGTATTTGGGGAAAGATGCAAAGGCTGTAAATCCCCTGGTGGATATTCAACGCTGAGCAGAAGTTAGTCCCTCATGCCCCACTGGGCTCAAGGCCTGCCCACTGCCCCTGACCAGTGGCCTGCTGTGGCGCCTCAGGAAGAGGAGCCAGGTCCTTCCTCCTGCACCCCCGGGGCCTGGCCCCCAGGAGTCCTGGCAGCTGAGGCAGCACTCACTGTGTCTGGGGGTGGGAGCTCCAGGGTAGGAGGTTCTCCAAAACCTGCTGCACCCAGATACAAAGGCCTTTCATAGCTATTATTGTCTTATCTCATTTGGACCTGGCAGCAGCTCTGTGAGGCAGGCAGATGACTGGCATTGTGTGTATATCCTATTAGTATCCAGAGTGACTGGATATTCACAATATAGCCGAAGTGACATTATGTCTATTCCAGGCCTAAGCCTGAAGAAGGTCTGGCAGCTTTCACGTTGTGTTCTGAGGGAATCCAATCACCTTGAAATAAGGCCAGCTACACTGAGACCACCATGTTAGAAGGAAGCTCAAGCTAACCACACAGAGATACCACACAGAGAAGAACAGAAGTTCCAGGAGGATTCTCTCTCTCTCTCTCTCTCTCTCTCTCTCTCTCTCTCTCTCTCTCTCAGTTCTGTTTCTCTGGAGAACCTACCTAATCCAGGTTCGAGGCCAGGAGGCAAATATGATTTGCTTTTGACCCCTTGGTCTACAAAATGCCCAGCTCAGACTATCAGGCAACCACCACAATGTCCAGAAACAGAGGATGGGTGAATAAACTACAGGACAGCCATATGATAGAATATTACATATTTGGAAAAAAATAAGGAGGCTCACTATGTACTGATGCAGAAGAGATCCCCAGAATATTGTTAGATGAAAGGATTACAGCATAGCATATTCAGTATGGTCCCTCTGATTTAAGAAAGGGGAAAGTAAGAATATGTTCCTTGTAGCACATGAGGAACTACTGACTGAAGAAACAAAATATTAGAAGTACCACCTATTGTGGTTATACTTTTCCAAAATAATTCCTCTATTTTACTGCTATATACTGAATTGTTTATAAGTGAAATAATATAATGTCTGGCATTTGCTTCAAACAATCCACACATAGATGAATGAATAGCAGAAAAGGATCAAGCCTACCATGAAGACGCTGAGGAAGCTAGGTGACAGGTATACAGTGGCTCATTATACTGTTGTCTACTTTTATATCTGCTTGAAATTTTCAATAATAAATTTTTTTTAATTGTCACCTTTAGGAAAGAGTAGGGCAAGAAAGGGAGTGAGTGTTGGATGGGGACACAATGAAAATAATACTTCCACATTTCACACAGCATAGCTTTTCTTTTAATTACTGAGGTGAAAGTCACATAACATGAAGTCAAATCATTTTAGGCATGTTAAAGGGAGTAATTCAGTGACGTTGAGTACATTCATGATGTTGTGTAACCATAACCTCTATCTATTCCAAAATATTTTCATCACACCAAACGAAAACCCGATATGCGTTAAGTAATCACTCCCTCTTTCCCCTTTCCCCCACCTCCCTGCCCTGCTAGCCACCTGCCTTTGTTCCGTCTCTATGGATGTACCTACTCTGAATGTTTCATGTAAACGGAATCATACAATATGTGTACATCCATGCTGTGGCGTGTGTCAGTACTTCATTCCTTTTTTATGGCAAATATTCTCTTGTATGGATATGTCATATTTTATTTATTCATTCAAGGTTGGATGAACATTTGGGTTGCTTCCAGAGCATATCTTCTTATTTTGACTTTATTTTTGAACAGTATACGTGTACTGCTTCTTCACATGAATTTTAAATAGGACCATTAGACAAGGACTGTGGACCACAGAGTAGGCAGGAGGAGGACATAGAGGCAGATTCATTACAAAGTTAGGAAGCCTAACAAAAAAACAGGGAGAAAACATTCAAAAATATAAAAGGAAAAACATGTAATAAATTATAATTACTTGTATTTGTGGTATGTGGTTGTACTGTGCAATGGATGATTCTTTCAAGCACAAAAGTGCTACTTGGGAAGCTGTTTGGGGCACAGCACTGGGAGAGTGGGCCATGAAGCTGGGCTGAGAGCCAGGGCTGGGGTGAGGGTTTCCACCCCAGGTGGGAGCCGTGCGGGGTGGGATGACATCTACTGCTGGCACAAGCTTACCAAATTCCTCCTCTCCCTAAGGGGAGGCCTGGGACTTCTACTTTCTATGTCCGCCAGGAGCACTCAAAGCCCACGGAGCACTGGACAGCTGGTGAAGCTTCACGAAGGGTCAAGAGCAGCTCCCCTTGGGACCCCAAGAGAGTTAGGGGCAGTTACCGGGAAGATAGCTATTTGGCCAGGGCACCTAGTGGCACCAGTCAGGAGCCCCAGCTTTTTGTTGCAGCTCTGACCCTGGGTAGGTTACATGCCCACTTTCCAGATGGAAATGAGAATTCTTTCTCCTCCCTGTATCTTGAAATATTAGATGGTTCAGAGATAATTGAGGCATTGAGCTCTTTAGAAGAATGATGCCTGGAAACACAAGGGGATATGATTCCTATGGCCGGGCAGGTATAGCAGAGACTATGAGAAGGAAGGTTAAGTCTATAAAACTGAGTTCAGAAAAGTAATATAATCTTCTAGACTTTATCTAGAGGGAGAAGAAGTGAATATGAAAGGCTACACAAACTACATATCACCACCACATTTAAGTAGTTATGTGTGGTCTATTGTCTCATTTGATCCTTGCTTCAAATTTTGAAAGATAGGGTTATTCCCTTTCTGAAGAGGGAGAAACTGAGGCTCAGAGAAAGTAAAAGTAAGTAAAATACAAGGTAGGACCAGGCTCCCAGGCCATGCAGCCCTACTATGCTCTGAGATGCCTCCACATACAGCATGCTTGGTCACCTGGACCTGTCGGTGGCTAATCGAAACTGGAGTTCCCCGGATCATGGTTTCATTCATACACCCCTTCAGCAGCATCTCCTATGGGCAGAACCAAGTGCTCAACCTTCTGGAAGCACCCTTGAAGGCTCTCTGGCTGGAGGAGACTACCAGACTGCCCACAGCACACAGGACAGTTCCCGGTGGGCAGTAAGTTCTTAATATTGATGGTGGAAAGACAGGACTCAGAACCCCACCAGCAGCCAGCTTTATCAAATCCCCATTTCCTCTGCCTTTGATGATTAGTGTTCCTTCCCCCCCAAAATTGTTGGCTTTTATGCTCTGAGAATCATGACATGCTTCCCTAAAATGGATCAGTCACACGTGTAACTAGGATCAGCCTAGTTACACAGGCTCTCCCCTCTTAGCCTCCCCATGGACTCCCTCAGGGATGGGGAAGGGCCTCGTTCTGATCTCTGCTTCCTCCCCCTGGGCCAGGCAATGTCCAAGTATAGGAAGAACTAGAAATCAGTCAATCAACTTGGCCACATTTACAGATCTGATGAGGGAAGTCGAATGTTTACAAGTTGAAATTGCTAACATAATGTTGGGACGCTCAGCACTCATTGGTCTGTGTCTCCCTAACCTCTAAACTGACAGAAACAAAACCACTGCCCACAAGTGACAGAGGTCAAAAAGGACTATAGGTTGAGTTGTTGTTGACATAGATCCAGTGGGCTCCTAGGACAAGGAGGCACAGTCCAGCCCGGGCAGGGCTGCCCTCCCCCAAGTCTGGCGGGATCCCTGCACACACTCACCAGGGTAGATGCCCCAGCTTCTTAACTGTCAACTGTTGTGAACTCATCAGGTCTTTCGAGGAGGAAGATTCAGCAGAATTTTAATTACAGGCTGTCCCTCCTGCTTTCAATGGGTAGGTTCTGAAAACATCGTGCTTTAATCACATGGTGTTAAATTGAATCACTTCTCAAGCATGCCAATGAGGTGGGGTATGAGAGGGAAACCTGCTATGAAATCTTTTATAAATCAAATTAATTGAACTCTTTTGAAATTCAGGGGGCTTTTATTTATGAAGTTTACTTAAGTGAATCTAATTTAAGTTTGCTGAGTGCCCTAAATCACTCATTCGTCTCTGTTCGCCTTGTCATATTTCTCAGTGGGGCCCTACCTCCCCCAAATCAAGGGCATGACAGCTCCCAGGAACTGTACAATTCTCCCTCCCCTTTTCCTCCAGAAGTATGCCTACTACAGAGATCCTGCAAGCATGTGTTATGGCATAAATTGTGTCCCCCGCCCAGGTACATTTGTTGAAGTCCTAATTCCCAGTACCCCCGAATGTGACTTTATTTCGAGATGGTGCCTTTAAAGAGGTAATAAGGTAAAATGAGGTCATAATCCAATAGACTGGTCTCCTTATAAGAGGAGATTAGGACACAGCTGCACACAAAGGAAAGACTCCATGAGGACACAGTGAGAAGTGGCCATCTGTAAGCCAAGCAGAGAGGCCTGCTAACACCTTGATCTTGGGCCGCTCGTCTCCAGAACCAAGAGGAAATAAATCTGTTTGTGGTGGCAGCCTGGGCGCTAGTACAGAAGGAGAGTCTGCCAGTGCTGCTTCATCCGTGGGGCTCCAACACTGATGAGCTTGCCACCCTGTGAAAGGGGGCAGAGTGGCTGCAGCTCTGGCTCAGGGGCCCTCCCGCCTCCGCCCCCAGTGGTAGGGGCAGGGCACAAGCTGGGCAGAATGCTCGTGAGCTCACTTTCCCCCTTCCTTGGTTCTCTGACATGTGGACGGGGTCACTCACCCACAAGCACATGAGATTCCTCGCTCACTTCTTGCTGCCTCCCAGATACAGGAAGCTGAAGTGAGAAGGGGATCCTGACACCAACAGCCTGGGCTTTTTCTTGAATTAACACTTTTTTTTTTTGAAGCCTTGTCACATATTCTTAAAGCTAAGAGTCACAACAGGATTAGAAATCTTGTGAAATAGCCAGGATTAGAAATCTTACGTCATTTTACAGATAAGGGAAGTCAAGGTGCAGAAAGAGTGATTTACCCATGACCCCATGACATATCCATCTGTTCCCATCCCTGACACCCTAAACACTTGAAAACACCACCATTCCCAGGCTACTCCTTTGCTGCTAAACCTCCAAATGCCCCCAGGTGCAGAACAAGTCAAGCCCCCACCAGGTTTGCACTGCCCCCTTGCCCTCTAACCTCTAGCCCACTCGCATCGCCAACACCATCATGACAGGCCAGTTACAGTGCCCGGCAGACACAAGCACTGTTACTACCTCACATGTTACCACCTCTCTGAGAACACCTTGCCCACTTCTTTCTGACCAGCCTAAGAGTCACCTCCTCCAGGAAGCCTTACAAGACTGCTCCCACTGTTATCTCCACAGCACTCTCAGGCCCAGCCACATGAGGTGACTCTGAACAGACTTGCCCTTGTTTTGTTTGCAAACTGTTTGACCACATTAGTCCTTATGGCAGGGAGCACATCTTTTCACCAGCCCTGTGTACCCAGGCCCAAAGAAAATACTCAACAATACTTGGCCTGTCAGAAGACCAGCTGTGGATAAGTTACCCCCACAACATAAACATGTTCAGAAAAGGCTATTTACAAGCTCAGGTTTGTAAGGAGAATCCCACTCTTACCTGACTTCTGCCATATCACAAGAGGACAGGGTGTCCTCCTCCCTGACTGACAGGACTTTGGTAGCAGTTTCTGCTTCCCTGTCCCTGGAACACCCCAACCACCCCCCCGACCCATGCCTCCGTGTCACAAAGCTCATGATTCTTAAACCAATACCTACATGAACTGCAGGAGCTCATATTTAAAGATTCTGAGAAGTCTTTCTTTAAAGATGACCTCTTATTGTAAGACTAGACATTGAGGACAAGAATTTTTTATTTATTTATTTTATTTTTATTTTTATTTATGTTTACTAGGCTCTCCCCTACCCCAAGTCCCCCCCACAAACCCCATTACAGTCACTGTCCATCAGCATAGTAAGATGTTGTAGAATCACTACTTGTCTTCTCTGTGTTGCAAAGCTCTCCCCTTTCCCCCACCCCCCACATTATACATTCTAATCATAATAACCCCTTTCTTCTTCCCCACCCTTATCCCTTCCTACCCTCCCATTCTCCCCAGTCTCTTTCCCTTTGGTAACTGTTAGTCCATTCTTGGGTTCTGTGATTCTGCTGCTGTTTTGTTCCTTCAGTTTTTCTTTTGTTTTTATACTCCACAGATGAGTGAAATCATTTGGTATTTGTTTTTCTCTGCTTGGCTTATTTCACTGAGCATAATACCCTCTAGCTCCATCCATGTTGTTGCAAATGGTAGGACTTGTTTTCTTCTCATGGCTGAATAATATTCCATTGTGTATATGTACCACGTCTTCTTTATCCATTCATCTACTGATGGACACTTAGGTTGCTCCCATTTCTTGGCTATTGTAAATAGTGCAGCGATAAACATAGGGGTGCATCTGTCTTTTTCAAATTGGAGTGCTGCTTCCTTAGGGTAAATTCCTAGAAGTGGAATTCCTGGGTCAAATGGTAAGTCTATTTTGAGCATTTTGAGGAACCTCCATATTGCTTTCCACAATGGTTGAACTAATTTACATTCCCACCAGCAGTGTAGGAGGGTTCCCCTTTCGAGGACAAGAATTTTTTTTGTTTTCTTCACATGCTATATTCCTGGATCCTAGAAAAGAGCCTGGTACATAGCTGCTGCTCAAAAATATCTGTTGAATAAGTTTGTTGAATAAAGAAACTACCAGCTCTTTTACTACGCACTTCGTAGGCATTAAAAAAATATAATGATTGCATAAAAATCCAAACCTACAGTTTCTCAGCCAGGCCTTGAAACAGGTGGGCCACCGGCCGTGGCATAGTGCAAGCCAAATAGGAGTGCCCAGGAAGCACTGTCCTTTGGCCTAACGCCAGCGTTATTTATCCCCTCCAAAAAGTGTCTCTCTTGTCATCTTTCCAAAGCTATCATTTCCTTCGGCAGGAGACAAAGTCCCGGAACTCATACCCCAAAGGGAAATGCCTCTCCAGGAGGCATGCAGGAGGAAGAGGCTGGCCCCAGAGGCAGCTGCTGCCTCCCAGCTGTCACTCCAAACTCAAGCAGTGGAATGGGGTGCTAGAACCGGGTTGCAGCAACAGCACTGAGAAGAATGCTTGCCCCTGCTGGGTCTGTCCGGGTTGTATCTGGCTGCCATCTGCCCCCAGCCCCACCCCAACCCGCCTGAAGGCAATCCCCCCACCCCCACCATCCACCCACAAGCCCATCTTGGCCTTGAAAACCTCAACTCCTTCCCCTCTAAGTGCCTCCCCCCAGGTGCTGGCTGGCCAAGGACCTAGTCTAGATTTTACCTCCTCTCTCTTCTCTACCAGCTTTGGGGAGGCCTACTACGTGTCACTCACTAAGAGGGGCAAAAAGATGAGTTACATCCTACAAGCTCACAATCAGGAGAGGGAATTCTGCCAAAAAGCAAACAGCCCCAGCCTCTGGGAGGTCACTGGAATGTCCCCAGTGAGGGCGGCAGTCCTGAAGGGTGTGAAGCAGGAGGCTCCTGGATAAACTGGAAATGCAGGAGATGCAGGAGGTTCCAAAATTGCAGCCCTCTGCGAGGTGGCCCAAAGGATGAGTTTCTCCCCTCCCTAGGTCATAACCCAAGCACAGTCTCTGATCATGCCCTTCAAAGCCTCCAAAGGCTTCTTATGCTACTATGAGTGCAGGGCCAAGTCCAAACAAGATCTGGCCCCTCTGACCTGGCTGCAGGGGGACCTGCCTCTCTCCCTGCCCTTCCTCCCTCTTCTCCAGCACCGATGGCCTCCTGCTGCTCCTCAAACAGATCATGCTCCTCACCCTCTCCCAGACACCCCACAGTCAGGAATCCCCCCACCTGAGCCCTTGGCCTCTGCTTTATCACCTTCACAAGCTTGTCTACTCAGGGCTCCATGAGGCTCTGGCCTGCCCCCAGTGGCACCCCTGGCAGCTAGAACAGAGCCTGGTATATTGCAGTACACACTGGCTGAATGAATGATTGTGCTCCCCTTCCTTTACACACCAGACACTTCCCCCACTGGTGGTTTTATTCTTCTGTGTGTGTGTACTTGGTGACACAGAGAGGGTAGTGAGTGAGATGAGGAGCCAGAATGCCCGGTGACTGCAGCCTTGGGCTCCCTAAGATGGGCTGGCGACACTTGCTGAAGGTTAAAAACGCCCGGAGCACCCCTGGATCCCTGACTGAAGGGCGATATGCTTCCAGAAACCATCCTGCTTTCAGCTCTGTCCACCCTTGGCCTCCTGGTCAACCTATCCTAGCAAAGGAAAGGGAGGCTCGAACATGAGACGCTTGGTGAGCACAGCCACAAAGTCACACGCACAGACCGACCTTCCCACCTTGAATGACAGTCAGTTATCGGCGCCTGGGTTTTACCTGAATTTCTGGATGGTGCACTGAAGCACATGACCCATCTGTCTCGCACAATGTCTGGCACACAATGGGGTGAGGGTCCTAATACTACAGATCCTAAGAGCTCATGACAGTCAACAGTAACTGTCCTAAGCACACATAACTCACTTTAGTCTCACAGGGGTCCTATGAAATAGGCACTATTCTTATCCCCATTTTACAACACTAAAGCCCCCACCTCTGGTGTCTATGGCTGGTTCCATGGTGTGGCACAAGACTGATAGTGAGCAGATATGGCCCATGGCCCTGCTGTCAGCTGCTGAGTGTTGTGTGAGACTTAACTTTCGGAGTACCTTCAGAGTACAGCAACAATAATAATGCCTACCCCCACACAGGAGGCATGAGAGCCCTTAGTAAATTCATCAAATACAGCACAAATGAATGGCAGCTGGTGTTATTTAAGGGTACGGCAATTCTGGCGATTTCTCAGCTGTTTCCCTTGGGAGGAGGGAAGGAAAAGCCCTTGACAGTTGGGAAACACAAACTAAAACTAGATGCTCTGTGGAGAATGTGTGGCTGATGAAGGCGGTGATACAACAGAGCCACAGAGCTTGGGGTCTGTGGAAAACAGTTGTAAACAGGACTTGACACAAATTGCAAAACCAGGCTAATTAAGAATACAAAATTATTTAACATGACTGCAAATCAACCAACTGCTATTAGAGGGGGAAAGGGATATAATATGCATACATTAACACAGTATTCAGTGTGAGGCGGAGGTGACTTCTTTGCTTCAAATGTACTTGAAGACAAGTAGTGATTCTACAACAGGTTGCTACGCTGATGGACAGTGACTGTAAAGGAGTATATAGGGGGGACCTGGTATAGGGGAGAGCCTAGTAAACAAAGTATTCATCATGTAAGTGTAGATTAATGATTAAAAAAAAAAAATGCAGTTCCTATGTGGTGACCTCTAATGAGTTCTACACAATGATATAAAGGACATATAAAAGTGTAGGCAAAGGGTCTGTTTGTGTTTATACAGAGGATCAAAGCCTAATTTGGCTACCCCGAAAATGAACTAAGATACGATATGAAAGAGAACTTCCAACATCAGCACTCTCGGGAAGACTCATGCCAGAAGATGATCATCAAAAAACCCCAACAAAGATCCACGCACTGCTACAGCTGTAGATGCACTCATCCCACCAGCTCCTGGACTTGCCATGGGAATGAAGGAGATATCTAAGCTGGCCTGTGCATACAGTAAAACAACAAATTTGACTGGATCTATACTGTTGGAACTCAACCAAGAATTAGGAGAAGTGCAAATTGTAGCGCTCCAAAATCTTACAACTACAGACTATTTACTGTTAAAAGAACATATGGGATGTGAACAGTGCCCAGGAATGGGTTGTTTTAATTTGTCTGATTTTTCTCAAACTATTCAAATTCAGTTAGATAATAACCATCATATCATTGATAAGTTTTCACAAATGCCTAGGGTGCCTAACTGGTTTTCTTGGTTTCACTGGAGATGGCTGGTAATTACAGGTATGCTTTGGTTATGTAACTATACTCCTATTATGTTAATGTGTGTGCGCAATTTAAGTAGTAGCTTAAAATCTATACATGCTGAAGTTACTCTACAAGAAGATATGTCAAAGAAATAATCAATCTTCCCATGTTTTCTCCCACCTGCTACTTCTAAAGCTTTTCTTCTTCCTTCCTAATTACAACGAATTCTTAAATAGAATTCGTGCCTCATATCAAATTTACCGAGTATCATAACTCCTCCAAGTGGTAAAGATACCTCAAGACAAATGCTGGGCATAGAAGCTACAGGGCATAAATATGCAAAGAAATAAAAAGCTAACCATTTCAAACAATAAGGCTTCTCTCTCACTTACCAACTTTACGTTTCCCTGTATGGCCCCGGAAGATGACTGGTTAGCCAGAGACGGGTAAGATTCCTCAAGGGAGGAACAACCTAAGACAGGCACAGTCGCAGGGGGGTCATCAGGTGAGAAATTGGGGATCAACAGAGGTGAGGCTTAGAACCTCACCCTCCCTGTTCTGAGAGAAATCTTCTGCATATGTGGATGTTTTATTGCCCTTGTCTAGCTTGGATTAACACATAGTCTACAGGCACACACCTGATCATCTACATTTGCTCTCTTACAACACTAAACTCTGTTTTCTACCTTTATGTTGTATCTACCTACCACTTCAGCATTTTATTAAAAATAATAAAGAGAGAAATGTGGTATCCACATATAAATCAAGTATAAAAATCAAATGTGTATTCATATTTGAACTGACTGTTTATAGTTCATAATGCATGAGCAAAACCAAAAGTTTCTGTGATGACTGCCCTTGTACTGTTCACCATGTAACTTACTCACTATGTAAGAATTTGTTCTCCATGTAAGAACTTGTTCGTTATGCTTCAGAAGATTGGAGACTGACGAAAATTAGGCTTGGGGTGGATTAATGATTGTGCATTGAGCATTGACTCCCCTATACAGAATTTTATTGTTGTTAACAACCATTTGATCAATAAATATGAGAGATGCCCTAACAACAACAACCAAAAAAAAAGTACACACTTCCAATTGTAAAATAAATAAGTAACCGGGATGTAATGTATAGCATAAGGAATATAGTCAAAATATTGTAACAACTTGGTATGGTGATAGCTGGTACCTAGAATTATCATGTATATAAATGTTGAATCACTGTGTTGTACACCTGAAACTAATGTAATGTAATACTGTGTGTCAACTACCCTTCAATAAAAAATAATTATCTAAAAAAAAAAAATGTACTTGAGGGTAATGGGGCCACCACATTGTCAATAACATTCTTTACAAGTTGTTAAAAACACAACCAAACATACTAATGAGATATCTTCAATGAGCTTCTACTTTCCAAAATATCTCCCCCCTAATTAAACAGCTTCATTTTGTTCAAGGACCTGCTCTTTGGCCTATAGTTAATTATTAGGTGAATGGGGTCAAATATACTTCTATGATAAGCTAGCCAGCCAGGCTTTGGAGACCTTCATCGAGGCCTAGGGAGGGACTGTCCACAACACAGAAGCTGCCTCAGGACCTTGGCACTGACCTGAACCCTGCCCGCCACCACCCCAGCAGGGCCTCCATCCCCACATGGGCAGCCTCGGGCCTCTACTTGCATTCCAGGCGGCAGGCAAATCATTTGGTTAAAGGGATGCCATTGATGCCCACAGAGGCCCCATTCCCTTTGGGACCTTCTGGCCTTTGGAACATCCCATGATCAACTCTGGTCATGCCTAAAGCAGGCAGGACCATAGGGAGGGGGCACTTTGGAGAAGCTGGCTTCTGAGAACAAGGAAAACCCCAATGTGGATAAACCGAGGGAGAGCAAAGAGTGGCCTGGAAGCAGCCAAAAAGAAATCAGAAGACTTTAGAATCCTTTTCCCAAAATAGAAAATCTCCAACTGAGAAGGAACTGGGATTCCTGTTGCCAGGAAGATTCTTTCATCATTTGGTGGGTGGTGGAGTAGGAGGCAGGGCCAGGGGCCCCGGGCAGAAGGGAGCACTTAGAAAGAGCCTCCCTACATGCCCCTGAGATCCTTAGCCCCAGGGTAGCAGCCAGGGACACAAACAGAGGAGAAAAGGCAGGGACAGCAAAAACTTCAGAATAGGAGACCCTTCTGTCCAGGGCAAAGGAGCCACTGGCCAGGATTGGGGATGGGGGGGTCCCCATGGAATCAGGAATCCTCTTAAATGAATAAATTTAATAAATACCAGTCGAAACCAGCCAAAATACCAAAGAAAAAACTCTGCCCCGAGACCCCAGGCACTTTCAAACCACAACCAAGATCAAGGTCAGCTTCCCATTGGCAGTAAATGTGAGTCAGCCTCGCCTCCCCTCCCCTGCTCCTAAGACTGTTTCCACCCAAAGGGCAGAGAAGGCTGTATTTCCTCCCTGAAGATTTGCTCATGGGAAAGTGAGCTCCGTCAAGACAGCCAATCTGCATGCAAGGAAGACCCCTCTGTAGCCCCAGGTTCCCACACCCCCAAGAAATGCTGCCACTAATCTCTTCACTGTCCAAGGCTGATTTAGGGTTATTGGTAAGAGGGAGCTGGGAAGGTGACATTCAGTGGGAAGTCAGCTCTTGCTGAATTTTATGGCTTCATTCTCAGGTAAATCACTTTGGCCCAGGGAACTGGCTCCAAACAGATTTACTGGTTTTAATAATTGCTTGGGTCACTGCAATTAATTGAAAGATGCCTTCTTCCAGTTATTATTCTGGAATAAATGTTCTGGAGTAAATGTGGACCTTGATCTCTGCACACATACTTTTATTGGGCATTTAATTATGATCATCTAGAAATGGTATTTGTCGGGAGTCTTTACTCCCAGGGAATAAAGTACTTTCTACAATTATAGGTCTGTTGAGTTCCCAACAACCAGAATCAGCTCCTGTAGAAAACAAAACAAGCTAAAATCCCCTCTACAAACATAGGACTCTACTAATTTGCTAACCTTACAGCCTCCTGATGTTATCCAATATGGCCCTGAGGGCCCTGGGAGCTGCAGAGAAGAGCCAAGGATGAGGGCAAGATGCTGACCACCCCTGTACCAGTTCTAGTCCGCAGGGCCTACTCCGCCCAATTTTCACATCAAGTCACCAGTGAGTGGCAGCATGGAGCAGCAGAGAAGCACATGGACTCTGGAGCCAGACTGCTGAATTCAAACCTTGCCTTTGCCACCTATTAGCTGTGTGACCTTAGGCAAATTACTTAACCTCTCTGTTAGCTGTCTCAATTTTCTCTTCTCTAAAATGGGGATGGTAATAATAATAGCCATCTCATAGGGGTCTTGTAAGGATTAAACCACTTAATAATTTTAAAGCACTTGATACAATGCTTGGCACATGGCAAATATTATTAGAATTGATTTATTGGTAAATAAAAATTGTAAAGTTATTTGAAGAAAGAAATACAGAAGTACAGGCCCTTGGGAGTGTCTCTCTCCCCTCCACCTGGCCCTGAACAGTTATTGGCCTTCTCAGAGCAACTCTACTGTGGTAAGACTCTGCTGGCTGCAGGAGGGCTCCAGAGATGAATCAGGAGACACCCCACCCCTGTGCCCAGCCTTCAGGAAGCCCAGGGTGTGTGCTGTAGATGGAAAGCAATGGCCTCAGTGTCACTTTTTTTTTCAGGATGCCCTCTTCAACTGACAGAACACAACAGAGCACGTCTGTGCTCCAAATGCAGCTTTGACTACTTCTCTTTTCCTTTGGGAATCAACTGTCAATGGCCAGTGATTGAATCAGTCACACCTATGTAATAAAGCCTCCATTAAAACCAAAGGATAGGGTTCCCAGGGCTTCTGCGGTGAATGCGTGCTTTGAGAGAACATGAAGTTCTGTGCCCTTTCCCCATTACCTCGCTCTGTGCATCTCTTTCACCTGGCTGTTCCTGAGTTACATCCTTTTCTAATAAACAGGTGATTTGGTAAGTAAAATGTTTCTCCGAGTTCTGGGAGACACTTTAACAAATTAATCAAACCCAAGGAGGGTGGTCAATGGAACCTCCAGTCTATAGCCAGACAGTCAGAAGTGCAGTGTTTGACCTTGGGGAAGGGAGGTATGGTCTTGTGGGATAGAGCCTTTAACTTGTGGGCTCTAACTCTTTCTCCAGGTAGTTTTAGAAATGAGTTGAATCGCAGGACACTCAGGTGGTGTCAGAGAATTGCTTGGTGTTACAGAACTCTGCCCCCCCCCCCACATTGTACTGGGAGCAGAATCATAAGATATTTGGGGGAAAACAAGAAAGAAAAAGCAGGTCTCAGAAGGGTCTGATGGTAGGGCCAATATTTTTTTTAAAAAAAAAAAAGAAATTTTAATTTGATGAGCACATATTTGAGAATGAGACCCCAGAGTCCTAATGTAGATAGAAGATGACAGTTGGAGAAGTCCTGACTTCAAATATTCAAATGTACGTCTTGATTTGGGGTTCAGAAGATATGAACCATCACTCACCATTCTCACAATATGGAAGAGAATATTCTGGCCTAAAAATGTTGAGTCCAGTGTTACATGCAGTTGTCTTAACTTCAAGATAACTCTTATAGATTATCTGAATTTGAGTAGCAAAACTTTGTCAAGTTTATTAGAATGAGTTAGTTCTAAAATGCTAACTTCAGTTAACTTTTGGCAAGAGTATTTATCATTGGTTGGAAAATGGACATCAAATAGAACACTTTTTATTGTAGCATGTTTGCTGATAAGATGATCTTTCTAAAAAGTTTATTAACTGTAATTGGGCAGAAGTTATTCAGGTGCCAGTTGAGAAGTTTCTGGATATCAAAATCCTGGATAAAAGAAGTTATTGCTTAAAAGCCAAAATTTGCAAAATGGGTGCTTTTGAAAAAAACTGGAATCTATAGAAAAGGTTTCTTTTCTTTATGAAAACATTAACTACAATTGTCTTTGGGCAATGACCACCATCTGTGAACTCAAATTGCAATCAAATGTATAAAAGTTTTATGTGAATAAATATTTAGGAACCTGCATTTGTTACATGAAAAGAGGCTGCCTTGGGCTGAAATCAGACATGCATTATTCAAAACTTTCCCAGTGCCAAGTGATATAAGCCCAACCTAGATACTTGCTTATACAGCATTCCCCAAATTCACCACCTCGGGGTTGTCTGCCATACCCCTATACCTGCTGTAATTTAATCACTGACCTTGCATTGACTTTTTATTAAACTTAGCTTCCTGCAAATATGTCCCCTTAATGGAATAATAAAATGACAAGTTCCATGTACTAGTTATGCCTTTTTTCTTTAATGTACATTTAAATGAATATATAGTTTAAAATTTTTTACCAGTTCACAGATATTCAATTGAAAATCAGCCTCCATCAGTACAGTGAATATTCACGGTGAATGTCACACTTTAAGGTGTAGAAGAGGGAGTTTACTGAATGGAGCACCAGCCCGTCTTTGTTTTCCTGGCAAATGTGCTATGTGACTTTGGCCAAGCCTCCTGGTTCCTCTTGCCTCTATTTCCCCCACTGGAAGAAGCACATTAGCCCTGCTGGCTCCCTGACCTCCTCCCAAGAATACCAGGGGTTAAAACCCCTGGTGCCACGGACAAGAGCACTACACGAGGTGATGAGGGACAACTACCCATTTAAAACAATCAGGCTTGTGCAGCATCTAGTCACCCATTAGGACCTGAGGCCTCTTCCTAGCCGGCCATCTGCATGCTGGCTCAGAGCACAGATTCCAGAGCAATGGAGGTCATAAGCAGGCCACTGGGGTACCAGGAACTTGACACTTACTGCTTTTCTGGTTCTACATCTATTGCAGATACATTAAGTAAACTTGTCTCTAATGAGGTAACTAAAAATCATTAAAACCCTGTGCAGATAAACCAGGAGCTGGGCTGCCCAAGGTTTAAAATCAGGTCCCTGAGAGTGTCCACAAGCCACCCAGCCAACCTCCTGCTTGCTCTTACTGCACTGTTTTCAGTCTGTGGCATCCAGGAACCATGCCCACCGCCCTTTACCCCCACCGTCTGTCATCTACCTGGGCCCCATGGGAAATGGAAACAAGACGAGGCTAAAGATGTAGAGATCTTCGGCTCCACATGGGTTCTGAGGTGTGCTGCCCCACGGCTGGTTTCTCTGTGGCATGAATGAGGCTGTGGTCACCCACCCTCAGTGTGTTGTCCCCAAAGGGAGAAAACATTCCCTCGTTCACCAGCAACCTTTTCCTCATACCATTTCTGTGGATGTAAATCAAAGCCCACATTCTAAAAGACTAGAATGGGGTCTGGCACAAGGTGAGGATAATTTCTACCGTTTTGAAAAAAATTAGCTTTATAAGGAAGAAGCAAACACCCAACCCATAGGTCCAATTGGCCTCATCAGACAGACACAGAGCTGCCACCCGCAGCGTGGGCAAATGGCAAAGATGACATCAGGTGCCTGCCCTATGCCAGTCCATGCTGGGGATATACCCCGCCTTGAAGCCTGGCACTAGGAACCTCAGAGGGAGACAATCAGGGCCGTTAAATATCATCTCATCCAATCCCCGAGGTCACCGAGGAGAAAATATGCAAGTGTGACATGACTTGCCTGAGGTCACCCAGGTCACTAATGGCAAACCTAAGGCCAGCTGAACTTTTCAGAACACCATGAGGGATATTATTAATCTCAGCATAACCTGTCAATCTGTGTGTGATGGTTAAGAGGCAAACGAATGAAATTGTCTAAGCCACCTTTTAGCTGTGTGCCCTAGGTTACATTACTTAACTACTCTGTGCCCTTATTTTCTCAACTATAAAATAGAGGCTATAAAGGTGATTAAGAGGACACTTGTGAAGTGCTCACAAGCACTTTAACACTGTAATACTTAACAAATGTTAGGGTTTTAAAGGTTATTATTAAATTGCCCCCAGGGTTTCAGGAGAAATACCACCTGTTCAATCTGAGTTGGTAGACATCTTGTCCACTGTCCAAACACAGTGGCTCACAGAGTCCAGGCTTTGGAGCCACACAAGCTTAGACTGGTAGCCTGGCTACCATAACAAAATAGCACAGACCGCAAGGCCTAGGTAAGAGAAATTTATTTTCTCAAAGTTCTGGAGTCTGGAAGTCCAAGATTAAGGTGTCGGGAGGGTTGGTTTCTCCCGAGGCCTCTGCCCTTGGCCTCGCAGACGGCCACCTTCCCCCTGGGCCCTCACGCGGTTGCGCCTGGTGTCCTAGGTCTGTGTCTCATTTGTGTCCTGTCTCCTCTTCTTTTAAGGACACCTGTCATACTGGATTAGGGCCCACCCACAGGACCTCATTTTGCTTGAATCACCTTTTTAAGGGCTGTAAGTTCAAATACAGTCACATTCCGAGGTACTGAGGGTTAGGACTTCAACATACCTTTTAGCAGGGGGGATACAATTCAACCCCTAACAATATAGTGGATTACCTCCCCTCCTCTTCAGGGAAGGCTGATGCAGAGACCCATAAATCTCAACCAGGACACTGTGCTGTGCCACACTGAACTGGTTTGGAATCTGCAGAGATGTCCAAAATGGGCAAGTACCTTTCCTCATTCTACAAATATGCATTTTGCTTTAAAAACATTTTTTGTTTTCACAGAGCATGGGTCCCATGGTAGTCACTGCCCTAGCCCTATGAGAAATCCACTGATGATGACTCTGGGATAGGATTCAAGGTGCTCCTCATCTCCCAGAATGGATCAAGCAAGGATCAAAGGGATGACTGGAATGACAGGAGAGTTACAGACAAAACGCTGAAGGAGAAGGACAAAACCACATATAAGCAGAGTGGAGAAGAGCCCAGATGGGACAGATTTGCCCCCCAAGGACTGGCTGGTTGCCCCATGGCCTGGGCTGTGTGTCTGAAGGGGATAGTGGTCTGGGGAGGGGAGGATGGTGTCCACCACATCTTGCCACAGCCTCTGTTCCCTAGGGCCAGAGCTCCTCATCAGCATGGGCAAGAGAACTGACTGTAGGATCCAAGGACCAAGCCATTAAGAAACAATTTCCTCTCTCAGTCTTCACAGCTACCTGCATAGGTGACCACTGTCTGCCATTAACCAGCCCCTCAGACATCTCCAGACCAGCTACCCAGGCCACCAGCAACACAGGCTCCCTCCCTCTGGGCACTTCTGTCCGCTGCAGCTCTCCACCTGGCCCCAGTGGTGGGTAAGTGGGGGGCTGGGGGGAGGCAGCACAGAATCCACCTATTGACACCATACAGAAAACACCCACAGGACATGGCCCCCTTGGCCCTAACATTACCTGTGGGATAAGAAATCGTAATTACTAGTAAAAGCAAAATTACAGGGAAAGAAAGCAGGTAGATTGCCAGAACCAGGGGTTGGGTATGCTTTTTTTTTTAACCTCAATTATACTGAGGTGTAAAAAATTCTATTTCAATAAGGCTGACAGCTCCTCAAGTAAATAAAATCATATTGAGACTTGGTAAGGCAAATATTAATCATTGCTCACCAAACTACCATTCCTCTCCTCATTTCCTTCAAACAGAACTCATCTCTTCCTATAGATGAGGCAGAAAGCACCAAACTTTCTCAGCCTCCAGGGAGCTGAGACGTGGGAATCAACCCATTTCTCTCCATTGGGACTTGATGGAAATTCTAGCAGGAGATACTTGGGAAGTTTTCCATGTTTGGTAATGTAAGATACAAGGAGAAACTCATGTTCCTGACTGCCTTTGGATACAATCACATGAGAACATGACGTGTGGAGCAGTAGCAGCCATACTGTGACCATGAGGGGACAACCCTGAGGACAAAGGCCAATATGATGTAAATGATTGCCTAGAAAGTTAGAACGAGTCCTTGAAATTATCTTTGAACCACTGAATTAACCAACCCTAAAACCCCTACCTTCAGACTTCTGGTTATGTAAATCTATAAATAAATGCCTTGCTTTTAAGCCAGTTAGTCCACTGTTCTCTTACCTGTAGCCAGTAACATCTTACAAGCCAGGGGGTCTTTATCTCTCCACAATTTCATCTCCAACGCCAAAACATCATTCTGATGATGGTGAGACATCAGAAGTCTGAGTCCATAGTCCCAACAGATAATGCTTTCCTCTCTATCCCCAAGGCAAAATGGGGAAGTAGATGGCAGTTTCTCTTGTAGGTAAGCCCCTCCCCTCCATCATCCCTATTAGCATACCACAGTTAAATGACTGGTAGTAGTGTCAGGAATGAATCACACACATACACCCTCCCTGGTCCATGTGATCATAAGCCCCCATTTGCCCCAGACAATCCCAGTTTACACCTGTGTCCTGGCATGATTATTAAAGAGCACTCTGTTTCACCTCTCATAAGTGCCTCTGTTTAGATAAAAAATTATAGTAACCCTACTTCTGGCTGCCTCAGCACTTTTCTTGCTCTGCACCCAGCACATTACATGAACCCACATCACATGAACACGAAGCCATTCTGTCTTCTCCACCAAGATAAGGATGGGAGGTAGGGGCCCTGCCAGGTTTGCCTGAACCTGCCTGACCCACAGCAGGCATCTGATGTACATCTGCTAAACTGAACTGGATGTAAACGGGGGTAACAGCCTTAAGCTAAAAATATTGAGGTAAATGAGGAACAACTTTTGGAGGGAAAAGAGGAGTATTGGGGGCTTTATGAGAATCCCTGGCCCTCACTACTGGGTCTTGTCAGCATGGAGTGCTACATGAAACTGGCAGCTCACATCCGGTGTCCAGCTGGCTGCTGCCACCTCACTGTGAAGGCAACTCCTAACATAGCCCCTGGTAAACATACAAACCCTGCAGTCGTCAGCCATCCTGTACAGGCAAAGGAGCAGAAAGCCGCTGGCTTCCTGAGAAAGCCGGGGCACCGCAGGCAGACATCAGGAGACAGATAAACTGCATGTTCTAAGAAACACTGATTGTGAACACCATCCTATTCAGTGACACACCAAGATGTGGATTCTCCAGCAGGCCACTTCTTGACCTCATGGTTCAAACTTGTGAGTATCTCAGCAAATGGGCCACAAATACAGCAAAGGCCTATGGGTTCTCAGCTACTGGTGAGATCATGACATTGCCTGTCTCAGAGGAAGGCCCTATAAGGGAACAGCATAGGGAATGTCAGCTCCACCCACTCTGGATGGAACCACACACATTCTTTCTGAGAAACTTTCAGGCTCAATTGTCCCAGCTATAGTTAGGCATTTCCATGTCTCAGCCTCTTCATCTCTCTCCCTCACAGAACTTACTTTTATTTAGTGAGGCATACAGAGAACACCTACCACCGTGCCTGGCATATAACAGACACTCAGTAAACGTCAGCTCCCAGCATCAGATTCCCGCACCACTTAATTTACAAGCTGAAATGTATTCTGGGTCTTGGAGGAAGGAACCTGCAGTGTGCGCTGTTGCTGCTCTCATAGTGACCTGAAAAGCACTTAACCAAAGCTTACGGAAACTTCTACATCACAGACTGCGGCCTTTGCAGCCAGATCAGCTAACTTACATGGACCTTCAAAAGCTCCCTCTGTGCTACGTAAGAATGGAAGTTGGCTAGATTCTCACAGTCTTAGCTTGACAAATTAAGGCCCTGCCAGCAGAAGCAAGCAGCATGGTGAAAGGCCTGGCATCTCTCAGGACAGCTGAAGGGGTGATGGGTGCAAGGGCCAGGCAGTGCCTGAGGCTCATATGAAGCCTTCCTGGCTGCAAAGGCCTTTTAAGAAGGGATGGTGCTGCCTCATAAGCAGTACACTCCCAGCAGTGGGAAGTGTTTGAGCGCATGCTGGGGTAGGAGGTCTCCTACACCAGGTAGGTGATGGACTAGGTGATCTCGGCGATGCCTCCCAAGTTTGAAGTTCTCAGAACTCAGACTCTGGGCTTAGGGGAGATAATAAGACACATGATCTGAGGGGCCAGCAGCAACTGGAATTTACACAGCATACCCCTAGGGGAACCAGGACAGAAGCCTCTTCTGTAAGGGCCTGGCCTGAGTAAGGAGCAGGGGACAACACTGTGGCATTCCTGGAAGGGATTGTTTGCAGGCCTCTGCTAAGAGATGAAGCCCTGGGGCAGAAACAGCCCTTCTCCACCAGTGTGCAGGTGTCTCGAAAGCCCCTTTAAAAGGTTCCCACCAAGGCCTCTCTCTTCCTCCTCCTCACTCACTCAGCCCACCTAAAGCCTGCAGCCTCTCACCAAGGTGGGGACCTAAGTCACTGAAGGGTGTAGAGCCCCTGAGTCTTCCTAGCACCCCAGAGAGCTGCAAGCCTACAGGCTGGGGGATGCTGGCCCCGGGAGGCTTTATATTGCTAAGTCCTCCTCTTGGAGACTTCCAGACCCCATGTGGCATGGACATCCAAAGTCACCGAAGAGGTTTCAAGATTCCAGGGAACATTCTTCCTCACCCCAAATCCAGTAGCTCCACACTACCCTCCATACCAATGGGCTGACGTCCATTCTATCCTTTCTCCAAGTGTAAAAACCTTTCAGGGGCCCACCTTAGCAGGGCTCTCCATACCAACTCCCAGCTCACCTCCAGCGCTGGAGGAGACATTGTCAGGATTCAGTCCCCTTTGTTTCTGAGCCTAGTATCTACCCTCAATGGTCCCACAACCGTCCCTTCCTCCCCCAGGACTGGCCTAGCCTAAGTGCAAGCTTACTGTCCTCGCTCACTTGTGAGTTCTCTGGGGATTTCCCTCACAATCTATGAGCTCAGCTGTTCTCTGAAAGGATGCTAGTTATACTTTATGCAGCACTTCTAGGTGTTTGGTACTTGGAAGGTTTTCAAGATTTTTACTCCACTATGGTACTAAAAATATTTTAACTCGGTGTTGGGATACCCTCTTCGGACTTGTTCATGGGAATCTTCCTTGGCTGGTCTCCCACCTCAAACAAGCACCTCTGGTCACATTCCTGCAGATCCACAAATGTAGGCTGAACACCTACAGTGTTTCAGGTGCTATTTTAGGTAGTAAGGATTCAAAAATGAAAAGACCGGAGCTCTGCCTAAAACACATCAGCTCTGCAAAAATGCAGGACAGCTGGAAGATAAATACCTGCAACACTTCCCCATTTAATTTGCACTTTACTATTTGCCCAGGTCGTTACAGCTTTTTAGTCACTTCACATGTCTACATCTTATCTCCCAGCTAGACTGCCTGCTCCTCGGAAGCAGGACCCATGTCATGCCGAGGTCCTCGGACCAGCCTCTGCTCACCGTGGGCATGAAAAATGAAAAACCTCCCGGCCCCGAACACTCCAAGGCTTCCAGCTGAAATGCACTCTCAGCTGTGGCTGGATTCTGCCAGCTGGGCCTCCAGCATGACACAGCATCCCTGCCTGGCTTCCCTGACGACAGCGGTCTGGCGTGACAAAGGATTCTCTAACAATAGGAGGACGAGGGCTTCTTATTGTCTCCAGCAGCCCCACCGTGGTCACACTCAGCAGCAGACCCTTCCCCACTGCCAGGACTGTAGCTCCTGCCCACGCTTCTTCCTGAGGCGTCTACTCTGCTGGTCGTACTGCCTATGAGAGCTTCCCTGGGCTATCTGACCAGCAATTCAAATTTAACGTGTCAGATGTTGAACTCGCTACCATCCTCCCTCTCACCCGCTCCCCAGCAGACCTGCTCCTGTGGCCACCAGTTCACACGTGGGTGAAGGCCACAATCTACCGCTTTAAAGGGGCATAAACCGAGGGTCACTGGGGCTTCTCCTTTATTCCCCAAAGCTTAGCCATCACTGCAGACTTTACTGCCCAAATGTTTTCAATATATAACCTTCTCTCCCTTCCCATATACACAGCTCTGGCTCCAGGCCTCATCCCCTGTGACCTAGATACTGTATGGAGCCTGTCACTGCCTGATCAGCCTTGTGGCTGTCTGGCTCCCAGTCATGTTCCCTTCTGATCTATGGAAGCAAGGCTTGTCTCTGCTTAAAGCCCTGTCCTCCATGCTCTATCTACAGGCTAATAGCCCAGCTCACAAAGCTCCTCACATCTAAGCCCTGTCTGCCTCTCCACCCTTGTACTTGACTTCACGACTGCCACCTCTTCCTATACCCAGGCAGCCTCCAGCCTCTGTACCTTTGCACATACCATTCCTCGCCTATGAGTGACCTTCTCTTGTCCCTTTCCTCCTCACCATTCATTCAGTTCCCGCATTGTCTCCCTTAGGAAACCCTCCATGATCTCTGAGGCTAGAACAGGTGCCCCTTGCACTGGACATGGGAGGCCACCTCAGCCCCGCGCACTGGATGTAAAGTCTGAAGACCTGCTCTATTAGTCACTCAGGACTTGGGCATGTCACTGATCATGGAGACTCAGTTTCCTCATCTGAAAAATGGAAATAATGGTAACAGCCTCACAGGGCTATTGTAAAAAGCAGATGAGATAATTTGTGTGAAATACTTTGCTAACTGTAAATCCAAATCAAGTGTTGGAATTTTAATAGTGCCCAGTGCAACCAACCCCTCTCCGCTCCCCTCCCCCTCCCCCAGCTGCTGCTGTCTTTACTCTGGTCAGATGAGAACCAAATGAAATCTGTAGGTCCTCTTCCTAGGAAAAGGCACATGCATAACAGCTTTTCACACAGTTCTGGGAGGTTCCTGAGGACTTTGCCATAGGAAGGAAAGACCTAACCAAAAGGTACTGGAAGGCCCCATGGCCCACCACCTCAGCCAGATTTCTGGATGCCAATCAAAGATGAAAGACAGGGTAGGGAAGGCTAATCCCAAAGGAAAGCAATCTCAAGTCTAAACGATGAATTCCAGAGCCTTTCTCAGAACAAGAGGAAAGATGACATAGAGTTCTCACTCTTTGGGATGTAAGAACTCCATTTTTTTCTAGAAAGCATCATAGTATAAAGAAAGATGATCAGATGAGGCATCAAAATCCAGGATTTCTGGGCCCACTCTGCCAAGGGCTCCCTGTGACTTTGGGCAAGTCATTCCACCTCTCAGGGCTTCAGGGCTTCACATGGAGATGAGTTCATCAACAAGGCCCTTCCATCCTCCAGGTGCCTAGGATCTGAGGATGCTTCTGTTTTCACACTGCTCTGAACCACAGCTCTGGCCTGGGTCATTCAGAAATAAGAGGCAGATGTCAATAGTCAGCATGGTGATAATTCAGGGAGAAGGCCACCATCCTGGCATTAAATTGCATGTGTGATGAGGCAGAGGGGCAGAAGAGCAGAACCTGAAAGTGAGCGGCTGAGCTCAGTTGACCAGTGAGCCAGCAGCAAGGCCCAGAGGTAAAGGATCCCCCCAAAAGAACATCAGAAGAAGCTGCCACATTATTGGGTAAGCTATGCAGAAATGCCATCACATTTGGAAAATTCCCAAAAATTGCAATTTGCCCGTCTGTTTGTACCTCCTGTTCTCTATCTGGGCTCTGGATTCTCTCTTCATTCTAACTACCACCTCCTGCTTCCTCCTTCAACATCTGAACTGCAAACAACAGAACCTTAAAACAGGGGCAGTGGACCCCAAAACTGAGGTGAAATTAGAGGACAGTATCAGGAACTCCAGAAGTGAGTTTGGAAATGAACAGATAAAAAGCAAGCATATATTAAAACATCTATACAAACCTGTGAGACAGAAACTACCAAACCCAGCAGGGCCTAAGTGAAACCTTGACCACAGCCACAGCCTATCACTGACGATCGGCTGTCACTGCCCCTTACAGCCCAGCAGAGCTGGGGCAGAGCCTTGGAGAGCAACTTGTCAGCTCCTCCTTGCTCAGCAGAGTAACCTGTTGGTTGGCTTCAGGGCCATTACCCATTAGCTGTCTAAGTTCTACAGAAGGACATACCTTTGGGCCCACCTGAGAGGTTCCAAACAGCCTGAAGTCCAGGGTAACAAGAGACATAAGGCTCTTCTTCCTCTGTTGCTTCCTTCTGTATTTGCTCTAGGATAGGAGCAGGCATTAAGAGTCCCTTGCAACCAACATATGTGAGATTGTCTAACTCCCAAGGCGACTTCTCTAAAATCCTTATGATTTCTTCCCTCCTGTAGGGTCTGAATCATTCATTTTATTGCATTATAACTTAGATGTTTCTGCTACAGTATCTTTGTGTCCCAAATACAGGTGAGTGTTGAGCCTATGATAGGTGCTCAATAAACATATGCTGAACTTAAAATCTTACATTTATCTCTGCAACTAGAATATACTTTCGGTTGCAAGGACCATATGTTAAATTTTCTTTGTATGCACTTCAAGATACACAAACACATAGGTGCTCAATACACCCTGGTGAATGAATGGCTGATTAGTTGGCCACATCTAAAAACCCTCCAGGCAGTGTCTGAGAACCTTCCTGTACATAAACTCTAAGAAATACAAACAGGCATGTATGAGCTCTGATCTTTTCAGTTTCCCCATCCCTGGAAATAGAGGAGCGCGTGGTATGGGGAGTACAACCAGGGAGGTTTCTCAGGGGTCTACACTTTTAATCAGATGATTGAAAATCTAGTAACTAAAGAACAAACCTTGAATTCTATAAGGACTCCATGAACATACCTGTATGAATATTGGCATGTGTCGCATTAATATGTATACCATATGCATTTATTCCATGCAGGTATGATGCTGACATATATGAGAAGTATCAAAGCTGATAACCACTGAACAACATTTGGACTAATAACAAATCAAAAGAGTTTTGACAAAAAATAAATACTAGTATAATTTACCTCCTTTCTTGGGTTCAGTACTTCAGGGTATCAAAACCTACTCTCAAAAAGAGAAAAGAAAAATAAAAGTGGCTACTATTTAAATTAAATTCCATAGGCTAAAAAGAGAAATCACAGAGAGGAGGAAAGTAGCCCTTTCCCCACCAAAAGGCCTCAGGCAAGTCACGGCACTTTTTGAGCCTCAGTGTGCTCATCTGTAAAATAGGGTTATCTACCATCCCCCATCTCATAGGACCCTCTTAATCAATGTGAAGATACAGGGTGAGGGGGCTGCCCTGTAAAGCCATACAGATTATTACTTTAGCAATCTATTAATCACTGATGACACTGTACCCCAGAATGTGTTACAAAATTACTGCCTCCAAGTATACATTATCCAGAACAGACACTTGACACAGCAGATGAGATGATCTGTGTGTAAACCGAATCCTGTTTCAAAAACTCGAAGGAAGTTTCCTCAGGCAACACGAGTACATCCTGTGAGGGACTGGTCATTTTCGAACGTCTGCTCTGTGCATTATGTTCCAAGTACTTGGGTTTTCATGAAAGCCTGGCAATTTTCCTCGCGCGGTGAGAGCATGCTCGGAGCCAGGATTCCTGAGGTTTTCGGCTCAGACCCCGCGCTGGGCAGGAGGAACCGAGGCCGGCCAGCCTGCGGCCCCTCCCGGCTCTCTGGGCGGCTCCTTCCTCTCTCCTCCGGCTCCGGCGGCGGCGCTTGTGCTGTGTCACTTTCACTCTCCGGAGCCTCCAGCCGCCGAGAAGCCCGCAGCCTGGCCTCTCTCCTGGGAGATAAGCCCCGGCCCGCAGAAGCCTTGTGGGAGAAGCCGGCTAAGGCTTGTGGCCGGCTGAGCACCGGGGAGCAACGGGGGCGAAAGCGCTGAGTTGGGGCTGGGCCCGGGCCGGGCAGGGCCGGCAGCCTTTGGCCCCCACTGCCTCCGGGGCCAAGAATTGGGAGAAGGGACGCAGAGCCCGTTGGTTCTCTCCAGGGTCCACGAGGGCAGCGACAGCTGTGCGGGCATGCAACCCACGGAGTGGTGCAGGGGTCAACCCGAGCGTGTCGAGTCGGGGGTGGCGACAGGCGCGCGCCCGGGGCTCCTCCCAGCCCAGCAGCACCAGTCCCCGCGTCACGGAGTAGGAGGCCAGTCTGCGGGGTCAGGGGAGGTCAGGGACGCGGAGTGAGGAACAGCATGTCTCCAACCGCACCGCGGGACCGGGACTCCCTAACCGATTCGGCGCTTGATCGGCGCACAAGCAAGCCCCCTGGTCTCAGGGCGCACAGTCACACTACCCTCATCCTAAGTCACCCGGGAGCGGGCGCGAGCGCGGGGACACACACGCGTACGAGCCCAACTGGGACCACGAGCTGGCTGGCGGGTCCGATTCCCGCGGAGAGCCGGGGCCCCACGCGTGTCCTCACTACGCCGCGGGCTGCGGTCCCCGCCCCCCGCCCCCACGCCAGAGCGGTGTGTACACACACAAACAGCTGGGCGGGGGAGGCGACGCCTCACTCCCCGGGGTGAGGACGCACCTGGAGCCGCCAGCCATCCCTTGCCTTTACACACCTCACTCCCCTCCCTGCAAACACCTGCCCCTCTACCCCAACCCGAAAACTCCAGGAAACCAGTCAACGCCGCCCAGATGAGAGGCTCAGACCTCCGATTGTCTTTTAACTGCAATGGAGAGACATACCCAACTCAGACGCGCGCTCGCCGGGACGCCGCCTCCAGGGGCACCCAGGCTGGGGCACGCGGCCCGGGAGGGGCCCAGACCTCCGCCGCCTCAGACCGAGCCACCGCCCCCTGCCCGCTCTCCCCGACAACAGATGTCCCGGACAGTCACCTGCTCGTTGTCCTGAAGAACCCGAGCCGGAGCCCACCCCGCCGTCGCTCGGGTCATTAGCCACCGCGAGCTGGCTTTTCAGAGCCTGTCAACTTAACCCCCGCTCGGCCTTGGATCTATTCCCCAGGCCCAATTACACCGTGGCAACAGGAATAAAAAAAAAAATGCCAACAGAAACACCACCGTGGGGGATGTCCAAAGCTGCGACCGCAGTGTATCCACCGATTCGGTTTCCTCCTTTGCTCCCATCCCCCGCGCTCCCCTTGGCCCGCAGGCTCACCGGGGACGGAGGGAGGGTGCAGCCTGTCTAGACGACAGACATCCCCGCGCTCGCGGGGACGGGCGCGCACACTCACTCGCACGGCCGCTGCCACAGACACAATCAGTCACCAGAGGAGGGCGGGGCGGCGTGGAGACACTCTCTCGGGGTCCCTAGGGCGGCCGCGAGTGCAGCAGCCTCACGCCCGGAACCGCGCGTCCTACCTCAGCTGAGCACGGTCAGAACAGCTGCAAGTTTGGCTGGTACTAAACCAACTGCTTGATGCAGCAAATGTGAGCTTCAAAACAAAAGGGAGAGGAGGGATCGCGCTCGCTCTCTTCCGACCCCCGGGTCGGAACCCGGGACATGACAGCGGCTACACCTCGCGGCTCCAACGCGAGCCAGGCTCCAGCCGTGCGCCCCCTAAGAGCCCCCACCGCAAAGGAGCTCCAAAGCTACGGCTCTCCCCCGGGAGAGGACCCTGCAGGGAAGCGGCAAACCTGGGGAGGGGCGACATCGTGGAGTGAAGTCCTCTACAGAGGTGGGGGCCGGTGGATGGGCGCGGACGCCCGGCTGACCCGGGCGCAGGGAGGAGGAAGGGGGTTAATTGTTTGGGTCGGTTTTCCCGGATTTGTCTGTAAGCACGCGCACGTCACGCAGCCCTCCCGGCGGGTACCCGAATCGATCGGCAAGCTGAGATGACTAAAGGGAGCGGACGGGGGGATGCTCACCTTGGGGTTCCTCTGGCCACGGCTCCGAGCCCAAGTCCGGGGATGGGGGAAGGGGGCAGGGAAGGGGAAGGGAGGGAGGAGGCTCCAGCGAGCCGACTCCTGCCTCGAGTTCCGCGCGTCCGGGCTGCGGAGAGGATCCGGCGCCCCAGCGCACAAACCCAGCGGAGAGGGGAGGGAGGGAGGGAAGGGAAAGAGGGAAGGAGGGGCGGGTTGGGGGGGAGGGAGTAGAGGAAGGAAAAAAAAATGATCCCTGCTCTGACACAAGGAAAGAGAATGTAGGAGAGTGACGTCCAGGCCCCGCCCGCTCCTCCGGCCACGTGCAAAGACTTGAAAGGAAAGAGGGCGTTTGGAGGACTGCTGGGAAATGTAGTTCGCCTTTCTTTCCCGGGATGGCGGGCCTTGGAGAGTAGGGAGCCGCCGCCGGGGCGCAGGGGATGCCGCCTGAGCAGCCGAGACAGCCCAGTCTAGCGACACCGGAACTCACCGCCCGACGACCCCTCCCCTGCTACGCTAGCGAACCCCTGAGCGGAGACCACTGCGTTGAGAGAACTCGGGGATTAGGCCCTCTCGCGATTTTCAGGGAAACGTTTGGTTTTAAGGGGCAGGAAAGCTTTATGGATGAGGACTTTTCTGGTTACAGTGCGAATGGCAGATAAAAGGAAGCTTTGTATATGCACTGGGCGGCCCAAGTGGCGTTATTAATGCTGCATTAAATGCTAACGTCTGTTATTGAGATGCATATGTTATAATTAACATTTGAACATCTCTTTGGCAGGGGCGGGATGTTGTAATTAGATACGCACTTTGCAACCAATTAATTTTCCATTGGCCATGGTAAGGGCTGGGACAGTGGACGTGGTGGCTGGGAGAATTCAATGTAATGGATAATTCAGTAATCACTTAACCAAACCACCAATATTTTTAAAGTACCTACTAGATGCCAGGTACTGAGCATGGCACAGAGAAGCCATCAGGAGAAGTACATGATGGTGTACACCCCACCAAGCAAGGGGGTTATAAACTCACCATATATACTGTGTGACACAGTATAACTGCCACATAAATCCTTTTATTAATTCATATAACATTTGGTGAGCACTTTCTACACACGGGACATGTCTGGGAATGCCAAGACAAGGAAGACCCTCTGTCCTTGCCCACAAAGACCTCAAAGTCTAGTGTAAGAAACAGAATCAATGAAAATGTAGGAGATAAGCCATCACTGAACATAGAGATCAGCATAAAATGCTATGGAACCCTCAGGAGGAGCAGACAACCAGAACAAAGGGTAGATGGGGCTGGAAGAGGGTCAGAGAAGGCTTCCTGGAGAAGGTGGTACTTACGCTCAGAATTACTAAGATTTTTAACAAAGGCAAAGGAAGGGGTAGGCATCTGGCTAAGGCTATAGGTTACAAAGGTTCCAGATTAGAGAGAAGAGAGCAAATGCTGAAAGCCTCAGCAGTCTGGCAGGGCACGAGGGGGCAGGTTGATGTGGTGCCAGGGATGCAGGGTGGGTCTACAGGGCAGGAGGAGTCCCAGACAGCTTCTCATTAGAGGTAGGGCTTGAAGTGCTCCTTGAAAGGAGGTGTGATGTTACTTTTTGAGAGGAGGATATGCCTTCCAGACTCCAGGCTCAGCATGATCCAAGCCATGGAAGGCAAGCCAAGCGGCACCCACCATCACTTCCTATAGAGCAGCTCATTTGATTCTTGCACCAAAGGGATGGGGTCATGTTATCCCCTCCCTTCTAGAGGGAGGCAGCAGGCCCGCAGTCATGAATTGGTAAGAGGCAGAGTGTGTACCAGAAGCCAGTCGTCTGGGTGCCAGGCCCAGACTACCTGCCTAAGGAATGGGTGTAAGCTCACCTGACTCTTCCTGCCTGTTTGTCCCTCTTGGCATTTATGCCTCATTGGCTCAAGCAGTGTGTTTTTATGCTTTAACATCTGGATGATTTCCTGGGTTTACAAAATATGAAATAAGAGTCCTGGAGTCTCTCCACTCAGCAAATTCCCATTTACCTACCTTTTGTTGTCCATGCCGCTTTGCACAGTGTGTAATATGCATGCCACCTGCAAAGAAACAAGAATGGAATTATCTGAGTCTTGCCTTTGCTTTAAATCACACCCCCAGAGGTGAGAACAGGATGAATCCCTAGAAGTGAGAAGCTGAGCAATGTGCAGAACATCAAACATCCATGAGAGTACACACTTCTGTTTGGGGTGTGTGCCTGTGGTGAGAGGGCCAGTGAGGCCAGCACAGACTCAGCCTGACCCATGGGTTTGAGTCTCACATGTGACACTTCCTGGATCTGTGACCTTGGGCAACTTACTTAACCCCCAAACAGGCGACCTTGGGCAGCTTATTCAACAACCTTTCTTGGCTTTGTGAGAACCATTGGTAATAATGTATTTTAAAAATCCCAAAGCAAGTGCTCAAGTGACGGTTGACTCTTTGCCTCATCCTAGGGTCTTTCTGGGCCAGGAGAATGCTCCTCGAATTTTCCTTCCTGCAGTCAGGCCAGTAGAGGTAGTGTTGTAGGGAGGATTCCTGGGGGTGACTCACCATTTTGTGTAAAATAGATTAGGGTTATCTTCAAGGAAGCTTTACCCAGGCCTAGTTCTCACCTCCTGCTGGTCCAGCGGTCCTAACCCCTCACCAGCTGTCAGAGGTTTTGCTCTTCCACTCCTCACCCTGCTGCCCGAAGCTCCCCAGACTGTGTCACCCAACCTGAGGCACCTTCTCCAGGCAGTATTTTCGGCTCCCACACTGTTTCTTCCTGCCTAACAAAACTTACCTCCTACTCCCCAGGTCCTCAGAGCCTGGCTCTCTGCTTTTCCTCCAGTCCAACCAAACCACACTCACTGATGATAATGATGCCGGGGTTCTTGTTGACTATACCCACAGTCCCTGTCTCAGTAAGATTGTCTTTTCACTCTCTACTCCAACTCCAGTTTGTCTTCTTTTTGAGGGCTTTCTGAAATGGCCTCTGATGATGGGGATTCCAGGCTTGGAATGGGGGACGGGTCTTTAGGAGGAAGGCTGTGTGAGTCCTCAGCCCACGGCCTTCCAGTGTGGGAGGCTTGGTCCTCATCTGCTGTGTAGCTGGTCTTCTGCCCAAACATCAGGCTTACGTCAGAGACACTGCTGGGTACAGAAGTAATAAAGTGACTTGAATTGGTTTAATTGTGGTGGACTTGAGTTGCCAAGGGTTGGTTGCCTTGGCCTGACTTACCACCACATAGCCTAGAAATTAAAAGGCAGAATGCTTTTCTCTGTTTTGATTGCTTTTCCTTATCCACACTTGCCTAAGATACAAACAAAAAGAAATATTTCTCCTTTCTTCCCATTTCTCCCAGCCTTTCTTCAATCAGTCAACACTTTTATTGAAGACCTGGCGAGAGCCCCCTAGAGGGCTGGGAGAGAAGGCACGGGAGACCAGACTGGCCCCCGTGGGGTCATAGGAGAGCTGATGAAGTACTGCTCTGTGTGAGGGTGGTTTTTAAAGGAGCAAAGGGTTCCTAGTGGGCTGGAATGGTCAGAGAAGGCTTCTGGGAGGAAAGTGGCACTGAATCCACTTATAACTTCCCATTGGGAGGAGGTCAGCAGTGGCCTAAATCCCTGTTTTGTCGCATTGGCTTAGGAGGCATTGCAGAAATAGTGTTTTTAAGTGGAAGCTGGAGAGTGGGTTTGTCATGTGTCAGTTTGTTGGCCACTGACCCCTCAGGAAGAAAGCTACGGGTCCAGTGTCTATGCTCTGTAACTGTGGTGTTGGCTTGGAGCGATAATGACTTGATAGAACCAGGTTGAATTTCACCCATGCTCATCTGAGTTTCCACTATACTACCCCAAAGACCAAGGTCTGAAAGGCGGGTGGAAAATGATCCTTTAGGGTTGAAGTTGCTGCTGGGAGAAAAGACATCAACAGGCAATGATGAACTTGAGAAAAACAAAAGCAAAATAAGAAATAAATCAAGGGATATTTACTGGGAGCGTGCTATACACAAGGCATTACAAGGCACCATGGGGAACTAAACATATGAAACTAGGTCCCGGTCCCACCTGACCCTATCCTACATGTGCCATTTCCTCTCTCTGGGCCTCAGTTTCCATAGCTGTAAAATGGGAGGGTTGAACTTTACAATCTCAAGGACTATGTCCAAACCTTAAATTCTCCCTTCAAGAAGTTTACAATCCAGCTGGCAAAGGAAGCCATAAAGTTAAGTAGCCAAGAGGATGAATTCACTGGAAGAGGGACTGCCAGGCTTATTGGACCAGGCACATACACCTGATCCAAAGGACTTCAGGCCATTGGCTAGACCTGCTAAAATGGTTCTGGCTCGCAGAGGTGAACGGAACCAGTCAGATTTTCTCCTGCAAGAATCTGCAGGAAGTAGCTGAGGAACCTCTGCTCTGTTGGTGACTGCTCCTTATCAGGTTGGAGGGGGCAGCACTTGTGGCTTTGGTGGGCCCGGTGCAAGATGAGTAAAGAGAGGAGGAGGTGAAGTGGGGAAGAGGGAGAGAGGACCCTCAGCTCCTACCCTTCTGATTCGCGTCTCAGGGTGCTATACCTCTCGTGGATTCCAGGTATCTCTATAGCCTTATAAAGATTCCCTTTAATGTGTGCTTTGTCGAGTGGGTTTCTGATCTTTGTAATCCAAAGACCACATTTAGAATAGCCTGAAAGAGAGGAAGTGCAGAGGGGATTTATGGTAATTATGCTCCCAGTAGCTGGGAATTTCCCCTCCTGAAGATGCACTTTCCTGTTTTATTCTAGATGTCTACCTCTTCAGCTAGCTTATGATTCCTGTCTCCTCAGTCTTACTCTGAAAGGTCGGCAAAATAATTTGGCCATGAACCTAATACAGTCTCTAAACCCCCTTTTCAAAGAACAATAGCTAATATATTAATTGAGCAATTACTGTTTGCCAGGCAACAATCAGAACACTTTCTGTGCTTTTACAGTAGGAGGAACTTTTACAATAGAAGGAGTTGATGCTGGGAGAGGTAATGTAACTTGCAAAGAGGCACACAGCCAGCCTGTAGGCAGTTCCACCTACAGTTCCACCAAGGGCTGTAGACAGAGCAGGCTAATTTAGACACGCCCCTCATCCCCAAAAAGGGGGCTCAACCTTCCATAAGTCCTCAGCAAGCACCTCTCCTCCAGCTTCAGGAAACACCAGCCTTCCTCACTGGTGTATTTATAATGAGGAGTTTTTTTCCTTTTAAATTGAGACTTCAGAGGTGTGTGTATGTATCTGTTTGTGTATATCTGATGACCCAAATGATTCTATGCTGTCGAAAAATGACATTTGTTCATGTACCTCATCAGTCAAAAATAATTTTTTGATGCACATCTATGATACATATTTGTCATCTATCAGTCTAGTCTATAATATGTTTACCAAAATAGACATGTTAAATATGGTCTAAAGATTAAATATTTTTAAATAATTGAAAATTTTATATGAATTAATGATACAAAAGTCCTTTTGCTTTATTTTTAAGTCCTTAGGGACTTAAAATAATAAGTCTGTAGGGAAGCTTATTATTATTTTTTGCCTATATTTAACACAAAAGTGGATATAAATAAATATCACTATACTGTCTTCTGGCATGCCAGTGGCTCATTTGGGGATGCACACCCCTGGGACCCACATCCCATACCCTGGATTTTGAATGTTTGTCACATTTCCCATTTGTTAACAATGAAATTATTGCAAGAAGTAATGAAGATGCATTCAGTTCATCTGAGATCTCACTCCTTTCCTGTCTTATTTGTTACCCTGGTAGTTTTAACTTTTTGTGTGTTTTAAACAAGTGATTTGTTATGTATAATTATAATAGTTGAGGTAGCATTGTTTATACATTTTCACATCCAGGTTTAATCACTTAATAAAATTAAAAACACACATTTCCTGTATTATTAAAAAGTCTTTGGAGACGCCATTTGAAAAATCATTTTATATGACCTTTTTTTTTACGCAAGTGTCTGTTAAGCACCTATAATGCATTTGCTCTCAATTAGAGATCATGAATGACAAGCGCACACAAAAATGTGCATTCTTCTAGGCTTACAGCACCTCACAGTTTAGTTCAGAAGAAAAAATAGACACATTTTAAACAGAAATGGAAATATAAAATTAAAATCTGAAATGTGCCCAATATACAACACAGAGAGTGATTGTTCAGGGAAAGGGACTTCTTGAGAACTGGAATGGCAGGGAACCCTCCATAGGTGTGGGAACTGAATCAGCCTTGAAGACCTGAGTGTGATTTGCATTGAAGGGGGTTTTCTCAGTGGGCAGAGGGCAGGAGTTTATAAATGGAAATTAGCAAGTGAAGGTGGGGGTGGGCAATGGGAAAGAAGGCAATAAGTCAGAAAGAACGTAGAGCGGGTTTGAGCCTGGACTCAGAAGGCAGACAGACGGGGCTTTGTATCTTGCCGTCACCTTCTATAACCAGGTGATGGCCTTCAGCACTTTAAGTGCTCTGAGGTTCAGTGTCCTCTATAAAATGAGGAAAAGTAGTGCTTCTTTGGTAAATTATTATGAGGATTAAATAAGATTATGTATATGAAACACTTAGCACACGTAAGGGCCCAATGAAGGTTAAGTGTTATTTTTTTGGTTACTATTGTTTTTATTGTTATACAGGGGACAGGCTATGTGGGACCTTGAATGAAAATCTGACCAATTTGGGCTTTATTCAGTGGCATTAGATTTTGTTTCTGAGTGGTAATTCAGACATACAGTAGATTGTGCTCCAGACAAGGGATCCACTTCAGCCTCAGCCACAACAGTTTTTCTTTTGCTCACCTTCAACGTGGCCTCTGGGGGTTCAGCAGTACCCGGGAAATAAGGAGCAGTCTTCCCAGTGCCCTAGGAGCTGATACTCTGTTTTTCTGTCACATTTGTATAGACACAAGTCTGCACACCCCACCTCTTTTCCTGTTTTGATAATTTTGAATATCAAATTTTATACTCCACTCTTTTCAGAAAGGACTTGAGACAGCTTTTTAAATTCTAAAATATACCTAATATATGAAATAGGAGTTTACACAAAAGACACTTTGTGAGATGATTATCCCTTTACAAAAGGAATAACCATTGTTTCTTTAAATAGGGGCTCATCTGGTGTATTCAACATCCAATCTGATTGGCAAAATTTTGCTTTGTCGGCAACTTTTCCAGCATGCGTCTATGTTATTAGTATAGTTCACAGCATTGTGGCTCATGACCACCTTTCAGGAGCTGACTGATTTTGATCAAATTTGATATTTGAATAAAGGGTATTAGAAGCCCTTGAGTTCATTTTGTTTCATCGTAAAGCAAAGTAGAGACCCCACAGTATTTTTTTTTTTTAAGAATTTACGTAAGATCTGAGATATGTAGAACTAAGCAATTGAATTGAATCTGGTCTAGAGATCAGTGGACTGCCAGTTGGTCAAGGAAGCCTGCTTGGAGAAGGTGACAGAGGAGGTTTTCAGAAAAATGAGGAAAGATGCCCTTTGGCCGACACTGAATGGGAGACCAGTTCAAGGGAAGGGAGCAGTGTGTGTGTGTGGTGGAGGGGTGCTGGGGCTGCCCTTCTCTCTGCCAGGTAGAAGCGGAAGTGGAGAGGCCAACCTGGAACCTCTGATGGACCACAGAAGAGAGGGGAGCAGGTTGGCGAAGGTTCTCCAGTACCCCATCCTAGAAAATAATTTTGGTGTAAAACAGAGATAAGATGTGAAATATTCCCCGTCTGCTATACTTTATTTCAGTCCTTATCAAACATACCCTTTCAGTGGGCATGTTGCCATGACAACTTTATAGTCACTGGAGGGTATCTATAATTGGTAGAAAATGGCATTAATTTAGTTAGTTTTTTTTTTTCTGGGAGGAGTCTTAGTCTTAGGCTACTTAAAGTACTCAGATGCAATCTTTTTGCCTGAGCAGACTAATGATCACCTTGTAATTTAATTACTGAGTCAGCACCAGTGAACTCTTCTTCTGCTTGAAATTGAGTTGTAATTTTCAAATACCAGCTTCTTGGGCAGGGCCTGGCTCTGGAAGCTGTAGTTATTCAGACGCAGGTCTTAACCTATGCTGTGCTTCATGAAGCCACTCGGCCTTGGAATTAGCTCCAGGGATGTTTGTGAAATGCAAGCACATTCTGAGTGGTCCACCTATCAGCTACGGCAGGCATTCATTTTCACCAATGAACATCTCAGGTTGTCCTCCCTGTCGCTGCTTCTCCATTCTCTGCAATCTCCTTCCTCCTGGTATATTCCCATTTCCTAGGTATAAAAAAAACCCAACTGTGGAATTACAGGATAAAAAAATTTTTTTAAAATAGTGATAAAGTATGTATAACATAAAATCTACCATCTTAACTATTTTTATCTGTACAATTCACTGGCACTAAGTATATGCACATTGATGCTGTCTTCACTGCTATCCACATCCACAGAACTCTTCAGCTTGCAAAACTGAAACTCTTTACCCACTAAACAAGAATGCCCCATTCCTTCCTCCCACCAGTGCCTGGCAACTCTACTTTCTGTCTCCATGAATGCAACTGCCCTCATATAAGTGGAATCATATAGTATTTGTCCCTTTGTGAAAGGCTTATTTCACTTAGCATAATGGGCTCAAGGTTCTTCGAAGATATAGCACGTCAGAATTTCCTTCCTTTTTAAGGTTGAATAATATTCCATTATATATATATATATATATACACACACACATATATATATTACATTTTATCCACTCATCTGTTAATGAACACTTGGATTGCTTCCACCTTTTGACTGTTGTGAATAGTGCTTCTATGAACATGCATATTCAAATATCTCTTTAAGCCCCTGTTTTCAATTCTTTGGGGTATATATCCAAAAATAGAATTGCTGGATCATAGGGTAATTCTGTTTTTAGTTTTCCTGAGGAAACACCATACTGTTTTCCATAGCAGTTGAACAATTTGACTTTCCTACCAACAGCACACAAGAGTTCCAATATTTCCACATCCTTACCTACATTTGTTATTTTCTGTTTTTCGCTTTTGTTCTTTTTGCTAATGACCATCTAAATGTGTGTGAGGTAGTCATAGTTATTTGTTTAAAGGAAGGGCCTGTCTAACCCCACCGTTTAATAACACTTCTACTAAGCAATTAAAATAGCAGACATTACTTGAACACATTACATGTGATAGGCACTTGTATCTTGTATTAGGGTTCTCCAGAGAAACAGAACCAATAGTATATCCACAGAGGGATAGAATAGAAGGAGAGAAAGACAGAGACAGAGAGACAGATTTATTATTATAAGAATTGGCTCACACAAGTATGGAGGCTGAGAAGTCCCAGGAGCTGCTGTCTGCAAGCTGCAGACCCAGGAAACCCAGTGGTATAATTCAGTCTGCGTCTGCAGGCCTGAGAACCAGGAACACTGATATTAGAGGGCAGGAGAAGACATTACCTCATCTGAAGTAGAGAGTGAATTGGCCCTTCCTCTGCCTTTTTATTCTATTTGAGCCCTCAGCAGATTGGATGTTGCCCACCTGAGATGGTGAGGACATCTTCTTTACTTAGTCTACCAATTCAAATGCTTCTTTTCTGAGGACATCCTACAGATGCATCCAGAAATAATGGTTTACCAGCCATCTGGGCATCCCTTCGCCCAGTCAAGTTGACACATAAAATTAACCAGCACAGCCCTTTGTGTTAGTTAGCTCATTTGATTCTGATACGAACTCCATCATTTCTTTTACAGATGAAGAAACTGAAACCCAGAGAGTTTATGTGATTGGTAATCTGCCCAAGGTCCTATAACCAGGTTATCATTATAAATTACTAAAGGTGGTCACTGAAGAAGGCAATAGCATTCCTCAGCACGGAGCAAGATCTGCTTAGGAGCAGACAGGGCAACCTCTAGTAATGCGGTTCTTTGCTTATGTTTCTAAAATACCTTAGCCTTTCCCGGTGATGAGAACAAACAACAATGAAGACCATAATGATGTTAAAGAAAAAAAGGAATGAAATATAACCAAATGTTCACCTATAAGCTCCATAAACACCCTCAGTATTTGAACATTTCACATTCACGGAGAACTAAATTCCAGGGTGATTATTCATATAATGGAATTATTTGCTTCATAGGAGGATTCACTGAATAATCCTCTTCTGTGATGAGCTTTCCCCATTCATTTAAAATAGGAATTAATTTATAACCATGTGATGTATATATATAGCTCCCCCAGAACACTTCTATTGCACAGCATGAAGCCAAATTAAGTTGCTAAAATGATTTTGATTACTGGATAATGATAGTGGGAAATATTTGCTAACTTCAGCATTTGAGGATTCCAACTATGGAAGGATTTGTAGACTCAGCTATCAAACCGCTGTCCTTAATCTTGGTGACATTACGAAGGACTAGAGAAATGCCAAAAGACAGGTGGAACAGATTATTAAGCAGATGATTTGCAAGCACCAGCCAGAGAAGAAATCATTTGAAGACCCTTAACTAGACATAAATAACAAGGGGAGCCAAGTGAAATCTTTTCTTGTATTGCTAATGCTAATAGCTAGAATGGGGGGAGCCAATGGTTTGTTATACATTTGGCAGTCTCTCTGGGTGTTCTTATGAAAAATAAGAAAAAATGTCAAGGGAAAAGAACCCATGGCTACATGAACAGTTACTTCTGGCTTTTGGTTGAGATGACATGTGTGTTGGTAGATTTCTGTCCAGGTAATCAGCATTCAGTGGGCACATACTCACTGTATCAACAAGGAATCACATTCTCCAGCTAATAACAGAAACCAGAATTTCTGTGGCTTAAAAAACAATAGGGATTTTTCTCTCACATAAGCAAAAAGTTGGTACAACCACTTGGAAGACAGTTTGGCAGCTTCTTACAGATCTAAACATATACTCTCACCATGTGATCCAGCAGCCACAATCCTTTAGTATTTACCCAAAGGAATTGAAAACTTACTTCTCACAAAAACCTGCACTCAGATGTTTACAGCAGTTTTATTCATAATTGGCAAAACTTGGACACCACCAATGTGTCCTTCAGTAGGTGAATGGGTAAATAAACTGTGGTACATTCAGGTGATGTGTTACAATTCAGTGCTAACATGAAATGAGCTATCAAGCCACAGAAAGACATTGGAAACTTAAATGTATATTGCTAAGTGAAAGCAGCCAGTCTGAAAAACCTGTGTGATTACAATGACATGACATTCTGGAAAAGGCAAAATTATGCAACAGAAAAAAGATCAGTGGTTGCTAAAGGTTCCAGGGAAGGGAAGGAGGGATGAGTTAGGTGGGGCACAGGGAATTTTTAGGGCAGTGAAACTACTCTGTATGGTACGATAATGGTCATAATATATTTGTCAAAATCCATAGAATGTACACCAGGAATGAACCCCAAAGTACACTGTGGATTTTAGTTAATGATAATGTATCAATATTGGCTCATCAGTTGTAATAAATGTACCACACTAAGGTGAGAAGTTAATAATAGAGGAAACTGTGGGGGAGAGGCAGGAGGAAGTGAGAGCTCTGTATTTGCTGCTTAATTTTTCTGTAAAGCCAAAACTGCTCAAATAGCTAAGTCCATTAACTTTTAAAAATGAAAAAGCAAGATTGAGAGAAAGAAGTCCGGAGCTGGCAGTTTCCTATTGGTGTGATGACTCCATATTTACCAGAGTCCCAGCTCCTTCTGTCTCTGCTCTGTCTTCCCCACTGTGTGATTTCCATCTCAAAGCTGATGCCTGGACACAAAGTGGTGGCTTGAGCTCTGGGCATATGAATATCACATAACAGTAGAGGGATGGGAGGAAAGTTAAAGGGCACTTGGTTCTCTACCAAGTCAGTCTCCTTAAAAAGATTGCCCAGTTACCTATAGACTGCATATTAGATGATATTAAGCAATTATTAATTTTGTAGGTAATATCGACATTGTATTATATTAGACAATATTTCTTAGGGAGATATACTGAAGTACTTATGAATGGAAATAACATAACCTCTGGTCTTTGCTTTAAAATAGTCTACAAAAAGACAAATGGAAGGATACATGAAATAAAAATGGCAAAATGTTGATAGTTATAAAACTATATGCAGGGCACATAACAGTTTTTATACTGTTTTCTCTATTTTGGTATGTGTGTTTTTTTCATACAAAAAGTAAAAAAAGAGGTGGAGCCAAGATGGCGGCGTGAGGAGAGCAGCGGAAATCTCCTCCCAAAACCACATATATTTATGAAAATATAACAAAGACAACTCTTCCTAGAATAGAGACCAGAGGACACAGGACAACATCCAGACCACATCCACACCTGCGAGAACCCAGCGCCTCACAAAGGGGGTAAGATACAAGCCCCAGCCTGGCGGGACGTGAGCGCCCCTCCCCCCAGCTCCTGGCGGGAGGAGAGGAGTCGGAACTGGGAGGGAGAGGGAGCCCAGGACTGCTGAACACCCAGCCCCAGCCATCTGTGCCAGAGCGCAGACACAGTGCATGCATGGGGTCCTGGATACTAGGGAAACAGGACAGCAAGACCTGTGAGCAGGTCCCTGAGGCCAGCGCCCTGGTATAAAGAAAAGCAAGCAGCTTTTTTTTTTTGCAAGTGCTTTTTGGAAGTCTTAAAGGGACAGGGACCCCAAAACTGGATGGAAGCCTCCCGGGACACAGTCCAGCAGCAGGGAATCTGGGGATCTCTGGGCACTCTAACCCCCTGGGCAGCAGGGAGCACAGAGACCTCACGGAGATAAATAGCCTCCCGGCCGCTCCCACTCCAACGCAACTCCACCACTTTGGAGCAGCTGCCCGAGCCAGGCCACGCCCACAGCAACAGCGGAGATTAACTCCATAGCAGCCGGGCAGGAAGCAGAAGCCCTGTCTGCGCGCAGCTGCCCAGCACAAGCCACTAGAGGTCGCTGTTCTCCCAGGAGAGAAGGGCCACAAACCAACAAGAAGGGAAGTCCTTCCAGCCGTCACTCATCACAGCTCTGCAGACTATTCCTATCACCATGAAAAGGCAAAGCTACAGGCAGACAAAGACCACAGAGTCAACACCTGAGAAGGAGACAGACCTAACCAGTCTTCCTGAAAAAGAATTCAAAATAAAAATTATAAACATGCTGACGAAGATGCAGAGAAATATACAAGAGCAAAGGGATGAAGTCCGGAGGGAGATCACAGACGCCCGGAAACAGATTACAGAAGTGAAACAAACTCTGGAAGGATTTATGAGCAGAATGGATAAGATGCAAGAGGCCATTGATGGAATAGAAACCAGAGAACAGGAATGCATAGAAGCTGACACAGAGAGAGATAAAAGGATCTCCAGGAATGAAACAATATTAAGAGAACTGTGTGACCAATCCATATTATAGGGGTACCAGAAGAAGAAGAGAGAGAAAAAGAGACAGAAAGTGTCTTTGAAGAAATAATTGCTGAAAACTTCCCTAAACTGGAGGAGGAAATAATTGAACAGACCACAGAAATACACAGAACTCCCAACAGAAAGGACCCAAGGAGGACAACACCAAGACACATAATAATTAAAATGGCAAAGATCAAGGACAAGGAAAGACTTTTAAAGGCAGCAAGAGAGAAAAAGGTCACCTATAAAGGAAAACCCATTAGGCTATCATCAGACTTCTCGACAGAAACCTTACAGGCCAGAAGAGAATGGCATGATATATTTAATGCAATGAAACAGAAGGGCCTTGAACCAAGGATACTGTATCCAGCACGATTATCATTTAAATATGAAGGAGGGATTAAACAATTCCCAGACAAGCAAAAGTTGAGGGAATTTGCCTCCCACAAACCACCTCTACAGGGTATTTTAGAAGGACTGTTCTAGACGGGAGCACTTCTAAGACTAAACAGATGTCACCAGAGAAAATAAAATCACAGCAAAGAAAGCAGACCAACCAAATACTACTAAAGGCAAAAAAATAAAATCAACTACCCACTAAAAGCAGTTAAAGGAAACACAAAAGAGCACAGAATAAAACAACCAACATATAAAGAATGGAGGAGGAGGAATAAGAAGGGAGAGAAGAGAAGAATCTCCAGACAGTGTATATAACAGCTCAATAAGCAAGCTAAGTTAGGCAGTAAGATACTAAAGAGGCTAACCTTGAACCTTTGGTAACCACGAATCTAAAGCCTGCAATGGCAATAAGTACATATCTTTCAATAGTTACCCTAAATGTAAATGGACTGAATGCACCAATCAAAAGACACAGAGTAATAGAATGGATAAAAAAGCAAGATCTATCTATATGCTACTTACAAGAAACACACCTCAAACCCAAAGACATGCACAGACTAAAAGTCAAGGGATGGAAAAACATATTTCAGGCAAACAACAGAGAGAAGAAAGCAGGGGTTGCAGTACTAATATCAGACAAAATAGACTTCAAAACAAAGAAAGTAATGAGATAAAGAAGGACACTACATAATGATAAAGGGCTCAGTCCAACAAGAGGATATAACCATTCTAAATATATATGCACCCAACACAGGAGCACCAGCATATGTGAAACAAATACTAACAGAACTAAAGGGGGAAATAGATTGCAATGCATTCATTTTAGGAGACTTCAACACGCCACTCACCCCAAAGGATAGATCCACCGGGCAGAAAATAAGTAAGGACACGGAGGCACTGAACAACACAGTAGAACAGATGGACCTAATAGACATCTATAGAACTCTACATCCAAAAGCAACAGGATATACATTCTTCTCAAGTGCACATGGAACATTCTCCAGAATAGACCACATACTAGCTCAAAAAAAGAGCCTCAGTAAATTCCAAAAGATGGAAATTGTACCAACCAACTTTTCAGACCACAAAGGTATAAAACTAGAAATAAATTCTACAAAGAAAACAAAAAGGCTCACAAACACATGGAGGCTTAACAACATGCTCCTAAATAATCAATGGATCAATGAACAAGTTAAAATTGAGATAAAGGAATATGTGGAAACAAATGACAACAACAACACAAAGCCCCAATTTCTGTGGGATGCAGCGAAAGCATTCTTAAGAGGAAAGTATATAGCGATCCAGGCACACTTGAAGAAGGAAGAACAATCCCAAATGAATAGTCTAACATCACAATTATCAAAACTGGAAAAAGAAGAACAAATGAGGCCTAAAGTCAGCAGAAGGAGGGACATAATAAAGATCAGAGAAGAAATAAACAAAATTGAGAAGAATAAAACAATAGCAAAAATCAATGAAACCAAGAGCTGGTTCGTTGAGAAAATAAACAAAATAGATAAGCCTCTAGCCAAACTTATTAAGAGAAAAAGAGAACCAACACAAATCAACAGAATCAGAAATGCGAACGGAAAAATCACGACAGACTCCACAGAAATACAAAGAATTATTAAAGACTACTATGAAAACCTATATGCCAACAAGCTGGAAAACCTAGAAGAAATGGACAACTTCCTAGAAACATACAACCTTCCAAGACTGCCCAAGGAAGAAACACAAAAGTTAAACAAACAAATTACGAGCAAAGAAATTGAAATGGTAATCAAAAAACTACCCAAGAACAAAACCCCTGGGCCAGACGGATTTACCTCAGAATTTTATCAGACACACAGAGAAGACATAATACCCATTCACCTTAAAGTTTTCCAAAAAATAGAAGAGGAGGGAATACTCCCAAATTCATTCTATGAAGCCAACATCACCCTAATACCAAAACCAGGCAAAGACACCACCAAAAAAGAAAATTACAGACCAATATCCCTGATGAATGTAGATGCAAAAATACTCAATAAAATATTAGCAAACCGAAAATCAAAAATATATCAAAAGGATCATACACCATCACCAAGTGGGATTCATCCCAGGGATGCAAGGATGCTACAACATTCGAAAATCCATCAACATCATCCACCACATCAACAAAAAGAAAGACAAGAAACACATGATCATCTCCATAGATGCTGAAAAAGCATTTGACTAAATTCAACATCCATTCATGATAAAAACTCTCAGCAAAATGGGTATAGAGGGCAAGAACCTCAACGTAATAAAGGCCATATATGATAAACCCACAGCCAACATTATACTGAACAGCGAGAAGCTGTAAGCTTTTCCTCTGAGATCGGGAACAGGACAGGGATGCCCACTCTCCCCACTGTTATTTAAAATAGTACTGGAGGTCCTAGCCATGGCAATCAGACAAAACAAAGAAATACAAGGAATCCAGATTGGTAAAGAAGAAGTTAAACTGTCACTATTTGCAGATGACATGATATTGTACATAAAAAACCCTAAAGACTCCACTCCAAAACTACTAGAACTGATATCGTAATACAGCAAAGTTGCAGGATACAAAATTAACACACAGAAATCTGTGGCTTTCCTATACACTAACAATGAACCAATAGAAAGAGAAATCAGGAAAACAACTCCATTCACAATTGCATCAAAAAGAATAAAACACCTAGGAATAAACCTAACCAAAGAAGTGAAAGACCTATACCCTGAAAACTACAAGTCACTCTTAAGAGAAATTAAAGGGGACCCTAACAGATGGAAACGCATCCCATGCTCGTGGCTAGGAAGAATTAATATCGTCAAAATGGCCATCCTGCCCAAAGCAATATACAGATTTGATGCAATCCCTATCAAATTACCAACAACATTCTTCAACGAACTGAAACAAATAGTTCAAAAATTCATGTGGAAACACTAAAGACCCCGAATAGCCAAAGCAATCCTGAGAAAGAAGAATAAAGTTGGGGGGATCTCACTCCCCAACTTCAAGCTCTACTACAAAGCCATAGTAATCAAGACAGTTTGGTACTGGCACAAGGACAGAGCCACAGACCAGTGGAACAGATTAGAGACTCCAGACATTAAACCAAGCATATATGGTCAATTAATATTCGATAAAGGATCCATGGACATACAATGGCGAAATGACAGTCTCTTCAACAGATGGTGCTGGCAAAACTGGACAGCTACATGTAAGAGAATGAAACTGGATCACTGTCTAACCCCATACACAAAAGTAAATTCAAAATGGATCAAAGACCTGAATGTAAGTCATGAAACCATAAAACTCTTAGAAAAAAACATAGGCAAAAACCTCTTAGACATAAACATGAGTGACCTCTTCTTGAACATATCTCCCCGGGCAAGGAAAACAACAGCAAAAATGAGTAAGTGGGACTATATTAAGCTGAAAAGCTTCTGCACAGCAAAAGACACCATCAATAGAACAAAAAGGAACCCTACAGTATGGGACAATATATTTGAAAATGACACATCCGATAAAGGCTTGTCGTCCAGAATATATAAAGAGCTCACACGCCTCAACAAACAAAAAACAAATAACCCAATTAAAAAATGGGCAGAGGAACTGAACAGACAGTTCTCCAAAAAAGAAATACAGATGGCCAACAGACACATGAAAAGATGCTCCACATCGCTAATTATCAGAGAAATGCAAATTAAAACCACAATGAGGTATCACCTCACACCAGTAAGGATGGCTACCATCCAAAAGACAAACAACAACAAATGTTGGCGAGGTTGTGGAGAAAGGGGAACCCTCCTACACTGCTGGTGGGAATGTAAATTAGTTCAACCATTGTGGAAAGCAGTATGGAGGTACATCAAAATGCTCAAAACAGACTTACCATTTGACCCAGGAATTCCACTCCTAGGAATTTACCGTAAGAATGCAGCACTCAAGTTTGAAAAAGACAGATGCACCCCTATGTTTATTGCAGCACTATTCATAATAGCCAAGAATTGGAAGCAACCTAAGTGTCCATCAGTAGATGAATGGATAAAGAAGAGGTGGTACATATATACAATGGAATATTATTCAGCCATAAGAAGAAAACAAATCCTACCATTTGTAACATGGATGGAGCTAGAGGGTATGATGCTCAGTGAAATAAGCCAAGCGGAGAAAGAGAAATACCAAATGATTTCACTCATCCGTGGAGTATAAGAACAAAGGAAAAACTGAAGGAACAAAACAGCAGCAGAATCACAGAACCCAAGAATGGATTAACAGTTACCAAAGGGAAAGTGACTGGGGAGGATGGGTGGGTAGGGAGGGATAAGTGGGGGAATAAGAAAGGGGGTATTATGATTAGCATGCATAATGGGGGGGTGGGAGAAAGGGGAGGGCTGTACAACACAGAGAAGACAAGTAGTGATTATACAACATTTTGCTATGCTGATGGACAGTGACTGTAAGGGGATTTGTTGGGGGGACCTGGTATAGGGGAGAGCCTAGTAAACATAATGTTCTTCATGTAATTTTAGATTAATGATAACAAAAAAAAAAAGAAAAGGGGGATTACTCTCTGATAATATAAAACTAACTGCAAATCATTAATTTATTAATGATTAATGCATGCTTTAAATATCCTTAATTTTGATCATTTAAAGGGTGTCAGATGATCAGCTATGGAAGTACATTTTTCTGATAATATTCCTTTCTCTTAAAAAAAAAAGCAGTTCCTGTGTGGTGATCTCCAATAAGTTCTTCACAATGGTATAAAGGGCATATCAAAGTGTGGGCAAAGGGTTTGTTTGTGTTTATACAGAGGATCAAAGCCTAATTTGGCTACCCAGAAAATGAATTAAGATACGATATGAAGAAGAACTTCCAACATCAGCACTCTCTGGAAGACTCATGCCAGAAGATGATCATCAAAAAACCCCAACAAAGATCCACGCACTGCTACAGGTGTAGATGCAATCATCCCACCAGTTCCTGGACTTGCCATTGGAATGAAGAAGGAGATATCTAAGCTGGCCTGTGCATACAGTAAAACAACAAATTAGACTGGATCTATACTGTCGGAACTCAACCAAGAATTAGGAGAAGTGCAAGTTGCAGCGCTCCAAAATCTTGCGACTATAGACTACCTACTGTTAAAAGAACATATGGGATGTGAACAGTTCCCAGGAATGTGTTGTTTTAATTTGTCTGATTTTTCTTAAAATATTCAAATTCAGTTAGACAATATCCATCATATCATTGATAAGTTTACACAAATGCCTAGGGTGCCCAACTGGTTTTCTTGGTTTCACTGGATATGGCTGGTAATTGTAGGTCTGCTTTGGTTATGTAGCTGTATTCCTATTATGTTAATGTGTGCACGCAATTTAATTAGTAATTTAAAACCTATACATGCTTATGTTACTCTACAAGAAGATATGTCAAAGAAATAATCAATCTTCCCATGTTTTCTCCCGTCTGCTACTTCTATAGCTTCTCTTCTTCCTTCATAATTACAACCCTTAAGTAGAATTCGTGCCTCATATTGAAATTACCGAATATCATAATTCTTCCAAGTGGTAAAGATACCTCAAGGCAAATGCTGGGCATAGAAGACACAGGGCATAAATCTGCAAAAAAGTAAAAAGCTAACCTTTTCAAACAATATTGCTTCTCTCTCACTTACCAACTTTACATTTCCCTGTATGGCCCTGGAAGATGACTGGTTAGCCAGAGACGGGTAAGATTCCTCAAGGGAGGAACAACCTATGACAGGCACAGTCGCAGGGGGGCCATCAGGTGAGAAATTGGGGATCAACAGAGGTGAGGCTTAGAACCTCACCCCCCCTGTTTTGAGAGAAATCTTCTGCATCCGTGGATGTTTTGTTGCCCTTGTCTAGCTTGGATTAATACTTAGTCTATAGGCACACACCTGATCATCTACATTTGCCCTCTTACAGCACTAAACTATGTGTTCTACCTCTATCTTGCGTCTACCTACCACTTCAGCATTTTATTTAAAAATAATAATAATAATAAGGGAGAAATGTGGGATTCACATATAAATCAAGTATAAAAATCAAACGAATAATCATAATTGACCTGATTGTTTATTGTTCATGATGTGTGATCAAAACCGAAAGTTTCTGTGATGACTGCCCTTGCAGTGTTCACCATGTAAGAACTTATTCACTATGTAAGAACTTGTTCACCATGTAAAAACTTGTTCCTTATGCTTCAGAAGATTGGAAACTGTTGAGAATTAGGCTTGGGGTTGATTAATGATTGTGCATTGAGTCCCCTATACAGAATTTTATTGTTGTTAACAACCATATGATCAATAAATATGAGAGACGCCCTCTCAAAAGAAAAAATAGACCTTGGCCTTAATAATACCAGGCACTTTATTAGACAACATCTTCTAGATAGTTTATAAAATGTTAATGCTTATTTGAGTAGCAAGGGTTAAATATAATTTCCCTTATGTTGCCACATGTCTCTGGGGGAACAGGATGGGGATTGCCTGGTTGAAAGGCATCAACTTCATATTTATGAAATGAGCTAAATGACAGAAAAGAGTGAAAATCTCAGAAAGGGAACCACATGCCATTTTTGACCTTGAAATGTATGATAGAACCTACTGAATGTCTAGCATTGGACAGATTTAAAATGTATATTCCTTTTGTAATGTATTTCCTCTGATAATTTTGCCATTTAAAAATATTCCTTTATAAATATATGTTTTCCTACAGCAAAAAAAAAAAAAATTCTGCATACATTTCCTCAGCTACCACTGTTTGCAAGAGAGGCTGGGAAATGGATTTTTTACCTGGGCATTTGTCAAGCTCAACATACAGAGCCCTGATGGTGAGGAAGAAGGGAAGTATGGATATTTGGTAGACAACCAGAATGCTCTTCCACATCCACTGATAATAAGCCGTTGAAAACTGCTATTCTGACATAGCCTTCATGTCAGATGGCACCCTGGTCACCAAGCCACATTTTCTCCTATTATTGCCAGGATGACCTGTGGGTTAGACTCACGAGCAGACTTAATCAACACCCTCATCCTTACCGGCTGGAATGTTCTTCTCCAAGCATTGTTCATTTCCCTCTACCCTCCATCCCTGCGCAGGCTTTTACTTCCCATCCTTCAGCACTCAGCTCTCAAGCTTCATCTTCCAACAAGCCATTAACAGCCTGTCTCCTCCCCACTCCACAGTGGGTTAAATGCCCTTCTGGGCTCCCACACTCCTGTTACCTCTACCTTAGAACCTATACCCTGAATTGTCACATACATTTTTATGTATCTCCTTCTACCACTAAACATAAACTAAACAGAGGACCTGTGCTATGTCTTACTTGCCTTACTATCTCTAATACCTATCAAAATACCCTGGCACACAGTACAGAATGAAACTCATGAACGGGACTACATTATTCTTGTGATGGCAATAGTATTGACAATAATGGCAATAACCTTTCCTGAATATTTAATATGTGCCAAACTTATTACATGCATGATTTCATTTACTCCTCACAAGATACCTGAGAGGTGGGTGCATTTATTCCCATCTTATAAAGGAGGAAACCAAGGCATGGAGAGGTTTCTAGGAGGTGAAGCCTGGGTTCAAGCTCAGGACTATCTGAAACCAGAGGTGAGGGCATAACCTCCTTCTGTACCACCTCTGGGCATCCACAGCCCTGCAGCAGGGGCAGGCCCTGTGACTCAATGTGGTAATAGAACCAGGAAGTATGTGACGTGTGACGTCAGTGCGGGAGTATCTCCTACCTGGCCATGGGGGCAGATGCTGGCATGCAGATGTGTCCTCACTGCCTGCCTGAGAGAGTAAAAGGGCAACCCCGCACCAGCAGCTCCTCAGCACCTCATGCAGTGTTGTCTGGGCTGAGGTCTGCAGTGTCCTGTCTTGGTGACCACTGAACTCCAGGCACAGGTCTAAGAGGAGGCAGGAGGCTCCCCTGAGCCACGGATGCCCTGCAGTCTTTTGTGCAGCCTGCTTCCTGATTGCAGGAGGTGATCGCAGATGATGATGGTCTCTGGGAGCTGAGGGCTGTGCCATCCACTCCTGCAGGCTCTACACTGGTGACAGGCGGGGACAGTCAGTGACACCGCTGAGGGCATGAGGCAGGCCTGAGGCAGATTACGTTTGTTGGCTCCTCCTCATCCCTCAGGCACATGCTTCCTCAAGGAAGGGGGTGGCAGAAACCCTGGAGGTATGCATCCCGTGCATCTCTTACTCGAAGATGCCTCTGTTGAGCACCATGAGCAACAGGGAAACAGGAAAAGCTAGCTTGCTCATTTCACATGGTCTTGTCTTGCTCCTTCTCCTCTTCCACTACCAGCCAGTTTCTGCCGCTTATAGGCTGCTTCTTGCTCTGGTTCTCGGACTCTGATGCACGTGGTTTCCTTTGCCTGGAATGCTATCCCCACCCTCCTCTTAGCTTTTCTGTTCATCTTTCACTCAGCTGTCACCCTCCAGGAGGTCTGCTTGGGTTTCTTGCTCTGGGCTCCCTAAAATGGCCTGTCCATGTCTCTACATTGCAGTATAACACTGCTTTCTAATGATCCTCTATGGGTCAGCCTCCCCCAGTAGATTACAAGTCTGAGGGCCTATACTTGCTTTATTTTCTTTTGGATGCCCAGCACCTTGTACTATGCTGACCAAAAGATATGTAGGTATTTAATAAATAATGACACTTGACTTTTATCCAGCACTACCATGTGCCAGGCAGGTTGCTAAGAGCATTACCTGCATTATGTCATTTAACCTTCTCAACAAATCAAGGACTGAAGCATAAATGTTAATTCCATTTTACAGGTAAGGAAACTGAGGCTTGGAAAGGTTAAATTACTTGCCCAAAGTAACTCAAGTAATAGGTGCTGGAACAGGCCTCAAGATCCAGGCCTTAGGACTCCATACTCTGAAACACTTCAGGGTACTCCTGCCTCCAAATACTTGTGGAATTTAAGAATAAATGCTTTTCATGAGCTATATGTGCATTTTCAAAATAAATGTTTCTGATAGTAAAAAAAAGGCAGATTGGGCGCTGTGGGGGTGTGAAATCAAGCCCAGAAATTCAAATTCAGAAACAAGGAAAAGTCTTCTCTTTCAAACTCTGTTCATCAGTCCTACAAATATTTATTGCATTTGATCTGTTGTGAGCTCAGCACTATGTTAATAGCTGTGGGAAGCAAAGCTAGAAGAGTAGATGGTGTGCTTTCCGCCCTTGGGGACTTGCTGATGTGGCTGGAGAGACACAGTGACACAGCAGAGAGCAGAGCGTGAGGCAGAAGCAAAGGAGCAGGGCAGCAGTCGGGGATGCTCAGAGGAGGCCCTGGTGGGGCGGCGAGGGGGCTGTCACAGAGCACAGAGTGGTCTAGTGGTCTTGGGCAAGAGCAGGACCTCCTTTCTTGGATTTTTCTCTGCATCTTGTCCAAAGATGGCCTGAAAGGCACCTTCTATGTAATGCTGACTTTCTGCATCAACACCCTCCAACTTCATTTCTTTAGTTAAGAATGGAAGTAGAGGCTCTCTGGTCGGGCCAGGACAGGGAGAGAGGCTGTTCTCCAAGCTCCAAACAGCCCACTCTTTCGCCCCATGTTCCTGTGACCTTCTGTGGCGTCTGGACAAAGGTGGCTATGTGAGTGTCCCCATAATGGAGCCTTAAGGGCTGCTGGCTTTTGAAAGCCTTCACCTCTCCATTCTCTCCCTGGGGAAGCCAGGGGGATAATTGCGTATTTTGTGCAGCCTCTAAGACACAGAGCCTTTTCAGCATGACTGTCCCCTGGGAATGGCTATATTTGTGTAGACTGCAATTTTCCCTGGGCAGGTGAAAGGAGCAGGTCAGGCCCGGTGCTGCCTTCTCAGAGCTGGGAATCATGCCTGGGATTAGGGACTGTGGAAACATTCACAGTGATACAAAGCTAGTAACAGAGGAGGTGGTGATGACCACAGAGTGTAATCTTAGGTCTAAACTACTCTCTTCTTCCTCTGGTGGGAGGCTGTGCAAACAGCTGCTGGGGTTGCCCATCAGCACTGCCTTCCTTGTGAAGTGGGGCAAACTTCACTGTGGCCTCTCTCTGCTGGCTACCTGGCTCCTCCTCTCCAGCCTCCAGACACCCAGAACCCTTGTTCTCCTATTCATCCTCTCTCAGAAGCTGCACTTAGGAAGAGCAGTGTCACCCAGCATGTAAAGCTGTGGACAGAAGAGTTCTGCACGGGGCTGAGGCCCTAGTGTTGGCTTGGCTACTGCCTGACTTTGTGACCTTCCCCTTCTCTGGTTCTGTCTCCCCAAGAGTAAGGTGATGGGGCAGCAGTAGGGAGGGACTAGATCTGGGGTTCTCAACCCTGGGTGTACACTGGAACCATCTGGCACTGTATTTTTTAGAATATCAATGCCCAGAAGCTACTGCAGGCCAGTTAAATCAGAATATTTGGGGGAAGAGCCAAAGCAATAGTGTATTTTAAAAGCTCCCCGGGGCCTCTAAGGTCAGGTCAGGCTGGAGAACCTCAGATGTGAAGACCTCTAAAATTGTGATTATACATGGTTCTTAGATTATAGATCCCTGGATTAGCCTAATCAATTATATTGGCATTTTATATCTTATTTTAATGGTGGAATTTAAATACTGATTTCTTCTGTAAGCATAAAAAAGGTAATATTTTTTGTGATGGGGCTTTCTAGACATCCAAGAACTGTGATGTTCATAGACTAGGCCTTTCACAGTGGCTCTGACTATCACCAGCACCACCCCTGGTCTCAAAGTAACCAGTTGGCATTAGTGTGGAGGAAAAAGGCATATAATATGTTCCCCAAGAGCTGGGGCCCATTTTTCCCCATGGTATAAGCTCACGCATGCACACACATACACCAGACAAGAGGTCATCTAGCTCAGACCTCTAGGGTTACTTCAAGGCCTACTTCTGGCTGGTCCAAAGGAGGCAGTGCTCTGGGGATGGTCCTTCCTCTCTCTTCCCAAGACTGCCCAGACCCTTGTTCTCAATGCCAACGGGCCCTTCTGATAGATGTGGTGACATCATGCTCTCCCGTGTAAGTCTGAAGGCTTGCTGGGTGAGGGCTGGTCATTCCTCGTGGAAATTGTCCCACTCTTCTTATTCTCCCCACAGGCCTCTCCCCTGTCCTCTTTTGGTGGCATTGTATGGAAGGCAGGGGTAAAAACGACACTGAAAGGGAATAACTTCAGGGGTGCAAGGATTAGGGCCAAAGAGATCAAGGGAAGACATGGTTAGAAAGTTCTATTTACATTATAAAATTTAAAGTTTACATCATACAATTTAGAAGGGAAATTTTTAAATGGATGTCCATAAAAGGAATGATCGTTCATGTTTTCCTGCCTACTCTGAATAAGACTGAATTGGTGGTCACCTCTAATGAAGCATTGTAACAACCTTTAATTGAGCCATCGGAAGCCAGTATTTACCGGTGGCTTCACGGGTGACGCCTCCGTATGAATAATGATGTAACCAGCGTTGGTATTAGGGAACTGCGGAGGCAAGAGGTCTATATTGTTTCAATACACACAGGTTCAAGGAGTCATGCCATTTTGAGTAATAAGTGTTGCTGTCTTTTTCTTAGGATTATGATTAGTCAGAAATGGTGCATCATAAACAGAAAGATACTTCATGTTCCTGAAAAGGAAGAGATGATGCTTGACCACAATGAAAAAAATCTCCCTGCATATTGATAGGACAATATAAAAAAATTAAGTACTATTTTCTACCCATTTTTCTAATTTCTCATCAACAAATCACTGTATCTCATGTCAGCCTGTGACATTTATAATAGATTTTTAAATCAAATTGTAGGTGGAACCCTACAAAAAATTTCTGTCCAAGGCTATGTATACCCCAAGGACAGTCCTGCTTACACGGCTCACATCCAGTCCTAAGGGTGCTCTGACACTGCCCCACGGGACTCGTCGGAACCCCGCTGGTACCTGTGCACACAGCTGGGAAGGGCAGGCCAGTCAGTACCCAGCCATGGAGTGAAAATGACCAATGGTGGCTGGGAGCCAGGAAATAAATGCTTTCTTTCTTCACCCAGAGGGATGACCTTGAACATGTTTCATGTGGCTTTCCAAATGGACTCCTGGGGCCAGGCAACTAATCACCCACAAAAGTGAGCAAATCCATAACACGGCCTCTGTGGACTGCCCCTCAGGCTCAGCTTTTCCCCCTGTCCCTCACTTCCCCTCCCTGGGATCACATTGTCCAATAAGATGCCTGCCCATAAGCATTGGTCTCAGGCTCTGCTTTCTGGGAACTCAGGCTGAAACAGGCAAGCAAGATTTACACACCTAAACTAATAGAACAGAAGATAAAGAAGTATCCAAGAAAGGCTTAGCTTTGTTTCAGACTTTATAACAATGATTTTCAACTTGGAAGTAGAAAATACAACTCATTTAGGGAGCTTTGTCAAAGCACACTTGCCCATCCCCCTAGGGCAGATATATGCCTCAAAATTGGCATCACTGCCTCGGAGAGTTGCCGTTTGTTTGGGAGTAGGTGGGACAAAATATCTGGGTGGGCTTCCAGTAGAATGTGGGCATTTTCTAATGGGAGGGAGATGTTTGTATGGGAGTGTGCCAAGAAGAAATTTAGGGACCACTGCTGTGTAATACAGGGTTTTAGGAAACAGAGAGATCTATATAATAATAACCAAATTTACTGGGATGTAAAATATAGGTTTCATAGAGGAGGTAGGTTTATTTTAGTTTGCTAGAGCCGTTATGGCAAAGTGCCACAGACTAAGTGGCTTGAACAACAGAAGTCTGTTCCCTCCCAGTTCTGGTGGCTAGAAATCCAAGATCATGGCGTCTGCAGGGTTGGTTTTTTCTGAGGCCTCTCTCCTCGGCTTGGAGATGGCTGTCTTCTTCTGACTTCCCTTTGTGTGTGTCTGTATCCTAATCACCTCTTCTAATAAAGGCACCAGTCACATTGGATGAGGGTCCACACTGATGACCTCCTTTTACCTCATTACCTCTTTAAAGTCCCTTTCTCCAAATGCAGTCACCTTCTGAGGTACTGGTGAGGCAGCTAGGACTTCAACATATGGATTTGGGGGACAGAATTCAATCCATAACAGGGTTTGCAGGGGCCTCGAAAGGTGAGCCACATTTGAGTAGGGCTAAGGACAGAGGCTCCTGGCCCATATCCTCGTGGTGGTGGATTCAGATGTCCTCAGAAGGATTAAGTTCCTTGTATCTTCTTTGGTGAGGAAAGTGCAGAGAATCACTCTGGTTGACCTTCGGAGAGTGAACTGAGGCAGGAAGGTGCCCCGTATCCCCAGCTGTGTTGCGACCTTTGAGACACTCATACACTGTCCTCAGGTATGGGTAAACCATACTTTTATGCTTAAGAATGCAAAGGGGAAGCCCCCACTTGAGTCGGGTGGTCCCTGAAGACACTCTAGCTGGTGCATTGTGGGGTGACTCCAGGGAACTGATCCCAGCCTGACTCCAATGGCTCGATTGAGTTGTGATCCTAGAACTGTGAATGGAGGAAAGGATGATGCGGGTGGGGGAGCCTCAGGACCAGGCCAGGGAAAGTCTCTGGAGCAGAAGACCCAGCCTGGCATTTACCGCTCCCCCAGGGGCAGGTGTGGAGGTGCCTCTCAGAAATTGCGTGGGAGCTCTGGGGAGGCCAGGGCTTGAGCTCTGTCCTCTGGGGGCACACTGGGGCAGGCTGATGTGCCCAGGGCCAAGGGGGTGGGGGAGGCAGCACCTGATACCATGCCGTCATCCCCACACGTGCCCCACATTTCCCCACCTTCACGAGAGGCATTGCAGCCTCACTGTGGCGGATCTCCCAGCCCCTCCTGCCCCTCCCCTCCCTCCTGTTCGTCCCGTCAAACTCCTAGTTGTAGCCAGAACTTGACACGTGGCAGGACAAACTTTCTGGGGTGTTTTCCAGGAAGAATGAGGTCATTTTCACGCGTGAGGGAGAGGCTCTGCTCAGCTAGAGAGAAGCCCTGTCTTCCTGTCAGACCCGGACCCAGCTCTGACAGCCTTTTGTCTGCTGCTCACATTTCTGCCAAGCTCTGCTCATGTCCTGCTGGGCCTGATTAACAAATCTGGGCCCACTCTCCTGCTTCTGACCAATAGAGAACAAGCTGATTGCCAGTGAGGAGGGTGGTGGTTCCTGGTCAATGGTGGGGGTGGCAGGGGAGGAGATTTCTCCAGCTGGGCCATTGGGACTGGCACACAGCATCACGCTGGGCCAGCTGCAGGTGCTCCAGATGGCCAGCCTGGAGGCTGCTCGCAGCCATTGCCAGCTTTTGTTTATGTCCCGTGTCAACACCATCACCATCACACGCCAGGGGGCCCTGGCGCACCTGGAGCTGCAGCAGGAGGCTTCTTGTGGCGGTGGCATTTTAAGGAATATTTGTCTTAAAAAGGAGGACAGCTGAAAGAACTTTTTTGTGGAAACTGTTGCAGGCCAAAGGGGATTGGACTATAAGATGTCTGTTGACAGCATCTGGCTATGTCAGTTAGGAACCCAATATTCTAGAAAGTAAGGATGTTTTTATAACAGCAGCCTATTAGAAATGAAGACTATCTCAGAAAATCTGGATTGGATGGTTGCAGTTCCTAGAAATCATTAGTTGGTTAAAATGTCGAGAGCCATTTGATTTCATTTACATAAGGCAAAACTAATTAAGGTGAGAAAAATCAGAATAGTGGTTACCTGTGGGAGGAGTTGTCTGGGAAGGGACCTTCTGGAATGGGGCAACTAGTCAGCATCTTGACCTGGATAATGTTTACAGAGGTGTATTCATATGTGAAAATTCATTTAAATATATATGTGTGTGGGTCTATATCTATCTATCTATCTATCTATCTATCTATCTATCTATCTATCTATCTATCTATCTATATACACACACACATACACTTAAGGTTAGTGCACTTATGTCTGTGTGATAAACCACAATACAAAAGGTAAATTTTATTCCTATGCCTACTGTACGTGAGGAACTGTGCTAGGCACTCAGGATACACATTCGTGTAACAGAGACAGACAACCAGGCGATTGAAATATGGTGTATTCAGTGCGGTGGGCAGGAACTACTGGCTGCCTATCCATGTCCATTGTTTCCTTCCTGACTCTTAGCTGGGAACACTGCTACCCAAGATAAAGATGTTATCTCCTAGGCTTCCTTAACTATGTGTGACCTTCAGATTAGCTTCTGGCCAATGTGATGTAAGTGGAAATGCTGTGTGGGACGTATGGAAAGGCTGCTTAAAGGGAGGGCCATCTTTGTACCTTGGCCTCTCCTGGTGTCTGCAATGGGGACAAGAAGGCCACATTTTCAGCTGCCATTTTGGATCGTATAGTGACCTCGAGGATGAAAGTCAAGCAGTGAGGATGTTGGAGCAGAAAGAGAGGAGAATGCATGACTTTCTGGAGCCGCCCTGCCAGCCTCAGACTGCCTGCCTTAAGACAGTTTATTATGAGTGAGTGAACACGCGTGTGTTTAAGTCACTACGTTTCTGGCCTCTGTTACTCAGAACCCAAATAATCACCTGTTAGGATAAAGGTAAACTCAGGGTGTCAGGGGAGAAACAGTAAGGCTTTAGTTTGGCGTGGGTAGCAGGTCATCACCGGGATGATTTCTTAGACAAAGTGTCCCTTGAGCTGAGTTTTGAAGGATAAGCAAAATTTGGCTAAGAGATATAATGAGTGTTTTTAAATGTTTATTTGAGAGGCCCATCTGGGTAGGAAAATTGTTAAGGGTTGTTCCAGTCCAGTCAAAGAGACACCATCTTATCTTTGGAGCTAATAAACTGATCTGCCTCTTGGCTAAGTAGCAACAAGCAGAGCCTTACTTTTAGTGGTTACTTGACCATTTGTGACAGCACCAATACGTGAAGCTTTATATCTCTATTTGATGTGGAACCCCCTTCATAAAAATGAAAACCCTATTTTGCACTCAGATGTCATTTCTTTTTTCATAAACCCAAAACTTTATGTTGAAAGATGTGCAAGACCTCTATTCTAAAAATTACAAAATATTGCTGAGCTATATATTAAAGAAGCCCTAAATGAATGTACTGTGATTCTCATTATTGCTAAGATATCCATTTTCCTCAAATTGAGGCCTTTTGTCCTCTTCTAATCTAATCATCTCAATGCTATAATTCTAAGTGCTGCTCTGTACAGTCCACCAATTTGATATATTTTTTTCCATTGGTGTTCCAGTCAAAAAGTATTTTCTCTTTTCCACATGCCTTCTTTGATACGTGGTTATTTAGAAGAATGGTACATAACTTACAGGTTTTGGGGGATTGCCCAGATATCTTTCTGTTGTCTATTTCTAGTATAATTCCATACAGTCTGAGGTCATACTTTGTATCACTTCAGATCTTTTAGAGGAGTCAACATTTGTTTTTTGAAATGTCTTGGTGAATATTCCATGTGCATTTGTAAAGAACATACAGTCTGATGTCATTGTTTGGAATGTTCTATAAATTCAATCCAGTCAAGATGGTTGATAGTGTTGTGCAGGCTGCTAAATCTTTACTGATTTCCTTTCTACTTGTCCTACTGATTAGGATCACCATGTGCTAAGGGACGGGGCTGGTGAACCAAAAGGATTTTTCTCAATGTTCCTTCTCTTCTTTCAGCCTTCCTGGATGCCTGCACCACAGGGGAGTCTCCTCCCATTCTCTTGCCTGTCTCCCAGTGGCAGACTGCTGTTTCTCCTCACTTGTTGCTTGCCAGCCTGGCAGTGGGCATGGAGGGGTAGGAGTAGGAGGTGGGATTGGGGTTCTCTGTTGCTCTGATTCAGCCCCAGCCTCAGGCAAGCACTTGTCTCTGTCGTCTTGGAAGTGTCATTTTCTCAGTAATCCTGACCTTCCTCCAATACCCAGGAGACCTCAAGGGGACCCAGGACTGCATCCTGTCCCTTCTCTAGGAGTAGAGACTTTGATCTTTTCTCTTCCTCCAGTTGCAGGACATGTCTTCACCTACGGGCCATGGGGCTGCTGCTTCCCACAGTGGTTTAATGCCTTTCACTGGGGAGAAAGATATGGGTGTGGTTCCCTGCCTTTCCTACACTGATGTCCACTCCCCTCTTCCAGCCCTGAGCCATGGAGGGAGAGTTTCTCTGGTCTCCCACGGGCCCCAAATCTGTCCTGAGTGCCTGGCAGAGGTCCACGGAGAAGAACTGCTGAGTGGCGCAACCCCCCTTATGTCTACAGCTCGCAGGGGTTCTAGGGTCTCATGCTAGCCCTCATTCAGCATTTGTGATTCTTCATTTTAGGGGTATGCTGCTTGCTGACTTGGATGGTGGTCCCACCTTCCTCCTTTCCTCTTTTATGGGTAAGCCAGTGCTCACATCCTGTCTCTTTGACGAAGCTCATCTTTCTGTAGATTTCATATTAATGATGTTGTCCTGTGACCACAGTTTTTTGATGGGCTCAAGAAAAGTTGTGATTTTGTAGATTTCCTGGCATTTTCTTGTTGGTAAGGCAGGGCTGACACTCCTTTCAGCTTTCTACATTCTAGGTGAAAGCCAAAAGTCAAAATATATTTTTAGATGATTCACTTTTATTCTGAATCACTTTGGGTTCTTTTCAAAAATCACATTTATCCTCTACGGATGAAAAGTTGTTACCATAAAAATGATTCTCAAGAATATGTGCCTCAAGATCTGTGGGACACAATTCCAAACATGTGTTTAGTAATGAGACCCATTTGATAGCTATTTTCTTAAGCTGAGACTCCCAATAAGGATACTTATTTGAATGTTCAAGTTTTAATGGTTCTTTACAGTCTCATTACTGTACAGTTACAGGAAAACTGAAACATACTGTTCCTTAGGTCTTGGCAAAATTAATTAATGTCTCCAAACCTCAGTCTTCTTATCTGAAAAAATGGGGATATTAATAGTTCTCACACCACAGGATTATAGCGACTGTGTAAAGACCTGACACAGTCCAACAAAAAGTGCTGTGCACATATTATATTTATTATCAGGTGCCACTAAAAATATAAGTATTTATCATTACCATTTTGCTTACAGGAGGAATGATACCATAATGAGATTCTAAAGAGTGTTATTACCTGTTGCTTTTAGGAAATCATTAACAACAGGCCCTTTCAAAAGCATCCTGGTTTGGACAATAAATTATATGCCACCCTCCCAAGATCATGTAGCTAGGGAGTTGGGGTAGCAGGGATGGAAACACAGGTCTCTCTGAGTTAGAACTATTGGAATCACAAGGTTAAAAGTAAGAAGATTCTCTAGGATGGTAGCCAAGAGTTCTCTTTTCTCTGCAGCCTTCTGCTCAGGCTTCATTCCAGAACGTTCACCACACCAGAAATAAAGCATCCTCTATACTCTGTATGCAAAAGGCCTCCCTCTCTTCTTATCGACTTCCTGTCCTTTCTTGTTTTGTTTTGTTTTGTTTTATTTTGTTTTTCCTTGCACATTCTCATCTGAATAGTTCTTATTTTGATCCTTTCACAATATTCTCATTTAGGATTTTGCAATTAGCATTTAAAGGCAATTTTGCTTCAGTTAAAATAAGCTCCCTTGAACTTTGTGACATAAAAAAAATATTTAAGATCTGGTTAGTACATTTAACGTAGAAACTCTAGCTCAGCATAGGGGCTCCAGGGAAACAGGGAGTCTTCCTGTGGGATGTAAGAAAAGGCAGGCAGTTGACATCTATTGAGTGGTTTTCTCAGTGCCCTCTGACCCTTCTCTTGGTAATAGAACAGAGATCTTCCTTGTGGTAGGCACATCCCTTCTCTGTCTCAGACTTGGTCAATTAGTGACCACAAGGACTTATGCGATGGGCCTGGGGACACCACCTGAGCCACTGAAAAGTCATTCCAGGGTTTTCCTTAAGGTATTAGGATAGAGACATTCTCTTTCTTCTAGTGGGATTAGACGGGAGGGATGGGAAGCTTGGAGCTGCTGCTGTTCATCTTTGTCATCTCATGGGAATATAGGAAAAGGGTGCCATCCCAGAGGAAATGGGAACTAAGGATGGGGAAAGATTTGTGATGAATTATGGTTCTGCTCCTCAGGGGAGAAAGAGTCCAGATTGCTACAAAGAATTCTCTAGGGAACTTAGTGACATTAATTATCTGGGTTTGTCAGATAAACATTGCCCAAAAATATCTACTAGTGACACTATCAGCTGTTTGTTGACTGCCTATTGTGATAGAGTGATTGTTCTGTTAATACCGCCCTGTATCTTACCCCCTGACTGTGTTTTTTGTAGCACCTCCTAGCAAGAGGTGAAGCCTATTTCCCTAGTTCTTGAATCTGGGCTGGCTTATGACTTACTTTGGAGAGAAGAATGAGGTAATAATGGCACTGTGCAATTCCAAGCCTAGCTATTGCCATGGGAAAAAGCCCAAGCTGGCCTGCTGGGGGATGAGAGACCATGTGGAGGAGAGCCACAGCACCTCAACTACGGCCACTCAACCACATAAGCAGAGCCAGCTAGCCACCATGCCACTGGCCACAGATGAATGAAGGAGCCCAACAAAGACCAGCAGAACCACCCAATGAGCCAAGACTAAATTCCTGGCCTGCAGAATTGTGGGCTAAATAAATGATGGTTGTCTTAAGCCACTGATATTTGGGGTGACCTTTTTCCTAGCAGTTAGCTAACTGATCCTCTTATTGTGACTGAGGTACTTTATAAATATGAATCAAGCACACTAGCTTTGGAAAAAAGCTTTATTTTGAGTCCTTGACCACTAACTTACCAGCTGTGTGACCTCGGGCAAGTGTTTTTTGACTGTCTATCTTCAGATTTCTTACCTATAAAATAGGTATAAGAATAGTAGTTATGGAGCTTTGTTAAGATAAGTGGGATGATCTATATGAAGTACTTAGCACAGTGCCAGTAGGACACAATAAATCCTTATACAGATCTTCCACTTACAGTGGGATTATAACCCAATAAACCTATTGCAAGTTGAAAATATCATGAGGTTGAAAATGTATTTAATACACCTAACCTAATGAACATCATGCCTAGCATAGCCTACCTTAAATGTGCTCAGAACGCTTACATTAGCTTGAGTTGGGCAAAATCATCTAACACAAAGCCTACTTTATCTCGAGTATCTCAGGTAATTTATTGAGTACTGTACTGAAAGTGAAGCACAGAACCGTTGTATGGCCAAGGAATGGCGGTAAGCATGTTAGTTGTTTACCCTTGTGATTGTGTGGCTGACTGAGAGCTGTGACTTGCAGCTGTCCAGCATCACCAGATCACTAGCCTGGGAAAAGGCCAAAATTCAAAATTCAAAGTACGGTTTCCACTGAATGTATATTGCTTTTGCATCATGAAGTCAAAAAACCCCAAGTCAAACCATCGTAAGTCAAGAACTGTTTAAACTCATGATCTATCTTAAGAGGTAGCAGCTGTTATACCCATTTTACAGATGAGGAGACTGAAATTCAGTAAGGCTAACTTGATGATAATAGCTTCCAAATGTGGAGGGTCCACTGTGTCCTGAAATTTTCATAAGCTACATCTTCCACATTTGGAGCCACAGGATTCTGTAGGTGCAGCATAACCCAGGTGAGCCAGGTGAGCTGAGGTCTGCCCAGGGCCAGGATAGGGAGAAGAGCCCATTCTTCCACCTCCTGGGGAGAACATGACCCTGGGCCTGCAGTTTCCAGGCCAGTGTTCTCTCAGGAAGGAGCCGAGCCTGAGAACAGGAGAGCAGAGAAGGTCTGTGAAGGTCCAGGGAGGCACCCCTTCATCCACATTTCAGCTTTCCCAGGCGCCGAGAGGGAAGGAGTCCTGATGGATAATTCCGCAGTCACTCTTTTTCTGCTTCCCACAGTTGGGTTATCTGCCTCTAAGACCCCCAGGGCACCTTGTCTAGACTCTCTCCCCACCCCAGTCCAGACAAAGACAGAACAATGAATCAGAATAGATAGGTCTTGGACTATATGTTCTTCCACATGTAGGAACAATTCCATCCCAACTGTCATCACCAAAATCAGACATATACACATATGCTTATGTGGTGCTTCCATCTCCAGTTGGCTCCTCCTTCCCTCTGTCTCCCCTTGCACGCACTTCAAAACACACACACACACACACACACACACACACACACACGTGCACACAGGTGCTCTTTCACCAGAGTAGTCTTTAGACTTAGGATCTTCATGGTATACTTTACTTTGCCATCTAACATTTTTTAAATCTTCTTCCACTAAAATATAAATTCCAAGAGGAGTATTTTGTTCCTGATATAGTCCCAGTGCCTAGACCAGTACCTAGCACATAGTGGGTACTAAAGAAATATATTCTGAATGGGTGAATGAATGAATGAATGAATGGTGTGTGGATGTGTGTGTGTGTTTGAGAGTGGGAGTCACAGTTTTTGGGAGGAATGAGTGACGAGTGAAAATCAACAATATCGTGTGTGTTTAAAGCACCTTTAACTTTTCAAAGCACTCTGTGGATGGTAATCTCATGGGATGCTCACAACCACTCAGGAAATACTCAGGCCTGTGATGCTGTTCCCACTCCACAGATAAAGGAATAGGGACCCAGACAGCAGGAGTGCTTAAGATTCTAGACTCTGTATGTAGAAAACTAAGACTAGTTCCCTGTTCCCCTGAAGTGGAGATGATGAGCCAGAGCATATAGGTGAATAACAAATGTACTGCCATTTTGATTTTGTTGATTGTTTTCATCCTGATCCCTTTCTTCTTGTAGACAAACAACAGTCTCCAAACTAACTCGCTCACAAACCAAAGGAAGGCCCTGCTGTCCTAAACAGCTTTTCCCTACAAGTCTTGGGGAGAGATCATTCTGTCTGCACTGTCATACAAATCAAGGTGATGTGTTCTGCCTTCCAATAAACTCTTGGGATATGACAGCATGAGACTTCGATTTCATTTTCATGTTTGAACAGCTTTGAATGAGTTCTCGAGCTTTTTTTAGAAACTCTAAGAATGCTCTTTCCTCTTTTCCCCACCTTTGTAATTAAACCAGCCTTCCTCTCTCCTCCTCCCTCCGTCTTCTAACTTCTCTGGGAAGTGCTGGTTTCAATCTCCACCTAAATATTTACGGCAGCTTCAACAGAAAGTGGGGGTGGTATCTTGGAAATGTGGAACCAGAGCATCCAGCTGCCCTGGGCTTCTGCAAATGAAGTATACCTGTGGACTTTGAAAAAAATAACACAGATTATGTTTCCTTTGGTTGAAAATATGCTGGTACTTTTGGGTAACTTAGTAATCAGGACAAGGGAGCTTTTCTGGTTTCCCATGATGACATCTCTTGCCTATTTCTCAATCTAAGGTTTAATCATCTAGAAGGAGAGCTGTGGGATTTATCACAATTATCCTATTAATTCAATTCAATTCAATTCCTGATTATTGAGCAAAATGTAAAGGAAAACTCTAAATTAGCCAAGGAGTAAGTTCATTAGAATGTCTAAATATCAAAGCAATATGGTAAATACACCCTCTTGTCTTCAGTAATAATTCCCGCTGCTTAAATATTGCCTGACTCATGTTAGAGGCTTGATCAATATTTGTTGAATGAATGAATGAATGTGCAAAACACCAGAAAGGGCAATGCCTTAGGCCAGGCATTCTTAATGTCTCCCTGGATTACCACAATATCTTCCCAATGGTCTCCCAACTTCCCATCCTCTCCCATGCTAATCCATTCTCCACTTTACTGCCACTGTAATCTTTATAAACTGGAAATTTGCTTTTGTCATGCCCAAGTCTACAACAAGACATAGAATAAGAATAAAATACTTTAACTTTCCTTCATGACTCTTTAGTGGGCTCAGGTAAAAATAAAAATCTAAAGAGCTATGAACTAAGTAGACATGGTATTTTCACCCTGCACACCCAGCATGCAATGGTAATAAAGGGAGAAAATAATTGCTACAAAAGGAAACGACTGTGAGGCACAAAGCAGTTACTGGTTCATCCATAGCAAAGCCGAAATCCAGGCAGTTATTGCTAAAGGCCCTAGAGAATAGTTCTCCATCACTCTGGGCTGCACCCCTGGACCTCAAGTCTCCATGCTCTGAGTCATCCTTTTCCATAAGAAATGGCCCATGTTTGCAACTGGGTAGCTTTCTCAGTCTTTTTCTGGCCTGAAGAAGGAAAAAGGCCTAAAGTTGATTTTCACTTTGGACTGTCTCTGACTTTTTCAATCCAGGTTGGTATTTCTTTTTAGACAATTATTTAAAAACATTGAGGGTTTCCTATTAATCTTATTGGAATTCATTCCAGCATAAAAGCCCCACAGCATACATCTTTTTGAGAAAGGCCCCTCTCTACCATGTACTGAGAGTCAGGGTGCTGGGGGATAATATTCTTAATATTCTTAGAAATTTATTTGTCTGTAAGAGGGTCTGAGGTACACACACTATTAAGATTCATAGAAGTTCTGTTGTCCAGCTGAGAGGGTAACAGGTTAGTGTGTAAAGGTGTGTCCTTTTTTTTTTAAAGGTATGTTCTTAAATCTAAAATCTTTCTGAGGTCTCAGAAAATGGTCTTTACCTTTAGGCCATTTCTTATTTTGAGAACTTTTGTTGTCTGAAAAGACTATCCTAAGCTCTCAATATTTCCTCTAAATTCTGCTAGAAAATGCAACAATTAGGTTCTGCATATGAGGAGCTTGGAAGTTGCCACTCTATCCTAATCACAAGTAGAGCTGAACAGACTGAAAAGTCAACTCCTTCTGGAGAGGAGCTGAGGACACAGGGCAAACAACTGTCCCCAGGACTGGAGTGACAGACAGATGAATACAGGGAGTCGTGCTTATTGACGCAGACTGACAAGGAGAAGCCACCTAGGAACCAGTGCCCAGGGAGGAAAACCTGAACTGCAATGACACTGCAGAAGGCTCAGTGTGGACAAGTCTGGGAATTAAAAACTGTGGGGGGAACAACCAATCTAGAACTTTGTGCCATGCAAAACTATCCTTCCATGGTGAAGAAAAAATAAAGAATTTCTCACACTAACAAAAATTAAGGGGATTTGCTGCCAGTAGACCCTTCTTGCAAGAAATTGTCAAAGAAGTTCTTTAGAGAGAAGGAAAACTACTATATGTTAGAAACTGAGATCTATGTTATAGAGGGAAAAATAATATAGGCTAGAAACTGAGATCCTACTGAGAAAGGAATAGCATCAAAGAAGGAATAGTGAAGATAAAATAAAAACTTTAATTTTTCTTATTCTTTATTGATCTAACACATACGTTTGTTCAGTCTAATGATGGCAGTAATGTATTTGATTATGTATACATACGTATATAAATATACATATATATATGCTGATGGACATGCTTATCTAAATACATAAGTGAACTTTGTTAAGTGACACTAAGACTACCACAAGTGGTAGTTGTATTTTAACAGAGACCCTCATGCCTTAAGCCAAGTAAATACATCTCTCAAGGTGGAATTTTGGGCAGCAGTTAAAAGTGGGGTAAAGGGAACAAACTTGAGGCTTTTTGTCAATGCCCTCAGATCCCACCTTTTAGAAACCTCTGTTGGCCCTGAGCAAGAACCTGCCCCCCTCTGGAGCAATGCTCCCTCATTTTCCTGAGGTGGAGTGGGCAGAGGCTCCTCTCTGCACACACCGGTGGGGAGCTTGCCTGCAAGGTGACAGCTCTGTCACTCCTGTTTCCTTTGAAGAAATTCCTGAAATAGTTTGGAATAGCTCAGCCCCATCGAAGTGAAGGGGGTGCTGCACCATCCTTTATGGTGTCTGCAGGCCTACGCGTGTGACCACGTGGGGCTAAGGACCCAGGACGCTTCCTGCGAACTAGTCTTCTCTCCCTCTCAGCGAAGGGGCCAAGTCATATTTTGTTCTGAGTCAAATCAACCTAGATATGGTCTCAGCTTCTGCCACTGTTTAGCTGTGTAACTTTTACCTCTTAATTTTTCTGAGCCTGGTTTGCTCATCTTCAAAACAGGGATGGCAACACCTACCTGGCAGGGTTGTTGTGAAGACGAAGTGGTGCAAATGACCGTCCCACTTATAAGCTGTGTGGCCTTGGGCAAGTTACTTAACCCCTCTGTACTTGTGGACTTATCTCCTGGGTTGTTGTGAAACTTATGTGAATTGGTATTTGTAAAGCACATACAACAATGTGTTGCACCTACCATGCATTCATTATTTGAGTGTTGGCATTATTAAAATTAAGGTATGTGAACTGGCTGACATGCAGAAGGCCTCCAATATATATGAGTTCTCTTCTCTCCACGCCCTCATGCCCACAGCTCTGGCTGGCTAAAGGAGTCCGGTTTATTTTGAAGACCACAGAATTCCAGGCAGCCCACTTGCCCGGCTTTGAATAGTTTTTTTGTTACATAAGTTAACCCATTTGTTATTGTCTAGCAATGCTTCACATGGTGGCGCTTCTCCTGGTCGTTCAGTTCCTTCAGTCTTCTCGTGGCCAGCTTTATTGTGACAGCAGAAGTGGGGTTGTAGGGCCAGGCACTGGCAGCTGCTGTTTCCATGCAGGGACCACAGTGCCAGATCCCACAGATCGCCTGTCATCTTGATTTTGCCACAAAAGGAGCAAGTGTACTTGGCTGGCAGCTAATTTCACTTTTCTTCACCATTTTCCTGAGGGAGGCACCATAACGGGTCCTCTATTTACCGATGATGATTCCCACCTTCTTAGAGCCTTTGGCCATGTCGCCGCCTACTAGGTGCAAGCCGAGAGAGCTGCTTTGGATAGTTTTCAGTGGCCTTCCTTCACTTCAAGGCAGCAGAAAAATAAAGTAACAGAGACACCTAGTGGGACCTGGTAGTAAGTGCGCAAGCAAGCCTGAGGGCCTGTGACCGATGACAGGTGGGGACCTGTGGGTGGAACAGCTGTGGTTTGAGTCCCCACACTGGGGTCCACAGGGCTCGGGGGCCACACCACTGCAGCCTTTACCAGCGGAAGTCCTGCTCGTCCTCCTTGCAGCTGGCCTTGTCCTGCAGGCTTGGTCCCATCAGAACACTCCCTGGACAGTTTGTCACTGCATCAGCTCACACTGTTGGGCTGAGCCTCGGGCTGCCGTAGAGACACAGGAGAAAAGACCTCCGAAGAGGTGGCAGAAAATGGACGGGCTTAGCACTTCTGCTGTGTTATTTTGAAAGAGTCATTTAGCATCTCTGAGCTCCAGTTTCCTGGTTTGCAAAATGGTGTTAGTAGTATTTGCAGGGTTGCTACAAGGATGGTTTAAAATAATGGACACAGAAAGTTGAGCACCCCAGAAGTGGTAGATATTGTTATTGCTGTTGTTTATGGTAAATGAGTGTACATGAAATAATGTGGGAATAAATCCACACAATATTTGAGCAGATAGAAGCCACCGTAGCTTATAGAAGCTGAGAGAGCCGCATATTCGAGAGCTATAGCGGTTAGGTGAGGCTTCATGGAGGACTGAATCCCTTAGGATCCGTTAAGCACAATAACAGAAAGATTGTACTCCAACTGGCTGAAATGCGTCTGAGGCTATCAGGGCTCATAGAATTCAGAAGGACTTGATCCAGCAGCCTGACTGATTTTGCCAAGGACCCAGTCTCTTTTTGTAAAAGATTATTGTGATGTATATAAAACATACAAAAAGATTTAGAAAACAACATAACATTCATCTTTGGAAATAAAATAGCAAATACAGTTAAGGCTTTCTGGCCCTTCCCAATTGCATTTCCTTCCACATTCTTTTAAGGGAACCGCTATCCTAAATTTGGTGTTTATCCTTTCTATGCATGCATTTACACCATGACTATATATGTATGTATTCCCAAACAACATATGGTAAAATTGCATATTTTAAAACTTGATGTAAATATAGAGTATGTATCTTTTTGAAACTTGTGTTTTTTCCCCCCACATCATGTTTGTTTTTTGAAATGCTTTTGTTGATGAACGTAGTTTATTTTCACTGCTGTGTCATATCCCACTGTATAAATATACCACAATGATCTGTCCATTCTTCTCTTTTGAATTTCTTGTTATTACAAAGTATGCATGAATATCTTTGAGAATGTCGTATAGCCACATGGCTTTCTTTTTGTTTTATGTTGGTGTCTTTTTATACACAGGAGTCAAAAATATTTTTTAGGTGGTAGGATGGACATTCTATTTTATGGTTTGTGCTTTCAATCTTTGGCCTTCCCTACCCAAGTTTCTAAAGATATTGTAGGTTTTCTTCAAAAAGTTGAAAGATGTAGGTCTAGAATAGATTTCTGTGGATGATGTGAGGGTGGAATTCACTTTTATTTTTTCCGTACCAATAGGTAATAAACTTCTGTCATATTTAGAATGGGCCATTCTTGCCCTACTAATTTACAACACCAGCTAGGTTGAAAAACAAGTTCTATGATGTAAGGATCTCTTCTGGGCCCTCTATTTCTTTGCTTTGGTTGATTTTTTCATTTATTGCATCATTACTGCAAAGTTTTATTCCTTTAGCTTTTACACTATATATTAGTAGCTTCTAGATCAGGTACTTATGCCTTGTTTGCCTTCAAATGCATTCAAAATGGCTCTTTGGTCTTTTTAAGGAATTCCTAGAAATTTCAGTTTGTAAGTTCCATGAAAAACTGTATTGAAATTTGAATGGAATTACACTGAATTTACAGACCTAACATCTCTGTGATATTCTAGACATGAGAACGGTCTCCCTCTCCATTTATTCATGTCTTCTTTAAAAATAGTAAAACATTTTTATAATTTACTGCCTTAAGCTGTTGCATGTCTTTTGTTGGATGTACTTAGTTACCTTTTAAAAAAATAAGTAATATCTCTTATACTACATTTGAAAAACTCTTTGTTGCTAGTGTGTAAGAAAGGAATCGCTCTTGTATATTTGTCTCATAGCTACAACGTTTCTGAAACTCATTAACCCAATAATTAGTTTATATATTCTATTGAGCTTTCTATATTATCTGTAAATGATTCTAGCTTTGTTTCCTCCTTTTTAATATTTATACTTGTAATTTCTTTTTGCACTAGAAAGAAGTAGTGCTAGTAGGATCCTTGTCTCGGTCCTGATTCTAAAGGGAACACTTCTAATCTTTCACAGAAATCTTTGGTGTCAGTTTTTGCTGGATACCTTTTTAAAAACCAAGTTAAGGAGGTTTCTTTTTATACTTGGCTTGCTATGAGGTTTAAACCAAGTTCTTGGTCACAGTCTGCGTATGGCTTAGTTGAATCTTCTGCTTAGGGTTTCATAAGACTTGCAGTTAAGGCATGAGCAGGGCCAGGTTCTCAACTAGGAAAGCATCCTCTTCCCCATTTGTGTGGATGTTAGCAGCACTCAACTGCTTGCAGCTACAGCTTGTTTCTTCATGGCAGGTGAATTCTTCAAAGCCAACAAGGGAATCGAGAGAGTCTGCTAGCAAGATGGACTCTTACGCACTGTAAGTAATCCATAGAGGTAACATCCCATCACCTTTGCCATTTTTTAATTGGTTAGAATCAAGTTACAGATACTATTTCCCACACTCAAGGGGAGGGAGCTACAAAAAGGTGTAAACACCAGGGACCACTTCAAGAGTATGTCTGCAATAGTCTGCTCTCTGGTCCACAGTGATTCATATTCCAATCATGTACAACACATATTCACTCCTTACTAAGGTCCCCCAAAGTCTTGTCCCATTATAACATAAGTTCAGTGCCCAAAATCTCATTGTCCTAATCAGAATGAGGCTGGATGAGGCTCCTGGGGTGTAGTTCGGTATGTACATCTTCTGTGGACAAATGAAACTTAAGAGAAAACTTACCCACCCTCAACACACAACTATACCCTGGGAAGATGGGCAAAGGATAGCACCTATAGACATTCCTACTAAAAAAGGGAAAAAATGGAAGGAGCAAAGGAATCACTGACCCACAACAGTTCTGAAATCTAGAGGATTCATGATATGTGATGGTGGTATTACTCCATGGATACAAGAATATGTGCATGTATTCTTGTATTTTCTAGAATTTTCTGAGTTAGTAGGATTAGGGTATAAATATTACATTTTTGTAGATCAATTCAGTCTGTTTTCAGGACTTCTCTTATGAACTTTCTTGGTTATCCCTGCTATAATCTCTTTAATTCATTATTTTATTATAAATAATTATTTTGAAGTCCCAAATTTTTCTTTGTATCTATACAAAAGTACGAAGTATGTAGTCTTTGTTGTTTAGTTTTGCAATATTTTAAAACCTCAAAAACTGTTTTAAACATGATTTGAAATATTATTATTTTATAATTTAATTATATTTTACTCTAAAATAAAAGAAAATGTACTTACAATGTATTTTCTTACAGTGGAGGATCGATCATTAGCTTAAAAAAAGAGGTTAAAAGCTCTTTTAATCCACAGCTGCCTGTCTACATTGAAAGAAGCTGAAGAAGATGTAATTGCAGTATCAGAGAATTCTCAGACTCATGGAAGACAATATACTCCAAAGAAACTAAGTGAAGTTGTAGAAGAAATAAAAAATGAAAATAGAAGAACTCTTTCCATCAACTTTATAGATACTTAAATTTACTTTATTGTGTCTTGGCAACAAGAAAATTTTGAATAGTATTATGGCATCAGCTAACTTGTGGCACAGTTTTGAGATCCATCATTCAGAGTTTAAAGAAAAAGAACACATATTTCACATGAAGATGTGATGAAGTTTTGCAAGGCCATAACTTGTTTGTTATAGCCTTTCAAAGTAGAACTGAAAAAGCCACTGAGACATCTGATAGGGTAAGCTTCATGTGGCACTGGATGGAGAAACACACACTAGCTGAAAGGCTGATAAAGCCCTATGTGGTTGACATTGCTGAATGTCTGCTGTATGAAAAGTCGGTGAAAGAAATCACAGCAGTGTTATTTTCCAATGGTACAGCAACTCTTCAAATCAAAGATTTAGTTGTAAACAGAAAGTCTGGGTTAAGACCTCATTTGCAGTTTCAAGTGGGAACCAGAGCAAAAAAAAAGGTTCTTCAGCAAATCCAGGTTCTAGAACCACTGCTCACCCACGTAGGCTTTATAATCCCGCAGATCTACGATACTCAAGGTGTCTGTGGCAAATAGGGATAGTCTTTGGAGTCTCTGGAAAACACCCATAGGAGAACCACAGCACAGACCTCTAGGATTTTTGAGCAAGTCTATGAACTTCTGCAGATTCTTGTTTTGAGGAAGAGCTTCTGGTTTTCTGCTTGGCCTTGGTAGACACTAAACACTTAACCCTGAGACATAAGATGACCCTAAGGCCCGAGCTTATCATCACAAACTGGGAGTTACCTCACTTACCAAGAAGAAGTAAGATTTAAGTATGTGCAGCAACAATCTGTTACCAAATAGAAATGGTATATAAGAGCTCAGGCTCATGCAGGCCCAGAAGATAAAAGTAAGTTGAATGAGCAGATAGCTCAGCCTTCTTTAATCCTATTGCATTGCTTCCTCCTCCTCAATGTATGACTACAGCCTCGTGGGGAGCCCAGTTTACAAATGGGTCTATCCGCATTATAGTCCCACTTATGGAAGACCCTGAAGGACAGTGGCCAGAACTTTGAGCACTACATTTGATTGTACAATTTGGAGTGACAATTGGCCAGAGATATGGATCTATGGTTGCAAATGATTTGTTCAGATGGTCAGGGACTTGGAAAGAACAGGATTGATGACAAGGAATTCTGGGAAAGTAATTTGGATGGACCTGTCACATGGGCACAGACTGTGAACACTTTTGGATCCTGTGATTGCTCATCAAAAAGCATCCTTTGCAGGGAGGCTTTCAATAATCAGGTAGACCAAATGATATGTTTTATGAATGTCAGTCAACCTCTTTCCCTAGCCTTTGCATGCTTGTTTAATGGACTTAAGAGCAAAGTGGTCATAGTAGCAGGGATGGAGGCTCTGCATGTGCCCAACAACATAGATTTCCCCTTACCAAGGCTGACCCAGTTATGGCTACCACCAAATGCTTAATTTGCCAACAGCAGAGACCAACACCAAACCCCAATATGCTATCATTCCCCACTGAGACCAAACAGCCACCTAGTGGCAAACTGACTACATTTGACGTCTTCTGTGATGGAATGGGGCAGGGATACATATTCTGGATATGGATTTACCTTCCCTGCCTGTAATGCTTCTGCCTACTTCACTATCTGTGGGCTCCCAGAATGCCTTATTTATTGTCAAAGCATTCTTCAAGGCTTGTCAATACATTCCAGATCAAGGAATGTATTTCTCAGTAAAGTAAGTACAACAATATATTCATAGGTTTATTATAAAGAATTGATTCATGTGATTATGGAGGCTGAGAAGTCCTAAGATCTGCAATTGGTAAACTGGAGACCTAGGAAAATAAATGGCATAGCTCCGGTCCAAGTCCAATGACTTGAGAACCAGGAGAGCTAATGGTGTGAGTTCTAGTCCAAAAGCCGGCAGGCTCAAGACCCAAGAGGAACTGGTATTTCGGTTTGAGTCTGAAGGCAGGAAAAGGCTGCTGTCCAAGCCCAAACACTCAGGCAGGAGGAATTCCCTCTTCCTCAGCCTTTTTGTTCTGTTTGCCTTCAGTTGAATGGATGAGGCCCACCCACTCTGGAGAGGGCAATCTGCTTTACTTAGTTTCTTGATTCACATGTTAATCCCATCCAGAAACACACTCACAGATGCACCCAGAATAACATTTGACCAAATGTCTGGGTATCTGGTGGCCCAGTCAAGTTGACATATAAATTATCCATCACACTTCCTTATATTCTCCATTATATATACTCCCTCAGCCCAACATCTTCAAGGGCCACTCCCGTGCAGGTCCCCCCCATGCTGTTGGCATGTATCAGCCGGCTCCTGTTAAGTTTTAGGTGTGCGTGCTCCTTAGTTCTGCATTTCCCTAACCAGACTATGATGCGACCTGACTTCACTAGTGTTCTGGCAGAAGCATGGGGAAAGGGGCAGAACTTGGGCACAACACGCATCATCTCGTGAGGCACTTACTTCAGGTTCTGTTTACAAATAGTATCCAGTCAAGGGAAGGCTGCTTTTCTCTAGCAAGAGGGTCACCTATGCCCGCCCAGAGGTTCCCAAGGGATCTATCTAGAGGTTCAAGAGAGTCAGGAGCATTTGCCCAAATGTTGTCATCCTGGGATCAGCATTTCACTCCTTTCCTATTAGGGTTGTGATTTTAGCCAGTAAGACATTTCTCAAGCTCCTTTGCAACTCTGTCACCTTTACCACTAAATTCTGGGCCTTTGAGCAGTGCACCCTCTAGGTGTGGGATGAACAGGTCTCTTTAAACACTGCCCTGTGGCTTCTTGCTTTCACAGTATGCTTCAAGTTGACACCAAGCCAACAGACACCTGCCATTGTGTTTTTTCAAGACTAACAAAGCAGTAACAAAAGCTAACTGCCTCCACCATCCTTGTAATTACCAATACCCTGTGCTTTTCAAGTACTAGGTCTACCACATAACCTGCTGCTCACCCAGCCAGCACTGGTGAGGCGCCAGCACGCCTGGGGTCATAACCACCCTGTTTACCATCAGCGTGAGCCACCCAATCATCCAGCATGAACCGGTTCCATCACCCATCCCAAGCCTCTCTTTTTAGGCCATTCCCAATATTAACTCACCTGATACAGGTTCCCCAAGATAGGTATGGTGGGTGGAGCTTATTTGGGTGAGGATCTCAGGAAGCAGTAGGTGTGACCAAGGAAGCAGGAACTGGGACAGTGAGACTGGGAAGAAGAAGAAGAGAAAGTGAGGATGCATCAGCCAGATGTGGGCAATGGGGACTTAATCAAGCAGGATCTGTGGAAGCAGACCAAGGGCTGAAGGACAAGGACCCTGGCATCTTCCTTTGATTGAAGGCTGCTTCTGGGGGGCATCAACTTCCCTTCACCTCTGGGGGGCTCTTACAGGTGAGCAGGGAGGGCCCCTGGGGCACTGGGAGAAGCTTCCAGGCAAGCAGTGGAATGAGGCTGAGCACCCAGTGTGAGGGGCTCCGCAATCGGGCTGGGTCTGAGCTCACAGGGACCTGTCCTGTGAAATGGAGACTGATGTTAGCGGCGGCCAAATGCCCCTGAGGCAGGGCACTAATGGCGCTGCCATGACTCCCATGCTGCTTTTTCATTGTAATCTTTGGAAAGGTAACTGTATGGAGCTGGGCTGTATTTCCCTTTTCCCTCATGTTTAAAGCAGATAGCTTTTCCAGACCTGTGGGAGGACACTCCTGCTGGGAACGGGGAGGGGCCGTTTGGAAGGAGATGGTCTAGGGTAGCTCAGCTGTAGGCTCAGGGTCACCTCCTTTGCAGGTGTCGTTGGTACAGTCCTGGGTCCTTGGCTTTCTATGCAGTAGAAATCAACATGAGGCCAGCACCAGAACTCAAAGTTTATTTCTGCTTATGCTTGAACAAAGGGAGCTGGCACAGCAGGGACAGGATCTCTGTAGCAAATGGCTCCCTGAGCCATGTGGCAGGGTTCTTTCATGTTTTCAAGACAAAGGGAGGTGGTATCAGAGTGATGTCACCATCCTCCTCCTCCTGGGCGGGTTCTTCCTCCTTCATAGCTGGACTCCAAACACGGTCACCAGAAGATGTCACTGTGGTCAAATGGGAACCTACAGTGCATGCAAGGTGGAAGGGCTTTTGATTTGTTCAAAGCATCCAGGTGGTCTGAGCCTATCTATTCTATCTCAGCATGAATGACTCAAAATAAAGCCTGTCTCTGTACCACTTATTTGTCTCTGACATGGAAGTCTGGTTCTGGGAGGTTTCCTGATCCAGTCCCAGACCCCGGCCTAGAGCTTTGCAGGCCTAGCCTTCCAGCATATACTCTCTGTTTCACGTGTTGTATTTCAGTGTTTTCTGAGACCTTTTACCCCTGGGCCTTTCCTCTCCCACCATCTAAGCTTCTCTTTCACTTAATCATAGTGTTCCTTTCTGCTCTCTTTGGTTTCTGTTTCCAGTAATTTTCCTTCAAAGTGAGACTCTTTCCTTCTTGAATGAATGGATGGCTGCATATATCTGAGGTTCCCAGAGACTTAAACTTCTCCACTGCTGTTTGCTCTGCCCAGGTCCACATGGTATTTTTGCTGTTGCCACAACTTCCAGCCTGGGGGAATTTTATCCCAGCACAGGCTGCTGTCAGATCTGTTGGCCCAGGCTTCTGCTCAGCGTGTGACCTTCTCCTTTTAGGGGTGAGCATTTGGGAGGGAATTTTTCATTCTGGTGGCCAGGTCCTGTTGTAGCTGGTCTGATGCATTTGTGCATCTCCCAGGAGTTGCTAGATGTCCTGTCACCTCCTTTGGTTGAAGAGGTTATATGCAGGTTTTTGTTTGTTTTGTTTTGGTGGGGGTTATCCTATCTGGTTGGCTTGGTTGTCAGGAAGGGTTACTGTGAGATTAAATAACTTATTCTGAGACATTGAGTTGTATTCTTGGCTACTTGATTTTCTTCCTAATTTTCTAATATGTGGATTTAAAGTTATGACTTTTCCTCTAAATTCTATTTTTTGTTCAAGCCCACAGATTTGATATGGAAGGCTCTGTGTCATTTATTTTTTAGGATTGGACCTAATCAGTTTTGGTTTCTTTTTTTAAACCACGAGACTTATTTTCTGTTGGCTAGCTGTGGAGACTGCAGCTGCCTGGAATATCTCTGAGAACCAGCCGTGGAGCTTCTGCAAGGGTTGCAATGCATCCTTGCGCGTTGTGGGCAACCACGTAGCAAGAAAGGGGCTATTTGAGGAAGGTTATTTGGTAACACTGGGGACTGAGCAGGAGGGGTGAGCTGGGAGGCAGGAAAGGAAGGAAGAGGCTGTTGCAGGGACCCAGGGAGACGCAATTTCAGCCACAGGGCTCTGCCTGGGATCCAGTCCCCTCTGTCAGTCTAGGAGAGCCTCTGCTGTCCCAAAGTGGGTTCCAGAATAGATTCCAGTGTAGTCACACTAATTCTGCAATAGCCAAATGACCTGGCTACAAAAATTCCCCAGAAGTCTCTTAACTTAGCCATGTCACAAAACTAACAATCAACCATACTGGTAAATCTCCCAATTCCAGGCTGTTTACTTGAATCCTAGATTATACACCTGGATAATCACATATGTCTGAAATTCTCCTTTGAGGTCAAATATTCTAGAGGCTTTCAACCAGTTTTAGCAAATACACTTTTTATTCAATTGGAATCTTTGGTAGATCTTCAGTATAAAACAAGTAAAAAGATAAGTGGATTTCTTCAGGAGTCCATGTTTTCTTTTTTTCTTTCTTCTTTTTTTTTGTTAATTTGTTAATTTTTAAATTTTGGTATCATTAATATACAATTACATGAGCAATATTGTAATTACTACATTTCCCCCATTATCAAGTCTCCACCACATACCCCATTACAGTCACTGTCCATCAGTGTAGTAAGATGCTATAGAATCACTACTTGTCTTCTCTGTGCTATACTGCCTGCCCCGTGCCCCCACCCTACATAATGTGTGCTAATTGTAATGCCCCTTATTCCCCTTCTCTGTCCCTTCCCACCCACCACCCTAGTTCCTTTCCCTTTGGCAACTGTTAGTCCATTCTTGGGTTCTGTGAGTCTGCTGCTATTTTGTTCCTTCAGTTTTTGCTTAGTTCTTATACTCCACAGATGAGTGAAATCATTTGGTACTTGTCTTTCTCCACCTGGCTTATTTCACTGAGCATAATACCCTCTAGCTCCATCCATGTTGTTGCAAATGGTAGGATTAGTTTTCTTCTTATGGCTGAGTAATATTCCATTGTGTATATGTACCACATCTTCTTTATCCATTCATCTACTGATGGACACTTAGGTTGCTTCCATTTCTTGGCTATTGTAAATAGTGCTGCAATAAACATAGGGGTGCATAAGTCTTTTTTAAACTGGATTCCTGCATTCTTAGGATACATTCCTAGGAGTGGAATTCCTGGGTCAAATGGTATTTCTATTTTTAGTTTGTTGAGGAACCTCCATATTGCTTTCCACAATGGCAGAACTAGTTTACATTCTCACCAGCAGTGTAGGAGGGTTCGGTTCCCCTTTCTCCACATCCTCGCCAGTGTTTGTTGTTCCTATTCTTTTCTGTGTTGGTCATCCTAACTGGCGTGAGGTGATACCTCATTGTGGTTTTAATTTGCATTTCCCTGATAATTAGCAACGTGGAGCATCTTTTCATGTGCCTGTTGGCCATCTGAATTTCTTCCTTGGAGAATTATCTGTTCACATCCTCTGCCCATTTTTTAATAGGGTTATTTGCTTTGTGGGTGTTGAGGCATATGAGTTCTTTATATATTTTGGATGTTAACCCCTTGTTGGATATGTCCTTTACAAATATATTATCCCATACTGTAGGATGCCTTTTTGTTCTGCTGATAGTGTCCTCTGCTGTACAGAAGTTTTTTAGCATGATGTAGTCCCATTTTTTCATTTTTCATTTTGTTTCCCTTGCCCGAGGAGATGCGTTCAGGAAAAAGTTGCTCATGTTTATATTCAGGAGATTCTTGCCTATGTTTTCTTCTAAGAGTTTTATTGTTTCATGACTTACATTCAGGTCTTTGATCCATTTTGAGTTTACTTTTGTATATGGAGTTAGATAACAATCCAGTTTCATTCTCTTACATGTAGCTGTCCAGTTTTGCCAACACCAGCTGTTGAAGAGGCTGTCATTTCCCCGTTGTATATCCATGACTCCTTTATGGTATATTAACTGGCTATATATGCTTGGGTTAATATTTAGACTCTCTATTCTGTTCCACTGGTCTATGGGTCTGTTCTTGTGTCAGTACCAAATTGTCTTGATTAATGTGGCTTTGTAGTAGAGCTTGAAGTTGGGGAGTGAGATCCCCCCAACTTTATTCTTCTTTCTCAGGATTGCTTTGGCTATTTGGGGTCTTTGATGGTTCCATATGAATTTTTGAACTATTTGTTCCAGTTCGTTGAAGAATGCTGTTGGTATTTTAATAGGGATTGCATTTAATATGTAGATTGCTTTAGGCAGAATGGCCATTTTGACAATATTAATTCTTCCTATTCATGAGCATGGGATGTGTTTCCATTTATTAGTATCTTCTTTAATTTCTCTCATGAGTGTCTTGTAGTTTTCAGAGTATAGGTCTTTCACTTACTTGGTTAGGTTTATTCCTAGGGATTTTATTCTTTTTGATGCAGTTGTGAATGGAATTGTTTTCCTGATTTCTCTTTCTGCTAGTTCATCATTAGTGTATAAGAATGCAACAGATTTCTGTGTGTTAATTTTGTATCTCACAACTTTGCTGAATTCAGATATTGGATTTAGTAGTTTTGGAGTAGATTTTTTAGGGTTTTTTGTGTATAATATCATGTCATCTGCAAACAGGGACAGCTTAACTTCTTCCTTGCTAATCTGGATGCCTTTTATTTCTTTGTGTTTTCTGATTGCCATGGCTAGGACCTCCAGAACTATGTTGAATAAAAGTGGGGAGAGTGGGCATCCTTGTCTTATTCCTTATCTTAAAGGAAAAGCTTTCAGCTTCTCACTGTTAAGTATAATGTAGGCTGTGTGCTTGTCATATATGGCCTTTATTATTTTGAGGTACTTGCCCTCTATACCCATTTTGTTGAAAGTTTCTATCATGAATGGTTGTTGAAGTTTGCCAAATGCTTTTTCAGCATCTATGGAGATGATCATGTGGTTTTCGTCATTCTTTTTGTTGATGTAGTGGATAATGTTGATAGATTTTCGAATGTTGTACCATCCTTGCATTCCTGGGATGAATCCCACTTGGTCATGATGGATGATCTTTTTGATGTATTGTTGAATTCGGTTTGCTAATATTTTGTTGAGTATTTTTGCATCTATGTTCATCAGGGATATTGGTCTGTAATTTTCTTTTTTTATGGTGTCTTTGCCTGGTTTTGGTATTAGAGTGATATTGGCCTCATAGAATGAGTTTGGGAGTATTCCCTCCTCTTCTACTTTTTGGAAAACTTTAAGGAGGATGGGTATTAGGTCTTCATTAAAGGTTGATAAAATTCAGCAGTGAAGCCATCTGGTCCACGGTTTTGTTCTTAGGTAGTTTTTTGATTACCAATTCAATTTCTTTGCTGGTAAGTGGTCTATTGAGATTTTCTGTTTCTTCCTGGGTAAGCCTTAGAAGGTTGTATTTTTCTAGAAAGTTGTCCATTTCCTCTAGGTTATCCAGTTTTTTAGCATATAATTTTTCATAGTATTCTCTCATAATTCTTTGTGTTTCTGTGGTGTCTGTAGTGATTTTTCCTTTCTTATTTCTGATTCTGTTTATGTGTGTAGACTCTTTTTTTCTTGATAAGTCTGGCTAGGGATTTATCTATTTTGTTTATTTTCTCAAAGAACTAGCTCCTGCTTTCATTGATTTTTTTCTGCTGTTTTATTCTTCTCAGTTTTATTTATTTCTGCTCTAATCTTTATTATGTCCCTCCTTCTACTGACTTTGGGCCTCATTTGTTCTTCCTTTTCTTGTTTCATTAACTGTGAATTTAGACTGTTCATTTGGGATAGCTTTCCTGAGGTAGGCCTGTATTGCAATATACTTCCCTCTTAGCACAGCCTTCGCTGTGTCCCACAGATTTTGTGTTGTTGAATTATTGTTGTCATTTGTCTCCATATATTGCTTGATCTCTGTTTTTATTTGGTCATTGATCCATTGATTATTTAGGAGCATGTTATTAAGCCTCCATGGGTTTGTGGGCTTCTTCGTTTTGTGTAATTTATTTCTAGTTTCATACCTTTGTGATCTGAGAAGCTGGTTGGTACAATTTCAATCTTTTTGAATTCACTGAGGCTCTTTTTGTGGCCTAGTATATGATCTATTCTTGAAAATGTTCCATGTGCACTTGAGAAGAATATGTATCCTGTTGCTTTTGGATGGAGTGTTCTGTAGATATCCGTTAGGTCCATCTGTTCTAATATGTTGTTCAGTGCCTCTGTCTCTTTACTCATTTTCTGTCTGTTGATCTGTCTTTTGGAGTGAGTGGTATGTAGAAGTCTCCTAAAATGAATTCATTGTATTCTATTTCCCCCTTTAATTCTGTTAGTATTTGTTTCACATATGTAGGTGATCCTGTGTTTGGTGCATAGATATTTATAATAGTTATATCTTTTGTTGGACTGCCCCTTTATCATTATGTAATGTCCTTCTTTGTCTCTTGTTACTTTCTTTGTTTTGAAGTCTATTTTGTGTGATACAAGTACTGCAACTCCAGCTTTTTTCTCCCTATTATTTGCATGAAATGTCTTTTTCCATCCCTTCACTTTTAGTCTGTGTATGTCTTTGGGTTTGAAGTGAGTCTCTTGTATGCAGCATATAGATGGGTCTTGTTTTTTATTTCATTCAGTGACTGTGTTTTTTGATTGGTGCATTCAGACCATTTACATTTAGGGTGATTGTCGATAGGTATGTACTTATTGCCATTGCAGGCTTTAGATTTGTGGTTACCAAAGGTTCAAGGATAATTCCCTTACTATCTAACAGTCTAATTTAACTCACTTAGTATGCTATTAGAAACACAACCTAAAGGTTATTTTTTTCCCTCCTTTTCCTTCCTCCTCCATTCTTTATATGCTAGGTATCATATTCTGTACTCTTTGTGAATCCCTTAATTGACTTTGGGGTAGTTGATTTGATTTTGCATCTGCTTAGTAATTAATTGTTCTACTTTGCTGTGGTTTTTTTTTCCCTTTGTCAGAGGTAAATTGTCTCAGCTTTTGCTTATCTGAAAATTCTTTAATCTCTCCTTCAAATTTAAATGATAACCTTGCTGGGTAGAGTATTCTTGGTTTGAGGCCCTTCTTTTTCATTGCATTAAATATATAATGCCACACCCTACTGGCCTGTAAGGTTTCTGTTGAGAAATCTGATGATAACCTGATGGGGTTTCCTTTGTATGTCATCTTTTTTCTCTCTCTAGCTGCTTTTAAAAGTCTGTCTTTATCCTTGATCTTTGCCATTTTAATTATTATATTTCTTGATGTTGTCCTCTTTGGGTCCCTTGTGTTGGGAGATCTGTGCACCTCCGTGGCCTGAAAGACTATTTCCTTCCCCAGATTAGGGAAGTTTTCAGCAATTATCTCCTCAATGACACTTTCTGTCGCTTTTTCTCTCTTCTTCTTCTTCTGGTACCCCTATAATGCGAATATTGTTCCATTTGGATTGGTCACACACTTCTCTCAATATTCTTTCATTCTTAGAGATCCTTTTTTCTCTCTGTGCCACAACTTCTTTGTATTCCTCTTCTCTAATTTCTAGTCTGTTTACCATCTCTTCTACTACATCTAATCTGCTTTTAAATCCCTCTGTTGTATGTTTCATTTCAGATATGAAATTTCTTAATGATTGAATCTCCATCTTAAATTCGTTTCTGAGTTCTTGAATATTTTTCTGTACCTCCATGAGCATGTTTATAATTTTTATTTTGAACTCTCTTTCAGGAAGATTGGTGAGTTCAGTTTCATTTGGCCCTTTTTCTGGGGTTTGTGAGATTTTAGTCTGGACTAGTTTCCTTTGACATTTCATATTTTTTTGTGGTACCCTCTAGTGCCCAGAAGCTCTAGTCTCTGGAGCTGCTCAGCCCCAGGAGTGAGGTTGGGGGTCACAGGGGAGTGGCGCTGGTGCCTAGTGGGAGGAAAGATCTGTTTCCTGATTCCCCACTGCAGTTCCTGTCTCCAGTGTCAGAACCAGTGGGCCAAGCACACAGGTATAAGCCTCTGTGCTTTGTGTCTCTAGCTGTTGTAGGCAGGGCCTCCCTGTGGCTGGCCTGATGCCAGTGCAGTGACTGCCCATTTGTGAGCTGTTGCCAGCAGGCCAGGAGTAAGACACAGCAGGCTGGTGTCATAGTGGGGGGCCTCAGAGATGAGTAGTCAGCCACAGGGATGGAGCTCCTGAAGCTCCTCAAAGTTCCCAATCTGCTGCACAGAGCATGCTGAGACAACCTTGTCCATCTATCCCTTCTCCTGTGCAGCAAGCTCCATGCAAACCCCATCCCTTCAGCAGCCCTCTAGCTGCTAGGAAGCGTCTCAGACTGCCGGCCTTTCCTTTGTCCCAGAGCTGCCGGATATGGATCCCTGTTCTTCCACAAATGGCCAGAATCTCAGTCTCTCAAGCACTCCACTTGTCCCAGCCCTCCAACCCCACCAACCTCCAGTGCACCACACAATGTAGGTTTGTGCTCCAAAGCAGATCTCCAGGGCTGGGTGTTCAGCAGTCCTAGGCTTCCACCCCCTCCCCGCTCTGTTTATCTTCCTCCCGCTGGAGAGCTGGGGTAGGGGAATGGCTTGGGTCCTGCCGGATCAAGGCTTTGGTATGTTACCCTGTTTCGTGAGGTCTGCTCTGTTCTCTAGGTGTATGCAGTCTGGTGCAGCCTTCTTTCCTGTTGCTCTTTTAGAATTAGTTGTATTAACTATATTTTTGTACTATATGTGGTTTGGGGAGGAGTTCTCTGTCTCACCTCTCAAGCCACCATCTTGAATCCTCTAGCCATGTTTTCTTAATTTAGGGACATTTTATGGCTTGTGGAACTGATGAAGTCCCTCCATAAAGCCCCAAGTTTCCCTGAAATAGTTTGGAACCCACAGATCTCTCCAAACTCCTCACTTTACAGATGATAAAATGGAACCCAAGGAAATGAAAGCAACTAGCCCAGAGCATACAGAGTGGAAGACTTTAGCCAGGACTCCAGTACCTCAGCACTTACAGTAAGACTCCTTCTGTCACAAAGACCTGCCCTCTGGCAGCCGGGACCTTAGCAGCAATGAGCTTACTAGTTGTTTAAGTAAGTGTTTCTCATCTTTCAAGGTGCTCTTTGAAAAACAGGCTGCAGTGCTCAAGTACATTTTGTAAATATCATCCTATAATGCCCTGTAGCTCTCATAGCACCTTCATGCACTTAAAGCTCTGAGAAGTCCTGCAGCATACAAAACTGTTTATCTTTGCTGGATCTCGTTTTTCCAAAAATCATTTCTTTTTGGAATGAATGAATCTCTATTGGGGGTGGGGCCATGAGGAGGATGAAGGGGAGGACTCAGCATCAGACTGGTGGGTGCAGGATTTCAGGTGTCATCCTGGGCCGTGTCCTTGTGTAGGAATCGGTTGGCCAGCCTCTCTGGCTGGTGCAGGGATGAGGCATGAAGGAGGCAGGAGAGGGGAAAGCAGCAGGGGAAAGCAGAGGATAATGACCTCGGAGTGCCCAGTGGAGTTTGTTTTGGCCCCTTTTGTAACTTCTGGGGGAGGAGTAGCCTGCAGTAGCCTGGCTGTGGCCAGTGGTCTGAATCCCCCAGGGAGGATTTTCTAGGCTGTTCTTTCACTGTTTTGCCTCCTTCCTCTCTCATCTGAGTCTACTTCCAAATCCTGTTTTCCTTGTTGAAATGCCTCCTCCTTTCCGTGTCACCTGCCTCCAGGCCAAGCTCTGCCCACTGGCTGCATGTGCATCTTCCTGGTTTGTGTGTGTGAATGTGATTCCCTCTATCTTCCACAAGGGTGGGGTGGATATTTTCATACTTCCTCTAAGACAGACGCAATTAATTTCATAACCACCAGAGGGCCCAGCAAGAGAGGATGTTTGAAAGGAGAGCTGCAGAAACTTATTCCTGAAATCCTTTTTTTTTGTGCTCACAACCTGGCTCTAGTAGTCTGGGAAACAGGCAAAATTTGAGTCTAAAACATGCAGAGTGGAGTACTCTATCTTTGGCCCCCATTTGTGACCTCTTTGTCACCTTTTTCCTAATGCAGTCAATTCTGTTACAACAAAACTCACAGTCACCTGATTTCAGCTATGTCTGGGCCTCATTGCAATGCTTCAGATACGTGCAGCCAAAGAGTGTTCAGAAGAGGTTTTCAGAAACATGAATTCTTATGGAGTTCCTTCATAATAAGAATATGGCCATTTGCTCCAGCACAAAGCAGGGCTAGGGAAAATGGTATGTAGTAAGACTATTCTAGGCTAGCCTCTAGAAAAGGGGTGCTCTGATGTCATTTGCTATGTGAATCTATGACTTAATAATAGCTGGAGTGGCTGTTCATTGAGCACTTACTATGCCAGCAAATGTGCCTGGCACATTATTAATATTATCTTTCGTCTTCATGATAACCTTGCAAGATAGATCTTTTCATTTAACAGATACAAAATGTGATGCTCAATGATATTAAAAGATGTTCCTGAAGTTGCACAGCCAGCAAGTGGCTGAGATGTGAATCCATCTCTAGGTGTGTTTGATTACAAGCCAGGTCATTTTTCTATTACTTGTACTTAGCATGTGATGTCTCCATCTCTGTATATTTTTCATAATAAAATTCACACATAATCTTCCTGTCTCATCAAGGCTAGGCTAACTATTGTAACACGTAATTCCAAACTCTCAGTGGCTTAGCAAGATAAAAAAAAACCTTTATTGTTCATGTATAAGTCCAGTGCAAGTCAGACGGGGTCCTCTACTTCCCATGCTCACTTGGAGACCCAGGCTTCCTGGGAAGTGAGTATCATCTTCTGCATGTGTGTGTGTGTCTGGGAGTTGTTGGGAGGGAACTGGGAGCTGAAGGAAGGAAATGGGATGCCAGGGTCTATGCCTGGAAATCTCATGTTTGGCCCTGTGTTGGGCATTCTAACCCTCCCACAATGAGCCAACATATCATTAGTAACATAAATGCTGAGCTCTCCTGGACTCAACCTAGCAAGTCATTCAAGCTCTCTGTGCCTCAGTTCATCTTCTGTAAAGTGGGAATAGTCATAGGGTCTGTGTCATAGACTTAGAAGGATTAAGTGAGTGAATAGGGAGTATCTGAAAGAGTGACAGGCAAATAAGCACCACATATACTTGATGTTGTTAAGCTCAAGAACTAGGAGGAAAAGCTGCCCCCCACCAAATAGGGGTCTAGAATCTGTTAATCTATGAGTGACTTGGTCCAACCCATGAGTCAGTGTTAGTGACTATTCCAGGATGAAAACCCGTATTCTCATCTCAGTCTTTCTCCATGGAAACTATGCTTTCTGAGCCCCAAGTCTGGATCTCATATGGGATCATATTGTCTCTGACACTTCCCTTGTACAGCGCTGCTGCTGGCAGTTGCCCTCTCCGAGGACGAAGAGCTCCTGTGTGAGTTGCGCTTGTGGTGGCTTCTCGGGTAGAACAGAAGCCGGTGCCAAGGTGGGGGGCTCCTGCAGGTGAGTGGAGACACCCCTCTCCCCCTCTGCTGCCTGCCTGGCCCTGGGCAGGGTACCTCCATACACACTTTATTCTCAGGACTCTCCCCAGCCCCACCCAGTCTTTAACTGCTCCATAATCTGGACTCAGGGCTTTACTTAAACTGCCAAGCCCTTGCCTCAACCCACAAGAAGAAAACCACATGTCTCTTGTTTTGCTTTTTCCTTCCTTTCTTCTTCCCTGCCTCTTCCCTTGCTTCCCCACCCCAACGCACGCACGCACACACACACACACACACACACACACACACACACACACACACACACACACACACACATGCACACGCACCCTTTGTCTCCACAGCAGTTTTCCCATCAGGAAGATTTTTCCTGGTTTCATGAAACCAGGCTGGCCAGGATTTGGTCCTGAAACATGTAAACAAAGTGGCGCCCACAACCCTTAGGACACCCAGGGGACCAGCTCGCCCCTCTCTTGGACCTGGCGGCCTCCCCGGGGCTGCAGTGGGCACTGTCGTAAGGCATGGCAGAGCTGGGATGGGAGCTGCCTTGGGTCTGCCGCTCCTTGGGCCCAGTGGCAGTGACCCAGCCTTGCACCCAGAGGTCTCGGTCAATGCCAGGCCTTGTGGACTACTGGTCCGGCAAAGACTGTGGGTTTAGTACTGACAGCTGGCTCCCCTTTGAGCTGCCCACACTCAGTGGACTTCTGGCCTTGGGAACACAGGCTGGCCTGTCTAGGACTGCGAAGTCCTTTGCAGGGTGGGGAGGGAAGGCAGAGTTGGTGGTGGAGAGAAGAGGAGGGGACGCATCTGCTCTGCGGGCTTCCCCGTCTGTTCACCACAGATGAGACAGCTGCAAAGCACGTCCTGAGGGAAAGAAGCTAAAGTGCCTTCAGAAAAGAAGGGTTCTAAGGAATCAGCCCTGAAGTCACAGTGGGGGGCAGGCTGGGCTCTACCAAGGGTCACAGATTCAAATGTTTTCTGGGGCCAGGCAGGTAATTAAATATGGAAAATGCCAGACGTAAGGCATAGGGCACATGTCAGGCTAGACATCTAATTTAAATTAACATTTTAAAAGCTTTAAAAACATTCTTTCAGCCAAATAAAACATATTTCCTGATCAGATTATCCTTCCATCCCCTCCCCAAGCCATGAGTTTCCAGCCCTCTTGCATACAATCCACAGTTCGGCTATTCTGACACAGAAAAAAAGTAAAGTATCAGAGTCCCTTAAGGGCTTCTTCAAACATCACAACATAACACTGGGGTGGGTATTGGCAGAGAGCCCTGGTTAAAACCCAGGATTTGGTGTCCAGCTCTGATGAACATCCTTCATTTGCTTCATTTTAGCTGTGTGGTCTCTGGATAGGTCACTAAACCTTGCTAAGTCTGTTTCCTCATCTGTAAGTTGGGGATAATGTAAGAGTCTGTCTCATAGCATAATGAGCCACCTCACAGAGTGGGTGTGATAAACAGCTGTTGGGTCATGCTGTACCCCCTTCCACTAAACCCACACAAGGAACTGAATGCCTTTTGCTGAAGAGCAATCGTTTGGTGGACTGAGGGTTAATTTTCTGTGGTTCTGCACTGAGGCAAGAGGGGTGAGAGAGAGAGCCAAGGTCAGATCTGCACAGGCCACTTCCCTGTGAACACAGAACAAATACTCTTTGCAGCTGGGCTGTTAATTTTAAATCCAGTAAAGGAAGGCTGGTTGGGGCAGCTTTGCCCCCAGGTCTGGAACTTCCCACAGACCTCTAATGCTCACTTCCAGCTGGGGCTATCCTGCCTACCTTAGAAACTAGTGACCCATTATCCGTTGATCTTAGCAGAAGAAGCTTGTCTGCCCGACACCATGGGACCTGGGGGGTGGGGGAACCCATCCTCAGCAGTGCCCTGGAGATATCTGAGAGAGGGGCTGGGCTAGGCTTCCTGACATCGGCCTTCCTTCCCCACAGGACCTGTGGCCTTGAACTTGTTACTTGCAAACTCCTTGAGGGTGGAGCTTACCCTGGTATCTCTGGATCGCCCTACTCCTAGCACAGCATCCTGCATACAGGATGTGTTTAATGCATGCTGAAATAACTACATGGAACTCAAGCTTGAAAGCAGACAAATGGGGAGAGATTCTTCACTTTTTTCAATGGAATTTTCATTTTGCAAACATTTACCAACTAGAGCTTTTAAAATAGAAACTTCCTTATTATTTAAAATGAAATTTCTGTTGGAGTATCTCACAACTAAACTGATAGGCTCAGTTGATCCTCTTTCCCCACCATCTCCGTAAGTTCAAATCCCACCCATCCTTAATCATAGCACAACTTGCTTTGCAGCAGACACCCTGCTCCATGCTGTGTCCATGCTGTGTATGTGATTGCATGTCATCATCATAGCTACTTCATGGCCTCATATATTCTTTTTCTCTTTAGCAGATGAGAAAATGCACTGGTAGAGAGTTAAAAATTACTTGCTTATAGGAATGGCTGAGTCAAGAGCCACAACCCAGTTGGAAGGCTGAACCACTGCTCAGTACTAACTCTTCTGACATGCTATCACTGCCAGAAAGGACTTCCTCACCCTAAACGGAAGTCAGTGTCCCATTTCTCTGGCTCCTAGTCCTCTCCTGGTCATCTCCAAACTTGCATTCTACACTGGGTGGCAGTCACCTCCCCACCACCTTCTCCCCCAGCCTTCACACTAGGCTGGAATGGCCTAGAGACTGGACACATGTCCCCTTTGCATTCACAGCAGCGCCAGGCTCTGTGCCAGCCCCCAGGGGGCCTCACTAAGTACTTCTACTCAGTTCGACATATCTCTTGTCCCAGACGAGGGCACTGATGCTCTCCAAGGGGAGGGGTCCAGCAGAAAGGTAGAGGTGACAGGCCTCTGAGGCCCAGGGAGTTTATGGGGGAGCACATGGTTTCTGGTTTAGCCTGGGCAGCACTGCGCTGTGCCCTCCAAGGCTGTTCCACCCCAGTGAGATATGGGAACAAGCCAGGAGGCTTCCAATGGACTTGTGGTCCCATGACCTCCTGGCTAGGCCATGAAAGGTCCCAGCCAGCCCTGTGATGTGGCTCTGAGTTCAGACCGTTCCCTTCTCTCAGCCAGCTGTAGCAATTCTGTGTGCCGTGGACCCCGGCCTGCCTCCTGCAGCCCTGCTTGCAGAGCCACCAGAAGAGGACAAATCCATCCTAGCCAGGCCCTGCCTGGGTCACCCCAGGCCTGTCTGAGCATCTGACATCCTTCCCCAACTTCCTTCCTCAGTGGAGCAGAAGTAATAATGATAGTTAACCTGGAGCCTCACACTCCCCCTGGACGGTGCTAGCAGTCCCCAGGCACTGAGAGGGGCTCATTACTGTTCCCACTGCACATCCAAAAGCACTGAGGCTCAAACTGGTTAAGGAAGAGGCTGCGGTGCAGCCTGGGCCGCCATGAGGGAATGAGGCCTTGTGGGCTGGGGAGAGCTTGCCTGGGTTGAGAGTCGGCAGCACCTTGTCCCTGGGCTGGCAGGGGTGGGACTGCTCTGTAGCAAATTTTGGAAGCCCCTGCAGCACCCGTGGGAGGGTCAGAGTCATAGGCCTGGGGTGAAGGTGGCTCTGCCAGACCACCCACCCTGGAGCCTGCCCAGGGACCCCACAATTACATGGGGAGCACAGGAGGTAAATTGGCTCTGTTCCAGGCCAGCTCACAGCTGCTTTCTAGGTTGAATGAATTTGGCAGCCAGATCCCAGAAGGTCTCTTGCCGGCAGCACCTATGGTATCTGGTGAACCACAAAAGGAGCTTTCCTGCAGTGCCAACTGGATAGTGGGGAGGCAGAAATCTGACTACTGTCTCCTCTCCCTCAATCTCTCCCTCTTCTCACTTTACTGGGGGAAGAGGGGCGGGCAGGGGGAAACCCTAACATTGCGTCTTCCTTTGCAGTCACTGCCTGCCTTTGGAATATTTCAGCTCAAACTACCCATAGATCAGCATCTCTGGGAGAAATGAAATTTTACAATTCTGGGAACCAGGATGACCCAGTGCTCACCAAGATGGATGAGCCTTGTGGGGCCTCCAGACGCCTCCTCCCATGCTCTGGATTGTGGGCCTCCCTGCCTGAGGAGCCTGCCTCCCACCCAGACGCCATGCCGCCCATCCATCCTCACTTGCGTGGGTGTCAGCCCTGAGGGTTAGGCTGGCCTCCTTGCTGCTCTGCTGCATGGGGGCAGCTCTCGCGCCTCGATCTGGTGTGTGACAGGCCTTCAGAACAAAGGTCACAGCTCGTACCTTTGTACTTGACAAGGCTTGGGGACTACCTGAGACTTAGAATCCTTTTACGTCTGCAGAACCTTCGGCTGCTCATTCTAGCCCAGTAGATTAGGGATATTTTTGATTGGATTTCTGCTTGTGCACACATTTCTCCTAAACCCAGAAATGGATGCCCCAGTCTCAGCTGTGGGATACTTAATAATGGGTTGGAGATAGTTGATTCCCTTCAACACATATTTATGAGGAACCTACCATATACCTGACATTGTGCTGGGCTTTGAGGATATAAAGGTGACCCCTGGTGTGTACATGGCTAGTGCCAGACCCAGAATTGAGGCAGCAGCCATTACTTTCTCTATTTATGCCTCTGGATGGATTTTCCTGTTGTTAATCAGGTCTAATATGGGAGACCCCATCAGGGGAGGTGGGCCACAGTAAGAGGCTGATGGGGTCTTAACCATAGCCACTCCTGCTGGGACTTTCTGGATTGTTCATCCTTGAAGGCCCAGTTCAAGTCCCATCTATGCTGTGAACTTTACCTTTCATTCATTCATCCAGCCAGCAAACAGTCACAGAGTGCTAACACTGGATAGGTACAGTTAAGATTACAAACAGTATAAAATATGGTCCTGTCATCTAGGATATTACATTCTAAAAGGCGAGAGTCATCCATTCAACAATAGTGATTGAAGGCCCATGATCCAGGCACCCCCCTAGGCTTGGTACCTATGGCACCAAACTAGACTGATATGGGTCCTCCCCTGCCAGGGTTTTAAGCCTGGTGAGGGACACAGAAGTGCAGCCAGCCAATCCCACTACCCTGCTCAGTGGCACCATGGAGGGAAGTTTGGGGAGCAATGAAGAATGCAAGCAGACTTGCACCCCCAGTGCCAGGGCAAGTTTCCCTGGGGGTGATTCACCTTGTACCCAAATAATCACAAGAGAAGGTGGTGATGGCTCAGGACCACCCAAGAGGTGCAGATTAGGATTGGTGTGATAGGAGCTGTAGAGGCGAGGTCTCCACCAGTTAGGGAGGGGGCTTCCTACACGTGAGCTTTGTGTTGGGCCTTAGAGCTTCCAGAACAACTTTGGGGACTGGACAAAGGGACAAGACTGGGAGCCTGGATGTGTGGGCTGGCACTTCACTGCCCCTTGATGCCCTCCCCAGGACACACTATGCCCCAGGGGAATCAGTGCAGAGCCTTTAGGTAGACTCAGGGAAAGCTGAGCCTAGGTTCTGCCCAGGGATGTCTTTAAATAGAACAGAGGAGCATTGTCACTGCAGCTTGTAAGAGAATTCGCTCACACTTTAGACTATTCATTTATGTTGGGAACATTAACTGAATTAAGTTTTGAATAAAAAAGACTCTATTTTCAGAATAGTACTGAGGACAATTAAAGGGAGGCATTTCCTCCCAGAGATCTACTATCAAACCATGTGGCTTCATTTGGGAAGCTACCAAGTGTTCAACTAATGCCATGCTGAAGCGAAAAGTAAAAAACAGCACCCTGCCCCCAATGGGAGAGCCCAGATGGCCCTCAGTCTCTGGTGGCTTCCCAGGTGCCCAGGGGGCTAACAGTGGGCATGGGTGAGCCTGGATGCTGTCTCCTTTGCTGAGGTCTTTCAGACAGTGTGAGCCATCAGGCCTAAACTCAGGGGCTAGTCCTCTAGTGAGATGCCGACTGAGCAAAATGGCTTTCCAGGTCCCGTGCTGTGTGAGTTCACAGGTGCTAGGTATGGGCCCAGTGTCTGGTCTGAGGACTTCGGCAAGGAATGTTCTTACTGCTTCTAAAATATCTTCCCCATCCCTCTGTGTCCATGCCTGATATCACCTGTGAAAGAGGTTGATTCTTCTAGGTTAAGAGATGTCTTGGGAGCCAACATGGCGGCGTGAGTAGGACAGTGGGAATCTCCTCCCTAAAACATATATACTTTTGAAAATACAACAAACACAACTAGCCCTAAAAGAGAGACCAGAAGACGCAGGACAGTGGCCAGACTGCAGCTACACCAGCGAGAACCCAGCGCCTGGTGAAAGGGGTAAGATACAAGCCCCGGCCTGGCGGGACCCGAGCGCCCCTCCCCCCAGCTCCCGGCGGGAGAAGAGCAGGCAGAGCGGGAGGGAGACGGAGCCCAGGACTGCCGAACACCCAGCCCCAGCCATCCGGGCCAGAGCGCAGACACAGTACGTGCCCAGGGGGCCCTGGATACTGGGGGAACAGGGAGTAAGACCTCTGAGCGGGTGCCGAAGCTGATGCCCCTGTGACAAAGAAAAGCGGGGGCTTTTTGAAAGTCTTAAAGGGACAGGGACTTAACAGCTTGACGGAAACAACCCAGGTCACAGTACAGCAGCTGGAAATTACAGGGAAAACCGGGTGCACTAACCCCCTGGGCAACAGCTCTGAGACCCCTCACGGAGGCAAACAGTCAAGCAGCCCCCCCATCCATTACCCCACCGGGCGCTGCGAAAGCAGAGAAGCAGCCTGAGAAAAATTCCGCCCACAGAAAGGGAAATTTCTCCCTTCCGGCCAGGCAAGACACAAAGACCCAGTCTACACGCAATTACCCAACACAAGCCACTAGGGGTCGCAGTTGTCCCAGTAAAGAAAGGCCAGTAGCAAGTGAAAATTTTGGCCCTCCCAGCTGACAGTCAATAGCACCTGTCAACATGAAAAGGCAAAAAAATATGATCCAGACAAGACTAACCCAGACAGCTTCGGCATCTGCTACATCTTCCCCTGAGAAGGAATCTGGGGAGATAGATTTAGCCAGTCTACCTGAAAAAGAATTCAAAACAAAAGTCATAACCATGCTGATGGACTTGCAGAGAAATATGCAAGAACTAAGGAAGGAGAATTCAGAAATAAAACAAGCTCTGGAAGGACTTCAAAACAGAATGGACGAGATGCAAGAGACCATTAATGGACTAGAAAACAGAGAACAGGAACGCAGAGAAGCTGATGCAGAGAGAGATAAAAGGATCTCCAGGAATGAAAGAATTTTAAGAGAGCTGAGTGACCAATCTAAAAGGAACAATATAAGAATCATAGGTATTCCAGAAGAAGTAGAGAGAGAAAAGGGGATAGAAAATGTCTTTGAAGAAATAATTGCTGAAAATTTCCCCAAACTAGGGGAAGAAATGGCCTCTCAGACCACAGAGGTACACAGAACTCCCATGACAAGGGATCCAAGGAGGGCAACACCAAGACACATAATAATTAAAATGGCAAAGATCAAAGACAAGGACAAAGTATTACAGGCAGCCAGAGAGAAAAAAAAGGTTACCTACAAAGGAAAACCCATCAGGCTATCATCAGACTTCTCAACAGAAACCCTACAGGCCAGAAGAGAATGGCATGATATACTTAATACAATGAAACAGAAGGGCCTCGAACCAAGACTACTGTATCCAGCACGAATATCATTTAAATATGAAGGAGGGATTAAACAATTCCCAGACAAGCAAAAGTTGAGGGAATTTGCCTCCCACAAACCACCTCTACAGGGCATCCTACAGGGACTGCTCTAGATGGGAGCACTCCTAAAAAGAGCACACAACAAAACAACCAACATATGAAGAAGGGAGGAGGAGGAATAAGAAGGGAGAGAAATAAAGAATCATCAGACTGTGTTTATAATAGCACAACAAGCGAGTTAAGTTAGACAGTCAGATAGTAAAGAAGCTAACCCTAAACCTTTGGTAACCACAAACTTAAAGCCTGCAATGGCAATAAATTCATACCTTTCAATAATCACCCTAAATGTAAATGGACTGAATGCACCAATCAAAAGACACAGAGTAATAGAATGGATAAAAAAGCAAGATCCATCCATATGCTGCTTACAAGAGACTCACCTCAAACCCAAAGACGCGCACAGACTTAAAGTCAAGGGATGGAAAAAGATATTTCAAGCAAACAACAGAGAGAAGAAAGCAGGTGTTGCAATTCTGGTATCAGACAAAACAGACTTCAAAATAAAGAAAGTAACAAAAGACAAAGAAGGACATTACATAATGATAAAGGGCTCAGTCCATCAAGAGGATATAACCATTATAAATATATATGCACCTAATACAGGAGCACCAACATACCTGAAACAAATATTAATAGAACTAAAGGAGGAAATAGAATGCAATGCATTCATTCTAGGAGACTTCAACACACCACTCACTCCAAAGGACAGATCCACCAGACAGAAAATAAGTAAGGACACAGAGGCACTGAACAACACACTAGAACAGATGGACCTAATAGACATCTACAGAACTCTACATCCAAAAGCAACAGGATACACATTCTTCTCAAGGGCACATGGAACATTCTCCAGAATAGACCACATACTAGGCCACAAAAAGAGCCTCAGTAAATTCCAAAAGATTGAAACCCTACCAACCAACTTTTCAGACCACAAAGGCATTAAACTAGAAATAAATTGTTCAAAGAAAGCAAAAAGGCTCACAAACACATGGAGGCTAAACAACACGCTCCTAAATAATCAATGGATCAATGACCAAATCAAAATGGAGATCCAGCAATATATGGAAACAAATGACAACAACAACACTAAGCCCCAACTTCTGTGGGACACAGCAAAAGCAGTCTTAAGAGGAAAGTATATAGCAATCCAAGCATATTTAAAAAAGGAAGAGCAATCCCAAATGAACGGTCTAATGTCACAACTATCGAAATTGGAAAAAGAAGAACAAATGAGGCCTAAGTTCAGCAGAAGGAGGGACATAATAAAGATCAGAGAAGAAATAAATAAAATTGAGAAGAATAAAACAATAGCAAAAATCAATGAAACCAAGAGCTGGTTCTTCGAGAAAATAAACAAAATAGATAAGCCTCTAGCCAGACTTATTAAGAGGAAAAGAGAGTCAACACAAATCAACAGTATCAGAAATGAGAAAGGAAAAATCACGACGGACCCCACAGAAATACAAAGAATTATTGGAGACTACTATGAAAACCGATATGCTAACAAGCTGGAAAACCTAGGAGAAATGGACAACTTCCTAGAAAAATACAACCTTCCAAGACTGACCCAAAAAGAAACAGAAAATCTAAACAGACCAATTACCAGCAACGAAATTGAAGCGGTAATCAAAAAACTACCAAAGAACAAAACCCCCGGGACAGATGGATTTACCTCGGAATTTTATCAGACATACAGGGAAGACATAATACCCATACTCCTTAAAGTTTTCCAAGAAATAGAAGAGGAGGGGATACTCCCAAACTCATTCTATGAAGCTAACATCACCCTAATACCAAAACCAGGCAAAGACACCACCAAAAAAGAAAACTACAGACCAATATCCCTGATGAACGTAGACGCAAAAATACTCAACAAAATATTAGCAAACCGAATTCAAAAATACATCAAAAGGATCATACACCATGACCAAGTGGGATTCATCCCAGGGATGCAAGGATGGCACAACATTCGAAAGTCCATCAACATCATCCACCACATCAACAAAAAGAAAGACAAAAACCACATGATCATCTCCATAGATGCTGAAAAAGCATTTGACAAAGTTCAACATCCATTCATGATAAAAACTCTCAGAAAAATGGGAATAGAGGGCAAGTACCTCAACATAATAAAGGCCATCTATGAAAAACCCACAGCCAACATCATACTGAACAGCGAGAAGCTGAAAGCATTTCCGCTGAGATCGGGAACTAGACAGGGATGCCCACTCTCCCCACTGTTATTTAACATAGTACTGGAGGTCCTAGCCACGGCAATCAGACAAAACAAAAAAATACAAGGAATCCAGATTGGCAAAGAAGAAGTCAAACTGTCACTATTTGCAGATGACATGATACTGTACATAAGAAACCCTAAAGACTCCACCCCAGAACTACTAGAACTGATATAGGAATACAGCAAAGTTGCAGGATACAAAATCAACACACAGAAATCTGTGGCTTTCCTATATACCAACAATGAACCAACAGAAAGAGAAATCAGGAAAACAACTCCATTCACAATTGCATCAAAAAAAATAAAATACCTAGGAATAAACCTAACCAAAGAAGTGAAAGACTTATACTCTGAAAACTACAAGTCACTCTTAAGAGAAATTAAAGGGGACACTAACAGATGGAAACGCATCCCATGCTCATGGCTAGGAAGAATTAATATCGTCAAAATGGCCATCCTGCCCAAAGCAATATACAGATTTGATGCAATCCCTATGAAACTACCAGCAACATTCTTCAATGAACTGGAACAAATAATTCAAAAATTCACATGGAACCACCAAAGACCCCAAATAGCCAAAGCAATCCTGAGAAAGAAGAATAAAGTAGGGGGGATCTCACTCCCCAACTTCAAGCTCTATTATAAAGCCATAGTAATCAAGACAATTTGGTGCTGGCACAAGAACAGAGCCACAGACCAATGGAACAGACTAGACAATCCAGACATTAACCCAGACATATATGGTCAATTAATATTTGATAAAGGAGCCATGGACATACAATGGCGAAATGACAGTCTCTTCAACAGATGGTGCTGGCAAAACTGGACAGCTACATGTAGGAGAATGAAACTGGACCATTGTCTAACCCCATATACAAAAGTAAACTCAAAATGGATCAAAGACCTGAATGTAAGTCACGAAACCATTAAACTCTTGGAAGAAAACATAGGCACAAACCTCTTAGACATAAACATGAGTGACCTCTTCTTGAACATATCTCCCCGGGCAAGGAAAACAACAGCAAAAATGAGTAAGTGGGACTATATTAAGCTGAAAAGCTTCTGTACAGCAAAAGACACCATCAATAGAACAAAAAGGAACCCTACAGTATGGGAGAATATCTTTGAAAATGACACATCCGATAAAGGCTTGATGTCCAGAATATATAAAGAGCTCACACGCCTCAACAAACAAAAAACAAATAACCCAATTAAAAAATGGGCAAAGGAACTGAACAGACGGTTCTCCAAAAAAGAAATACAGATGGCCAACAGACACATGAAAAGATGCTCCACATCGCTAATTATCAGAGAAATGCAAATTAAAACTACAATGAGGTATCACCTCACACCAGTAAGGATGGCTGCCATCCAAAAGACAAACAACAACAAATGTTGGCGAGGCTGTGGAGAAAGGGGAACCCTCCTACACTGCTGGTGGGAATGTAAACTTGTTCAACCATTGTGGAAAGCAGTATGGAGGTACATCAAAATGCTCAAAACAGACATACCATTTGACCCAGGAATTCCACTCCTAGGAATTTACCCTAAGAATGCAGCAATCAAGTATGAGAAAGACCAGTTCACCCCTATGTTTATCGCAGCACTATTTACAATAGCCAAGAATTGGAAGCAACCTAAATGTCCATCGATAGATGAATGGATAAAGAAGAGGTGGTACATATACACAATGGAATACTACTCAGCCATAAGAAAAGGGCAAATCCAACCATTTGCAGCAACATGGATGGAGCTGGAGGGTATTATGCTCAGTGAAACAAGCCAAGCAGAGAAAGAGAAATACCAAATGATTTCACTCATCTGTGGAATATAAGAACAAAGGAAAAACTGAAGGAACAAAACAGCAGCAGAATCACAGAACTCAAGAATGGACTAACAGGTACCAAAGGGAAAGGGACTGGGGAGGATGGGTGGGTAGGGAGGGATAAGGGGGGGCAGAAAAAGAGGGGTATTAAGATTAGCATCCATAGCGGGGTGGGAGAAAGGGGAGGGCTGTACAACACAGAGAAGACAAGTAGTGATTCTACAACAGTTTGCTACGCTGATGGACAGTGACTGTAAAGGAGTATATAGGGGGGACCTGGTATAGGGGAGAGCCTAGTAAACAAAGTATTCGTCATGTAAGTGTAGATTAATGATTAAAAAAAAAAAAAGCAGTTCCTATGTGGTGACCTCTAATGAGTTCTACACAATGATATAAAGGGCATATAAAAGTGTAGGCAAAGGGTCTGTTTGTGTTTATACAGAGGATCAAAGCCTAATTTGGCTACCCCGAAAATGAACTAAGATACGATATGAAAAAGAACTTCCAACATCAGCACTCTTGCGAAGACTCATGACAGAAGATGATCAGCAAAAAAAAAAAACTCCAACAAAGATCCACGCACTGTCACAGGTGTAAATGCACTCATCCCACCAGTTCCTGGACTTGCCATGGGAATGATGAAGGAGATAACTAAGCTGGCCTGTGCATACAGTAAAACAAAAATTGGACTGGATCTATACTGTTGGAACTCAACCAAGAATTAGGAGAAGTGCAAATTGTAGCACTCCAAAATCTTACAACCACAGACTATTTATCGTTAAAAGAACATATGGGATATGAACAGTCCCCAGGAATGGGTTGTTCTAGTTTATCTGAATTCTCTCAGACTGTTTCAGTCGGGCAATATCCACCATATCATAGATAAGTTTTCACAAATGCCTAAGGTGCCTAACTGGTTTTCTTGGTTTCACTGGAGATGGCTGGTAATTACAGGTATGCTTTGGTTAGGTAACTATATTCCTATTATGTTAATGTGTGTGCACAATTTAATTAGTCGTTTAAAACCTATCCATGCTGAAGTTACTCTACAAGAAGATATGTCAAAGAAATAATCAATCTTCCCAGGTTTTCTTCTGCCTGCTACTTCTATAGCTTTTCTTCTTCCTACCTAATCACAACCTTTAAATAGAACTCGTGCCACATGTCGAATTTACCGAGTATCATAATTCTTCCAAGTGGTAAAGACACCTCAAGACAAATGCTGGGCATAGAAGCCACAGGGCATAAATATGCAAAGAAGTAAAAAGCTAACCTTTTCAAACAATAAGGCTTCTCTCTCACTTACCAACTTAACATTTCCCTGTATGGCCCCGGAAGATGACTGGTTAGCCCGAGACGGGTAAGATTCCTCAAGGGAGGAACAACCTAAGACAGGCACAGTCGCAGGGGGCCATCTGGTGAGAAAATGGGGAGCAGCAGAGGTGAGGCTTAGAACCTCCCCCCTCATGTTCTGAGAGAAATCTTCTGCATACATGGATGTTTATTGCCCTTGTCTAGCTTGGATTAACACATAGTCTACAGGCACACACCTGATCATCTACATTTGCTCTCTTACAACACTAAACTCTGTTTTCTACCTTTGTCTCGTATCTACCTACCACTTCAGCATTTTATTAAAAATAATAATAATAGAGAAATGTGGTATCCACATATAAATCAAGTTTAAAAATCAAATGAATATTCATATTTGAACTGACTGTGTATAGTTCATAATGCATGAGCAAAACCGAAAGCTTCTGTGATGACTGCCCTTGAACTGTTCACCATGTAACTTATTCACTATGTAAGAATTTGTTCTCCATGTAAGAATTTGTTCGTTATGCATCAGAAGATTGGAGACTGACGAAAATTAGGCTTGGGGTGGATTAATGATTGTGCATTGAGTATTGACCCCCCTATACAGAAATTTATTGTGGTTAACAACTATTTGATCAATAAATATGAGAGATGCCCTCACAAAATATATATATATAAACACTTCCAATTGTAAAATAAATAAGTAACCGGGATGTAATGTATAGCATAAGGAATATAGTCAAAATATTGTAACAACTTGGTATGGTGATACCTGGTACCTAGAATTATCATGTATATAAATGTTGAATCACTGTGTTGTACACCTGAAACTAATGTAATGCAATACTGTTGTCAACTACCCTTCAATTAAAAAAAAAAAAGAGATGTCTTTCCTGGGAGTTTCTTTCAATAACCCAACTTCCTCTAGTAGGAAACATCTTTCATTGTTCAACACAGTTTCTAAACACCTACTATGTGCCCAGCATGGTTATAAGAACTCGGGACACAGCAGGGAGCCAAACAAGCTCCCTGCTCTCTTGGAGCTTATACTGTGAGTGGGGAGACAGGCCATAAACGACTGTATGATCAAACAGGGATGGCAGGGCTATTGAGAAACATACAGTGGGGCGGTGGGCCAGTGTGCTGTTGCATTCAGGGTGGTAAGAAAAGGCCTCTCTCTTAGTGCAAAGCTTCCAGAATGACTGTAGCCCACCCTGTCCTTTCTCACTCTGGAGCTGTAGAAGCACTCCAGGCTGGCTCATAAAGTTAATGTAACTGTTTCTGCTGTGGTTACAAACTTATTCTCCATCTAGCTTTGTTCTGTTTCATGCATGGATCTCTTGCTTACTCCTTGTGTTATAAGCTCCTCGACTTTCTTATTTGTTACAGTGTCTCTGGGCACTTGAAGGAAGACCTGAAGGTGCGCCTGAGACAGGCGGTTTTCTGAAGGAAGGTTCCAGGCAGAGGAAACAGCGAGTGTCAGGGATCCAAGGCAGGAGCGCTGGCATTTTGGGAACAGCCAAGAGGCCAGAGAGCTGGGTGCATGGATTGAGGGGAGAGTGGTAGGGTCTGAGGTTGCATTGTGGGGCCCCATGGGCCATGCAGAGGGCATTGGGTTTTACTCTGCACAACACAAGAATCCACGAGAAGCCTCTGAGCAGAGGAGGGACATGACATGGTGATGCTTTACAAGACCACTCAGTAGCCATCGCTGCCTTGGGCTTTGCATGAATCCAAGCTAAAGAGAAGGGCAGAGACTGGGGACACCAAGGGCATTATGGGCCAAGTGAGGGAACTGGAACTTCCTCATAAGGTCAGTGGGGAATCCATGGAAAAGTTTGGAGTAAGGGAGTTAGTCCCACCCCTTAGCTTGGAAGAGAGGGTGCTAGGCACAGAGAAGTGAGGTCACACCCCAGAGCACACAGTTAGACAAAGGTGGAGCTGGGATGAAAAGTCAGACCTCAGACTCCCATTCTTAGTATAGCAGGAGGTTTCTCCCGCATAAGGCAGGAAACATTTACTGAGCATGTTTAAAGTGGCACACACCGCACAGGTATCAACCATTAAATTTCCACACTCCTGAGAGGCAGATGCTATTTTGATTCCCAGCTTGCAAACAAGGAAATGAAGCACAGAAGGGTGAAGTAACTCACCTGAGGTTACACAGCTGACAAGTGGTAGAATTGGGATTTGAACCCAGGTAGCCTGAATCAGGAGTCCATACAGTTAACCAATGTGCTGCAGGGCCTTGCTAAGACTTCTGGACATGTGGGGTGTGGGGGGAACCAGGACCAGTTCACATAGTGTGTCCAGGGCAAGCCAGCTCCAGCTTGTCTGGATTCAGGCTGCTGTACTATTCCTGTAAACCCATCATTAGCTTTAGGACGGACGGGCTGTTAAGCATGTTGGCTGCTTCTCAGACATCCAGATCTGATGGAGGCCACACCGCTGTTCTGGAAGCCAGAAAGGGCTCTGCTTGGAGTCTTTATAAAAAGACTGTTTCTTTAATTCCTTCAACCCTTGCTGTCCTGTGCTTCTCTCTTGGCTCCAAATGGCCTTCACATGCATTTCCCGAAACCAGGGCTGGCTTCACAGGCAGGCAAATAGGAGTGCTTCACAGGCAGTGCTGGGGCTCTCAGAGACTTCCATCTCTGTCCCTTCTAATGGATAGAGGTCCCACAGACAGCTCACCTTGACTCTACAAGAGAACCATCTAGAGAGTTTATACAAAGTCCAGATGACTGGTTCCCACCCACAGCAGGTGAATCTGATTCTGTGGGGTTGGCCCAAGGCAACAAAGTGTTCTTTAAAAAAGCTTCCACAGGTGATTCTATTGTGTAGCCAAGTTGATTCGAACCACTGGCCTAAACTAATCTCCTTATTATAGAGAAAAAAAGCCGCTTGTCCCAAGTCACCTGGACTTCAGTTGGAAGGACTGGAATGAAAATCCAGGTCTTTTGACTCCAGAACAATGCCTTTTCGCAAAAGAAACATAGGTTGGAAAAGGCAAGCGTGGATAAGGTGAAGGTTCCTGTGGCCAGGATTCTCGCCTGGCCCTAGCTGGCTGGCTCACTACACATGTGTGGGCAGTGCTTTGTTATTGACTCTATATAGAGAGCCCTGCCCAGTGCTCTGGGTGACATGGTGGCATGGCTACAAGGCTGCAGGCATCACTGAGGACAGAGACTGGACAGCTGTGCAGGCAGAGAGGCCCAGAGGCAGAGACTTGCTTGCTGCATGCAGACTCTCTCTGAGTGAACAGGATTTTAGAGATTGCCCTGCCATGATGGAAATAAAGTTGGGTGTAACCCTTTCACCCCAAGAATGTTCTCATTTCTTTAGTGACACTGAATCCATAGTGAACTTGTCTGGGGCTGAAACCCACTGGCAAGACAGCAAGTTTCCCTGGCGAGAGGTGCTTGAACATCAGTGCACATAGGTTTTTAGATGGTAGAGAGTGTGTTATGAAACTGGGGGAGTGGTGCCAGGGGAGGGGATGGTAATGATCAGGCTTTGAAAAAAACCTGGGGGCCTGGAACAAAAGCTGAGTTTTACTAGCATCACAGCCCAGCCAAGATAGGCACTGCCAGAGCCACAGACAAAAGCAATGGCACTTGGGGGAACACGCCAAAGACCCTGTCTTCTGGAGAAATAAATGTGTGGATGGCCTCCATTGAGGGTGAGAAGTGTGTGCAAACTTCAGCTAGAACAACTATTTAATCTAAACGAGCATGTTCACCGGAAGTGGCTCTTCTTAGTGCACTGAATGCATAGAAGATCATCTGTTCCTATTGAAGAAGGAAGATTGTCCTTTCCCATTGAGGCCCCAGTGTGGGACACATTGAAGGAACGGCAGCGGAAGGGGTAGTGGGCAGCAGTGACTCAGCATTTGGAGTTAGATGCAAAGGAGAAACAGCCCCCTAGAAGGAAAGTTTGCAGCTGTCTTTTATTCATTGGGCCCCCAATGCCTGATCTTGGGTGCCCTCTCTGCCATAAACAATCCAGAATGCCAAGTCTTGTGGGTATTTTGATATATGAATCACCCACATTGAAAGAATGAAGGGTATCCGATTAAGAATAGAAATGATTCCTTCCACAAGCTCTGAATGCGTTCCAATATCCCTCGAGACAGGCTTGAGTTTGTGTGGGTGAAGGAGAAGCCTGGCAGAAATCTCTGCAGCTGATTCTTATGCCTTCCCCATTCCTGCCCTCCTGTTTAACTTAACAGGTGCCAAGGCTTTTCAGCTGACAGGCCACAGGAGGGCACCCACAGACAGGGCCTGGAAGGGCACCCAGGCTACTCGGGTTGGTTGATACCATGGCACAGCCTAGGAAAAGCATCCACACGAGCTGAGATATACTGAGTAGGCTCACAAAATTGGGAATGTGGCATCTGAAGCCACACCCAGCCCCTGGCCTTTCCCACACAATGGCCGTGACAGCCCTCCCTCCCTGGTGGGTACCCCCGTGGCTTAGGCACCAAAATAATATGTGCAGGATCTGGCTCAATGACAAGCTGGGATTATGTTCATTTTTGTTTCCAAAATTATCTTGAAAAAGTCAAGTCCTCTGTAATGGGCAAAGACCATGACTGGATGGGACTACAGATACACCGTCACCAGCCCACCGTGAAGGCCACCTGATCCAGACTCCAAATTAATGATCTGAATCCTGGTGACAATGGCCAGTGATGGTTTTAGCCCAACGCGACATAAGTGTGCCTATATTTCTCCTGCAATGATCACCCTGAATGGGAATGATTTGCTTTTTTACATGTCTCCAGAACTTGATTGGGCTCTTTGAGAGCAGGAACTGTATTCTATGAGTCTCTGTTCCCAGGTGAACTGACATCTATATGTCACATTTGGTCCCATTTCTCCAGTGAGTCCTGTAAGATACAAGTGTGATGCCTGGAATTGTGTTCTATGACCCAGAATTATTTTTAACTAGGACAGTCCATGATTCTAGAACAGAGGTCTGCAAACTATAGTCCCATGGCTGAATGTGGGCCATTGCCTGTTTTTGTAAATAAAGTTTTATTGGAACCTAGCCTTGCCCGTTCATTTCCGTATTGTCTGTGACTGTCTTTGTGCTTCTGTGGCAGGGTTAAGTAGTTGCCAGAGGCCATGTTACCTGCAAAGCCTAAAATACTTATTGTTGGGCTCTACAGAAAGTCTGCTGACCCTTCAAGGAGAACAAAAGGCATGTGAGGATCTGGCTGGCAGCCCTCTGCACACCAGGGCTGTGATATTGTATAATGAGTCATAAGAAATACACATTTAGTCATTCAGATGCCAAGCATATATTTCCCAGGTGTATTTGGTCTTCACCCACAGTTCCTGAAGACACTGCAGTCTTAAAGGTGAGATGGGTGTTTTGTCATGTTAATGAGAGACTTTTGGGTCACCACCCAAGGGCGGAGGTCTGGAGGTTGAATCGGCCAATGGCCACTAATTTAGTCAATCCCGACTAGGCAATGAAGCCTCACAAAAGCCCTTAAGAGCTTATCGCCCTGCTCTCTTGGATCCTGCTCCTCAGTCGGGAAGAACTTCTAAAGCTGGGGAACCAGAAGGCCTCCACGTGCCACCCAGCCAGGCCCCAAAGCTCCATGAGGATGGAAGCTCCTTTATTTGGGAACTTCATCTGGCTGCTAACTTGAACCCTTTAGGGTATCCTTTATTAAACTGGGAAACGTAAATGTTTTCCTGAGTTCTGTGAGCCACTCAGCAAGTTGATCAAACCCATGGGGGAGGTTGTGGGAACCTCCAATCTGAGCCCGTAGGTCAGAAGCACAGGTACTGCCTAGGGCTTGAGACTGGTGTCTGGAGTGGGCCTTAACCTGGGAATCTGGTGCTGTCTCTGGGCAAATAGCACCAGAATTGAGTTGAGTTCTTGGACACCGTGCTGGTGTTTGAGAACTGCTTGGTGTAAATATGTGTGGAATCTGAAGGAAGTTATAGTATTATTACTTCTGTGTATAAAACATATATCTGTGTGTATATATATATATATATATATATATATCTGTAGGGAAAGAACACAGCCTCGCAAAGGCACAGTGAAGAAGGAGGTGCTATGAAGTCTCCCTGGGCTGCTGCCCATGCCCCATGCATGCCCAATCTGCTCTGTGCAGTTAGACAGCCTTGCTGAGGAGCTGAGGGTCTTGAGTGGGTCCTTCTAGTTCCTGGTGTTGGGCTGCAGAGCCAGAGTCCCCTGGCATAGCCTAGGAGAGGCTGGCCATCTTAGGGTGACTCTATCTCTCTAAAGAGATCTTTCAGCAGTTTTCTTGAGATATAGTTCACACAATTCACCCATTTAAAGTGTACAATTCAATCCATTATCTCTTAACCTCCTTGTCTGTGACTTCTCCTCCCACTTCTGAAGCTACGCCTGTATAAACTAGTTCTCTGTAAAGATTTCAGTGACTTCATCACACTCAGGTGCAAGTGAGTGATAATGGCATGATCACCTAGAATCTCAGGATCATCCATCCCATGTTGTATTCTGCTGTCTCAGGTAGGGCTTTCCAGAAGTAGAGGCTGAGATGGAGTTTTGAAGATGCTGGACAGTGATGCAGAAGTGAGTGAGTACCTCTGTCAGAGTGTCCTGCAGGAGGTCCAGGGACCCAGGCCTTTATTCCCCTCTCTGCCAGTCACTGCGTGCAAACCCCAGAGGGAGGCTCCTTGTGACTGAGGTCAACCCTGAAGAGATGACAGTGGAGGCTGTCAGCTGACCACAGTCTGCACAGCTGGGCAGCAAGTCCCTCCTTGAAGGGGATCTGGGAGCCACACCTCTATGTGCACCTCACCATGTCACACGATCCCATCACCCAGTGGGCAGCTAACTTCGGCCTCACTTTCCCCAGGACAGGGTGCTCGCTTCCTACTGAGGCAGCCCATCTCCATTTCACAAGGTTCTAGGTGTCCCTCGGCTGATCCCAAACCTAAAACAGGTGAGCGATAGTCTGGGTTCTGGTCTCAGGGGTTACACAAATCAAAACCTCATCCCTATGATTGGGAGCGCCCCCACCCTGCCCCCTGCTTTGGTATTTCCATCCATGCTGCAGGAGACCCAAATTCATGATCTCTGTCCAGCCTGTGGCTGGTCAGTCCAAGCTCTGCTGAGGTGTAGCTGCAGCTTTTCAGAGACACCTGCCACCTGTCCAGTGCTGAGACCTGTAGGACAATGTCCTTGTCCTGGACTTAGGGTCGACTTGATTGAAATTTACCCAAATTCCCAGCTGTTGTCACCAGCTACTGCTAATCCAAACAGCCCCGGACTGTCCTGCTGTAACTGGCTTCTCAGACCCAAGTATAGAAACTGACCCTTGTTTCAGTTTGGTTTAACTGTTAGGCCCTTCCCAAGGGAATTCGCATTTTAACAGCAAAGGATGAATATCCAATGAGGGATTTCTGGCTGGATCAAAACATCAGTTTTCAGCCCTGGACGCTCTGGTGTTCCCAAAACACCTCTAGATAGCGCTTTAGCTCAGACAACTGCAGCATGAAACATCTTCCTGGAGGGTCACTTTATCCTCAGATTTGGGGATAAAAATGTCTGCTTTAAATAACTCAGTAATAATATAAAAAAAGAATGGAAAATGTACATGAATTTCTAAGGGAAATTAGAGACCTCAGGGTCATTTCACACCTGCTTTGGGTAGCCTCAGGCCCACCCCAGCCCTCCTAGGAGCAGGGCACATAGTCACTTACCAGGTAGGGGATATTCGACTTAGATAATTGTGTTGTCCACCCCAGGAAAAGATGGCCTTACAGGACCAACACACGCAGAAAAGAAAACCAATCAAATAAGAATGAAATTGACACCCATCTGCCATTCTAGACCATTCCATTTTTGGTGCAAAGAGTCCCTCAGAGATCAGTTAGTGGATTCTTTTATTTTACAGGTAGAATCACTGAGACCCAGAAGCAGAAATCCCTTGCTCAAGGTCATAGATGAGGCCAGATTCACAGTGCCCTGATTCTGGGTCTCACTTGTGGCATTTAATATGGATGGGGCCACAGAGGTGCCGATTTGTGTGTAGGGGGGCACTTTGGGGTTGGAATGTGAAGGTGAGCAGGAGCTTCTCAGGTTCTGTTCCTGGTGATTGTGGAGCAATGCAACTGGGCATGGATGGAAGTTTCTAGAAGGGGAGCTGCTGGGAAATCCCCATGCTTGATGTGGAAATAGGTTGAAGCATCCTGAGAAATTTGGCAATGGCCATAGAGAAGTGAAGTGGGCGTAGTCCTGGCTGCAACCCTGCAGCTGATTGGCAGGAACTACCCTGGGCCATACATTTAGCCTCTCCACCTATAAAATGGTTCATTCTTGTTTACCCAGCTTGGCCTATGGGCTTTTGGTTGGTTATTCATGTTCTCAAATCAAGTGTTAATGGAGTGTCAGTTATGTGTCTAATGCTGTATTGAGTATTTTTAATTTAATTAATACTTTATTAATTAAATCAAAAAGAATTTTAAAGTACCCTGCCTCTAGGGAGCTTGCGGTCTCGGTGAAATATCACGGAAACAACAAATGAACACACTACCTAATGGTGTGGAGCAGAACAGACAAAATGTCCCTGTGGGGTGCCTCCACCTGACCAGCTGACCAGGGGTTCACCCAGCTCCTTCCTTCTGTGTGACGCTAACAGCAGAGCTACCTCCATGCCTCGAAGAGGAAGCCATAATTATTTACCAACACTCACTTCAGAGGGTTGATATTTTCCCTGATCAGTTCTTGCGGAAAACAAGACAGCTTCCCCCCCAAATCCCAAGTGACTGTTTCCTTTGATCTTGCCCCTGGGGCTGTGCTCACAACCCTGTCATTTGGTAAACAATGAGGAAACCCAGTGTGATTGGGGTTTCCAAAATCTACGGCATAGTCCCTGCCCTGGAGAAACAGCTAGAAATCTGGCTGAGAGAAGACTAACACAGAAGAACAAGGGCGTGGGGAGAACAGTTCTTAGATGAAAGAGTGGTGGGGAGTGAGTAAGTAGGGAAGCCTCCTAGACTGGGGTCATTCATGCTAGGTCTTGGGGCTCCAGTACAAGAGTACCAGCCTGGGAGTTTGGGGTGCATGTTTAAATTTGGGGTCATTCAAGTTAATTTTGCAAAAGGACCTGTCTCCTGTTCCTCTACTCTCCAAATTCCCACCCATGGTGTCCTCTGTGCCTAACAGTTGTGTAAATCCCTAAAGTCAGGCGAGATGTACCTCAGAAGTGTGCATTTTCCAAACTGGACCTTTCCCCACAGTCATGAGTTTCTGTAGCTTCCCTTAGCCTCAGTTTCCCCATGGAGGTTTATTCCCCTGCTCCTTTCTAAGAAGGTTTTGAAGATAAATTACATGATAAGCCAGACCAATTTGGCACCAGCCTGGTGAAATATTATGCAGAAAAACTTCATTCAAAGTGTTCTCACTCAGTCTGTCAAGCACAAAGCCTGCTGGAAGAGGAACTTCAGACAATGGGGGCAGGCTTTCTTTCCATTCAAACTAAACATTTTTGAGTCCAAAGAATAGAGAAAGGTCAGCAGCAGGCAAGTATACAAGGGGGGCCTTCTTGTCCCCTTTCCTGAGTGTCTCTGGGCTGGAGCACTCGGTGGAGGACGTGGCACTTGGAGCTGCGGCACTAGGAGCCAGCTCAGCTGCTCGGGCAGACCGCAACCAAACCAGTAAATGTTTTTTCCAGATGCTACAAACCAGCCTTTCCGGGCTGGCAAGGGCAAGGCCAGCTGGAGGACGGCCTGCTCTGACCCATGTCAGGAATTATCTGAAGACCGATGTCCCCTTTCCAAAGAGGAGGCCAGAAGACTTCCAGGCTGAGGAGCCGGGAGGAGTTGGGCTTTGGAGAACTTGGCAGGAGATCTGCCTTTTGCCCCCGGGCCTGGATGAGCGTAGTCCCAGAGTCTTGGCAGGAGGCTGTGTTTCATTTGGCACTCTCTGCTACTGAGGAGGAAGCTGACCATGGCCGGACATCCTGTGCCAGTTTGGGAGGACTGGGAGGGCCTTGCAAAGGAGTCCCAAACCCTGAGCACACATAATCCCACCGCTTTCATTCAGAACAAAAGTGTTGGTTCTAAATTCAGTACCAGATGTGCCTTTAACACACATAAAAGGAACACAGGAATTCAACAACAGAATCCTGCAAACATTTGGCCTTTGATGTCATCACAGGCCATCCTCCACAGGTTTTAATGCATTGAAGCCACCTTCCTGGGAGAGGGGTCCTACTCCAGAGAAATCAGCTACTGGGTCTGAGCGTTTCCTCCTCAGGTTGGGTTTGGAGGACTGATGGGGCCGAGTACTCGGTGCCATTGTGCAGTGATTGGCACTTACTTCCCTAAGCCTAGAGATTGGGGATCAGGGTACCAGTGGGGAAACATCCCTGGACTGGGAGTCAGGGTTCTGGAATGGAGTCCTTTCCAGGCTACCAAATAGCTTATGACTGCAGGCAATCAACTCCCTCCCTGCTAGCATATTCTAAGGTTAGTTCCAAAATTTGAAACAGGGGTACACCAAGTACAAGCAAAGATTATATTTTTAACGTAAAGAGGGTTATTGACAATTTCCAGTAAAGGGAAAGATTTTTTTCAAGTCCAAAAGCATTTGATTTCCTTTAAAATTGTTATCTGTGCAATAGATAAAGTCAAGACAGTTCTAATTGGACTTGGGTAGGTAGAAGGACAGAAACCCACTCAAACTAGCTCAAGGAAAAAGGCGATTTATCAGATCCCACATAACCTCAGGGCAGGTCCTGCAGAGACTGGAGTTGGGAATGAAAAGGCTACCAGGAATGGAGACTGTCTGTAATTTAATTTTCTCTCTCTCTCTCTGTCAACTGTAAGCTGCCTCTGCTTACCCACAGGCCCTGCTCCCTCACATGGCATTGGCTCATCAGGGTGCTGATTTCTCCCTCCCTCTATTTTCCCTCAAAACCTCACCCCTGACGGACAGACATGGCTGTAGGTCAGGTGTCCATCTTTGGTCTAATCACCCTCAATGTGGTGCCCGGATGGTGGACTGGGAAGTTTCTCTAGAAAGGGCTGGGATGTGGCAGGTGGCACACCTACCGAGGACAGGAGCACCTTGGCAGCTGCACCACACTCCACCCTTGCATGGTCTGTCCAGGGGGCTCCTGGGAAGGCACATGCTGTGGTCCTCCTCTTTGTCTGGTGGTGACACCTCCTCAAAAGGTGCTCTTCTCCTGTTGCCCATCTCATAGGCTTTGATATTCCACGTGGGTCTGTCCTTGATCATCTTCCCCTTGCTAGGTCCTCAGTAAATGACCTAGTATGTGCCAGACACTAGGGATCTAGCAGTGGAGAGCGACACTTAGCCTCCAGGTTCCCAGGATTTACAGCCTAGTGAGGAAACCAGTAGTTATAGTCAATTATGATGAGTCTGTAATGGGAAGGGAGGGCCTGAATTCCAACTGCCAAGGACTCCCCAAATCTGTTTCCAGGTCCAATTCTCTCTTGAACTACATACCTGCATTTACCACTACTTACTAGACACCTCAACCTACAAGTTCTGTAGCAGCCTTAGATTTGGACATATCCACAATGGAAATAATTGCATCCTACCTAGAGCTGTTAATCCAGTATGATTTACTAGCTGTTAGTACTGGCACATCCTCCAGTCCCAGGCCAGGTACCTGGGAGTCCACTGACTCTTCTTTTCTCTGTTCACCCAAATCCGATCAGTTACTAAGTCTTACCAAGTCTCCCATAGAGATGAGTGCTGGCACTAGGCCCTAGGCCCTCCTTTATTCCCACTGCCACCATTTCTTGTTCAGTTCTTCCCCTTCCCCCAGTCTATCAACCATACATCACCAGACAGAAGTTTTGTTCGCTTTTCTGTTTTTACCTAGAGCTCATTTGGCTTATAAAAACCTTAAATATTAATGTTTTGCTGTTAGTTTCAGCTTTCTCTCTAAAAAAAACCAACATTACATTTGAAATTAATATTTCAGTTTAGATAACCTATCATCCCATCCCCATTTATTTAAAGTGTGTGTTTTCCCCAAAGTTTGACACATTTTAGGGTTCCGTGTATGTTGGGATATCTTTGGGGCTTCTGTTCAGTTCTATCAGTGTATTTCTTTCTTCTGTGCCAATACACTTAATTAATACAGTTTTCTGCAAAAATATTACTATTTGGTAAAGCAAGTTCCCTGCCAGTTTGTTATTCAATTGCTTTGGCTATTCTTATATCCTCCTCTGTGTGGGTGTGTTTATGTGTGTGTAGTGTGAATGTTTCCTCAATTTTGGAACAGCTATGCTAAATAAGCATAAACAATTTGGAAGATTGAGCATATATGACGGAGCTGTGACATTTCAAAATATCAACCAGATTATAAATACTGACCTACACAATTGTTCCTCTGCCTCATTAGCTATGAAATACCTTTTATTTGTGTGACACTTCATAATTTTTCAAACCTGATAGAATGTTACCAGTGACAGTATTAGTTCTACCACTTTACTTCTTAAATTTTATTTTAATCAAAGTTATACACAAGCATAGTCAAACTGTTTTACAAGCTGTGCTGTGAAAAATAATAGTTCCTATCCTCCCTCCACATTTCCTCCCTTGAGGCACTCATTTTCACCTCTGATTATTTGGGTATTTATATCCATGTCTCTAAATAATATGTCTAAACTTGTATTGCTATCTCATAATTTTTTTCAACTCTAACCATTAAATTTGAAACATTAACCTACTGAGGATTTCTCTTCTCCCTCCTTTCCCCAGCTCCCCAGTGTGGTGTGTCATAATTTTGGTTAGATCGATGTTTGGGGTTAGCATTAATCTGACTATGTAAAAACCCTGTAGTAAACTATGATGATTTTTCTATTCCACACAACTTTTTATTCCTCCTGGAGGTAAAATTATCTTGCTTTTTGTTTGCATGGCTTTCTGTTTACAAATATCTAATGCAATCACAAAGGCTTCAACAATTGTCTGTCACAATCATCAGATATTGATTTAAGTTCGTCTTCTGAGAAGTCTGTCCTGGAGATTCTGATGTCCTCTGATGTGGCCTGGAAGCCTCTATGTCTGGCGAGCAGCTGTCATCCTGGGTCCTTCTTTCACCAGCAAATCTCTCTTTCGTGTTGGATCTCCTGTGCCCCCTTTCTTCCTAATTGTTGGCTTGTTCCCTGCTTTTGGGGAGCATGCATCTTCTGGTATCTTCTTGGGAAGAGGTGGATGGGAGGTAAATATTGTGAGACTTCCCATATCTGAAAATATCTTTTTCCCCCTTCCCAACTGATTGGTACTTGAGATGTTTATGGAATTCTAGATTTGTAGTACTTTACCTTCAGGATTTTGAAGGCATTCATCATCCTCTTCAAGTTTCCCACAGTGCAATGGAAAAGTCCAAAGTCTTTCTGATTTTTGTCAACTTGTAGCATTTTTTTTCAGTGTAGACAATATTCTAAAATTTCATCATGATGTTACATCTAAAATTTCATGCTGGGCATTTGCTAAGTCATTTAAATCTGTCAACTCAACTTCAGTTTAGGGAGGTTTCCTTCTTTCTTCTCTTCCCTTCTCCTCGCTCCCTCCCTTCCCTTGTCCTTCCCTTCCTTTTATGCTTCCTCTCCTCCATCTTCTCTGTTGTTTTCTACTGGATCTCCTATTGTTTATATATTGCAATTCCTTTACCAGTTCTCTAATTTCCTTTTTTTTTTCTGTTTTCCATCCCTTATTCTTTGCCTGCTTTCCTCAACTCTGCCTTCTATTTCTTCTGTTGAATATGTCTTTTCTACTATGACATAATTTAATTCCCAAGAACACTTCTTTTTGTTTTCTGAATGTTCCTGTCCTTACTAACCTCTTCTTGTTCTGTGGTTGCAGCCTCTTCTCTTCTATCTCTGAGGGTATAAATTGTAGCATTTTTTTGAGTTTCCTTCTCCCTGAATCAACTTAGCTTTTTCCAAGTTGCTTTGTTCCATTTGTTCATCTGGGCCTCTGTCTTTCATGTTGGTGACTTTCCTCACACACCTGGTGATCTTTGTCCTTTGGGAAATACTTCTTTTTTTTAAAAAGCTGATTAGAAGCTCTGGGTATGTGAGTAGGGATTGTAGTGAGACAAGCAGGCTAGATCATCGCTTAGAGATTTTCAGTATCAGTATCTTTAGGTTTTTCTTCTTGGGCTGGCCAAATGTCTTGTTTCCTGTCTTGAAGGTACATGCTTGACCTCCAGGACTCCTGGAAGGGAGGCCCAGGAGAGCCGGGAGCCTCAGCCTCCAGTGCACACACTGCTGATTGCTCATGTTCTGGCTTCCACTGGAGACTCCTGCCCTCAATTCTGCCCCATCAGGGAACTTCCTGTTCGGTCCTCTCCAGAGAAGAAGCTTGTGATCTTCTTCCATGATGGGTAGGCAGTGTCTGGCTGTGCAGAGCTGGGAGGAAGTCTGGAAATGTGAGTCTTGTATAGACTTGCAACTATTTATTTTAGTCCCATCCTCAACTTTATTTGTAGAGATAACTGGTTCCACCCTTTCTTGAGCCTTTGGAGAGTTGTAGTATTTAGTCACATTGCTTCTTGGTTTTCTGAACTGTTGGCCTAGAACGCAAGTTTTCTTGGATGTACTGAATTGCTAAGTTATTTGCCACTCTCTTCTTCTTAGCTTCCAGAATTTTGTTGCTAGAATTCTGTCTTGTTGTCTCATTCTTTGTATTTACTTTACTGTCATCTGGGGTAGAGTGGGATTTTGAGAGAGTGAAAGTAGAAGCATTTGTTCAATCCACTATCTTTACCTTTAATCCTCTTTTTAGTCCCCCTGATTTTTCTTTAATATAGTTTCTATCTTACATGATATATTACTATTAGATGCCTTCTTAACAATCCTCACTGTTAATAATTCCTGCACTCTTCCTTATGCATTTTAGGAACAGATCATCAAGTTACACACAACAACAACAAAATGGAAAACAACATTGGTACTTTTATGGCAGTATAAAAAATTGATAGATTACTTTGGGGAGAATTGGCATTTTTTACAGTTTTAAGTCTTCCTGTCCATATGAATAAGGTCCTCTTCTCCATTTATTCAACTCATCTGTTTATGATTAGTAAGGATTTGTGTGTCTACTTGCTTGAAAGGGTGGTCATAGTTCCTGTTTCCATCCTAGGACATACAATGTTTGATTTTGCAAAGTGATTTTTGCCAGTTCTTCATCCCTTGAATCTGGGATGGCCCTAAGCATGGCTTAGATCAGGACAATACACTGGGGATGTTTTTGCTGTACATCCTTCAGTGCCTGGACCTCACTCAAAATGCCTTGGACATTCTGTTTTCACCCTCTTGTAACTCTTCCACTGCCACGTGGCTGCAGAAAAGTGGGCCAACCAACACTAGTTCCAGCCACCAGATGTGTAATGAGGCCATCTTATATCACACAACCCATTTGAGACACCAGATGACTGCAGCTGTGTGAGTGACCTCATAGAAAGACCGTCACAGGAACTGCCCCAGCTAAGCCTAGACCAGACTGCAAACCTGTAGAATTGTGAGCAAATAACATGACCATTGTTTTAGGCTACTCGGTTGTAGGGTGGTTTGTTCCACTGTGATATGTAACTGTTGAGATTTGTGATTTTCTTTCTGAAGATTTTACACATTTTTCTTTTGGCAAATGTAGTTCCATGTTCCTTCTACATGTTATTGCTCTAATGAATAAGCTCTTTTTCTCTACTACATTTTCTAATAGTATATTACAATTGTCTACTACTGATTTATAGAAATGTATTAATTTTTATATGTTGTTCTTATATATAACAAGTTTCCTGAACTTTCTTATTCTAGAAATTTGATAATTTCCTTGTCCAATTAATGAAGTTCTTTGCAGTTTCTAGTTTGTCAAGGCTTCATTTTTTTTTTTTTTTTTATCACAAGTGACTGTCGATGTATATTTAATGGTTTTTCAGCAAGGACATGAGCATATCAACTTTCTCCTATAATTACTTAATACTGTGTATTACTTAAAAGATTTTATGATGTTAAACCATCCTTATATTCCTGATTAAATCCTACTTGTTTATGATATATTTTTCTTTATATACAGATATATTCAGTTTTTAATTAGTTAATTGAGGACTATTGAACACAAGTTCATCTGTGAGTCTGATCTTCTCTTTTCATTACTTGTACTGTTTTTGCTTTTGTAATGAAGGTCATAGTGACTTCATATGATGAATTAGTTTACTTTTTCCAGGCTCTGATAGTTTGTATGTAATAGGAATTATTTGTTCAACAAAGTTTTAATAAAATTTATGTAAAACTATCTGAGTTTGTCTTTGTCTCCTCTTCCTTCTCCTCCTCCTTTTTCATTTGGAACTCATTGTAGACTAATTGCAAAACTGCAAAATAAGACAGAGAGTTCTGATATGCCCTTCCCTCAAGCTGAACCAAGGTTTCTTTTTTGCTGGCCGGACACTGGCATTCTATGGCACTGCCTGAGGGACTAAGGGTTCAGCCAAGTCTTTTAAGGAGCTAATTCCCTCCATCCTCAGGGTCTTCACATCCTTGTGACCCCACCCAGTTCTTGTGGAGACCTGGTCTCTGTGGATGCCTGTACATAAGGTGCAAGTAACTGGTAAACAGCCCAGCACATTATCCAGTGTTCACCGAGCCTCCACTGTGGTCCTGACACTGCTAAGCCCTGAGTGGGATGCAGACAGGGTCAGACATGGTCCCCAACTTCACGGAACCTCTCTTCTCATGGGGATGCAAATCTCAGACCATGATAATCCAAGGTGGAGCTCAAATTGTGTTACCTGGAGGGAGCGCATTAGTGTTAACGTGATGATATGAAAGTTAGATCAGCAACTGTTGGACAGTTGGATCATGGAGCAAGGGGAGGTTGGTGGGAGATGGGAGGACACCAGCAGGGGAGCGGGGGAAGGCTCGGGCCATGGCATCCCTCTGGGGCAGGCAGGTGGGCTCCTAGAAGGAAGAGTGGGACATGTCAGAGGACAGAATGCAGGGTGCGGTGTGTGCATGTGTGGGGGGTGGGGTGGGGGTGGGTTGGAGAAGATGATGAAATGGGGGGAGTGACGACAGTGAAAACAAACTTTCTTACTGCAAAGTCTTACCCAGAGCCAGCGCCGGGCCTGTGAGCCATCTGGCAGGACCTGTAATTTCACTCACATGAAATTGTCTACTTTCCTTTCCTGTTCCTCCACTCCCTTACTGCCGCCCATGGGTGTGTGCCTGATGGCACAGTGCAATTTATAAAATTAGTGCATTCCCACTGACCCCACCCCGAGCCGCCTTCCTGGGGGCCCTGTGATTTCAGAGGTGACGTGTTTGGCAGGCTCTTTACAGCCCGCACAACTGCTGAAAGATGTCAGGGCCCTTAGGGATGGAAACCCACAGAATTATGGATACCCTGCCCCCCACCTCAAGTCATCTCAGCAAGCATTTGACTGAGCACCAAATGTGTATGAGGAACAAGCCAGGTGCTGGAAGGTGACCCTGGGGAACAGGGGTTTGGACAGAGGATGACTAAGATCTGATACTCGTTCTCAAAGTTTTCTTGACCTTTCTCCTCTTCCAAGAGTCAAGTGTGTTTGTGTGTATAGGGCACTTTCCAGTTTACAAAGCACTTCCCTTTGGACCTCACAATATCTAAGAGAGTCAGGAAGGTTTTTATGGATCCCATTTTATAGGTAAGAACAAGAAATACACCCAAGATCATGTTGCTGATAAGCAGGAGACTCCGGAAAGAACCCTGGATCCTCTTGTTCAAAGTGGAGGGTAGTGACATCTTAGAAAGGCGGAGATGCTCAGTCTGAACGGTGGTCCATGATCGGCCACACTGATCTTCTAGAAAACTAGGAGCACTTCCTTCATCTCCCACTTGGCTTTGGGTATTTCTTAAAGAAAGGGATTAAAAAGGCCAAGGAAAGACAGACACAAATAAAGAGTTGTGAGAGCTAGGAAGACAGCCACGTGCTTGCCTCTCTCTCTGTCTTTGGACCCTGCAGAGTTCCTCCACACCCTGTATTCCATGTGAGTCCTGCAACCAGGGCAAGAATAGCCAACATGTACTGAACTCTTACCCCATGGCAGGCACCGTGCTGCCCACCTCAACAATATGACCTCATTCATCCTCAACAACCCTATGAGGTAGGCACTTTATTATTCCTGTTTTATGGTTGAAGGAACAGAGACAGTGAGTCACTTGCCCAAGGTCACACAGCTGGTAAGTCAAGGAGTCAGAATTTGAAGACTGCAGGGCCCAAGCCTGCAATGCCATGGAATGATGGGCAAGAGAGGGAGCCCTCGAGTGTGGAGAGGTGGAGGGACCGCTCAAAGCCACATTAGACCTGGGGTTTCTCTTGGTCTGTGTGTGCCCAGCATCCTCTCCCTTCTTCTCCCTCCTTCCCACTGCACCAGGCCAGGAGAAGAGAGTGCAGAGAGGCTCTTGTTCCAGCTTCACACCACGGGGCAAGGGGCTGGTAGGGAAGCAGAGGTGAGTCTGGGGAGAGAGGGAAAGCAAACTGGGCAGGTGTGGGGGTTTCAGAACCCCACTAAGACAGCTGGGTGTGAATGGAGACTTGCCGGGGGGCCATCTGACTCAGAGAAGCAGCTCTCCAGTCGCTGTTATTGCTGGTTATTGTACTGTTCTGTGAGGAGCTCTTCCTAGAGAACTCATGCTTCAGCTCTGTGCAAACCCCAGAATCGATGAAATGACCAACAAGCTGGAGAAATAGGATCTCTTCCTGAATAAATTTCAGATTTATAGAAAATCCTCCCTTGAAAAAAACTTCTGCTACTTTTGCATTAGTTAATTCTATTTAAAAGATGGAGAGATGGGAGGAAAACAGAGAAAGGAAGTGAGATATGCTGGGTCGTGCAGTCATTAGGCTCCAGGCCTCCTGATTTCAGGATCTGTCAGGCCAAATGTGGCTTGTTTCATGAGTAAAACCTCTGCTTTTTTCCAGATGAGGAGAAGCATGAGATCAGCTTACTGGAGTTGCGTTTAACTAGCTCATGAGACCAGGGCAAAAAAATGAGTGAACTATCATAGCATTTTCATTGGTACAAGAAAACCTGGCTTTGGCAAAAGTTGTGGTCCTGAAAAGCTGCGAACAAAACCAGTTTTAGGAAAGGAAATGCTATTTTTTAATTTTTTATGTTTTATTAAAGTATCGTTGATATACCATCTTATGCTCAGGTTTCACATGAGCAACATTGTGGTTACTACATTCCCCCCTATTATCAAGTCCCCATCAGATACCCCATTACAGCCACTCTCCATCAGTGTAGTAAGATGCTATAGAATCACTACCCCGTGCCCCCCCCATATTATATGTGTCAATCATAATGCCCCTTAATCCCCTTATGCCTCCCTTCCCACCCACCCTCCCCAGTCCCTTTCCCTTAGGAAATGCTATTTTAAATGTATGGAGGGCCCTTGGTTACTAAAGGGAGCCTGCATCAAATGATTAGGAGGGGTCTCTCTATAAAGAATCCTTTGTAAAGCAAAAGTTATCCTTCACTTGGGGCACCTGGACTCCAAATCAGTCCAGAAAAGTTCCAAGGGAGAAAAATTTGTCTTCAGGGTTTCTCTTCTCATTTATGGTCCTGACATCTATGCCTGGATGTCCCCCTTTCCATCACCTCCCACTTTTCTTTGGAGGAGGGTGTTGAAATGACTGAGGTGTTGGGGTTGGTGACCAAGTCATTAGATGGTAACAACCTCAACATGACCCTGGTCAGGAGCACTTTGAATTTTTTGGTGCCTTTATCCAACAAAATGAAAAAACTTTGAAGCTCCTAATGAGGGGATCACTATGGACGATTTTGATTAATTTCTGCTAGACATGGCTTATCCTGCTTTGATCTGGGGGATGTCCTGCCTATTTCCCAAGATGATGCCTCGGGGAACTTAGCTCCTTCATTGTGACTGATTTCAGGAGTTGAGCTCTTAAGGAATAATTATGTCCAAATTCTTGGATCCTGTAGTGGGTTGAACGATGGCTCTTAAAAGAGGTCTACCTCTATCCAGGTCTACCCAGAACCTGTGGCTGTGATCCTGTTTGGGAAAGATCTCTGTAAGGATCTCAAGATGAAACCATCTTGATTAGAGTGGTCCTAAATCCCATGACACGTGTCTTTGTAAGAGGTGAGAAGGTGCACAATGTGAAGACAGTCGGAGATGAGAGTGATGTGCCTCTAAGCCAAGGGAGGCCAGTGACTGCCAGGCCCAGCAGAAGCTAGGAGAGAGGTTTGAAGGACTCTCCCTCAGAGCCTCCAGAGGAACCCAGTGCTGCTGACACCTTGTTTTTGGAGTCCTGGTCTCCAGAGCTGTGAGAAGACAAATTGCTGTTGGGGATAATTTGCTACAGCAGCCGCAGGAAACGAACACAGGTCCCTTTATTGTAGCCTTGGTAAAACATGGGAGCAATAAGAACCCAGCTGCCTTCATGGTGTCACATTATGAGCACCCAGAGGGGCTTCCCTGTTAAAAAGATATTTGTCTTTTCTTCTGTTTATATCACAAGTGCCCCAAATATGCGATAAGGCCATCCTGACGTATACAGCCAGCAGAACCATGTACACATTTGCATATGCAAGAATGTTCATGGCAGCATCTTTTGTAATAGCCCCGAATGAGTATCAACAGCAGAACAGATGAGTACATGGTGGTCCAGTCATGCAATGCAGTACAAAGTTACACAGATTCGTGAGTGTAGCCCAATGCAGCACCATGGGTGAATCTCACACACCCATTGAATGAAAGAAGTCAAACCCCAAAGAATATATATTGAATGAGTGCATTTATATAAAGTTCAATAGCTGGTAATGTCATCTCTGGTGTTAGAAGTTAGAATAGTGTCTAGGGAAGGGGAAAATGTAGGGAAGAGGAGAGCAGGAGATGAACTTGGAGGCCATTTGGTACTGTTTTGTTTCTTGGCCTGGGTGGCAGATACCCAAGTGCCCACTTTGTGATAATTCACTGACCTGTATATGCATAATATGTGCACTTTAGATATATTATAATCACAACATAACAGTTTTTTTTAGTGCAACCACTAGCAATTCCAGAAAAGCAGTATGTAAAAATAAGTGATATCTGTCTTAGTTTAGGTTTCACCAGAAGCAGATGTTGAGAGAAAGATGCCAGTGCAACACTGTGACTGGAGTTGTTCCTAGGGAGCTCCGCCAGGGAGGGGGGCGGTGAGCAGAGGAGAGAAGGAAGCCAGTAAAGGATATGTTACGGGGCAGTTTGTCGTTGAAGACAAATGGGGTTCAGTCTTATTGAGAACTGTGGCAGGCAGAATCAACCCTGCCTGGGGGTCCCCCCGAGGTGTGAATAAGCTGGAGTATGAATCCTCTAACTCCTGCCCAGGAGGGCAGCTCCTGGGGCATTCATTACCTCCTCTGTACTTGGGCTGAGAGAAAGCCTGCAGGTGAAAGGTCAAGGTGCTTGCAGGGGGCTTCATGGGTAGGAAGTGGAATCCTGTGTGGCCAGAGCATGTGGATTGGTCACCAACAGCTTCTGCTGCAAGAATCTAGAATATTAACATGTCAGAAGCCAATTAGGTACCAGAAGTAGAGTGATCTGCATGGAGTGCAGGAAAAGAAGAACCTGAGAGGCAACCTCTTGGGTTTATCCCCCAAGCTCCCAGGGGGTGGGTGCCTAGTTGGCTGACATGGTAGTCTAATCTCGAACACTTATATTTAGAATGACTAAGTAAAGAAAATTTCAAACTGTCCAAACACTAGCATGGTCTCCCGAGTTCAGGCCATCTGATCTTTAAGGATGTCATGGTGAGACAATAGGCACTGGCAGGAATTGCCACCCTTCACTGGTCACACTGTCAAATTTTCAAACTTTATGTGTTCAACAAACATTCACTGAGGCTTAAAATGTGGTAGGCACAGCGCTAGGTGTGCAGGACTCAGGGAGAACAAAGCTATGTCTACCCTAATGTGGTTTATGTCGCAGAGGCAGAAAATGGTCTGCACAAGTCATTCTTTCATTCCACAGGTGTGGATTGAGTCTACTGTGCACCACATGCTGTTCAGGGCACTTGACATACATCTGTGAACAAAATAGATGAAAACCCAGTGCCATATCCTTTATCTAGAGAGGGGAACAGCCCATAAAAATAAACATCATTAATGAGTAACTTATATAGCATGTCAGAAGCTGATAAATGCTCTAAGAATAGAGTGGGGTTGTGGGCGGGACAAGGAGGGAATTGCACTTTTAGTTGGAGTGCTCGGATCAGGCCCCAATTAAACCACTTGTAGTTGAATACTTTTTCAATGTATGATTTGGGGAGAAATTAATTTTTAGATGTCTAATATAGTTCTGTTCACAGAAAATGAGCTTAGGTAGACACTTTGGGAGACCATGAGCTGGCACGGGGGCTGCTTGTTTTGTCGTTGCTCACGGGCCCTCCTAGTGTAATGTCCAGGAGGCAGCTGGGCATCTGCATCCTCAGTACCAGAAAGTAGTTTGGGCTGGAGAGGCAGACCTGGGGGTGTCAGGGCACGAGCTGGTCCAGTCACTAGGGTGCAGTGAAGAGCTGCAGGAGGAACGTAGAGCATCCAGGTGGAGGTGGGACACACCGAAGGGGAGAGGACAGAGGCAGCCTGAGAGGAAGGGACCAGGGAGGAAGGAGGATTGTGTGGAGTCCTGGAAGTGGACAGGGAGAGGGACTTAAGGAGGAGGAGAGGTCAGAGCACCAAACCCGCCAGGGGTCGAGCAGGATGGGGAGCCTGGACTCCTGTGTGGGACTGAGAGGCCCCTGGTGCTACCACTGGGAACCATCTCTGTGGAGTAGTGAGGCAGGGCCAGATGGCTGCCAGCTGAGAGGTGAATAGGAGTTGAGGAAGGAGTTGGCAGGTGAAGAGGAGACCTTTGGGACACTTGGCTGTGACCTTGGTGGGTGGGGTGCAGAAGAGAAGATTGTAGAGTGAAAGAAATTCCTGTTATGTTTCATATAGTGAATGGAAAATGCCACCATGGGTGGGGGAGTGTGGAATATTCTAGAGTGAGAATGAATAATGATAGGAAACAGTGTTAAGTATTTGAAGAAAACATGGACATTATGTAGATGTGGGTGGCAGGCAGGAGATGACACATCAGAGACTTCACACCCAGTCAGGATCCTCTCTGTCCCCTACAGCAAACCTGTGAGGTAGACTAGATCAGAGTTTCCATTTTTCAGATGTGAATGTAGAGCACAGACAGGTTCTGTGCCTGGCCCAGGGTCACACAGCAGGATACTGGAATTTTTGATTCCTCATCCTGGGCACTCTCCACTGGGTTCCCCACCTTCTGATTTCTTTGTGCACCTTCCAAATGCACCTGGAGACAAGCAGAGGCTGGCCAACCTCCAAGATGCCTCAAAAATGAACATTCAAGCAGTGAGTTACTTCAGGAAGCAGAACCCCTATTATTCCAGATTGACAAAACCATACTGAAAACTATGAGAGATGTGCTGGTGGGAGGAGGAGACTTGATTTCTGCAGTATGTGATGGCAAGGTTTTCCCAGAGACTGGCGCCCTCACTAGGGGTCACTTAGTCATCCAACTATTTATTGAAGGCCTCTTATGTGCCAGGCACTGTGGGGGGAAAGGGAGAGAAGAATTGTGGGTACTAAGAGCATGGAGACCTGTGAAGGTTTGTGCAGTGGGAGTCTGGGTGCTGATTTAATACCAAGCAAGCCTACAGGAGATGGAAATATCCTCACTAGCCAGGAAGGGTGGCATTGGGAGCAAAGGGCCAAGGCCCTGGGCTGGGAGTCCAGAGAACTGGGCTCATCTTGGCATTGCTGATGACCTCTTGGACAAGTCCACACCCCAGAATCTGCTCTAAAGCAGTGCTGTCCAACAAAGTATTCTGTGAGGATGGAAATATTCTATTTTGAGTGGTCCAGTATGGTAGCTACTGGCCACATGTGGGTACTGAGAGCATGCAATGTGTCACTTGGAACTGAGGGACTGAATTTTAAATTTTATTTAATTTTACATTTAATTTAATTTTAATAGCCACTTGTGGATAGTGGCTATTGTGTTGTACAGTGCAGCTCTAAGGTATTGGTTATTTCCTAGTGACCAAATTCAATGCCCATGTTTCTGTCTAAATCTCATTTTCTGTGACTGCAGCATCCTTGTTCCTCTTCTGACCACTGCATTTTGTCCTGGTCCTCTTTTGCTGCTGTAACTTCAAATACCTTCCATATACCAAGGATTCACAAATCTATCTTTTTCTCTCTGACTTCTTTCTTGGGCTCCTGACCTAATTTCCAAATGCTTTCTGGATGTGTCCATAATAAGTTCAAAATAAGTATGTCCCAAAGTAAAGTCATTATTTTTCTCCAATTTTCCATACCTCCTTCAAACAGACTGATCCTTCTCTTTTTCTGGGCTAAAAATGAGGGATGGGGTGCCTAAAATCTGAGCAAATCAATTACCACTAACAAAACTGAATTGGCAATTAAAAAACTCACAAAAAACAAAAGTCCAGGATCAGATGGCTTCACATGAGAATTCTACCAAAAATTTGAAAAGACCTAATACCCATCCTTTGTAAAGTATTCCAAGAAATAGAAAAGGAGAAAATACTTCCAAACTTATTCTATGAAGCTGGCATCACTCTAATACCAAAACCAAAGACAATGCAAAAAAAGAAAATTACAGACCTATATCCCTGATGAACATACACGCAAAAAATACTCAACAAAATATTAGCAAACTGAATTTAAAAATACGTCAAAAGTATCAGCCATCATGATCAAGTGAGATTTATTCCAGGGAAGCAAGGATAGTACAATATTTGTAAATCAATCAATGTGTTATACCATATTAATAAAAGGAAAGATGAAAACCATGTGATCATCTCAGTAGATGCTGAGAAAGCATTTAACAAAATTCAACATCCATTCATGATAAAAACCCTAAACAAAATGGGTACAGAGGGAACATATCTCAACATAATAAAGGCCATATATGACAAACCCACAGCTAACATCATACTTAATTGCAAAAAGCTAAATGCTTTTTCTCTAATTTCAGGGACAAGACAGGATGCCAACTCTCACTGCTCCACTTTAATTCAACTTAGCACTGGCGGTCCTAGTGATGGCGATCAGACAAGAAAAGGAAATAAAAGGCACACAAATTGGTAAGGAAGAAGCAAAACTGTCACTATTTGCAGATGACATGAGACAATATATATAGAAAAATCTTTAATACTCCACCAAAAACTATTAGAATTAATAAATGGATTCAGCAAAGTTTCAGGATACAGACTCAGTATACAGATATACTAATAAACTAATAATAAACTATCAGAGAAATTGAGAAAACAGTTCTATTTATAGTTGCATCAAAAAGAATAGAATACCTAGGTGTAGACCTAACCAAAGAGGTGAAAGACTTGTACTCTGAAAATTATGAGATACTGATTAAAGAAATTAAAGAAGACACAAATAAATGGAAATCTTCCCATGCTCATGGATAGGAAGAATCAATGTTGTCAAAGTGGCCATCCTTCCCAAAGCAACTTGTAGATTCAATGCAATCCCCATTAAAATACCAATGGTATTTTTCAATGAATTAGAACAAATAATTCTGAAATTTATATAGAACAATGAAAGATCCCAAAGAGCCAAAGAAATCTTGAGAAAGAAGAACAAAGCTGGGGGATATCAAGCTCCCTGACTTCAAACAGTACTACAAAGTTATCACAGGGATTAAAACAGTGTGGTACTGACACATAGATCAATGGAACAGAAGAGACCCTAGAAATAAATCCACACATATATGGTCAATTAACATATGACAAAGGGGACAAGAATATACAATGGGAAAAAGATATCTTGTCAATAAACGGTTTTGAGAAAACTGGATAGCTACATGCAAGAGAATAAAACTGGATTAATGTTTAACACCATACACAAAAGTAAAATTGAAATGGATTAAAGGCCTATATAAGACACGAAACCATAAAACTCTTTGAAGAAAACATAGGCAAAAATCTTTTGAATGTAAGCATGAGTAATTTTTTCTAGATACATTTCTCCAGGCATGGGAAACAACAACAACAACAAAAACAAGTGAGACTACATCGAACTAAAATCTCCTGTACATCAAAGGAAACAATCAACAAAATGAAGAGGTAACTTACAGTATGGAAGAATATATATTAACAAATGACATATCCAATAAGAGGCTAACATCAAAGAAGTCATATGACTCAACACCAAAAAACAACAGCCCAATTAAAAAATGGGCAGAGGACCTGAATAGACACTTATCCAAAGAAGACATACAGATGGCCAGCAAGCACATGAAAAGGTGCTCTACATCACTAATCATCAGGGAAATGCAAATGAGATATCATCTCATACCAGTCAGAATGGCCACTATCCAAAAGACAAGAAATAGCAAGTGTTGGCAAGGACATAGAGAAAAGGGAACCTTCCTACACTGTTGGTGGGAATGTAAATTGGTGCAGCCACTATGGAAAGCAGTATGGAGCTTCCTCGAAAAACTAGAACTACCATACCACCCAGTAATTCCACTTCGAGGAATTTACCCTAAGAAAACAAAATCTCTGATTGGAAAAGATATATGCACCCCCATATTTATTGCGGCATTATTTACAATAGCCAAGACCAGGAAGCAATCAAAGTGTCCATCAGTAGATGAATGGATAAAGAAGAGGTGGTACATATACACAATGGAATATTATTCAGCTCCAAAAAGAAAGAAATCCTGCCATTTGTGACAACATGGATGGACCTAGAGGATATTATGCTAAGTGAAATAAGCCAGACAGAGAAAGACAAATAATCATATGTTTTCACTTATAAGTGAAATCTGGAAACAAAACAAAATAGGGATAGACTCAGACATAAGGAGTGACTAGTGGGCAGGTGAAATAGGTGAAAAGGATAAAGAGGCACAAAATCTCAAACATAATATGAATTAGTCACAGGGATGAAAGTACAGCATAGAGAATATGGTCAATAATTCTGTAACATTTTTCTGTGTTAACAGTAGATACACTACATGGGGTAAGTATTGAATAAGGTCGATAATTGTCAAATCACTATGTTAAATACTTGAAACCAATATAATATCATACTATAACAACTGTACTTCAATTTTAAAAAGGAGAAAAAAAATATGGCAGGGTTGGGGGATCTTGAAATCCCCTTTTCCCCTTTACATGGTAATCACTCACTAAAACCTACTGAGTCCATGCCAAACCATTTCCCAAAAGCATCCCCTTCTCTCTATCCCCGCTGCTGACACTATTATACATGAAGAGCTGGCTCTGTAATTTGTGGGTCCAGTGCAAAATGCAGGGTCCCAGCAGGGGGTGGGGAATCAATCTCCTTTCCCATGGGCCTCCACCCCAGCCCACTGGTGGATGGGCAGCCCCTAAGGGAGAAGAGAAGCTCCATGCCTGCACTGGGGGCAGCCAGGGTCCACTGCTAAGTCACCCCTCAATGTGCCATGGCCTGCCAGCCCTGGGGCAGTGCTGGCCACTGCCTCACCCTCTCCCAAGATGCCAAGGGGCAGGGGTCCAACCCTGGCTCTCAGAGAGCTAGCCTTGGCCTCTAAGAGGGGTGGGGGGCAATGCGGGACTTGCTGCTCCTCCCTACCCACCATGTGATGGGTCAAGTGACGGGAGCAAGAGGTGGGGGCTGGGGGCGGGGCGGGGAGCAGGAAGGGCTGTGGGGGAACTGCGTGGTGCCGGCGCAAGAACCCGTCCTCCCATCCTGGGAAGCGGTGGGAGGCGGGCCTGCAGAGGAGCACAGTCTCTGAGCCCTCACTGTGAGGTCTGTTGCCCTGCTCTCTTCACAAAACACACGTTCAAAGAGAAAAGGATCAAGCGTTTAAAGACGGTGCCCTCTGAGCATTAAACCCCACTCCCAGGGCCCTTCATGGGGGACCCTGGCTGGCTGCTGGGGTCTCAGGGGCAGTTCTGTGCCCTTGCTGAACTACCTGAAGGAATTAGACTCACCGTAAGTTTTTAACGAGGGGTGGCACCGACCCCCTGTGGCATTTGGAGACACGTCAAGTGTGTGATGCTATCACAATGACTAGAGGAGTACTGTGGAGCTCAGCGGGCAGGGATGGGAGATGCTAAATGTCCCTCTATGCCTGTGGCAGTCCTGAGCCAAATGACAAAAGTGCCCTGACAGAAATGCTGCCCCAGGTTGCTGCTATGTGCTGCGGTATGTGCTGTTCCTTCCAGCCAGGATACCTATTCTGGGCCCCATGTCTTATAGAAAGCCTCTACCCATCCCAGCGCCTTCTCTGGTCTTGCCCCGGGAAGCAGAAATCCTGGCTTCTCTGTGTCTACCTTCCCTGAAGTCTCTATTTCATTGGCTGTGGTGACTGACTCGCACACCATTTCCCTCAAAGCTGCAATCTCACGGAGAGCTTCTGTGGAAAGAGCCCTGGACTGGGCGCCAGCCATTCCCTGGTTCTAGTACTGTTCTTGCCACCCACAAGCTGAAAGGACCTGGTAAGTCATTTTTCCTACCTGAGCCTTCCAGCCCCAAAGTTCTATTCTCCAAATACCATCATCATCAGAAAGCCCTCAAGTGCTTCTCTGCAAATTACCTTTTGACTGACACTATAACCTTGATGTATCACACACATCCTCGCCTTCATTTCCTCTGTCTTTTTTCCTGTCCAGCCTTGAACTGAAGATGTAAATCATCTTTCCTTTTCTCCAGGACACACACACACACACACACACACACAAGCAGGCATACACACACGCACACACCTCTAGGAAGTGAAGGAAGATGGCAAAGAGATGATGGCACAAATTAGCACTCCTACCTATTCATTATTAGTATTATTATCTTGGCAAATACACATTAGTGTTACCATTTCACCCAGTTTTAAATATATGATTCAATGGCATTAAGTACATTCACGTTGTTGTATGACTATTACCATCACTCACCATGAATTTTTTTCACCTTCCAAATCTGAATCTCTGTTCCCATTAAATACTACCTTCCCACCCTCCTATCCTCCCAGTCTCTGGCAATCACCACTCAGCTTTCTGTTTCTGTGAGTTTGACAATGCTAGGGGCCTCATTCGTCCACAAGTGGACACTTGGGTTATTTTTACCTTTGTGAATAAACAACACCAGCTTAAATGAAAACATAGAAACACTGAATGCAGAATCACCGAAATTACATAATTCATATTTCATAGCTCATACATTCACGTGTATTCTTCTCTTACCACAATGGAAAATTCTGGGTAAAACTAAATCAACTATCTTTATTTCACTTTTCGATAGGCACACCTGCCTTCACCTTCAATTTACTGGTAGGTAAGGAAGGAAGAGAGAATTTAAAGGAAAAGGAACGTGGCTTGTCCTTGTCCTTCCTTTTCCTTTCTTTTTGTGTCATCATTTACAGCACAAGTGGTTGGCTAATGCAGAGAAACTAACACAAGTAAAAGAAGGACATGATGGGATTCCTTGGGCAATTGTGTTTCTTAGACATGACAGTGTCATCCTTCCAGATTTGAAGCAAATTCTGATTCGAACTGAAAGAGTGGCTTCTCAGGGCTGTCAGGGCCTCACACACTCAGCTGTAGCCATGTGGATGTGGAACAGGAGCTCAGAATGCTCCTGGGCCCCCAGTGCATGGGAATTCAGCCAGACTCAGAGGGAGGGAGGACTAGGAGAGGGTGTCCTGGAGCCGCACAGTGGGCAAACACTATATGCAAATGGGGTGGCAAAGAGCAGAGACACACATACTCAGCCTCTTTCCTCTCTCATGCATGCTCCATTGTCCCACCGGACTTCACTTATAAAACACAGATTCAAAGAGAAAATTATGGGGAGTTTCAAGACACCTACTTCATTCAGCAGAGCACTGAATCCAGCATGGACCTTTCAAGTACACGGCTACATGATTGCAGACCCAGGGCCCACGATGCCAGTCTTGGGGGAGGACCCACTTAGAGGAAGGGAGGGACAGAAAAAGCATGAGGGAAACAGTGGCCAGGGTTTACCCAGAGCAGTCCCCTTGAAGAGCCCCAAATAGCAACAGCAAAAAGAAGCAGGATGACAACAAAACAGAGAAATGATAGCCAACAGTTTGCAGTAAGAATGAAGGCACAAGTACTTCCAAATTTATTCATAAGAACTAAAAGTCTGTGGCTTTCTAGGGCCATTTAGTGTGGTAGAGTCCACAAACTTCCATGAACCATGAGTGGGTCAGGGCTTTGTAGCTGAGACCAAGGATGCTCAGGGGAAGGCTGCTGCATCCTTAAGAGGAGGTGGAATTACAGTGAGTGTTTTCTGTTTTAAAATGTGTGTGTGTAACATGTTTTAGAAAGTTTAATTTCTAATGCACACAGTAATATATATTTTTAAGGTTCCAATGACTGGAGGGTTAAGCTTTAAATTTCTAGTACATGTGCCGGTGTGGCATAACATGTAAATGAGATGTTATTGTAGCTCTGACAGCCTATAGTAAATGTTTTAAGCTCTAGATAATTGCAGAGATAAGTACTTGGAGGGCATGCGCTGTGTCTCCTTTTCCTTTTGCATGACTGGTGATACTTGGTTAAGACTCATATTAGGTTGTTGGCAAATTCCTGTTGAACCCTGTGTATGGCTTGGGGAAGAATTTGATGTAGGCCTGGTAGACAGCCCTGCTAATTCCTTACATTAAAGGTTGGTTGTGACTAAAAGCTCACAGAATGCAAATGAGATAATGAAACATTGAGAAGTATGGTTTGCTCTGTGTTCTTCAAAAACTTATCTATAATAAATTATTTTTATTAAATGTTAACTCTGAAAAATTATTGAGTTAATGAATGAAAGGTGAAGCAGAGAGGGGAGACAACAACTCTGACAATAAATGGAGTCTCACTTTCCTCAACTTTAAAATAAGTGTTTTAATTGTACAGCTTACTCTAATGTAAAATTCTAAGATTTGGTTAATATTTATAAATTCAATTAAGGTGGTCACTGCTTGATAATAGGAAATTAAGCACATTTACTTAACATGGTAATTCACTTACTACAAGTTATTAAATAAAAAAACAATGGCTTTCAAAATAAAAAAGTAGAGAGTCAGAAGAAGACATATTCATTCAGCCAGGAATTACTAAATGCCTACAGGTGTCAAATGCTAGGGTTAGGCAGAAGCTACCATCCCTAACCTCAAGTTATTAATGTGGAGATAAGTTGAAAGATACATGAATAAAGCTATAAAAAGGCATTATTGAATATGAAGTCATCAAGAATAAAGTTACAGGAGAGACTATGAGTGCCCAGACAAGGAGTATTAGGGTTGTATAATTCCACTTGTCTGTGGCTAGGCTGGGAGCATTGCTTCTCCACTCTTGGAGAGGGATTGTGGAATCCTGTAACCAATCATTCAGTCAGCAAAATACTTCTTGAGCACTGGCTAAGTATCAGGCACTGTGCAAGGTCCTAGAGATATAAAGATGAGCACACGGAGTCCTGTCCCCAAATTGCTCATATGATGACTGGGGATGGTTGAGGTGGCAGTGGGCAGTGTAGTGTGGCAATCTGGATTGACAGATACAGCTGAATGGTACCTGGCCACCCACTGCAGCTGCCTTTCCTAACTGGTGGTGGCAAGCTTAGTGTTTTATGTCAATATGGCCTTTGCACCCTTCTTGACACAACCACCAAGCAATCACTACCTCAATCAGACCTGGCACAAAGGATGCTTATTGGCCTCCCAGACAATGAAGGTTCTAAGAACAATGCACACATTTGCTGTGGGAGCCCAGAGAAGCTGTTGGCTGGCACTTTTTGGTGGGATTTGGGTAAGAAGTCACAGAGTGGATAAAAAATCAACTGGACCCCAAAGGATGAGTAGATTCATGTAAGTTAGAAAGCGCCATGTTCCCTTTCACTCCCTGCATGGTTGCTGGCTTATTTGCAGCTTGGAGAGGAGGTAGTGATCCCTGGGAAGCATGACTTCCTGTTTGGTAACAGTGGACCCTATTCAGGGTCCCTCAGATCAGGGCCCCAGTGGGAGTATCAGCCCCTAGGGAGGGATGTAGCTTTGATGTGGGTAGTGTGGCTGAGCCAGACAACTGGAGGAAATCCAGCCACTGGGTTTTCTTTGGCAGAAGAACCTCCAGTCTCTTCATGTATCGGGTGCCAAGCAGGCCAGGCACAGTGAGCTCATGGCGTTCCTTGAGTCCTGGAGCTAGAACCTGAGGGTGGAGGGAAGTGGAGAGCTGGACTTAGCTCTCATGGCTGCAGGTTTGCAGCAGGCAGGGCCCTGGGCCAATGGAGACAGGAAATCTTCTGGGCTTTCAGACATTGTGTCATATGACTGTTTATTTGGGAAGAGGAAGCCATCCAGGGAACATTGGTGCCCATCACCACCTCCTGAGAGAAATCCAGCTGGGGCAAGTGCTACCTCCTCACCCACATGCCCATGGAACACAAACACACACCGGAACACATTCCCTTGTCACTCAGCCCGACCCCCCAAACCCTGTGCTCACAGAGGAGGTGAGTTCACCAGGTTCAAAGAGAAATAACAGAGCTTCAGAGTCCTGTGCCTACATTTCTACCAACTGTGCTGCAAGGAACTCAACTGTCCTGTCTCTCTTGGGCAAGTCATGACTTGCCAAACCTCAGTTTCCCCATCTGCGAAATGAAGACAGGAAAAGTTCTTCAACCTACCACCTGAGCAAGCAAATGGAGACGAGCTTTGGAGAACAGAATAGCTCCCTCCATACAACGAGTAGGTCTTGTCTTCATGACAGCACCGCAGCTTGAGGGGCAGGAGCCATAGCCGCCTCCTTCCTCCCCCTCCAGATCCAGTCACTCACCAGGTCTTGTTGACTCTCCCGGGTACCTGACGATCATCACCTCCTCTGCCCCACTGTCACTGTCCTCACTTAGACCCTAGTTGCACGCACCTCAGCCAGTGCAATAGCCTTCTCACCATCTCCTGACGCCCGAGTCTCTCTGTTCTCAGTCCTGAGGGGGGCTCTGGTCAGGAGCTTCCTCTTCCCAAGTCGTTTAGAACTCCTCCTTGACTACAGATTGAGACTCTTATTTCAAATTCCTCCTTGATCTTAATTTGCCTACTTTCTCAATCATATCTTTTATTTTTCCCACATCAGTCTTTCATGCAACAGCCACACTAGGTTGCCAATTCTTGAACTAACTTTGCCAATTTTTATCTTTGTAGATTTGTTTATTTTTTTCCTTTATTGCTAGGATATGGCTTTTTCAGTACTCATCACTTCTATCTAGCTATTTAGAAAAACAACAGGGAAGGTCCTTATCTTGAGCCGTACTCTACATAAAATCCAGATTAATTACAGCTTTAAATGTGAAGAGAAAAATGAAACCGTAAGTACACTGGGAGAAAATATGAGTGAGTATTTACATAAACCTTAGAATCGGGAGGCTGTTTCTAATATGACATCAGTCGTAGAGTGGATGATATTTGAATCAAGCTTCATGAATGAATAACTTAGCCAAGCCACATTAAAAACTTTGATACATCAAAACAAATAACAACAGAGACACATGGGAAAAGATTTGGAAAGTCATCAACAAACTGCCAGAAGTGATAATCTCAGGGGAGAAGAGTAAAAATCTTGTGTTTTTTTTGTGCAAAATTTAAAATTTAAAAACGAATGGCAAAATGGCAAAAATAATTGAAATACATGTGACAGTCAGGCGATTAATATTCTTATAATGTGAAGAGCTCTTACAAATAAGTAAGAAAAAAGATTAATAACCCAGTAGAAAATGGGCAAGGGCACAAATAAGCAAATAACAGAAGAAATATTAATGACCAAATTCCATAAAACTTATGGAAAAATATTAGCCTCATGAATAATTTTAAAATAAGGAGTTTCGGCATCTGTCTACCTAATCTTAGACACTCTTAGATACTGTTAGCAGAAATGTGTGTTGGTACATTATTTTGACAGGCAGTTTGACAATAGCTTTCTAATCTTACAAATGTGTATATATTTTGATCCAGCAATTTCATTCCCTTATTTATCTTTAAGAAATAATTAAGGATATGCACAAAGATGTAGTTCTCAGTACTACAGGGATACTTATAATAGTGAAAGGTGTGGATTCCAGTGTCCAAAAATAGATTAAATTTCTTATAATAATTTATAAAATGGCATGTTATTTAACCATTAAACATTTTGATTAAGTAAATATTATTTGATTTCAAAAAAGACAACTAATACTGTTGAGTGATGAAAGCAGTTTATAAGTAAGATACTCGCTTGTATAAAATGTACCCACAAACTGCACACAAAGCACTAAAATACTAAAATAAAATCAGTCCTACCCTTCAACCTGTAAGAGAAAAAAATTTGCGCCCAACACTTGTTAAAAATGACAAAATAGGTTTTATCTGAGCTATTGTGGCTGGGGAAAGAGCCTTCAGTATAGAACTGAGCTCAACTCTGAAAGCAGCAAAGACAACTGGAGATTTATAGCCACAGGGGTCAGAGGAGGGAAAATAACTATGAGGAACTTGATTACATATTAAGGGTAGTGGGATTCTTGCTAACTGGCCTAACAGGATTCTTGCTAAAGGCAGGCCAAGGACTTAGATATCAAGGGTTAGGGATGAGGAGCTTGATCAGACATCCAAGTTTAGTGGGACTCTTTGCTAAACTGGACTCAGCACACCAAGGTCAAGGCCTAGTTAGAAGAAGGCTAAAAGAAGCCTGATTAATGATTAATTAAAAGAGGGAGTCCTTGCCAGACCCACAACTGATGAGGTGATGTCATATTTTTCTAGGTTGGTTTTATGCCATCCTGGGCAGGGGCATTCCTAATATAAGCAGTTTCTCTTTTCTTCCTTTACCCACAGTCTCCTCACTTATCCTTCCCATTGGCAACAGTCTGTAGAAAGCATAATATATTAGTTTTCTGGGCTGCTGTAACAAATTACCATAAACTTGGTATCTTAAAACTTTAAAAGAAATTTATTCTCTTATAATTCTGGATAAGCCTGAAATCAGGGGATCAACAGGGCTGGCTCCTTCTGGAAGCTCTGAGTGAGAATCTGTTTTCTCTCTTAGCTTCTGGGGTGCCAGCAATCCTTGGTGTTCTGTGGCTTAGAGATGATCATTCCAGCCTCTGCCTCCATCTTCACATGCTATTATGTTCTGTGTGTTTCTGTATTTCCAGATTTTTCTCTCCTTTTAAAGATACCACATGTTGAATCTAGGGCCCACCCTAATCCAGTATGACCTAATCTTAACTTGGGTACATCTGTAAAAACCCTATTTCCAAATAAGGTCACATTCACAGGTTCCAGGTGGACATGACTTTTAAGGGGACAATATTCAATCCATAATAGAGGGATTTGGTCAACATTTAAAGAGCAAGTTCTAGGAATGCAGTGCTTATAGCCTAAAGAGTTTAAGAGAAGACAAGGGAGGAAAATGGGTTGTTTTATATTTATACTATATAATTCCAAATGATAAATTTAACATGATCTGGAAATGAACGATTGCTCACATTTTCCTGCAGGCTCTGTGTAAGACTTGCATTCAAGGCCCTCCTCAATAAAGCACCATAACAAGTTTTGAGAGTCCGTGAAAGCCAGTGTCCACAGGCCTCAGGATGGATAATGCAACATCAAGAGTCAATGGCATTAGGGGAACTGGGGAGGCAAGAAGAACTGTATCATTTTTTTTTTTGGTACCATTAATATACAATTACATGAGCAAAATTATGGTTACTAGACTCCCCCCCATTATCAAGTCCCCCCCACATACTCCATTACAGTCACTGTCCATCAGTGTAGTACGGTGCTATAGAATCACTACTTGTCTTCTCTGTGTTATACTGCCTTCCCTGTATCCCCCACTACAGTATGTGTGCTAATCATAATGCCCCTTAATTCCCTTATCCCTCCCTTCCCACTCCCGCCACCCCCCACCCCAGTCCCTTTCCCTTTGGCAACTGTTAGTCCATTCTTGGGTTCTGTGAGTTGGCTGCTGTTTTGTTCCTTCAGTTTTTTCTTTGTTCTTATACACCACAGAGGAGTGAAATCATTTGATCCTTGCCTTTCTCTGCCTGGCTTATCTCACTGAGCATTATACCTTCTAGCTCCATCCATGTTGTTGCAAATGGTAGGATTAGTTTTCTTCTTATGGCTGAATAATATTCCATTGTGTATATGTACCATATCTTCTTTATCCATTCATCTACTGATGGACACTTAGGTTGCTTCCATTTCTTGGCTATTGTAAATAGTGCTGCGATAAACATAGGGGTGCATATTTCTCTTTGAAACTGGGCTCCTGCACTCTTAGGGTAAATTCCTAGGAGTGGAATTCCTGGGTCAAATGGTATTTCTATTTTTAGTTTTTTGAGGAACCTCCATACTGCTTTCCACAATGGTTGAACTGATTTACATTCCCACCAGCAGTGTAGGAGGGTTCCCCTTTCTCCACATCCTCACCAACATTTGTTGTTGTTTTTCTTTTGGATGGTGGCCATCCTTACTGGTGTGAGGTTATATCTCATTGCAGTTTTAATTTGATGATTAGCGATGTGGAGCATCTTTTCATGTGCCTGTTGTTCATCTAATTTCTTATTTGGAGAAATGTCTGTTCAGCTCCTCTGCCCATTTTTTAATTGGCTTATTTGCTTTTTGTTTGTTGAGGTGCTTGAGCTCTTTATATAATTTGGATGTCAACCCCTTCTGGGGTATGTTATTTATGAATATATTCTCCCATACTATAGGATGCTTTTTTGTTGTACTGATGGTATCCTTTGCTGTGCAGAAGCGTTTTAGTTTGATATAGTCCCACTTGTTCATTTTTGCTTTTGTTTCCTTGCCTGGGGAGATATGTTCATGAAGAAGTTGCTGAGAACTGTATCATTTTATTACAAGTAGGTTCTGAAAAGCCATGGCATTATGAATAATAATGGTGTGGCTGCCTTTTCTCAAGGTAGGAAGTAGGAAATTAACTAAGGGTGGTGCATTTGACAATAGTGAACAAGAAAGAAAATGAAAGGATGGTTTTGGGACTTGAACAGGAAGAGATGGTGCCTGGATACTATGAAGAATCTTTACATGCACTGATGAAACAGCAAATAAATATGTAAATACTATAATTCTGAATCTTCATTAAATCATTATACTTCACATGGGCCATAAGTTTTGTAATGCATTTTAAAATCAAAGGGTTTATGTAGACAGGCACTCTACAACAAATATTTCCTTGGTGCCCTGCACATCCTGAGTGAAAGTCCTCTCATTCCACGCAGTCTCTGGGTAGGGGGAGGCCTCTCAGCTTAATGACATCCTCAGGGTAATTGCACAGCTCTGACCTGGTACTTGGCTTACTAAGGCACATCCCAGCGGGGCCCTAGCCCAGTGACATTCATCTGCAAATTCTCATGGGGGGAAAAGGCCAACAAGACAATATAAATTCAGGAAGAGGGGAGATGAAGGAAAGGAAGTAATACTAATGGCATTTTTGCAAACTTTGAGGCAATTAGTGAATTGTTCCTCTGATGCTAATAGATGTAGACTGAATCATCTCTGATAATTATCCTTGGAAGATATATATGGGAAGTATGTATGGGTGCACACTTGATTCAACAATTACTCACTGAACAGTTGGAAGAACACATGGACAGGCATACCTGCCACTCAGGTTGCTGGAAGATTTTGAAGAATGTGCAGCTGTTCCACCATGCTTGGGACACTGATGTACATTTGAGAGGGATGGGGAAGGGATCCCAGGAAAAGGCCCTTCCCTGAGGTTAGGGGCTGGTTCTCTTGTGCAGAGTCACATCCAAGGGTAGATGAACAAAGTTCAGGCCAGGTTAGAAATGGTGGGACACCCCCAGGGACCCGTTGTGGAGGGTTGAACACTTGGTTGCTCTTCCCTAGAATACAGGGGAGTCATGTCTTGTGCACAGCTTCAAGCTGTCCAGTCTTATATTCTAATTCCCTTGAACTACCTCAACCCTTTATCAGACCTGTTACCTAGTAAGCCCTGATGTGGCGAACGAAAGAGTAGGTGGATAGAAAGGGTTTTGCCAGCCACGTCAGCTTCCTCCTGGGGACTGTTGTGGGGGGCAGCATTCTCTATAGGGAGATGGTAGTTTTGGGTCTGGAGCTAAGGTGCAAGGTGGGTTATGGCCAAGCTGGGAGCAAAGGGAGTCACTGGACACGGAGGAAGAATTTCTGGAGGAATTGAAAGCAGAACTTCCACATCTTCCATATTTTCTAGCAGAAGCCGGCCCCTGGAAAGGGTGGTGGTTGTATGCTTGGATTACAGTTGTACATTAAAAAATAATCAAGGATTAAGACATTTAAATTAATCAAAGATTGATTCAGGTAATATCTGGTAGGCAATTATCAGTGGGTTTTAATCTTTTTCTATGTTTTCTTTGGCCCCGTTCAAGAAGAAAGAAAACATTTGTTAAAATGGTAAGGAAGACTTCAAGACCAGTGCAAAAGGGTATTGCATTAGGGGAGAGAGACGGGGCTCAACAAGGAAAAGTGGAGATTTATAGCCAAGGAAAGGTGAGGGTCATTGGATGGAAAATTACATCAAGGGTAGGTAGATTCTTGCTAAACTGACCAAACAGGATTCTTGCTAAATGCAGGTCACAGTGATCAGATATCAAGAGTAAGAGGATTCTCACTAAACTGACTTGGCAGGATTCTTGCCACAACTGGACTAGGCAGGCTGAAGATAGGTCCCAAAGGTGAGGCTTAACCAAGATGAGGACTCAGAGGAGCTGTCTCAAGTTTGGTTAAGGAGAGTGTCTTTGTAACTCCATATGACTACAAATGTATAACCATTTAAAATAAGAAATGAAAATTGATAAAATTTCTTTTTAATAATAAAACTATCCTCTGAAGAGATATGACAACTGAATCAATGTGAAATCCTGGATTGGATCCTGATCAGAATTTATTTATTTTTCATTTCTGCTGTTAGTGAGACACCTGGCAAAATCTAAATATGGTTTGGTTTAGATAATGTCAGTTTCCTGATTTTGAATATTATGTAAGAGAATGTCTTCATTGTTAGAAAACACTCAAGAATGTATTAGTAAAGGAGCATTATGTCTTCAACTTACTCTCAAATGACTTAGGAAAAAAAACAGTATGTATATATAGAAAGAGAGTAGAATAAAGCAAACATGGGAAGTATTCACATTTGGGGAATCTGGGTGAAGGTATATGGGAATTCTTTAAAGTGTTTAACTTTTCTGAAAAACTGACATCATTTCCAAATAACAGTTAAAAAAACAAAAAACAGAAAAGAGGAAAATAAGCCATCCAAGCTCACAGGACTGAATCAAATGCCATCTTTTTCAGCAAGTTGCTCTCAATGGAGATAGTGCCTTGCCCACCCAGCCTCGTGGTAACCCAGAGCATTGTTTTCTTCCAATTCTCTTCAGTCTTGATTTCCTCAAAAGCCTCTCTTTTCTCTCCTCTAGAGGCAGCACTGCAGAATAGGATGCTGGTGAAGTTCCAAATTCACAAACCTGGGTGGCAGTGCTGCCTCTGCCTCATTCTAGTTGTGGGACCTTGGTCCCTACCTCTGTATTGACATCAGACTTCTTGTCTATAAATGGTCATAACCAAATGTATTGCTCGTAGTTGTCATGAGGAGCATTTAACAACGCATGCCATGAGTTCTGAGACTAGAGAGAGTTCTGTATGTGATAATTCCCTTCTTTCCTCTTCTCTTGGGCGATAGGTAAATGTTTGAACACACTTCTCTGATAGTTTCTATAAAATTTAGTCGAATAACAAATATTGACAATTTATAATGTACTCTACAGTGCTTGACACACAGTAGCCCCTTAATGAGTGTTGTTCACAAGGCAACAGTTACCCACACCTTCTCTCATCTGGTTATCTCAGCAACTCTATGGGGGTAGAAAAGGTCTCTTTTTATAGATTTGGAAATAGAGGCACTGAGGATACGAATCTAGGTTAAATGGCTGATAAGTAAGAGAGTCTTGGCAGGACCCGGTAAATCCTATTATTTAGGGCACAGTTTACTATTGCTCTTATATACAAACAAGTAAAATTGCAAATGAGTTTTACAAAGTTCTGTGGTTATTACACTTACTCATGCTTTTGTTCATTTGGTTTAATATTGTGATGAGCACCTATTAGGTGCTGAGCTTGTGTTAGGCACTGAGGATACCAAGATAGGTAAGGAGCTCAAAGTCTTGAGGAAAGAAAACTGAATAAAACTGTAAATGCAGTGTAATAACTACTTTCTTTAAAAAAATCCTATAGTATCATTAAAGCAGACCATTCTAGTCCTGATTGCTCTTAAATTTATAAAAGTTTTGCCTGTGGTGATGAGCTTCAGTAATTCTGGGGCTCACTGTCCAGAACAGGGAACCTTCCTCCCAGCATGGTATGGAAAGCCATTCATTGATCTACAGCCACAGGTCATTGGCTCTGAGCCAAATGTATCCAGAGAAGGAAGGAGAACCTTTCTGATTGAGAGGCATTTCTAATTTCGTACCTTCATTCCCTTTTTTTAAATGAAATACCCTTTTCCTGGCTGCAGCCACACTCACCCCCAGGGTTGCATTCCTCTCATCTACAAGTGTCTTGCCCCTCCTGGCTTGGATTCTCCAGGTACCTGCTAAATGCAGCCCCAGGCTTCTTGCTTAGAAGCATGGCTATATCAGTCAGGTGGGCACTATTCCAAATTGCTGAAGACCCTTTAATGAAAGGAAACAGGACAGACAACCTAATTTAGCAGGGAGATGGACAACCTAATTTGGGAGAGTAGTGGCTCTCAGGGATGTTTAAAGCAAGGATATTATGTTGCCACTGGAAGCTCTAGCAACTTGGAAGCCTGACATCCTGAATCTGAGAATCTGTTTCTGGGACAGACTTCTCTAGACATCTATGAAACTGAACAGTGTGGGTAAGTTGGTTGTTCAAACTGTTGAATGAATGATACTTACTAGGAAAAGCCAGGCCCCTCTGGTAAATGAAACATGCTGTACACAACCTCATGTTCCAGATCCCCCTTTCGTGTTTGTGCCTGCCTAGCTTTCCACTGTCACACGCTATTCCAGAGCGGTTTCCCTTGTCTTCACTGTCTCAGTGTGGCATCTTGCGATGTGCATGTATTACATGAATGAGTGAAACAATAAAAATCCCAACGATCAATACTAGGAAGTGCCAAGCAAAAGGTCCACAAATTTCTTTGTGTGTGAATTCTGTAAAGGATGCCATCGAGTATCTTCAACATTAAAAGGCAATCCCAAGATAGCAGAAGCCCCACTACCCTCAACGGCCAGAATAGGGACAGAAGGGAGGGATTCGCTTTTTCTCTTGTCCTGGGCGCAGCGCGGCTCAGGTTAAGCGCAGCCTCTGTAGGAGTCTAAGGAAAGCAAACTCCCGCGTCTGAGGGAGAAGCCCCTGAGAGGACCGACCCATCGATATCCGAGGGTACAGTCCTCGATGTTGCGTCAGGGCAGGTTGCAAAAAGGTAGAGGAAAAAGCCGGCTGTGTGCCCGGATGCTGGTGGCCAGAATGTCTGTCCGAGCGAAGCCTCCTCCGCGACCGCTCGCGCCTCCCTCCCAGGACGAGAACCACCTTCTCTTCCCTCCGATGGGCCCTTAGCGCCGTCCGTCACCGCTCGGCGCAGCGCCTCCATTCCACCTAGACTCTCCCACCGGTACAGTATCCCCTGGGGCGGGGCTTGGCTGGACGGGGCGGAGCCAAGCCCTCCCAGGGCCCGCCCCTTGGCTGCGTAGCGGGATAATTGGATGCATCAGAAGGCCTTCTAAGGCTGTCCAGGGGAGTGACGGGTGGCCCGTGCTGGTCCCCAGCGCGCGGGGTGCGGTGTGCGGGGGTCCCTAGACCGCGAGGGGCGGAGGAAGCTGAGCCCGAGCGGCCTCTAGAGTGAGGTTGCCCTCAGGAATCTGGGTGCTCTGGAATGCTGCAAGCCTGTGGTTTCTCGTGTCGGAGAGGCGTCTTTCCAAGCTCGCTGGCATCCCGAACGCATTTGGGAAACTTCTCGTCCCCACTCCTTGCTCCTTACTTTTGGGTGGGAAAGCAGTTGCTGAGTTGTTTTATTTCCTCCCTCAATCGGACTTTGTAAAAATAACCGTGTGCCGGGGCTGCTGAGCCAAGTTCTGCCTCACCGCTGCTCTAGGCCGGTTGTGGACCTAAAAATACCCGGCGGTCGGGAGCCTGTGCTCCGGGTGCGGGCGGGTCGGGCCGGGCCGCAGAGGGCGTCTGGAGACCGGAGAAACGGCCACCGCCTGGCCCCTCGCCTCGGCCGGGGCTGTCCCTTTAAATCCTGGAGGAGGCAAACAGAAAAAAGGAAAGAAAGAAAAAAGCCCTGAGCGGATGGTGGCTCTGCCCGGCCCCCCACTCCGCCCCCGCGCCGGGTCCTGACAGCCGCCCGCCGCCTCCGCGGGTCCTGGGCGCCCCCCGCGCAGCGCCGCCCATCGCCACAGTTACTGTCAAAATAGAAATTAAGCTGAGCCGAGGAGGACGTTGAGACGCAGCAAGTGCATGTGTGGCAGGGCGGGGAGGGGCGCTGAGGAGGGGGCGGGCGCGAGGGAGAGGCGACCGGAGACATCCGGGCCCTTTAGCCCAGTGCGCCCCCCGAGCGGGTGGCGCGGGCAGCGCGGGCGCCGGCCTCGGGGCGCGGGGCTGACAGCCGCGGCGCGGGAGGCGGGGCGCGAGGAGGGCGGAGGCGCGGCGCGGGGAGGAGTTGCCCGCGCGAGCGCTGCAGCCGCTCTGCCCCACACCGGCCGGCGCAGCCCCGCCACGAGACTCTGACAGCCGCGCGGCCCGGGCTGCTCGGGAGCACAGGGACCGACGGACCGCGTCGGTGGCGGCGGAGGAGGACGCGAGGACCGCGGCCCTGCGCCGAGTGCGGGAGGTGCGCAGCGCTGGCGGCGCGCAGAGGTGAGTGGCTTCGCGCGCCGGGCTCTGGCACCGGCGGCGAGGGTCACGGTCTCCCCGGCACCTCGGCTGCCGAGGCGGGTCAGGGGGTCGCGGGGCTCCTGGAGGGTGGCTCTACATTGCCAACGCCGGAAAGCGGCCTCGGGGGCTGTTGCTAGGAGGCCGGCGGTCCGCGCGCCCCGGGGCGCCGCGGGGGCAGGGGTGCCCCCAGCGCGGCGGGCAGTAGGCGGGGGGCTGCGGTGGCTATTCAGGGGCTCCGTGCGGCAGCCATGCAACGGGAGGAGGCGGGAGGAGGGAGGAAGGGAGGGAGGAGGGAAGGGAGAGCCAGCGGAGAGAGAGCCAGCGAGCGGGCGCCGCGCCTCCTGGCTGGCACCGCGGTCCGGAGCAAAGTGGTTCCCGGGCTAGAAGGGAACTTCTGCGGGCTCGTGCGGCCCCGGGCTCTGCGGCGCCTCCCGGCTCTGCCCGGGCGGACCTGTAGGCAGCCACAGGTGGTTTCTGCCAAAACTTCGACCGCACTTCTGCTGAAAGGCGCGGCAGCATTTTGGAGAGTGGCTGTTCCCTGAGATTTTGGCATCCGCACCCCACACTGTCTTATCTTGAAAATTAGGGTCTGGAAAGCCTGGGATCCCGCATCTCGCGACGCGGCTGCCTCGTGACGTGGCGGTCCCTGCCCGAGGTGGCGCTCTTGCAGGATCCACGCTGTTAACCAGTCGAGAAGTTTCGGGAAATGGACTCACACAGAAGGCTCCTCCGTGTCTTAGGGAAGTTAAGCTGAGGCCGCTGGTACTTGTCGCTCGCCCCTGGCAGAGTAGGGTTTCTTCCTAGGACCCGTGTACGTCTTAGCTCAGGGTGTGCGCATCTCTTGCTCCCTTCAAAGCTAATAGTCTCTGGCTGCTGTGCCTCTTTGTTATTCGGGCTACTTGTCTGATTTCATTAGGAGGAGGGCCAGGTGGAGCCAAAGAAATGAGAAGCGGCAACAACTCTCGCTTCCTATGAAACAGGGCGTGGAGTCTGGTACCCAAGCCTAGGCTGCCCAGGGTTCAGGGCCGAGGAGAGCCAGGAGTCGGTGGCTTGTGCTGTCTGCTTGTGGAGCTATGCTGGACCATTTGCACGGCTACGGCTGGGATTTCTGGGACCTTTGGACAGAAACAGGGATGAGGATGGAAAAGGAAGACCGCTCAGAAGCTGTGATCAGCTCTGGGAGAGAGTCTCCAAGAAGTCCAGTGGTTTGGCCCGTGTTCCTTGTTGGCTTAGGTTGATGAATCCCCCGCAGCGAGGTTAGAACCACCCAGGTAGGTCCCTACTGGGCTGAAAGAAATCATTATCCGGGAGTGGGTACGATACCAGCTGTTTCAAGTATGAACTGCATGAGAGTTGGAAACACTCTCTGGCTAGTCCTGTTCCCACTCTTGGTTTCCGAAACTCCAACAAGTACTTGAGCAGAAAGCGTGTCGTTTTCTTTAAAGAAGGTTACAGAGTTTTGGAGCTGAAAGATGTCCTAGAGATATTAGAAGTGCTTATTTTACAGACGAGCAGACTTGGGTCCTAGGAAGCAGTGACCTGCCACAGTGTAGAGGCACTGGGATACTAGAAATGACATCAGCCTCCCAGGCCAGGGTGGATGGAGTTCCCTCACTGTGACCCTGTAGGGCCTGAGATCAGAAATGCCACCCCCACACCCCAAGCCCAACATGGGCTCATTATCTGGTACTTTCTACATCCGTGCTTGCCAGCTAATGTGATATATTTCCTGTCCTCTGCCCTTGGTTTAAAAAAATCAGGACTATCACTGCAGATTCCAGTTTGATACTATTCCAATTTTTTCCTACTCTCTTCTCACCTCAAATTCCTCAAAATCCCTTTGTAACAGTGTGGCTTGATTAGCCAAGATGAATTTGCAGCCTGTCTCACTATGAAGCACCCACTTTCCATAGAATGCCAGAACTGTTTTCCTGGTAATTAAGTTTTACAGATATTTTTGAAAGGGAGCCCAATTCTGGATCAATTACACTTGGACACAAATGCTATGCTGTTGTGGCTACCAAATGAGAAAGATGAGCAATTATCTGGGGGTGTTGGAATAAATGTTGTTATGAGTATTTGACACAGCTATTAGCCATCAATGAGTGGGTTTTCAGTAAATGTGTTTCACGCTCTCTTTTATTGAGCAAACAAAGTGTCTTAATTAAAAAGAACTGGGAGTTAGCCACTTAGATTTTAGCCACTTGTTTCTTACCAGTGTGTATGGATGGGAAGAATTCGAATGTAAACAGAATGATTGTTGAGAGAACTTTTTTTCCCCAAAAGCCAAATATTTTAGGGCAGTGTTTATTCCCAGTCTGTAATGTCATGTACAGTCTAGCATAACCATATTAAATTGAAATAGGTCTGGGTGTGGTATGTGTTAATCTGTATTATCAGAAATGACTTGTAAGAGAATATTTTGTAAGCTTTACTGCTTTCAAGGGCATGCAGTGTCAAGAATTCAAGGCTAATGCAGTGTTACCAAGTAGAATTCTTCTGCTCTCATGAACAGATAAGAATCAATGTTCCACAGCTGTGCTTGGGGCTTCTGTAGAGGAAAGGAAGAGCTGGTATCATAATGATAATACAAAGTTACATTTTGACTGGGACTTTCCACTTTCACTGCATGCTAATCTCACTGGCATCATCAAGTGGTCCAGAGTGCAGCTATTTGTCCATCTATGGATGTGGAAACAGAGGCACAGAGCGGCAAGAGTGTTATTCCTATTGTTTCATTCACTGTATTAACATACCCTGAGCACGCAACTCAGGGTTTCTGAGCTGACCATGGTGTAAAAAGCCTCCTAATAATATTGTCCCTTGCCAATATACAGCATTGCAACTTGTATACAAAGGTCTGTAGAGGTGTGGTGCGGTTACAGTTACAATTCACGGGAGGCCACTCACTCTGATGGGGGCCTGAAGGGCTTTCTTTCCCACCCCCACGACGGGTGAGTAGTTTTCCTGCTCTTCTAGCAGGCTGTGGGAACTTGGATGAGGAGGGACCGTCTGACTGAGGCTGGGGTGGGGGTGTGGGATCTGCGCCTGCGCAGGGCTGAAGGAGCCTAGGCTATTTATAACCCCTCCTTTCCTCCTGGGAAGAAGAGACTCAAGAGTCTGGAACCATCCTCAGGGCTGCGGACTTCTCCCCAGGGTGGCTGTGCCCCACCGGAAGAAAACCTGCAGCCAACCTCATGGGTGTTGCAGGGAACCCTGACCGTGTGGAGCGGTCCTGCAAGGCTTCTTGGAACTTCAGCTGTTTGGGGAGATGTAGGCGACAAGGATTTCCTTGAGTCAGTGCGTGTACTTTTTCTCAGGTGCTGACTCCACTCAGCAACCCCACCATGTGCAAAATGAGACACACCCCAGAAATCTCACAGGACAGGACTGAAGTAGTGGTCACTTGCTTTTCTGAATAATGACCACAATTATTTTTATGCAGGAGAAGATTCCGAAAGTGACGTTGTGAGATCAGTTCCCTCTGTCTGTGAGCGGTCATATTGCTGTGTGGTGCTGGTTGAAGACACGTGCAGTACGCACTCAGAGTGCTTGCCCTCCTTCCCCACCTCTAGCCCTCACCCGTCCCTGATGGTCCCTCTCGCCCTCCCACTCTTCAAGCCAATACCAAAGTCCTCCCTTATGTTTGAATAAACAGTACCTGCCATCCCACTGGTTACGACTTCATTTGTGAGACCCAACATATTTTCTCCTTGGATTGGTGGAGGGAGGAGTGAAGATGGGGGTGCAGGAAGTAGGCAAGACCCTGAGCTTGTCTCTCTCTTTCACCTCTTGGAGTGAGTTAACCCACCCGTCAGAGCCATTCCAGGGGCTCAGAGCAGGTTTTACCAGAGAGAGAAGACTTCAGTGGGAGGCCCTGCCTAGTGAGGTGGGCGCTGGGCAGCTCCTGGCCCAGGGTGGCGCCTGGCACACCTGGCCCGGGCATCACACACTGCAGTGTTTGTGGGCAGAGCTTGTGTATTGCTCATCTTCATATCCTTAGCACCCAGCCCAAGGCCTGGGCATAGAAAATGTTTACAGAGCCAAGGCTGAGGGGTCACTGGTGGTTGGCAGTCAGGGTGGCTTCCCTGCATCAGTGGTGCTCCTTGGCCCTTGGAGGTGGTGTCTGGAGGGCAAGGATGCAGAAGGAGAGTGTGGATGAGAAGAGATGGGGTTCTGGAGGTGTTTTGAAAGCCCTGGGCCAAGCTGGTGGGCCACTGTATACCACCAGAGGTTGCTGGGAGTACCCAGTCCCTGATGCAGTGGACAGTTAGGAAGTCCTTTTCTCCTAGCTGGCAGGGTGCAATCTGACCTCGCAGAGCATGAGAGTGAGTTTCCTTTAGTAAGTCAGGAGGTTTCTTCTTCCCCTACCCTCCTGGGGGCCCTCCAGGGTCTGGCCCATCCCTGCCTCTCTGCCTACCCCCTACTCCCTCTACTGCACCCGCCCAGATCTTTTTTGTTCCTTGAACACATCAAACTCATGTGTTTCCCCTTGGCTGTTCTCCTTGTCCAGGATGCCCTCCCCTCAGATCTTGCCCCAGCTGGCTTCTCATCATTTAGGTGTCCACTGACCCAGCATTCTGTAATGCACCCTCCTAGCACCCAGCTGTCACTGGGGAATGAGCTTGATTCTCCTCTTATTTATTTCTTGTCTCTCCAACTAGAATGTAAGCTCCATGAGGGCAGGAACCTTGTTTGTTTTGCTCCCCATTGTATCCTCAGCACTAGAATATTGCCTGGCATCTAGTGGCACCTGAGGAGATTGATGGTGAATGGCTATGCCAGGGAGCACAAGGGGGTGTATGAAGATGAATTAGCCAGGGCCCTGCCCTTGGGTCTCTTCAGCCTAGAGGCAAAAATAAAGCTTGTTCATACGTCCTCTGATATGTGGCATATTAGAGGCATAGCCTGGGAGGGCCATAGTCAAGCAGTGTTAGCCCTAATTCCATGAGGCTGGTCGATTTAGGCAGAGGGGTGGTATTTCTGACATAATGTTGGAGGTGGTGGGCAGCTCTGGGGCTGACTCATCTCCAGGACTGAAGTTCCTCTAGCTTGCTTGTCTGCCATCTCCTCTCTCTCTCTGTTCATTTACTTCTTTGGTGAGCAAGAGTTCCAAGCATAATGCCATCCTTGGAGAGTCAGGCGTGTTGTGTTTTTCCACCAGCTCCATTCATTCGCAGCCTCCTCAGAACAGCTGTGGACAGCTGGCTGCCAGCGTGGATGCAGGGAGGGTTTCTCTTCAGGGCCAAGGGGTACACTCAGCCCTGCAGGAATGGGGAATTTCATTTGTGCTTCACACCCTGCTGCTTTCCAAACCCCACTGAAATGGTGCCCGTAAAAACAGATTCATGAGGAAATTTAAAAACTATTAGCATTTAGTTTACTGCTTATTTTCTGATTATAAAAGCAATAAGAATCATGATAGAAAATTTGGAAAATATGGAAAGGTATAAAATTAAAACAAAAACCTGCTACAATACCCTGGTTTTGCTGCATTTCCTTCCAGTCTTTTTTCTGTACCCACCAACACACTCACATGTACACATACACAGAAGTATAATTAGGATTAAACATTGTTTTCTAAAACTTTTTAAGCCCATGCCATCTTTTAATAAAAAGAAAGGTTTCTATGTCTTGGGAGTCTGAGACATTCCCACTGTGACTCACTGGTATTTAGAAGAAAATGTATTTTCTGTGGCTTCTTACTGGCCAAGAGGATTTCAGCGAGCTTTACCTTATGTAGCTTAAATAAGCAAAACAGGCTTCCTGGCCTCTCTCTGCCCCCAACATGCTGCAGATGTAGTAGATGAGATGTGCTTAGAAGGGTAATTCTCATGCCTCACCTCTTTCCACCACCATGTCCAGAGCTACTGGTATATGGTGTTGCAGGCTGTCCCCTTCCTGGTCATTTGATCACATTTGCCAATGCCATATGTTCTTTAGAAACATATTTTAAGGGATGTGTGGCATTTCTTCGAGTAATGTATCATACTTTAGGTAACCATTACAAAAAACCCAAACAAACCCAGTGCCCATTAGCAAATCATTCCTTGACGTACAAATGAGAACAGCAGGAGAATCTTGAGAAATATGAACCTGTAGCACTGGGTTAATGTGTATGGAGCATCACTGTTTGGGGACAACCTCTGCTTCAGGAGCCCAGGGGCATGGCCATGTTTCCAGGGCCTAGAAGAAGGCTGGGTGCATGACAGCTGCTCAGGAAATTGCTGAATGAATGAAATACAGGATCCTTCCTGAGGGAGGTGAGACACCCTGATTAAGCCCTTTGATGTCAAGGCCTCTTTTGGGAGTGAATTTGGCTGGGGAGGGAGCACAGAGGCCTGGAGGTGAGGATGATCATCATATCCTCGGAAGCAGAGTAGAAGAGGGGCCACATAGGAAGTAATTCTCTGACCTGCCAGTCTGATGGGATTTTTTGGAGGAGGTAACATTAAGTGGAGTCTTGATACAAAGGTCTTAGAAGCACATATTTGCCTGGAGGCGGGAACTAAGGTACCCACACAGGAGGGACAGCCTGTGTGGACCCTCAGAGTCAAAAGAACAAGGATAGGTTTGCCAGCCTAGGATGAGGGGTGCAGCCCAGCCAGGGAATGGCCAGAGATGGAGACCCTTCAAAATGGGAGCTGCTAAGGAGCCCAGAATCTAGTTCTAGGGGAGGATCATGGGCACCCAGCCCTGCTGCCAGGCTGGTATCATCCTCAGACTGTGGATGAGGAAACTGAGGCCTCGAGAGGTTAGGAGCTGGTGAGGAGCATGGGCCTGGAGCTGAGTAGACCTGAATCCCCTGGTGTGGCCCCTTTCCTATAGTTCCTTCTGGGAGGTGACTTAACTGCTCTGAGCCTTGTTTCCTCATCTAGAAAACAGTAAACACTATGTCCACAGGGTGGGTGGGGACACATTAGCACTCAGCCCAGCTCCTGACAAGGCATGAGGGGCTGTACGTGGGCGCCCCTGTTAGCCATGTGCTTTGTGACTTTCTATTCCTAACCTAAAGGGAGCGGAGAAGATGACTGAGGATTTGGACTGAAAAATGTCCCGAACTTTGTTTTCTTCCTCCTCTTCCTCCCCAAGCTGCCACTGCACTTCAGGGGCTAAGGACCCAGTCTACAGAAGGATGGCAGCTGAGAAGCCCCTACTCACATGGAGGTAGAACTACTGTTATTTGAGCCATGCCAGCATCCCTCGCTCCTTCCCTACCTCCCATGGAAGCTACTAAACTCTTCCTGAGGCTTCAGAGGCTTATCCTGTATGTCACTGGCAGGGGCACATTATTTACTCATTAACACCTGGGCGTGGATTGGTCTTTAGAATAGAGATTGTGTGGCCACACAGAGAACAGGTCATGGGACAGGTCAGTTTTACTGATTGGGAGCTGAATGGGTAAGCAGCATATGACCTGGGGCAATGCAGCCTCGTAGAGATATAACACAAGCCATCTAGGTAATTTGAAGTTTCCTAGTAGCCACATTTAAAAAAGTAAAAAGAAATGGGTAAAATGAATTTTAGTAATGTATTTTATTTAACCCAATATATCCAAAATAATATCATTTTCACACAAGACACTATTCACATTTCAAGTGCTTATGGTCCCTTGGGGACAGTGCAGTGAGCTTGGGACAGGGAACCGGAGGCCCCATCTGGGGGAGGCTGGTTTTACTTAGGGGGGCCCTGCATTTCGAGGGAAGGCAGCTGGGCTTCTGGGGGGGAACATGTCCCAAAGCAGCACATTAGAGAAGAAGCAGAAGGTTGTGAGACCTGACTGCTGTTCTGGTCCAGTAGCAGGTGTATCATGTATTCCTGAGGGAGCCGTTACACTTGGTGGGCCTCAGTTTTCCTATCTGCAAAATGGGATTATATTATCTCTAAGAGCCATTCTGGCTCTGGTGTTCTCTAATTCCTGAGAGAGACATGAAACACAAATGTAGCCACTTCCCAATTGTGAAGAGAGTAGAGTGGGGCTTGGGGAGAAAGTTCGGGTGACAGGATGGCTGGGCCCCACATGTAAAAATATCTCATTAGAAAGTTCTGTCTGGATGACTTAGAGGAACATGTAAGCTGGTCTAACAGTGAACAATATCCAGTCACCTCTGGGGATGGAAGAGGCCATGTGCTAACTATTATTTTTAAAAAGTGTTTTCATTGTCTCTAAATTTTGAAGCCTTCCTCTTGTTCCTGGGGCATCCCAGATGGCTGTGAATTGCAGCCATAAATTTGGGGAGGGGCTCTCAGAAGTTTTAGAACAAAAAAGAAAATATTTCAGCTCTGTTATAAATGGGCACTTGGCCTGTCCAGAGAGGATGTGGGAAGAGAGAGGAAAAAAGCAGCAGGTGTGTTTGGAGGGAAGGGTGTCTCTGCAAATGTATTTTAAGCTCCTGAAGTTGGAGACACTGGTTTTATTGCACTCTGGTGAGGAGGGATTTGAGGTTTTTATCTCCATGCACAGACTGCTCTGGGGTGAGGGCAAGGAAACTCTCCCTTTCAAAGGAGTGACTCTTCTTTTTAAATTAGATTGTCACTAAATAACTAGATATGCCCACCTGAGGAACCCCCACTCCCACAGTGGAAAGGGCCTGTGCTCTAAGAGCTGGTTCCAGCCCTTCCATTCACAAATGAGGAAGCTGAGGGTCAGAGAGGCCCCACCATTCTCTAAGGTCACCCATGAAGGCAGCTAGGTGACCACAGCCACCACTGTGTCCTTTCTACCACCCAAAGGTGCCTCCGCCGTCTTTTGTCTTCTCAGTCACAGTTAACAGGTAACAGATGACTCAACACACTGCCTTGAACCACTTTTAAATGAGGATTTCTCTTTTATGTTTTCCTAAACTGGATTTTTTATTAACTTTCCACACATTATTTGCTTTGAATTTTTAATTTAGCTTTCGAATAGGTCAATACTGACATAGTTTACAATTCAAAGGGTATGAAAGGACTTTCGAAGTGAAACATCTTTCTCCCCATCTCTTGGTTCTCTTACCCCAAGGTAAACACTGTTCCTGTTTTCTGAAGTATAAAGGTATTTTATGCATGTACAAGAACATGGACATTGTGTATTTAGGTGCATACATGTGCATGTATGTTTTTAAATTTTATACCCAAATGGAAGCATATTATACATCTTCTATTTCACTTCACATTTTCCAGTGAACAATAAATCTTGATGATATCTATCTGAATATAATAACTTTGTTCTTGTTTGCCTGTTTGTTTTGACTACCTATTCCATTGTATGGGTTTACCTTGCCTGGTTTAACTAGTCCTTATTTTATAAATGGAAATTTTGGTTTCCAGTCTTTTGCTTATCTGATACTCTTGGTTTTTTACACAGTAATTTTTTTTAAATGAAGGCAATCCTTGAATTTTCTGAATGCAGACAAATTGATAGCATTTTAAGCTTACTGATTTATTGTTCAGAAGATGCTTCAAATAATAAAATTGCTTATTATATAAGGATTGTGAGTAGAATAAACAATTTTTGCACAGAACTCCCCGAAAAATGACTCACATGGTCAACATTCATTTATTAAACCAGTGTTTCTTGAATTCCTACTATATGCTGAGTCCTGGGCTCTGGGCCAGTTGGTGGTAGGGATGGAGGAGCAAAAGGAAAGGGCTTGTGGGGCACCTTCTGGGTGGTGTCTGGGGGAGACTGGCAGGAGAAGAGGACAGTCGAAGCAGTGTCGGGGAAAGCCTTGATCAAGGAAAATAGAAGCCACGGAGGGAACGTTGGGCCCTTTGAGCTGGAGATGGGGGTACAGGGTGTCAGGAGGGTGTTCTGGGCTGACTGGCTGTGTGTGAACGCCAAAGTTTCCTGACCACAGCTTGTTGCTCCTTGTCCTTGGCCAATCTCAGCTGCTATTCGAACAGGATCCTCTAAAGTGTAGGCTCTGGGACCCTGGCTTAGCCAGGTACAGTCTGCATGTCCCTGGCATGTTTCTTCTTTAGATCACTAAAATTAGGTGTTAAAACATCTCAGAGGTATGCATTTATTCATGTTTTGTAATTGAGGAGCTTCAAAGCCCCTCTTTAGCCCAGGAAAACAGGACAGACTTTATTCTGGACAGCAAGGCTCTCCCTTGAGCGAGTTCCTTCTCAGCAAATGGGCAATGATGGCAGAGTAGCCCTGTGCACAAAGGGTGCTGTGGTCAGTGAGGAGAAATCAACCCCGCTGTGTCAGAGGAGGCACCCTTGACCTGCCTGAACTGGAGACCCCTGGGCTGTCCCTATGTGTATGCAGCTCCTTGTTCCCCTCCTGGAGTGAAGGCGTCTACTTCCCAGGAACACTGGCCCCAGTCCTGGCAGCCTGCCCTCTTATGGGTTCAGAATGCTTTCTGGAAGCAGTCCACTGGCTGCATGTGGACCTTCATCAGCAGGTTTGAAGGCAACAAATTAAAGTTATTGGGGAGTTGCAGATTGGCCCTAGAAACTACCTGTTAAGAAGAATCTTTGCTGTTTTTGTGTGCATGCAGGGAGGGAAGCTGGTATCCTACAGAGCTCACAGCACGTGCTGGAACTCCCACTGTCTTCAGCCTGGGCTACTGGGTTAAGCTCTGCAGGGGATCAGAGGGAGCACAAGACATGGTCTTGACCTCAAGGATGAGTATAGGATTGGGAAGATGATGATGTATCTAAGACATACACAAGCCTTATACCGAAGGGCTGAATGATGTAATGCAGCTTTTAAGGACTTCTCTTTTAAAGAAAAGAAAAGTTGTGTGCCTGGAGTCAGCAGGATGTGAGACTCGGAGTAGACTTCAGAAAGGGAGCATGGTAGGATTGAGAACTGGCATTAATTTAGCAACTGTTCCTTGGCAGGCACAGCCTGGCGGCAATACACTTATTAATTCTCACAGCAACTTTCAATTAGACATTATTATTCCCACCTAACAGATGAAGAACTGAGGCTTGGGTTATTTAGGTGACATGGCTGCCAGGAAGTGGCTGAACTCAGATTCTACAGCCCATATTTTCTCCAGTGCACCTGAACTGAAACCAAGGGTCCTGGAGATGATTCAAGGATGGATGAACAGCCTGTGCAAAGGAGTGGCAGGGGGACAAACACGACTTGTATCTTGCTCAGCAAAAGGCGCATGTAGAAAGCAGGAGGAAATACATTTGGTTAAGGTCATCTTGGAGAATTAATTGCAACAAATATTAACTCTCAGGCTGTGTACCCTCTCTGTTCAGTTTACTTCTGTTTTTTACCTGACTTAGCTCAATATTGGTATGCTTCAGGGGATATCATAATGTCAATTTTTGCATCAAACAATAAAAATTGAGGAAGAGGTATCTACTTGATACCAAGTTTTAAAATAATGTACTTCGGTTCAGAACCAAACAAGGATGATTCTTATTCATTGACCAATATCTCTTTCCTATGACATTTTAGAAAATTGCTTTTTGAGCCCCTTAAGCACTGTTGTAAAAATACAACTACCAGCACAAAGAAGTATCAGTACACTAAGACCAAGGGTTAAAACATCCCAAAGGTGTGCATTTATCCATATTTTATAATTCTGCAGGTGGATGGTTCTATATTTCAGCTTTTCTGAGAGTTATGTGATTTGCCAAAGATCTTGTGGTTCATGGTCAAAGATGCGAATTCTTTTATTATGCTCATTCTCTGCATGGTGTGGGCCAAATAATATGTGCATTGGGAGAAGGGAATGGACAGGAACAGAGGAAAGCATTTGAGGGCTGGTAAGTCCTGTGTAATGATTAGGTTGTGAGATGTGCTGAAGAGATTCAAGGACCCCATTTCAAGGCTCACGTTTGCATAAGCTTCTATCAGTGGATTTATATCCATCTTTGTAATTTCATGGTTTCTCTGTCCTAATACGAACTTGCAGGTAAACATAAATCACTTGAACAGAAAACCCTGCCCATTACTTTTCTGTCCGTCTGTAGCACTTAGGAATCTGTGCCTTACTGAAGTATTATTAGTAGATTCAAATTTCACCTGATGGACCTGATGCTCATCTCTGACTTCTTACCTTGACTCTTGCAGAATATAGAGCACTCCCTGAGAAGGAAGATGCTCCCTAGTTCTCATTTAGCTCTGAGGTTAGGTGTGCTTGTGCCCAGCTTGCAGATCATCTTCTAACTCAGATTTTACCTGGTTTACAAGAACTCAGAAATCGTGCTCACAGAATGGGTAGTACAGATGAGAAAGTAGAGGGCAAAATCCCAATTACTCTCCTTGCTAGCAACCAGAAAATTGATGAGTGTATGCTCGCCTTTGTCCACCTGGAGCCCTGGCTGTTTTCTTAAACTGCTTTGTGAGGGGTGTTGGAGGTGGAGATAAAGATTGTAAAAGTGAATCATTTGATAATATTTCTGCTTACATTATAGAAAACTAAATCACACTGTGTTCTATCTTCTTTGCTTTACCAGAAATTCCTCATGACAGATTCTCATGCACCAGATTGAGCCACCTTGCTGAGTGTCACCTATTTGCAGAAGGCATTAAAAGCCATTGTTTAACTAAAGGCTTTTCTTTTCCTTCCTTACAATTTGCAAGACCTTGCATTTGTACAGAACTGACTCAGCAACATTCTATTTTTGGGAATTTGTTACCTCTTCTCAGATTCTGGACTGTGGTTTTTTTGCTCTTTACTTAGAAATGGCTATTACCTAGATTTTAGCTCCAGGTCTGAAGCAGCCTTACCATGAAAGGGCCCATCTTTGTGCCAGGACTCTGCCACAGCCAGTGGGTACCTGGGTGACCTAGCACCCCTTCCTGCTTGCCTCATGGACAAACTAACATTTTCACCATTACAAATTGTATTTCCCCGGGAAAGTAGCCATTTGAAAGAGTGGTAAAGCATTTGAATAGAACACTCATGCATGTGTGCACGCACATGCACACGCACACACACACACACACACACACACACACACACACACACACACACCTCTCTCTCTCCTCTTTCTCGCTGTCTTTCTCTTTCCCTCTCCTTTCCTCATTAGATGGGATCATAGATGCAAAGCACCTAGCATAATGACTGTCCCAGAGCCGAGAACTAAATAAATAGTACCAACTACTTACTACTATTATAATTATCATGTGCAAAAGGAACTGTAGCCTCCGGTCCCTTTTGGTCACACTTAAGAATCAGAAAGCTCTTTTAGCCGAGTGACCCATACTGTTGTTTTGTATACTCTATCTTTCATACACACACAGTGCATTAAGAGTCTTTTCTTTCTTGGGATGTGTATTAAATTCCAATTTCTGTCAGGAGAATTTGTGCATGGTTTTAGAGGGGATAATTGACCAGTTAGTATGTGCACCCTGATTTTACACACATACGCTTCACTGTTTACAGCACACATTATAACATCTTCAGCCTCTGCCAAGACTGTGTATTTCTTAGCCCCATGCATTTGCATATTATGGGTTCATAATTTCAAATAGCTGTAAAGATCTCTATAGAAAAATGTAGTCACTGTACTCCAGTGTCCTAAATCTCAATGTAATGGTAGAACCGGGCTAATTTTTGACTTTGCTAATGTACCAGCCCTATAAATTTTGCACACATACACATACACACACACCTCTGACTTTACCCTACTTCTAGCAAAGATTTAATAGCTGGACACTGAGTTTATGTTGCCTATTCCCCAGACTTCATTACCTTTCCAAAATATATCATACACCCAACATAATGTACTGGGTTACAGATGATTAAAAGGAAAAGATTTGTCAAAAGAAATGAACCCACCTCATCTGATCTTTTCCTGGTTGGTCCCTTGCTGCCCAGCCTCACCCCCCACCCTGTGGCTTTAGTCATCGGCTGAGCCTCTGGCTTAGGTGAACAACCTGACAAGGCAGAGAGCTCTTCAGAAATTGCTCTTTCAAGCTAATATCACCAGAAAATCCAGCCACCCACACCCCACCCTCTAATCAATCATCGGAGAATTTGCTATTGGCAGCACTTGATTTCTCCAAACAAAACAGAGCAGCAGAAAGAAAAGAAACGTAGACATTTTTAAAGTCTTGTAGGTATAAGACACTTGGATTTTAAAAGCAGTCATATGGAGGTTTTCTTTTTGAAGTTCAGGTAAAAAGGGTGCCAAGTTGAAGTCTATTCTGCTCCATTTCAGTGTAGGGAGTATTAAATAGCCAAACCACAGAAGTCTTCAAACGCAATGGGTGTGGTGGAAATGCTGCAGAAGTCTACTGTCACACAAACTCGGGGACTGCAGGACCTTGGACCTGCCCAGGGTCTGGAAGGGATTCCAGAGGTTTCTTCATTGTGTTGTCTACTTTGCTCTTTGCATATTCAACCAGGAAGTAAATGCTGCAAAAAGAACATTGGGAGCCATATACTGTTTAGGGTAGCTGGGGTGGTCCTGGCTTCCCGAAGGCCAATGGACATGGTTTTCCAACTGCTGACATGGCGGTCTGGGGAATAGGCAGCTGTGACTCAGGTGCCTTAGGCAGCTGGCCTCAGGATGCTTATGTTTGCCTTGCTGCCTCTCAGGTTCTGCCCTTTGGAGCTTATTTTCACTTGGGAATATTTGCTTGGTCCTGTGTGTGTGTGTGTGTGTGTGTGTGTGTGTATGTCATCATCTCAAAGGTGTACCGACAAAAACTTCCTTTAGTTTTGATTCAGAGCTTAATTGCAGAAGAATCAAATGAAATCTTTCCATTTAAAAAATTCTTTTTTTGTAAAAATTTGTCCAAGATATTTGTAAAAATTCTTTCACAGCTTTATAGAGATTATAATTTAGATGCCATAGACCTCACTTCATTTTAGTTTTACAATTAAATGATTAATTTTTAACAATGAATATATTAAGTTAATACATATATGGCAGGGGAAAAGGTGTTAGTAAGGCAAACACGTATGGAGGGAGAGGAGAAGGGAAAGAGAGTGCGTTGTCCCATGCCACCCACAGCCTTGTATTTTGTCATTTCACCTTCCCTGCAGAAGGGAGCCATGTGGGCAGCGGGCAAGGTGGTCGTGGGGAAGGGGGCATACTCTGGGAAGGCCCCTCCTGATTCCACTCGGGTACCCATCTGATGGGTGGGGCTCTTCAGTGCTTGGACCGCAGCAGTTTCTCTCTGGTCATTAGCAGTTCACAAATGCCAAAGTATTGTCACGTCAGAGGCATATTCATTAGCACATTTGGCAAAAACCATTTCCTGTTCTCACTAATAGTCTGTACTGAAGTGGATTTCTGAGGTCATCCAGGCCAGTTCCCCTATATATGCATAACTGAATATTGTTCCCAGAGCTCAAGTAAGTGGTCCAGAGATACTCTTTCATCAGCAATAGAGCTGGAACCAGGTCCTAGTCTCCTGACTGTCCAGGCCAGAGCCATGGCCTTCTCATTGCCCTCAGAATGACCTAACATGGGCATGGGAGAAGTGGGCATAAAGGCAACGTGGAGGTCACCAAAGACCCATTTGTTTCCTTTCAGATGTCTTGTCTAATAGCTTCCCAGCTCAGCTATAGAGACAGCTGCCTTTCCCTACTTTAAAGTGCTCTCGGGAAGAACATTGCATTATCCCAGTCTGATTTTTAAGCAATTTCCATCATCTAGCAACCCAGAAAGGAGTGGCGATCAAGTGGAGAATCCCCTAAATTAGACATTTATTCCAAAAGCAGCCATCCTTTTTGGTCATACCTGAAAATTCAAGCAAGAAATCTTGCCAAACAGAAAAACACAGCCATAGCTTGCACTTGGACTTCAGTGCACAAACCATTATTTTAAATCCTGGTTGCCTTCTGTGTGTGTGTGTGTTTTAAAAGTTCTGAAAAAACTATGTTTTGGGATTTAAAGGGGCATTTCGTCTTCAAGAACTGAAAGCTTTGAAAAAAAAGTTAGTGAAGAACCCAGTTGTAAGTAGATGCAAGTACTTATTAGACCCCAGTGTGTGATGTAAAGGGAAGATCTTATGCTTTGAAAGTGGAACAGTCCTTCCCTCTGATTCAAGGGCCCATCACAGGGACTTCATCCTGCTGGGAGGCTTCCTTGGAAGGCCTTTTCTTTCAGCCTTTGCCAGCTGAGGTGGGGCAGAAAGCCAACTAATGGGGCAGAAAGCCGAGCTCTCCCTCGTGTTGAGAGCAGCAGGGGGAGAAATAGGTAGGCAGCAGGCCCTGAACAGAGGAGCGAAGTCTTGACAGAAAAACAGAGGAAGTCACAGCCAGGACAACTGAATGCTTGAGCTTGTAGGGAGCAGATGGGCCAAGAAGATAGAGTATTTTAGAGCAGTGATTCTCTAAGTGGGGTCTCTGGACCAGCAAGAGCACCATCTCCTGGGAACTTGGGAGAAATGCAGATTATTAGGCCCCACCTCACCGCCACCACCTGAGTCAGGAACTCTATGGGTGGGCCCAGTGGTCTGCAGTTTCATGAACCTTCCTGGAGGTTCTGATAAACCCAAGTTTGAGAACTGCAGCTGTAGAAAGAATGAGGTTTATGTTAAGCCACGACTGATCAGTAACAGCTGAGGGACAGAGTATTGATTCTGCATTATTTTTGTGAATATGGTAATTGGTCAAGTCATGTCTGGTCAGTTTAATAAAGAGTTTTATTATCCCAGAGAACACATAGTTGACTGAATTGCATATTAAAAATTCCATGAATTGGACATTATACTTTGCATTATAACATGTTAAGCCTAAAATACTTTCATGCATTTCTAATAAAATTTTATTATAGGTGCTTCAAAAAACAAAAAATCCAATGACCTATATTCAGAAAGAATAAAAGGGATCTTTAGACTCAGGTTGACTGGCTTTAACTCCTCTTACCAGTGGTGGGAGTGTTAAGCATGTTACTTAAGATTTCTGAGCCCCATTTTTCTTGTTGAGTAAGGGCAGGGTAAAAATTACCTACTTTATGGAATTCTTGAGAGTACATGAGCCTGAGAGACAGCATCTAGGCAGAGTCTACCTCTGGGCCTCTGCCTGGTAGGCCCTTCCGAGGACTTCCCTTTCCTGGGCTGGCACGGTTCTGAGGGCACTGCCATCACGGAGTGGCAGTCACCCAGATGGCCATGGCTCTGCTTGTCTGGAATTGAGCTAGCATTCCAATGAACTAGCATTGGAAGGGATTTTAGGGATCCTGTCCACTCACTTTATTTTATAGATGAGGAAATGGAAACTTGGAGGCTTTAAGCTACACAGCTAGTCATTAGCAAAGAGGACCAGGGCCTGGGGTACTGGAGCCCAGCTCAGTGGCTTTCTTACTTGTGCCATTTGTCCTCACACAGGTTACCCTGTATCACATGAAGGCAAATGTGAGAGCCAGCGAAGGGTCCTTTGTTAACGGCAAAGGCCTTTGGATAGAGGCCCAGTAGCTGCCAGCTGTCCCTCAGTTGCCACTCTTACTGGGCTCTCCGGGCCCTGGCTGTCCTCGTGTGGAGAGCATGGCCTCCAGAGGGATTCAGAGGCAGTCTGTTTTGGAACTAGGCATAAGGACGGCAGAACCATGGCCTGCAAGGGCTGGCCTCAGCCTTGGAGATGGTAGAGCGCAGGTCTTACTCTCAGGGGAGAGGTAGAGGCTCAGCAAGAGCAGGCCCTGGGTGGGCTGGAATGTATTCTGAACATGAAGCTGTTGGAAGGTTTTAAGCAGGTGAGTGATATGCTGTGGTTACAATTTTTAAACAATCACCAGCAGTTATAAAAAAAATTTCAAGTGTTTCCCCTTGGACTGTGACTGGGCATGATAGCAGGAGGGCTTTTGCTCTGCATTTTATTACTCTTTGTTACTGCTTGAATTATTTTGACCATGTCTTACTTTTATTACGTGTGTGTGTGTGTGTGTGTGTTTTAAAAAAAACTAATTAAAAAATGAAGCTCTTTTCTAGACCAAAGAAAAATAAGTTCTGTGGAATATATAGTACTTTGGGAAAAAATGATCAAAATAAATTGCTAACCAAAAAAGGACGCTATTTCTTGCTGTGATTCCATTTAGATAAAAATTTATCTGTGTAGAAAAAGTCTGGAATAATGAATATTAAAATATAAGTAAGATTAAAATTTTCTTGCTTTAGTCTATATTTTCTGTTTCTAGTATGAACGTATATTACTTTGGTAGTTAGAAAAAATAACTATTGATTTTAATTAAAACAGAAAAGAGCACTGGTATCTTTGGATAACCCAGCAGGCTCTCCTTCAATGAGGGCTCCCAGTCCAGCTCTGGGCCCTTCCTGTGGATGCCCAGTTTCATCTAACATCAATGATGGCATCTTTACATACACTTAAACTACTCTTCTGTTGGAAATTTTCTGACTCCAGCTCATTAAACATTAGCATCTCCTGATGTGGAGATGGGGATTCTAGAGAAGCCTGCCAATAGAGAAATAGATCATTCATTCATTCAAAGTTGTGTTATCAAGTGCCTTCTGTGTGTCAGGCAGTGTGCTGGGCTCTGCAGAATCAGTACTGCATTAAGGAGCACAGCGGCTTGCTTTTCCTCTGAGCTCTCTCCTATTTCTTGTGGATCCAGTTGTTTGATTTTGATTAGGAGAGAGCTTCATCACATGTGAACGAGGCTCCAGCAGGCCTCCGTAGGCTGGAGTTTGGACCTGGGGTGGCCTGGATGGAGGTCTGTGAGCGCACCTGAGGGAGTACCTGGGGCCAGTCCTAGTCCTCACTACCACTGAGTGATGAGAAGCCCCTGGATTTCTTCAGGTTACCAGTTGCTTTCTCCTAGCACATCTGTACACGATGGGCTGTATCCACTCAAGGTTCTTCTGTGTATTTACTGCTAGTCTATGACCTGGGTTTTCAAGAACAGCTCTGATTTGTTGTTTGGAAAATGCAGTGACTGTGTGTACATGCAGCCTATGCATCCCCCTCTTGGCAGGCATCAGTGCCTCCCTGTTTGTATCGCAGTTGCTGTAGACAGGGGCTGGAATGGCAGGAATAATGGGCAAGGAGTCAGAAAAAGTGCAGCTAGATATGGAAGATCACTGCCTTCTAGTTCAAGCATCATATGATTCTGTGACTCAACCATAAGGGGTTAAAAAGAGTATATTTGTGGAGCTTGTTGGGGAAGGAGAGAATCTGCACTGGCTAGGGTAAATACTTGTTGAATGGATGGGAGGAATGGGCTTTGAATCCAGTTCATCTGGAGGTCTGTTTGGTGCATGTTCTTCCCATGTGGACCCTCAGCATTTGCCATTTGCTCTTCCCTCCCATCTCCTCTTTCCACCTTTCAACATCTAGCCTAGAAGATTCTTGCTGTTGGTGGTCATGGTGGGGGCAGGGCTTCTTGATCAAGCACACCAGCACTGGTTGTCCTTGGGGTGGATGGAGCAACCCTGGTGATCACAGTCCAGCCTACAGTGTGCTCACCAGAGAGAACAGCCTTGCCTTAGGAAAAACCCCTCCCAGTTGCATTAGACAGGGCTGGAATGGCAGGAATAATGGGCAAGGAGTCAGAAAAAAGTGGGCTTAGGTATTGAAGATCCCTGTCTTCTAGTTCAAGCATCATATGATTCTGTGGCTCAACCATAAGAGGTTAAAAAGAGTGTATTTGTGGGAGCTTATTGGGGAAGGAGAGAATCTTCTCCTCATGGAATCAGGGCAGCTGCAAGGCTGCTCTGAGGGAGCTTGTAGAGATGCATGGTCTGTGTATCTGCCCCACTGGCTGCCTGCAGCATGGCCATGTGGGTTGGCAAGGAGCAAGGAGCAAGCAGCACTGTGCATGTTTGAAACCACAAATCAAGACTCTGCAAATATCGAGGATTTCCTGTTTATTTCTGAACTGCTAGCTGGAATAGGTTAAAGGAACTTTTTGTATGCTTCAGTTGCTTCTATATGTACATCCATCTCTGCCCTTCTAACTTCCACTCCAAATGGTAAGTGCTTTCTGGGCAGGCATACCTTTGTGTAGGGCATATTTTACCTCCTTCACAATAGTATACCTTTGGAATTATAATGGGAATGATTTTTTATGGGGCCATCCATGTCTGGCTGTACCCCAAGATGGGATCTGTTATTGCTTGGCTGTGTACATCAAGTCTGCCAAGAGAGAAACTGAAACCCTAACCTTAGCTCCTCATCATAGTGTTCTCATCCAGTGACCCCATCAACCTCAGCAGAGGTTGTCAGCGACTTCCTAATTGCCGTGCATTGCAGGTCATTGTGGGTACTACTAGGTTTTACGGAAGTCGCAAAAGCCTACAAAAATACTTGAGATCTGAAAAGAAAAATATTGACTTCAAATTGAAAAGAGATCTGCAAACCAGAAAGTAGTAAACATTGAATAAAATGTCTACAAAGCAGAATGTTATGTGGGCTGCAACTCACCTCAGTTCTGCCATCCTTGTAGCAGTCCCGTTCATTGAAGGATGTGGGTACATTTGATATGGTGGCTGGGATGTGAGGTTGCATCTAGCACCACAATTTTTCATCCACCAGTACCGTCTGCCACATCTTGCCCAATCCCTCTCCCAGTTCCTGACCACACCTTCCAGTTTCTGGGGGTGTGGTGACAAGGAGCAGGGGCAGTGCTCTTCTTCCCATCCCACTGAAGGCTCACCCATAGTGTTTTCAACCCTGAGTGTTGTGGGAGTTTTGGGGGACAGTCTGGCTGGTACCAGTGCAGGCCATTTGTCTTGAGGCTGGACTGGCCAAGCACACTTAATCAGACTGAGACAATGGAGATATGTTCTATATCAGAGACTATCCTGGGGCGAGGTGGCTAGACCCCAAGCTAACCCTTATTAAGCTTTGTTTCCTATTTCCATCCTTCTTCCCTTTAATTCCCTCTTTGCAGCCATTCCCAAATCTTGTTGATTCAACCATCTTAAGTATCTTTCGACTTCATCCCATTATCTCTGTGCCATTTTTATGCTCTAATTCAGGCTCTTTTGAATTCATTTAAAATGAATGTAAAAAAGACTGAGGACACAGACAGATTCCCCCTTTCCCACTAGTTCTGACTCTTAAGATTATTGAGCCCCCAGGATTATGTTTCTACTGCCTAAGCTTAAAGTCCAGTCCCCTCATCACCACAGCCTGAGACCTTTTCAAGCCTGGTTCCCAGAACTCCCTCCCAGCCTCACGCAGACACTGCAACCCTGGCGATCCTCGGCTGTTTACTGTTCCTACAGCATATGCCAAACTTTCTCACCGCACTCTCCCCACCCCCTTTTTGGGTGCTTCAAATTAAAAAAATTTTTGTAGATGATTCAAACATCAAAAAGCAAAAAAAGTTCAGTAAGAAGTATTCCCCTCTCCTTAAGCCCCATCAGTTTTTGAAAGATTCTAATTGAATTAGTTTTGTATAAGTTTTTTGGGGAAGTGTCTATAGTTATTCATGAAGGGAAATTCTATATTGACCTGAGTCGGTAGCCCAGTGAGTAATAGGGTTGACAGGCTGACAATTGACTTACGACTTTGAGAGTAAGATACTGTTATATCAGTTTTGATTATGTTATGGAAATCAATTGTGAAGTAATGCCAGTAAATGAAAGTTCGCACTTGGCCTGGCTAAGTTAAGAAGAAAATATTGGGTCAAATTTGAGTTCCTGTTAAACAATGATCAAAGCGTTCACCTTGCCTCTCACTTTTGCATCTTTCAAGATGCAGTATATACCTTGAGAGTATAGAGGAGGAAAAACGAATGTCATCTCTTAGTCAGCTGCACATTTTATCATTTTAGGCCAATTTTTATTTCCAAGCTCTGTTATACTAAGCATTACTAGTATAGTTTTTCCTAACCTAATCTGTGTATAGGCAAAAAATTTCAATTTGCCTACTTAGTAAGGCAAGTTGCTCATGCAGTGTAAACACAGATGTGTTCTCAAGTCATTCGTATGACTTCTGAATTATATTCTGTTATGGGTTTCTGTGTTATTCTTCTTTTGCGGGTTGGATAAGAGAGAGTTGACTGAAAGAAAGTAAAGAATATTTAGCTTTCACCAATGTAGGAAGGAGTGTCATCACTTAGGATGTGTGACAGGAGGTGGCAGGTTTTGAAGGGGCATTAATATAATAGTAGCTGTCAGTGATTTCACTTTCTTTGTTTTAAGGTAAAGAGATTTATATGCTCACTATCAAACACAGAGTGAAAAGTAATCATGGCACAGTGAAGTTTAACAATTAAGAACTACTTGCCTGCATTGTTATTTGTCATCTTTTAGTTATTTTTACCAAATGGTTTTATAAATTTATTATAAAAAATAATAGGTCCCTGCTCCCCCATCCCTATTTTCTTTTCTCCAAAGGCAACTATTTTCAGTTCTTTCTCCTGATTATTATACATATGTCTATATTTCTAAATAGTATACATAAATGGCAACTTCTTGATCTTTCAGTTTTAGGCCTTCTCTATTGGCTTCCTACTAGTGGAAGGTGAAAATTTAGCTCATTTTGCTTCACCTACCTTCCATGCATTGCTACAATACATATATATATATATTCATCAGTTGAATTATTGTTCCTGATTGAATCACTGCCTTCTTGTAAATGGATAATGTGCCTATTTACACATTGCCATGTGACTAGCATCCCTATGGGAAGAATAATATAATTGATATTGAACCTGGCTTGGTCAGTGGGATATGAATGGCAAAGTTATGTGGCACTTAAGAGTCATTGCATGGTCTGAGTGAGTTTCTCTTTTTCTTCTACCAAGAAAGGAGTGAACATGTCCCAAAGAGAGGCTGATCCTTTAGCCTAGATCCTAGGATGAAAGAGACATGTGGTGTGGCCACAGCTGACCCATGGCTGTGCTGCAGTATTACATGAGTGAGAACTTTTATTTTTGTAAGCCATTGAAATGTCTTTTGTTACTGCAATATAACCTAGCAAAGTCTAATTGGTACATCATCCCTCTCATTCTTCCAACATATCTGCATCATAATGTTGGTGAGATAAATGTTGAGTGTTTACATGGTTATGTATATAGCTATGGTTATGGCTATGACTATGGTCTTCCCAGGTGAACAATGTAGTATCTCTTTGATGCTGTTCTTTATTTGAATCACTGTTTTCCCTAGAGTTGATTATTGTATTATTTTTCATTTGCTTAAGATTCCATGTTCTTATTACTAATTCAATCCCCAAATTCCTACAAATTATCTAAATCTCTTCTTAAAATGTTCAGCTTTCATTTCATTCAGAAATATCTCTTTGTATCTCTGAAGCACTCCAATCTGGGATGATTGATCTCTATGCCTGGTGTATAGCTATCACCTTGGGGTTCAACTTTCACCATTCTTGGATTTTCTGTTTTCCATATCTCATGTCTTCCCATTTCTTGCCTACAACCTTGTATTGGTGGATCATAGGGTAGCTTCCTAAGAAGGGGTAAACTTGGGACATAAATTATTTGAAACTTTATACATCTGCAAGTATATTTATTCTACCATCACACTTGACTGGTAGGTTGGCTGGGTATAGAATTCTAGTTTGGAAACCATTTTCCTTCAGAATTTTGAAAACATTTTCCCATTATCTTTTAGAACAGTTTTAGATTTTCAGGATTATTGCAAAGATAGTACAGAAAGTTTCCATGTACCCCAGACTTAATTGTCTCTGTTTTGAATATCTTGTGTTAGTATGGTACTTCTGTCACAATAAACTAACCAATATGGATATATTACCATTTACTAAATTCCATTCTTTATTCAGATTTCCTTAGTTTCCCCTAAATGTCTTTTCCTGTTCCAGGATCCCATACAGGATACCATATTACTTTTAGTAGTCATATCTCCTTAGACTCTTCTTGTTTGTGACTGTTTCTCACACTTTTCTTGTTTTCAGGCATTAGGAGTTTTGAGGAGCAGTGGTCATGTATTTGTAGAATGTCCCTTAATGGGGATGGATCTGATATTTTTTCTCATGATTAGACTGGGACAATATGTTTTGGGGAAGAAGATCACAGAAGTAAAGTGTCATTGTCATCACATCATCTTAGGGGTATATATTATCAATATGACTTGTCATTGTTGAGGTTAACTTTGATCACCTGAGTTGAGATAGTGTTTGTCAGTTTTTTTCATTTTAAAGTTTCTCTTTTTTCTCTCCTTTTCCATAAATTTCTCTTTGAACAAAAATCACTATGCATAGCCCATACTTAAGGAATGGGGAGTTATGTTTACTTCCTTAAGGACAGATGATCTACATAAATTATTTGTCATTCTTCCACACAGGAGATTTGTCTGTTCTCCCCGATTTATTTACTCACTCAATTATTTACTTATATTACTATGGAGCTATTTTATACTTTGGGTTATAATAAAATACTTATTTATTAATTTTGTTGCTTAAATTGTTCCAGTTTTTACTATTAGGAGCTCTTTCAGTTGGCTTCTATATTCCTCTAACATACCCCCATCACTGTGTGTGTGTGTGTGTGTGTGTGTGGTAGTATTTTCTAACTTTTTGGCAATGTAAGATTGCTCCAGGCACATTTTGTGTATTTCCTGTCTGAGGCCTAGAAACCAGCCATTTCTCCAAGAAGACTTAGAGTCTTATAATGGAGAATGGTATTAGAAACCAGGATCTGGATACTACGTGTGCTCATTGCTACTGGGGTGTCATTGCTTCTAGGCCTTCTCAGATGACAAAATAAGGATATATATGTGCGTATATTAACCCAGGTTTATATACATATCTGTAAATATTTCTATATTATGGTAAATAGGCTTTTATAGAGATGTCTCCAATACTAATCCATTGCTCTTGGGTCATTCTAGCCTTTGCTTGTTTGTTACTGCTCATTCCAATAGTGAGAAACCTGGCTTCCATCAGTTCACATCCATTTTTTTGACATTCAATTCCAATATACATATATAATAATTTCAGAATTGTTAATGTATACTTTTGTGGGAAACAACTTTATCAACTAGAGTACAGTTCCTTTGGCCTTTAGTCACATATACTCTATTTATATCCAAAGCTTCTTAGGTCAACACCTTATTCCCCACCCCCTTCAGTGAACTTGTTTCCTATATATAATATATTTAGATTCTATTGTTACATTCTGCATTCCATCCTAGGGTATCTTCACTTCCTAAATGATATAAAAACTTTTTTTCATATTTTAAGTTTTACTTATTGAATATGTTATAGAGTTCCATGGGTTTTGACAAATGCTTAATGTCTTGTATTTACCATTATAGTATCTTAAAGAATAATTTCACCATCCTAAATATACCCTCTACCTGTTCCTTTCCCCTTCCCCCTGAACTCTTGGAAACCACCGATCTGTTTACTGTACCTATAGTTTTTGCCTTTTCTAGAATGTCATATAACTGAAATCATACAGTATATAGCTTTTTCAAATTAGTTTATTTCATTTAGAAATATGCATTTTTGATTCATCTATATCTTTTTGTGATTTGGTAGTTTATTACTTATTGTTGCTGAGTTATATCCTATTCTATGGATGTACTAAAGCATATTTATCCATTCACCTATTGAAAGACATCTTGGTTGCTTCCAGTTTTTGGCATTATGAATAAAGCTACTATAAACAATCAATACAGGGTTTTTATATGGCAAAATTTTCATATCATTTGAGTATATACCTAGGAGCATGATTATTTGGTTGTATGGTAAGACTCTGTTTAGTTTTGTATAAAAGTTGCCAAAGTGTATTCCAAAGTGGATATACCATATTGCATTTTCTCCTGCAATGAATGAGTTCTTGTTGCTCCACATCCTTGACAACAGTTGGTATTATCAGTTTTTGGGTTTTAGCCATTCTGACAGGTGTGTAGTAGTATTCCATTGTTACTTAATTTTGCAATTTCCTAATGATGATGATGTTGAACATATTTTCATATACATATTTGCCATCTGTATATCTTCTTTGGTGAGGTGTCTGTTCATATCTTTCATTCATTTTTAACTGGCTTGTTTGTTTTCTTACTATTGAGTGTAAAGAGTTGTTTGTATATGTCAGATACATATCCTCTTTCAGATGTGATTTTACAAATATTTCCTCCTAGTCTGAGACTTATCTTTAATAGATCAAAAGTTTTTAATTTGGATAAAGTCCAACTTAGCAATTTTTTCTTTCAAACATCTGTGCTTTCCAATGCTTTTGCTATTGGTGTTATATTTTAATTTCATCAGCAAACTCAAGTCTGTGGAGATTTTCTACTATGTTTTCATCAAGAAGTTTTATAGTTTCACATTTTACCATATTTATTTAAGTCTATGATCCATTTTGATTTTTTGTATAAGACATAAAGTCTGTGTCTACTGTTGTAAGCTTCATTTGTTGACAAGACTGTCCATTCTCTATTAAGTTGCCTTTGCTCCTTTGTGAAAGATCAGTTGACTACATTTGTGTAGATCTATTTCTGGGCTCTCTATTCTGTTATATTGACCTATGTGTCTATTTTACTAATACCATCTTGTCTAAATTATTGTAGGATTATAGCAAATTTGGAAATCAGGTGAATCTTTCAACTTTTTTCTTCTCTATTTTGTTGGTTATTCTAGGTCTTTTGCTTTCCGTATAAACTTTAGAATCAGTTTGTCAATGTTAACAAACAGCTTTCTGGGATTTTTACTAAGATGTGTTGAATCTATGGATAAAGTTGGGAAGAACTGACAAGGATAGGGAGTGAAGCTGAGAGGGGCTCTACACCCTGAACTGCAGATGCACAGAATGACGGCCTCCGAGGCTGCCGCCCTCCTCAGGCAGGAGGGGCTCTCCCAGATCCTGACAGAGGTGGGGGTCCCAGAATATCAGAGCTCTTATCAGCCCTGCTTCCAGCAATGGGGCCTGGACTTGGGCTGATTTCAGGCAATCAGGGGCCTTTCTTCAACCTCAAATGTCATGCCCCCAAATGTTAGTTAATCAAATCCAGCTGAGTCATTTGGGATACTAGAGTTTTGCAAGCAATCCGCCTTTTTGGTCACATTTGCATAGTGTGACTGGAGAGGCCTGGAAATCCCTTTCCTCCACATCATCTTCTTGATTATAGACTCTAGACCTCTTTGGATATCCAACTTAGAGGTAGATGATTTATTTGGGTACAGACATAATTCTGTTTGAAATGCAAGTAGCCCTAAGAACATATTTAACAATTATCAGTCGCTAACAACTTAATGTGGATTAGCTTTACATACTCATTAAACTTCCACAACTGGAAAGAGGACGGCCTTTACTTCAAAGCTTCTCAAAGGATAGCCCCAGGGTCACAGCATCAATTTTGCCTGAGATCTTGTTAGAAATACAGATTCTCCAGTCTCATCCCAGAACTGCAGAATCAGAAACTCTGGGGATAGGGCCCAATTGTGTGTTTATAAGCCCTCCAGGTAATTCTGGTAAATACTGCAGTTTGAGAAATGCTGTTCTTCAAGATTAGGAAATTTCAAGAAAGTCCAAGAAAACAAGGGACTTACCTGAGGTCACAGAGCTCATTGATGGCAAAGCTGTCATTTTCAAATAACAATTGATTGCTAGGGTCTGGAGAGGAATTTACATTTATGGGTATCTTTATCCATGCAAATGCCGTAGCAGGAGTATTATTTAATATAATTTCATTTAATCCTGCAAATTGTCCCTAGTTTGTAGAGGCGAAAGTTGAGGCTCGGTGTAGTTGAATAATATATCCAGATAGAGATAAGATTTCAATCTTGATTTCTTTCTTTTTTTGGTTTCTTCTGCACTTACCTATATTTGTTGTGTGTGTGCCTGTGCTCACATGTAGACCATGGAGCACTGACCTTCAGATCCTACTGAGTAGGGTCAGGGGCACTCTAAGTGGTAATGTTAGCATTCTGAGGTTCTCCTCTCTTCTCCTCTCTTTCACCTACTACCTTTCCAGTTTTGCTTCTGGTTGGGTCCTGACTCTAGTCTAGATGAACAGAATGAGAGACCCAGTCTTTCTTCCCACTTTATTTCCAATGGGGGCTGGGAATTGGATTTCCTGGTTGATCTCATGTTTCTAAGGGTCCTTGCTGTTCAAGGAAGGGTCAGAATCATATACCAGCACATCAGTCAGGAGAGACTCGGGGTAGGTGAGGGGTTTCTCACACATCTGGGATGGGGAGCTGTGATTCTTTGGACTTAGAGCCTAGGAGCAGAAAACACTCTAGTTGGGGTGGGTGGGGGAGCGTATACAAAGCCAAACAGAAGAGGAAATTAAAGAGAGGCTCAAGTCTCCCTCCAGCTTCCTTTGCTGAGTTTTTGGCAGGGCTCATTAAAGCCAGCCTGTAACTTTCCAGTCTGTCTGCTCATTGTCTTGCCCAGAAATACCAGATAAAAGGAACCATGGAATGAGGAGTGAGAAACTTGGGTCCCACCCTCAGGATATTCCACCAGCATTAACTCTCTTTCAGGCCAGCATGCTCCCTGCCATCTGCCAAGGTCTGGCTGTTCTAAGAGCTCCTGCCTCTGCAGTGTGCTGGGTGGGTTGCAGAGGGGGAGGGTACAGGGAAGGTATTCTCTCCAAAGAACCCCTCACATGGGCCAGATGTCTATCGCACTGCCTGTCTTGTGCCTGAAATCTTCCCATGAGCACCATTCCTTTGGGTCTTCTTACTAAAGTAAACTGCCCGAGGAAGAGTAACACCTTGTTGGTGAATGCCTTATCAGATTTTAGTTAGGTAGGGGGTGCAGGGGAAAGAGAGGGACGAAAATAAGAGCAGGTAGGGTGGCAGAGACAGACACCATGCTCAGGACCACGTAGCTTGGTGCTGGAAGGGATCCTGGAGATGGTTGAGAAGGGGCTGCTGTGCCCAGGGACAATGAGCCAACAGGGGACAGAACCAGCCAAACCTGGCCTGTTGGCTTCCAGAATAGAGCTCTTTTTAGAGTACAGTGTAATTATGGGTCATTTTGTGCTTCACCTCAAGCCTCCTCTTTTCATGAAGAGTTCTGCAAATAGTTTGAATTTCTCCTTCAAAAAGAGTTGACCTTTTCCAGAAAGAGTTTAACGTGGGCTTTATTTGTGTGGTCATTAAACATCTTCTGTGGTCTCCTGGGAACCAGATGCTGAGGGAGAGAAAGATGAGAAAAACACTTCCTCTGTTTTTGTGGAGCTCATAGTCCAGTGGGCAACACAAAAAAGCAAAACAGAAGAACTAAGATACTGTGTGAGCACAGGCTCTCTTGGAGCTGTAGATGGAGTGCCTCTGGTCAGGAAGAAGTTGCCCCAGGCTCATCTAGGGAAAAAGTGGGAGCTGGGGATGGTGGAGCTGGGAATTGAGAAATGAGTAGGAGTTTGCTAAGCAGATAGAGGAGGAGGAAGTGGAAGATGTAAGGATATTCAGGTAGCAGGGACATCTCAGGTGGGAGGGGACATGGCCCTTCTAGGACCTGCAAATATGGTTGAGTTATGGTTATTAACAGGGTGTGTTTAGGGGAAAGCCAGGAGAGAGGCCAGAGAGGAGGGTTTGGCCAGGCCACAAAAGGCACTGAACATGGCTACCTTAAAGGGTTTGGACTTTATATACTGAAGGCAACAGGGAGCCACTGAAAAGTTTTATTAGTCAGTCAGTGCCAACTGTCCAATAATCAACCCCTAAACATCTTGATGGCTAACCCCAATAAAGGTTTAATTCTACTCCTGTGAAGTCTGATGAGACCACCAGAGTCACAATGGGAAGGAAGAGAAAGATGGAGAAATCATACCAGTTCTTAGCACCTGCAGCCAAGAAGTGACACACATAGTTGCACTCATAGTGTATTGGTCAGAACCAGTCACATGGCCACAGCCTAACTGCAAAGGAGGCTGGGAAATGTCGGGAGGCCCATGCATATTCACAGAGTACTAACAGTCACTGCCACAGACAGTTTTAGGCAGGGAAGTGATGTGGTCTGATGTGTGATTTAGGTTATTCACTCTGGCAGCAGAGTAGAGACTGGATTAAAGGGCTTCAAGCATGAAGATAGGGTGCTGGCAGGAGACGACTCTAATTGTCTGGAGAAAGGGCTCTGCCTGCTCCAAAATTCTCTCCAGACTGCAGCCAAATTAGCATCCAGGCTTTGAAGGCACTGGGTGGAGACAGCAGTGAGGGAGGCACAGCTCTTGGGGCAATGGGAGGTCAGTGAAAGGCCTGGTGACAAGTGCAACAGGCGGTCACATACAGGACTGCAGGGCTGAGTGGCCTGAACTCAGCCCGTAGATGTTATTGGTGTCTTGTGATTTTAGGTCCTCCCTATGGGTGAGCTCTGCCAAGGTGAGGCTCATGTCTCCTTACCTGCATGTTGTTGGCGCTCCAGAGGGCCTCAGTTTAACATTTGTGGAGTGAATGCGCAGTTGGTGAATGATCCATGGGTGCAAATGAGGGGCTTCGAGGAAGAAGGAGGCAGGAAGGAAACATCCTGGGAAACGGTGGCATTTAATGGCCTATCTTCTAAGGAAATAAAACCTCTCTGGTGTTTCTAACCTTCATTGCCAACTATTTACATCTCTTGGGAATAATGAAAGCTGCCACATCAGAAGTATTGTTGGGTATTTTCAGAGGAAGCTTTTGCTCATTAACTTCTGACTATCTGTGCTCATTTTAACCTGGTGCCTGGCTGGTCCCCACTGTTATCTTCCACTGGTAATGACATGTGGATGGCAGCCCCCCACCCAGCCTTTGCCTCCTGATTGCCTTGTGCGATTTCAGCCTCTTATGCCATCCTAAGAGACAAATGTCTGAAAGCTGGCAGCCAGGGGAAGAGGCCCAAGTTCTGGTTTAAACTTGGCTCCTAACTGGATGATCTTAGGAAATCATCCTGTATCCCTGGGCCTCAGTTTCCTCTTCTGTTGGGTGGGCATGGCAGTTTTAAATGAGATGATCTCCAGTTCTTCCCCAGCTCTAACATTTCCATCTCCACAGGATGGAAACTGAAAATCCTAAGTCCAGCAATTTTTGGAACAATGCTTTTTCAACTAGGGTCAGGAATACCAGGAAGCTTATTGGAAGTTTCCAGAAGGTGGACTGGGGCTTGGCAGAGCTCACCAATATTCCTGGGGCTGCAGAAGCTGGGGGTTGTGGTTATTCAGCATGGGCCTCTTCCTTGTCTCACCTCTTTGGGAAACGAACTCCTCTGAGAAACAGGTGAGAGCCACAGATCATCTCTCTAGAAAAACGTGACATGCACAGAACCATGTATCAGACACATATCCCTTTAACATTTAATTTCAGGGGCTCAACACCTCCCACAAATGCAGCTTTAATGAGCTCCTGCTTTTTTCTTCTTAGTGAGTTCTGGATTTCTTTTACAAATTCATTGCTTGCTCCTGTGCCAAGCAGTGGAAGAACCTCAGGAGGCCTAAGGGAAGGCCTCTGAGGTGTTTTCTCAGACCTCACAAGGGGCTGGATAAATACTCTCCAAAGAGAGGCAGCAAATCACATCAGACTTAAAAATCACTGCAAATACATATGACAACAACTCAAGGCACTCGATAGGGGTGTGTGTATGTGTTTGTGTGTGTTTGAGAGAAACAGAGAGAGTGTGTGTGCATGTATATTAGCACTGTTACCTTGATAACACATTTTCTGGGAGGGATTCTCTCCTCTTTTTTTTAAATTAAACTTTTTATTTGGAGGTAATTGGTGATCCACACGCACTTGTAAAAAATAATACAGAGGAATCATGTGTACCCTTAACCTAGTTTTCCCCTATGGCAGTTTCTTGCAGAATTATAGTACAAGATTACAACCAGGATATTTGACCCAGTCAAGATGTAGAACATTTCCATTGCCACATGGCTCCCTCCCATTGCCCTTTGATAGTCATATCCACTTCCTTCCCTGCCCTCATTCCCCACTTAACCTCTGAAAACTACTAATCTGTTCTTCATTTCTGTAATTTTATTATTTCAAGAGTGTTATGTAAATGGGATCATACAGTATGTATGTAATCTTTTGGGATTGAATTTTTTCACTCTGCGAATTCCCTGAAGACTCATCCAGGCTGATACTGTAGTAATAGTTTTTTCTTTTTAGGGCTAACTAGTACTCTGTGGTGTGGAGGTACCACCGTTACTCACCTATTAAAGGACATTTGGATTCATCTTTGACTCATGGATTATTTAAAAGTATGTTGTGTTTCCAAGTGTTTAAAGATTTTCCTATTATCTTGCTGTTACTGATTTCTAGTTCAATTCCACTGAAGTTGGAGAACACAATCTGTGTTAAATTCCAAATTCACCAAGGTTTGTTTTATGATATGGGAAGACTGAAAGTAAAAGGATGAAAAAGGATATGCAAGCATTAAGGATATGCAAGGATATGTTGGTATATGTTCTGTGGGCACTTAAGAAGGATGTACATTCTGTTGTTGTTGGTTGATGGTGCTGTTGATTATTCTATATCCTTGCTGACTGTCTAGATGTTTTATTAATTTTGAAAGTGGAGTGTTGACATCTGAAAATATACTTGTGGATTTATCTGTTTCTCTTTACAATTCTATCAAGTTTTTCTTCACATATTTTGCATCTCTGTTGTTGAGTATGCATTTAGGATTGCTATGTCTTGGTAGATTGGCCTGTTATCATTGTATTATATGCCTCTCTCTCTCTCTGTTAATTTTTTTCACACTGAGGTCTACTTTAACTAATATTGATGTAGCCACTCCTACTTTCTTTTGATTAATGCTTGCATATCATTTTTCATCCTTTGACTTTCAGTCTTCCCATATCATTATACTCTAAGTGAATTTCTTGTAGACAGAAAATAGCGAGTCATGTTTTGTAATTGGTATATATTATTTACAATTAATGTAATTATTGATATGTTAGGGCTTCGGTATATAATTTCATTTGTATGTTTTCTGTTTGTTGTCTCTGTCTTTGTTTTGTTTTCTTTTTCCTGCCTTCTTGTGGGTTAAACAATTTTTAGAATTCTACTTTTGACTTATCCATACCATATTTCAGTTTATACTTTTTGTATAGATTATTTTAGTCTTTGTTCTACATAGTATATTACATGTTCATAACTTACCACTGTCTACTGGTATCATTGTTTTACAAATTTGAATGGAATGTAGAAACCTTACCTCCTTTTTTGTCTTTTTACCCTCCTCCTGTTTATAGTGTAATTGTCTTAAATATTCCCTCTACATACATTTAGAACAACCAGCAGTGTTATACTTTTTGCTTCAAATGCCAACTATAATTAAGAAATTCAAGAGGAGAAATAAAGTCTATTGTATTTACCTATGTTGTTGCTTAGCTTGTTCCTTCCTGATGTTCCAAGGCTCCTTCTTTTATCATTTATTTTTGGTTCAGCCATCCTTTTAGGGGCAGGCCTGTAGGCCACAAATGCTCTTCACTTTCTTTCATCTCAGAATGACTTGATTTCCTCTTCATTCCTGAGGACACTTTCACTGGCTGTAGGAATATAGTTTTATGGTTATTTCCACATTTGAAATATGTTGTGCTACTTCTTTTTGGCCTCTGTGGTTTCTGGTGAGAAGTCTGCTATCCTAATTGTTTTCCCCCTGTGGGCAGGTATCATTTCTCTCTGGCTGCTTTCAAGATTTTTTTATTTTTTGTCTTTAGTTTTCTGAAGTTTGATTAACCTATGTCCTGATGTAGTTTTCTTTGAGTTTATTCTATCTGAGATTAATTTAGCTTCTTGAGTCTATAGGTTCTTTTCCAAATTTGGGAGGTTTTCAACTGTTGAGCATTTCAGCCTGTCTTCTTTCTCCTTTCCTTCACTGACCCCAATGACAGGAACATTAGATGTTTTGTTATTGTTATAGTACTGCAGGTCACTGAAGCTTTGTTTTTTCAGTCTACTTTCTCTCCATTTTTCAGATTGGCTATTTTTCATCATTTTATCTTTGAGTTCATTGATTCTTCCTTTTGTCCTCTCCATTCTGCTATTAAGCTAACCCATCAAATTTTATATTTCAGTTACTATATGTTTCAGTTCTAAAGTTTCCATTGGTTATTCTTTATATCTTATATTTCTTTGGTAGACTTCCTGGTTTTAAAAAATTATTTCAAACATGTTCATAGTTGCTTGTCGAAGCATTTTTATGATTGCTGCTTTAATATCTTTGTCAAATAATTCCAACATCTCTGTCAGCTTGGAGTTGACATCTATTGATTATCTTTGTTCATTCACTTTGAAATCTTCTTTGTTCTTGATATAATAAGTGATTTTTGAATGAAACATGGACATTTTGAGTAATCTGTTTTGAGACTCTGGATCTAACTTAAACTTTCCCCTTATGCTGGCTTTTTTCTTTTTTTTTTTAACATGCTCCAGCAGGGAGGTTGGGGGCCCTGCCTCATTACTGCTGGGGGTGTTGAATTACACGTGTCTTCCTCAACCTCCACAAATACCTTTCTGGCTCGGAGAACTTGGAAAGTCCACTTTGTGAACTGCTCCCCATGTGACTTTTACTGACACCACAGGTGTTGAGGGTGGTCTGATCACTGCTGAGCAGTGGTGAAAATCCTGACTTTCCTTTAGGCCTCCTTGCTACCACTCCAGCAGGGAGGGATATGGGTGCCTCATTACTGCTGGGTGGGAGTTAGAGTCAGGCTTCCATACTTGGCCTTTGCTAGTGTGGGTGGGAAGGGGGGGTCACAGACTTTATCTCAAGTGTTTAGGTAAATTAGAACACTTATTGTCCAGAAATTCTGTCTTTCTAGGCTGCCCTTTTCTTGTCTTTTGGTTACAAAGAGCAGGCTTTTATTGGGGCTTTTTTTGCCTGTGCTCATTGATATTTTCAAGTTGCCAACTTCTTTAGCTTCAAATCTGTGCTATATTAGACCAAAAGAAAACCCAGGACCTTCACCATCCTGTCATTCTTCAGGTCTCAAGGTCCCTAGCTGGTTGCTTCTCTTTACCTTTTAGATTTATCTTATGTGTTTGTTTTATGCATAAATTCCAGGGTTTTTAGTTGTACTTGCAGGAGGTATAGGGAAAACTATTTCTGTTCCATCTTCCTAGAAGTGAAAGTTCTCTCTACTTCTTTTACTTTATTACTTTTTAGAATGTTGAGAATGTAGTACATGTACTTGGGAAAGTTTTTAATGGTATATCTGGGATACAGTTAAAAATCTCCTTTCTACTACTGTGCCCTGACAGTGGTTACATGGTTCCTCTGCCAGAGGCAGTCACTGTTACCAGCACCTGTGGGCCCTTTTAAAGAGTGTGTGTTTGTGCACACACATGTATTTTCTTTCCACATATGGTCGTGGCACCAGTTTAAAACTCCACCAACCATGGATGAGAATGGTATTACATACTCTGGTTCATATTCACCAGCCCTATATATGAAAAGCTGGATCTCTTTGTAGTTTTAATTTGCATGTCCTGTACTGTGTAAGGATGACCATTATTTCAGATGTGTGAAATTCATTTGTGTTTCCAGCTTTGTGGACTGACAATTTCATTTATTCTTTGTTGTACATTTCTTTATTGGGCCTTTCTTTTGGACTTTCACATGTTTGCACATCCTCATTATTTACCACAGTAAGGAAATTAACCCTGTGCCTGCCATATACATTGCAAATATTTTTTTTCCCTGTATTTTCATTTATCTTTTGACTTTATTTTCTGGTGTTATATATTTAAAAATTTGAACTAGATGTAGCCTTTTAAAAAATGACATTTGAATTTGGGACATGCTTTGAAAGTCCTTTTATTTGAAGACTTATAAACATTCTCCCACATTTTTCTTCCAGCTCTTTTCATAGTTTCTTTCTTTGTTTACATTCTTGATACATAGGCTCCACATTTTTCCCGATGATTCCTGAGTTGTCTCAACACAATGAGTTAAAAAAGTCTATCTTGCCCCCAGTGGTTTGAAATGCCACCTTGATTTATTGCAGGTCTTCTCTGTGTAGGTGCTTATCTGCCTTGTCAGCAAATTGCAGCTGGCAGCTGGTGGCCTGGAGAAGCTGTGCTGGGGTCATCTCAGAGCCATCTGTAAAGGAAGGACCACTTTTAGAGAGAGAGATAAGGAGCAAGGGTGCCTGCTCCTCCCCACCTTGGAGTGCTTTTTGGTTTGATCCCATGAAAATGGGCTGAGCCTTTTTCAGAGACATTGTCCAACCATCTTGTCCCCTGATGGTAGGAGGCCCCTCTGTCTGCTCCTCACATGAACCCATGGTCCTGCTCTTTTCTGAAATATCTCCTCCATCCATCTTTCATTTTTGTTCCCCTCTTCTGCCCCTGACCCCTGTTCACTTCAGGCCTTCACTGTTAAGAACTATTTTTTGAGCACCCTCCTACATGTTTGTTTCAGTTAGCTCTTGCTGCCAAACAAATCACCAGAATCTTAGTTGCTTAAAACAACATACAATCGTTATCTCAAAGAATTATTATTTCTGTGGGCCAGGAGTCCCAGCTCAGCTAAGCTAGGTCCTGGCCTTAAAGGTCTCTCATGAGGCTGCAATCAAGGTGTTATCCACCTTGATTGGGTTGGGTTCTCATTTGGAGGCCCAACTGGGGAAGGGCCCACTTCCATTTTCATGTGGTTATTGGCAGCATGAAGTTCCTTGTGCCGGAAGGACTCTCATGGTGGCTTGCTTCTTCCAAGCCAGAAAGGGAGGAAGAGAGCCTCTACTGCCAGTATAGTAGCAGGACAGAATCTTACATAAATTAACATGATGACAGGAGTGACAACCCCTCACCTTTGCTATGGTTAGAAGTCGGTCACAGGTCCCACCCACACCCAAAGGAAGAGACTTGCTCATAGATAATGATCAACAGGAGGCAGGGCTCACAGGGCGCCCGTTGAGTCTGTTTGCCACAGTGGCTGTCCTCCCTGAAGGTCTCTCCACAAACCATATTCATTTTCCAAGGCATATCTCTGACCTCACTAGTCTTCTGCTCAAAAGCCTGCATTAGTTAAAATTAAAATTTTCTTATATTAGCATTCAAGCTCCCTCCAAGAGCTGTCCAGCAATTGTCTGTCAAAATTCCCAGGGCACAAAGCCTTTAACCCAGATTTTATCACAGAACACTACTCCCACATGGGTGAAATAAGGAATGCACAAGTGTAATCACTGCAGAACTGTTTTAAATAACAAAAGAATGGAAACCACCCGAATGGAGGAGACTGGTTAAATACATTCCTGCACGTCCCAACTACATAATACTAGACAGCCATGAAGATGAATGAGGCAGCTCTTTAGAAACTCACGTAGCAGCGTCTACCCCAGTGGTTCTCCAGGTGTGTTCCTGGAGCAGCAGGAACTGCATCACCTGGGAACTTGTTTGGAAGTGTACCTCTGCAAACCTCATGCCAATACTCCAGAGTGGGGCCCAGCCAGTTCTGTTTTAGCAAGTCTGACTGGGAGTACTGGTGCACACTCCATTTTGAGAAGTACTGGTTTACAATATATGTAATTAAAGGAGGAAGGTAGTAAGATGTGCATAACATGCTCCTATTTGTGCATGAAAGGTGAAAGAGGTATATAGTGACTTAGATGTGCCTAAAATATCTCTGTAAGCATATGTAAGGAATGGCTAACATTAGCTGCCTTTGTAATGGGGAATGGGACTTCTCACTGTATCCGTTTGTATCTTTTGAATTTGAACCATTTAATTTATTACTTATCTAAAGTACTAAAATATTTTTTTCCATTTGAACCATTTTAGCCCCCCACCAATCAGATCCCATCCTTCCTTATGAGCTTTCTCTGTCACCTATTATTTGGCCTCTTAAACCAGTCAAACATGTCTCTGCACTGTCCCTTGGATTTGAGTCACATTTCCTGGCTATAGGTCTTTGCTTAGTTCTCTGCCCGCATCTGGATTGCCCTTTTCTCTGAATTGTGAAAGCCAGCTCAAAGGTCAGACCAGATGCTGCCTCCTTTGGGAGATTTGCCTGACCCCTCCCTGCAACCAGGATGAATTGGCCCTTCCTCCTGGCTGCTCCAGCCTGGGCCTCTCTGTCTGTGGCTCATTGCACATCTGTCTTTACTGGACTGTCAGCTCTCTGCAGGCAGGGACTTGGCTTTGCCCATCATTAGGTCCCCAGAACCCTGTACGACCTGCATGTTGATACCTAAGAATCTTTCAGCAAATAACTGAGTAAATAAGTGAATGATGGACATGGAGAGGGGGACATGGGGACACAGAGTAGCACTGACAGCGAACAGTCCTAAGAGTGGTAATTGTCCAGGAAGAAGAATGAATCTGAGCAGGAAATATGGAGAGAGGCTACAAGAAGAAGCTGCTAGTGACTGGGGTTTCTGCCAGGTTTGGTTTGGGGCTAAGCCATCATTATTGCCTTGAGCAGTGGGGTGGAGGGGGCAGAGGAGGGCACACCTCACCTGGAAGGCCATGGGATTTATTCAGTTTTATTGGGGGGAAGGAATGGAGTTCCTTAAAAGAGGCCCATGTGCTGCTATGGGACGTGAGGGTGGTGGGTGGGTAATTGAGGGATGGAATGTGTGCCTTAAAAAGGCCTCGCACAGACTGGTGGAAGGGCAGGCTGTCGTACTAAGAGGGGTTTTCTGATAAAATTTAGTGTGGGTAAAGATATTTTTTAATATTAAAAAGAATATGCCTCCAGGAGCCATTCTGTCCCAGCCTCCCTCCACCTCAAGAAGGCATCTGACATTTCCTGCACATTTTAACTTTCTAACCAAATAATGAAATAATTATATTGGCTCCTCAGTCACAGGATTCATTTTCTCTCATTCCTGGGCTTCAAAATTCATCTCATATTTTAATCTGTTTTGAGCTCTTTTCAATTGCCTTGGAGACGGAGCCCAAGGCTCCCCGAGCTCCTGTGGCCTGGGGCTGTTTGGTTTTGGTTCCTGTGGGGTATTTTCTTTAATAACATGGTCCATCCTGCAGCAACAGGAGTTTTAGGGGCAGCAGGGGTGGGGTGGGCCTCATGCTTCGTGGCTTCCTGACAGTAAATTAATGTCCAAATTCCGACTCTGGGGATCCTCGTTTTCTATCTTCCCGTTAAATGAATCCTCCCTTCGTAATTGTATTAATGCTTGAAAGCAGACCCCCACAGAAATTCTCTCTCGGCTACGCTAGGCTGCGTGTGTCCTCCCTCCCCTGAGCATTGAGTAAACACAAAAAGCGCAACAGCGATGAAACCAGTGTTTTGGATTCTGAATATCTTTCAGGCATGTTCTGAGCCCTTGACACGAATTAATTCATTCAGCTCCACACTCCCCTCTAAGGTGGTATGAGTATTGGTGTCCCCATTATTTTGATGAGTAGACTGAGATAGCGAGAGGTTAAATAATTCTCAAGAGCTAGAATACACCTAAGGTCAGTTTCAACCAGTTTAACTCTCGATTTTCTCTTTTTGTGTGTGCAAGTCATAGCTTCCCAGGCTGGACAGTGGGCCCTCGGGGTGGGCCCCAACCTCAGAGTGGGATGACACAGTGGTGCTGTCATAAATACTTGTGGGTTGCTGGAGCTCCTTGCGTTAAGAGAGGTGCTGTTCAGAGCACAGGGAGGGAAATCTTCTGTCCTTTTCTTAGAGCCAATGGCTGATCTGGGAGTGGTGGTTGGAATTGCCTGAGAACTTACCCATGCTCATGTTTTAGGTCGTGACCAGGCACGGTGATGCAGGTGTCAGAGCTTCCTCTGTGGGGCTTGGAACTGTGGTGGTGTTGATTGTTGGGGAGAGCATGGTGCACATCAAGGAGCACCCTGCGATGGGGAGGTGAGCTCACTGGGAAACGAGGGGGGCCATATATAGGAAGGCCTTGTCAATGGGGGCAGTGGGAAGGGACCAGAGTCAGCACTGTGTACCAGGGGTTCCTCTCTGGCAGGGGGTTTCTGATCCTCTGGTTGGGCCCTCTTTGCTCCATCAAGATGACCAAGCTTGGGGCAGGGGTTTCACATCTTCCAGCTTCAGTTACCTCCTCTGCAAAAGGGGAGAAACACTCAGATCTGCCTTCCCTGTGGCAGAGTTTTGGGAAGGTAAAAAAAAGGGGTGTCCCCACCAGGGGCAAATCCTGCATGGTGGGTACTACTGAAATTACAGGAGGGGAAGCCATTTCCCCTGGGCTTCCTCCTGATCTTCTGGCTGATGGCCTCGTGTGTTTGGCCAGACTTGCCAAATCTGTGCAGCTTCTGCGCCTCCCTTTTTCCTCCATGGCTTTTATGGTGAGCCCTCTTGGGCTCTCTTTTCCTCCATATCAGGGTTCTGAGCCCTCCCTTTGCAGCTTCCCTGGATGTCTGCAATGCTTGGGCCCCACCCCAGAGGTTCTGATTCCATGGTCTGGTGCAGTGTAGGCTTTGTATTTCTTTAAAGGCTCCCCAAGGGCGTCCACTGTGCCCCTCATTTGAGACCCACTTTCCACAGCAGAGCAAACTGCACGAGTGGAGAGAAGACAGGAAGAGGAGGGTAGTCAGAATCTCCAGGACTGCATACCTAGAAAAACAATTAAAAGCATGTTTATTAGGTGCTGTGATATGTTTTAGGTCTGATACCGGATGTAGGTGAAATAAAACTAAAGGAGTGCATTAGATTTGTATGTTTAGCGAACTACTCTGTGGATGAGTTAGCTGTCGTCTCCTCTGCGATCTGAGAGTTGGGACCTGGGAGCTTTGAGGTGGGGCGGTGCCTGGCAGACTGCTTACCTGGACTGGCTCCATCATTTACTGCTTTGTGAGTCTGGGGCAGTGACCTGCCCTCTGTGGACTCGGCTTCCGCATCCGTCACATGGGAATCTTGGTGCCCGTCTCACAGAATCACTGTGAGGAACAGTGAGATCACTCATGAAAACCTTTTGAGAAAGCAATACTTCTATACAAATGAAATATTGCATAAAAACAGTTGTCTTCTGTATTATGTGAACTGTGACTCTCCGAACACCATCCCATCCCTTAGGAGTTTTGCCTCACACAGGGAGACCAGATGTCCCACATTCCTGGTCTCCTGCCCACCATGTGCATTCCAGACTTCCTCTGCTCCTGGCACCACTGACCAGCCCCCTTTCCCCTAACTCCTGGCTTCAAATTCCATCACCCTCCACTGGCTTCTTCCCCTCCGGGTAGAAACATACTCCCCTCTCCTGTAGTAAAAATAAAACACAACTGTGACCCTTGGGCCCCACTAGTTTCCATCCTTCCACCTTTGCCTTACAACCAGATCTCTGGGAAAGGTAACTCATGTGGAGAAGCTACCACCAGTGACCCATGGCCCCCAGCTGCTCCATCCTGTACCTGAGGTCTTGGCAGTATGTGTCCAGCGGACCACTCCCTTCATTACACAGTCCTTCCGCACGCTCCTTCGCATCCTCCCTCACCTTTCACCCTCTCCTCACCTTCGGTCAGTCCTAGGGACTCACTTCTTAAGTATTTATGAGACCTGTAGCCTCCCTTCGGTGTTCACTGCCACTACCTTGGTTCAGTCCCTCATCTCTCACCTGGGCTACTGATCCTATGTCTTGAGGTGTCCTGACCTCCCTCCCCTGGCTGCCTCTGTCTTCCAGGGTCAAGTCCAACTCAAAGCTCTTTGTACTCTGGCCCAACTACACTTCCAGGCTCATGTCTTCAAGTCTTCTTTTTACATTTGCATTTATTCCTCAGATTGTGTCATGGCTCTGGGATTTTCCATGTTCTGTAATGCCTCCCTAGTGCCCTCCCTGCCTACCACTAGCCCGACCTCATGCTAGGGAAATGTTTATTTTATGAATCGCAGCTCAACTGTCGACCCCAAGAAGCCTCCCCTGCTCCTCTGCTCCATCCGCAGACAGGGTTAGTCTCCCCTTGTCTTGCTCTGGGCCACTGCTGCCCACAGACTCCCCTCATGCTGTGTTATGCACACAGCCTTTGCCTCCCCGGGACCTGGGAGCTCATGGGAGGAGGGTTCATGGGTGGTGCTCTTTCTTGCAAGCTCTCATTCTCAGGTTTACATAGCTGGGTGCAGAGATGGTAGATGTTTGTAGAACTCAATTGAGTTGATTGACCTGCAAAGGATAACTGAAGCACCATGATGGCCCATAGTGACTCCAGGATGCTCAAGGAAATGTCCATTTAGCTTCATATTGTTGCAGCATTCCAGTGCTGGGAAAAGTACTTCCCAGCCCTGAAATGCTAGGATCATTGCTAATTCACAGTTAGTGAAAGTCTTGACTTTTTCAGACTCTGATTTCAGCAGACAGCAGGGAGTTTCCTCCATAAAGGTCCTATTCATGAACTATTCTAGATATACCCACATCCTAGGATGCTGTGGCTGGTCCTGTGGAAGCAGCTAGAACACCCGCTCTGAGCTGTGAGAAAGCCCAATGTCTTGTGTGCTTTTCTGGATTATTTTCCCTGGGTCTAAATACCTCTGATAAGTACCCCAGAAGGTCAGTGGTCTCTGGTCACACCCTCCACCTCATCACATGATTTCTTGTTCCTATTTTATGCCACCCCCGGCTTCCTTTCCAAGTTCTCTCCTGTCCTTTTCTCCTTGGGCTCAAGGGAAAGGGTGGCTTGTTAAAGTCATAAAGCATCCTTGTAGAACTGAGGCCATCAGCTTTTGGACTTTCAAGGGCCCACACTTTGAGGGCAGGCCTTCTCTGGCCTTTAATTTCTTTGATCCTTTGGAAGGTCCAACTGCTGTTAAATTCATTCCTGAAATTTTCCTGTATGCATCCTGACTGTCTCACTCTAATAGTGGCATCTGGTTTCTGTCCCTTTTGCTGTCACTATAAAATCTTTAATTTTATTTCCTGTTATATCTATAAATGTACTATGTTATATATCAGAATGTTGTTATATATTGTAAGATTGTAATGTTATATATTGTAATAATGTCCCCCTCTCATTTTCTTTGAAAATCATGTTTTGATCATCTTCATAGTTTCCTCCTTCTATATCAGATCTGAAAGCTTTCCTTTATGCTGGGATGAACATGACAATTAAGAGGCAAGTTTGGCTTCTCCAAGGGGAGGGAAGGGATGGTGCACTGATGAAGGAAGGCCAGGCACCAGCTCTGAGCTGCAGCAGGGTGCATTCGTGCTCATCTGCTCTTTGTCTTCTGGCCGTTGGCAGGATTGTCCTTCCCACATTCTTTGCTGTGGGGCGGGGCAGTGAGGCAAGTTCTGGCCACTAGTTGTGAGTGGCATGCTGGGGTTCACTTCCAGGTTGGAGCATTGAGTTTCCACTACTAAGCCCTTCAGAGCTGGCAGGACAGCTGGCTCCAGTCAAGACTGTCAAGCTACTGCATCGTCTTGACAGCCAGAGGGACTGTGACAAGCCCCATCCATGGTAGTTGGTTACTCTTACTGCAACACAACTTGGCCTCTCCTGACTCACATAGAAATGGGTTCTATTCCTACAAAGAGTTGTGCTACATAACAAAAATGTAAACAATGTGCCATTGACTTAGAGCAAATATGAAAATGAAAAGTTTGGTGTATTGGTGGACATGTGCTGTGAGCCTGAATTGTACTTTTGTTATCTTAAGCCACTGAGATTTTGGAGTCATTTGTTTTACTGGCCTACCTGACCAACACTGGGAGATGGGAAGGGCCTGATTGAGGTTGTGTGGAACGGTTTGAATACCAGCGGGGCCTCCCTGGAGCCCCTGCAAGCTCCTTGCCTTGGCAGTCACCTTCTGTGCCGTTGGTGGAGGGCCAGTCCCATGTCCTGCCCTGCTGGGGGCACCTGGTGAGGATTCCCTGTGACCCAGAGACCGAGCAGGCTTGTTTTCTCCTTGGAGTTCTTCTTTGTTTCATTGTCACCTTTTCTGTGTCAGTGTCAGGGCTCTTCAGAGGCAGAGGTGAGAAATTGTGAACTCGGTGTCCCATTTCCCAGCTGTGTTTCTCTGGGGCTTGGCTCTGAACAGAATTAATGAGAAGGTGAAGTTTGTCCTTGTGGCATTGCCCCTAACCTCACCCAGCCTTACCCCCCATTGCTCTCGCCCCTCGCCACCTGTTCTGCAGGCAGCTGTTTGCTTCCCATCCGAATGTATACATTCCTTCACCCCTCTGGGACAGACCTTCCTTCCCATGGGTTTCAGTCTGATGATGGGGTAGATTAACCTCAGTGCATATGCTAATCACAGAGTGCAGGCTGCCTGGGGGGGTTGTCATTCATTTCCCAAGTGGTTATTGAAGTTTCTGGTGCACAGCACTGAACGTATTATTAAGGGAGGGTTTCATGACTAAGGCCTAGCCCTTCCTCTAGGCCCTGGCAGTCCAGTGGGGAAGGAACAGGGCTGGGCAGGCAGGTATTGAGAAGTCTGGTGTAGGGTAATGTGTGTTAGGAACCATGGCCAGGATCCAGGCTGAGTGCCATGGTGGCTGAGAGGGGAGAGTGCTCTGTGCTCTGGAATGGTCAAGGAATGCCAAGTCACTGCGTGGGGGCCTTCGTGTCCCCATCTGTCAAATAAGGAGGGTGGGCTCATTGATTGTTTTTCAGATTGCCTCATGATAAGAATTACCAAGGAGACTTGTTCAACATCAGAGTCCTCAGGCCCCTCCTAGAGTGTGGATGCTGTAAGTCAGGAGTGGGGTTGGGCACCTGCCTCTTTATTTCATGTCTGGCCCAACTCCGCCCCAGGAGATGGGATGCAGGTGTGTAGCTGGGGCAGGCTCTGGAAGGTGTGGGGGACTCAGAGGAGGAACTTCTAGATGCCCAGCTGTGTGTTGGAAAAGCACTACCCCAGCTGGGGCAAGTCACTTGGTAGGGAGATGGCAACATCGTTAAACTAACTGGTTGCTGAATAATTTACCCTCCCAGTGGGGCCAGGGGAGGGATTGCTGAGGGGGGTGCCCTTGGAGGAGGGCTGAGGCAGCCCGGCTGCCCTGCACTGCTTGTGTTCAGCCTTAAATGATAATGCTTCAGGGTGCGGGGATGTTTCTGAGTGAGTTCACTTTGTGATTCCTGAGAACAAACACGGGACTTGGGTCCCCATGAGAGACTAATCAAATGAGCAGCCGCTACCGAGCCGCCCCGTTCCTAGTCGGAAAACCCAGCTAATCAATTCAGCAAGCCCAGCAGGGCGCACGGAGGAGCCTATGCCTCCCCAGTTCTCCAACTTCCTGTGGGTCAGAACTGCCCTTGGCTTGCTAGAATGCTAGAAGGGTACAGGCCCCAGGTCCGAAGGGTCTGATTCAAGAGGCTGGGGGAAGCCAGAGAATTTTCATTTCTAATATGTTGCCAGGTGCCGCGCTGCTGGTCCCAGAATCACACTTTGAAAGCCAATGCCAAATTCTCAGCCCATGTGGGGGTGGTCTCCACAGACTCAGGACCCAGTAACTACCCCCAGCCCACTTAATACTCCAGTTGGAGACCTGTTCCCACCCACCCAGATCAAGAGCACCAAGTAGTGACTGTCAGAGTCACAGCATGAGCCAAAGATGTTAAACACCAAGGCTGTTAGGGAGAGGGAGTGTGCAGTAGTGGTCGGGTTGGGGGCGGGGGGCGTCCAGGGCAGAGGGGCTGTGAGGGCAGCAGACCGGGATTACTGTGCCAGGCGCTGCACACACGTGACCTGGGATGGGCAACATGGCGGCTTCGGTGACTGGGAGGGCCCTCCGGGCTGGCCCAGTGTGGGGCCCCAGGTGGGGAAGCCCAAAGTAGGTCTGGGGCACAGTGCAGGAGCCAGTGGCTGATGCAGTTCCCAGCAGGGGCAGAAGGAGAGAAGGCTTTATAGGGGCCAGCCCATAGAAGGTCCAAAGCACACATCTGGACGTTGACTTAAATTCTGAAAAACAGATTTTTAGTAGTAGCTCACAGCTGGTTATTTGACATGATTTCAAGGCTGCATCTCAGAGATTTCTCTGGCTTTTCTCCTTCCCCACCACTCCGTTTCTCCCCTATAGTCCTTGAAATGTCACTTTTAGAGATAATATCCTTTTTTCAAACTATTACCCTCTCCAAGAGGCTCTGTTTTGAACCAGAAATGCCCACAGAGGAAAGTAATTAACCTTAGCATGTTATGCTAGGTCACCTTAGAGGAGGTTTGTATGGCAGTCTCCTTCTCCAAGAACCAATGGGCAGGGACATAGGACAGGTGAACTTGGGTGAACCTGGGGGATAAGGGGGAGAAGTTAGGCATGTCAGAGCACCACAGTCTCCTGTCAGTGAGGAAGCAAGAGACAGAAGGCATAGGGAAAGCCCTCTGAGGCTGGTCACGAGAATGTTCTTAGGGTGGTGTGGGGCCAGGGAGGCCTGGGTACTGTTGGCATAGAAGGGCACCAGTGTGCTTGGTGGGCTTATGATTGCTCAGCCCAATTTCTTTGGCCCCCATTCACCTTCCTTCCTGTGGAACATTGAAGGCACAGTGTACAGCTGGGTTTCAGATCCAACCCTGATCCACCAGCTTCCTTCTTTCTTGCTTAACAGGCTAGATGGGCTGGAAGTGGTGCAAGATTTGTAGTCAGGAAGCAGGAAATAGCTGTGTTTCTCAAGTCATGTTCCAAATCCATTAGATTCAAATGCACTGAAACCATGTGGGAAGAGAAACTCTATTCTAATTGTATTTGGGGATTATGAGCTGACAAGGAGATCTTGGGTGAGTCCTTGTGCCAGGTGACTAATCACCTCCTTATTTTCCTGTTTCAAAATCAAGTTTTTCCGTATCAGAGGTCTGAAAGTGAGAACAGTGTATATAGTACACTTAAAAGTCCAACAAGAAACTATTATGAGCAAAGTCATGGTGTTCATGCTGAGATTGGTTATGCCAACCTAAAACACAAAGTTTTTAAAAACCAAAACACATTTGTTTAAATGGGACTTGTGGAGACACAGAGTTTTGCCTGCAGGTGTGAATTACACAGGTGTATTCCTAGGCAATCCCACCCTCAGACCATACTTACACAGACTGATGGTACCTGAGAAGCTGGAGATGTCCATGTCCTATTCCCCAGAACTTGTGAATATGTTGCTTTACATGGCACAAGGACCTTTGCAGATATGATTAAGGTTGTAGAGAGAAGATCCTGTTGTTTGAGCCACAAGTTTGTGGTGATTTCAAAACTGTGATCATAGAAAACTAATGAACAGAACAATAAATAAAGAAAACTACTTTTGAAAGAAGGTCGCAGTGCTTAGAGTGGGACTCCCAGCATGTGCACAGGGGAATGGATGCCACTTGCAGTTTAGTGCGAGATGGCACAGACTAGATGCTGTGGAACCTAGCTCACTTCTTGAAGGATATGGGATCCTGGTATGGCCAGGCACTGTGTTATGTGCAGGGGTCTCAAAATGAGGAAAACATGGTCTCTGCCCTGGGATAGGGTGCTTCATGGCAAGTTTTGTAGTATCTCCGCTTCCATTTAAAACTGGCCTCCAGGATTTGTACACTGTGGGTCCTCCTGCCCCCACTAACAGTGGCCTGTTTGGTGTGGCATTTCTAGGTCCTTTACCATCTCGGGCCCCAGCAGATTGGAGTTCCCTCATTCCCCTGCTTGTGGCTACTCAGAACCCACCACCTCTTGAGAAGCTTGGTTTTGCCCTAAACTTTCCTCCTAAATCACCTTTATATCGGCATCAATCCAGTTTCTGCTTTGGGAGGTGTGTTCCTACTTCAGCCTCATGTAACCACATGCTCCCTCATGTAGGAGTTTTTTGTATTAATTTGTTGTCCATCCATCATCTTGACAGGACTGAACATATAATAGGGATTTACTAAAAATCCCTGTTGAATGGAAGCACATATGCAGCTCCTATAGTTTGCATCAGACAGTACCAGGTAGACATTAGAAAGGATATAAAAAAACAAAAAAGACAGAGACTTGGTCTTTGAGCCTTGTTATAAAGAGGACATTTACCATTGCTCTCTCCTGAATTTCCTCTGCCCTTGGGCATTTTATATAGGAGATGAAGGGAAAAACTGATTTCCTTCTGTAGTCCTCCTCCCCTACTGTGTGTTGTCAATATGCTGTTACTCTTCAGTTTGAAGGTGTCACCAAGCAGCTAATAGGTGCTTCTTAAGTCCTGCTGGCCTCCCATCAGCCAGCACCATACCCAGGGCTGCACAGAAAGCCCCCCAGAGCCAGCTGCCTCTCCCTGCCTCCTTCTGTCTCCCCTCCTGTTGCCACCCCATTTCCAGCATCCTCTGACCAGTCTCTCCAGGCTTCCCCTCCCTGCCAAATGTCCTGTGTGTGCTTGAGCAGGGCTGGCAGCAGGTGCAGCCAGGTGACATGTGTGCATGCTGTAACTCTTGGAAACTGGCCCTACCTGAGGGAGTAATCCTGCCCACACCATGTCAGCCTCTGCAGAAGACTCAGAGCAGGGATTTGATTGCATGAGACAGCAGGGTCCCCTAGAAAAAAGCAGCCAGGAACCACTGTCCTTGCTCTGGTGAGAATCCGTGGGACTGTAGGGAAGTGTGGTGGCCCAGGAGGCATGTTTAAGAATCAGGTAGGCTGAGGATTTGAATGAGCTGTATGACCTTGGTTGCATACCCTTTCTAAGCCTCAGTTTCCTCATCTGTAAAACTGGGAGCTGAACTCGGACCTGGCATGCCATCAGGGATGTAGAGTTGGGATTGAATTCTGAACTCAAGCTTGCCTTGTGGTCAGGCCCCTATGGTAATGAATGTCAGCTCTGACCGTTTATAATCCCCTCTGGGAAGACCAGATAGCACAACAGAATGCGGTGCCAGTTCAGGGGAATGGGCACTATGATGACTGACCTGACTTATCCATGGGAGATGCCTGGCTCTTGGTTCTGCAAGGTTTGTGCCATTTTGCCATCTTGGTCCACTTTTTTGCTGTTCCCTGGACCAGACCCAGCAGGGATGAGGTTCTCAGAGGCCCCTTCCTGACAGCTCTCTGCTGGAGTCTTGGGTCTGGCTCATTTGCCCAGCAGGACTGGTAAGCTTGCTGTGCCGTTGTATTGACATGCCCTCCCAGCCTCCGCAAGGCCTCCTCCGCCTCGGGTGTCCATCACCTCACCTCCCTTCCTCAGCAGCCTCCCACACCTGCCACCCAGGCCTCCTCTGTCCCCATTCATTCCCCACCCTTTTTCTTGCCAACCTCAGCATTTTGCAAACCACCTCCCATCTTGGTCTCAAGGTGGCTTTACTGTTTTGTCCTCAGAAGCTTCTCCTTCCTGTAGTTGGCAGCCTAGCCTTTCTCTAAAGGCCACCTTTCAGAACTTCCCACCTCCAAGCTTGAAAACTCTGAAATTCTCTTTCCAACCACAGGGTCCAGGCTCTACCAGTGTCCTCCAGAGATTTAGTGATGTGGTGGGCTCTGTCACACATGGAACACGAAGTTCACATGTTCCAGGGAAACATGTAGGGCTGGTGATAAACAGAGTTGGCCGGGTCAGATAGAAGAGGCTGCCAGCAGCTTGGTGTGCGAAGGCGACAGTACCAGCTTGTTGGTGAGAGCTGGCTCCAACCTGGGAAGGAGGGCAAAGGCAGGGGTTCAGGGCTTTGCAGTGCTTTGCTGATGGCAGTGAGTCGGGACGTGGAATGCTCTCAGATGTTTCTCATCTAGGGATGAGCCTGCATCTGGCCTAGTGCCTCTGGTTTGTTTCCTGTGGGAAGCAGGAAAAAGAAAGCCTAGTTTGGGGAATGATGGCATCTCTTATGGGAAGGAGCAAGGCGAGGGCATATTGAAGCTTGGGGATTGGTTTGGAGAAAGGAGTGATAACAGGGATATATAGAGTCAGGGTTAAATTCTAAATCTGAGCTTGCCTTCTAGTCTGGCCCATGTGCAACTCTGATGGTCTCTAAACACCCCTCTGGGAAAACCAGCCAGGAAAAATAAGCACCAGTCCAAATGAGGGTCAAGAAACAGGCAGGTCCCTTATCTGGAGATTAGGCTGCTGTCACCTCCCCTACCCAGGACATAGATCTCAAAGCAATAGAATCACCTCTGATGAGCGACAATGGATGAAACCAGGCCCCTTATTCCTGAGAACCCCTCTTCCTCACCCTTCCTTGCTTCAAGTTGCACAGTAGAAGCAGGGAAAGCCTCTTTAGGCAGGCGTACCCACCAGGCAGTATGCCCTCTGGGAACCTCACTGTGGGAAGGGGCAGGCAGAAGGGGAGACAAGACCACAGCAGCAGGGACATGCCGCCTGGCACAGCAGAGAGCCTCACAGAGATGGCCGAGGGCCATTAGGACAACGTCACATATTCGGCACCTCAGCCATGCAGGTGCTTTGTGGAACAAAGCTGAGAGAGATATGCACAAACTGTAAGCTGAAGGCACCCCCTGGCCACAGTGCCTGACTCCTTTTCTAGAAAAGCCCACCTCCAGGCCTGTCAGGAACTGGTTTGAAAGGCAGCTTACAGCCCTGAAAGAGGAAACAAGGAAGAAAATGCCAAGCACACCTTGTCATCTTGCAGGAACCAGCTTCTGGAGTCTGATTTTTGCTTTCTGTTTCCTGTTAGAGAGGTGGAGAGGGCTCCAAACCCATCCTGTACAGTGTACACCCGTGGCAGCTTCTTCCTAAGCATCTATCTACAGCCTTCCTATTTTTAACTCCTAATAAGTGTAAGCTTGGGGTTACCCGGGTCTCCTTGTTGCTATAGTGAGAGGTGAGAGCGCCAGCCTTCCAAAGCACTGGACTCTTGGCTTAAAGGAAAAACAGAATTTGGGTTGCTTTATTTTTGGTTTTGACTGAGATTTAATGCACCATTTTCTGGACCTTTCTTGCAGCAAATGGCAGTTTGTGCTCAAAATACATCAAGCCTAAATAACACAGAGTAACTGACACTTTTGGGAAGTAAGCATCTGAGAATATATAGGAGATAAATTTTAAATTACAAAAATGATAAAACTCTATTAAGAACATCTAGAAAATGACAAATAAAAAATACATGTGGTTACATACTATAACATGGCCTTCATGGCTCTGAGCTGTAGTCCTACTCTCAGTTTTCTTAAATGTGCATTTGACAGAGTTGAAGACATAGTGTGCGTATAACTGGTAGTCTGCTTTTCCAGTTACTATGTCATAAGCACGCTTCTGTGTTGCTGCATCATCTCAATAAGCATTATTTTTATTGGTGGGGTAGTGTTACATAATTTCACACTCTCCTACTTTTCCTCTTTAGTGTCTCTTGAATCCAAACTTGGTTTGCATCATGCCATCTTTGTCAAAATTCTACTCCTTCTTTGATTTGGATAACTGGCCTGCCTTGTCCATGTCCCCACTCCCCTGTGTGCACACACACACACATACACACACCAGAATTTCCTCCACTCTACAGCCTTGCTAATCAAAGGGTGGTCCCAAACAGGTGGCACGAGCACCCTCTGGGAGCTTGTTAGAAATGTAGAATCTTAGACCCCACCTGGTACCTACTGAATCAGAACCTGTAGTTTGACAAGATCCTCAGGTTATTCATAAACACATTAAGGATTGAAAAGCACTGATCTGAAACAAACATTCTCCATAGCTCTAGGATAGAACCCACACTCCTGGCCAGGTGCAAATCTGCTGAGTGTAGATCAAACGCAGAGGGGGCAGAGAATGAATAGGAAGGGCTAGGCAGGCGGGACAACCACAGGTGGTGGGCAGCTATGGGCCAGGAACCATAGAGAGGTTGTAGGGTGGGGCAGGGGTGGTCTGTGAAGGAAGTACTTAAAGCCAAATCCATGGAAGATGCAAGATTGAAAACAGTGGGCCAGGTTGGCTAGTAGGGGAAGGAGTGTGGGCTGGGCAGTACCACAGCCAGCCCCAGCTTACTCCCATTTTACAGATGAAGATGCTGAGGCACAGGAAAAAAATTCACTTGCTTGCCCATGGTCACAAGCTAATAGGTGGTGGAGCTGGGATACAAACCCGATTGCAGAGCCTATGCACTTAACCATCCTGCTGTGCAGGGTAGAGTGAAGGGCAGGAGGAAGAAAAGAATCAAATGAAATGAAATGGATTCTTTTTCACTTTATTACATTTAATGTTCACAAGAGCCTTTGGATGTGGGTATTCTTACTCCATGTTATAGATGAGCAGGTCGAGTTGATTTGTACCAGTTAATAACAGCCGAAGCCAGAATTTGAACTGAGAACATTCTGGAAACTGAAGTAATGCTTGTTCCATGTTGCACACTTCATCAGCAGGGTGTGGAGCCAGTCTGCTCTCAGAAAAGCCTCTCTCCTTCCTACCTGCCTCCTGATTTAAAAACCCTACTAAGGCTCAGGGACCCATTCCCCTTGCCAGTTCATGGTGGGGAGAAACACAGGCAAGTCTTAGAAGTTCTCCCTTAATCCTTAAAATTATGAAATACTAAGACTGGACAGTACCCAGCTTTGCATTTATTTCAACTGCATCATTTTACAATTAAGGAAACTGAAGCCCAGAGAGCTCAAGTGACTTATCTGAGGTCACACAGCCAGCTAGTTATAGATCTGGGACTCTAACTCTGGTCTGAGGGCTCCTTTCGTGACGCTGGGCTGCATTTTCACCTGTAGCCCTGGGTGCTGAGCAGTCAGTGCACCACCAGGCTGGTCAGCACCAGGATGCTAGGTCAGCGCAAGCTCAGCCATAAGCATAGGCTGGAGGATGCAGTGGATGAACCTCTACTTAAAATAAAAAACTAATAAAAATAATATCTGCTTGTTGTTAAAAATCCAAGCATTGCAGAAGTGTATCTGGAAACACTTGAAAGCACCCCCTCTCAGCCCTCCCCAGTCCATTCCCCAGGGGTAACCACTTAGTTCTGTCTCCAATGGCGCCTTAATTTTCCTGCCAGTCATTGGGTTTTGTAGGATCCATGCCGCAGCAAGGCTATTTTTAACAAACATCCTAAGCTTCAGGGGGCTGAAGAGAGGGGAAGAAAAAATATTCCATTTGTATATTTTTAATCCGTGCACATTTGAGCCGGCAGTGACTTTCCTGTCCCTGCTGCCAAGGGTTTTGGGCAATTTATTGGACTTTCGGTGCAGGGTAATTCTCTTCCCCTAATGAGGCTGGAAGGCCAGGAAAGGTTCAGGCTATGTTCAGGGGGCTGATGGCTGTCTCAGCTGGCAGCCTCCTGATCCTGCCGCCCCCAGCCCTCTCCCTCTCAGCAGCCTCAACAATCCTGGCTGGGTCTTCCAGGGCTGAGGAGGCCTGGGAACCTGACTCTTTGTGCCAGGCTCATATTTAGAAATGTCTCCAGCCAGAGGTTGGCATCTGTCCCGCCAGGGCTCTGGGCAGGGGCTGCAGTCACATGTGCTGCCTGTGAGTGGGCAGCTTCTGAGTGGGCAATGGCCCACTTTGAATATAAACACACTCCTTTCATGCTGGGGAGCTGGCATCTGAGCCTGTGCTCCTGGACCCGGGGCAGGGGCTGGTGCTGGTAGTGGATGGGCAACGTGGAGAGGGAAGAAGATGTCACAAGGCTTGAGTTGGGCGAAAGGGTGGTGGAGGAGGGATGCCAGCTCCCCCACCCCCCACCCTGGCCTTCCTTGCTTCCTGGACTCCTTCCCCAGTTGCCCAGAGTGCTGCCCCTGCCTGACTGGGGAGCCTGCAGTCCCACGGAGCTGGGGTGCGGTGGATGTTGCCTCCATCTGGACCTCCCTTTCTGCCTTGAGAGTCCTCCAGTCTGTGAAGGGCGATCCAGGAGGCAGTGTGGGGCAGGACGAGAGTGAGGCCTGGATGTGGGGCCACCTGTGGCTGGGTCTCCCTCCACCTCCCTGTCTGAGGAGCCAGCCCCTCAGCCTCTCCGGATTGCCCCTGCAAACGTGGCCCTGGGTGACGTCATTCCCGAAGGCTCTTTCATTGCTGACAGCAAACAATTTCTTGCTCACCCTGCTTCCTTTTCCATGACAGTTCGTGATGATAGATACATTAGACCAACTGATCCCAGGCTTAGTCTTCTGGGTAACAAACATCATGCTTCAGCCCTGGAAAAACTCTCCTCTCTTTTCAAACGATTTCTTTCAGGAGGGGCATTCCCTTTTCATTCATTCATGCCTCAGTTTTGAATGAGTCCCTGTGAAGTGCAGGCCCTGTGCTGTCCACCAGTCCCACGGTAGCTGATGGGCTTTTCGGCTTCCCTTACATCACACCTTTCCACCCCTCTGCAGGCCTGCCCTGGGGACCAAAGTGGCTTGCTCACCAAATGCAGCTTTCTGGAGAGGAGGCTGCCTTCCTGCAGCAGAATCTTCAGAGGATTCCAAATGCAGCAACAGGACTTCCCTTCTACAGCCTGTGCCAAGCCAGTGCCAAGTCTGCAAGCCCCTGGCAGCCCCCACTTTCCCCTGCCCCGTCTTCCTTCCTCTCTCCATATTTCAGGGGAAGAAAGCTCCAAGCAGTGGTCAGGAAGGCTGGGAGAAACATGATAAATAACAATAAATGAATGAATGAAAAGACAGATGAATAAGCAAGTGAGCAAATGAAGGAACAAATGGAAGCTTGGTCTCTGTTCCAAAGGGACCTAAAATTTGGAGGAAAAGAATCCAGCTTGTAGAATGGTAGCATTGTAGAATGGCTGGGACCAAAGGGGATGCTAAGAGTTGGACTCACCCCCTCTTTTCATGGGGAAGGAAAGCAGGCTCAGAGGCAGGCGGGGTGGCCAGGGCCATGCCTACGCAGACCGTGGAGGTCAGACGGTGGTGAAATTGCCTGGGGTGAGGGAGATTTGGAATCGAACACACGGCTGCCCTACTTTCCCTCTGATGCTGCCCTAAGTGTCCCTTGTCCTTGGAAAAAATTGCCTTTTCATATGGATGGGAGTGGACGGAGCAATTTTTCTTTGAGGGTTAATTGTTTTGCTGACAGCACAGATAATTAGGAATGAGAATCCTGGAGTGAGGGCGACAGCACCATCTGCTGTGAATATGTTTCAACCCCACCTTGCAGGAGGGCTCTGAAGCGATCCTGTTCCCACCCTTTCCATCCTCAGCAAAAATTTATGAGCTTTAGCTGGTTTCTTCTGGAGCTACAGCCACCAGGTGACCATGCAGCCAGAGGGATGCACCGGTGACTGCCTTCTAAAGGCTGCAGCTTGTCTCCCTCCCCCTTGGCATCCAGCACACACACAGTAGGCCTAAGAGCCCTGTGGTTGAAGGAGGACCCACTTGGCTGCAGGGACACAGCGCTAATGCCAAGGGAGTGATTTTCTGTTCTTCCCGTAGCCTGGTGTTTTGAGGTCTGGTCGGTGTTAACTGGAGGGGAGCGTGTGAGTCTGCACTGAGCTACATGGCTGCCACTGGTGTTTGGGTCACTTTCCTGCCTAACTCCATGGATTTGCCATCTGTCCCGGGTTTCCGGGCCTTTGGCCTGTGCTGCTTGTTCTGGAAGGAGCTTGAGCCTGCCTTCTTCGGCTAGGTAGGAATTTCCAAGTTGTGACCTCTTCGGAGTCAATAGAAGCAGAGCAGCTGTGGAATCAAGCAGAGAATCCCTTTGTCCAGGAGCGACCAAGATCTTTCTCATATGGGTAGAACATTTTTTTTATTACTTAGGAATATATCACATATACAAAAGAACATGTATATGTATATATGCTTTTTAAAGGTAATAATAATTGCTTTATTGTTTCAAAGGGGCTTCAAACCCCCAATGCTGCCTTGGAGTCCAGACCCCAGGAAGCTCAAGGGCAGCACAGCTGCTTCATCCGCCACCCCGCAAGCTTTGGCTGTTTAATCACAGGCAATTTCCTCTTTGCCTGAGCTGCTGCTCTTGTTAGCTAGGAGCCTCCACATTCCTGTCTTCCCTATTTATCATCTGTCCTCTCTGCGCTTTCTCCTTCTAGACCCTCCTGTAGGGAAGACACCTAAGGCCTGATTGCTCTCCTCTCCTCTCCACCCTCCCATAGTAGGCCAAACATGCCTCTGCCCCATGCCCCTTCCCTCTCGTACTGACACCGCCCTCCCCCCATCACCTTGTGACATGAAATTAACCTAGGACCAGGGAACTTGCTGGAAGGAATGATAATTGGGAGTCAGGAATTCCAGTTTGGGTCCTTCCACTAACTTACTGTGTAACCTTTTGTGAGATTCTCAACCCCTCTGTGCTGTTTCTTCATCTATGTTTAAAATACTTCTTTATATTGCTACTCTGAGACCAAATAGGTCTAATGGGTGCAAAAGCATCTTGAAGGGTATCAATCATTATGGTGTTGTAAGACATATCATCATGCTTACACACTCCACAGGACCTCACATCTCTGCCTTCCTTTGCCACTCTCCTTCCTGTCCATGTGCTTCCCTTTACCTCCAAGTGCTGGGTGCCCTGGTGGACACTCTCCACCTGCCACAGCCCCTTCTCAGCAGTGGGCCCACCGAGGCTCAGAGGAGCTCAAGGTTGGGGTAGAGCTCAGGGTTACAGCCTTCAGGGCAGCAGGAACAGGAGCAGGAGTTGAACAAGGACCCACTGGGCTGACTGGGACACACCACTAACACCAGGGGAATGATTTTCTATTCTCCTGGCAGCCTGATGTTTTGAGGTCTGGTCCATTGTTAATGGGAGGTGGACTTGTGGGTTGCACTGAGCTACATGCAGGAGCCACAGGCCACGACTGGTCAGTCGGAGATGCAGGATTGTGGCCGGCGTGGACCCAACCTCCAGAGATGCACGGACCCTCATGCTGGGCAGGGATATTCCCTACAGTGTGAGCCACAGCCTTGGCTTTGAGATGTGGCAACTCAGGCTAGCCATTGTCTGTCCCTTACCCCATGAATTTGCATCTCTACTCTGGTCTCTCACTCTGAGCTTAAGGGCAGTGAAAGGAGGTTCATCATCAGCTACAGGTGGGAGGCCTTCCTGGAGCCCCCAAACCACAGCCCACTGGAAACCTTGCCCCAGGGTCCTGGCTATATGAGTTGAGGAATGTACCCAGTAGGCATGGCTTTGTTCTTTGTGCACCACATTGGTGGAGGGGGAGCACCAGTTCCTTCCTCTTCCTCAGGTGGCGAGGTTCTGTTGGTGGGTATGAGCAGAACTCTGAATGGCAGGTAGGATGAGTAACCGAAGGTGGGTCTTTCAGGCCGATAAAACAAAATATGCACAGGCAAGAAAACAGGAATGAAGGGTGTGTGTGTTTATGTATATGTGCACTGAGGCCTAGGGGCAGAGTTGGTGACAATGGTGGGACATTGGCAATGAAGACCCTGGCTGAAGTAAAGTCTGTATAGTCACCAGGAATTACAGGACCTAATAATACAAAGCAATAAGAGGATAACTGGAAAGTTCTAGAACAGTTAAAATGTGGACATGTGTCTCTGGCCCTGGTTGGTGACAGAGGCCTCTGTTCTTCCTATAGATCCCCTCTGAAGCTACTGGGAGCTCAGAAGGTGTCACCACCCCTGAGGAGTGGGCCGGCCCCAGGAGAGCAAGAAGGGATGATGTGGAGCCCACCCAGGGCCTGAGCTGTGAGCATAACCCACAGTCTGTTGGATTTGACACCTCCAAGTCAGGGGTCTGCACTACTAGGCAGACTCTAGAAGAATTGATGCTTTGGCCCCCACCAACATGTACATGGTGTAATGACAGGTAATGAACCTGAGGCTCAGCTATCCTCTCTGACTGATATGGCAGGTAGGAGAATATATCAGCCTGTGGTAGACATAAAGTGTCAACACTTGGGAAGATAACTATGCAAACAAAGCACCGTAAGGCCTGATAAGATGATAGATGGATGCTTTATAGTTATTAGTTTCTGCCCCATGTGCTTGCTTCCAGAGCCAAGCACTGGAAGATTTAGCATCAGGTGGGTTCACTTCCTATGCCTTATGGGAAGGCCTGATGCCTTTATGGATGTAGCCCCTTTGTTTGAAGAACTCAGGGTAACAAATCAAGAAGTCATTATTTCCCATCAGTAACTTTGGAAAGCAAGGAGTTGAACCCAGTGGGCAAACAGGCAGCAGGGGTGCAAGAGTACCTTCCTGTATCCATCATAGAGGCTACATGGGAGGGGTAGACCTGGGGAGCTTGCTGCTTGGGAAGCCTTCTAGATTGATTCAAATTTCTCCAATGGTAGGGTGAGGTGATGGACTGGTATTTCTTGTGAAAAAGGAAGATGGGACTTTGTGGCTCCCTCCATCCCTCCAAGGGTGTCAGGGCAAGTAGCAGATGATCAAGGGTGGCTGGGGGAGGTCATGCGTGGAGTTCTGCAGAGCACAGGAGAGGACTGGTAGACATGCTGGGTCTAGCAGTTGATCTGGGGAAATTGGCCAAGGCAGGGAGCACTGAGCAGGTCCCCAGAGCCTTCAAGGCGGGGCCCTGAGGTTAGAAGGGCAGGGGGTCAGTGGGACTGGGGACCCCAACAGCGATCTCTGATCTGAGGGAGGACCTGTCCCCTTGGTTGTCTGGTCTTCACTGTGTGAGAAGGGTACCACTCTGGTGGCTTCCTCCATGGGGGAAAAGGCAGACTGGGGCAGAAGCAAAAACAGCTTGGAGCCTTGGGAAACTGACCAGGGCAGGGGGAGAAAGGCCAATGGTCTGGGGCAGGAGCCCTGAGGGGGTGTGGCAAATTCCATTCCAGTGCAGTCCAGTGTCAGGGTCCACAAGGCCGAGCCAAGGGGCTGGGAGGGGCAGGGCATTAAGACTTCTGGGTGGCCTTATTCTAAATCAGGCAGAAAGACTAAGGCAATGAAGGAATTTAGAAAGCTGAGCCCACCTCTAAGAAATGAATCACCCATAAGTACTAGGTGGACCCAGGAAATGGAAGTGGGGTAGAGTTCCAGGGACTCCAGCAAAGATAGTCAGGGTACTGGTTATACCTGGAGGGGCTTTTCTAGGAAAATGGCATCTCTGTAGGTGCCTGTGGCTATGCCCCTGGCCATCAAGGATGCCAGTGTACTGGCCCTAGGCTATTTGCAGACCCCATTTCTCAGTGGGGAAGGTGGTCTGGGAGGTAATGGGGGCAGGTAGAGGCAGAGAAGGTCCAGCCCTATAGGTAGGTGCATGAGGACTTTCATCATGTATGTGGCCTCAGGAAAGTAAGGGGCAATATATTTCCTGAATAAGACAAGAAAGAACAAAGATCAGATCTGTCAGAAAGTTCTTAATGAATCTTAACCAACATTTACTAAGTACCTGTTGTGCGCTGGGCCCTGTGCTAGGAGTGATGCATGAGGCACATCTACCCCAGGGGAGGGAGTGGGAGGCAGAGGAAGAAGCATGGGAGAAGAGACAGGTCCCAAACCATGGGAGAATGGGCTTCTGTCTTTAAAACAGGATCATACTGTCTCACTTACAGGCTGGTTGGAAGAATAAAATAAAATAAAACACGCAAAAACACTTAGCTCAGCAATTAGCACCATAGTAAATGATCAGTACATTGAGTTTACTTCTATTATTCTACTCTTGGAGGAGCTCATACTCTGGCAGGGTGGGAGCGAGGAAGGTTGGGAGAAACGCACCCTAGGTCCTGGGGCTTCCAATTGCTGATAGGGTTTGAGGCCTGGGCTTTGCAAACCTTGTTATCAGAATTCCTCTGGCCATGGAAAATGTGGTTCAAGGTGGATCCAAATGCTCAGAAGTGGTGCCTGCACTTGGGAGTTACTTCGGCAGTTGCTGGGCCCAGGGGTGCTCTATGGGCACTGAGTAGGCTGAAGGGCGGGAGAGGTGGGTCCAGGAATTCACAGAAAAGTTCCTCAGGGAGGACACTGTTGGAAGGTTTGGGAAGCCTTGCCTCCTCACTTCGGGTGCTGTTCTTGGGAGTGGGGCAGGGTGAGGTGGGTACAGAAACCAAGGCAGGGCCTGGGACCAGAGCAGGGCTGCCCAGGAGAGACTGAGCAGGAGCCCAGGTGGAAGTCACACACGGGACTTCTAATTTTCTAAGAGCACATCGAAAAAGGTAAACATAAGCAAGTCAAATTAATTATAATAGCGTGTTTCATTTAACTCTACATGTCCAAAGGATTATCATTTCAACATATAATCAATATACAAATATTAATGAGATCTTTTTACATTCTTTTTTCATATAAAGTCTTTGAAGTCCAGAGTGTATTTGATGCTTACGGTACATCTCAGTTTGGTCTAGTCACATTTCAAGTGCCCTATAGCCACATGTGGCTTGTGGCTTCTGTACTGAACACCTTGGGTCTAGAATCTAGACTGTCTTGCTGAAGGGGTGCCTAGAGGCCAGGTGTATCTTGAGCTAAGCAACGGGATTTACTGTTATGTCTTCTCATGGCACATCTGTAATGAATTCCCAGGGAAATTGGCTTGAATTGTCAGAGACGTCTTGAATCATTTGTTCTAGATGGTGACTTAAATTCTCTGGTACCAGCCCTGACCATGGGTGTCCCCACTTGAGCTTGGGGAGACCCACCACTTGCTGCTTCTAGGGCTGATCTCAGGCAATTCCTAGAGCTCTCTGAACTTCAGAAGCTTGGTTGAAAATAGCACTAATAATTTCTATCTTGCTGAGTACCTTTGAGCACTAGATAAAATAATGATAATTAGTGACATTTGATGTCAAGAAACAATCCCTTTTATTTTCTTAAATCAAATGAAAAACTATTTGAATTCCTGTATTGGCTAAATTTGGCCAAAGTTTCCTTGCAGAAAAGTTTACTATAGTTCTGTCTCTACCCTCTGTTATGTGAGAATGGTGGGACTTTGCAGGTCTGGACAAATGGAGAAGGGAAGGCCGGGACCTTGGCCTATGGTGGGGGTGGCTGCCTGTGGCCCCTCCTTATCCAGACGTGCCTGGTCATCTGGACGAGGCAGGCCCTGTAGGCAACTTGTGCCCTGTGTCAGCTCTGCCATAGGGAATGTTGGGGTCCGCAGGCCTTCATCTCTAGGGTGTGGATACCACCAAGACACTATGTTCCAGCAGAGTGAGGGCTGCTGGCCACTCCAGGGCCCGCTGTCTAAACCATCTCAAGTGTCTTGAAACCCAGCCCAAGGATTCTACTCCAAAAGCTGCATGTCCCACAACCCCTCTCTATCCTGTCTCCCAGCGTTAGCCTTTGAAACAAAGGCCCACCTCTACTTTGCCATGCCCCTTACCTTTCCCCAGCCATAAAAATACAGGTAACTCCTGCTTAAAGCCCTTTTTCACAGAATCTGGCTGCTCTTTTTGGGGGTGGAGAGTGTAATTTTTATCATTTTGTAAGTGATGTCTGCTCCAGGCACTGGCCCCAACAACAGCAGAAAACAAATTGCTACATACGTTTATTAACATAGCGTCCTGGTCCATGTAGCTGGCACGGGGTTGACATGCTACAGAATCAAGTTCCTCTATGCCCAGCTCCAACTGAAGAATGGATTAGATAATGCTCTCTTTTGGGGGTTTTCTGAGACTCAAATGAGATAGTGGATCTGAAAGACCTTTATAAAGTTATCAGATGTTATTGAGACTGTTAATTTTTACCTGGGGTGTTTTCTCTCCCATGAGCTGGGTATTTCTAAAGGTGCCCTTCCACTCGGCATCACATGGCAGGTGGAGCCACCGAGCACTGTCCTTGCCAGCAGGCTCGGCTGAGTGCTCCTGCCGGTGCTCCTCCCCACAGGGCCAGCGCCCTGGATGGACCCTTGCCTCACGTTCTCCAGAAGAGGGGAAGGACCTGTGAGTCAGTGGCAGTGGTAGGTTTCCCTGACGTTTTTATTTTCCTCCAGCCTATTGTGGGGGTTTGTACCTAGTTCCCCTGAGTTTGGGATCTACCCCAATTAACATCAGAGTTGGCAATCCACCCCACCTGGGGCTACAGGAAGCGAGGCATGCGTCTGAGGAAGTTGCATGGCCCTCTGCACCCACCTGGGTGGGTTTGGTAAGGTTTCTGTGATAGAGCTGGAGGTTTGAAGAGTGTCTGCAGGTGGATCCCACGTCCTCTGGGCCTAGTATGGAGGGTGCAGGTTGGTGACATGAGGAGTAACTGGGTGTCAGCTGTGCAGGAATCAATGCAGAGTCCACAGAACGAACGGGAGTTCTCCAGGCCTGGGGACCAAGATGGCATTTTGAAGGTTGGGTCAGCATTTGTCCGTGTGTGTTTGGGTCAGAGGTCCTTCAGTGCTCACCATAGCGGCCATGGGTCCCTGTGTTGTGGCCCCTGTAGAAAGAAGGCTCTGCCCCCGGGAGCAGCTGGATCCTGCTTCCTGGTCTCTTCTAGGGCCTGTGCTCTCAAGGCTGTCACAAATCCTAAAATGTCCTCTGAACCAGTGTTACTACAACTTAACATCTATTTTAAAAGGTGATCTGTGGCACTTTTGTGGGACAGTAGGGAGGGCATTTCACAAAATCAAGCACATTTAGCTACAGATGCAGTCCCGGCTCTTTCTGACTTCTCTGTGTGACCCTATGCAGTTCTCTCAACTCCCCCAGGCCATAGTGTCGCATCTGTTAAATGGGCATAAGGAAGTGTGCCGCAGTGATTCAACCCTGTTGTCATGTAGGCATGCATTCAAAAAGTAGGAGGCGCTGAGATTCTTCATCACCAAAGATTTGAGAGTATTACAGCCATGCCCTTTTCCTTGCCAAGTCCAGCAGAGTGTAATTCTATTCTTCAAAGTTAGTCTTATTGCTTCCTGGGCGCCTTCAAAGAGCAGCTTCTGATATATCACCTTAAAATTTTGCAGCAGGGTGAGGCAGAAAGCCACGTTGCCCTTGACTGACAACCTTCATATAAGTATTTAACAATTTTAATTTTTCATGATTCCACTGATAAAAATAGTACCTAACTAAAAACAAATACATTTGTATTTTCTATCTCCTTAATTAGTTCTTAATTTGGGGGTTCTTATTAGCTTAAAATCATCTTGCTGAAATGGTCCTTGGATGATAAAAAAATGTGAAAACCACAATCAATTCCAGAGAGATCTTACTATTTAATTATGCTGATTGGAGCACTAGAGACCCCTGGCAAAACGAACCTCTCAGAATAAGCTTGATTTGTGTAATTTGGTTTTTAAAAATTTTGGATGCATATTTATCATGTTCAACTATGTGTTCTTGTTCTCCTTGAGATTCTGACTCATCTCCTAAGATGTGGGTGGAAGAATCCACAGGCTTTTGCGACTCTGGGACTCTAGCTAAGCCCATGGAGTTGCCGATAGGGTCTGGCCTGGAGGGAACACTGGATTCCCCAGCTTGTCTGGTCATTTAAAAATCTTTTCTTTAAGAACAAAAATGGAAAGGTAAAAGGTCACCCAGGGATAGCATAGGAAAGGACCGGCAGATAGAGCTTGATTTTGGATCTCGATAGTAGGAGAGAGTTTTCCATGAAATCCCAGAAAAAAAGGCAAATACTGGGTGAAATGTGTATCTAGAACTAAATTCTAGAAGGAGATATAATTTTACAGACCGTAGGCAGACCTGCTTGCTCAAAAAGATATGTCCAAATCCATCATCCAAACCCAAGAATCAATATTAGCTTTGCTAAAACTTGGGCAACCAGATGTAGTGTAATGGGAAGGAAACAACACTACCCATGACATCTTCCTGTCATAGAGCTGAATGGAAAAGTGCTCAAGCCTGTAAATCTAACTTCCACTTTATACAGGAACTAGAGGAACATGGGAAACACCACCACAGGGAAGCCATCACCAAATCTAGACCAAGAGAGTCTCCTCAAGACGAATGCTCTAATTTCGCCAGCAGGATGTTGAGGGGAAATAGTGGGGGTGTAGAGGAAGTTGCTATAGACTGACAGAGCCTTAGAGACATAACAACTAAATGCACTCTGTGGGCCTGGTTTGAATCCTGATTCAAGCCTACCTGCTATAGAAGGACCCATCTGAGAGATTCAAGGAGGTTAGATACAGGCTGGGAGTTGGACATTCGAGAATTATTATTAACTTTTTTAGTGTGTGTAATATTGTGGCAGGGTCATATACTGAACGTATTTATAGATGACATGATATGTCTAGGATTTTCTTTAAAATATTTCAGATAAAAAAATGAAGCAAAAGCAGAGTGTTCAGTATTCTTGAAGCTGGTTTGGTGATTGGTGATGGGTACCTGGGCATTCATAACGCTCTTCTATTTTGTGTACATTTGAAAAGTTCAACAGTAAAAGTAAAATAAGAAGAAGAGGAGGAAAAGGAAGAGTAAAAGAAATGTTTATACTGGTTGGCTGAGCCCTGAAATTTCCCCATTAGAGCTTTATTCACCTAGCTTAAATCCTTCTTCATCCATAATGCATAGCTTCTCCTGGGAGTGTGATTTACCCTTTAGGAAGGTAACAGTGGGACAGTAGAACATTTCCCCAGCACAGGATACTGTAGGTGTCTCATGCAAAAGGGTTCCAGGTAAGGTAAGTTTGGAGAAAGTTGCATTGAATTAAGTCAAACAGGTTTCTTCAGATCCTTGGTTATGCTAACAATATATGCTGTGCATCTTGGGTGGGGGTGGCTATATCAATACAGTGGTCCCCCAAATTATTTGCCTATGCCTCCTGCCCCTCCAAGGAAAATCAGAGCAAAGTCAGAAACCTGGGTTCCAGAACTGTTTCTATTTGCTAACTAGTCATTGATCAATTGCTGAAACTTTCTGAACCTCAATTTTCTTATCTGTGAAATGAGCTTAATATCGTCTTTCACTTACTTTATGGGAATATGGGAAAGGGCTCCATATAGTATAAAGCCCAAGACTAAAGGTTAAATGATGTGATTATTATTTGGAGCCATTTTCTGAAACTCAGTCCATAACCGTTTGCTTGGAGACTCATGGCTCTGTATGCAGGGTGTAGTACACATCACCTGAAGTATGGACCATTGTGGGTGTCACACCCTAAAAAAGTCAGAGCTGATAAAAACAAGTTTGCTGCCCCTTGAGAGCTCATGGTGGAATTGGGGAGGCAATAAGAATGAACTGTGATAGCAACCAGCCAAGCTATCTAGCCCTAGGGATACATGAAAGGTTCAGGTTCAGACACAGAGGGGATCACTCTCGACTGGGGTGGTGGCACCTGGAGAAGGTGGCACCTGACCTGGGCCTTGAAGCCTGGGAGGGGTTTGGATGGGCCATTCCTTTGTTGTTATGGATCACTCCGTTGGAATACTTCCCTGTCTCTGGCCTCCACACGCCCACATTCTGCAGCTGAGCACATAAACCGTGTTTGGATTAAAGTATTATCTGACTTGGGGGCCCAAGTCCTCCTATCCTGAACTGGGGTAGATGTTCTCCCGCCCAGCCGTCCCTGCCACTCCCGTCCTCTCCTTCACTCTGTCTCCACCCCTTGTTTCTGTCTTCGCACTAGAGCTTAGAGAAGCTGGGATTACTCATCCCATCCACACTCACTCATTCCTGCCCTCTCTTTTAATTTAAAAGAAAAAAAAAGAGGATAAACCACAGAAACAGAGCAATAAATTATGACTCAGAGACACCCAAGTCTTCATGTGGAAATGTTTATCATCAACAAATCATCCCTGAGGGCAGCAGGAGAAGACAACCTGAGTGGAAATCTTGGAGAAGGTGGACAGCAGTTTAAGTAGAGGTGAAGGGATCTGAGGCACCCCTGGGAGCTGGCCTGGTATCTTGGGTGCAGAGAGCTGGGTGGGCGGCAGCTCTGACTTCTCTCTGGGGTCTGCCTGGGGTTATTCAGGATGTGCACAGCAGGCAAGGGTGCTTGCTAGCTGAGGGTCCATGCTGTCCTTTCATTTGCCTGCAGAAACGAAGGAAAAGACCCTAGAAAAGAACAGGGCTGTGGTGAGTGCTTCAGGTGAGTATGGGGGGGCCTGGCTCTGTGCCACATGCAGGACATTGCCCTGTCCTGGAGAGTCCTGCCTAGACAGAGCTCAACCCACTCCTGGCATGTTTCAAGGCTCAGAAGGCTACTGTTAGTGCTGACATTTTGGGAAAGGACTTACCCAGGGCCTGGCATGAAGCTGGCCCCTACGGTGGCTTTCACAGCAACCATGGAACTCAGCTTTGGGGCAGAGGGCCCTGCTGTTGACTTCTGGCTCTGCCAGTTGGGCCGGTGACTTGGCTTCTTGAGCCTCAGTGTCCTCAAGTGTAAGGTGGGGTAACCATGTCTCTGCCAGGATGGTTCAGAGGGAGAAAGGAAAAGATCCAGAGAGTTCTTGGCCCCCATGGGATTTCAGTGACAATTTTCATCTCTTTCTTTTGCTTCTGAGAAGTAATAAGACACGTGACAAGTTGCCCCAAGCCTCAGTTTCTTTATCTATTAAATGGAAATAATTAGATTATATGAAGAAAAGAGAGTTTAATGGGTAATATATGTAAAAACACTTTAAGAAGTATGAACAGCCAAACATTAAAAAAATGTATCCATGAGTACTCACACATACAAACCCACACATACAAACAGTGCTTAGAGGAAGAAATCACAGAGTAGCAAAATGTGTCCAAGCATGGTGCAGGCGGTCCCGGAGGGAGAGGTATAGATCAGGACTCTAGATTCCCTTCTGTTGTGCTTTTTGGCTGTTCCATCTTCCCAGTGGCTGTTGGTCCACTTTTCTGGACCCTGCTGCTCCCGATAGAGTGTAGGAGAAGCACGTGGGGCCAGCCCCAGCAGGTCTTGGTGTCCAGCTTCCTGAAACTGTCCTGTGTGACCCCAAGTAAGTCATATAACTGCTTCCTCAGAAATGGAAATGAAGGTTAAAAACTGCCCATCACAGGACATCAACAGGATCCAACTGGAGGGTGAGTTAAAGCTTTTCTAAGTTGTAAGGTGGTGACCAAAAAAAAGATGTCACCATTCTTTTAACTGTCAGCCAGGTCTTCTGAGCTCAGTGGAACAGAAGATTTAATAATGCTTCTTAATTGATTAATATGCATCCTGCCATTTCAGCTGCTATTGGGGTGATGGAAGCAATTATTTTATGTTAGAGAAACACTCCTTAAAGAAGCCTTCCCTGACCCTGATCTCTGTGACTTTTCTGAGTCAGCCCTGGTGGGTAACAGTCATGTGGCTCTTGGGGCTGGGACTCGTCATCCATTTACCCACTTATTCTAATTTGCTTTGTAACTCAGCACCCACTCTGGGCTTTGATTTATGGTTAATGGTTCATCTTAAAATGAACACTTGTCTGGACTCTTCCCTCAGTGAGTGGTGGCAGTGTTGACCTGGTAGCCAGGTAATGAGTCTACTTTTTTTCCTTTGGCCAGTATTTCCCCTACCAGCCACATACAGAACCCTCCACAAATATACACTCATTTTACTTGAAGGGCACATGGTATATTGGAAACAATGTAGGACTGAGTTGGGAGATAGGAACTCAGCCCAGCTTTGCTGTTAACTCACTGATGCCAAACGAGAAAGTATTGATCTCTCTGGGCCTCAGTTTCCCATCTGCTGGATGGTGCAGGTGTGGGAGGAGAGTTATTTCCCTCAGCTGTTGATTTAGCATGCCAGCCCACAAGGGGTACAATGAGTAAGGAAGATCTATGTTCAGATTACAAAAAATAACTGCTTCATATAAGGAAAAAATTGAAACAATATAGAAATGTTGAACTGAGAAAGTAAAGGAAATTGTGATACTCCCTCTCCACCCAGAGATCATCACTATCAACAATTCAAGGAATCGTTACATCCGTATCACTGACTATACCTATGTGCCCACCATGGATCTGGAAAATAGATATATATTACATGAAAATGGGATCAAGGTATATACTATGTTCTGCAGCTTGTGTTTTTACTCATATCTTTTCAAAAACTACTCATGTACATCACGCTATTTATAATTTGGTTTTCTATAGTATGGATATAATTTATTAATAGGTTAGAATTAATTTCACTAATGGACATCTGGGTGGTGGCAGTACATTTTAATTGGTTGGATGGTTGGCTACCCCTCTTACTCTGGGAGCAGGTCAGAGAGGAGTCTGGGAGGGAAGAGCATGTTTACATGGCTGAGGCTGCCATCCTTAGGGCGCTCCATCTCACCTCTCCACGATTCTATTCTAATAAGTACTGTGGCAGAGAAATGCCAGGGCACTGCCTCTAGAACTGGGGGCACCAGGGCCTGCTTGGGAACACTGTGGGGAAGGGCCAGGCGGGGTGGGCTGGAGCTCTGGGTCGGGTAGGAGCCTGAGAATGTGAACATTGTACTTTGTGCATTTTGGTTGCTCCTGGAGCCACAGAATATCAGGCTGAGCTGGGAAAACTGTGAGTCTGGGCTGAGCGGGGAAGCAGATGTGGGCACGGCCCTCCAGAGATGCTCTACCCTCGTGATGTGGCAGGCAGGCCAGGCCACTGTGGCCACCACAAGCAGACGGCCCAGCTGCACTCTGTTCCCAGCCTCCTCCTGGTTAGAGGCTGGTGACACACCCTCTTCGTCTGGACCCATGTGGCTGTGAGATCCCAGGCGAGGCACTATTACATCCATTTTCTGGAGAGGGCAGAAGGGAGAAATTTTTGGCTCTTGCACCTGGAATTATTTCCTATTTCCTCTTTACTCTTGTATTTAATTGAATTAGAAGTTTTGAATAGGTAAGACATCATACAGTTCAAAAATCAAAATGACATACGAACATATTTATCGAGATTTCTCACTCTCCCTCCTGCCGCCCCCTATAGCCAACCATGTATATTAACTTCTGGTTTATTTCAATGCTATGCTAAAATGGAGAAATTTGAATATATGTTCTTAGTTTACCACTCTACCATACAAAAGATAGCCTACTGTATACTCTATTGTGTACCTTGCTTTTTAAAATTTCCTTGAATATGTATTCTTGAACTCCCTCCATATTAGTACTTAAACTAAGTAATTAGTTTAACTAATTAGTACTTACCTAAGTAAAATCTCCTTAGTTTTTTTTTTTAATAGCTATACAATATTCCATTGGATGAATGGACAGAATTTTTTTTTTCTAACAAGCCCCCTATAGAGGGATAATTGGGTCATTTCCAGCCCTTTGCTATTAAAAACAATTCTGCAATCTGATGTCAATTGTGCTATCTTGTTGCATGTGTGTTTTAAATTACATACTGTCCCAAATGTTTTCTTGAAGGAGACAGAATATGTAATAACTCAAAACAGATAAGTAAACAAGACTTTGATCCCAGATTCCAGTGCCCTGTCTCCCTGTCCTCCAAGTGACTCTGTTCCCCAGGTCCCTACACCCCAGAGTCGCCTAAACATGTGCCGAGATGCAGTGTCCTTTGCCAGCTGACCTGAACTGTTAGAAATCGTCTTTACTCTCATTTCCTCTGGTGGTTTCAGTGAATCTGATGTGGAATCTCTGGAAAGGTTTCCCAGGGTCCTAAATCTAGTGGTACAAGTGTCACAGTCTGAACTAGTGGCACAGTGTGGATTCCAGACCTGGATCTGCCACTGATGAGCTGGCGGACACTGCAAAGTCCCTTCCCTCATCTGTCACACAGGTGAGCTGAGGGGCCTAGGTGCTTTCCCATCCTGACATTCTGTGATTCTAGGAGCAAGGAAATGGTGGTAAGTATAGTTTTTTAATCCTCAGGCCCTGGATAGCAATCAAGTGTCACTCTCTCAAGCAGGGGCCTTGTGCTGGTGTTTGCTCACCTCCCTCAGTGGCTGGAGCACTTTCTTCAGTATGAAATCAAAGCTTTGATGAAGCTGGCTTGTATGGTAATAAAATGATGCCCATGTGCAGATTTCCATTACTTATAAGTACATTCATTTGGCTACAGATCTGTGAAACCCTTTCATTGGTAGTGCATGAAAATGGGATATTTCACACACGTTTCACATTAGCACTGTGATTTAGCTTCTGAGTAAGTAAGAATCAATGCAATAGCCAACTGCCACCCAAGAGCCCATTTATATTATGTTACAGGCTGCAGAGGCCCCACCTTTGACTGCAGTCTTGTCAGATCTGATAAGGTAATAGTAGTAATAGCCTACATTTTCATTACCTGGGCTTGTTCCCCAGGGTGCTGCTGCCTGCATGTGTGCCTTCTTTGTGGTCTGTCTGCTTCTGTCCAGGGTGAGTCCTAAGTCAGCAGTGGCCTCACAGCGAGCCTCAACCTAAAAAAGTGCTCTCAGCATCAGTTATCAATTAATCAATTGGTAGATCAATCAGTCATTCAATCCAGTGTTGTTTGTCATGCATGGCACCCCACAACCGTGATGTGCCTGCATAGAACTGCCGACCTGGGCCCCAGACCCGGGCACCTTCTTCCCTCGGAGAGTGCCACCATCCACTCTGTTCACGAGGCTGCCTGCTGCTGCCCCACCTGCTCCTCTGCCACTTCTCTCTGATCGCTCTGTTGTCATGCAGCCCAGACCACCCCATGACCAGCCTCCCTGCAGTTTCTCCTGCCACCCTTGCCCCGGTCTCCCTGCAGCACATGGTAGCTGCTCTGGGAAATACGCTCATCTGATCATGCCACTTTCTTACTTAAGCTCTCTAGTGGCCTCCTGTTGCTTCCAGGATAGAGGTAGAAGTTCTAACCGGGGCCCACAGGTCCTGCCCGCCTCATTGGCCTCCGGCACCCTCTTCCCTTCGGTTTAGAGCCAGCAGTGCTCCTGTGCACCCGAGGCAGTGTGCACACTGCTCTCCAGTGCTGGCTTCTCTCACCTTTGTGGGTTTAACCCCTGCACACCCATCAGAGAGCAGCCAGGCTGTCCCATCCCTGGCCCTCTGGGCTGGTCCCTTCACCCTTATCATGGTTGTAAATAAACATTTAATGGCCTATTTTCTCTCTGTCTCCTCACCAGAGGGTAAACCCCATGTCTCATTGACATCTGGATCCTGGCACAGCACGTAGGACATAGTAGGCGTGGATTGAATGAGGGAAGGTATAAGCAAGCCGTGGCCTGCAGGACAGGACAGGGGGACACAAAGAATACAGAACGCCCAGTGAACATTCATTTTGTAGCAACAATATCAAAGGCACGGCATAGTTGTGGAACTGTAAACGACTTCAGAGGTGGTCTCAGGTCTAAGCCTCTCTTTGAGGAGGGAGTACAGACTGTGAGTACTGGAGGGCTCTGGAGTCAAACTGCCCACCTTCTTGCTGTGTGCCCTTCAGCAAGTTGTCTGACTTCTCTGAGTCTCAAGTTCCTTTCTGTAAAGTAGGGACAATACCTTTTACAGAAAAACATTGTGAAGATTAAATAAGAAAAAAACTTGTGAGAATTAAATGAGAAAATCCATGCAGAGCACTTAGCTCAGTGCCAGCCCCTGGCACATATTGGCCTTTATTATTGCAGAGGACAACATGGAAGCCCAGAATGGTTGGGCTTCCTGGCCAAGATCACACAGTTACTGATTCACAGCTGGTTCTCTGTGCCGGCCACTGGGCTGAGCCGTTGGAAGTGCGGGCACAGTCCTTGCCCTCCAGGGGTTCCCAGTCATACAGCAGTAACACCGTGATTCTCAACTGGGATGCTTTTGCCTACCCACCAGTCCAGGGGGCATTTGGTGATGTCTGTAGACAGTTTTTATTGTCACATATTGGGGTGGCAGGTGAAGGCCAGGGATGATGCTATGCACCCTATAATGCACAGGACCACCCTCCCCAACCAGAATTCTGAATGTAAATAGTGCTTAACTTTGAGAAACCCTGCAGTAGCATTTCTAGGAGGGCCCTGGAAACATGGAGTCACTGGCCACAGTCCTGATGAAGGGCATCCTCCCTACAAAGGGCGGAGGTGCCTAGTACAGTCTCTATCAGAGAAAAGGGCCTGTCTTGTTTGTGGCTGAGCAGGGATGGAAGCCTGGAGATGGAACAGAAACAGATGACAGTCAAATAGCTGTTGGGAGCAAAGAGAAAATGTGACAGGGACAGCCTGGTCAGACGTGTAGAGGTTTGGGAAACAAGGGTAAATTTTCTTAGTGCATCCTTGCCAGAACCTTACAGGCATCAGCATCCACCTTCCCCTACTCATTTTGCAAAGGGCCTTTGGCTCCTTTGAGATTTTGGGGTGTGAATGCAGAGATGTGGCTCCTAGCTGGGGCAAGATCAGAGTGCAGCCTGTATAGCGCTACCCATCTGCCGGTGGCTCTGTGAGCAGCTGCCCTTGGGAGGTGTGAGGACTCAGGGTAAGTGTAAATCACACTCCATCCAGTTTCCCCACCCCCAGCCCGGCACCATTTTCACCTAGGAAAAGTCTAATAAAAATGCATTCCAAGACCTACTCCTGAAGGAGGAAGGATGGGGAGGAGTTGGGGAGGGGAGCCAGTCCAGCAGACTTGATTAAATGTGTCTGAGCCGCAGGCTTTTCTTGCCTAAGCAGCAGCCCCAGGGCTCCTGGAAGCGAGTGGTCCTGGTTACTCGCTCCATCCCCCAGGCCTGTGGGGGCAGCCCTGGTTCCCAGCCTGCCATGTGAGTTAGGTAGGTGCCCTCAGCTCATCTCAGGGCTGACCAGGCCCTGCAGAGGTGCCTCACCTCCATGGAGGATACCCCAGCCAGGGCTTGCCTAGGAGAGGAAACAGTGGGAGAGAGGCTTGTGGGCAGGAAGCACCTAGAAGGGATGGGGCTGGGAAGCTGGACCAGGCCGCTTGAGCAGTGGTTTTCAATCCTGACTGCCCAAGAGAATCACCTGGAAGCCCCAGACCTATTATAGAAGTGTTTGGGGGTTGGACTTGAGCACCTGTAAATGTTCAATTTCTTCATGTGATTTCATTGGGCAGCCAAGGCAGAGAACCAGTGATTTAAGGCTTCCCTGGGCTCTGATAGTCTAGCCATACTGAGACCTGTAATGGTGCCAGGGGAACCTGGTGCAGGGGAGAGCCCAGTCCCAAAGAGGAAATCATGGAGCTGACAGTCCCTGGGTGGGGAAGGAGTGTTGCCTGTCTGGCTGCACAAATGACCGGAGTTTCTGGCCAGGTTGGCTGCAAGAGGGTTTGGGAAAGAGCATGAGGATGCAGAGTTGGGGGCTACCAAGAAACAGGGTCTGAGCAGCAGGACCGAGGCTGCCAGCATACCTGGAAGGGTGCTCAGGTAAGGGTAAGGCAGTGGGAACTTGACGAAATCACTGTACAGCTGATCGTAGATTATGTTTTGTAGTTATTTGTACGCGGGTCTGGTCATTGTTCCTGGCCTGGCAGCCCCAGAGGAGAGGAACAGTGGATCATAATTATAGCCAGGATTTGGCCCCTTCTCACCTCCTCCTGTGTTATCTCTCAGGTGCTAGCATCCTCATCTCTCACCTGGGTTATGACAATTGCTTTCTCTGCCCCCATCAGTCTATTCTCAAGGAGCCAGAGGGATCCTTTAAAATGTACCATATAGTTCCCTCCTTTGCTCAGAACCTTCCAGTGTCTTCCCATGGCATTCAGAGTAGAAGCCAAAGCCCTCAGAGTGGCCTGCAAGGCCCCATTTCCCCTCCTGACCCATCTGGTCAACTTCCCCTTGACTCACTCCACTTGTGCCTGCCTTGCCTATTTTCACATTGCCCAAGTCTCAGGGCCTTTGCAGGGATGTTACTTCTCCCTAGAAGCTTGCCCCCTGTAAATCTTCAAGGCTTCTCCTTCTCCTTCAGGCCTTTGCTTGGAGGGCACTTTGTCATGAGGCCCTCCTGGACCACCTGCTTCCTGTCTCCCGCATCTTCCTTCTCTCCATGGCCCTCGTATACTGACACGATTTTGTTTATTGTCTATCTCCCTACACTAGAGTATGAATTCCAAGAAGGCAGGGAGTTTTTTCTATTATAATTACTGGTATAAACTCAGAGCCTGGGACAGTATCTAACCTGCAATGGGTGCCCAATATATTGGTTTGTTTTCCCTCTTTTGGATTGTTGATGCTTACAGCTGGCTTAATCACAGTCTTAGGCTCATGACATTCCCTCTATTGGTCCATGCATGGTCTGCTTTTATTTAATTATGTGTTATTTCATTATTTTTATTAATATAATCACCCAAGAGCTCATTATCTAAAACAAAGGAAGGATTTTATAAAAACCTACATCCAAACATATGATCCTACTTCAGGCGCTCCCATGCCTCCCCACTGGAGATAATCATCTTTCTTAATTTCATCTTTATCATTCTCCTGCTTTTCTTTTTTTTTTTTTTTTTTTTTTTAATAATTATTTTTTATTGAAGGGTAGTTGACACACAGTATTACATTACATGAGTTTCAAGTGTACAACACAGTGGTAGAACATTTATATACATAATTCTAGGTTCCAGCTATCACCCTACCAAGCTGTTACAATATCTTGACTATATTCCTTATGCTATACATTACATCCTGGTTACTAATTTATTTTACCATTGGAAGTCTGTCCTTTTTTTTTTTTTTTTTTTTTTTGTGAGGGCATCTCTCATATTTATTGATCAAATGGTTGTTAACGACAATAAAATTCTGTATAGGGGAGTCAATGCTCAATGCACAATCATTATTCCACCCCAAGCCTAATTTTTGTCAGTCTCCAATCTTCTGAGGCATAACAAACAAGTTTTTACATGTAGAACAAATTCTTACATAATGAATAAGTTACATAGTGAACAGTACAAGGGCAGTCATCACAGAAACTTTCGGTTTTGCTCATGCATTATGAACTATAAACACTCAGTTCAAATATGAATACTCATTTGGTTTTTATACTTGATTTATATGTGGATACCACATTTCTCTCTTTATTATTATTATTTTTAATAAAATGCTGAAGTGGTAGGTAGATACAAGATAAAGGTAGAAAACATAGTTTAGTGTTGTAAGAGAGCACATGTAGATGATCAGGTGTGTGCCTGTAGACTATGTGTTAATCCAAGCTAGACCAGGGCAATAAAACATCCACGTATGCAGAAGATTTCTCTCAGAACGGGGGGGTGAGGTTCTAAGCCTCACCTCTGTTGATCCCCAATTTCTCACCTGATGGCCCCCCTGCGACTGTGCCTGTCTTAGGTTGTTCCTCCCTTGAGGAATCTTACCCGTCTCTGGCTAACCAGTCATCTTCCGGGGCCATACAGGGAAATGTGAAGTTGGTAAGTGAGAGAGAAGCCTTATTGTTTGAAAAAGTTAGCTTTTTACTTCTTTGCATATTTATGCCCTGTGGCTTCTATGCCCAGCATTTGTCTTGAGGTATCTTTACCACTTGGAAGAATTATGATACTCGGTAAATTTGATATGAGACACGAATTCTATTTAAGGGTTGTAATTAGGAAGGAAGAAGAAAAGCTATAGAAGTAGCAGGCGGAAGAAAACATGGGAAGATTGATTATTTCTTTGATATATCTTCTTGTAGAGTAACTTCAGCATGTATAGGTTTTAAGCTACTACTTAAATTGCACACACACATTAACATAATAGGAGTATAGTTACATAACCAAGGCATATCTGTAATTACCAGCCATCTGCAGTGAAACCAAGAAAACCAGTTAGGCACCTTAGGCATTTGTGAAAACTTATCTATGATATGGTGGATATTGTCCAAATGAACTTGAACAGTCTGAGAGAAATCAGACAAATTAAAACAACCCATTCCTGGGGACTGTTCACATGCCATATGTTCTTTTAACAATAAATAGTTTGTAGTTGTAAGACTTTGGAGCGCTACAATTTGCACTTCTCCAAATTCTTGGTTGAGTTCCAACAGTATAGATCCAGTCCAATTTTGTTGTTTTACTGTATGCACAGGCCAGCTTAGATATATCCTTCCTCATTCCCATGGCAAGTCCAGGAACTGGTGGGATGAGTGCATCTACAGCTGTAGCAGTGCGTGGATCTTTGTTGGGGTTTTTTGATGATCATCTTCTGGCATGAGTCTTCCAGAGAGTGCAGATGTTGGAAGTTCTTTTTCATATCGTATCTTAGTTCATTTTCGGGGTAGCCGAATTAGGCTTTGATCCTCTGTGTAAACACAAACAGACCCTTTGCCTACACTTTTATATGCCCTTTATACCCTTGTGTAGAACTCGTTGGAGGTTACCACACAGGAACTGCCCTTTTTTTTTTTTTTTTTTTTTTGCTATCACTAATCTACACTTACATGACGAATATTATGTTTACTAGGCTCTCCCCTATACCAGGTCTCCCCTATAAACCCCTTTACAGTCACTGTCCATCAGCATAGCAAAATGTTGTAGAATCACTACTTGCCTTCTCTGTGTTGTACAGCCCTCCCTTTTCTCCTACCCCCCCATGCATGTTAATCTTAATACCCCCCTACTTCTCCCCCCCTTATCCCTCCCTACCCACCCATCCTCCCCAGTCCCTTTCCCTTTGGTACCTGTTAGTCCATTCTTGAGTTCTGTGATTCTGCTGCTGTTTTGTTCCTTCAGTTTTTCCTTTGTTCTTATATTCCACAGATAAGTGAAATCATTTGGTATTTCTCTTTCTCTGCTTGGCTTGTTTCACTGGGCATAATACCCTCCAGCTCCATCCATGTTGCTGCAAATGATTGGATTTGCCCTTTTCTTATAGCTGAGTAGTATTCCATTGTGTATATGTACCACATCTTCTTTATCCATTCATCTATTGATGGACATTTAGGTTGCTTCCAATTCTTGGCTATTGTAAATAGTGCTGCAATAAACATAGGGGTGCATCTGTCTTTCTCAAACTTGATTGCTGCATTCTTAGGGTAAATTCCTAGGAGTGGAATTCCTGGGTCAAATGGTAAGTCTGTTTTGAGCATTTTGATGTACCTCCATACTGCTTTCCACAATGGTTGAACTAACTTACATTCCCACCAGCAGTGTAGGAGGGTTCCCCTTTCTCCACAGCCTCGCCAACATTTGTTGTTGTTTGTCTTTTGGATGGCAGCCATCCTTACTGGTGTGAGGTGATACCTCATTGTAGTTTTAATTTGCATTTCTCTGATAATTAGCGATGTGGAGCATCTTTTCATGTGTCTGTTGGCCATCTGTATTTCTTTTTTGGAGAACTGTCTGTTCAGTTCCTCTGCCCATTTTTTAATTGGGTTATTTGTTTTTTGTTTGTTGAGGCGTGTGAGCTCCTTATATATTCTGGACGTCAAGCCTTTATCGGATGTGTCATTTTCAAATATATTCTCCCATACTGTAGGGATCCTTCTTGTTCTATTGATGGTGTCTTTTGCTGTACAGAAGCTTTTCAGCTTAATATAGTCCCACTTACTCATTTTTGCTGTTGTTTTCCTTGCCCGGGGAGATATGTTCAAGAAGAGGTCACTCATGTTTATGTCTAAGAGGTTTTCGCCTATGTTTTCTTCCAAGAGTTTAATGGTTTCATGGCTTACATTCAGGTCTTTGATCCATTTTGAGTTTACTTTTGTATATGGGGTTAGACAATGGTCCAGTTTCATTCTCCTACATGTAGCTGTCCAGTTTTGCCAGCACCACCTGTTGAAGAGACTGTCATTTCGCCATTGTATGTCCATGGCTCCTTTATCAAATATTAATTGACCATATATGTCTGGGTTAATGTCTGGATTCTCTAGTCTGTTCCATTGGTCTGTGGCTCTGCTCTTGTGCCAGTACCAAATTGTCTTGATTACTATGGCTTTATAGTAGAGCTTGAAGTTGGGGAGTGAGATCCCCCCTACTTCATTCTTCTTTCTCAGGATTGCTTTGGCTATTCGGGGTCTTTGGTGTTTCCATATGAATTTTTGAATTGTTTGTTCCAGTTCATTGAAGAATGTTGCTGGTAGTTTCATAGGGATTGCATCAAATCTGTATATTGCTTTGGGCAGGATGGCCATTTTAACGATATTAATTCTTCCTAGCCACGAGCATGGGATGAGTTTCCATCTGTTAGTGTCCCCTTTAATTTCTCTTAAGAGTGACTTGTAGTTTTCAGAGTATAAGTCTTTCACTTCTTTGGTTAGGTTTATTCCTAGGTATTTTATTTTTTTGGATGCAATTGTGAATGGAGTTGTTTTCCTGATTTCTCTTTCTGTTGGTTCATTGTTAGTATATAGGAAAGCCACAGATTTCTGTGTGTTGATTTTGTATCCTGCAACTTTGCTGTATTCCGATATCAGTTCTAGTAGTTTTGGGGTGGAGTCTTTAGGGTTTTTTATGTACAGTATCATGTCATCTGCAAATAGTGACAGTTTAACTTCTTTTTTACCAATCTGGATTCCTTGTATTTCTTTATTTTGTCTGATTGCCGTGGCTAGGACCTCCAGTACTATGTTAAATAACAGTGGAGAGAGTGGGCATCCCTGTCTAGTTCCCGATCTCAGAGGAAATGCTTTCAGCTTCTCGCTGTTCAATATAATGTTGGCTGTGGGTTTATCATAGATGGCCTTTATTATGTTGAGGTACTTGCCCTCTATTCCCATTTTGCTGAGAGTTTTTAACATGAATGGATGTTGAACTTTGTCAAATGCTTTTTCAGCATCTATGGAGATGATCATGTGGTTTTTGTCTTTCTTTTTGTTGATGTGGTGGATGATGTTGATGGACTTTCGAATGTTGTACCATCCTTGCATCCCTGGGATGAATCCCACTTGGTCATGGTGTATGATCCTTTTGATGTATTTTTGAATTCGGTTTGCTAGTATTTTGTTGAGTATTTTTGCATCTACGTTCATCAGGGATATTGGTCTGTAGTTTTCTTTTTTGGTGGGGTCTTTGCCTGGTTTTGGTATTAGGGTGATGTTAGCTTCATAGAATGAGTTTGGGAGTATCCCCTCCTCCTCTATTTTTTGGAAAACTTTAAGGAGAATGGGTATTATGTCTTCCCTGTATGTCTGATAAAATTCCGAGGTAAATCCATCTGGCCCGGGGGTTTTGTTCTTTGGTAGTTTTTTGATTACCTCTTCAATTTCGTTGCTGGTAATTGGTCTGTTTAGATTTTCTGTTTCTTCCTGGGTCAATCTTGGAAGGTTATATTTTTCTAGGAAGTTGTCCATTTCTCCTAGGTTTCCCAGCTTGTTAGCATATAGGTTTTCATAGTATTCTCCAATAATTCTTTGCATTTCTGTGGGGTCCGTCGTGATTTTTCCTTTCTCGTTTCTGATACTGTTGATTTGTGTTGATTCTCTTTTCTTCTTAATAAGTCTGGCTAGAGGCTTATCTATTTTGTTTATTTTCTCGAAGAACCAGCTCTTGGTTTCATTGATTTTTGCTATTGTTTTATTCTTCTCAATTTTATTTATTTCTTCTCTGATCTTTATTATGTCCCTCCTTCTGCTGACCTTAGGCCTCATCTGTTCTTCTTTTTCCAATTTCGATAATTGTGACATTAGACCATTCATTTGGGATTGCTCTTCCTTTTTTAAATATGCTTGGATTGCTATATACTTTCCTCTTAAGACTGCTTTTGCTGTGTCCCACAGAAGTTGGGGCTTAGTGTTGTTGTTGTCTTTTGTTTCCATATATTGCTGGATCTCCATTTTGATTTGGTCATTGATCCATTGATTATTTAGGAGCGTGTTGTTAAGCCTCCATGTGTTTGTGAGCCTCTTTGCTTTCTTTGTACAGTTTATTTCTAGTTTTATGCCTTTGTGGTCTGAAAAGTTGGTTGGTAGGATTTCAATCTTTTGGAATTTTCTGAGGCTCTTTTTGTGGCCTAGTATGTGGTCTATTCTGGAGAATGTTCCATGTGCACTTGAGAAGAATGTATATCCCGCTGCTTTTGGATGTAGAGTTCTATAGATGTCTATTAGGTCCATCTGCTCTACTGTGTTGTTCAGTGCTTCCGTGTCCTTACTTATTTTCTGCCCAGTGGATCTATCCTTTGGGGTGAGTGGTGTGTTGAAGTCTCCTAGAATGAATGCATTGCAGTCTATATCCCCCTTTAGTTCTGTTAGTATTTGTTTCACATATGCTGGTGCTCCTGTGTTGGGTGCATATATATTTAGAATGGTTATATCCTCTTGTTTGACTGAGCCCTTTATCATTATGTAGTGTCCTTCTTTATCTCTTGTTACTTTCTTTGTTTTGAAGTCTATTTTGTCTGATATTAGTACTGCAACCCCTGCTTTCTTCTCACTGTTGTTTGCTTGAAATATGTTTTTCCATCCCTTGACTTTTAGTCTGTACATGTCTTTGGGTTTGAGGTGAGTTTCTTGTAAGCAGCATATAGATGGGTCTTGCTTTTTTATCCATTCTGTTACTCTGTGTCTTTTGATTGGTGCATTCAACCCATTAACATTTAGGGTGACTATTGAAAGATATGTACTTATTGCCATTGCAGGCTTTAAATTCGTGGTTACCAAAGGTTCAAGGTTAGCCTCTTTAGTATCTTACTGCCTAACTTAGCTCGCTTATTGAGCTGTTATATACACTATCTGGAGATTCTTTTCTTCTCTCCCTTCTTGTTCCTCCTCCTCGATTCTTCATATGTTGGGTGTTTTGTGCTGTGCTCTTTCTAGGAGTGCTCCCATCTAGAGCAGTCCCTGTAAGATGTTCTGTAGAGGTGGTTTGTGGAAAGCAAATTCCCTCAGCTTTTGTTTGTCTGGGAATTGTTTAATCCCACCGTCATATTTGAATGATAGTCGTGCTGGATACAGTATCCTTGGTTCAAGGCCCTTCTGTTTCATTGTATTAAATATATCATGCCATTCTGTTCTGGCCTGTAGGGTTTCTGTTGAGAAATCTGACGTTAGCCTGATGGGTTTCCCTTTATAGGTGACCTTTTTCTCTCTAGCCGCCTTTAACACTCTTTCCTTGTCCTTGATCTTTGCCATTTTAATTATTATGTGTCTTGGTGTTGCCCTTCTTGGATCCTTTCTGTTGGGGGTTCTGTGTATTTCCGTGGTCTGTTTGATTACTTCCTCCCCCAGTGTGGGGGAGTTTTCAGCAATTATTTCTTCTAAGATACTTTCCATCTCTTTGCCTCTCTCTTCTTCTTCTGGGACCCCTATAATACGGATATTGCTCCTTTTAGATTGGTCACACAGTTCTCTTAATATTGTTTCATTCCTGGAGATCCTTTTGTCTCTCTCTATGTCAGCTTCTATGCGTTCCTGTTCTCTGATTTCAATTCCATCAATGGCCTCTTGCATTCTATCCATTCTGCTTATAAACCCTTCCAGAGTTTGTTTCATTTCTGCGATCTCCTTTCTGGCATCTGTGATCTCTTTCCGGACTTCATCCCATTTTTCTTGCGTATTTCTCTGCATCTCTGTCAGCATGTTTATGATTCTTATTTTGAATTCTTTGTCAGGAAGACTGGTTAGGTCTGTCTCCTTCTCTGGTGTTGTCTCTGTGATCTTTGTCTGCCTGTAGCTTTGCCTTTTCATGGTGATAGGAATAGTCTGCAGAACTGGGACGAGTGACGGCTGGAAGGACTTCCTTTCTTGTTGGTTTGTGGCCCTCCTCTCCTGGGAGAACAGCGGCCTCTAGTGGCTTGTGCTGCGCAGCTGCGCGCAGACAGGGTTTCTGCTTCCTGCCCGGCTGCTATGGAGTTAATCTCCGCTGTTGCTGTGGGCGTGGCCTGGCTCGGGCAGCTACTCCAAAATGGTGGAGTCGCGTTGGAGCAGGAGCTGCTGGGAGGCTATTTATCTCCGTAAGGGGCCTCCCTGCTCCCTGCAGCCCAGGGGTTAGGGTGCCCAGAGACCCCGGATTCCCTACCTCTGGATTAAGTGGCCCGCCCTGCCCCTTTAAGACTTCCAAAAAGCACCCGCCAAAACAAAACAACGACCACAAAAAAAAACAAGAAAAAAAAAATTTTTAATTTAAAAAAAAAAAAATTTTTAATTAAAAAAAAAAAAAAAAGGTGGTCGTTCGTTTTTCTTTATTCTCCGGTGCCAGCCTCGGGCCTCTGCTCACCGGTCTTTCTGCCCTGTTTCCTTAATATTGGGGTCCCTGTCCCTTTAAGACTTCCAAAAAGCGCTCGCCAAAACAAAGCAGCAAAAAAGCAAAAAAAAAAATGGTCGCGCGCTTTTCTTATGTCCTCTGTCGCCCAGCCTCCAGTGCCTGCTCACTGTTGTTGCTGCCCTGTTTTCCCAGTATCGAGGGCCCTGCACTCTGGCCCGGATGGCTGGGGCTGGGTGTTCGGCAGCCCTGGGCTCCGTCTCCCTCCCGCTCTGCCTGCTCTTCTCCCGCCGGGAGCTGCGGGGAGGGGCGCTCGGCTCCCGCGGGGCCGGGGCTTGTATCTTACCCCCTTCGCGAGGCGCTGGGTTCTCTCAGGTGTGGATGTGGTCTAGATATTGTCCTGTGTCCTCTGGTCTTTATTCTAGGAAGGGTTGTCTTTGTTATATTTTCATAGATATATGTTGTTTTGGGAGGAGATTTCCGCTGCTCTACTCACGCCGCCATCTTCCGCCCCCTCCTCTCTCCTGCTTTTCTTTTTATCTAGTTTCATTTTACTATATGTATTCTTGAAGGGTATATTTTATTGTAGTTATTTTTAGCTTTATGCGAAGCTTATTATGCTGTATGTAATCTTTAGAGTCCTTTTCACTTAATATTGTATAAGATACACCTACATTGTTGCTTGTGCTATGGCTCATTCCTTTTGACACCCAAAGTACTGGTGGAATGAATATTTGATTTATGTCCTACCACAGTGCCAAATTTGCAGTAACACTAATGCCTGTTAAGTACTTCCTCTGTGCAAGGCACTCTGCTAAGTCTTTTTTACTAGCCCCATTTAACAGATGGGAAACCCAAGGCATAGGAGGTAAGCACTGGCCTAAGATCACCCCAAAATGGCTCAAGGCGCAGAGGTAGGATTTGAACCCACATGGTGTGACTCTGAAGGCCTTGCCTCTGTGCCTAAACCTTACCATCTCTCTGCATAAGTGAGTGAGCTTACACATATACTCATCAGCCCTGCCGGCCCTTTAGGAACCCCACTGAATGGCTCTTGGTTACAAATCAACGTTCAGCATGCACACACCCACATACACAAAACACACACGGTGGCATTCTGGAATTGCTTACAAATACTTGTTAACTGATGGAAAATTTATAGTGGGAGAAATAGACCTCACCTTCTGGTATTTGCCAAGATCTGTCCATCCCTGTCATTTTCTGTTCATCTCCTCTCTATTACAAGAAAAAGTCAGCCTGGCTTTGTGCTTACCAAGGCTGGGGGCTCAGTACTTAACCCAGCAGACTGTGTCCTTGGGCTTGGCTGGGCCTGTGCTCTTGGCCTGTGGGAGGAAGAGGCCTGCTCGGGGTGGTTTGCCTCCCTCCACACCAGGGCCCTGGGTGACTACAGGGGCCTCATTCAGCAGATCTGGGCATGTGTAACCAGAGTGAGCAAGGGCTGACCCTTTCAGGGGCCCTTAGCCATCTGTTGCCCCCTCTGGGTATAGAGGGTGAGCAACAGGAAACTACCTGGAGGGCTGGGCACAGGATTGAGCAAACAATAGACACTGTCTCAACAACAATTACTCCTGCCCTGGGGGTATGCACAGTAGAGCCAAGGTCAGGCAAGTAAATGAACATTGTAGTGGCCTGGGGTAGAGTGCAGTGCTGGGCTCCTATGAGCCAGGTCTGACCACAGGGAGGACAGGCCATTGGTTTACCCTTTCAGTATAAGGAATGGCCTGTCCACTAGGCCAGCATTTGCCCAGGCCTTGACCAGAGTTGGTCTGGAATGGACTTCCTTAGGACCTGCCTCACTGACTGGCCAGGGAAAGCAGAGGGGCCTCTCCAGGAAGAGGGGCCTCTCCAGGAAGAGGGGCCTCTCCTGACAACCAAACGGGGTAGAGGAGGCCAGAAGCTTCATGGTGGGGAATGGGGGCGGGGGCAGATGTGTTGAAGCAGGTGGGTCCAGACCAGGTTGGAAGATAAGGTAAGCTAACACTACGACTTTTTGCTTGCTGCTATCAACAGGGGGCGGCAGAGAGCAGAAGACAAAAAGCTGAGCCTCCACTGGTAATTAGTTCACTCTGGCCTCAGTTTCCCCTAGCACCATGGGCTTAGAAGCCTTCAAGCTGAGTGAAGATGTGTGACACTGTGTAGGAGGCAGGGCCTGTTGTGAGTGTGTATGCACATATGAGACCACCTGGGGCAGGGTGACAGAGAGGGAGGCAGAGAATCCTCTGGAAGGTGGAAAGGACTGAGACCTCAGGTTGAGCCCTCTCAACCCAGGCTGCACACTGGATTCTCCCCAGAGAGCTCCTAAAATACTGAGCACCTGGCCCACCCAGACCAATGGAATCATAAGCAGAGGCCCAGGGATCTGTCTGTTTTAAAGCCTCCCCAGAAGATTCTTCTCTTCAGCTAGGACTAACAACCTCTGGGCCCTACTGTCTGCTTCCCCCTCGGTAGCTGTAGGGCCTGGCATTGCCTTACATCGTCTGTGCAGCGGTGATGGTAACTGGATGTGCTGACATCAGGAGCTGCCGTGAAAATTAATGGCAAGACTCTGTGTAAGGCTCGCCCATGGTGACCACCTGCAAGGAACCTGTACCGTCAGCTCACAGTACCTGTGCTTTGAAAACAGACTCTGGACCTGATCTTCTCAGAGCAGGGACTTTGGGATCCTGGGGGACACAGAACATTTGGGGAGATGTCTGTTTCTGGAATCTGAGGTCTAGGGGAATCTGGCCTAGAGGCCTGGATCAAGATGATAGACACCGTCTTGTACCAGAGTCTCCAGTCAGACATGATGATGTCTGCCTTAGCTTTGGTCATGATGTACAGTGAGGGACAGTGTTTTAGCCAAACCTGCCGGAAGGACGGCATTTGTGGAGTGTCTCTTCTGTGCTAGACATGTTCACCTTTGTTATTACATGCAGTTCTCACAGTAAATATGCATGATACACATATTCCCATTTTACAGAGGGAGAACAGAGACCTAGAGAGATCTGGCAACTTGCTCAAGGTCACAGAAGAGAAACTTTTTATTTTTAATTTTTCACAATTAGCTATTTCACTGCAGTCATAACCATGGCTTCTTCCCCAGGCTGGGGGTTAGGGGAAGGACAGGGTGATATGGGGTCTGGGCTTCTCAAATACCCATGTCCTGAATTTAGTCAACTCCTATTCCTATACCCATACACGGATGGGTCATTCTTTTCAAAGTCCCTCCCCCTACTTTTTAAAAAACTTCCTCTGTTTATTTTCCATGATTATTTGTTTGACAATTCCAATTCTACTCCATCTGCAGGGAAGGGGAAAAATGAGTAAGAGAGCGTTCTGTTGAGGTCCAGGGCAGGCGCTGGGTGCCCCAGGTGGTGAGTGGTGGCCCTAGGGTCTGGCTGGGAGAACTGGGGAGTCTGGCTGCTAGGTCTCTAGGGCTGGACAATTGATGACATGAATCTCCAGGGGCAAGAGGAGTGGGGGCAGCGAGAGCTACTGAATCTTCTTGAGGGGAGCTGGGTTGGGGGCTCCAGGTGCTTCCATTGCCAGAAAAGTCTATCCCCATCCATAGGGCCTGTCTTCAAGGCTTTGTTTATAGACGGCTTTCCACTTTCATTTTCCTGTATCCTGTTAGCGTTTTGAATTTTCAAAAATCCCTGAGTCTTGTGAGCCTGAATATTCATCCCAGCAAATTTCCAACTGTTGACAAGTGGCTGGAGCTTTTCTCCATCTTAACTCCCCAGGCACCTGCTTTACACAGAAGTCGCTGTGTTTGAGTGTCTCAACTCAACTGGCTTTTTGCAGTCACTCATGTTTTGTCCAATTCTAATTGGTGCTCTTGAAGACATTCCCTAGGTGATGATAGGGTAGGTTTGACAATCCGAAAAGAGGGTAGGAGAGGGCTGCCATGCCCATGGTCACCATGCCCTCCACAGAGGGCTCCTTTCATCCTGAGGGGATCTGCTGACCCCAGGCGAGGAGAGGCAGCCTAGGGGCACCATACCCATTAAGAGCCCCGCTCAGGAATTTTCTGCTGGCTGCAAACATTGCCTGCCTGCTTGCTTGTGAAGTCCGGAAGGATGTTAAAAATGAAAGCCAAGGTCAGGGCTAGCACCGTGGGGGACCTGCAGCCTGAATCCTTCTCCCAGCTTTCCACTGTCTGTAGACAGGTGGGCTGACCTAGGAGGGTGGGGGTCGCTGTGGGCTCTTCCTTCTCTGGTTTGTAAGGAAGATCACCTGGAGACACCATCCTGAAAGGGCTTTCTGGAAGGCCTAGGTCTCACACCTGTCACTGCCCACCATCCCCTGACCTAGGCCCAGCTGCTCTCAGAGCTTGGGGCCAGTTGCAGTGACCCCACCCCCTTGTCTCCTCTCTTCCTCTTCTCTGGGCTCCACAGGTCACGTTGCCATATAAACCCAGGATGCCCAGTTAACTTTGAATTTCAGATAAATGACACATGAGTTTTTAGTATAACTATGTCCTTTGCAGTATTTAGAATATATTATGTCAAACGTTTTTCATTGCTTATTTACAATTCAAAGTTAACTGGGCATTTTGCATTTTTGCTTGCTAAATTTGGACCTTACACCCACTAAGAAATAACCTACATGGGTCTGAGCCCAGGAGGGGTGACATCTGTGTTCTGTGGCTTCCATCCTCTGCAGGACCAGCAACTTACCAGTGCCCTGGAGATTGTAATAAGAAGCAAGTTATGAGTCAATAGGTCTAGGGTAGGACAGAGGCTGCATTTCTGACAGGTGTCCAGGCCAGTGCTGCTGATCCAAGGACCATACTTTGACCAGTGAGGAAACAGAGCAATGATTACTGGCTAAGGGCAGATTCATAGGGAAGTGGGGCAGAGGAGGGGAGAGGGCGGAGGTTTGGGAACACTTCTGCCTGGGGCTCACTCCAGCTCTGAGTTAATTTGTCTGGGGTGGGGCCCAAGCAAGGTACTTTTATTTAATTAAAAAAATTTTTTCATTGTGGTAAAAAAAGAAACTAACAAAATTTACCATTTTAACCATTTTTAAGTGTATTGTGTGTAGTGTTATGTTCACATTATTGTGAAACAGATCTCCAGGACTTTTTCACGTTGCAAATCTAAAACTCTGCACCCTATAAATAACAATGCTCCATTCCCCCTTTCCTCCAGCTCCTGGTAACCACCATTCTACCTTCTGTTTCTATGAATTTGACTACTTTAGATACCTTATATATAATCATCCAGTATTTGTCATGTTGTGTTTGGCTTATTTTGTTTGACATGATGTCCTCAAGGCCCATCATGTTGTGGTAGTAGAACTGCCTTAAGCTGAATAATATTCCATTGTTTATATGTACCACATTTTGCTCATCCATTCATCTGTTGATGGACATTGGATTGATTCCACCTTTTAGCTATTGCGAATAATGCTGCTCTGAATATGAGTATGCAAGTATCTCTTCAAGATTCTGCTTTGAATTGTTTTGTATATATACTCAGCAATAAGATTGCTAGATCATAGAGTAGTTTTATTTCTATTATTTTTTAGTCAAAACATTGAAAAGTGTGAGGACCTTCCATAGTTTTCCACAGTGGTTGTGCCATTTTACAGTCCCACCAACAGTGCACAAGGTATCTAATTTTGTGCACATCCTCTTGCCAGGTGTTTCTAATTCCCAGGCAGGCTGGGGAACAACTCCCCTAGGCTCTGCATTTTCTTGGCAAATTTTCTGCTCTTGTTGCTAGGTACAGTGTGGATCCACCCACAGCTCTAGGGCGTCCTGTTTATGTGAATGGTGCCCCCTGGAGCTTGGTATGCCAGTCACAGCTGGTTTGGGAAGCAGAAAGCCTAGCTTTGAATTCATGGATTGAGTACTCTGTGACCTTTGGCAAGTTACTTAACCTCTCTGAGCCTCAGGTCCACACTTATAAATGGATGGCGGGAATATTAACTCTAACAAAAAGGGGATCAGATGAACTATGTATGCAAGAGCTTCATGGGAAACAGTCATGGGAATGTCATATGAGATGACAGTAGGAATGAGTGAGGAAGCTACATGGAGTGTCATTGTCCATGGTAGAAAAGGCTCAAATAGAATCACTTAACACTTACTGAGGCACCCCTGCCCCATGGCATCATGGAAGAGCTTGTCTGCTCACCACTGCCCCCAGTATCTAACCCAGTACCAGCATTATGCCTGACATACAGCTGAGCCAGTGATTGACTGAGGCACTGTCCAGAAGCCTAGGGGCAGTGAGCTCTCAGGGACAGGGCATGTGACCTGACCAGAGATGACTCTTACAGAGCACTTACTACATGCCTAGGTAAGCATGTACATTACTACATTACTAGGTGCTCAGCTAAGCTCTTTATTTATTTAACCCTCTCAACATTGCTAAGAGGTGGGTGCTGTTATTATCTCTGTTCTTCATATGAAATACAGTGAATTTAAATAGCTTGCCTAATGCTCCACAGTTAGGAAGCAGCAGAGCTGTGATCTGAACCTAGGCAGTCTGTCTCCAGCAACGGGGCTGGTAAACATTGTCCTTTACAAGGAAAGAGCCATGTGGGTGTTAAACCACAATATAAAAGAGTCATCATTTGGATGCTTGCTGGAGGAGTAGAGCAGTCGTGACATAGTGGGTGAAGTGATTAATTGTCGGGGTGTGGGGTGATGAGGCAAGGACAGGAAGAGAACTGGACAAACTTTCTGGAACAGGGCCTGTGCTGGGTGGGCTGGGATGAACCAGTGTGCTTGTTGCTGGCAGAGCCTCAAGGAGATCCCCTTGGTCAGGGAACCGGGAGGCCGAGGGCCAGGGAGGGAAGTGGCTAATGGTAGCAAGCCCTGGAGAGGACTGGGGCTCAGGATTTGTCTGAAGCCCAGGCATGTGAGCGGGGCACTGCCTGCAAACTCCTTCAGTGTCCCTGGATGAAGGTCAGGTAGTGGCTCCCTCCTTAGAGGGTCAGACCTGGTTCCACAGAGGAGGAAACTCCCATGCTCTCCTTGAGAGATGGATAGAAAGTGGACAAGAAGATGGGAGGTCAAGGATGTTCTAAGTAGGCAGGAGAAATGTCAGCAAAAGGACAGAGATTCTTGCCCTAATCTAAAAGAGGAACCCAGTGGGGAAATTCAGGAATCATAGCAGGCTTACTGGGAAAAAATATTTAATCCAACTTTTTCTACTTGTTTTTATCTTATCAATGAAGAAAAATCAGAATAAAGGCAAATTTTAATGGAATAACATTTGCATTTCTACTATCAGCCATGTATACCTTTCGGATCCCTACCACCTCCCAGCATTCCCCATGAAGTACAAGGTAAGACCACAGATTTGGTGTCGGACTTAGTTTAGTTTAAGTCCCACCGCAGTTACTGAATAGCTCTGTGTTCCTGGGCAACTTACTTTACCTCTCTGAACCTCAGTTTTCTCATTTGTTGTATGGGGACTGTCCTGAGCTTATACAATGCTTAACAGGATTCCTGGCCTCTCTCTTCTATGTGCCAGTAGCACCCTCCCAACTCCTGAGCTAGTGACAACCAAAGATGTCTTCCGAGATTGCTAAATGTCCCCTGGAAGGCGACACTGCCCCTACTTGAGGACTCTGTAATGGTTCCTGACTGCTTTTTAAAAAAAATTATTATTATTAAGGTATTATTGATATACATTTTTATGAAGGTTTCACATGTAAAAACAATGTGGTTACTACACTCACTCATATTATTGTGTCCCCCCCATACCCCATTGCAGTCACTGCCCATCAGTATAGTAAGATGCCACAGAGTTACTATTTGCCTTCTCTGTGCTACACTGTCTTCCCCATGATCCCCCCCACACCATGTGTGCCCATCATAATACCCTTCAATCCCTTTCTTCCTCCCTCCCCACCCACCACTCTCCCCCACCCCTCCCCTTTGGTAACCACTAAGTCCCTTCTTGGAGTCTGTGAGTCTGTTGCTGTTTTGTTCCTTCTGTTTTGCTTCATTGTTATACTCCACAAATGAGGGAAATCATTTGAGGTTTGTCTTTCTCTGCCTGGCTTATTTCACTGAGCATAATATCCTCCAGCTCCATCCATGTTGTTGCAAATGGTAGGATTTGTTTCTTTCTTATGGCTGAATAGTATTCAGTTGTGTATATGTACCACCTCTTCTTTATCCATTCATCTTTTGATGGACACTTAGGTTGCTTCCATATCTTGGCTATTGTAAGTAGTGCTGCAATAAACATAGGGGTGCATATATCTTTTTGAATCTGAGAAATTATATTCTTTGGTTAAATTCCTAGGAGTGGAATTCCCAGGTCAAATGGTATTTCTATTTTTAGTTTTTTGAGGAACCTCCATATTGCTTTCCACAATGGTTGAACTAGCTTACATTCCCACCAGCAGTGTAGGAGGGTTCCCCTTTCTCTGCATCCTTGCCAGCATTTGTTGTTCTTAGTCTTTTTGAGGCTGGCCATACTTACTGGTGTGAGGTGATATCTCACTGTGGTTTTTATTTGCATTTCCCTGATAATTAGTGATGTGGAGCATCTTTTCATGTATCTCTTGGCCATCTGAAGTTCTTTGGAGAATTGTCTGTTCATATTCTCCGTCCATTTTTTAATTGGGTTATTTGCTATGAGGGTGTTGAGGTTTGTGAGTTCTTTATATATTTTGGATGTTAACCCCTTGTGGGATATGTCATTTACAAATATATTCTCCCATACTGTAGGATGCCTTTTTGTTCTGCTGATGGTGTCCTTTGCTGTATAGAAGCTTTTTAGTTTGACGTAGTCCCATTTTTTCATTTTTGCTTTTGTTTCCTTTGCTAGAGGAGATGCATTCAGAAAAATGTTGCTTATGTTTATATTAAGGAGATTTTTGCTTGTGTTGTCTTCTAAGAGTTTTATGGTTTCATGACTTTTGCATTCAGGTCTTTGATCCATTTCGAGTTTACTTTTGTGTATGGGTTTGGACAATAATCCAGTTTCATTCTCTTGCATGTAGCTCCTGACTGCTTTTTAGGCAGAAAAGGCTAAGTTTCATTCACTTATTCAATAGATATTTACCAGGCACCTCTATATGCTGCAGCTTGGGACACTCAGTGGTGAGAAAGACAGGTGACTTGCCTTCAGTGGCACCCACCTCCAGGAGACCGTGGGATGAGAAAGAGCAGGTAGCCACCCTACCTCGGGATATGCTATGGTGGGGAAGCATGTGGTGCTGTGTGAGCACACAGAAGAGATGCTTCACCCTGGAGAGGACATGGGGACCATGGACTATAGTCATAGTACCACAGGGTGTTGACCTGCAGGTGCCAGAAGTTACCCCATTCTTGTTGTTGATTCAATTAGTCTGGGAACTGTGGCTAACAGGCTGCACATGACATAACTTACTGTCCAAAGCAGCTGAAAAGATGTGTACTAACTTATCACACAGTTACTTCATGTAACATTTGGAGTCAGGCAGCCAGGAACCTGCTGATGTGTCTCCTAGGAAGACCAAGAATGTAGAGAATATGTGGGTTTATTAGGCCACCCCACGAAAGAATGCTGTTGCTACTAGCTGGAGTTGCCAAGTGGATTGTGCCCCCACCTCAGACTTGCCAGAGCCTGGAAACCTGGGCTGCGGGGAGAGCAGATGAAGACAAACCCATCAGCTTTGGGGCAGATGTGTGAGAAATGTATCCTGAAAGACATCTCAGGAAAGCAGTTTTCCTGCCCAGGCCTGGGGGCTTGGGTGACAGCACCTTTCCTGGGCATTCTGACATAAGGCTGCTCACCATCCTTTGGAGAAGAAAAAAGAAAATAGAAAAATGTCTGTCACTTGCTATTGTAAACACTGGGAAAGAAAGAAAGGCTACGTGTTTCAGCAGTAGCCTTTCTTTGGAGGTCTTGGACATACTTCTTCATTCAACTTGAATTTACTTACTTACATTTCTAGTTTTAAAATCCAGACCTTCATGAACAATGTGGGAAACAGAGAGAATAGTTTTCACTTGCTCAGGAGTGGCACAAAATGAAAACTCCTAAGAAACCTAACAGCAATAATAACAACTGTGATTGAAAGACAAAAACAACGAAAATAATGAAAAGTAGCAATGAATTTTTGAGTGCCTGCTATGTGCCAGGTGCTTTATTTGCAACACTTACCAGATCCCTGCAAGGTAGATCTCAGGACCCCATCTCATAGGTGGGAAACCAAAGTCTCTAGTTACCTAGGTAGCATGTGCTGAAGCCACGATTCCCATCTTGGGCTGGGAAGAAATGAGAAAAATAAATACAATGGAGTGAGTTTTTCATAAGGTTAAATTTCTCTCTCTTAAAAGCGTTGTCCTTTATTCTGCGATTTACATTCTTCCAATATTTTTGGTAATAAGATACACTGTCTCTTACGGTAACTATGCAGACAGTAGATATTGGCAACATGAAAATTTGGTACTCTGCTCCTTAAAAACATTCGGTTTACAGGACCGTAAATTCCTAAGTCTGGTAATTCCTTTGTGAATGGGATGAGCAGGTCACATAGCCCCACCAGGAACAACCCCTGCTGCCATGTTTTATAAGCAGCCACTATCCCTAGTTCTGTAGTTCCCTGCCTGTGTTATAATTTTGCTTAGGTTTGTGGATCTGTGAGAGGCAGAATGAGGGAGCAGAAAGGAGGAAAAATGATAAGTGACAGCCCTTAGGGCAGCAGTGGTTTTCTAAGAAAATATTGTAATTCTGTTGAAAATTGCTGGAGAAGAGAGTGTAGTCCAAGTAGGCATATGCAAATTATATGCAAATCACACACAGCCCTCCAATTTCATAACCTGGATGCAGCCCTCGGGAGAATGCTAATGGAGACTAGTGGTGTCCGCAAGCCTCCCTTGGTTATCTCCAGGAATCCTGCCCTAATTAAAGAGTATTTTCCCAGCAGTGTGGGGCTCCAATGATCTTAATTTTCACCTTCTTTCCTCCTCTGTCATCATCACAGGCCTGTGGCTACGCCTCAGACGGCTCTTCTAATTCCATGGTGGGTGGGGTAAGGAACAGAGACAGAGGCCTGACATGGAATGTTCTAGAATCCTCAGGTAGCCCTCACCTTCTGTAGGCCTCTTGTGGCCCCAGTTCAGCTGATTTTGAAGGAAAGGGCTGTTTAAAGCATTGGTTCTCAAACTTGAGCATGCATCAGAATCACGTGGAAGGCTTGTTTAAAACACAGATTTCGGGGCGCAAAACCCCCCGCCCCTGCTGTGGAATTGCAGAGTCACAAAGTCTGGGGTGGGCTTGAGAACTGACATTTCCATTAAGTTCGAGGTGGTGCCCATGCTGCAGTGCACACAGTTTGAGAAACATTGGCCTAGGATGAACAGTAATACTCAAAGTTCACTGGTAATTGTCACCAAGCTGTGATAGAAATTAAGTACAAAAATTAAGAACAAACGTTTAGAAACTTATTGAAATTTGACACTGCAATAACATCCGAGAGTGATTATTTTTCTCGTAAAACATTTTAATTTTATTTCACAGAAGTATTGGTTTACGTTGTTTCAATAGTTTAAAAAACAGCAAGTCTTCTGCCACAGATAGCCATTTGGACTTCTGGCCTGAGCCCATGGCCAGGGTTCACGGCAGTCCCCAGGCTGGCAGGACAGTTGGAGAGTTCATGAGGAGACTGAGGCAGAAGGGATCCGGACGGGACATGTATGTAGTGCCAGAAGGTGTTTGGAAACATAGGAGAAGAAGGGGGAAGAACAAGGGGTTTAGGGGTGGGGAGAAAACTGGTATTTAATGGCTAAGGGCTGGGTATAGGCCCCACAGAGACTTGTCTTGCCCTAAATGTCTGCAAAACCCCCTTGAGGAACAGCAGCTGAGGAAGGGCTGAGCTAAGAAGCTGGCCTGACTTCAGCCCCTACCCCTTCTCCTGTGGGTGAGGGGCCTGGGGCAGGGAGTGGGGAGAGAGGTGAGCTGCTCAGAACTGGCTCCACCAGAGAGCCCTTGTTTGTACAAAGTAACTGTGTGTGTCTTTGTGTGTGCACACACATATGCGTATGGCCTTATATGGTGACACGGGTGCATTTTTGGCACCTTACGGGTACCCCCTGTTTTATTCAAAGCCAGTATAGAAAAACTCCAACACATCCCTTTTCTATGCAGGTAGTGGGGATAATACCTTTTAAGAAAGATTGTCAGTGTCCCTGCTACATTAAAAAAAAAGTACCAAAAATGTAGTCTATGCGTGGCTTCCAGGACAGCTATTCATATAAAGTAAGGGGTACCTGTTCTTACAGAGGAAGGTGGCAGAATTTAAGGGTGGTGTGCGATTGTAGATTGCATTTATAAATTGCTCAGGAGGCTTCAACAGCAATAAATACCACAATAATAACTGGTTCTTGTTGGAAGGAATCTTGCCCAAGTCCGGGCCTTGGCAGCCTGTTTGTCAATGGCCCTCAGCAGCCCTGGCCTGGGCAAGCCCTCTTCAGCTAGAAAAGAAAGTTCTGTGATTGCAACCTGCCATTTTGTAGATATCATTTTGACATTTTATGGTGGCAGTGTGAGAAGTAATTCGTTGTCTTGTGCCTTTAGGCACTTGAGGAGGTCACTGGCTCCTCAGGCTCAGTCATAGAATGCAGAGCCTGGCAGGGGCTTAGCATTCATCAATTCCTCTTTCAATGGGGTGGAAACTGAGGCCCCGGAGGCCTCAGAGCTGCCCCAAGTTGAGCTTGTGTTAAGGCAGGCAGCAGGCCTATTGTTTGAGGCTTACCATGTAATTAATGGGATTTGGAGCAATTACAGGGACAGTAAAACCCCTCGTTTGTTTCTTGTGCCAGGCATGGGATTCCTTAGGAGGGTGGAGTGGGAGTGAGGAGGGAAGGTGGCAAGAAGGTGGCAGATAGTTGGCAAATCATATCTTGCCAGGCCTGCTCCGTGGAACGCTGACTTATATTTTTATACTTCGTGCCTCAAAGGATTCCGGGGCAATGTGCATATTGGTCCAAGGCACCCCACCTATTTTTCCTCTGAGGCTAATTCTTGTTGGCTTTTAACGCTGGGCTGTAAAGAACCTGCTTTTCTGTTTTCTTTTGCAGTGAACACTAACTGGGAAGTCAGCACCACATAAAAGCCAGCATTATTTTAGTGAGAGGGGGGCCTGCTCCTTCCAGGGCCTGGGGACAGTGGCTCAGCCAGAGCTGAACAGTCACTAATTTGGGGAGAGGAGAGCTTTGATGTATGGTAAGATTAGCACTATCAAGTGTTTGCAGCTATGAGGGATTCTATGTCAGGGCCAAACAACTGCCAGGTACCTTAATGCTGGATCATTTATTAATTTGACAAATGTTTATTGGCCACCTGTATTTCCCAGTTGCTGTGCTAACTAGTGATACAAAAAGTGTGGAGATGGATGGTGGTGATGGTCACATACACTGGAAATGTATTTAATACCACTAAAATGTTCTTTTATATATGGCGAGATGGTCATTTTTATGTCGTGTATATTTTAACACAATTAAAAAAAAAAAAGGAGAGAGACAACAAAAGAGAACAAGGTCCCTGCTTCCAGGAAGAAGCTGGTGTCCTGCAACACCCCCCTCCACTAACCATGGTCTGGGCCCTGAACAATGGAAGTTAGGGGCCACCCACATGGGGGTCAGGATGAGACCTCTGGAGGCCAGAACTTCCCAGGGCAGGCTAAAGACTGGGACCTCTGGCAGGGGGCACTTCTGCATGCCTAATAAATGAGGTATCTATGCAATAGAGGGTGCTGGCTTTAAACACATTGCTTGCTAAAATGAAATAAAATTTCTTGGTTTTGAGATGTTGCCAGCATAAGGAGAGTGCTCAAGTTTGAATTTCTGTTTGAATTTTCTGTTTGTTCATAGAAATTTGTGGTGGTAAACATCTTGGGGTGGCAGCTGTGGTGACCACTGGAGCTCAGGCTCTGGGTTTTTTCTTTCCAGACTGTGTTTCTGAGAGTTGCTCTTTCACAAACACAGGTGAGTTGAGGCTCCATAGGATAATGGCTTTCTGAATGTTTCCTGTGGATTAGTCATAGCATGCCTCAGCCTTTGGGGGACTGAGGGGAGCCTGGGCCAGCGACTTAGCTCCAAGCCTCTGCACCAAATCCTTACAAGGTTCTGATCATACGTGATGGAGCATTTAGCCATGGGCTGACATGCAGTGACTCTCCGTAACTATGAGCTTTGAGTGTGACCACTCATTTAGGCATTAGCATTTCCTGTCTCACAATGAAAAATACATTCTTATTTTCCATTTTCCCCATGTTAATATTCTCACCACTCAGGTTACAGAGCACCCGTGAGGGGTACTACCGTTCTGTATGCCCACCGAGTCTCTCACCATCCTGGGCACATGGCAGATGCTCTACAGATATTCCGTTGGTCGAATAGTCTATTCATAAAGCCCTGGTCTGGGCAGTATTTCCAAGGGCGGCCTTTTCATTGGCCCGCAGAGCAGCCCCGCTCCAGGCTTTGAGCTGGGACTGTTCGTGGTGGGTCAGTCCTGCCTCAGTCCCAGATCCCAGGAGCTCTTTAATCACTTCATTTTGGAACTGTAGCTCTGGCCTCTTCGGATGGTCTCAGGCAATGATGGCCAGGTCACCCAGCAACAGCCACTCGCATAATTACATGGGTCTGAAATTGTTCACCACTTTACGTCCTCAAAGCAATTTCAGAATCAATTTGAGGTTTGGCAGGGAGTTGGTGGAGGTCTTGAAAACCTGGAATGTCATGCTGGGCCTGCTTAGTGCGCCTTCTAATTCCAGTGGCAGACCCTGCGCCCCTGGGGAGCAGGGCGCTGTCCTCTCTCTTGCAACTCAGGGAAGAAAATCAATCAGTCAATGAGAGCACACCTCATTAAAGGTAACAAAGGCTCAAGTGCCTCATCCCTCCCCACAATGTCAGGCCTGTAGGACTCTATAAGGGAAACCAGCTTTGTCTGCAACAGGATTAAAATGAAATCCCAGTGTCAGAAACCAAATCTAGCAAGACTATCTTTTTAAACAACAGGTGGTGCCTACCCCACACTGGAGCAGAGAGCCCCTTCTTAGGTGCAGCCTTAAAGTGGATCTAGACAGCTACCCTGCTCTCAGTAGAGCAAGGATGTGCGGCTGTCCCTCTTTTGTGACAGGGGCACATGGCACCTCTCCTGCGCTGGATTAGAACATTAGGAGCACACAGCCTGACTTACCCTCTGTGCTCACAGGCCCTGCATACAGAGAGTGTGATAGTCAAGGTGTGGGCTCTGGAGCCAGACTGCTTGGCTTCATTCCTGGCCCTGCCACTCACTGACCAGCTGGGGGACCCTGGGCTGGTTGCCCCAGGATCTTCATTTGCAAAACGAGGGTGGCCATAGCTGCCACCTCTGGCCTCTTGGAAGGATTATGTGAGTTAACACACAGGACAGGCTGAGGAGAGTGCCCAGTACCAAGGAAAGCCTTGCTGCTCAGTATAGATCCGTTTCCCAGCAAGGCCACGAGTGAAGCCACCCTGTGCTTTGCAAAGAACAAGACAGGTTTACTTTTGGTTTCACCTTGCAGAAGGGATTTGGAGGTCCAAAGGGGTGAGTAAACCAAGTTTATAAAGAAAAGTGGAAGTGGAGCCAAGCCTGGACTTGAGGCCTTGTGGCTCCCTGGGGTGTGGCCTCATCACCCCTTCATCCCAGGCACCTTGGGCTCTGGTCTCTGACCTTCTGAGCCTTGCTGAGATCTTCCACCCCTGCTATTAGTCTCACGACCAAGATGGCCAACCCCTTATGCTATGGGAATGAACTTGCAGTGTCAGGAACGTGCTCACAGGTTAGCCACGTATTTGGCGGGGAGGAGAATGTCTCAGGGCCTCTGCTGTCACACTGCATGGCATTCTGTCTACCTGATCTTTACTTCCAACTGACCCTGCCCTGTAGATCTTTGGGATTAAAAGGAGCATCTGAGATCTTACTAAAGGTGGTGTGGGGAGTCTTGGTGATAGTGAACTCACTACTTGCTTTGGCTCTTTGGAAACTGAGACACAGACTGTTAGGACTGATGGACTGGCACATCTTTCCCCTCCTCCGGTCTAGTGAGAGAGCAGGTCAAGAGGCAAGATGGGGATGAAAGTACACAGAAGTCAGGAAATTCAGAGATGTGTTCTCCACAGTGTTGCAAATCAGTCCTGTTGCTCAGGTACACGCTAAAGCACTCCCAGTGATAGGAAAGTCAAGGGAGAGGGAAGGTGGGGGTTTTGTGGCCTGTCCTGTGCATACAGAACTGCTAGTTCCCCTCTCCTGCATCCTTCCTAGCACACTGAACACTAATGGTGCTGGAAACTTTAAAAACTAGACACTACCTGGAATTGTGGGCTCTGGTGTTGCAAAGGGAGGCTAGATCCTATTGACTCCAGGCTGGAGGACACAGCAGCAGATCAAATCTGAAGAATAAAACTCCAAATAAATGGTTCACCTGCTGGGTCCAGAACTTTCCCGGGGCTTGTCTTAGCTACCAGCAAAACTGGAAGTCAGCTATGGAATTGTGTTTTTTGGGGAAAGGCCTTTGTGGAGGGATGCTATGTGAACCCACTTGAGAGGTTCAAGTTCAGATTCAAACATCCACACTGGCCAATCCATGCTAGCTCATTAAATGTGGAATGCACATCGATCTGACTGTAGTTGGCCAGCCCTCCTATCAAACAAGCAGCAGAAAGAAAAATTACAGTTTTACCTGCTGGCATTAGTGCTCTCCCAGGGAAGGAACTGCTTTCATTTAAGAACTATCTTGATAGGTCGTTTGGGTGAGAGATAAGGCCTTGAGGGCATGGGTTGAAAAAAAAAAATACAGAGAGAAGGACTCCTCTGGACAAATAAAGCAGGAATTGTGGTACAAAGGAGGGAAAGCAGGCGGACCCTGGTTGGGGGCTGGGATTACATTAGTGGAAGCAGCCAAGGGAACATCAAAGAGCAGGTCTGCTCTTCAGTCTAAAATTCCTGATGGCCCTCTGCTCTCCTGAATCCTGAATGCCCAGGGGCATCTCCTGCTCCCCACCCAAGCTGTGTGTGCAATGTTAGGGGGTAAGGGGCTAGAAAACAGGAGAGGGGCTGGGGCTTCCATGTGGGGATACAGGGCGGATCTGAAGGAGCATCCTCAACTCAGGTGGGGGTCGGGATTCTGCAAAAGCTAGAAATCAGAAGTGGAAGCAATGAGAAATGTACACCCCTGAGAATTCTCAGAAATCTTGGGGCTGGGCATTGGCTTCCCCGACAGGCCAAGAGATGGCAGCTGGGAGCCCTTCTTCCCTAGCTGGGATAAGAGCTGGTTTACAAATGTTTCCTAAAGAATCAAGCCTTTTTTCTCCCGAGGTCCATCTATCAGGGTGAGCCTGGTGGTTGACACAGCCTGGTGGCTGGTCTCCAGGCTGGCTGCTCTGCCTTCCTTGCAGTGGGGAGTCACGGGGAGCCTCTGCCCTGCCTGTCCTAACCCAGCTCTCCCAAGCTGGCAAAGACAGAAATCACGCTAGCCTCACCAGGAAAAGTCCATGTAATCTGAGAGCTGATAGAAAATGTCCAAGGCTTCTCATCCCTGTTCCGCTGATCAGTCACTTTGCCCACAGTCTCCATGATCGCTGTCCATCCAGCCTCTGCTCTGGTAGTTCCAGGACCAAGGGCTCACTATGCTTCAAGACAGTTCCACTCTCGGATAACCCCCACTGTTAGGGAGCTCTTACATGGAGCCACATTCTGCACCCATTCCCCGCCCGCCACCTCCCCAGCCACTTACCACAGCTCTCTGTTCTGGCCCCCTTTCTGCACCAACAGCCCTCCTGGTGCCTGTGGCCAGCTGTCCTGCCCTTTGAGTTCTTTTCTTGTTCAACATCTCCTGTCTCTCCCCCTTCCTCATCTGTCATGGGTGCCCAGGTGCCCAACAACAGACTGATAAAGGCATTCTTCATTCGTAACAAGTAAATAAATAACATTACTTGGGTACTTGGAGGGCATTTGCAGTGAATGGTCAAGTATGGGATGTTTTTATTCTCCAAAAACTTCCTAAAAGCTGGGCCCATGCCCTCTTTGAGACATGCCCTGTGGATAAAATGAAGGTTCCTGTGGCCAGGATTCTCACTTGGCCCTGGTTGGCTAGCCCACTACACACGTGTGGGCAATGCATCATTATTTACTCTATAAAAAGAGCTCTGCCCAGTGCTCTGGGAGACACGGTGGCCCGGCTGCAAGGCTGCAGGAGACCAGAGCAGAGGCTGGAGTGGTGGCAGCGCTGAGGACAGAGACTGGGATGGCTGTGTGGGCAGAGAGGCCCAGAGGCAGAGACTGGCTTGCTGCATGCAGACTCACTCTGAGTGGATGGGATTTTAGTGATTGACCTGTCACCGTGGGAAAAAAGTTGGGTATAATCCTTTCACCCCAAGAATGTTCTACTGTCATTTCTTTAGTCACACTGAATCCATAGTGAACTTGCCCAGGACTGAAACCCATTGGCAACACATGCCTAGACCCAGGAAGGCCCTGGCTTTGTAGCAAAGCTGCCCTGACAGTGCCTGTCTTGTCCCCTTGCTGTGCTCCCCTTAGCTTAGCTCTGCCTGTCAGCTGCTTCACATCAGCCTTCCAGGCCTGTCTGTCATGTAGGCAGAGGAGCCACTGCAGAAACCCTGTGGTCTGAAAGGGACTGGGGGTGGCCTCTATATATATCCTCCAACATTTTTCTCCACCCATTCCCTTTCTGGATGTCACTCATCACTTGCAAGTCCCCCTGACCCTGCCACACTTCATTTAGCCCTGCATCCTTCCAGGAGCCTTCTGCTTAATATCCACATAGGGAGTGGTAAGAGCACCAGGCTCAGGCTGGCTGACCAGGGTTCTCATCCGGGCTCTGCCAGTCGCCAACTGTGCGAGCTCAGGACTTTAGTAGCCTCAGCTGGAAAATGGGGGTTGAATTAGATGTCCAGCTCTGGCAGTGAATGGTCCCTCTTTAGGGCAGAAATATCTGTTTTCCTATTCTACAGCCTGTATACTCCCTGTTGGGAAAATTCTGTTTTATGCAGTAGACTGTGTTCGCCACTCATTTGCCAGGCAGAGATGATTGGTATAACCTGAAACTCATGAAAGATCTAGCCTGGCATTCTCAACTCTGGTTGCACGTTAGAGTCACCTAGGGAGCTTTTAAAATGTACCGATGCTCAGGCCCCACCCCTAGAAAGGCTGATTCAGTTGGACTGGGTGGGGCTCAGGCTTCTTTATATTTTCAGAGCTCCCCAGGTGACCCTAATGCATATCAGTTAGAACCACTGCTCTAGAGCCCAGCTGCTAGCTTTGCTCTTGAAGTGCGGCTCTCAATACAGCAGCATCAGTGTTGCATGGAGCTTGTTAGAAATGCAGACTCCATGCCTGACCTCCCAACCAGAATGTGCATAATAACAAGGTCCCAGGGAACTGTGATACCATTTAATATTTGAAGAGCATGGCTTTCATCCTAGAAGTGGTCTTTTAGGATTCCCTTTACCCAGAATATCTGTTACTTTTATGTAAGTGGCCACAAATCCAGTTTAAGTGTGGCACAAAATACTTTTGTATCCAGTTATGGATAAAATGAGAGTTCCTGTGGCCAGGATTCTCACCTGGCCCTGGTTGAGTAGCTCACTGCACACCTATGGGCAATACACGGCTGTTGACTCTATATAAAGAGCTCTGCCCAGTGCTCTGGGTGCGACATGGTGGCAGGGCTGCATGGCTGCAGGAGAGCAGAGCAGAGGCTGGAGTGGTGGCAGCACTGAGGACAGAGGCCCAGAGGACGGCTGTGCGGGACAACTGTGCAGAGAGGCCCAGAGGATGGCTGTGTGGGATGGCTGTGCAGGCAGAGGGGCCCAGAGGGTTGTGTGGACAGAGAGGCCCAGAGGATGCAGACTTGCTGAGTGAACAGGATTTTAGTGACTGACCTGCCACCTGGAAATAAAGTTGGGTAATAACCCTTTCACCCCAAGAACGTTTTGCTGTCAATTTCTTTGGTCACATTGAATCCATAGTGAACTTGCCTGGGGCTGAAACCCATTGGCAAGACACCAGTATCAGTTAATATTTATGTGCAAGAAAATAGGAGATGAGGTCTCTCTTGCCACAGGGCCTTTGCACATGCGGCGTTCTGCCTAGTGTGTCCCCTATCCTCCTTCTAGCTCTGCCATCCTCCCTTTTCAGTGGCTGACTCTTATTCACCCACAGCTGGACCTTGGGGGATGGGTTTTGTCCAATCCACATCTTTTGCCCCCCTCATCTCCTTTCTTGTCTGTTTCTCTTCCTATTTCTCCCATGTGCTGGCATCACAGGCTATCAATAGCAGTTCCCAGGTGGTCCAGGGAGAGTCGGGGTGTCTGGTGGTGAGTACATCCAACTTCAAAATCCAGTTAATCTCTTCATCTCCGTTGTCACTTTCCTCATTTTGCTCATGTTTATGCAAGAAGAGGCCCAAAATATGCCTTTTCTGCCCACCTCACTAGGGCTTTGTGGAGGATCAAAGAAGTGATGGATGTTAAGATGCTTTCTAAAGTATGAAGATCTATGAATATAAATCAAGGTCATTCTTACTAGTGTTGGTGGCAAGGAATGGATGCTGGAGGGAGCTGAGAGAACATGCTGGGGTCAGGACCCCTAGGGGATGCATCTTTGAGGCAGGGATAGGACTGGAACACTCACATCTGTATCTTTAGAGGAGATGAGGCTGAGTGGAGGAGTCAGGAGACCTCTCTGTCCTTCAAAAACCATGCAACCAGCCACCAACTAATTCTGAACTATTTGGACGTAATTGCAGTGTGAACATGCATATGCACGCAGAATTGCTGCTTTTGTTCTTGGGCTGCTCTTCCCTAAGGGCTGCCTCTGATAAGAGCACAAGAGCTGGAGGACAGAGCCCTAGAGCCAAGGAGGGACCCAGGGACCTGGGTGCAAGCAGGGGAAAGGGCCATCAGCAGAGAGGGAAAACTGGGGGGTAGAATGTCCAAGCACATGCCCAGAGAGTCCCTGTGGCTTGGATTCCCAGCCTGGAGGTGGCTGTCAACACAGAAGGACTTTAAACAGCCAGGCATAGAGCCCTAGGCTGCCTTCTGAGTCCCAGCCTGTCAGGTCAGTGCCCAAAGCCATTTCCCCCAGTGAGAAAAAGCTGGTGCCCTCAATGTGATGAACAGTGGGCAGGCCTGTCCTGAGCTCCAGGTTGCTGTAAGACAAACAAGGCAGTCTCAACTCACAGCTCTTACCCTGATTTTGGAACACTTAGTGACTATAAAGAAAAGAGATGGAGTTTGCCTTTCATAGCTACCATAGGCATTTAACATGTGACACAGGCCATACCAAAATGAAGGAACGTGCTTTCCTACAGGACCACCTCTGAGGCAGCAAGAAGCCTGACCCAACCCAGGTAACATGTTATCCTCCTAATGAGCATGTGAACAGGAGGTGAATTCATGAAGTTAATGTTTCTGCCTTCCTGCAGGGACATTAGCAGGCATTGATTTTTTTAGCCATGATGTATGCCACTTGCAATGACTTCTGACTGAAGGGGACAATGCTATTTGGAAGCCTGTGAGGTTTATAAAACACCCTGCAAGTCCCCAATGCTGTGGTAATGCCAACTGCTGTTCTAATAGCACCTCATTTGTTAGGGTAACAGGGAAATAACTGCAGGCCTGCTATACCCCAGATGGACTGCAGCGGCAGCCCTGAACCACTGAGCACATCCTAGCCCAGGAGGGGTTTCCTTCTGGGGAGCGTGGAGAGCAGGACAAGCAGGAAATCATAGATGGTAAACAGCCAGTGTGGATGGAGTTGCTGCCTGGGAGGAAGGAGTGGGCATGGGATGAGGGACAGGGCAAAGGGGCTCCATTCACATGTGCAACGTTTTATTTCTAAAAACAAAACCCAAAAGCAGACACAGCATTGTAGTGAGATAGGATGATGCCGCAGGTGGGTTCTGGAGTGTTTGTTAAATGACCTATGATTTGTCAATAATTAGATTCAACAAAAATGTAGAAGAAAAAAAGCAAGGCTATTTGCATAGTCAGCCACTATCCATACAGAAAAGTGACTACTTACGAATATTCTGGCATACAGATCGTGAATCTCTAGGACTTGGAAGACCCAGGGAGCAGTGGCCTCCTGCACAAGGAGGCCCAGGCCACTTGGGAGAGAAAGTCCTTTTGACCATTATATGTTCTATCATGGTTTGGAGTTGTTGCGCTGTGTGCCAGTATTACCTGATTTTTAAAAATAACACGATTATTTCCAAAAGTTAAGAAATGAGACTGCGGAGAGGAAAACAAAAGTAGAAACTTTAAAGAAAAAAATAAGGAGAGAACAGATTTGTGAAGTGCTAGAACCCAGCCTGGGTACTCGGTGGTGAAAGGTGAGCAGAGACCCTTCAAAGTTGCTCAGTGATGAGCCCTTCTCCCAGGCAGCCCAGAAAGGCAGCCTGGGCATGGGCAGCCCCCTCCGCTCCTGCTCAGGGAGCAGCTCCGAGCCTGCTCTGCCTGGACCCTCCAGCTTCTCCCCAGAAATCCAGAAGGACTTCAGGGGGCTGTGGACAACAATGGCGGGAATAGAGGGTGTTGGTAAGGTCCAGGTGACAGGTCCTCTTGGGGAGGAGGACAGCCCAGCAGGGCCTTTGTTCAGAGAGAACCCCCTGGCCCAGCATGGCTTCTTTTCTAGTCATAGCCTCCTGAGTGCCAATGGAGAAGGACTTACGCAGTGCAGCTGACTTAACTGCCCCATGACCCAAGCCGTGTCCCTAACTAGCCCAGTGCCACACTCCTTCCTAGGGTTTTGCATTTCTCAGAAATGAACCCCTTCCCCATCCCTCTCACCCATGCACCCACTCAGCCTGTGACTTCCTCCTTTGCTGAGAAAGGAGACAGAGCTGAGGAAGAGAAGCGAGGTCAGATGGTGTGGGGCTTGTCTCTGGAGCCGTCTTGGGCCTGCCAGCTAGAGTTTAAGCCCTTGTGGATTTGAAGCTGCTTTAACATCTCAGCCCCAAACTGGGCCAGGCAAGCAGAAGGAGATCCAGTAAAGTTTGTTGAACTCAATTTGAGCACTGAGAGCAGCTGGCTCCCTCGGGCTACAAACAACAAACAACGTAGTCTGAAGCTTCCTGGGCTTGGGTCCCAGAAGGCCGGCTACAGTGCGGGCAGCCAGTGAAGGGAGAAGCTTCCAGCTTCCCTGTCACCACCAGGTGCCCCCTCCTCACTTACACCAAGCAAGCATCCTGGAGGGAGCACTGGAGTGGAGGTCACCTGGGCCCAAGAGTCCGGTCCTGCCTTTGCCACCACAAAATACTGCTCAGCAAGTCTGAAAAATGTTCAGGTATAAGCTTTGGGGAATGGTGACAGCCCTCACCCAGAGCAGCTTCTTTCAAGGTGTGGGCCCTGCACCTGTAGCGCCAGTGTCATCTGAGAGCTTATTAGGATGCAGAGGCTCAGGACCCACACCAGATGTGATGACGCACAGTCTCTGGGCCATGGGGTGGGGGCTGGTGCTCTGTGTTAACCAAACCTGAATGTGACCCTGAGGCATGAATGGAGTTTGAGACCTGGGCCTCTCTGCTATGCAGGAGGAAAGGAGGGCCAAGTGCGGCCTAGAGCACTTCCTGAATGATGCTGACTTCAATGTTCAACCCTGGGGCGTGCTTTCTCATCTCCCATTTTACAACGAGGAGCAGGACGCCTGAGCAGGGAAGTATTCTCTCTGCTCTCCTGCAGCAAGCGGTGCACAGAGACCAGGCCTCAGTTCTACTTCCTATTCAGTTGCTTAAGTTGTATAAATGAAAAGGACCATGGTGAATGGAAGGGTGGTGAGCACAGGGGACGTTACAGATTCTGAAGGAAAGGGATCCAAGGTGAAATTTTGGAAACTAATAGTTTCGTTTTCTTGATTGACACGTGGAACAGTAACCTTCCCTGCCACGCCCACAGCGCTGCTCTGAGACCGCAGAGGCTTTACCCCCTCCAGCAACTTTAAAGAAAAAAAGGAGGAGGGCTCATCACTGAGCAACTTTGAAGGGTCTCTGCTCACTTTTCACCACGGAGTGTACCCAGGCTGGATTCTAGCACTTCACAAATCTGTTCTCTCCTTCTTTCTCTCTTTAAAGTTTCTGGAGGGGGTTAAGACTCTGCATGGGGACAATGACAGGGAAGGGTGAGCCTTCGCCGTGTGGAAGCTGGGCCTGGGGAAGGACAGCAGAATACTTGCCCTAAAGTGAGGGCCTTGCCCATTTGGCAGTGGAGGGGTCGGGTGCTGGGCCCACTTTAGCAGGTGGAGAGCCACCTGCCTGGCACAGCCTTGCAAATGGCCTTGCTCCAGGCTGCACCCAGCCTTGCAGGAGTGGCAAGGACAGCTGGGAATTGTGCTTCCTTCCCAGCACCAGCACCAGAAGAGCTGGCCTGGGGCACCTGTCAAGGGGATCAGCGTTTGGAGGCCCATGTTATAATGTGAGCCTAGCTAGCAACAGAAAGAACTCACCTGGGAACAGGGCCTGGGGGGTAGAGGGGGGTGTGCAGGTTTAATTTAATTAAGTCCTGCTTTGGGGACCAGGCTAAATTTAGCAGCTGCCGAGGCTGCTGGTTTGACTCCTTCCCTGCAACTCCCTCCCATCTGCTCCTTGTGCCTCCTGGAGGTGATTAATTCAGAATTTCAGGCTAGAATGTACAGAAGCACCTGCTGATTGCTTAGTCCCCACTCCAGCCTCTGCTAAGGGCTTCTCCCTGGGTCCCAGGGAGCAGTGCATTCTGAAACACCACAGCAACTTGCTCACCCTTCTGCAGGGAAATAAACACTTCATCCCTCCTAATGACTCCTGCAATGGCTACAGCACCTTGTCAAGAGAGCACCGCCACCATGGGCCTGGATCTCTAGCTTGTTTCTTTCCATTGTTCCGAGGGAACTTTAAAAGAATGTTGGCAAATCTGAGCAGTGTTCTGGACCAAATGACTGATACTGCTACACCTTTGGCCTGCTCCTCATAGGGAAGAGGTGAGAGGTTCTTTCGCTACCATTTTTCTTCCAGTTCTACACTCTTTCCCCTTTATAATTCATACTTATTTTTTTCAACCTTTGGACTATTTTTTTTTCCCTCCTGATTACCCTCCTCCTTATTCTGAAGTTTCCTAGTATCTCCACCAGATTGAAATATCAAAAAGAGGAGGAGATGAGATAAGAGATGATGTGAATAATAATAAATACCAAATGATGACTGACAGTTTAGAATGTTCATTGATATATTTAGCAAATCATTACTGAGGGTCTGCAGACACCATGCTAGAACAAGACACAGCCCCTACCCTCAGAAAGCTGGACATCTTGTGAGATTAGACACAAATAAAGGCAACTGCTGCTGGGTGAGGTGTCAGCTCAGCGCCTGTGCTGAGTGAGGGATCAAAAATTACTGGTAGTCATCGTGGTGGCGGTAGATTTCAGGGCTTCATGCCATGAGCCAGGCTCAGTGGATAAAATCATGAAAGACCTTTCTTTTTCACACTCTACTCTTTTTCATATCACTTCTTGGACTCTTTTCTCCAGTCCCTGTATCAAATCTCAGGCACATCCCCTAGCTTTTCTGGTTGCAGCCAGGTATTAAAGAATAGCTTCCTTTTTAGGTATTGAACAGCCAGCCCCATTTCAAACTCAAGCCTCACTCTCTCATCCAGTGTTCAGTTCTAGTCTCTTCCTCCACCCTTGCCCCACCCCCAGGTGCCTGCCCAGGGTTAGAGTCTGCAGAAGAGCATGGGGCATGGATTTTTCTCTCTCTGCTTGCCCCTCTCCTTTCCTCCTGCCACCTCCTGTTTCTGGCCTCTTCCAGGTCATGTGCAGGAGAAGGGGGTTAGAAGAACAAAGGAGAGCTCTGTGTAGCTGATTCTGGTATAACTGGGCCACTCTGGAAGATGGGTCCTCAACACAGGCTGTTTCTTTCCTGGGGTACTTCAGTGCATGTGGGCAACTTGGAGCTGAGAGAGGCAGTGGCTCAGAGTGAAAAGCTTTGGAGTCATACAGGCTGAGTCCTAAACCTCACTCTCTCCTCACTAGTGGTATGACCTCACCAGTGGTAAGTGGTGACTTGTCCTCTTTGTTCCTTAGTTTTTCCCACTGCAGAATGGGGTGGTATACCTACTTCCCACAGGAATTATGGACAATCGTGGTAATAATGTACCTAGAGTGACCAGAACATTGTGAGTGTTTAACAGATGGTAGCATCTTAAAGAGGCTGAATCTCCTATTACTTTTCAATAACAGAGGTCTGGCATCCTTTATGGTGTGAGTTAGCTCTGTCTCCAGATTCCAGCAGGCTTGACCAAACCCCTCAACTGCTGTTTTCCCTTCTAGCCCCTCCTTACTCCCACAGTGACACCACTCCTTAATCCAGAGCCCTGGAAAACAACTTCGCAGTGATCATAATGGCTGTGGTTATGGAAGAGTGCAATATTTTGATTATAGGTCTATGAATATGAGTGATTTTAAAGTGCTTTCCAAATTTGCAATGCCGCATAAACATTAAGATGATTTTGATAATAACCAGGCCCAGATGCTGCCCATCCCAGTGAATGAGGAGGCCGTGGGCTTCAGGCGTCTGGGTCTTGACCAGCTTTCTCCTTTGGTGCTTTTCTTGGGGCTGTTGCCAATTTACCAATTCCGAGTTTCCCTTGGATTTAATCCCCTCCAGGAGAAGAAGCTTCATTATAGAAATAGCTTATCTGGTTCATTAAATCCAGGCCAGCTGGATAGTGGAAGATTCAATTGTCTTTCCTTTTCCACCCCTGGAGATTTGGTTTCTCAGCCCTCCATGCTACCCTCCCTGAGTCTGTGGGACCACTGAGAAGTCAAGATGACAGGAGCTGGGGTGGGAGGTACCTATTTCCGTGAAAGTTTGGCTAATTCATGGTCTACGGCTGCTAAGACACCCTTTTTACAAGCAAAATACTCTTTAGTTAAAGCCTCTAAACTTAGTAGAGTCTGTTCTTCCTGAAGATGGCCAGCACACTGAACTGAGGGCTCCTTTGTATTTTGCCCCAAAAGCAGAAAATTCTGTAGTGACTATTCTAGAGTCCAGCCTAGGGAGATGATACCAGATAGCCAATGTTTTAAACTTTCCAAATGGATAAATTTTACTTGAGGAGGCTCTCTTTTAAATGCGTCTGGTGAGTGTTCTTTGCACAATTTCTAGGAAGTGATACACATTTGACATGTTGGCTTGGACTAGGAATTTTGAACTTCAGCCACTGGCTCTCCATGTGGAGGAGGAGGGTACCCCCTGGCAAAGAAGCTGGCAGGGGAAGGGTTTCAGAATCCAGTGGCTGCAGCCCCCAGGAGCATGGGTGGGGGTGTCTGATCAGCCAGGCACTCCCCAAGGTGAGCTGATGGGGCTTTGCTTCCCCTCTGCAGGGATCATCATGCAGGTCCAGGGGATGCGGTTCTGGGCACAGAGCTGACTACTGGTCCAGCTCAAGGCACATACTTTTTCTTTTTCCAGCAATAGACCCTGTTGCCTGCTCAGGGAAGGAAGCATGCATTCTCCCCAGTGGCCCCCTCCATGTTCCTAACACCCTCAGAAATACCCCAGGGTAGCAGTTCTGCTTAGCAACCCAAAATAGTCAGTCTGCCCTGCAGCAAGTGAGTCAGAGAACAGGACACATTCACTGGGCTGCTACTACCTGGCTTCAAGGTTGCAAACCCTTTCCACCTGCAGAAGCCGCTGCCCACTTTCTTCCCACCACCACCCCCAATCCTCCCCCTGCCAGAGGCTTGTTACTCTCAGGAGCTTGGGAAGTCCAAAGAGAGCACCCCTAGTATGGCTGAGCCCTTTAAAGGGACCAAGGTTGGATAGATTTCTCGAGGGCCCTGGCATCACAGCCCTTGGACCTCGGAGCACACAGCTCCAGCTAGAATCCACAGTTAATGGGAGCCACATGGAGCCTTCCAGAATCCTGTGCATGGTGGTCTGCCTCTTTCTTTCCCTTTGTGGAAATATTAATAGCTACCATTTATTGAGCATTCACTACATGCTAAATTCTCTAAATGAACTATCTTTTTGCAAGGACACAACAACCCTGTAAGGTAGTACTAGCATAAATATTATAACCCTTATTTTAACAAGTGTGGAAACTGAGCCTCAGCAAGATCAGGAGGCCAAAATATAAAAAATAACTATCCGCATTGCTGCATAAATTCACTTATTCTAACTGTTGTTTAGGTATTTCATTGTATGAATAGCCACATTATATCTCTCTTCAATGGTAACTACTATCATAGTTAATGTGCACCCTTCTTGGATTTTTCCTATGCCCAAACTACGCGTAGGTCCACATATGGCCCCAAAGCCCTTATCTATATGTGTAGGTATGAGCCTTAGTATGTAAGCTCCATCATGTGGGTAGAAATTTTTTGATCGCTGTTGTATCCTCTGCACTTAAAATCATACCTGGCACATAGTTGAATGAATGCATATGTAAAGCCCACCTTCTCCCTGCCACCCCCCAGAGGCTGGTTACCCTCAGCAGCTTGGGCATAAGCTTGAGCTTATGTTTTGTTGAGTTTAAAAAATCATATTCTATTTTCTGTAGGTTCTTGGTTTTCTTTGCTTAACTGAATACCTTTGCATGACAGTACATTCACATCTGCCTCATTCTTTTCCATTTCTGCATAATGTTCTACAAGTCATCAAATTGTTCAAATTGTTCTCTTGTTGATGGACATTCAGGTTGCACCTGATTCTGCTGTTACAATGCTTTGATTAATATCCTTGAACTTGTCTTATGGCACACAAATGTGAGAGACGAGAAGTGAAGCATGTACCTATTAGTGAATTTGCTGGGTCTTAGGAGACACATGTCCTTATCTATTTATTTTTATATTGCGCCCTGCTCTCCAATTTAAAAAATACTAATTATAAGCCCAGTAACAGTGTGTGAGCATTTCCACTCATCTTCATCAATGCCTGACACTACGCAATGGAGGGGGAAGTGGCATCACATCGCCCTGATTGGTCAGTGAATTTCAGTCAATATTTTCCAGTTTTTGATCTTATAACTAGTAACCTTACTATGCTTATTAATTCTAACTCACTGTTATAAGTTCTGTTAGATATCTGTGGAAGATTATATCTATTCAATTATACCATTATTGATTATTTTCAGCGTTTTTGCATCTCATTATGGATGAGAATTGGTCAGTAATTTTTCTTTATCAGAATTTTCTTGTCTGAAGTTTTCATTAGCCTTACAAAATAGGCTTTCTTTTCTTATGCTTAAGAAGACTATATAAAAGTTGAAATGGTTTACTCATCGCATGTCTGATAGAACTTGCATGTAAAACCATCTGTGCCTCTTGTTTTCATCATAGGAAGTTTAAAATTATTTATTCAATGTATTTACTGATTGTAAAACTCATCAGATTTTCTATTTGTTTTAGAATCCATTTTTGTAAGTTATATTCTTCAAGAAATTTGCCTGTTCTGCTTAAGTTTCTAAATATATTGGCCTAAAATTCTTCATATTATTTTCTTATGATCTTTTAAAATCATTATAGTACCTGAAGTTAGCTCCCTACCCTTTTTTTCCCAATACTATTTGATTTTCTTCTCTTCCTCCCTCTCTCTTTAACCAGTTTCACCCTAGGCTAGTCTTTTAAAGAGACCATCTATTTGCTTTGTTATTTTTCTCTATTGTATGTTTCAGTTTTGTTAATTTCTTCTTTATATCTTCTGTCTCCATATTCTTTGGTTTTATTCTGTTGTTTTTTCCTAACTTAGGTTGATTATTAATTAACACTCTTTTTTTATAATGTAAGAGTTCAAAGTTATAAATTTCTCTCTACATACTGCTTTATCTGCATGTCACAAGTTTTATATATAGATAACATTTTCACTATCATTCAGTTGAAGTATTAAATTTCTATTGTGATTTTTATTTTCAATCAGTAGTTTTAAATTCACAAATATAATTCTTGCTTCTATTTGTTTTTTAATTATCTTTTGTTAACAGTTTCTAATTTAATGATATTAAGATCAAGGAACATGGATTTTATTATTCTTTGGAAATATTTGAAATTGCTTTATGTATGGTCAGCTTTAAAATTGTTCTATGTGAACATGCTCTCTAGTTTGATATGCAGATCTTTGCTTTAAACCACACACACTATTCATATCTAAAAGTTCTATATGCTATTCAAATATAGAAAAGCTTTTATATTCTTGCTTGTTGTACCTATTTGATCCATCAGTTCTTGGGAGAAGAGTTTTAAAATTTCTGACTCTAACGCTGTGTTTGGCCCATTTCTTCTTTCACTTTCATCAATTGTTTCTGCACATATTTTGAAGGTGTTTTATTAAGTACATATAAATTTAGAATGATTATTATAATTTCCTGGTGTTTGAGTATTTCATCATTAAGTAGTTACCTGTTCATGTTTCAGAAATACTTGCATTGACATATTTATTGGTGGTGATCTCTCTCACTTGCAGTTTTCCCGATAATGTCTTCATTTCACTCTAATTCTTCTTTGTGTGACAAAGAAGTAATACACAACCCCTCCCCTCCCCCTGACATGCATACACAGACACACACCTGATCTTCATGTCTTATACTGAGATGGCCAGAATAATGACAACCTCGACCCAACAAAATGATATTTTGAGGCTGGACTTCAAACCAAGAGAAGGATATTGTCAGGAGGGACTAAAAGCCTCACGGGTATGGAGACCTGATAGAGGGTAAAATGAGTACAGACTGAAGTCGTAAACCCCTCAAGGGAAGGGAGCTCAGGTTTGGGTCCCTCTGTTTGGGAAGCTAAGGGCCTGATCCCAGGAGTCATGAAGGGCAGTTTCTTCTATAAAATGAGAACAATGAACACTCGCTCATCAGCCCAGGGAATCCACAAGGAAAAGTACTACCTTCCAAGAGCCAGGAATAAAAAAACAAAAACATTGTACCCATGAGAAAAATGGAACTCCATGCTGATATCATATCCCAAACATATAAAACTCTCCCATTAAAAACAGAAACTCTTGTATTGAAAAAGAATTTTTTTTAAAGGACAAAATCTAGGCATATACTCTTTATAAGACACATTCATATAGTTAAATGACAAAAGAGATTGAAAGCCAAAAGTTGGAAGAGAATATGCCATGCAGATACCAAAAAAAAAAGCTGGTGTTTCAATGTTAACGATATAGAAAGTAAGGAGAAAAGCATAGAGAAAGGATCTTGCTTAATGATGAAAGGGACTGTCCTCTAAGACATAGACCAATCATGAACCTTTATGTACCTAAAAACATAGACTCAAAATTAGGCAAGACAGAAATTGAAAGAATTAAAAGGAGAAAAGGACAAAACTCTACAATTACTGTAGGAAATTTTTAGCACACCTTGTAGAAAGAGACAGATCAAGGAGATAAAACTTGTAAGGCTATTCAATGTTCGAACAAGACAAGTAACAAGCATCAGCCAATGGCTCTATGTATAACCCTGCACCCGGCAAATGGAAACTCTGCCTTCTTTTCAGGCACACATTTATAGAAAGTGAGCATGGACAAGGCCACTAAGGAAATCTCAGAAATGCCAACGAACATCACACAGACCGCATTCTCTACCACCAGGCAATGCAACTAGAATTCAAGGATAAAAAGCACTTGCCTCTGCCTTTAACCACTAGTCCCTCTATCCTGAATGCTGACACCAAGATCAAGGTTTTGGGGATGGCAGGGCAACTGAGGCAGGAGGAAGGCCTGGGGGGCATGGTGTCTCTTAATAGACCTAGAAACCACATGTGTGCCCCTTTTGTTCATGATGTGAAGGATAACCTGAGTGTGATATTTGCAGCCCATGTCTTCAGAGCATGCTCAGTAGAGTCTCGTTTGCAGCTAAACTACATCAGGGTGAGGCAGCCAGGAAAGCTCTTATTATACTCATTTTACAGATGAAGGAACCGATGAACAGAAAGAGGACCTCACCTACCAAGATGCTGAAAAAATATACAAATGGTGGAGTTGAGACTGAATTCATGTATTTTGACTTCAGATGGGTTGCTTTTCCCATCAGCTGCAATTAATTTACATTTAATGTCAAGTCCGACTGCAGTAAGGTTGAGAGCAGGCCCTAAGCCATACTCATTATTATCCCCAGTGCCTGGCAATGGAAGATTTCAGTACAACCTTGTTGAATGCTGAATTAAGTTATTTATTTCTGCATGGGTAGTTGCATTTATTTATTTATAAATAACTGTTTTCTCATGTGATACATTATAGAGTATTTGGGAAAAACAGAAATTAGAAAGGAGAAATTAAAATCTCCCATAATCCTTTCATTAAGTATTTTATAAAACATTTAAGTGGCTACACAAGAAACATATACATGCTCAACACTTAGGTAATGTCCACATTGTCCCTAGTATAGATAATTCTGTCGGGTACCACTGCACACTCATTATTTCCTGAAGATAAATTCCTAAAGCTGGCATTACTAGGTCAGATGATATGCAGCTTTTATAGATTTTCATAAATATTATCAGATTCCCTTCCTTAAAAGCTGTATTAATTTGCACTACCCAGTGTAAGAAATTATCAACTTCTAAGCACCCTCATCAATATCGATTTAAAAAATTTTCCCTTTATTTAGGTGAAGTATTGAAGTACTACATAGAAAAGAGGAGACATCATAGGTGCATGGCTCAATAAATTTTCATATAGTGAATATACTCCTGAATCCAGCATCTAGATCATGACAGAGAATATGATCAGCATCTCAAAAGCCATCTTCCAGTCAGTCATGCTTCCAAGGGTAGCCATTGTCTTTTTAGCCCCATAGCTTAGTCTTGACCTTGTTTGAACTTAATATAAATGACTTCATGTAGCATTACTCTTTTGTGTCTGCCTTATTTCACTCAACAGTATGTTTGGGAATTCAGACACATTGCTATGTGTAGGTGTGGTGCATTCTTATTTCTGTATTGCATTTTGTTATGTGAATGTACCATAACTCATCCATCTTACTGTAGATGGGCATTTGGGTAATTTCTAGCTTGGGACTATTAGAACCAGTGCTGCCATGATCATCCTTGTACATGTCTTCTGGTGAATGGTCATAAGCACTTCTGTTAGTTACATACACAGGCCTAGAATTGCTGGGTCACAACACTAAAATTATCTAGTAAGGCTAATGCTTATATCAATGAATAATAACTCATAGGGAATTTCAGATGATCTGGGTGTTGGGTGTTAGTTGGGCCTTGAGCATTTTCCTAGTTCCTCATACCCTGTTGGGACTGTTGGCCCAAATATGGATATATAAGTAAATAGGTCAATAAATATATATACAAATGTATAAGTAAATGTGGTCAGAGTTGGGTGTGGAGCTAGTCATGAGGTTGTGCAGGTGACAGTGAACAGAGATTGGGGGCCCTTTGTAGGGACCTTTTGTTTCAGGCATGTTCTGATGGATTGGGCCAGGTTATGTGGGCTGTGAGAAACCACAGCCAGATGTTGAGGAGTTCATCCTATAGGGAGTGGGTTGTCAGAGAATGCTTTTGAGAGTGCCTTCCTGGAAGCAAAGTTATAAAATAAATAGGAATATAGCCAAAATGCAATTAATACTGGTTACAGTGGTCCCGAGAGAGCAACAATAGGACTCCAGGGAGGGGAACAAAGAGTGTCCTCACCTGTGGAGAAGTCCCAAGAGCCTGTGACTCCTGGGCCCACGCTGCAGTGGGCTGCCACTTTCTCCAGCCTCCACTATGCGCTGCCTGCCCAGACCTCCTTCTCTGACACTGGCCAGGCCCCATACCCTCCAATAAGCTCTCTGCCTCTGTTCTCTTGCACAACCGCAGGGTGTGAGCATCTTGGGGCAAGGACCAGGGGGTTCTGATTGCCACCCAGTGCACCTAGCACAGTGCCTGGCACACAGTCGATGCTCAATAAACATTTGTGAAATGATGAATGTCCTTCTGTGTCACACCTGATTTCCCCTCTCTGCCAGCCCCTTTCTAATGACTCCCATCTGTTTGTCTGCAGTCCTGGCTTTGCCCCCAGCCTCCACCCGTGTTTCCCTGTTTCCTTTCTTCAAGACCCTTGAACCCTGCCTAAATTTTGCTGAGGAAAACTTTGTGCAGCAGCAGGTCCAGCACTTCCACTCCAAGAGTTCATTTCTTCCCTCCTCTCTACTTCTGTGTGCAGGGTCCTGGGTCAACATCCTGCACTCTGGTTGTCTGTTTCATGCGCTCCCCACCCACAAGGCTACAGTAGGAAAGCTGCGCAAGGGAGGGTGCCTTCGTTTCAGCAGCAGCCAAGTGCTGGTCGCTTTGGGGTCCTGCCCTTGTTTCCCTCCCTCCCCACTGCAAAAGCCAAGCAGCACTGCTGTCAGAAGACAGAGCCATGCCAGGCCCCGTGTGGTTCTTTGTCTTCATTTTGTGTAGGTGCTTTGTTCCTGTGGAGTCTGGGCATGATTCACTGATGATAAATGCTGCCTTTTAGCTGGATTCGCCTGCGGCCTAATGTGAGGGGTTGCCGGCCCTACCTGGAGCTTGTGTGGAATCGGTCTGGCCTCTTTTTTCTTTCCTATTTTTGCCATGTTGGCCATGACTGTGGGGTGGCAGGGAGCCCGAAGCATCCAGGCAGGCAGATCTGCCAGCCTGTCACTTCTGACTGGAGAGGGACCAAGGCCTGTGAGTACTAGATCTACGGGATTTCTTTCTAGGGCATTCTTCTTAACGGTGGAGCAGGAGCAGCTTTCACAGAACAGTCGGTGGTCTGTGTTCCGAGGAGAGGGCTTGGGTGGAGGTGCCCAGCTCTGCAGCTGCTCCCTGGGCCCTGGAAGGGGTCCGTACCATGGACATCTTCCCTCTGAACATGTGGGACACACACGTGACAGTGTGCAGGCCACCAATTCCTCCTCCAGGCAGGTTTAAAGGTTCTGTCAGTCTCAAATCAATTTTCACAATCCCCAGCAAAATTCTTTAGTCAATGAGTTTAAAAAGCAAAATAAAAAAACAAAACAACAACAAAAAAAATCAAAACCAAAACCCATTACAGTCCCTCAGGGGGACTAGTTGGGCCGTGAGGAACTAGTTGATGGCAGAGACCAGTCGGTTGGTGTTCCAGTAACTTGCTGCTGCATAGCCATCCACCCCAGATACAGTGGCTTGAAGCGACTGTTCACAATCGCCAGGAGTAAGGGTTGGGAATTTGGGCAGGACCCTGTGGGGGCAGCTCTTCTCTCTTACATTTGGGCCACTCAGCTGGGGCCACTCCCTTGTCTGGGGCCGTGGTGCTGGCTCTTGGCTGGAAGCCGTGGATCTTCTCCATACGGCCCCTCATCCTCCAAGACTGTTCTTTCCTGTGTCCTCTCTCTGTAGCTGAACACCCTGACTTCTTTACGTGGCTGGAAACTGCTTGTGCAAAAGTAGAAGCTGCAAGGCCACTTACAGCCCAGAAGTTCACTTCTGCCACATCTCTTGGTCAGTCAAAACAAGTCACATGGCCATTCCAGATTAAGGGGAAGGGAAACCATCACCCTCCTCTTGATAGGAGATTGTCATGGCTGCTTCTGGAAATTCGCAATCACAGGGAGACACCGAACGGGCTTGTTTTCTACAGCCATTTTCACCTAACTACACCCCTGTAACTCCACCCTGCCCCTCTTCTGCTCTGCCCCAGGCCCTGTGTCCCAAACACTCTGAGGATGCTGCTGCCTGGCAGAAATAAGGTTGGTTTAAAACAAACCAAACTCTTGTGCTATTTCTGTGGTTACAAATTATGTGTTCTAGAATTCCATTGTTTATTATAAACCTTATATGTCTGTCTACAAATTTAGCACTAGAGGGAATAGTTCCTGATTTCCGTTGAAGGAACCTCCAAAGTTGCCACGAAGCACCCCTTTCCCACAACCAGGCGTGTCCTCGCCAGCCAGTGTTGTGCTTAATTATGCATCTTTAAAACTGACACCTCACACATTGTTAAACAGCTTATTAACAGTTCTTGCCTTCCTCCAAATAGCTGTGAATTTTAAATTCTCAATATATGTAAGTAGTATGGCTATTTATTTTGCACTTTTTTGGGGGACCGAAAATCTTAAGAGTAAACTTAGGAACACACCTATAGTCCTGTTATGGTCACTTGCAAAGCAGGAAACATGAAAATGAGAGTGAGAAAGGTTGAGGTACAGTATGAGAATTCTGGAAGTCACCTGGGGTTATAAAACCTGAGGTGTTTTTATTGTTCCGGTGACCCCGTGCCTCATCACAGCTGCCACTGTTTTCGTCACCTGCCCTGCTCTCCACTAGCTCCTGAAGTCCTACCTGTCCTTCTCTCCTCCTTCCTCCATATCCAGAGTCTATTTCCAGGATCCCATACCTATGGTATTTCCAAAAGCAAATTGGCCTTTGCTGAAAGAAAACAGGTCTGTAGTTCGTTGGTCCCTGTTACTTAATGTTCTCACCATAATGTTGCTTAGCAGATGATGGGGATTTGAAAAGCTCCTGTTTTTCATTGGCTTTAAACGCGGTGTCATGAAGAGCTGTGGGCAGAGAGCCAGGGCTCACCGAGGCGCACTGCTGCGCTGCTCCGGGATGTTCATCTGCTTCTTGGAAGCTGGTGAAGAAAGCGAACTTTTAGGTCACTTGAAGCTAGAAGAGCATGTCAGATGCAGGGGAAAGAGAGTATGAAATACCCTTTGTTTTCCTTTGAATACATAAAATAGTATGGATTGAGGGTCAGGAGAACTGAGGGGGTGATCCCAACTCCATCAAAATAAATCTGTGTAATCTTGGGCCAGTCACTCAACCTTTCAGGGCTTCAGCTTTTGCATCGTTAAGTCAGGGATTTGGGTTTGATTCACTTTAACAAATTCTGGGTCAGTCATTCTACTGGGCATTGGACTTAGAGACTGAGCAAGACTGTGTCCCGTCTGTGGGGATATCAATGAGATGAATGATCCTTGAGGCTCCCTGATACTCAAAATTCCCCAGAGGATGCACATCCTGGTGCTTGAACAGTAATGCAACAACCTAGTCTACAGAGGGGAAACCCTGCTGATTAGTAGTCTGTGTCTTCTAGTAAAATTGTCTTCTAGTAAAATTGGGTTAGGAAGAATATCATGGCATCGGTCGTTAGCATTCATATATGGTTTGGCAAGGTTTGTTAATGTGAGCACTCTACCAGTTCAGCTAGGGCTGGTTTGGTATGACTTAATGAATTAATCAGTTACTTTCCCATGCTAGAGATCAGATCATTCTTCTAATTAAGTAATTGTTTTATATACATTTATACCAAGGGCTGATTTGGGGTTGTTGAGAGGTAGTTTGGTGTAGCTGAAAAAGCATAAGATGGAGTCCTAACGTGTGTAATTTATCATGATCTTTGCCTCTCTGCTTCACACACTTATCATGATACAGGGATTATGGAAAGCATAATGTGAAGATTACAGAAATTATCTTCTTCAAGATACAATGTGGGTTTCTTAATGGGATAGTAGTGACAAAATGGATTGGTTCCCTTTTTGATAGTTTTAATGTTCTGCCTTCTTTGCAAAATAACAGCTGCTTATTATTAAAAAAGGAAAATATGGAAAAATAGAAAGGAGAAAATTACCCACATTTTCATGACTCTGAGAAAACCACTCTCAATATTTTGGCATATTTCCTGCAGTTAGTATTTTTATGGAAGTTTAAAAATTAATGATTATTTCAGATATGTAGAAATGTAGAGAAATTTTATATGTGTTACCTATATACCATACTCCATAATTAATCAATATTAACATTTTGGTCATACTCAATTTGGATCTTTTCCTTTTTTAGAAATAAAATATTGTAGATGCCACTGAAGCTCCCCTCAACCCCCCTTTCAGTTCTTGTCCCTTCCTCCTAAAATGTAACAATTATTGTGTAATTTTTACTAATCTGCATGTGAAATAAAATTTTATTATTGTTTTAAACTTCTTTTAGATAATAATCCCATTTTTTTTTCATTTTTGGGTAAATTGAAAGGTCTATCCTTCCCTACTTACTTGTAATACCATGTTTGCATGAATTTCTTTTTGAGAATGCTATTTCTTTTTGGCTTAATTGTCTGTCCCTATAATAATAACATATAAGTATTATTACTAAGTTTTCTGATAAGTCTTAATATATAATACAGCAAGTCTCCCTAGTATTTCTTTCAAAATTGTCTTAGCAATTCTTGGCTCTTTAGATCTCCAAATGAGTTTTATGATATTTGTCATATACCACAAAATTTTAATTTCTTAAAAACTAATATATTCACAAGATTGTGCAAACATCACCACACTGTCTAATTCCAGAACATTTTGATCACCCAAAAAGAAATCCCACAGCCACCAGCAGCTGCTTTCCATTCCTCCCTCTTCCTTGCTCCTAGAAGCCACTAATCTAGTTTTGTCTCCAAGGATTTTCCTCCACATTTCATATAAATGGAATCACAAAACATGTAGTTTCCTGTGTCTGGCTTATTTCACTTAGCATACTGTTTTCTTAGTTTGTCCATGTTATAGCATGCATCAGCATTTTGTTCCTTTTTTTTTTTAAATGGCTGAATAACATTTCATTGTATGGGTATACCACATTTTATTTATCCATTTATTTCTACTTTTGGGTTATTATGAATAATGCTTCCAACCTTCAGAGGAGTAGCCAGACCATTTCCCAAAGTGGTCCCACTGTTTCACATTCTAGTAAGTGTGAAGTGGTAACTTTCATGGTATTCTGATTGAAATCGCATTACTTTCCAGATTGATTTGGGGAGAATTAACATCTCAATATTAAGCCTTCTCATCCATAAGCCTGATATGTATCTCTCTATTTGGTCAGATCTTCTTTTATGCCCTTCCAGTCATCTTGCTGAAATAATTTATTACCTTCATTTTAGGTATATCAGGAACATTGTTATCATTGTAAATAAAGGGAGTTTTATCTCTTTCTTTCCAATGATTGCACTTTGTTTTTCTTGTCTTATTGCCCTGGTTAAGACTTTGAATTCTGTGATGAATAGAACAGGTGATAGTAGTATCCTTGTTAAGGTCCTAATGAAAACACATAAAATTTTTCAAAATTACATGTGATTACAAATATTAAAAACCATTAGTTTTCAATAAATACCTTCATCAAATTAAAGAAATTCTTTTCCATTCCTAATTTGCTAAGTTATCATGAGTAGGTGTGGAATTTTGTCAAATGCTTTCTTCAGCTTTTACTAAACTGGTCATATATTTTTTCTTCCTTAATCTGATGATGTGACATATTAATACATTTTCTGATCATGAGCATTCTTATATTTCCAAGATAAACTGTTGTTAATCCTGATACAATTTTTATACACTGCTAAATTTGATTTGAGACTATTTAAAATAGGGTATTTGTATCTACTGTCATAAGTGAGACTGGTCTATAATCTTTTATTTTACTATACTGCAGTTTATTAAGGTTGTACCAGCCTCATGAAATCATTTGCTAGTTTACCTCAATATATATAGTTTGCTTTGGATGGGGCTTAGTTATTCCATAAATGTTTAGTATAACTTGGAACAAAGCTTTCTTGACCTGTGCCTTTTGGGAAGGAAACCTTTAGTTCATTTTCTCTTGAGGTTATTAATGTATACAAGTTTTCTATTTCTTCTTGAATTGGTTAGGATTCTACATATGTATATATATATATATATAATTATATAAAATATAAATATATATATGAAATATATAAATTATATAAAAATATATAAATTGCTTGTGTTTTACTAACTTAATACTTACTGTTTTAATTTGAGACATCTACTGTTTTTGTCTGGAAATCCCCATTTAAGTCCATTTAATTTGTTCATGTCTTATCACTTTTCCTTTAGTTCATTGTTGTTAAATATTTGTCTTCCAAACAACTAGCTTTAGGCTGTGATAGTTCTTCTTTCATTAACAATGCTCTTATGTTTATTGTTTGAACTCTTTAATTTCTTTGTAAATCTGTTTAATCTGTTGTTGTTTTATTAACTTCTTGAGGTGAACCTTTACCTTAAAAAAAAACCTTATTTATATTTATCACTTCTCTATCTCTCTTATATCTAGTATTGATAATGTTGCATCAGTTATCTCATTATTATTTGCCTGGACTGTCTTTTTCATCACTTTATTTTCATCTCTATATATCACTTTTAGGTTTCTCTTTAACAATATGTAGCAGGACTTTTTTCTCTTTTACCCAAATTGAGATAATGTCTTTTAATAGGTGATCTTAACCCAGCTTTATTTTTTGTGATTACTGTAATGGTGTTATTTCTACCATCTGATTTTCCATATGTGTTTTTTAAAATTTATAATTTTTGAATTTGCTTTTCTCTTTTTCTTCCTCCTGTCTTCTGTTGGACTCATAACATTTTTGTTATTTATATTTTCTCTTCCACTGGTTCAAAAGCTATAGTTTGGGTTGTCCTTTATTTTTAAGAGGTTACTCTTTACTTTTACAAAAGTGCAATCTTAACTATGCATTTTTCTAATAAAACCTAAAGTTATTTGATGTCTTTCTGTTCCTTTCCAGCAAGAAAAGGCCCTTAGCTCAGTTTAGTTACACATGGAATGTTCTCTCCTTTCTAACCTTTGCTATTGTTATGTAGAGTTTAACTCCACCTGCTTTTTTTTTTAATGTACAATTATGTGAGCAACATTATGGTTACTAGACTCCCCCTATTATCAAGTCCCCACCACATACCCCATTACAGTCACTGTCCAACAGCATAGTAAGATGTTATAGAGTCACTACTTGTCTTCTCCATGTTATACTGCCTTCCCCGTATCCCTACCACTACATTATGTGTGCTAATCATAATACCCCTATTTCCCCCTTATCCTTCCCTCCCCACCCATCTTCCCCAGTCCCTTGCCCTTTGGTAACTGTTGGTTCATCCTTGGGCTCTGTGAGTCTGCTGCTGTTTTGTTCCTTCAGTTTTTTCTTTGTTCTTATACTCCAAAGATGAGTAAAATCATTTGATACTTGTCTTTCTCCACCTGGCTTATTTCACTGAGCATAATACCCTCTAGCACACCATCCATGTTGTTGCAAACAGTAGGGTTTGTTTTCTTCTTATGGCTGAATAATATTCCACCGTGTATATGTACCACATCTTCTTTATCCATTCATCTACTGATGGACACTTAGGTTGCTTCCATTTCTTGGCTATTGTAAGTAGTGCTGCAATAAACATAGGGGTGCATATGTGGTTTTCAAGCTGAGCTCCTGCATTCTTATGGTAAATTCCTAGGAGTGGAATTCCTGGGTCAAATGGTATTTCTGTTTTGAGTTTTTTGAGGAACCTCCATATTGCTTTCCACAATGGTTAAACTAGCTTACATTCCCACCAGCTGTGTTGGAGGGTTCCCCTTTCTCCGCATCCTTACCAGCATTTGTTGTTCTTAGTCATTTCGATGCTGGCCATCCTTACTGGTGTGAGGTGATATCTCATTATGATTTTAATTTGCATTTCTCTGATGATTAGCATTGTGGAGCATCTTTTCATGTGCCTGTTGGCTGTCTGAGTTTCTTCTTTCGAGAATTGTCTGTTCAGCTCCTCTGCCCATTTTTTAATTGGCTTATTTGCTTTTTGTTTGTTGAGGTGGGTGAGCTCTTTGTATAATTTGGATGTCAACCCCTTATTGGATATGTGATTTATGAATATATTCTCCCATACTGTAGAATGCTTTTTGTTCTATTGATGACGTCCTTTGCTGTACAGAAGCTTTTTAGTTTGATATAGTCCCACTTGTTCATTTTTGCTTTTGTTTCCCTTGCCCGGGAGATATGTTCATGAAGAAGTTGCTTATGTTTATGTCCAGGAGATTTTTGCCTATGTTTTTTTTCTTAGAGTTTTATGGATTCATGACTTACATTCATGTCTTTGATCCATTTTGAGTTTACTTTTGTGTATGGGGTTAGACAATAATCCAGTTTCATTCTCTTACATGTAGCTGTCCAGTTTTGCCAACACCAGCTGTTGAAGAGGCTGTCATTTCCCCATTGTATATCCATGGTTCCTTTATTGTATATTAATTGACCATATATGCTTGGGTTTATATCTGGGCTCTCTAGTCTGTTCCATTGGTCTATGGGTCTGTTCTTGTGCCAGTACCAAACTGTCTTGATTACTGTGGCTTTGTAGTAGAGCTTGAAGTCAGGGAGCGTAATTCTCCCTTTCCCCCTGCTTTATTCTTCCTTCTCAGGATTGCTTTGGCTATTCGTGGTCTTTTGTGTTTCCATATGAATTTTAGAACTGTTTGCTCTAGTTCATTGAAGAATGCTGTTGGTATTTTGATAGGGATTGCATTGAATCTGTGGATTGTTTTAGGCAGGATGGCCATTTTGACAATATTAATTCTTCCTACCCAAAAGCACAGGGTGTGTTTCCATTTATTGATTTCTTCTTTAATTTCTTTCATGAGTGTCTTTTAGTTTTCAGAGTATAAGTCTTTCACTTCCTTGGTTAGGTTTATTCCTAGGTATTTTATTCTTTTTGATGCAACTGTGAATGGAATTGTTTTCCTGATTCTTCTTTCTGCTAGTTCATCATTAGTGTATAGGAATGCAACAGATTTCTGTGTATTAATTTTGTATCCTGCAACTTTACTGAATTCATATATTAGATCTAGTAGTTTGGGAGTGAATTCTTTAGGGTTTTTTGTACAGTATCATGTCATCTGCAAACAAGAACAGTTTGACTCTTCTTTACCAACCTGAATGCCTTTTATTTCTTTGTGTTGTCTGATTGCTGTGGCTAGGACCTCTAGAACTATGTTGAATAAAAGTGGAGAGAGTGGGCATCCTTGTCTTGTTCCTGATCTTAAAGGAAAAGCTTTCAGCTTCTTGCTGTTAAGTATAATGTCGGCCATGGGTTTTTCATATATGGCCTTTATTATGTTGAGGTACTTGCCTTCTATATCCATATTGTTGAGAGTTTTTATCATGAATGGGTGTTGAATTTTGTCAAATGCTTTTTCAGCATCTATGGAAATGATCATGTGGTTATTTCCTTTTTTTGGTTGATGTAGTGGATGATGTTGATGGATTTTTGAATGTTGTACCTATCCTTGCATCCCTGGGATGCATCCCATTTGATTATGATGGATGATCTTTTTGATGTATTTTTGAATTCGGTTTGCTAACGTTTTGTTTAATATTTTTGCATCTATGTTCATCAGAGATATTGGTCTGTAATTTACTTTTTTTGTGGTGTCTTTGCCTGGTTTTGGTATTAGAGTGATGTTGGTCTCATAGAATGAGTTTGGGAGTATTCCCTCCTCTTCTACTCTTTGGAAAACTTTAAGGAGGATGGCTATTAAGTCTTCACTAAATGTTTAATAATAGAATTCAGCAGTGAAATAATCTGGTCCAGGAGTTTTGTTTGTAGGTAGTTTTTTGATTACCAATTCAATTTCCTTGCTAGTAATAGGTCTATTCAGATTTTCTGTTTCTTCCTGGGTTAGCCTTGGAAGATTGTATTTTTCTAGAAAATTGTCCATTTTTCTAGGTCATCCAGTTTGTTAGCATATAATTTTTCATAGTATTCTCTCATAATTCTTTGTCTTTCTGTGGTGTCTGTAGTGATTTTTCCTTTCTCATTTCTGTTTCTGTTTATGTGTGTAGACTCTCTTTTTTTCTTGATAAGTCTGGCTAGGGGTTTATCTATTTTGTTTATTTTCTCAAAGAACCAGCTCCTGCTTTCGTTATTCTTTCTATTGTTTTATTCTTCTCAATTTTATTTATTTCTGCTTTAATCTTTGTTATGACCCTCCTTCTACTGACTTTGGGCCTCATTTGTTCTTCTTTTTCTAGTTTCATTAATTGTGAGTTTAGACTGTTCATTTGGGATTGTTCTTCTTTCCTGAAGTAGGCCTGTAATGCAATATATTTCCCTTTAGCACAGCCTTCGCTGCATCCCACAGATTTTGCGGTGTTAAATTATTGTTGTCATTTGTCTCCATTTATTGCTTGATCTCTGTTTTTATTTGGTCATTGATCCATTGATTATGTAGGAGCATGTTATTAAGCCTCCATGTGTTTGTGGGCTTTTTCATTTTCTTTGATTAATTTATTTCTAGTTTCATACCTTTTTGATCTGAGAAGCTGGTTGGTACAATTTCAATCTTTTTCAATTTACTGAGGTTCTTTTTGTGGCCTAGTATATGATCTATTCTTGAAAATGTTCCATGTGCACTTGAGAAGAATGTGTATCCTGTTGCTTTTTTGGATGGAGTGTTCTGTAGATGTCCATTAGATCCATCTGTTGTAATACATTGTTCAGTGCCTCTGTCTCTTTATTTATTTTCTGTCTGGTTGATCTGTCCTTTGGAGTGAGTGGTATGTTGAAGTCTCCTAAAATGAATGCATTGCATTCTATTTCCCCTTTTAATTCTGTTAATATTTGTTTTACATATGTAGGTGATCCTGTGTTGGGTTCATAGATATTTATAATAGTTATATCCTCTTGTTGGACTGACCCATTTATCATTATGTAATGTCTTTCTTTGTCTCTTGTTACTTTCTTTGTTTTGAAGTCTATTTTGTGTGATACAAGTACTGCAATTCCTGCCTTTTTCTCCCTATTATTTGCATGAAATATCTTTTTCCATCCTTTTACTTTCAGTCTATGTATGTCTTTGGGTTTGAAGTGAGTCTCTTGTATGCAGCATATAGATGGGTCTTTTTTTTAATCCATTCAGTGACTCTATGTCTTTTGATTGGTGCATTCAGACCATTTACATTTAGGGTGATTATTGATAGGTATGTACTTATTGCCATTGCAGGCTTTAGATTCATGGTTACCAAACGTTCAAGGTAATTCCCTTACTGTCTAACAGTCTAATTTAACTCATTTCATATGCTATTACAAACACAACCTAAATATTCTCTTTTCTTTTTTCCTCCTTCATTCTTTGTATGTTATGAATCATATTCTGTATTCTTTGTCTGTCCCTTGGGTGACATCTGTTTAGCCTTAGGAATACTTCCATCTATAGGAGTCCCTCCAAAATGCACTGTAGAGGTGGTTTGTGGGAGGTAAATACTCTCAGCTTTTGCTTATCTGAAAATTGTTTATTCCCTCCTTCAAATTTAGATGATAACCTTGCCAGGTAGAATATTCTTGGTTCAAGGCCCTTCTGCTTCATTGCATTAAATGTATCATGCCACTACCTTCTGGCCTGTAAGGTTTATGTTTGGAAATCTTATGATAGCCTGATGGGTTTTCCTTTGTATGTGATCTTTTTTCTCTGTCTAGCTGCTTTTAAAAGTCTTTCTTTATCCTTGATCTTTGCCATTTTAATTATTATATTTCTTGAAGTTGTCTTCCTTGGGTCCCTTGTGTTGGGAGATATGTGCTGAATCAAGGCTTTGATATGCTACCCTGTTTCATGAGGTCTGCTCTGTTCATGAGGTCTGTATGCAGTCTGGTGCAGTCTTCTTTCCTGTTGCTGTTTTAGGGTTAGTTATATTAACTGTATTTTTGCACTATCTGTGGTTGTTTGGTAGTTCTTTTTATGATGGTAGTTGTTACTCTGTATTTGAGGATGCTAAAGCATGTGGCTTCAATTTTTTTTCAGATTTTTCTATTATTTCATCTTGAGTCCACTCATCTCCCAATTGTGGATTTTTGTTGACTGTCTATTGAAAGTATTTACTTTCTTCCCTTAGTTTTGGTTTATAGACTCTTCTGAGTACAAGACTGGTTTTCTTCCTCTTCCAGTGCTTACTCTTCTCTGTATAATGGCTTTGTGTTTGCCTCTACTCAGTTATTAAGGCCTTCAGTGCAGTGTCAAATCATATACTGACATCACATGGCTTCTGCTTCACTTTTATGTTGGGAATATTGCAGATCCAGTCATGGAGCCAGTGGCTGGCCTGACTCAGATCCTGGTGTAAGGCTGTGTCTGAGTCCCACAATTTCCCAAGGTTCTTAGCTTCATATGGAGTGTAGCCCCAGAGAGTGTCCAGAAACAGCTCTGATGAGCTGCTTCCTATGAGGGGATGGGCACATGCCCCTGATTTCAAGCAATGGCTCTGTTCCGTTGCCTTGTATAAGGGCTTTATGTCACAAGGGCTGGATTTCTGGTAGCCTTTTCTTGCCACTGGGCCCCGTGTCTAACAGGCGCATAGCATCAGCCCTACTCACCGCTTGCTTTCCTGTTTTATTTCTAAATTCTTCTTTTGAGTATGGCTATGTTTTCTTAATTTTTGCTGTAAAATATTCTTGGGGGTATTGGCAGGGTGGCTGACACAAAGAATGAACTTGTAACATACTTTTGAGTGGAATCATTGCCAGACATTTTCCAATGTCTTTTATGTACATATGAGGTAGTACTCTAGAGTAATGTTTATTGTTTGGTTTTGTTTTGTTTTCTGTCATGTCAAATATGTTCTGTCATGTCAAATATTTCTGTCATGTCAAAATAATATTCTGTCATGAACATAACCTAATGTCATTGCAAACTCTTTGTAAATACTTTTCATTGTCTTTTGCTTGTATAAAAATTATTTTCCACAGATTGTTTTAAAGCTTCTAGATGGGTTTCTTTGGGATGTGTCTGTGTGTAGGATGTTCAGTCCAGTTTGGCTCCCTCCCCATGAGAATCAAGGTGATTCCTCTGTCCAGTGTGGTGGAAGGGGCCCAGGCTGCAAGGAGAGCTGAGAGTTCTCTCTAAGACTCTCCCCCAACTGTCTAACTAATGAGGGGAGCAGGCATTTCTGGGCCCTGGAGACCATTGACTTTGGAGACTATTATGAGATCCTTGCACAACAGATGATCTTTCCTTACCAGCTTTGGACCAGTCACATGAACCTTCAGTGTGGACTGGAGACCTTCAGTACAGAGGCTTAGAAGGAAATCACCCTAGGAATAAAACATTGCCAGAACCAACTACCCATCAAAGTGACTTCTACCTTCAAACTATTGGCTTCCTTCCTCAGCTCCCAGAAGTCCCCTGAGAGTCTTTAAATGTGGTCCTGGCTATTCCCATAATCTCACCTGCCCTGTAATTTGAGGGTTGAACATCTTTATTGTGGATTTCATGCTTTGATCATGATGCTTTTGGTCTATTCATGATGTATTAATACACAAAGTAGAGAAGCTTCTGATGTTGAGCCTTTTTTTTACACAGGGTCTTTTTCTTATCTACCACTTTATCCTCAGCTTCCAGTGTGGTGCCTAATTATATATCCGTATGTACATCTACATTCATAGCTTTATCTATGCCCATACCTACATCTATATCTCTGTCTTCAAAAGGACTCCCTCCTTGACCATACTTCAGTTAGGCTCCTCTTCTCAACAAGGCCCCAACCTTTGACTGCCCAGCTCAGTTTTAGCAAATAATTCTTCTAAGCCTTGATACATGATCACCCTTGAAATCTGAACAAATCCTCATTCCTCCAACCTTGATATCTAAGTCCTTGGTCTGCCTTTAGCAAGAATCCTTTAACCAAGTTTTGCAAGAATCCCCCTACCCTTGATATTTAATCAAGGTTCTCTTAGTGACTATCTACTGACCCTCTCTGTTTCTTGACCATGAATCTCTTGACCATAAATTCAGGGTTGAATTCAGCTCAGTTTTCATTCTGAAGTCTCTGTCCCTTACCATAGCAGTTCACATGAAATCTGTCTTGCTGTTTTAAACAAGTGTTCAGTGCAAAATTTTTCTTTTGGTTTTCTATATCTCTCTATATTGTGAACAAATTAATAAATGAACAAAGTAGGGTTAGACATGCTTATAGTTATAAAAAGTGTCCCGTTGGATAACCAATGCTCAAAAAAAAAGCGTATAGTTTGCTATTCCTAAATATTTCACCTCAACCTTGCCCTTTTCCACCTATGAAAAATATCTTTGCCAAATGCTATGCCCCTTTGCTGAAATGATTGCTATGTCTTGAATGCAGGCCTATGGGAAATGCTCACATTTCACAAATGTGAGATGGAGACATTTAGAAGCTAGAAATCTAAACTACCTTTCAACTTGCAAACCACAGAATCATGTGCTCAGAGGAGCCCTTGTAGAGAAGTCAATGTGAAGGAGAATTTGGTTTTCCTTTTTTCCTTTGAGCTTGGCCAACATATTGATAAAAAATGAAGACCTAGTTGCACAAAGACTTTGCTGTCAGAACAAAATGCATTTCAAATTGTGTAAACTCCCATTGAGCACATTGTACCCAGCCATACTTTCTTTCTGCTGCTCAGTTTTAGTTGAATAGAACTGTTGAGGTGCTCTTGTTGTCAAGCAGCGAGCATGTGCCTTATCTAAGGCCGGATGAATTGTCCTCAGCAGTCTGTCAGTTGTTGACAGTGAAAGGCATGGGTAAGAAAAGGAAAATAAGTATCCCTGTCATGCAGTATCCATGGTGCTGAGGGGACTATCTGATAAGTATCTAAGGGGCTCAGCCAAAAGGAAACTACCTTGTGCATTGATCTAGTTTGACCTACCTTAGAGACGAATCATGTACCAAAGAGGCAAGAACGAAGATGTTCACTGCAGCCTTATTTGCAGCAGTGAAAAATGGGTAATCTCAAATAATCTAAATGTCTCTCAGTAAAAGAATTGTGAAATACTATGCAGCCCTTGAAAAGAATGAGGTGGTGCCCACTAGACAGGACAGTAGGTCTCAACTGTTATTGAAGCAAAGCCCTTTTTGATAACAAGTACTCACAGCCTGAATGAAACTCGTGAATATATATAAACCTACCTACACACAAGATTTCAAAACAAATCCATTCTTTAAAGCTAACTATGAGAGAAAAATGAAAGTAACTTGTAATAAAATCATATGTATTTTACTAAGCAGTTGTCAGGCAGGACTAGACAAAGTGAAGTGGTCAGAAGTTTGCCCCTGTGATAGGGCCGCCCCAAATGGTCCTGACATGGAGCAGGGGTGTGGGGTAGTGTGGGCAGCTCAGTTACCAAGAGCAGCATTGAAATCGTGATGAGCATTCTTTTAAAATTGTGAGTCAGTCCTACTAAATTTGTAAACAGACCAAAGTAGTTTCTCTATGGTGCTGGGAGGCAGGACAAGTCTTGGCTGTGTGGGATCACGGATGCATTGCACCTGTACTTCCAAACATCTCAGGTGTAGTGGTGCCTCTGTTAAGGACCTTGGGTTCCTGTCCCCTGATCACAAAGAGACTGAAGGGCAGAGAGGGTAAGGGGCTTGCCTGTGCTTAAAGGCAGCATGGGGACTAGAAACCAATAAATAAGTACTTTAAATAGTACATAGCAGGGACTCCTGGATGCCTTCTGACTTTCCAAGGCTCACTGGGAAGAGCACTGGTCCTTGAATTTGAAGGCCAGGCTGTTGGTGAGTCCTAGATACACCAGACTGCTTCAGCCTCTCTGAGTGTAGGCTTTTCCATTTTTAATTATTTTTGAATAATTTTATTTTGAAACAATCTCAAACTTACAGAAAACTTACAAATACAGCACAAAAATCTCTTGTCCCTAAGCATTTGAGAGTAAGTTGCCAACCTGATGGCTGATGGCCTGATCACCCCAGAATATTTTAGTATTTCCTGAAAACAAGGATCTTCTCCTACAAAACCACAACACAGCTATAAAACCATGCAGTTAATGTTGATCTGCTACTACACTGTAATCCTCAGACAAGTTTGGCAAAAGGTCCCAATAATGTCCTTTAGCCAAAGGGCCCAGCTCAGAGTCACATGTTGCATACCCTGCAGTCTGGAACAGTTTCCCAGTCTTTGTCTTGCTCCCATGGTCTGGATGCTTTTTATGAATACAGGTCAGTTATTTCGGAAATGCCTCTCAGGGAGGGACTGTCTAATGTTGGCATGATTGGAGTCACAAGGTGTATCTTTGACAGGATGACTGCAGAAGTAAGGCCATGTTTTTCCATTGTCAGATTTATTTTAAATGAGATCAGAATGAAAACTGTGCTCATTTATTGTGCTCTCACCATGGGCCAGCACCGGGCCAAGTGCTTCATCTGATGATCTCATTTAATTCTCGTATGGGGTACTTGCCATTACACTCACTGTTCCAGAGATGAGCAAACAGTGGCTCAGAGAGGGTAAGTAGCTTGTCCATGTTAAGTGATAATCAGAGATGAATGGAGACTTGACCTCAAGTGTTCTAGCTTTCAAGTTCTGGGAATATATTGACTCTTGTTGGAGAGAACTAGAGCCAGACGCTAGAGTTAAAGTAGTTAAGACAGCTTTATTCAGAAACTACTGCACTAGGGGAAAAGAGACTTCAAAATAGAACTGAGCTTGGTGCAGAAAGACAAATGCCAAATGATTTCCCTCATTTGTGGAGTATAACAATGAAGCAAAACTGAAGGAACAAAATTGCAGCAGACTCAGACACTCCAAGAATGAACTAGCGGTTACTAAAGGGGAGGGGTGTGGGAGGGCGGGTGGGGAGGGAGGGAGAAGGGGATTGAGAGGTATTATGTTTAGTACACATGGTGTGGGGGATCATGGGGAGAACAGTGTAGCACAGAGAAGGCACATAGTGGATCTGTGGCATCTTACTACACTGATGGACATTGACTGCATTGGGGTATGGGTAGGGACTTGTTAATATGGGTGAATGTAGTAACCACATTGTTTTTTCATGTGAAACCTTCATAAGAGTGTATATCAATCATACCTTAATTTAAAAAAACAGAACTGAGCTTAATCCCAAGAACAAAAAGAAAAGTGGTAATGAACAGCCAAAGAACAGGGTGAGAGGGGTCAGTGGATGGAAAATTACTAAGAGGACATGCCATGAATAGGGGGATTCTTGCTAAACTGACTTAGTAGGATTCTTGCTAAAACTGGGCTATGGAGGCCCAGCAAGGTGGGCCAAGGTCAGGAGGGCTAAGAGGAGCCTGTCTAAAGTTTGGTAAGGAGAGTGTGTCACTATTCACTGGCCTTCCTGAGTGTTCTATGTTTACATTTTGATACACATTCATATTCACTTTCTTGTTAAAGTCACGTAATAATCAATATGCCCTTTCAACAGATGGAGACTCTGAGGCTCAGAGAAGTTTTAAGTGACTTGACCAGGCCACATACTATGTCAGTGTCAGGGCTTGCACTGGGTTCACTGACTTCCTCATTCCTAACACAGGGGCCATGACTCAGATGGGCTTGGCAATAAAGCTGAGCAAGAGTAAACTGGGCACATTCTAGCCAGAAGGGACTGAGATTCTGAGCACAGAGCAGATCAGACCAGCAAAAGACAAGGATGAGTTGAGAACCAAAATGTGGGTTCCCCAGCCTTACTGGTCTGGGCAGCCATAACCGGCCCTGTCTCCTGGCCTGTAGGGTTGTGGATGGGGTAAATAGCTGGGAGGGAAAGGAGGTACCCTGCCAGCCTTACCGCATCCTGCTCCTGAAGCGCCTCCAGCCAGCCCTTCCAGGCTATGGGAGGCAGGGCACATGCCAGGATGCCTCTCAGTTGTAAATTAGATTTCCCCTTTGTGAATGGGGATTACAGGCACCCTGCAGAGAAATTCTGTAGCATCTGAAACTGTCAAACTTCCCCCAGTTTGCAAACTTCCACATTTGCTTCCCGGACATACCCTCTTCTCTTGATCTTAGACCAGTGTTCCATCCTTGCTCCATCTTGGGATCCCAGATACCTTGTCACAAGTTGGGGAGCTCCAAAGAAGGATCACTTGGAAGTTGTGGTTCTCAAAATCTGGGTCCAGACCAGCGGCATCAAAGTGAACTCTGTGCTTGCCAGAAATGCAGATTCTTGGGCCTCACTGCAGGCCCACTGGATAAAAAATTCTGGGGTAGGTCCTAAGAATTTAATATGCACTGCAGGTTGTTCTGATGCCTGCTCAAATCTGAGCCCTGGAGCATTAGAGAGAAGGGGACAGAGGCCGCTTGCATCTAACAGGAACTCAGAAATAGGCTTTCATTCTGTTACCCCATCTGGAAGAGTGGCCTCTGCCTTACCATTTCCTAGGGTCCAAAGGGCATGCGATCAACTCAGGACCTCCTGGCCATGTGGGGTGGGGTATAAGTGTGTCCAAAAGCCTTTTAGAACATTTACACTGACCAGCAGCAATTCCTCCTCTTAGAAAAGAGGTTAATCTGGAAAAACTGTTAGGGGGAAGTTGGTTCAGAGACACAGGGAAGTCAGAGTACAAGGTAAGGAAGGAATTCATTAAAGCGAGAGTGTCAGGGAATGACAGATCAGAATGATAAAGGAAGTTTGTTGAACTACTTAGCATGGGACACATCCCCTGCTAACTCCTTAAACTAGTGTCACCTGGCATCCAGTGTCCACTTGGATCTGCGGCATGGGAACTGAGTCCCTACTACGCCAGGATTTGGGGGAGCCACAGAGCACTGGGTGGAGTGAGATTATGTTCTGCGAACTTCCTAGAGGTAAAGAAAGGAAACTTTCAGGCGGGCTACTAAAGGGCATGATTTTAAGCTGCAGTTCCGTCCAGGTCACCCAGGTGATGGTAATTCACAAGCCCAGATCTGAGCTCACAGCAGCGCCTCCCTACTTACCTGAAAGGATAGGGCAGAGAGAGTGAAGGTTTGAGCTGAAATCCAGAGGATTAGAATTGAAAAGTAAAGTAACACCACTGGAAAAGCCTTGAGACAAAGTGTTGTAAGTTGAGCAGTGAGAAGTTTTTTTAAAGCAAAAAGGTGTACACTTGGAGAAAGGGGAGTGTGGGCTACCTCAGAGAAGAGGCACTGAAAGATTAGGAAAAGGCTGTGCACTTAGAAAGTGTGAGCAACCTCAGAGAGAGATGTGCCCCTAGGTTTTTATAGCTGGTTGAGGATTTTCAGGAACATGACAAAGGGCTAGGGGTATAGACCTGTTAAGTGGTCCCAGAATGTTCATCTTTGATGAGTCATTAAGTCTCTTACCAGTCCTTTAGGTAATTCTGCAAAATCAGCTTAACACAAGAAATTTACTGCTCTGATTCCTTCCCAGGATAGCAGCTTCTGTCTGGGAGCACATCAATCAAGACCACCTGCCCTGTCCCCAAGGTGGGCTGAGTTATTGTCCGTTTGCTAAGGAGTATGTTAAGAATCTTAGTTTTTAACTTCCTGGGTTTAAAAATGCAATCTTTAGCTTTAAGGTAGAATTCTTTCTGTTTTTGCTATGCTGTTTGTGGCTGGGTTTGTTTGCTAAATTAACCATGATGCTTATCTTTTGTCCAGGTTGCAGATTACTTGATTAGGGGCTAGAGGAGGAATATATAGGTAAAAGTAAAAAAATAAGCTGGGCCTTTTAGCAGGCTAAAGTAAATCTTACAATAGCATGATCTAACTGACACAATGAAGACATGGGTTGTGCTGAGATACTTTTATTTATCTAGGGAATATTCGAACATTCCAGGCCAAGTTGCTCCTGGCCTTTTGAGCTTTAACTGGTTATTTCATCAAGTCTGAGGCTTTTATGGCTCTGTAGTTTTAACAGGTTAACATTTTGAGTCCCTTCTGGTGGGCTTTACTGGACTTACTCTCTTTCCACCCTGCTCATATCTATTCTTCAACCTAACAAAACTGGTGAGGAAAAGGAGAAACTGAGGTTTTCATCTATTCAGGGAAAAAGTTGCTCCTGCCTTGGGAAAACATAAAATAAATGAACAAATGAACAAAACCCAGATACCATTTTGCATTGCTGAGTCCAGCAGAGATTCCACAGCTTTGGGGAGCTGGAGGTCTGGGTGCCAAGGGACAGCTCACCCTGAATTCAAGTCCATTTCTGGGACAGTGATGTCCACTGTGCTACTTTCTCCAGGGATATTGACCTTTTAGGGGGTCCCCAAACACCTACCATCAGGTTCCTACAAGTTATCACTTAAGTCTTCAACAATCTGAAGTGAAGTGAGAAAGAAAAAGACAATTTTTTAATGCTATATATACCCAATTAAAGGATTTTTCCTTATTTTGAGATTATGCCTTCTCCACTGTGGGGGATTGTCCTCTCCTTTAGGAAATGATGGTGATACTAGGTGGTTTGTACTGGACAGAGAGTGGTTAATAGGTGGTTTTTGATGTAACAGTGGCAAACCTGGCAACCCTATGTTAGAACTCCCATTGTTATTTTTACACTGGTTAGTTTAACCTGAAAGCCTACGAACTCTGGCTCTAGTCTTCCCATTTCCCCATTAACCAGAGAGGCCAGGTGAGATTCCCAGGTCACACAGCTGTGAGTAGCACCACCAGGACCAGAAGGGCAGCCCTTACTAACCCTGCCCCCTCCCATTGTCACTCCCCCAGTGAGGTGGGTCTCACTCATCTGAGCTCCCTAGGTGGGTACCCTTTCTGTCTTCTCTTTCCCATCTGCACCCCCTGTCCTTCCAGCCCATTTGTGGCTGTAGGCTGAACTGAGATAACGGGTGGAAAAGTGCTTTGTGAAGTCCTCCGTGAAGGTAAGGGGTTATAGGCCGCCTTTGGCTGGCTCACAGGCACAAGCCTGTGGGGAGTGTCTGCCACATGGAGAAGCAGTTAGTCACAGTCCCTGAGTGAGCAGACCAGTTGGTGGGGGCTGGCCGGGTTAGGGGAGGGTGATGCCAGGGAGACTGTTGCCATGGTGACGTGGTGGTAGCCCTCCCCAGCTTCCCTAATCCCAACCCCTGCAGCCAGCTTTCCGATGCACTGCTTTCCAGCACATGGAAAAGCTACTTCTCCACCTCTGTGAAACCAGGACTGTGTCTGACAGCTGGAACGCAGCCACTCAGAAGACCCCAGAAGGCTCTTCATCAAGCTGAGCTTGGGGAATGGGGCTCTGGCTTCCCAGAGCTGGAGGGGGCAAGCCTGGCTGGAGCTGTGAGGATGTGCTGTGACACAGAGCCAGCTGTTGAAGTGACATGTGGCGAGTGCTCTTTGTTTCTCTGTGATTTAGCCCAGTTTTGCTCATAAAGGTGGTTTGATTCTGTGGTCATTTTAAACAATGAGCAGCTCAGTATTATTCACCCCATGATTACAGCTCAGGCTTTGACTGTAATTGATGTTAGCCAGGCTGGCTAATGTTATATATTACAAAGATTGGCTCATTAATTGACTGTAGAGATGTCACCCACACACTGGAGGTATTAGCAGTCAGTGGCCTAGAGTAGAGCTGATTCAGCAAGAGCAGGGTTGTAGATTTCTGTTATCCCTTTAGGGTAAAATCCCAGCAGTGGGATTACTAGGTTATAGGTCACAGATAGCTACATGGGTCTTAACATGTTTTGGTAGATATTTTACCCCAAATATTATACCATATCTTAATGCCATTAACCATTTATGAATGTTCTCATTTCCCCACAGTCCTACCAGCATTGGATTTATTGATTCAAGCTAGTTCACGGGTATAAAATGGTACATTATTGCCTTATTTTGCATTTGGGGGGCTTGAATGGTTTAATTTGCATATCTTTGATTACTAATTTATTCTATAAATTGGTTTATTACTGGTATTTTCTCTTGTGTACTGTCTGTTTATATACTTTGCTCCTTTTGGCTGAGGTTTATTTAGCAGCTTTATTGTTACCCAGAAGCCTCATGGACTAGATAGACCCAGTTTCCCAGTGTTCAGAGCACAGAGAACCCACCAGGGCCACCACACTGCTCACCACCTCAGGGTTCTGGAAGGCAGAGGGGTCAGAGGCGGGTGGGGGAGTCATTTTCAGGCTGCCATAGAGCCCGGCTGCATGCAGTCATTAAGTCCACTTTTGAAGGTTCTTTATGCTTTTATCTGAAAAAAGGAAGGGCAACTAGGTTACCTCTGTGTCTGTTCCAATCCCTGGTCCCTAACTCTGGAGACTCAGTGGGTGGGGGCAGAGAGGAGCACAGCATGATACTGCCCCCCAGGGTGCTGGTGCTTGAGGGAGGGTGTGGAACATATCATTGCCCACAGGAGCTTCTCAGTTGGTGCCTCGTGAGTGTTGCCACTTGCAAGGGTACCAGGGACCCAGAAGACAGAGAGGGCCACCTGTGCTGTGGCAGTGCAGGGCACAGAACAGTCCTGAAGAATGGGTAAGACTTAGCCAGATGGAAAGACAAGAAGGACTTGTTAGGTGGAGAGATGCATCCTCCAAGCACTGGTGTTTGTGGGAAGGTACAGAATGGAGTCAGGCCAGAGCACAGGGTTCCCATGGGAACAGGGGCATTTCTAGGCCAGGGAGGGAGAGTGGGCCAGGCTGGGTGGAGGCGATCCATGAGTGGAAAGCCACAGAAGGCTTTCCAGTGGAGGGAGCAGCTGATGACAGCAGTGTTGTAGGAGGCCTGGGAAGCACTGCTGAGGGGGACAGCTCTCCAAGCCAACCAGCAGAGGCTCTGGGCTAGCAGGCTCTACGTCAGCAGGTGCTGGCCGCTGGGGCACTGTCAGGCTTTGTGAGTGGTCTGGAATGTGCTCTATGGACTTGTCTGAAACTCCCCAATCCAGGCCCATATCCCTCGAAATGAAAGATCGTGCCATATAGTGAAAGGAACTTGCATCTTCTAGGGCGTGCTTATGCTGGGTTGGTGGTTGTGCGTTAGTGAGTTCCTATCTGTGGAATACACTGAAGGGGAAATAAAGGCTGAATGATATTTTTGTGTGTTCTGGTTATTTGGGGCTATCTGTTTATGACGTGGATCTGTAGGGCTCACCCTAAAATAAGACTATAGTGACAGCATTTTCTTAGCATTTTCACATGATCCTCATGATCTTTGATTTTATATCTTGCCTGATGGTTGTCTTGGGTGGTCTCCTATGGATAGACCTTACCTCTCAGGGAGAGAGTAAGCTCTCTGAAGGCAAGACATTAAGTCTTTTCTCCAGGGTCCCCACAAGGCCTGTCCTTAGGGTAGAGATTTGATAAGTAGTCAGGACACACCCATTGCTTGATTTGGGCCACCTCTCAGGCATCTCATCCTTCAGCCTGACTCATGAGGGACTGGCAGCATGATGTGTCAGCATGGACCGTGGCACAGAGAGCCAGGGCCCACATCCAGCTGTGCCTTCCTCTAGCTGTGGGACCTTGGACTGGCCATTTTGTTCTCCTGACCTTCTTCCTTGACTGTAAACTGAGAGCATTGTCAGTGGGAGCAAGGATATCTCAGATTTTTGTCCAAGTTCACATTCTTTCACATGCTCCTGTGACTTTCCAGGGATAGAAATGCCAGCCCCGTGACCAGACACATGCTGAATGTAACAAAGGATAGAGAAAATTACCTTCCTTCCCTCTGTACCTTCCCTGTAGCCCTTCTGCTTTGCTCCCACTCATGGAACCTAAGATAGTACTGGTCCAAGGCAGTCTGTGCAGACCACTCTCTCCTATTTGGTGCTGGAACAAGACCTTGATGAACCGAAAGATTTAGAGTGATCACATCCCCCAGTTCCCTTTCTATGACCACATGTCCTGCTTAAGGGAGTGTTTGGGGATGTCCTTAGACCCCAAACTGAAGCCACCTGGCACTCACTTTCCAAGGAGAGTTCAGGTCTGTTTGTGAGCCTGGTGTCCATGACATGAAGACACAGTAATGCAGGGAGTGGCTTCAAGAAAACTGCAGGCCGAACTGTTGGGTGGGAGTCTAAGGTGGGAGTGTTAGGCATCCTGCAGATGAACTCTAATTTTGCAATACATTGTCCTCTGGGAAAACGGCTCTCTGAAGCCTGTGACTTAGTGCTGTCCTTCCCACACAGTTCAGGCAGCTCTGGGCTGTTATACACTACCGCAATAATCATCACCATGATAATAACAAAACTACATTTGTTCAGTCTCTTAACTTGGAAATAAATAAGACAGCTGATCTAGCGTGAGCTCCAACTCCAGTCTCTCTGCCCCATCATCACTTAATAATGATTATGGAGCCCCCGTGGGCAGACGACACCCTGCCTAGCACTTGAGATATTAAATCCACCTAGAAGCAGGGTATAATAATGCTGACCCCGTAGGGATGTTCCAGGAATTAATTCCTGTGGGCTCTCCATTCCACTCTTCTCCGACACATTCAATCTTAGGAACCCAAGACGTTTATACTATGAATTAAGACATTCTGCTGTTGCCCCTCGAACTCTTCATTACAATCCCGAGTCGATCAATGGCAAAGAGGAATACTATTTATTAGTTAAGTGGATGCTATTGAATTCTTAATTTAAGTGACTTTTAATTCAGTGTTTTACTTGCTGTCCTTCATTTTGCCCTTGTTCATACAAATTTGCCCATTAAAGCCTGGTGTGAGGCCACACTGCTGCTTTTTATCATGATTTTTTTTTTCTGGAGAACAATTCTCAGCTGGGAAGAAGGCAAATTCTCAGAGTGGGCAGAGAGGCCAGACCTTCAGGCCTAGAATAGGCTTCTCTGCAATCTGCGGGGAGGAAGTGGGTGATCAGGGACGGGGTGATTGAGTCAACATGGCCTTCCAGATAAAGTCCAACAGCTAATTTGGCCTTCACTGGTGTTTCTTGCTTTGGTTTCACCAGCTTGAAAACTTTGCTGCAGTTCTCCCACCAGATATGAGTCACAGAGATAGTAAGTGGGAGGCGTGGAATGTCTCCTCTGGAAAGAGGCCTTGGGTGGTGGAGTCTGGCAGGACCCCTTTCTGCTGGGTACCCAGTAGTAGCAAAAATAGCCTCTTCTCATTGCAGTGCACTGTTGTTTGTAACAGCTTCACTTCGGTATAATTGAAATACAATAAACTGCTCATGTTAAAGTGTACAATTTGATAAGTTTTGACTTACATGCAACTGTGACATGAGGACCATAATGAAAATAATGAACAATCCTTCACTCCCAAAGTTCCCCTATACCCCTTTGTAATCATATCCTCCCACTCCTTCCCATTCCCCAGCAGCAGGGGATGATGTTGGTGTGATAGATTTGCTTTCTGTCACTACGTATTAGTTGTGTTTTCTAGAACTTTACATAAATAGAATCCTACAGTATGTACTTTTTAAAAAATTTGTTGTCTTTCACCAGACACAGTTATTTCAGTTTAATTCATGCTTGGATATGTATCAATAGTTATTCATCTTTATTGCTGGGGAGTATTCCATTGTATGGATATATTACAGTTATTTATCCATTTACCTGAGGACCCAAGGTTATTACAACTACAGTGGCTCTGAACATTCACGTATGAATCTTTGTGTAGCCATATGTTTTCATTTCTCTTGGAGAGAGAGTAAAAAGAGTGGATTACATGGTAGGTGTGCATTTAACTTTTAAAGAAACTGCCAAGCTGTTTTCTAAGGACATCCCCAAACCTCCCTTAACACTTACATTCTCCACTCCCTCCAGCAGTGTCTGAGGGTTCTAGGCATCCCACATCCTCCTTGACACTTGGTATTCTGTTTTCTTAATTTTAGCCATTCTAATTGTTGTGTAGTGACATCTCAATGTGTTTTTAATTTATATTTCCCTTATAAGTGATGATGCTGATCATCTCTTCATGTGCTTATTTGACATTCATGTGTCTTCTTTGATGCAGTGTCTGTTAAAATATTTTGCCCATTTGAGGGGGAGATTATTTTCTTATCACTGAGTTTTAGAAGTTCTTTATTTCAGATATAATTTCTGTATCAGATATATGATTTGAAAATACTTCTTTCAGACTGTAGCTGGTCTTTTCATTCTCTGAATGGATTACAAAGATCAGAAGTTTTAAATTTGGGGAAAGTCCAAGCTTTCAGTTTCTTGTTTTCTGGAAAGTTCTTTCAGTGGCATATCTAAGGCATCATTGCCTAACTCAGGGTCAAAAGCAATTTCTCCTATGTTTTTCTCTAGAAATTTTATAGTTCTGAGTTTTGCATGTAGGATAGTGAAACATTTTGAATTAATGTTTATATGGTGTAAGGTGTATATCAAGGTTCACTTTTTTGCATATGAATATCTAATTGTTCCAACATAATTTGCTGACAAGACTATCCTTTCTCCACTGAATTGCCTTTGCACTTTTGTAAAAAATTAGTTATTCATTTATATGTGAGTCTATTTTTAGACTCTCTATTCTGTTCCTTTGAGTAATCATTATTTGTGCCAATACCAAACTGTCCTGATTACCCTATCTTTATAAGTCTTGAAATCAGATAGTGTCAGTTTTCCAAACTTTGTTCTTTTTCGAAGTTGTTTTGGCTATTCCAGATCTTCTGTATATTCATATAAACTTTAGCATTAACATGTTAGTTTCTACAAAAAAAGCCTGCTAGGATTTTGTTTGGGATTACATTGAATCTATACATCAATCTGGGAAGAATTGACACATTAATAGTTTTCCTGCACATCAATGTGGTATATCTTTCCATTTATTTAGATCTTTAATTTCTGTAAACAATGTATTATAGTCCTCAGTGTATGAATTTTACACATCTATTGTCATATCATGTTTTAATGCTATTGTAAGTAGTAAGCTTTAACTTCAATTTCCAATTGATATTAGCGTTTAGAAACAACCATTATATTTATGTATCAATCTTGCAAACTTAACTTTCTTATAAACTGCAGTAGCTTTTTTGGAGATTCCACTGGATTTGCTACATAGACAATCATATTGTCTGTGAGTAAAGGCAGTTTTTCTTTTTCCATTCCAATCTGGGCTTTTAAAATTTTCTTTTTCTTTTCTTATTGCACTTGCTAGAGCCTTCAGAAGAATATTGAATAGAAGTGGTAAAAGTGGACTCCCTCATCTGGTTTCTCATCTTAAGGGGAAAACAGTTGCTCACCACTAGGTATGATGTTAGTCAGCTATAGGTTTGTTTGTTTTTGTTTGCTTTGTAGATGCCTTTTGTAGGTTGAAAAAATTCCCTTCTATTCCAAGTTGGCTGATAGTTGTTTGTGTTTTAAGCAGGACTGAATGTTGGGTTTTTGTCAAATGCTTTTTCAGTATCTCTTCAAATCATGATATGGCTTTTCTTTTTTAGTTTCTCAACATGGTGATTAACATTGATTTTTGAATGTTAAACCAACTTTGCAATCCTGAGATAAATACCACTTCATGTATTGTCATATCATGATGTATTATCCTTTTTATATACTGAATTCTATTTGCTGAAATTTTGTTCACAGTTTCTGCATCTTGTTCATGTGGGATATTGGTGTATAGTTTGTCTTGTTGTATCTGTCTGGTTTTGGTATCAGGCTAATGCTGCCTCATAGAATGAATTGATGAGTTGTGAAGTGTTACCTTCCCTTAGTTTTCTGGAAGAGCTTGTGTGGAATTGGTATAATTTCTTATTTAAATGTTTGGTTGAATTCACCAGTGGAGCCATCTAGGACTAGAATTATCTTTTGGGAAGATTTTTAACTTTAAATTTAATTACCTTAAGAGATATGTGGGCTATTATCATTATTTCTTTCTTCTTTAAATTAACTTCAAGTTTTCTGAAGCTCTGTTATGAGGTGTACAATCATTTAGTAATGTTATGTTCTCCTCCTAATAAACTGACCTCTTTATCTTGATAAAATAACCTTCTTTATTTCTAGTAATATTTTGGTTTTAAAATCAGCTTTGTCTGACATTAATATAGCTACAGTAGCTCTCTTTTCATTAGTATTAGTATGGTATATCTTTTTTGACCTTTTAATTTTCATCTATTTCTTTCTTTATATTTAAAGTGGGTTTGTATAAGCAGTATATAGCTGACTCTTACCTTTGTATCCAATCTAACAATGTCTGCCTTTCAGTTACAGTGTTTAGACTACTTACATTTAATATGATTTGATGGTTAGGTTTAAATCTATCATCTTTCTTTTTGTTTTCTATTCATCCCATCTTCTCTTTGTTTCATTTTTCGTGGTTTCCTTTGCATTATGTTTTATGATTCCCTTTTATTGCCTTTGTTAATGTATTATCTTATCTATAACTCTTTGGTTTATTATTTTAATGATTGTTTTCAGGTTAATAATAAAAATCATTAACATCACATCACAGTCTATTTTAAAATGATATTATAACACTTCATGAATAGTGTACAGACCTTACAACTGTACATTTCCATTTTTCCCCATTTGGCCTTTATGCTAATGTTGTCATAAATTATACTTTTATATGTGTTATAAACCCCATACCACATTGCTATAACTTTTTGTATAAGTAGTCAATTATCTTTAAAAATACAGCTATAAATTCAGCTAACATTTCTGATATGATGGCTGCTTTCTGCGGGTCCTTATTTCCACCTGGTATCATTTTTGTTCTACTTGAAAAATGTCCTTTAACATTTTTTGTAGTATTGGTCTGCCAATTATGATTTCTTGCATCTTTTGAAGGAAACTGTTTACTTTACCTTTGCTTTTGAAAGATATCTTCATTGTACAGAAAACTCTAGATTGATAATTTTTCCTTTTCAGTGCTTTGAAGATAATGCTCCACTGTCTTTTTCCCTACATTACTTTTTGTGAGAAATTTGCTATAATCCTTGTATTTGTTGCTCTGAATGTAATGGTCTTTCTTCTCCGTTTGCTTTTAAGATTCCCTTTTTATTACTGGTTCTGAAAAAATTGAATATGTGTCTTGGCACACTTTTCTTCCTATTTCTTGTGTTTCAGGCTTGTTGACCTTCTTGGATCCACAAGTTTATATGTATATATACTTTTAAATCTAGTTTAGTGATTTTTCTGACTCTTGTTTTTTTTCAAATACTTTCTTCTTCCTTCCTGCCTTTGGGAACTCCAATTATACTTATATTAGGCTGCTTGAAGTTATCCTTACAGTGTACTGATGCTCTGTTCATTTTTTTTTCTCTGTGGTTCTTTTTGGATAGTTTCAATTGCTGTGTATCAAAGTGCCCTACCCACTATCCCTCCTTCCCCTCCCCATCCCCCTTTTTCTCTCTTCCCCTTCTTCCTCTTCCTTCTCCTTCTCCTTCCTCTTCCTCATCATCTTCTTCTTCTGGCAGGGTCTAATCTGCTGTCAATCCTATCCAGTATATTTTTCATCTTAGACATTTTAGTATTCATTTCTAGAACTTTGATTTTGCTCTTTTTTGTGTCTTAACATTTTGGACATATGGAATAGTTATAACTTTTATTATTCTATTTATTCATCTATTTATTATTCTATTTTCTAACTTCTGTATTAGTTTTGGTCAGTTTTGATTAGCTGATTTTTTTTTGTCCTCATTATGGGTAATATTTTCTTGTTTCTTTTCAGACCTGGTAACTTTTTATTGTATATAAGGCATTATGAGTTTTATCTTTTTATGAACTGGATATTTTTGTACTCTTTTAATTTTCTTGAGTTTTGTTCTGGGGCTCAATTAAGTTATTAGAAATAGTTTGATCCCATTAGACCTTTTAAAATTTGTTAAGTGGGACCAAGTGTGTATATAGTCTAGAATTATTTCCCCTTACAATGTTAAGACCTTTTTGAGTACTTTAACCAATGTCCTGTGAATTATGAGGTTTTCCAGTCTGGCCAATGGGACTAGCACTATTCCTGTTCCATGTAAGTGTCAGATACTGTTCCCTCTAATTCTTTGGGGTATTTTTTTCCTGGTTTTGTATCTTTTCTTCACATGTATGCACTGATCAGTATATATACTGGTGGGGAACTCTGGGCAGACCTCTAGGGTTCTCTTTCTCTGCAACTCTTGTCTCTCTGGTCCTCTGCCCTACAAACTTAAATTGTCTTGGTCTCCTTGGATTCTCAGCTCTGTCTCCTCAGCTCATGGAGACCGCCAAGCTCTGCCTCAGTTCAACCTTACTGCTCTGTGGCCTGGATGCTCTCACAAGGCTATAATTAGGACAGCTGTAGGGCTTACATCATTTTTTCCTTATCTCTCAAGTATTACTATCCTTTCTTAATTGATGCACAGTGTCTTGAAACTATTGCTTCATTTTTTTGTCCAGTATTTTGGTTGTTTCAGTTGGGAGGGTAAATCTGGTCCTTGTTTCTCCACCTTGGCTAGAAACAGAAATCTTTCCTGAGCATTAATTACTTTTAAAAACATTTTTACATCCACTATCTCATTTTATCCTGACTATATCCCTGGCATGTGAGGAATTTTTTTATTCTCACTTTATGGATGAGGAATCTGAGGCCTGGAAAGAGGAAGTGACTTTCCCAATTGGGTAAGAGAGAGAAGTAAAATGTTTTAAGGTCCAAATGTACCTGACATTGTGTTACCCTTCTATACAAGTTATCCTAAGTCATGATACCTCTACAGTGCATTAGCCTGTAATATGGTGAGGAAATGGAAGCTCAGGAAGGTGGGGAAACTTTCCCCAAGCCACACAGTGTAAAACTACAAGTTTTGAATCTAAGTTGAATTCAAACCTAATAATGTTTTATAATATAGTATCTCTATTCTCCTGGATAATAAGTGTTTTTTTATTTGTTTTAGAGGTTTCTTTGTTGCTTCATTAATTTATTATTTTAAACTTTTATGGCTATCTTTTATGTATCAGTCACAATGTTAAGTTCTGGGTAAAAATATGGGTAAAAGCAAATATGGCCTTGGCCTCCCAGGGTCCTTAATTAGTATGAAAAATTAGACAAGAATACAAATAAATACTCTAAGCTGTTTTATGTTCTATAAAGGTTCTGTTAAAATTTTTTAGATGTTTTATTTTTAAACATCTATCAAGGTTTTAGTTCAAGTAGGTCATAAGGAAAGAGGCTTAAGCAGGCCAATTCAGAGATGGTCCCATAGAAAAATTTTATAGGAAAATAGAATGACTCGGTTATCACTTTTAGACTAGATACAAGAAAAAAGGATTGTTTCCAGAGCATTAGATTCTGACTGACAGTCAGCTGAGGGGGTGGGTAACTGACTTCCCAGAAGAGGTCTTAATCTTATTAAAGTTTATCAGAAAATTGCTTAAGCATTTTATCAAGGCTAATTTCTTCCCAGAAGGAGGATGGGAATTACATCATGCAAAAAGGTTCTGTCCCATACTAGGTTTGGTACCATGTTTCTTTATTAGGAATGCATGCAGAGTAGAGCAGAGAGGAGGGATGGGTGAATTCCATCCATGAGTGATGATGTGAGGGTAACTAACATTGTGTGAGCATTTAGTATTTGGCAGGCACTGTTCCTTTTGGTTGGCAGATATTAACTCATTTAATTCTTGCGTAGTGCCATAGGTAAGGGCGTTTATTATCCCCATTTTTACAGAGGGAGGAAATGAAGCACAGAGTTTAAGTAACTTGCCCAAGTTCTCCCAACTAGGATGTGGCAGAAAGGTCAGGAAGGTATCATAAGGAAGGTTGGAGAATATATTCTTCAGGAGCATGATGGGGAGGAAAGCATTTGGGCAGACTGAACCTCCACTGCATTCTATATCATCAAGCCATGCTTGTTGTCAGGGGTGCTGAGGGTCTATGCTAGTCATGCATGATGACCAGGAAATCTATCTGGGCTCATGTATTTGGCTTTAGAGAGGGAGTGACTCAACTCCCAGCTGTGTTTTCAGACCACGTGTTTTGGTTTGGGCAGAGTGGAGACCTCCCTCTCATCTGGACACTTTCAGGGATATAAGCAAAGTTTCCAGCCAAGGCAAAACTACTTTTACCCAGCCAGCCATCAACAGGCTGAATGAGTGGTTGTGAAGGTCATTTTTCCTCTAGCCTGAGTGTTATTTTGTTTACTTGTTTGCTTGACATATTTCTGCATCTTTGCCACTAAATGCCTCAGCAGTGGGAGTGTTGAAAGTAGTGGTAAGAGGGGTCCTACTATTGTAGTGTAAATTCAAGCAAAGAAAATAAAGGTTTATACAGACATACACAAGTAGGTAGTTTATACAGTGTTACTTCAGGCACAGGAAGAACTGTTCAGAAGCTAACGTGGCAGAAATTATAGGAGCTTCTGGTTGGAAACTTAAAGAGAACATTAAAAAAATATATTTCTTATAACTCAATATAAAATTCCACTAACCTCAATACAACTACTAGATTCCTTTTACACACTATCTTCTATATGTATATACACACTGGGTGTTTTGTCTGTGATACATACTTGCTATTTTGTATTCTGTATATTTTCAATGACCAGTGGATCATAAACATTTCTCATGTTTCTGCATAATTATCATTTTAATGGCTACATAATATTCCATTGTACTGAGATACTGTAATTTATGAAACCATTCCCCTTAATATTGGCCATTTATGTTTTCAGTTAGGGACTTTTATAGATAACGCTGCAGTGAGCATCTTCCTGCAAATAGCTTTCTGCTGCTGTTGAATTTCCATAGGAATAATTCCTAATAGAGGAATTACTGGCAAAGAACACAGACATTTATATGGCTCTGTCTCTATATTGCTGAATTGCTTTCCAAAAATATCGTTTAATACAGTGGCACCACACAGGAATGTATCTACTAGTTTCATCTCAACTTAAATAGCAATTAGCAAAAACATTTCTTTCTTTGCTAATTTGACAGTTAAAATGGTACCCCAGTTTGGTTTAATTTACATTCCTTTGTTTGTTAGTGAAGATTACTACTTCTCCATGTGTTTGTTTATACTGTATTGAATTATTAGTGAATTATCTGTTCATTCATCTATTATGCTCTTTGTGTTTTTCTTACAAGTTCAAATGGTTCTTTATAAGTAGTAATCATGTCCTGTTGATTCAAATATTTAGCCTAGTTTATTGTCCTCTTTTTGATTTTCATTACTCAGAAATTTTATGTTATCTATGGGAATTCCCAACTTCTTTATTTGTGAGTACTTTTTAATTTTTCTGAAGGATGAGAAGTAATTCCTCTCTGAATCTTTTGAGTATTTTACACGACTTTTGTGTAATCATTTATTCAACGCAGAGTTATTTCTAGTGCCTTTCATCGGCCAGATATCCCTCTAGGTTCCAAGGATATAAAATTTCCATCTTCCTGGAGTTTACAGTCTAGTGAGAAGAGATACAATAAACAAATATATAACTAATATGTCAGGTATTAACAAATCTTGTAAAGATATCAACAAATCTTATAAAGAAAAGAATGACAAGAGAAAGATTTAGTGTTCAGGAAAAGGACATTCACAGAGTGACATTGGATATAGAAAGGGCCAATGTCGATAGGTATCATTTGAACAGAGACCTGAAGGTGATGGCAGAGGGAATAGCAAGTTCAAATGTCCTGAGGTGGGGGACATACACAACACACTGAGGAAATGAGGAAGCCATGTGTTTGGAGAGGAGCAGATGAGATAGGAAATGGGGAAAGATACGGCTGTTACCAGATGATATGGAGTCCTTGTTAGGACCCTGGGTTTAAACTCAATTAGATGGGAGGACATTGGAGTTGAGAGAGTATGTGAGAGAAATAACCTGTTGCACTTTAAGAGGATCACTAGATATTTTTATATTTGAATCATTTTGGCTGATTTATCTTTCTAGGTATATAATCCCATCATACACAAGCAATATTTATATCTCTTCTTATTCAATACTTACTTCCCTTATACTGTCTTTATCTCTTTTATTTTTGAAAAAACTTTCAAGGCAATGTTACATAATTATATTTTTATTAATGATTTCAGTAGCAATGATAATAGTAGGCATTTTTTACATGTTCTGGAATTTAGAAGAATTATTACTATTTAGTTTAAATACTGATGCATAATTTCTAACAGAAATTATTTTTGTTCCCATCCTTAAAGTTTTGTTAGAAATGATTGTCAAATTCTATAAAATATCTTTTAAGTATGCATTACAATTTTAAGATGCTTTTCCAATTTAGCATCTTGATATGATGTACATATTAGTATGACTTTTACATGAAGCAATTCTTACAGCTCTGGGATAACCCTAATCATCATGGTATAATTTTAATATATTAACTATATTGTTAGTCTTTTAAGACTGTCCAACCTATGCTCAGCATCATCAGTTCAGCCTGGTGCCCTCCATCTCTGACTTGGAACTGGCCCTGATGATAGTTGAAGGAACCTTAGGGCAGAGGTGGCCAAGCAAAGCCTGGGGGTGTGGACATACCTGATATTGTTGCCTTTAGCACACACTCTCAAGCAAGACATGGTGTCTCATCCTTCCTTTTGATTTTAATTTTATGTTTAGCTTTATCAAAAAATATATGTCCATAGTTTAAAGAATCAAATAGTTCACTATGACTTAATACAAAAAAATACAGCCCTCCTCCGATGCTACCTTATTTCCCATTTGCCAAAGGCAACCACCTTTTTCTTTTTTAGCTGCTTTTCTTTTTTAAATTTTAATTTCCCTATCTCTAAGTAATTAGTAATATGCTTATACAGCTACTTTTCATTTTCCTCTTTTTAACATTATTGTATTTGACTCTCTACTATGGAAGATGACAATTTCATACCAGTAAAACAGATTTCCCATATCCTCATTCTTATATCATAATAGTGGTTAGATCAATATGTACTGTTTACATTATTATAATAGTGTACACTGGTCACACCTGAGCTATGTAGTATACTGCATGATTCCTTTCTGACACAACTTTTCTTTTCCCTGGAATTAATGATATCTTTTGTTTTGTTTACATGTTTGGTTAGTTTTCTATGAATTTATTATTAATTCAGCCTCAAATTTTCCCTTAATTGGATAAACAACTTCCAATCCTTTCAAATATATCAAGCAATCTGTCAATTTCTTCTCCTTTTCAAATCTCTCTGGATATTTCCAATTTGCTCCATTCTTGTCTGGTTGCTCTCTGGAGCACAGCTCTCAGTCTAGGACCATAGTTCACCATCATTGTAAGGATTCCCTTTACCCCTCCTTTTTGGAACTTCTGTTTGCTGTATGCAATACCTCCTTTCTAGGTTCGCTCCTTTGTTTTGATAGAACACATCCTCTAGTAGCTTCATGAGAAAAAGTACTTGAGACACTTCATTCCTTTGTCCTCCATCCTTTTTATATTTAAAAGCTTTTTGCCCTTAAAATAATATTATTTAACTTAGAACTTAAACATAGAAACTTAAATTTAAACATAGAAAAGTGCATAAAATTTGCAACACAGTTTAGCACATAATTATAATGCAAACACTCAGTAACCACCATCCATATCAAGAACTCCCAGAAACTCCTTCCCTATCCTGAGAGGTAATTATTGGCCTTATTTTTATGGTAATTGTTTCCTTACTTTTCTTTCATCAACTATGTTTTTATTTTATCATTTAGATTTTCCTAGTTTTGAACCTATTAAAAATGGAATCATTATATATGTATTCTTTTAGGTCTTGTTTTTTACTCAACATTATGTTTTTAAGAATCATCCATTTGGTTGTATGTAGTTGTACCTCATTTTATTACTCTGTTCTGTTTTAAGAATATGTATCTTTTTAAAAATTACTTCTACTTTTGAATGGCTATTTAATTATCTCTGGTTTGGGACAAATACAAACAAACTGCTATACATCTTTTTAGCAGGTAACCCTGTGGTGCACATCTCTATAGAGTGTATGGCTTGGAGGGGAGGGGTGTGGAATTGTCTGTCATAAAGTATGTCTATCTTCCTTTATATTAAATAACACTGAAGTCTCTTTTTTTAAAACTGGTTTTAACAAATTATACTCCCACATGCAGGCAAAAACTATTTACCAAATTACATTCCCCATCACTCCACCTTCTTGCCAACACTTGGTACTATCAGATCTCTCAATTTTTTCCATTCTGATATGTGTGTAACATGGTTTTAATTTTCACTTCCTTGATGGTGGAGATTGAGCATCATTTCTTATATTTATTGGCTACTTGGGATTCTAGTATCCTCTCACCTTTCCATTCCCCCTTGATAATTCTGTAGTTTGGAGTCCTAGTTCTCCATGTTTGAACTATTCCCTAAGTTCCCCAGCAACCAACATCCATTCTTCTCCTCCCAACACTTTATCCTTGAGGGGTCCTTGCTTGCCATTTGCTTATTTGTTCTTCATACCATATCTTGCTGATTTCTGCTCTGTGCTATATTGTAAAGGGATGACCCCTTCAAACTTCACTCCCCAGCTTCCCTTGGCAACTGGATTTGGGCTAAGTTTGGCCAATGGAATACACTAATAAGAGACTGGAGGAATTCGGGGAAAGGAGAAACTGGACTATTTCTTGCCCATTCTCTCCTTTCAGCAGCATCTTCGAGAAATGGCACTGGCTTTTCTGACTCCTCAGTTCCAACTCCAGCTCAACAGTTCTAGATTCCGAGCTCTAGTTACATCACCTTTTCATTTTCCCTTCCATGCCTTGGGCTGGTTGCATCTTTCTGCTCTTGTTAACCTATGAATTATCTCATCATCCTCTGTTTGGCTTTTTGGTACTTCTAACAATTTTATAACTAATTCTCCATACTAAATCCCTTCTGTGGAACTACCTAGCATGGGTTTGTTTTTCTACCTGGACCCCAACTGATATAGGCTCTTTGGGTCAAACTTCCTAATCAAGAAACCATCAGGTTCTTTGTTACCAATAGGATAGAGCTGAAATCCTCTTATTTAATACTTTTATAATCTAATCCCATCTTAAAATTCCACAGTTAACCCTCACTATTCACAGATCTCACCTACTGTTCTTATAAGACTGGTCTCTTCACCCCCAACTCTGTCATTTGCTCTAAGTAGTTCTGCTTAAAAAATAAAACTCTCTCTCTTCCACCTATCCACATAGTAGCATTCTCTTCACATTTCAAGGGTCAATTCAAATGCTATTTCTTCTCTGAAGTTTTCCTGTAGCTCAAACAAGAGCCCAAACTTCTCTGTTTTTTGAGGAATGGAGAGGGTTTTTTATGTGGTGCTTTTGTTGGCTTCATGAGCTTTAAGCTTATTTATTTCTTTAAGGCTCATACATATATTCAACAAGGATTTTCAAGACCCTATCATGGGCAAAGTCTTGTTTGTGCTTTGTGAGGGCAGATATCCTGTTATGAACTTGCATGGCCTCTGGAAGAGTTGAGATTGGTCTTTTCGTCAAAGTGTGGATTAACTTAATTGGATTGATTTCTTTCTAGTACCTAGAATAATAGACACAATAAAAATTGGATGGGAAGGATGGGAAAATGTAGACCTGGTTGTAGAGGATTTAGGAACTAACAGATAGATATGAAGAAATTATGCAGAATGCAGAACAGACATAGAAAATTAAGGTAATATCATAGAAGCTAAGAGACACCAAGGGCTGAATAGGAAGGTCTAACACATGTTTAATTCTTAAATATACAAGAATAGAATAGTGAGAATAAGAGGCAATCATTAAAGAGAAAATGGTTGAGAATGGTCCAGAATTGATGAAAAGCATAAATTCCAAGATTCAGAATGAATCCCAAGAACATACATGAAAAGAAACACATATTTAGAAACTTGAAAGTGAAATTGCATAATATTACTAATAAAAAGTTCTCAAAAGTCAGGGTAAAAAGACCTATAAAGGGGAATAAAATTAGAGAAACAGCTGACTTCTCATCAGCAACTATGGCATCCAGAAGACATCTTCAAGGAGCTGGGGTGGGGGAGTATCAAACTAGAATTTCATTCTAATATAAAAGCTCAAGAAGAATATATGTGGACAAATGAAAATTTGAAGAGTTTGCACCAGAAGATATTCACCGTAAGAACTCCTAAAATATATATTTGGAAAAGAAGGAAACTCATTACAGAAGGAAGAACTAAGATGCAATGGAGAATGGAGAATAGAAACCTTGGTAAACAAATGGGTAAATATGTACACATATTAATTTTATAAAAACACAAATAATAGTGATTCATTTATACATTAAAAAATGAGATATATCTAAAATTTATGTGAGATAGAAGGGAATGAGCACAAAGTGTCCTATAGTCCTTATTGAGACAAGGGTAGTGATATTAATTTTGGATTTCAAGTTGAATATCATGCTAAACACTGAAAGATGCACACAAATAGTAGAAATGGAATACATAACTTCTAAAAGAGAGGAGGAGGATATAATTTTAAAATCTCAGCCCTTTCTAAAGAAGGTTGCAAATGAGAGAAAAAATGGGGAAAAAATGAATTGAAAGGCATCATATAAAATGGGAGAATAAAACTATACATATTTCTAATTATAATACATGTGAATAGATTTAACCTACCAACTTGTAGGCAGAGACTAGTCAGATCAGATTAACAAAAACCCAAATCTACCTATTTGCAACTTACAAGAGACAGAAAGACTGAAAGTAAAATAATGGAAATAGAGATGACCCTTGAATAACATAGGTTTGAATTGTGAGGGTCCACCTATACGTGGATTTTTTTCAAAAAATGTATTAGAAAATTTTTTGGAGATTTGTGGCAATTTGAAAAACATTCTTTACTCTAGCTTACTTTGTTGTAAGAATATACAGTATAGAATACATACAACATACAAGATATGTGCTAATCAAGCACTTACATTATCAGTAAGGCTTTTGTTTAATATTAGGCTATTAGTAAAGTTTTTGGGAATCAAAAATTATACATGGATTTTTCACTACACAGGGGGTTGGCATCCCTAATCCCCATGTTGTTCAAGAATCAACTCTATATTTACTGGGCAAAGCTGGCCAAAAGAAAGGTGGTGTAGTGATAATATCACAAAAATAAAAATTTAAAGCAGGAAGTATTATTGGAGTTAAAGAGGTTCACAAAATAATGATAAATTTTCAGTTCTTCAGTAAAATATCAAATCTGAAGTTATAAGCAGCTAATAACTTAGTTTCAAAATACACAAAGCAAAAACAAAACCAGAAACTAGACAAAAGTACAAGCAAAAATGAGTAAATCTACCCTTTTAAGTGGGAGATTTAAACATCTAAGTAGTTGATAAATAAAGTAAACTAAAAAATTAATAAGCAAATGAAAGACTTGAAAAAGCCAGTTGAGGTGCTTAATATAGCGGCCATATACAAAATCCTGTACCGAACACTAGAGAATACATATCTTTCTCAAGCATACATGAGCAATTCCAAAAACAAACCTCAAATGAGGTCACAAAGCAGGTCTCACTAGATCATGAAAAAGCAAGATGTGGAAAGAGTGCATTATGTGATGCAATTAGTATTTTAGCAGAAAAATACCCACACATACATACATATATATGCTTATGTGGGCAGAAAGTATTTCTAGAAGACTAAACAAGAAACTTATAGCATTAGTTCTTGTGGGGAAGAGGACTGGAATTTAGGGTTGGAGTTTTCATCAGATATATGTGTATTTTTCCATTTTTTTCTGCCTTCAGTGTGTCTAACTTATTAAAATCATAAATTAAAAATATATTTAGACAGCTGTAACATAGTTTAAGATAGTGGAGATATTATAAAACAATTTGCTATCATATGATATATAGTAAGCTTCTGTAAGCTCAGAGGGAAATCAGTGGACTAATGGAGTTGCAGTAGACTTTCAGGAAGAAGTGATTTTTGCTATGTCTTGAGGTTTGAGTGGGATTGGAATTGGGAGAGGAAGGGAGGGCACTCTAAATGCCTAAACCTCTAAGAGTTTAAACCTTGATTAATGACCCTGGAGAGTGATGTATGGGGAGCAACTCTCACTGGCACAAACTGCTATTATAAGCAGTAGACTGGAGATAATGACCAATAAGGATGGAGTTGACCCAACCATCCTCAAAAGAGACACCAACTCTAGGTTGGGAGATTCCGAGATGGTAAGGTTGGAATCTCATAAATGGAATTCTGTGTGTTCTTGAACTTTGGCTTTTGCCTCAGCAGCGACCCATTTCCCTGCAGTAGCTGAGATAATTTAGCCAAACATTTCCCTTTACTGCAGAATCACTGATGAACAACAGTCCTTTCCCAGAAACCATGAAGACCCATTTGAAAATGACATGGCTTTCAATACCCAGACCTTGATTTTCAAAACTGCCATCAATTTGCTTGTGTTGTGGCTGGGTTTGTGAGTATGGACAAGTGTTTCACAAATGTCATTAACTACTAGGAAGTACTGGGGAAAGCAGGTGGCATCCAGCCAGCTAGAACAGAGGTGATAATGTAGGCAATGAAATAGCACTGATTGTTTCCTGCTCTTCCCCTTAGAATATCCGTGGGGCAAGGGGGCATTTACCGTCTTTGTATTTGAGCTTCCCAGCCTGGCATTCAATGACCATCACAATCTGAGTTTCAGTTCCCATTCAGCATCCCTACACTCCTAACCTCAAGACCTGTACTCTGGTCACACCCTTTCTCCTATATCTTGCTTGTTTTTGTTATTTACCCATTGTTTATAATTCCCACTCCCAAGACACTCAGCTTGGGGGTGGGTTGTGGTGGAGGTGCACAAAGGTGATAGAGTACCTGTTCTCAATTAGTTTTTCATCTTTATTGGAATACTAGGATAAGCCTTAGGAGTTACATGCATATGAAACCGGTAAGAATAATAATGTGTAAGAATGGGAGAAAGCATGGTAGAATCGAAAATCTTACTGAACTAAGTAGGAAGAAGGAGACATGAATTTTAATTTTAGTTTGGCCACTGACTTACTGTGTGTTTCTTTGAGGGCTACAAAACTAATTGCCTCAAAACTTCATGGCTTAAAACAATAATCCATGTTATTATATCTCATGATTTTTGGGTCAGGCATTTGGACAGATCTCATGGTTTTCTGGTCCAGTTGACACTGACTGAGGTCATATGGTGGTACTTGGCTGGCAGATGGGCTGGTCTAGAGGGTCTAAGGTGGGTTCACTAATGCACCTGTCTTCTCGGTTGGTGTATTAGTTTCCTAAGGCTGCTGTAACAAAATATCACAGACTGTGTGGCTTAAAACAACAGAAATGTATTCTCTTACAAGTCTGGGGGCTAGAAATTTAAAATCAAGGTGTCAGCAGATCTGTCCCTCTGAAGGCCCTGAAGAAGAATCCTTCCTTCCCCCTTCTAGCTTCTGGTAGTTGTTGGCAATACTCGACATTCCTTGGCCTGTGGCTGCATCACTCCAATCTCTGCCTCCATCTTCACATGGCCTTCTTGCCTCTATGTCTCACTGTGTCTAAATTTCCCTCTTTTTATAAGGACACCAGTCATGTTGGATTTAGGGCCCTCCTTAATTCAGTATGACTTTAACTTGATTACCCTTCCCTTAGCAGCCTTAAAAACTCTTCCCTGAGTGCAGATGAGGTCACTCCATGGGCAGGACCTCTAGAGGTGGGCACGCCCTAGTGTGGCTGGGTGAGGGCTCCATGCTGCTGGCCTTGGCGCCCTCTCCCCTGAGGGAACATAAGTAGTTGCTCAGCTCCACATACTGGCACCTTACACCACACACTGGACATGGTGATCTTCCCACCTCCCGCACCCCATCCCCTCATTGATCTGGCATATTCCCTTCAATTCCCTTTAACAAACATGTCCAAATACTTACCATGGCCAGAAATCTACCCTACACACAATGGCCATGGAACTGGGGAAATGGAAAGAGACCCGAAAGTGTCATTTTCAAGGGGAATCTAGGACTAGAGAGGGAAGGAACACCCAGGGATTCAGAGAGCTGTGGTTTCAGCTCCACCACCCTTCTGTTCAGTCCGGGGCTGCTCTCTGAGCCCCTGGGTCCCTGCTCTCATGCAGCTTCTGAGTCAGCTGAGGGTCCTTGTCTAGGGTATCAACAAAGCACTGGGTGGTGAGGGGTCTGGTGGGATGAAGCTGCCCAGCCTTCTTCGGGGGAGAGTTGTTTGATGAGCCTGTGAGAAGGAATGTTGATTCCTGCCCTTAGGTTCTCGTTATTGCTAATCTGCACAAAGGAACGTTAATGATTTTAATTATGGGGTTGGGTTAATACATTATGTAAATGATTTTATTTAGAAAATGCAAACTAATCCCATTTGCAGAAAGACTCTGCCTGTGGGCGCTCCCACCTGCTTGCCTGGCTGGGCCACTGGGAGGCAGCGAAGTGGGGGTGGTCGCCTCCCAGGCAGCTTCCTGCTTCCCAGGAGGCAGAGTTTGCCAGGCAACGTGCAGCACACATTCCTCACCATGTGGAGGCCCAAAGGGAAGGCTGGCTCAACCCCTGCCCTCCGTGCCTGGTACCTGGGCTGCTCCTTGCTCTGAAGGCCTGTGAGGAAGACTCTGGAGCTGCCCGCCCCCTCCCAAGTTTTCCCCACTTCTTCCTGTGGACTAGTCGACAATTCCCACCAACAGAGCTGATTATTCCTCAATTTGTTCCAACCTGAAAATAAAGACAGATAAAGTGAAAATATTCTGGGAACAATGCCAAGCCAAAGGCATTAAATTATTAAGCGATCTCTATCTGAGTAATGGATTTATGCCCTTTAACAACTTAAAAAAATATATAATGTTTTTCAATACCCTCTTTTAGGGAACTTCTTATAAATGAACTGTCCATTTTATTAGTATTAAAGGAAATGGGGATTGAATCAGAGCTAGGGCAGGTGATTATCTGCAGAGTTCTTACAGCTGGGAAAATTCACAACATGTACTAATCCACATATTTTTTTTTTAAAGGGCACTTTACAAGATACTGTATAGTAAATTGGAAAATGTATAACTATCCATCAAGGTAAATCTTGGGAATAAAATAATTAGAAACCACACAACCATAGCCAGGGAAGATTGGAGCTAAAATTAGACTTTGCGTGGCTGTTTTTAGATGTCACCAAAGTACGTGCTGGTGTAGAATAGGGCAGGAGGGGTGGGTGGAGCAGAGCACAGGAAGAAAGTTGGAGTCAGGGCGAGCTGCCCAGGCAGACGAGGGGTGGGGGGAGGGTGTCTTCGGGGGCGCTGCGGGGAGTGGGCGGATTTGAGTGGGAGGGAACGGGCCGTTTGCCTGGAATCTGGCAGCTGCCTTGTTTTCTCTCCTCGTGTCCACTCAGCCTGGCTGTCTTTACCTCCAGCCTGGCACAGTACTTCGGTGCTTGTATTTCCAGATGGTTTGAAGCTCTGTGATTGCCACTGGAGGGCCAGATGGATTCCTTTGGCGGGAGGCAGGGCATAAAGATGGAGGAAAGAAATATCCTTGTTTGTCTTGTGTGTGTGTGTGTGTGTGTGTTTGTATGTGAGAAAGTGTGTCAGTGTATGAGTATGTATGAGCATGTGGGAGCCTAGGGGCAGGTGTGTGTAAGAAAGTGAGTGTGTATATAAGCACACATAAGTGTGTGTGGATGTGCATGTCCATGTGGGTATGTGTGTGTGTTGAATGCCCTCTGAACTGGGAGACTGCCTCGTGTTTGATTTTACTTCCGTTGTCAGCCTCCTGGCTCCTGGCCTCCAGGGGAGGCTGCAGGGGGCCAGGGGGAGCCTCCCCAGAGCTGCTGCTGAGTTTCCTGCATCCACCTCCGCCCTTGGCAGCCACTGTCCAACCAGCGGGTGGGGTGGTGCAGTGAGGAGGGGTCCTGCCAGGGAGGGGGGACAGCGTGAGGGAAGGGAAGATGAAGAGGCTGGGCCCCACTCGTTAGCCACAAGGCCAGCAGCCCAGTCACCCTCTCCCAGGGTAAGGACCTCGTGCGGCTGTACCAGGCAGATGGCAAACAAAACCCTCCCCTCCAGAGGCAGGCTTGGGAGGAGATTTCCTTTCAGGGCTCACTCTTAACGAAGCTACCCATAGTCAGACCCAACAGCTGGCCTTCGAAATCTTCCAGTCCACTCCTCCCATGGCACAGATGAGGGAACTGAGGACCAAGCAAGTGAAACGCCAGGTTATGAGGTGAGCGCCTGTTTGTTAATGTGATTGTCACTGGGCTTTATTGCCTGGAGTCCTCCCTTGCTGGTCACCTCCCTGGCTGAGAGGCCACACTGCTGGGAACATCTACCGTTGCTTAGTGGCAACCCCTCCATTAGGTAAGCAAACAGCAGTCTCAAAAACAGGTCCTCTTCCTGACACACACCTGTTTGCCTGGACTGGAGGAGAGAACAGGCAATTCTCCCATTTTATAGATGCAAACCTTGAGGCTAAAAGAAGTAAAGTGACTCGCTCAAAGTCATAGTAGCAGACATGGGACAAAGACCTGGGACCTGTCACTTCTCTGGTCAGCCCATCGAAGACGTAAGGTGGGACACCATCCCCACCCTCCTAAACACATACAACCTCATGTGTGCATGCATATGACCAGGATCTGTCAGCAGAAAGCCCACCGCAATGTGCTCAAGCAGGAAAATATTCTAGATCTAGTAAATGTCCCCCATCCGCAGCCCTCTTCCAGCAGGGTCTGGTTGAATGGCTATACCTGTTAACCTTGTGCTGTCTGTCAGCCTGCTGACTGGATATGTGGGAGAGCCAGGATATGCCAATCATGTGGTTAGAAGAAACCTGGGGTGTGGGGAGGGGTGGGTGTGGAATGCCTCACCTCTGCTTTTGTCGGGGGCCTTGGCTGGGCAAACCCATCACCCACAGATCAGGAATCTGGCTCCCCACAATATCTGATCTCAGTGCTGACCTGGCCTTGCATCTCGCTCATCCCTTCTTCAAGCCCCAGCGTAAAACCATCCTCCAGCTCTTCCCTAAAGAAGCCAAAAAGCTCTTTAATCTGATGCCCTGTGTGAAATCACATGCAGTTACTGGGCTGGGATCATATCCTCGATTTATTCCTTGGGATTTGTTGGTGTGGTGTTTTTAATGCTGCTGGCACAGAACCTAGGCCTAGGGCTTCTTTCTCAGAATGCAGCTCAGGGCTGGGCCCTCCAGACCACCTTGAACTCTGCCTACCCTCTTCTCAGAGTTCTAGCTGCTTGGCCTGGAGTTCCTATGGGTGCAGAACCCAGGGTGCAAGGTTTCCTGGGCTGGTTGCTTGCTTGGTCCTGTGGAGTGATGAAAAAGCTGGAGGAGGCTCTTTCTCATATCCTTCTGGAGCAGGGGGGTGCTCATAAATTCTGGTAGGGTCCCACATCAGTTGCACCTATACATGAGAAAATGGGAGTAGTCCTTTGTGCCCCGTGTCTGTGTGGAAGGGCTCTCACCTTCCTTCCAGAAACGTGGTGTGTTGGGAGTTGTCTTGGGGGAGTCATCCAGGACCTGCTTTGAGAGGCTTTGGATAAGGCTGCAGCATCTCTGACCCTGGATTTTCCCATGTGGGAAATGGGGATGATACCACAACTACTGCCCCCAGGTTGGTGAGAAAGCGTAGACATGAAAATGCCTTTCAGATGCAGAGGCCTCTTGGACAAAGATGGTTTAGTCAGTCTTGCTCATAGCACAAGGCAATTCCTTCTCCCACTCTCCCTCCTCCCTTTGGCCATAGTCCCTCACTGGACAGGCACCTCACACATGCATCAGTTAATCCCCAGGGTCATCTGGAAGCTGGAGGAGGGCAGGGAGCAGCCTCTCGCTGGGCCTGTTTCAAATGCAGCCTTAACTGCATCCTGGGCTCAAAGACTGCTTGCTGCAGGCAGAACAGAGGGAAGAACAGAGGAAGTTTAGTAGGGCCCATGGCAGGGAAGGTGAGGGACAGGGTGGGAGGCAAGAGGCAAAGGACTGGAGTTCTGCCACCTACTCCATGTACAAGGCAAGTAACTCTATCTTTCTGTGCCTGCATTTTCTCAGCTGGAAAATGGACTTAATAATAATATTTGCTTCACTGGGTATTCCAAGGATTCAATGAGTTAGCCTCTAAAAGGCACTTATAAAAGTGCCTGGTACTTAATAACTGTCATTATGTCTAAATGTTGGTTGGTTTATTTATTTTCCTGCACAGTTGGACAGAGACCCTCTGAACACAGATTTAAGACTGGACTGTATGTAAAAGTCTGAAAATTGGGCTCCAGAGTGCCTGGGACATAAGGACAGCATGCTGGGGGAACCTGGAGCTCTGCGGGTCAGTGGTCAGCAGTTTGGTTTCTGACTTAGAGCCCCCACACTCAGCATAGTGCCCGGCACTTAGGTACTCAATAAATATTTGTTCCCTAGAAGCAGCCTTGCTCTCCCCACATCTGTAGGGAGGAAGCTAAGGCATTGCTGCTGTCTGAGCCTCAGCCCAGCATTGTCGAACAAATTCAGGCTGCCCCCCAAGATGCTGGCACTGGGGTTCTAGCCTCAGCAAAGTGGCACTTGGCTGATGTGCATTAATTCGTCTCCTCTTGGCCCTGGGTCCATGCCTGATTTGAATGTGATCCAAACTGGGCTTGCTACAGGCCAAACCAACTGTGTGTGAACCTAGCTGTGCTCAGCTTTGCAGGGAGCTAGGACTGGAGGCCGAGCGTGGGTTATGGTCTAGCACCTGCCCGAGTGGGTCTCCCACATGTGAACTATGTGAAGAAGGGCCATGGCAGATGGAGTGGGATCCGCTAGGCCCTCCAGCAACAGACAAGTGGGTCTGAAGGCTCTGAACCCTCTATATGGATGACAGAACCTTGTGGGGAGGAGTGGGCCAGCACCCCCAGCTGGCAGGCCATCTTCTGAGTCCATAATGGAGAATTTGCAGGCCTCCTCCTCACCCCCACTGCTTCAGCTTTAGTCCAGCTTTATCTGCCTCCATCACTCTCCATTCACCTGTCCTCCACTCTGATACCAGTTACCCAAACAAGGACCATATCAAGTCACTTGGCTGCTGCAACACTCTGACCCCCTGTGGCTGAGGAAAGGGGTCAGTGTTCAAGACCCCTTGTTCAAAGGTTTCTCTTCTCCCCTCCTGCAACTCCCCCTACCTTTCTGCCCCCTGAGGCACTCCTGCAGATGAGGGCATTGCTGCATGGCAAATGCAGACTCTGAACAAGCCCAGGACAGGTACTGGGTGCTTAGTGTAGATGGGTGCTCAGAGCTCAGAGTATTGATCCTCTCCCCACACAGGCTGTGTGACCCAGGAGGCTACTTAGGCTGTGCACCACAGTATTCTCACCAGGGCCTGGGGAAGCAGTGAGGAATCAGTGAATTACTGCAGGCAAATGCTAAGACAGGGACCTGCTCAGACTCAGCTCTCATTAGATGGTAGTGTTGCTATTGTCATCATTATAACGCTTTCCTGCTCCGAGGCCAGGTGTTGTTAGAAGGCTGAGATCAGGGTGGAGTCTGGGAGGGCAGTATGTGCCCCTGGGAGGGGCAGACAACTAAGCTGGTGGCCCCAGCCTCCAGAAACCACCATCCTCTAGTCAGATCAGACAGCACTGGCTGGGGCGTAGAAGCCCTGAGATGACAGAGCCCTGGGGGTATGGGGCAGTGGGCTCAGCAGCATGACGGACAGGCACAGTGGGGGTGCATGACTGGGGGTGTTTGGGGAGGGCTTCCCTAAGTCTCCAGGCATGACATGGGGCTTTGCGGGTAGATGGGGTCACACAGAGGATGAGAGGTGTGTGACAGACAGTGTGGCCCCTGCAGAGGACCGTGACAACCTCAGTGTGGTTAGACTAGGCTGTATGCAAGGCAGAGGAGGAAGAGGAAGCCAAAGGCGCAACAGCTGGACCAGCTTAGAAATGGTCTGTGCTTCCTCGTAGGAGAGGCCCTGTGGGCTTTAAACAGTGGGTGACAGCATCAGATCTGTGTCTTAGTGATATGCCTGATGAATTTGGGGGGACACAATTCAACCTGTACAGATGGTGAGAGTCTAATGGCAGAGAGGGCTGTGGACAGAGAGGAAGAATGAACTCCACAGGTGTTCAGGAGCTGGGCTGGGCAGCCTCAGGATGGGCAGAAGGTGGGACTGAAGGAGAAGGCATTTTAGATGACCCCTGGCTTCTGACTGGGAAGTCAGCACAGGGAGCCAGGAAGAAAGGATTTCCCCTGGAAAATACGTCCAAGGCCTAGAGACCTAGGTCTGGGTTGTTGGGGGCATGGTGCCTCCTTTCTGTCTCATACTACTAGCCACCTACATCTTTCTTCCTGCAACTCCCATGGACTGTGTAGCTCTCGCAACTCATTCTGGCTCCTGCCCTGGTACGGTTCAGTTTGGTCATATAACTTTAAATATGTCAGACATCACTCTCTCATGGCTGTGAGACTGGTGCAGGAAGGTAATCCTCAGCCTTCACCCATGCCAAGCAAATCCACAGAATAGCTCCTGCTACTTACCAGCAGACTGGAGAGGACCAATTTCTCTTCAGTACAAGAAAGAACTTGAAAACAATAACAGCTGCCCCCAGTGAGATCAGCTAGCTCCCTGATGAGGCAGCGAGCACCTCTTCCCTGGGAGTGTACCCGCCCCCGTGGATGACCCACCTTGGGAGGGGGTTTTGCACCAAGTGGAAGTTGGCTGGGATGTCCCCTAAGGGTTGTGAATCTTGATTGAAAAATAGTCATGAGCAGGATTCCTTGAGCAGGATTATTGGTACTGATCTTTTTAACCTAGATCTTGGAAGAGATTTATTTATTAATGAATTTATTTATTATCTTACACTTTGTCCACTTCAAAAAACCAAAACCAAAACCGGATGGCATGCTGAGTTTTTAAAACACATACATACCACAGGGCAGTGAAAATAAACATGGACAGCATATGATCCAGCCATTCCACTTCTGGGTATGTACCCGACAGAACTGAAAACAGACTTAAACAGGTCCTTGAATAAGCTTGCTCACAGGGCATGTCCGTAACAGGCAAAAGGTGGAAGCCACCCAAGTATCCATCCAGGGATGAAGGGATAAGCAAAATGTGGTCTCTACACACAAGGGAATATTATTCAGCTTAAAAAAGGAAATTCTGACACATGCTGCAACATGGATGAACCCTGAAAACATTATGATGAGTCAAGTAAACCAGATACAAAGGGCACATTCTGTATGATTCCACTTACACAAACTGGCAGAACTGTCAAATTCATAAAGACAGAAAGTAGGATGGTGGTTGTCCGGGGCCGGGGCAAGGGGGAGTGGGAGTTAGTATTTAGTGGGTACAGAACTTCAGTGTGGGAAGATGAAAAAGTTCTGGAGTTGGATGGTGAAAAAGTTCTGGTGTTCAATGTGAGTGCTGCCAAACTGTATACTTAAAAGTGGTTAAAATGGTAAATTTTCTGTTATCTCTATTGTACCACAAGAAAAATACAACCTTGGAGTAAGAGTAGCCAGCAGCCTTTCCAGGCTGACCTGCGCCCTGGAACCAGGGAGCACATCGGCCTCCGGGCTCTCACACACAGTCCACGCCCGCCGAGGTCACTGCCTGCTGTCACTGGGGGACGGGCCAGTGTGTGTGTGAAAAGGAAGCAGTACCTGTTGACTCATCTCATCCTTTGTTGGCCACACACATCGTCACAGCTGTGCATTTGGGAGGGCATTTTTCATCCCAGCCCTGCGTTTGGCCACTCCATGGAGCCACCCACACCGGAGGGCTCAGCCCAGAGAGGGGCGCCCGTGCCCTGCCGTGGTGCACTAGCCAGTTCTTCTCTTACACTAGTGCCAGTTCCCATCCTGGCCCACCTGCCCAACATGTTCTTTACCCACACAGGATTCTCTGCTTTTAGTTCAGAGCAGTTAGAACCAGCGCCCAAAAGAGAGGCTGATACATTTGGATAAAATCCTGCTCTCCCTGCTGCCACCTACTATTTAGCTGCTTTCTTTTCAGATTTCATGTAGTTAAGTGTCTGCTTCATTTATGTCAAGAGTAAAGAGGTGCTAATGATGTGAGCGTTCTTGTGGAAATGTCATCACACTGCAGCCCAGCCGAGGGTGGGTCCCTCTCAGTAAACATGCAGGATGCTCTAGTTTTCACTGTGGAAACATCACCTGGGGAGTGAGTAGGGCTGCCAGTGATGGCTCTTCTGCAGCAGTTCTCCTGGACAGGTTGATTTCCTGACACTGAGTTTGGGGATAGAGAAACCAAAGTAAAGGCACCTGTGTCTTCAAAAATGAAGGCCGTGGAGATTGGAGAAAGTGAAGGCACAGTAGGATTTAGGATTACAACCAGAGCACGAAGCCTCCCCTTCCAACACCCCAGCTGCGTTCCTTCTGAAGGTCTGTATGGCAGCTGCTCCTGCTGCTGGGACACCACTCCACCTCACAGGCTGCTTCTGCTCAGTATTCAGGTCTCCACTCAAGTGTCACCTCGGCCTTCCCTGACCAAGTCAGTCCCCACCATCAGCTCAATGCCACACTGCTTTGGCCCTTTGCAGAACACTTCACACCTCTGCTGGGCCCTTGGCTGTCTGTCTCTCCTTCCCCTCAGGCTCCAAAGCCGCTTATCTGTCTCACTCAGGCTGCATTTGCACCACTTTGAAGAGTACCTGGCAAATAAAAGAGTCAAAGTCAGGCCAGCTCCTCATCATTGGGGCCAGGTTATTTCATCTGAGAAGGGGACGTTTCCTCTGGGTGAAGGGCATTCGGCACCTCCTGGAACAAGGAACAAGGGGCCAGCGAGTGGGCAAGCCAGCTCTCCAGAGCTCAGCTTCTCTCAGTGGCAGGGGGAGAGGTCCTCCTTTGTGTGTCTTGGCCACAAGGTGTCTGGCTTGAGTTGGGTCTTAATGGCTTTGTAGCTCCCACTTGTGGTGTTCCAACATGTGGTGGCAGAGAGGAGGACTTGTGGCCTCCCTGGCTTGGCCTATATTCTCCTGCCCACATCTGGATTAACTCCAAATTCCATCCCTGTTTCAGGACCCAGCCCCACGCCCCCTTATCTGAGATGGGTGCTGCGTCTGCTCTAGCCTGCTTTACCTGCTGTGCCAGCCATTCAGCAATGAATCATAAATTCATTTGTCCCATATCTTTCCATATTAATAAACTTGATATTTAAGAGCAGTTTTGGGTTCACAGCACAACTAAGCAGAAAGTGCAATGAGTTTCCATACACCCCCTGTCTCTCCACTTGCATAGCCTCCCCCACTGTCAACATCCCTCCCTCCCTCCAGGGTGGTACATGTGCTATAACTGAGGAACCTACATTGACATAGTATAGTCATCCAAAGTCCAGAGTTAATCTTAGGGTTCACCCTTGGTGTTGCATTCTGTGGGTTTGGACAAATGTGTAGTGACATGTATCCACATGAGAGGATCATGCAGAGCGTTTTCACTGCCCTAGAAATCCTCTGTGCTCTGTCTTACTCATCCCTCTCTCTCCACAACCCCTGGCAACTATTGATATTTTACTGCTCCATAGTTTTGCCTTTTCAGAAGGTCATACAGTTGGATTCATGTAGTATTGTAGCCTTTTCAGATTGGCTTCTTTCACTTAGTAACATGAATTTAAGTTCACTCCATGTATTTTCATTTCTTTTTAACACTGAATAATATTCCATTGTCTGGATTTATTTATTCATTCATCTACTGGAGGACATCTTGGTTGCTTTCAGGTTTCAGCAGTTATGAATAAAGCAGCCATACACATCCATGTGAAGGGTTGGTGTAGATATAAGTTTTCAGCTCATTTGGGTAAACACAGAGTGCAATTGCTGGGTCATTAAAAGTATTTTTAGTTTTGTAGGAAACTCCCAAACTATTTTCTAAAGTGACTGTACCATTTTGCAACCCCACCAGCAATGAATGAGAGTTCCTGTTGCACCACATCCTTACCAGCATTTGAGATTGTCAGTGTTTTGGATTTTGGTCATTCTAATATGTATCTGGTGGTATCTCATTATTTAACTTGCAATTCTCTGATAACATATGATGTTGAGCATCTTTTTACATGCTTACTTGCCATTTATATATCTAACTTGGTGAGGTGTCTGTTCAGGTCTGTTGCCTATTTTTTAATCAGGTTGTTCATTTTCTTATTATTGAGTTTTAAGAGTTCTTTGTATATTTTGGATAACAGTCATTTGTCCTGTGTGACTTGTGCAAATATTTTCTCCCAGTCTGTGGTTGGTCTTCTTACTTTCTTGACATTGTATTTCAAAGAGCAGAAGTTTTTAATTTTAATGAAGTCCAGCTTATCAATTGTTTCTTTCATGGACCATGCCTTTGGTGTTGTATCCAAAAAGTCATTGCCACACCCAAGATCATCTGGGTTTTTTACTATATTTTCTTCTAGGGGTTTTATACTTTTGCACTTCATATTTAGGTCTTTGATCCATTTTAAGTTAATTTTTGTGAAGCGTCTGAGGTCTGTGTCTAGATCCATTTTTTTGCATGTGGATGTCAAGGTATTCTAGCACCATTTGTTGAAGAGACTATCTTTTCTCCTTGTATTGTCTTTGCTCCTTTGTCAAAGATCAACTGACCAGTTGACTGTGGGTCTATTTCTGAGCTCTCTATTTTGTTTCATTGATCTAGTTCTCTATTCTTTCTAATACCAATACTATAGTGTCTTAATTACTATAGGTCTATAGTAAATCTTGAAGTCAATTAGTGTCAGTCCTCCAACTTTGTTCTTTTCTTTCAATATTGAATTGGCTATTCTGGTCTTTTGCCTCTTCATATAAACTTTATGGATTAAAGAAAAAGAATAGCCAAATTGAGAGATAGTTCATATATCATGTAATTCATCCATTTAAAGCATATAATTCAATGGTTTTAGTATACTCATGAAGTTTGCAACCATCACCACTATCTAATTCCAGAACATTTTTATCACCCCAAAAAGATACCCTTTATCCATTACCAAGTCATTTCTCATTCTCCCCTCTTCCAGCTCCTGGCAGCAACTTACTCTATTATCTGCCTTTGTGGATTTTTCTTTTCTAGACAGTTCATTTAAATGGAAACAAGCAATATGCGGTCTTGTGTGACTGGCTTCTTTCACTTTGCATAATGTTTTCAAGGTTCATCCACATTATAGCATGTATCAGTCTTCCATTCCTCTTTATGGTTGGATATTATTCCACTGTATGGATATACCACCTTTTATTTATCCATTCATAACTGATGGGCATTGTTTCCACATTTGAATATTTTGAATAATGCTGCTATGAATATTCATGTATAAGCTTATGCGTGGGCATATATTTTCATTTCTTTTGGCTATATACCTAGGAGTGGAATTGCTGGATCATATGGCAACTCTGTGTTAACCTTTGGAGGAACTGCCAGACTGTTTTCCAAAGTAGGTACACCATTTTACATTCTTACCAGCTGTGCATGCAGCCTCCAATTTTTCCCCATTCTTGTCAACACTTGTTATTGGCTGACCTCTTGATTCTAGTCATCCTAATAGGTGTGAAGTGGTATCTCACTGTGGTTTTGATTTGAATTTCTCTGGTGGGTATGATATCGAGCATCTTTTCAGGTGCTTATTAGCCATGTGTATACCTTTTTTGAGAAACATATATTCAAATCCTTTGACCATACTTTAAAAATTGGGTTGTCTTTATTTTTGAGTTCTTAGATGTCTTTACACATTCTACACATAAGTTCCTTATCAGGTATATCAAATATTTTTTCTGATATTGTGGGATGTTTTTTCACTTTCTTGATGATGTTGAAACAAAAGAGTTTTAAGTTTTGAAGAAGTACAATTTATTTTCTCTTTTGTTACTTGTGCTTTGGTGTCATATGAATTGGATTTTTGAATGAATTTTGTTGTGAACTTTTGGTCACTTTGTGTCATGCTGATTCAACTAAATTTTGTTTGTCAAGGGCAGGTTCTTGTGAAATTCATTGTTGTACCTGTTCCAATGTCTTGACTTGCTGATTTGATTTGGATCTGACTTGTGTCTGGGGTCAGAATGTGAATGCTCATCTCATGGGGGTTCCCAAACACCAGCTGACTCTTTAGACTCCACGCGATCACATTCTGAGCCTAAGGACTGAGTAATAGGTGCCACCATGGAACACCCATTGCCTCCTCAGCATCAGAGAGGGCTAAGTGATATTCCACTGAATACGACCCCTTTCTTCTTCCACTCACTCTGTGATATCCATCTCTATATAAATATATCAAGGGGAATATTTTCTGTTTTGCCTCATGGGCAACAGCTGTTGTTTTTGCCAGGCTGTCATCTATTTAGTTGTTACTTTTTCGACTTTATTTTTAAACAGTTTAACATGGCGAACAGCAACACTGAGCGAGGGACAGATGGAGAACAAATCCAAATAACAGATTTCAGAGCCACCCTAATATAAGTGACTGGGGTGGGGGGGTGTAAAACCAGATTGCCAGATTGCTAACAGCAAACAAATATCAATAAATCACAAACTAAGTGGGGAAAGGAGCAAATAAAGGGGTGGTGCACCTAAGCCATCCTTCTGCCACCAGGAGTCTGACTTGGAGAAATGGGTGGATGAGCCCAGGGTGCTGGGGGCCTCCAGATTAGACTGAGATGAAAAGAAGTTCCGACAAACCCCTCCTGGGGTGGGGGACAAGCCCCACATTCAGTGGGTGGACATGTTAAGGAGCCTGCCAGACTTAAGTGGAACATAAAGCAACTTCTGGAGCCTGGGTAAGGCTCCAGGCTCAGTGCCAACTAAGATAGTTCCCCCTTTCCCTCCAGGGGAATAAGTAGAAGTTAGAGAAGAGTGAGTTTGCAGACTGGGGTTACTTAAGAAGGAAGAAAAGAAAACTTATTTTATTAATTTCCTTTAGGACAGCCAGCACTGAAGGCAGAACAGGGCCTGAGACGCAGGCCTCTGTCATCCCCACTGGCACTTCTGCATACCGTCCCTGCAACGGCAGCTGCACTTGGTGACCCGTCTCCAAAAGCCACTCTTGTTTGCTTGTCTGTTCAAAGTGGACCAGGTGCAGGTGGAGGGTGGCTTTTGGTCCTTGGGACTGACCCTTGGCATGTGAACTTCCTTGCTGGAATGCTGCTCAGGTGCCCAGTGCTCCTGGGCACAGGGAAGGCCACCGAACACAGCTTTAGCCTCAGTCATGGTGCAGGGGCTGAGGGGGAGGTTGGCTGGCGCTGCCTCTTCTTTTCCTGTCCCACCAAGCCCACCCCTGCCCCCTTGGTAAAGTGCCCACATCCTAACCGGTCAGTGTGAAGGATTTCTGCACAGGTAAACAGTCCTGTCATCACCTTGGTGCGTCCTTCACTTAGTGTTTATGGAACACTGCCTGTGGCTGGATGTTGGGGATACAGAGATGGCTGAGACTCAGTTCCTGCCTTTGGGAATGATTCACAAGGTGGTAGGATGGGAACTAAGCACAGGGCCCCAGGAACCCCCCACCCCAGACTGTGGGGCAGAGGATGGGACCAGTGCTCCTGAGGGAAGGTGGCACCAAAGGTTCGATGCCGAGAGGGTCACAGAGAAATGAAGCCACTGAGGCAGCTCTGTGGCGCTGCCATGCCTGCTGCTGATCTCCACACCGTGTTTCTAGACTAAGAAGGAGGTGAGGAAGTCTGTTCTTCCATACCTTGGAGCAGTCTTAAATGGATCCAAACTATTATTTTCTTCTTAGCAGCTTTCAGGCTTCCCCAGGTAGGGTGGGTTAAGTAAAGAGTCCGAGAGAAGCTCCCCAGCTTCGGCATCAGTGAGGAGCGTGACCTCTGACCGGCGTGGCCTCCATGGTGCTGCCCTCCCCACCACTCTGAGCTGTGACTTTGACACAGCTGAATTATAACCACCCTAGGAGACACCCTGTGGATTCTTTCAGTCACTTACAACTCAATTAATGGTGGATGGAGTTTGGACGTTGCTAGGAAGGTGAGGGCAGAGGGAGGTGGCAAATGAGGGCACAGCCCAGAAAAGGGGTAAAGATTCACATGGCAGAGGAAGATAGCACCAAAGCCAGATATGGCATCCTAGCACACCTGCGTGACACAGGGCCTGGCCATCATGCTGGGTGACCCTCACCACAGGTGTGTGTGTGTTAGGGGAGGGGCTGGGGGGCTGCAGATGAGGGGCAAGGCCTAGGTGGAGGACAGGCCAGAAGCACAGAGGGGAAGGTGGCAGGGGGAGGTGATCTGGAGATTCCTGCAGAGATGGGGAAGGTTCCCCTCACTCTTGAACCTTGCCCTATGCCCCATTTGCCATGGATGCTGGGCATCCTGGGAGACTCCTAGCTGCATGGGCACCCTTTATCTCCTGGGGTGGGCTGTAGGTGAGAGGGTATCCAGCAAGTCATTTTCTGCCTCTGCCCAGGCCATTCCAACATCAGCAGTGTGACTGAGGTTCAGCCCTGTCCTTCCGCCTCCTCCCAAGGGTTGTGTACAGTGGGGCAGGGCAGGTGGGGAGCAGTGACAGAGGACTTTCTGACATACACACACCTGCCCTGAATAGGGGGCCTGAGAACACAGGCAGGCCTAGCTGTCTTAGCATAAACTCCCCTCCACCGCCACCCAAGACCATGCCCACTGGGCTCATCTTGTCCCACTCCTCTCCATCCTCTCCAGCTTGGCTGGGCTCCCCTTCTCTGCACTCCCCCCACAACTGTCTCTACTGATTAGCCTTTTCTTATCTGCAAGGTCCAACTTCTCCCTCTCTGTCTCTCTCAATCCTGCTCACCCCGAGCTTGGGCTCTGATCCCTCATGGCCACTCCAGTCCTCAGTAGACTCCATTCTTGCTGCACAGGCAGATCCCCAGACTCCAGCCTGCCCCACTTGGCTTTGGGCTGTTGCTCCCAGAGACTGCAAGGCCATGGAAGGAGAATGTCCCCCGTCCCATCTCCTCCTCACCATGCGTGATGCACAAAGGGGCCATGGATGTCTCTGAGTGCCCTAGGGTGGGAAGGAAGCACCTGGTCCTCCCCAGTAGCATCACCCAGGTAAAAGTCCTTAGTCTAGCTCTCACTTTCTGCTGACTTGCTTGTTTGACTTCTAAGTAGGCAGGGATCCCCAGCAAGCCACTCACCTCTGAGATAAGGAAATGATCAACTCACAAGGGAGACAGTAGGCTCTGGGTTGGGGGAGTTGTGCACAGCCACAAAGGATAGTGAAAGAATTAATACAGAGCCCAGGTGACATCTGGATATGCCCTGGATTTATGCAGCAACCTGGGTTTTTCCCAAGGAAGAATGGAACAAAGGCTGCTAGGAATGATGGTGTCAGAGAGGGATGTGGGCCTGGGATTAGAAAGAGCTGCCTTTTATTTATGCAGCTGGGTGGTGAGTGTACAGGTGTTCATTATGTTGTTTTTGTGCCTTTTTGTATGTCTGGAATATTTCATAATGAATTTTTAAAAGAAAGAGGTGCCTGGGGCCAAGACAAATGAGATGACTCTGGAAAAGATGGAGGAAAGGCACGACACCTGGGGTGCAGGCGGCAGGAGGGGCAGGTTTCCAGAAAGGAGAAAGAAGAAGATGCATGGAAAACCCTGAGTCATGAGTCACTGGGGCTCCATCAAGAACCTGCCAAAGCGGACACAGAAATGGAGTTGGGGTGATGTCATCATGGGAATGGACAACAGATGGGACTTGATCAAGTTTATTAGGATACAAAAAGGATCCTCTTCTGTGGCCTGCCGTTCCCCTGAGTTTTTATCCCAGGCTTGGTTCATGCACTTGGGCATGGCTGTCAGGAGAGGATGGGAATTTCCTTTATTGTCATTATAGTTGTTATTTAAAAAACAAAAACATTCAAAAGTAAGTGAAGCTCCTTTTCAGCGTGCCTGGTGTTCAGGATCTGAGTTTCAGAAAAACAGATAATGTGTCCTGGGGAGGAGGGGGACTGTGAAGGGGGAATGATTCACTTTTCAAAAACGATGTACTTAAGTAATAATGACTTTAGTGGGCTTAAGTGAGATTTGAGGAGTTAGACTGTTTAGATCCGATCATACATGGAGAGTAGTTCACCCGCCGGGTGTGATGACTGTGTTCTGTGGTTGGCATGCCCTCCATCTGCACTGGGCTCTGAGTCGGCAGTCCCAGGACAGGATGGTGTACGAGCCCCTCACCATAGCTTCCCCCCCAGGGGATGGGGCATGTTTGTTGCTTTGTGAGAGGAGAGGAGGGGACCCGTGCTGAATGGTGGTGACTGCTCCACAGGGAGCCCACCCACTTTTTGTCCACCCACCAGGCTGCCTGGACCACAGGGCCTTTATTTAGATTGCTAGTGTGTATAGTGTGAGTTGAGATAAGGGCAGACGGCTGATGGCAGCTCTGAGCCCTGCTTCTGTGGGGGCAGAGTGCTTCTGGAAGACTCTATCTTAATGACTCAGTGGATTTTAATATTATTTATGAGAAAACTGCAATAACAGGCTAACAATGGGCTTCTAGGTCTAGATTTTATATCAAAGGCCTATGGTATTAGACACTTCATTCCTGCCCTCCTTGTGTTTGGTGTGGCATTGTATTGAAAAGCCTGGTGTTGAGTAGGAGTCTGTCTCTTTAGGCAGAGGTTGGTTTTGTCCTTGCCTTGACCAGGAATGGCCTGTACTGCCAGCCATACTGTTCCACTGGCATGGCTAAACCTCTAGCATGGGTCACAAAATATGTCTGGGTATGGATTCCTGAAATATGAACCTGAAAGGGGTCACAAAAGAGAGCAGGTGATGGATGTGAATGACTTTGTGTGGCTGTGCTTATGAGAAAGTTCCATGCTGCCTCTTCATGACCAATGCACTCACTAGAGTCTCCTGGAAAAGCCCTGTGTCTGCCATGTGGGAGCATCGCATGCTGTTAACATGTGTTGGTAGAACTTACTAGAAGCTCCTGGCACTGCAATCAGAGGCAGTGTGAGCACTGGAGAGGGGCCTGCAGACCCTGACATGGCCACTGTGCTAGGCTCCCCAGCAAAGGTGGGCAGGCTGCTCTGTGCGCCGTGGCTCTGGAGGGGAGCCTGTGATGTAGTGGTGTGTGAAATAGGACATGGTCTGGGTCACATAAACCTCACCTACAGCAGTCTCAAGATCAAGGAGAGACTTCTGGTTAAACATGGTGACTTGGCACATACATGGATCTCTGTCCCTTCCTAATCACCCTCCCCCCAACTACGGCCTTAAAGAAATTGGCAAAGCTCAACTCCACAAGGACAATGAGAACAGGAGAAGAGATGACAGCAGGTGAGAGATGTCACCGAACCTGTGGAGGCCAGAAAGTCTGTGGACAGGTGGTTACCATGCAGTGGAGAGGAGAGCTGGAACCCCAGTGAGAATCAAGAAAAGTCTCTAGAAGCATTCACCCTTGGTCCCCTCAAACCCTCAGATCAGAAATGGGAGTTTCAGATACTTCTGAAGGTGAGGTGGGGAATGAGTTTGAAAACATGGAAATGGATTGAAAATCTGCACAAAGAATCATCAGACCCCAAATCAGCTCCCACAACTTCCCTTCCCCACCTTGGTCAAAGACCAAGGTTTCCTTTCAAAAGGATATGATCCAGAGACATTCTAGACTTGGAGACATTATGTGCACCTGAGAGCACGTCTGAACCCTCTGCTCAGAATGCAAGGAGGTGTGTCAAGGCTGGTGCTGAGCTGTGCAGCTTTCAGTGCCTCTCTGCCCAGAGTGCACGCTGCCCAGGGTCTGCCCCACAGATAAGGAATTTTTGTGAGACAAAAAATAAGGAATATTAGAATGAGCTCAATGATTGGAGGCTTCCTTTGTAAGTAAACTGATTGGCTGAAGAGAAGGAAAACTTACACATACGTTGTATAGATGTGTGTGTGTGTGTGTGTGTGCATGTATACATATATATCTGTATATGTATGTGTGTTTGTGTGTATGTGTGTGTATGTATGTATACAGCCCCCCCAAAGAAATGACCAGATCTCTACCTAATGCCCCATAGAGGAATCACCAACTTTTTAGTGTCTCACTGTTAAATATTAATATGGTCAAGGATCATCTGGTATTTGTGAAAAGAAAACCTCTAATATGATATCAAGAGAGAAAGAGAAAGAGAGAAAATCAAGTTAACAGAAAAAAAGGAGCTAAAAGGAGTAAAGCCAAGTCCAGGGGTAGAAGAAAACTTTAATAAAATTAGAATTAATGTCCTCCGAGAGATAAGAGGAGATAATGTATCCATAAAATGAGAAGAGGGGGTCATAAAAAAGGAACATCCAAAGAATAAGCAAGAACTCTAAGAAATTAAACATATGACAGCAGAAATTAAAAATTCAGTAGAGGGTTTGAAGGGTAATGTTGAGGGACTTTCTCAGAAAGTAGGAAAAGGAAACAACAATGTAGAAACTGGGATGCAAAAAATAAGGAATATTAGAATGAACTCAGTCTAGAATCCTAGCAATTCTGGAAATAGAGAACAAAGTCACCTTAGGAAAGGAAATTACTGGAGAAGTTCTACAAGAGAGCTCCCAGACTAAAGGGTGCATGCTTCCAGCCTGTGGGAAGGAGCACATGAATGGACACACTCACCACGAGGCCCGTCGTTGCAGAGTTTCAGAATGAATGCTAGGGACAGAGAGATGAGTCATACACCTTTCAGGAAGGAAGTAAAGGTACACACAAAAATTGGAGCACAGAACAGCATTTCTGTTCAGAATTCCCAACAGCATCCTTGGAAACTAGAAGACACTAGGACAATGCCGTCTGCCTTCTCAGGAAAAGTGGTTTCCCGTTTGGCTCTCTACTTGCAGCCCAACAGACTGTTAACGGTGAGAGGGAATGATGTTGATTCAGACAGGCATGGTCTCAAATGATGTACCTCCTATGCACCCTTGTGCCAGCAAAATAAGAATGGTGCTGTGTGGTAGACAGAATAATGGAGACCCCCAAAGATATCTGTATCCTAATCCCAGGAACCCATGAAAATGTTGTTATAGGCAAAAGGGAGTTAAGGTTGCACGTAGAATGAAAGTTGCTATTCAGCAGACCTTGACACAGGGAGATGACCCTGGATTATCCCAGCGGGCTCAATATAATCACCAGGGTCCTTAGAAGTGAAAGAAAGAGGCAGAAGAGTTGGTCAGAATGATGCAATATGAAGGACTCCCCCAAGGTTGCTGGCTTTCAAGATGGAGGAAGGAGCTATGAGCCAAAGAATGTGGGCATCCCCTAGGACTGGAAAAGGCAAGGAAAAGGATTCTCTTCTCCTCTAGAGTCCTCAGAGGGAATGCAATCCTGCCAACACCTTGATTTAATCCAGCGAGACCCATTTCAGGCTTCCAAACTCTGAAGGTCTGGAGATATCTGTATCTGTAATGTAATACACGTGTGCTGTTTCAAGTCACTTAGTTTGTGGTAATTTGTTACAGCAGCAATAAAACTAATGCAGTATGGGAACCAGGACACAGGGGTCAAAAGTAAGAATTTCCAGGTGACAGCGGGCAGAAGTCTCAGGTCCGCCCTGGAGCGGGGATGGGGAACTCTCCATGGGATGACTCCCGGGAAAAAACAAGAAGGAACTGACAGATTCCTAATGTGCTGAAATGTTTCAGGAGGGATTTTAACAGGTCTGTCAGTCAGTGTGTATGTGCAAATAAGTGTTAGGTGCATATAAAGCCATTTTTAACACTGAAGAAAACAAGGTGTGCAAGAAAGGAAATATTATCATGCACTTCATCCATGAGCAATAGGCTGCACATCCATAATGCTGTGAACACTGACAACTGATTTAACCAAAGTGGTGGAATCACTCTATTGGGAAGATACCAAGAACAGAAATATGTGTTTAGAGGAGGTGGCATAAGAGAGATAAAACCTGTTCTTCCATTATGGGCATTATCAGATAATAGTTAAAAGTGGAAAATGTAGAAATAGTGATGTGTAGCCTGTGCTATGAACTGAACTGTGTCCCCACCACCCACCCCAAATTCATAGATTGAAGCCCTAACCCCCCAGTGTGGCTGTATCTGGAGTAGAGAAGTCAGTAAGATTAAATGAGGTCATTAGAATGGAGCCCTGATCCAGTAGGATGAGTGTCCTTATAAGAAGAGATACCAGGGGGCTTACTTGCTTTCCACCATCCGAGGTCACAGTGAGAAGGTGGGGGGTTGTCTGTCAGCCAGGAAGGAGGGCCCTTGAGAAACTGAATTGGCTGGCACCTTGATATTAGACTTCCCAGCCTCCAGGACTGTGAGAAATAAATCGGTGTTGTTTAAGCTACCCAGTCTATGGCATTTTGTTATGGCAGCCTTAACTGACTAATACATGTTATTTAGAAATATGACAGTAAATAACATAAGAAATAGCTAAAGCCATTGAGAGTGAATATCTCTGGGACGTGGGTCTCAATCTGGGGAGGGCTGGAGCAGGGACTGCTATTTTTCATTGGTGGACTTTTATTAGTTTTGATTTTTCAAGCCATGTATGTATATATTTTGACTTTTAAAAGTTAATCAATTAAAAAGCCACTAAAGATAATTTGTTGGCTCAGGTGACTATAAAGTACAGAAGCAGGGCGATCTTCAGAAGTAGATTCCCCAGGTCTCCAGCTCCATTTTTTGATGGCTCAGCAGCTTCTTCTGAACTCACGTGGTCAACAAAAAGGCCGCAGCAGCTTCGGGCCTGGCGTGCACCCTCTACAGTGCCACTGGCGGAGCTTCTCCCCCAGAAGTTCTCAGCAAACATCTCCTTGTACCTTATATGACAGAATTTGCTCCAGTAACTATGGCCAAGGAATTGAGCTGAGCTAATTGGCTTAAGCTGACCATGACCTCCCCTGAAACACACTGGTTATAGGGGCCAGGGGTAGGTGGTAATCTGGGAGGAATTGGGATTTCTCTTACCAAGAGGGAAGAGGGGGAGAATACTGAGTGACTCAAAATGGCAAAAGTCCACTACGCATGTGTTCCTCTGAAGAATTCCTTCTTCTCCCTATGAGTTGTAGGCACCCGCTGATACTTGAGATTGATTCATTGGTTGGTTTGATGACACTTAAGTGCTAACTGTTGCTGTATGTGACCTAGAAATAGAGAAAGCTGGAAACAGAGAAAATGACTGATAAGGGAAGTTGAAAGAGGGAGGACATCCCACATTGTATAAGGGATTCAGGAAAGCGAAGAATAAAAGGCAGAAATGAGTCCGCAGCCCTATCTTCTTAGGGGAAGTGTGCACAACTGTGACTCAGTTGGACATGATTGAAATTTTCAGCCTCAGGAAAGTGGTTTAATTGAGGGATGACTTCTAGATGGTCCCCTGACTTCAGCTCTCTCCCCAGCCAACCTACTGTGGATGCCCAATATTACATCATTAGAAACTCATTTCTGTGGAAGGAATTCCCATGACCTCTGGGAGGATGGTACATTTGGCTATTACCTGTCACTAAAGCTGTAGAGTTGGTTTGCCAAATCCTTCTTAGACAGCTGCAACGGGAGGAAGCCTTAGATGCAGGAGGAGAAGAGGGGAAAAGCAAGAGAGGTTACCCACTCAGCACAGGGGGTGGGGGTGGGAGGAAGCAGAAAGAGGTTTGGATCAAGGTGGGAGCAGGGTAGCATCAGGTTCTTAGCCCCTGGAGAATTAACCTTAACCCAGGTCCTGATAAGGGAGTACTAGATGCTTTCTACTTTGCAGTCAACTGTCTTGCCAAAGTCACCAGCTCTCACATTCCCTCTGACTGATGCCCACAGCTGGAGGGACACTTTGGGTAAGAAGGAGGCTATCAAAACGTCCACCACATCTGCTCCCACCAGCTGAGCTGACTGCTTTCTCCAGGCAGCTGGCTTAATTCCCAAACCTGTTTATGCCTGTGGAACTTGCTGCTGTAATAGTGCAATTTAATTACATGTTATATAAACCAATTAAACACCATTGCAAAAAAGGAAAAATAAGTTTTTTTTCAATGAAAACTAAGTTGAAGTTTTGGAAAGACTCAAAAAAGACTAGTCACTTTTTAAATGCTGCTGTTAAATATGGGTGAAATAACCATGAAATGTTGGGAAAACATCCATAAAACCAATAGAAACTTTTGCACTCAGATTATTTTGCAAGTATATTATCATTCCACTTAAAAAAAAAACTATAATTGGAATTGTAGGCAATGCTCTGTTAGTAAGATTTATGCAAGAAAGACAATTCTATCCAGGAGATGTGCAGTTAAAGAAAAGATCTTTGGTTTACATCCAAAGTTTGTGAATGGATGTACAAGCATACGTTAGATGTTAAAATGCTTCAGTTAGCTGACCAATCATCTCAGCTAAGAGGACTTCAGAGTATGTTGGGTTTCAGCTCCTGGAAACTCCCTCCCACCCTTCTGAATCAGAGGCTGTATGCATAGTGAGATTACGTTTTGGGGCCACAGATGCTGAGCTGGGTGGGTTTCCCAGAGCTCCAGAATGGGGAGTAGCCAAGGAAAAAAAGTTGGGGATGGTTTCAGCCTTAGCCTGTCCCTCTGCAATCTCCCAGATCCATCCACCGCCCCTCCCCTGGGGCGCCTGAGCAGAAGCTGAAATCCAACCTTCACTCTCCTTTCTCCCCTCAGCTGACTGAAGAGGGAGCAGGGTGATTCTGCAGCTGCTGAAGACTCAGGCTCAGAAACGACTGGCATTTGGGGTTCTTTATCTGGCCTCACGACCACATCTGCTGCTCCGCTTTGCACATACTGTCTTCTCCAGCCAGACCTGGGAACTCACTGCCTTGATTATGCTGGGCCCATTCCTGCTTCTGCGTGTTGGCTCAGATTCTCCCCTTTCTAGACTTGTCTTTACCCTGTTCTTCATATACTTTCCAGCCTTCAAGCCTCTGCTTACTGTCTGCTGCCTCCAGGAAGTCCTCCCCCATTACCCTCTGAACTTACTTCATGTACCACCTTCCTGCACTTAATCTTGACTGCCTTCTTGTCTTTCCAAGGTATAGGGGGATTTAAGGTAGTAAGTAGAGGTTCTTACCTAGGTTTACTGGCATAACCATGCTTTCCCCTAGCTATGAAAATGGAGTTCTTCTTGCGCCCCTGTCTGTATTGTATTTCAGACCCTCCCACCAACATCACCACCCTGTATGATTGCAAAAGTGCCACCATGAACACTACTGTGGTGGACCTAGAGATTCAGGAGTATTTGCTTGATGATGACTTATAAACTGATGTGGGAAAACCAACGAACTCCCAAAGAGCTATAGGGCACACCCCAGAGTCCTGGGTCCCTAGCACTGAAGGGGAAATGGCAGGAGTTTGGGTCAACTTGGTTCTTCCAGCAACTTTAAATCAGAGACTTTCTGTAATCAAGGCACTGGGGTAGGGTGGAGGGAGGAGGGGCCGGAGGGGCCAGAGACGAGTGACCCATGGTGGTATGCACCCTCCAGAGCTGAGGAGCTGCTGGGGAGATGGCCACACACATGAGGACCTCAGGCACGGGGATACAAAATGCTGAAGGAAGCAGGGAGTCCGGGCAGGCTTCCTGCAGGAGGGGCTCTGAGAGGATTTGAGGGAGGAGACTTGGCAGTGGGCAGGGCCAGACAGGGAGTTTTTATGTGGTACTATCACTGGACCCAGATAGGCTTGGTGGCCTCTGTCAGGGTCAGTTCTGATGCCTTCTCTTCAGAGGGGAAGCTGGATGGTTGAGGTACACATTTCTTTCCTAAGTCATGTGATGGAAGTTCCAGAGAAGAGCTCTGACTGGGTTTTCCCAAGATCCAAAGGTTGGGTGACACATACTGGTTGGCTTGGGACAGTCACTTTATGCCTGCTGTCCCTGGGTAACTATTAATAGTGTCCCTTATCACTCTCAAAAGTGTCCCTCTTGAGGCAATAAGATGTATGACCTCCCTACCAGTGCTGTATGTTGGGTGGGAATGGTCCAGCCCCAGGAAGATAAGGGGCAGGAACCTGAGCACAAATTCAGCAACAGTCTTCAGGGGTTCCTCTGCTGTTAGGGTCACCTGTCCCTCTCCAAACACCCACGACACCATCCACACTGCCTGCTCTTGCTTGTTCCTGCATATCACTTGTGTGGCAGTCATCGATGCAATGCAGAGTACACAGTGGAGTTAAAAAACAGAGCAAAATGAATCCCTTTTCCAGGGGATACAATTTTTTTTTTACACCTGAGCTGGAGCAGGAAATGCCTTTTCTCTGAGAGAAAGGCTGGCATTAAATATTCCTGTCACAATGGACACCAGGTGGAGATAGAACTTTTTGCAAAGCAGGAATTAGATAGAGGGAGTGGTGTGATGAGTAATAGGACTCAGAGCACCAGGAACTAGGGCGATGGGCAAGACCACAGAGGCAGGGGAAGCTGCCAAGTGAGGCCTGTGGTCACTGAAGCTTCCCTGTTTTGTTGTCTGGAGCTCTGAGTGCCACCATTACCTGCCTGATACCAATCCCTACTCCCGCGGACCAACCCTTGCTCCCACTGCCCTCTGGTTTCCCTCCCCACACCTGCCCCCTGCCAGCCTCGAACCCCCAGCCTGCTTGGCATTAGACCCAAGCAGACAGGGCTGGGGGTGGCATCCAGGCCAAGTCCACAGCATGAGCCTCCCCAGGCACCACCAGCCAAGGAGGTCAGGTACAGAGGGCCACCTTGTTAAGCCCGTGAGATGCCCCACACCTCCCCTTGCCCTTGCAGGCGATCCTGTGGCACCTGAGATCGCTGCTCTGTGCCCCCGGCCGACAGGAAGACTGCCTCGTGCTTTCTTTCTTTTCCTTGTCAGAGAAAGAAAGCTTTTCTTTTTTTTTTCCAAATATGAACCTTCCAAATATCTAATGTTTTTCAACAATAGAATACTGAATATTCTCGGTCTGTCCCCATTCTGACTGAGAAATAGCCATTCCTGCTTCAGCAGCCAGAGAGCAGAGGGAAGGAGCCCTCAGCAGGCGTCCTCCCCCCTTCCTGCCCTGGAGGTCTGGGCAGGGGGCTGCGGGGGGCCAGGGCTTCTGGGCAGCCGCTGCCCTCTCTGTCTCAGCTGCTCCAAGCCATTCCCTGCCGGCTCCCCTCGCTCAGGTTTGCCCAGCCACAGGAACACTTACCGGAGGCCAGAAAAATAAAATGTGCGTGACTGAGCAGCGGGCCTGGGCGGGGCAGCCTGACCAGGGAGACAGGCTCTTCTCCCTCCTCCCCGGCCCAGTCCTCACTGTTGGCTTTGGCTCTGGGCTCAGCCCTCCCTCTTTCTCAGGGCTACTTTAAGATTCTAGGCCAAGGTCACAGGAACTTGAACTTCTAAGGGGCCATCGCCCCTAAAGCAGTGCACGAAGGAGGATTCACTCGCCTTAGGAGATGCTGTCTCCCAGGGACCCACGGACATGCGCAGTCTCCTCCTCTTTCTCTGAATCAGACCAGGCACACTGGCCTGGCGCCCTGCCAGGCAAGGCGGGATGGGCTGGGCCCCAGTTCACTCTCCACAAACACTTCCTGGGCTTCCCCAAGGTACCCCACCTCGGGCCCCTGGGCTGAGGGCCTTCATTCTGCTTTGGCCTCCCTCCTGCCCCAGAAGGCTGTTTGAAGACGACTGCCACCCCATTTCAGGGCCTCTCAGCCCTTCCCAGCAGAGCGGGGACTTGCCCATCCTGCTGGGTGGGGCTCACATGTGCCAAGTGCACCTGGGAGAGGCCCCGTGGAGATAGACTCTCAGGTTGTGGACAGTGGCCCCATGACAAAACACAATGTCTCCCCTGTGGCATTTTACTTCTGCCTGACTTCTGCTGCCCATTTTGTTCAGTTAACACTTTGCTAGAGTGTTAGGAAGGTTTACAACAGGATTCTTTCCTTTAGTAGGGAAAGCAAGAGGTGTATAAATAATTGCCATTAAAATCAATAGCTGTTGATCAAGCACCTGCTGTACCTGGTATTGGGAACAGAGAGAAGAGGAAAATGCTGAGTGGAGTCCAGCTTGCGGGCAAGGGGCTGAGTCTCTTTTTGACCCCCCTCTGGAAATCAGGGAGGGTGAGCCTGGCACAGTGTGTGCTCAGGATGGGTAAGTGAAGGCTGGGTCACTGCCCCAGTAGCCAGAGGTGTCTGGGTTGCTGGGATGCATGGCTCTGTGTGTGTCACCAGCTGGGGGTCCTGCTGGCCTCCCCACTTGGCTTTCCCATACTCACAAGGGTGTTGGTTGTTCAAGTTTGGAGGAAGGTGCTGGTCTCTGGTGCATCCTCCAAATCTCCGTTGTGGGGCCTCAATGCCCAGTGGGGGCTGAGTGATGGCCTGTGTACTGACTGGCCCTGGGTGTTGTGTTTAGGAGTGGCTGATTTTTTTCTTCATTAATGAACTTTATTTTATAGAGCAGTTTTAGGTTAATAGAAAACCTGAGCAGAAAGTAGAGTTCCTATATACTTCTATTCCTCCCCTGCCCCCCAAGTTTCCCCTTAATTAATATCTTGCATTAGTGTGGTACATTTTTATAACTAATGAACTAATATTGATACATCATTATTAACCAAATTCCATAGTTCACATTAGAGTTCACTCTTCAAGTTATACAGTTTTATGGGTTTGGACAAATATATAATGGCATGTATCTACCATTCCAGTCTCATACAGAATAGTTTCACTGCTCTAAAAATCTTTTGTGATTGAACTGTTTTGAGCACTGGTAGTAGGATGACTCTGAGAAAGTCACTGAGCTTCCCTGTGCCTCCACCCTCCTAACTATGAACTGCCCTGGTGGGATTTTGCAAGCAGGAGCCTGGCCTTTTCACCACTGCATCCCAGCAGGTAGCAAGGATCCTGGGAGACAGCCAGTGCTCAATAAATGGGTTGAATCTATCCTCCCTGCCTGACAAATATGTGGGTAAATACTTCTTTAAATCATGAAACTTAACACAAATATTAGTAAATATTAACAACTAAGGCTGATATTAATATTAGTATTAAGTTGTTCATCATCCAGTTCTGATTCACACCTTATCTTCTTATTGCTACTGAGAGCCACTGGAGATCTGCAGAGGGGCCTGGGTGTTTACAGTCCCACATTTGCACACAGATTCCAGCCTCCCACCATCCCAGAGTCATCTGACTTGGGACAGAGAGAAGAAGGCACAAAGACAGAGAAAGGGGGGGTATGTCACTGCACAGTCTAGCCAAGGGCCAGCTGTTTCTCCCCAGGCCAGTGGGCTGGAGCCAGACCCCTCTGCTCCTCGAACACTGCTTCCTTCTCTCGAGGAGAGCCATGAGCATCTGCCCCAAGGAGGCCTGGCCCTTGACAGACAGCGCCAGCCAGTCCTGGAGCCATGGACTGGAGAGACGGAGCCTGGATGATGCCCTCTGGCCCATTTCCAGTCATTCCTGGAGATTCGAGAAAACAAGTCATTTGTCTGGAGTGTTCCTTAATGATCTAATGAGAGTGAGATAGTCACATCATAGGGTTTGAGGGCCTCCAGGTCAGGGTCTGGGAAGGCACCTGAAATCATTAAGGCCCTTTCCTGGCTGAGGGGTCTGGAAAACACACTTTTTCTACCCAGATGTGAAGTGGTGCCCAACACCTGATAGGATGGGTGAGGGTGAGAGAGTAACTTAACACAGAAAGTTACTAACTTGACAGTCTCACCTTGAATCATAATTTTATTTTCTAAAAGATTGGAAGAGACCTTAGTGATCACTCCCTCCTTTCACAAATGGGAAGACTAAGGCTAAGAGAGGGAAAGAGGCTTGTTCAGAGCTCCTGCTGGCCTCCTCTTGTCTCACAAGCTGGGATTTTTTCTCCCTGTTTTTTACTTGTAACACTGATTTTTGAGGCTTAAAGCACATTCTAAAAAAAAATCAGGACACTGAAAAAAATTATACATGCTATTTATTCACTCTCACTCAGAGAAGCTGTTAGCTCTAATGACCTTTCCAAATTAATAAAATCTGTAAATGCTCAATTGTTTATTGCACACATTGAGTTACACCTCTAAATGACTGGAGGACCTGCCTGTTGCCTGGAATATTTAGCTCCAGAGCTCAGCAGCTGGGAGAGCTCCATGCCCCGGGCAGTGGTGCTGTGATCAGATCCCTTGAGAGAGGACGCGAGGCTGCTTGTCCCTCTAAGAGCCTTGGTGGAGCAGCCCACGGCGTGCTCAGCCCTGACCGAGGGCCTGTGTTAGTGGCAGTCCCTCTCTTTCCAGGGCTCCTGTCAGGGATTTCTTGGGAGAGACAAAATTTTCAGACATGAATATAAGGCAGTGCCTAAGCTAGTGCTTGATTGTAGGCTATGACATCAGAGAAAGCAGATGTGGGAGGCATCTGAGAGGCTTGATGGAGGACATGGAACTTGATGTAGATCCACTAACAAGAGTTGGATTAGGTCAGGTGGAGGGCACAGCAAAGGATTTTCTAGGCAGGGAGTGTGAGATTAGCAAAGAGTAAGAATGGGAGTAGTTGCACCAGTGTACCTGGGGGAGGAGGCGGGCAGGGACATGATGGATAGGGCTGGTTGGTGGAGGGAGGCCGCATTCTGGATGGTGATGGTGTTTGGACTTCAGGAGGTGAAGAGAATCCTGTTTCTTAAAGCTCAGCCCCTTCCATCTGAGACTATGTTGCATCAACATCCTGCTTAGAGTCTTTAGGATTCCCTGGCCCAGGGTCACACTGTCCAGTTTTTCCTTTTGCAGTCTCCTTGTCTGAGCTCGTGAATAGGCCACTTTGACTTTCAAAATGAAGATGGACAAAAGTCTGCAGAGGAATGTTGTGTCTGTTGTACTTTTATCGTTTCCATGAATCTGACTACTCTAGGTATCTATGTAAGTGAACTCATACAGAATTCGTCCTGGTGTGTCTGGCTTATTTCACTCAGGTTTCATAATGTCCTCAAGATTCCTCCATGTTGTAGCATGTGTCAGAATCTCCTTCCTTTTTGAGGCTGAATACTATTCCGTTGTGTATATAGACCACATTTTGCCTATCCCTTCATCTCTCAACAGGCACTTGGGTTGCTTCCATCTCTTGCCTATTGTGAGTCATGCTGTAAGAACATGCGTGTGCAAATATCTAAGTAGGATTATATACTTCTAACATATACTTGAAGGAGGATTTGAGCTTTCAAAAAAGTGCTTCAGGCTTTCAAATTATCAGGGATGGTGGGCTGGTCCTCACTATCACTCCTTAAGGAGCGGATTGCCAGCATGCCATCCCCCTTGAGCAGAGCTCTTCATTACCCTCTGCCAGGGACCCAGATTGAGGGCTGGACTCTGGCACACATGGCCCTTCCCCACACCACGCTAAGCCTCTTCAGTCTGCATGTTAGCCAGTGTCAAGGCCTCTTTGCCTTCACTTCTCATCCTGAAACACATCAGTCATGTTGAATTTGTCCCTGGCTGAGGTAGCAAGTGCTTTGTGCTCTCTCTTGGTAAGTTCTTTCTCCCACCTTCTAAAATGTATTTAGCCAAGATGATAAAAGCCCAGGAATGTCACTGATGCACACTTCTGCCTTCCTGTCCTGTGTTCTCCCCCTCCCCTACCCCCTCCAAAAATCTACCCAGCTGCTGCTGTGGAGAACTAAAGGGCATCTTGTCTTGAAGCATCCCTACCTTAGGGCATTAATTGCCTCTACAGATCCCAGACTCACTTAAAACACATTAAAGTGGTGACACACTCAGACAGAAAGGCAGGAGAATTCACAATTCAGGTTGGCATTGTCATTAACTCAAGTCTTTGGTGTCAGCTCCCTCCCGAACTGAACTTACCGCCTGGCCTTCCAGTCAACCTCCGCAATGCATTTTCTGGCCTTTGTTGGTTTGTGTCAGTTCTTGAACATTATTTAAATGTAGTTTGGGGCCCATGCATGCAATTACCATTGTGTTATTATTCAGAACCAGATTGTTAAGATTCAGGCAGCTGTACAAGGAGATGCCCTGTGCTGTGAGGTCCAATTTAGGAGGGCCTTCCGAGCCGGCGCGCAGGGTTGCTAGGCAACCCCATGCTACCGAAGAGGAGGCCTCACTCCGAGTGGGAAGAAGGCGAGCGCCTTCAGGGAATTGGAGGCAGTGGTCAATCTGAGACTGGCATGGCGCCGGGGAGAGGGAGGGGGACGTGCGAGGAGCCAGGGCGCCCACCCAGCTGGCACACGGTGTTCCTGCGAGGAGAGTGCTGCTGGGAGTGAGGACGCGGCGAAGGTGCAGAAGTCCGAGGTCGGCCAGGAAACCAGGGAACTGCCGAAGGATACCCAGAGCAGACGCTAATATGCTTCTCCATCCCTTTCTTCTCTTTGCAGGAAATGAGCAGGTTTGCGGAGAGGCTGCTGGCCTGAAATTTAAGACGAAGGCATCGTTGCTTGTGAGTATGAATTTCGCTTTTTCAGGTCTGTGGTTTGACAATGTTCCTGGGAAGTGGGTGGGTTTCCGTGTTTGGAGAGGGAAACATGACCGTGTGGAATCGAGGCTTTTGGTTCTTCCAGAGGGCGCCTCTGGCTGGTTGGGGTGGACCCAGGAATGTAAGGCTTCAAGTTGAAGGCAGCTGGTTTGCTTCCTGGCTCTGCCCTCTGAGTGAAGAGTCCTCCCACTGGCTCAAGAAAGAGGGGCCCACCCGTTTGGTTGACTGGCCTGCGGGGAGAACAGGGGTACTCTGGGGAAAGGAGGATGTGCACTTTTTCACCCCGGGACCACAAAGACTTTGTACAATTCTAAGTTTGCTGCTCAGTCGATCCAATTTAGAGCAGTAAATTCTCATCTAGGCCATGGAACAGTGTGATAAACTAAGAGCAATCAGATGACCCAACCCATTACTCCATCTGATAATATCATTAATCACCGGGTGCCTGGCATCCTCTGGAGGCTCCGAGAGATACAAGAGGAGCAGCAGACCTGGGCTCAGTTTCGGAGGGGCTTTCAGTCCAGTGTGGGGATTGAAGACATCTGCACATGAGACCATTAAAAAACTTTATGAAAGGGTGTAAGGTCCCCTCTGGCTCATGTGGCACAGGCAGAACCACTGGTGACAGGACTGGTCACAGAAGACTTTCTGGGGAATAGGGTCTTGAACTGGGCTGATAGGGGAGGGAGGCCATTCCAGGGAGGAAAGAAGAGGGCAGACACACCAGGATGGAGGCCCCCAAAGGCCTGCTGGGAGGATGTCGCCAACATGGGTCTGACGGGGAAGGAAGGCGACCTGGTGACACTGGGCAGGGTCAGGTGGTAAAAGGCTTGAAATGGCTTCATGAATGGTCCATGTGCAAAGAATCATGATGGAATAAGGTATCCCTCATCTGTGTAAATAAAATTACCTTTCTGCCAGTTTGTGACTTATCACTCACATGAATGGCTATATGGATTTGTCACCAAATTTGAGGTTGTGTTTGACATTAATATAGACGCTAGGTAGATTACAGGAAATTGACATTGCAAGTCGTCCCCATACCTTGGAGAGGGAGAGAGAGAGACAGCCTTCTCCAGGCAGCTGCAGCAGAGGGCCACCAGAGGCCCTTGAGGTCAGGGATGGGGATGCACCCTGAGCTCCAGGCGGGCAGTTGCCGGGACAGTGCTCCCAGCTTGCTTTTCCCCGGACTTGCCTCTCACAAAGGGAGCTCTAGGTACTGTGCCCATGAGGGGCAGCTTGAGATTTATTTATTTAACATAGGTTGGTTATTTGTTCCAAGCAAGCAAGGGAAGCTAACTGGTTCTAAATCTCAAGAACTACAACCAGTATTGACATAGTGTTACCAGTTTACAGCATGTTTGACAGTTTTGCCTCTTAAGAGCTTCACAGAGGCTATCAGTATGGTTGTTTTGCAGATGAGGAAACTGAAGCTCAGAGTAGTTGGCCTATTTTGCTTGAGTTGGCCAGCTAGTAATTGATAGAGCTGACATTCACACTGACTTTTCTGCTCGTAACTGGATTCTGACTGTGCAACAGGCCGAGTCTGCCCCTGCCTCCTGCCCATTCATCCTGGGCAAGAAGAATACTTATTGTGGGGCCCCACAGGGGTCTGCTTGTGGGAACTCTCTACTCAGGGTGGGCAGCGTTTTGCTGTGCTGGCTCTCATGGTTGAACAGTGTCAGACTGGTGGTCTTTGGCCAGGCAGGAAGGTGGTTATGGTTCTGCCCTCAAAGAGGAAGGTGCGTGTGTGCTTCTGTTGCTAGATAGAACCCTCTGGAAAGGTGCAAGAGGGTTCTACGTACAGCTGTTGCTTCACTGATTTAGGCTGGACTCCCTAGAAGCAGGGCTTGAGACAGGGTTCGGGTACATGTGAGGTATCAAGGGAAAGCTCTGAGGGAAAACTTGTCAGGGAGGCGCAGAAGCAGGATAGGGAGGTGGAGCCGATCAGATGTGTCAGGGCAGGGCTCTTCCTTGGCTTGATCCATATGAATAGCCCTGCAGTGAAGTCTGGCTTGGGGACAAGGGGCAGGCCTCGCATACCCCCTCATCAGTCATCAGCCACTGCAGAATGGTACTGCTGGTGTCACCTCCAAGGCATCCACCTTGACCAAGAGCCAGAGTTTAGAACACTGCAAGTGAAAGCGGCTGGGGAGTGGGTGCCCCAACGAGTAGAGGGCCTGAGTGGGGCATTCATTGCATTTACTACCATGCTTATGAGCATCACCATTGTGAAGACAGCCAAATGTACTTTACATCTGACCCAGCAAGCAGTTCATTGTGTTAAGTTTGCATTTTAAGAGTATAGATATTAAAATAGAAATCAGTATTGTCAAAGTCTGTTTTCACCAAAGCAACAGTGTGCTTCTTAAACTGTGATTTCATTCTTAATGGGTAATACAGTCCTATGGTTCTAAATTCAAAAGTACCAAATAGTATACTGTGAAAAAAAAAGTCTCCTTCCCACTTCTGTCCCCAAGCAGCCTGGCTCCTCTCCAGGTGACAACCCCACCATTACCAGGGCTTCAAGTTATTTTCTAGTGATAGTTTAGTTTGTCTACACTGATAATGGTGTGGTTTAGATTTCAAAGTTTCAGTGAGTCTGATCAGCACACTTAAAACACCACCTTCTTGGTCCTAAAGAGCCAGAGTGGTAGCTGTTCTAGAAGGGGTTGAGCTGAAATTTGCCTTTTCTTTGGAGGAAGAGCAATTCACCAAGTCAGCACTCAGTGGAAGGCTCCAAATACATATAAACTTCATAAACATTTCTAAACTCCTTCGAGTTACTATGTAAACAATTGATAAAAGAACTGCAAATTGTTATTTCCTCATTAAAGCAAATCACAGATAGAGAATTTGAGATGTTGCATTACCACCCTTGAAATTCCCAAGTATTTAAAGTAATTTAAAATTTCACTAAATTCACTATTTAGTTCAAATTATTTCATGTGTTTCATTAGGCATCTATTACCTAATGTCATTTGTATATTAGTTGATGACTTACTGAAATGTGTATTTTTTCCAAAGAGTTTTTAGATCTACTTCAGTGTCAGCACCATGTGAATTTTTCACTGTGGTTCCTTTTATGAAGTGACTTTATGGTAATTTGGAGGCACTTTCTCAACATAGGAGCTGGTCAGTGATGGAATGCATACTCGGTTGGTGTGCTCCCTTGTCATGGGAAGTGTGGAAAAGCAGCTAGGTCATCCATTAGCAAAGTTACACAGGAAATCTACCCGTGTGACAGGCAGGCTAAGACTCTTAACGTCTTGTCATAGCTAATGGTCTGTCTAGTCTATGAAGCTTCATTACCGTTATGGCCTTTATAGGCCATTGACCTTGTTTGGAATCCAGGCTATTGTGCTCACACTGTGTGCTTTTATCTTCCAAATTTTGGAAGGTTTTGTCTAATGCCTATAAATGTCCATATAGAACTTACTTTGTAATCTTGTAGGCCTGGTGTGTATGTTTTCCTTTGCAAATGAGCTCCCTTTTTTCATTTCTCCTTCCTGTTTACACCCTTTCCCAGGCTGCAAGAAAATCCTCTAGCTTGTGCATGACCTGTTTAAAGCCCCAAGACAGATTTTGGTGGCACCCCCATGAAGCAATGAAAAAAAAAATCTCATTTCCGTCCAAGAAATAGAATCATTATCTTGATTGAAATAATATGTTTCTTCAACCTGCAAGCAGATAAAGCATCAAATCGGTGGAGTTTTCTTATCACTGCCAGAGTTTGCAGGACACAGAATAATGGCCTGTCAGCTGCCTCTGGTGGGGTGGGCTCTGTAAGGAAGAGCTCACAGCACTTGGCCTGATTTGGATTATATGATGTCTGGTACAATGTAAAATAATTCCATTAATGACAAATATTATTATATTTAAGGGGAAGAGAGTATAGGCCTAGAACAGCATGAGCAGTAAATGCAACTACTATTACTACTATGGTGGTTGTTTTTAATTAGACCATATCTAACACATACCAGCAATTGCAGGAGTGACTTAATACAATGGATGTTTATACACTTTTAGGATGAAAGTGTTCCAGAACCCCATGCTTGTTAGGCCTAGGCAGTCAAAGTAAGAGGGTGATTGCGTTTGAGAAAGAAGAGGCATCCTGGTTTTGGGCGGACAGCCAGAGGCCAGCAAACCTACATCTCTGGGAAGGAAAGTGAAAATGCTGGGGACAGGGAGGCAGAGGGTCCGGGTTCCAGCCCAGACCCACCTTTGTTACCAGGCAGCTTTGGGGTTTTTGGGCTGGAGTCTACTCATTGTTCAGAGAGGGATACAGGGGGGTGTCAGGAGGAGGAGGTAAGGAAATGTGTGTGCAAAGTCCAATACTCTGATTGTCCCCTCAATACTCCCTGTCCCCCATCCACTTAGAGGGGAGGCTCTGCTATGTCCTGGGCATTCTTAAGTACTTCCTCTTGACAGGCTTGTTCTAACCATTTCGCATGTAATTACTCACTTAATCCTCACAACAATCCTATGCATTAGAAACTTGTATTATCTGCTGTTTACCAGTGAGAATGTGCAGAGAGGTTAAGTAACTTGCCCAAGGTCACACAGTCAGTAAGTGGTAGAGCTGGGATTTGAAGCCAAGCAGTCTGGTTGGAGTTCTTGAAAATTCAAAATAAACTGTACAAATAATACAGTTCAAACATCTGGGGCTTTCACCAGATCTTAAACTGCAATCCTGTACTAGGGAGAAACAATAATAATAACATCTTTGTAATGTTCCAGGAGGTGTAAAGGTGGTTCCTGGGGTAGAGGTGGGTGGTTGAATGATATTCCAGCCAGGATCCCTGATCTTGGGCACCTAGTAGCTCAGATCCTCTCTTTGCATGGATCCCGCAAAGCTGTCCCCAGTGGTATATATACTGTAGAGCACCAAGGTGTGCAGGCTCTGTCCCCTAGTTACTTGCCCCCTATCGGGCCCATCCCCCACTTTCCTCTGGAGCCCTCCTGGGCTCTAGGGGCTGTGCTGTCTGCGAAGACTTCTCCGGAGAAGGATGCCATCCCCCGACACCCCACCCCATGCCCACTTCACTCCCTTGTCTCCCCAGGCACAACACAGTGAAATGAAAGCCTGTATCTTCAGAATCTTGTTTTCAAGAGGAGTGCTGGCCTTTGGGTGAGCGTGCCTGATTACCATGGTAATCATCAGCTGAATGGAGTGATTTTATAATACATTTCCATCAGGAATATGAACAGGTGTGCAGGGGAAATCAACATTTATGAACAAAATAGGTCTTGGGAGATTAATAGTGAACTTAGGGTTGCTCAAGGAAGCAAAAGGGAAAAAGAAAGAATAAATACCTCCACTTGCAGTCAAGGTCCTTCCAGCCTTATGTCTGACCGTTTCCTGTCCTGCCTTCCTCCCACCAGGCCTCTGAGCTTTTCAGTCACATTCCTCCTTGCCCTTCCCTCTCCTCTCTCCTTTCCAGGGCTTATCCAACTGTCAAATCCCACCTCCTCCAGGAAGCCCTCCTTGGTCCACTCACCCTCCAGGAATCTCTACACCCGCCCGACCCTCTGCAGCCCCCACACTGGGCCTTGTGCAGTCTCCCTCAACCCCCAGCTAGCTGGAAGGCCCCCTGAGAGATATGCTTCACATACTATGCAATCCAGGCCACCAGGCACAGAGCCCCTCACCTAACTCCTATTAGCCAGGGTTCATAGTCCTCAAAAATGATGAACCTCCCCTGAGCTAAGAAACTCACTTTCTTCCTAGGGTTCCGATTAAAAACACCATCCTGATATCTCTAGGTTCCTCCAGAGTTCAGGGTGCCAAAGGCCAGGTTTGCTTGTTCCTGCTAGAGACAGGAAACTCATTCCTTCTAGAGATGAAGGCAGCAGTGGGGCGACCCAAAGAAATGCGCAAAGCAATTTTGATTTCTCAGCCTTGAGGTCCCACCAAATAAGTTCTGGCTCTGGATATGGGAAAACCACACTCCTGCGACCAGGAGGGGCCTTCCCACTGCTCTCCAGGCCACCTGGGGCTCCTCAGGCATTGGAAGTGGGGGCAGTGTTCCAGTGCAGGGTGGGGCTGTGGAAACGGCAGCCTTGGCCACCAGGGCCTGACACAGTGGGCCACAGCTTTGTCCTGGGCCTACAAGTATCTCAGAGACAGCATGTCAGGGTTTCTCTGTCGCTATGTGAGCAGGAGACCAGAGGGATGTGAGGGAGGCCTCCACATGAAAGGCCTTCTTCTTCACTTTCAAGCAGGACAATGCATAAGAGAAGTTGCCAGACTCGCTCTGACAAGCAAAGAGCATTAGCTAATATTTTGATTTTAATAGAGAGAATACTAAAGAGCCCCGAGTGTCTCTCAAAACTATTTTGAAGAATGCGTTCTGCGACATGTTCCTCTAGCTGGATCACGCTCCTAAAGACTTGATGACCAAAGGCTTAAACCAAAAAAGAAGGCATTCCTTCACCAACTTTTGTCTCTTAATTCTCTTCTTGTAATGCTTTTCCATTAACAGTAAGTTATGAAAAGATTAAAGTTGGAACAGGAAGCAGTGAGCCTCAGAAGGAGGCCTGAGGTGGCAGCCCTTGCTTTTGTTCTGCTGTGTGAGTGGCTTCGAGGTGGCTCCCCCACTGAGTGTGGTGCCACGGGGCCTGCAGGCATACACCAGGCACATTCAGGGGGGTGGGCATTGCATGAGGGGCTCTGGCTGAGGCAGGGCTAGGCAGGAAACAGACACAAGGTGGGCAATTTGAAGAACTGAGTCCAAAGGCCAATGCATGGTGTAGGGACCCCACAGGACCCTGTGCAGCATCCCCCAGCCCTGGGCAGCACTTATGCCCCTGGGGCGGAAGGGATGAGGAGAGGGGGTGTTGCTGAAAGCAGAGGCAGGGAGGGTGCAATGGAGGCACTGCCCTACCTGGGCTGGGACCTGAGGACAGGGAGATAAGGCATTAACACTTGACCTCCCTCCCTCCCTCCCTCCCTTCCTCCCTCCTTCCTCCCTCCTTCCTCCCAGGCTCCCCCTGGGATCCCACTTGCTGAGTCAACAAGAAGGAGGGCAGAGGGGAGGATACCATCGCTGTGGTCTGTAAAGGTTACCATGGGGCTCAGAACTGAGTGGAGAGTGTGGGGAGGGGGCTGGGAAGGGCAGATGGGAACAGCAGCACAGTGCGTCCTTCCCAAATGACAGACTGGGGAGGAGGGGGAGGCCCAGCATCCTTGTCAACACAGGCCTGGCCTGAAGGCCAGTTTCAGGGCCTTTAAGAGAGTCCCCAGCCAAAAGAAACATGCCCTTTCTCTGGCTTATTCTCCAGGGCTCACAGTGCTTTTTATCAGAACTATACTGTCACAAAAGGTTCCCTTGGGAGAGGAGAGACGGGGCCATAGGGAATCCATACTGAAATGCCACATCTGACCCCTCATTAGGACAAGAGCTGAAGCAGCTCTAGCCAGGTGTCAAGGAAGCCTGCAGGAGTGGGCCTTGAAGGAGGGTGCAAGCTGGAGGGAAAGGGCCTTGTAGGTGGGGGAAGTGGGGGTCAAGGTCGAGAGCACTAGGGCACTGAGTTTCCCAGGCTGAGGCAGGACAGGGGCAAGGCAGCTGCGCAGAGGAGTTCTGCCAGGTGGCAGCCCGTGGAGGCCAGCCCCGTGCAGTTCGCTCATTCTCAGTTCCCAGTCCTGCTGGGTGGAGACCACCTGTGGCTCTTAGAACTTCAGGCTGTTGTCAGCTCTGCACCCTGCAGGGGTCTATGCTGATGAAAAATGAAGCCAGTCAAGTGGTAGCTCACATTGGTCCAGCGAGAGCTAAGTACTTGCAGCATAATAATGTTTTTGTTGTCCAGCTGCCCATGAGGTGGGTGTCGCCCTCCAGAGGAGATGCAGAGACAGAGGAAAGTAATTGCTCAAAGCCACCCTGAACTCAGATGGCTTGATTGCAGAACTGCCCTCTGCAGGGGTTCCCCTGGCCAAGGAGAGTTTGCACCTGTAGGAGAAGGGAATGTTACTCAAATGTTGGAACATACATTTATAATTGTTTTATTTGGAATTTACAAATTTTAAATTACAGAAACACTGCAAAACTAAAAATAATACACCAAGACTCTTACATCCTTAGCTGCTAGATTCATCTGTTGTTAAAATTTTACCCTATTTTCTTTATCATCTGCACACACATATACACACACATACACACCTTTTGTCTGAACTACTGGAGGGTAATTTACCCCTTAATACTCTAGTACGTTTCCTAAGGATGGGCATATTCTCTGACATAATCATAGTATGGTTGGTCAATAAATGTAGTATTAATACATACTTTGATCTAATTCGCCAGCCTACCATTCACATTCCAAGTTCATCAGTTAACCTTCCAATGTTCTTTATAGCACGTCTTCCTCCAACAGTAGATCCCGTCTAGGTTCGAGTGTTGTGTTTAGTTGTCTTTTTGGCCTCCTGTAATCTGGAATATTTCCACAGCCTTTCTCTGACTTTTATGACTTTGGCATTTTTGAAGAACACAATGGCAACTTCTTATTTCTAATAAAATATCCCTCATTTTGGGTTTGTCTGATATTCTCATGTCATTAGATGCAGGTTTTGAGGTCTTGGCCAGAATCCCACCTAGGCCATTGGGGTTCTTCCTATACAGTCACACCTGGCATTCACTGGTCCTCACTGGTCCTCATTGGTGATGTTGATTTTGATCTCCAAGTCAAGGTGTTGCCAATTTCACTACATGATCATTGCCTTTTTTCTTCCTTGTAACTGGTAGGCAGTCTATGGCGAGACTTTAAAATCATGCAAGTACCCTGCTCTTCATTGATTTCCCCCTAGATAGAGCACAAGTTGGTGACTTGCCTGATCCAATCCTTAACATGATAGTTGCAAAATGATGCTTTTCCAGCTCCAGCACCACCTCCATATTTGTCAGTCAGCCCCTGGCATTCTACTATGGCAGAATATATTTATACCATAAGCAGTAAAATGTATTTATCTATTGTCTGTGTGGACTGGTGCTTATCAGTGTTTCCAATAGTTTATTATTTTTCCCCGTACTCAATTATTTTGGTGCTTAAATTGCCACAGGTTTGACCAGTGATGCCTCTACTAGCTGAATTTCATATTCTGATATGTCACCATCCCTGTTTTGGAGCACTTTTTTACTTTCTGTCATAACAAGAGGTTCCAGGCTCATCTTGCACCTGCTCTGCATTAGCCCTGCAATCAGTCATTTGTCTGAGGAGCCCTGCTTCTTTTTAGTGGGGAGTGGTATTGGAGATCAATATCTGGGCTCTGGGTGTGCTCGTTGCTACTGGGAGGGCATCTTTGTTTCTTAGCCCTTTCACAGGACAGAATAAGGAAATGCATGCATGTATATACATACGCACACATATATATACGTACCTTTCACACATAATGTATACACATGTACACATACGTATGCATACACACTTACATATTCATGTGTTAGAATCATGAGCCCACACCAATACCTCCAATTCCAATCCACCTCTACAAGGTTGCTCCTTTTCCCTGCCCTGCCATATTTACGTGTCCCTCTTCTACAGTGAAAACCCAGGTTCCCAAAATGTCAACATATTCACTTATTGGCTTAATCCTGTATTACATAGAAAATTGTGTGAGAATTGCTCCACCCATACCACATGACAATCAACAAAGCTTCCCTTACTCCTGCCAACCCGCCCTGCTGTGTTCATACATAACTCGGATTAGTTCTTCTTTCCTCCTCTCCTTTCTTGCCCTCCAGTGTGGTTATATATTTATTTGAAATAGAGTTAGATTTATTTTTTTTCAGTTTCCTTTCAGTTTTAGGGATTTTTTTTCTTTCCATTCTTATTAATTTAATTTTATTTTTTAAATAGGTAGAATATTAACATAGTCAAAATGGTACAAAGGTCAAAACAATACAAAAAGCATACTAAGAGATGTGTCACTCTCTCCTGTATTCTTTCTTCCCCATTTCCCCTTGTAGATAACCAAGTTAAGTTTTCATGCTTACACTTCTATTGCTTTTTGTAAAGATAAGCACATTCTTATATATGTTTTTAAATTTTCCCTTCTTTTTTTTTTATCCAAAAGGTAGCATATTGTAAATGCTTTTTTATACTTTGCTTAATGCTTTCAGTAACACCTCTTGGAAAACACTCCATACCAATTCACAGAGGCTTTCCTCACTCTGTTTTATAGTGTATAGTACTCCATCGTGTGCATGCTGTAATGTATCCAAGCACCTTCCTATGAATGACCATGTAGGTGGTTTCCTGTATTTGAAAATTACAAATAATGCTCTAGTTCTTGTGCATATGTGTTTCATATGCTTGGAAATGTATCTTCAGGGTAAATTTCTAGGAATGGGATTACTGTGTTAAAGGTAAATACATATGCAGTTTTGTCAGCTATTTCCAGATAGCCCTCATGGGGTGCCACCCATTGCATTCTGACCTGCTTTCTCACAACCTAGCCAACAGAAGGTACAGTCAAGTTTTGAAATTTTTGCCAGTTTCCTGAGTGTGAAATGGTATCTCAGTGTAGTTTTGATTTGCATTTCTCTTATTATGAGTGAAGTTGATCATATTTTTCATGTTTAAGGGTAATTTTTCTATTCTTGTTATGAGCTGGCCATTCTTTTGCCCATTTTTCCATTGGGTTTTTGTTCTTTGTCTCTCAATTTAAAAGAGTTTTAAAAATATATAAACTAGTGATATATATATAGCCTCTCTCTCTATATATATAGTCTCTATATATATATAGTCAAATTCATCAATCTTTTATTGCTTCTGGATTTTTCAGTCATGATTGTAATGCCTTTTCCTACATCTGGGTTAAAAAAAAAGTCACCCATGTGGAAACAGAATTTTTTTTTTTTTTTAATAATAATTTTTTATTGAAGGGTAGTTGACACACAGTATTACATTACATGAAAGGAAACAGAATTTTTAATGGCTATATAGTATTTCAGTGGAAAGATAAACCATCATTTTTATATAGATTCCAAAAGATGGGTTCAAATCCCCCAGGGGATAGGGTAGCAGGCAGAAGAGTGCAGAGGGGGAGCAAGTTCAAAGGCAGAAGGTGAGAAAACCCTGCTCCCTGTTGACTTCAGGACGGCGATGGACATATGGCCTCTGCCTGCAGAGTGGACACTCATGCAAGGAATCATATCCAGCTCCCATGACACAATCCAGTGACAGGACCCATTAGAGAGGGCTGGAGGAACTTCAGAGGAGGGCAGGGCCTTCGGAGGGGCACTGGGACAGGACTGGGGCTGGGGTGGGACCAGTGAGGCATGCAGGGCAAGTTAAGGAGGGCTCACTGCCAGGACCATGCCAGTGCAGGGCTGGCGTGTGGGAATGAGGGCCTCCTTATGTGTTTCTCCTAGGGTGCCTCACTTGCCTCCCCCTGGTCCTGGCCTCAGGAATGGTGGAAGTTAGACGAATGGGGCAGGGAAAGCCATGTCCATTCTGACTGAGCCAGTGGCAGAGGCGCATGCTGTCCCCCAGGGCGCTGCCCAAGTGCGAGCCGGGCCCCGGGGAGTTGGGATGTCATGCTGGAGGCAGTGGGAAGCCACTGTAGGACTTCAAGAAATTTAAGAAATTCTGTCAAACCGGGGAAACTGGGAATGATAATGGTCTCGCCCGAGAGCTGATGTAAAAATTAAGTAAGATGATCGACGTAACCTTTTTATCATTGGCACAGGGCCTGGCATGAAGTGGAAGTTTAATAAACCTTAGTTTTCTGTGCTTTGAGGGCATCTACTGATTTTCTTAATCAGGTTTCAAGTCTAATGCTCCTGACACACTGGGACTGTTCAAATCACAGTGTGGGAGTAGAAAATTGTAACACACAAAACTTGAAGTAAACCAACTGTGCCCTCACCTTGGGAAGAGGGAGATGGCATTGTTCAAGGGCTGTAGTGAGGCCGCTCCAAGGTGTCCATTTTACAGAAATGGAAACTGAGGCCCAGGCAAGGTCTCACAGTACACCTAAGTTCATGTCTGTGCTCCCATGAGTCCTCTTAAGAGCGAGAGGATGCTCACTCCGCCCAACACTCGGCCCCTCCTCTCCCAACCCCACAAAGCACACATGCTTGTATGCCTCTGGCCGAGGCCTTCCCAATAGCTTTGCTAAGTGTTTCCTCCTGAAACATGCTGACCCACAAGGGAGGAAAAGCAAACACCAGGAGGAGGCAGGAGACAGAATGGGGAGAGCAGCAAACCCCACTGCCCTCTCCGCCCCCAGGCCACATCCCTGAGGGAGGGGCCACCAGAGGACCCAGGCCTGTCATTTCCCCACTTGCCCCAGGGTCGGCAGTGGGCCCAGTGAAGGCCAGTCCCCAAGGCCCCATGTGTCCCATCAATCAAGTGTGTGGGAAAAATAATGAGTCTGTAGCCATGTGGCTGGAGCTCGTCCTTCAGAGCTCCCTTATCTGCCTCTCCCCCGAGCTCCTGCTGATCGAGGCCAGGAGGTTGGCTGAATCTCCCTGACCACATTTGAGGAGGGAGGGATGCAGAGACTGGGGCCCCCTCCCACCTCTCACACCAGCAGGGCCTCTCCTCTTTGACCCCCTTCAGTCCTAAAGCTCTCAAGGAGAGACCTAGAGGGTCCCGGAGCAGAGTCCCCAGAGACCTGCCTGCTCTTCCTCCAGCACGGCCTGTTCTGCCAGGCTTGGGTAACTGGCCACCCAGTGACCTGCATCATGATGTTTACAGGGTGCTGTGAGACTCCCACACAGAAAATCTTCCCAGCAGGGGCTGCTTAAAATCCATCTTTAAAGCTTCTTCAGCCTCTGTCTGTGGCCCTAAGGCTATCTGTCTGTCCTCTGCAGTCCAACCTAGTGCCACCTCTTCCCTGATGCCTTTCTCACTCTAGTCGAATAAACTTCTCTTTCTGCCTGCAGCCTACACAAGTAGGTTTCAGCTTCTGTCTTTCTCACAGATAGTTGTGAATGAGACTGGCTGCCTCTTTCAGTATGAACTACCTGAGAGCCAGGGCTGCTTCTCATTCAGCTTTGAATCACCCAAATGCTAACTACAGAACATCATGGGCAATGGGTGCTTGATCAGCCCTGACTGAGTTGCTGAAATGCAAATAGAAAGACCACAGTCTTTAGAGACAGGAAGGATTAAGCTTTAACTCTGGCCAGAAAGACACTTGCCTTGGGTAAGTTGCTCAAGCTATCTGGGCCTCGGTTTCCTCATCTGTTAAATGGGATGACCACATATGCTTTGCAGGGCCACAGCATGGACCAAGTAGGCAGTGTGCCTAGCACAGACCTGATACCCAGGAAGCATATACCCATCCAGTCACAGGCACTGAGTCTGTGTCTTCTCTGTGCAGCCTGCAGGGCAGCCAGAGAGCAGCAAGCCAAGACTTGAGTACGGCTCTGCAGACTGATGTTGACGGCCCTCTCTGTCTAGTTTGGGGCACCAGAGCAGTGGCTACAGCATCCCTGGCCTCAGGGCACTGACACTTATTCCCACCAAGGGGACAGTGGATGTTCCAGGTTCTTTCTAACCACACAGTTGCTGAGATCAACTCCCAGAATTTGGTGATGGATGGTTTCTGGGATGTTCCTCATAGGGCAGAGGGCCTGGCCTAGGTGTGAAAGTGAGAGCTGAGAAGGAGAGGGGAATTCAAAAGAAACACAGGACTGGGTTCCTACCTCAAAGAGCTCCTGCTGTGCCACACCCATTCCTCTCCAGGGGAGGAGGAACAATGGCCAAAGCAGGCCAAAGCCTCCTCCTGTGGGAAGCTAGGTGTCCCAGGGCCCAGGGAAGAAGCCAGGAGAGCTGCTTTGTCCTGCTGTGAGAGCCAGGTCTGGGAGTGCTGTAGGCCAGGGGCCCACAGGCACAGGCAGGGCTGGGGAAAGCGAGTGAGACCCTGAGCCCTTTAACTGTTGCCAAAGGAACTTCCGGGCCCAGCCCAGTGGGGTCAGGCCTGCCAAGCCCAGGTTCTAATGCCCCATTCCCGGCTGGGTGGTTGGCAAGGAGTGTGGACTGTGTGTAGAGACCGGGTGAACTCCCTGCAGGATCAGGAAGTGAAGGGTTCCTGTCCTGGTCCAGGGGGGAAGCACCACACCCCCGCAACATCCTGGGGAGCGACCATGGCAGGCCTCTGCAGCCATACACAGCGAGTCTTCTCATCTATCTGTGCAGAAAGGAGGGGCACAGAGGAGGAGGTGAGCCCAGGGAAAGTGAATAAACTGCGGAAGGTTCTGGGAGAGGCACCTGCAAAGTGAAGCCTTGAGGAGGCCAGAGGTGTGTGGGAGCCTCTCCCAGGAACCCACACACTTTGCTGAGGTATTAATAGATCTTTCCCTCCTTCCTGGCCATCTCTGAATGTCTGAGGATCAGCAGGAGGGCCAGCCACATCCCCCCAACCCAACAGCCAAGCCACAGGGACCTGAACGTATCTGAAAATGCTCATCTCTAAGGCTGCCCCTGGGTTGGTGTGCCCGTCCCAAGGGGAGCATTTCTCTTTGCTCCTAACACCTCTCTGCCTCTACTAGCCCACTGTTTCTCCAGTGGAGGAAACTCAGGACCCCAGCTGTCACCTCTGCCTGCCTGTCCTTTTCTGGAGAGGCTGCCAGGCCTACCAGAAATTGTGGTGAAAGAGTTCCTTTCCATCTGTAATGGGCCCAGGTGCCCCCTGCAGAAGAGGAAGGCTAGGAGCTAGTTAGCCCGTCATGGCAGGGGGTTTGGGGGGTGCCTCAGCACATGCCTGGCAGAGGCAGTACCTTTGGTCTGCTGCTCTCTGGCAGCACAGTGCAGGCAGTCCTGCAGCAAGGAACCCCATCACCCCACATGCTGGTGGTGAGGGCCCCCTGGATGGCTGACCTGATGTTCACATTTCACTGGGGGAAGGTTGCCTTTGGGATAAGCACAGTTCAGGTGGGTTTTCGATGACTAGATTAACGGAATGACATTCTAATTGCACATCTGACAAGTTAAGAGAAATGAGGGCTGGGGGAGCAGAGGGAGTCAGGGGAACAGAGTTCTGCCCTTCTGCTCCCTCAGAACAGGGAGAGCAGGCGGTTTGCCATCCAGAAGGGGATGCTTTTGAGAGTAAAAGTGGGCAGTATTATAATATGAAGGGAAAAGAGTGTGACATGAGAATTTCCTGGCAAATATGAGACTTGAGGAGCCGATATGACTGGCTATTCACTCTCCTCTGTTTTTCTCTTGTTGAAAAAAAAAAGACTTCACAACCCCTGAGGCAATTCATGAGTTGTACAGCCTTTAGGATATCACTTGGCCTTCCTGACCCTCAACTTCCTCATCTACAAATTTCATTCATTCATTCTGCAGATATTATTTTCTGCCTCCCATGTGCAAGGCAGTGTGCCAGGTGCTGGAAGTTCAGAAGTGACCATGGCATCAGTCCAGCACTCTCAGAACCTGGGGTCCCTGCCCCCTCCAGAAACACAGCTCTAGCCCATGAAGTCATGTGATCTAGTTTGGAAAGCTGAAATAGGGTCAAGTAACAGAAAGGCAGGGGGGCTGCCTGAAATATGTCCAATTGAGTGGTACAGATAATGGTAAGGAAAGGGACCTGGGAGGTGGGAAACATGTGCCCATTTTATGGAAGAGGAGCCTGAGACTCAAAAACGATGGAATGATGTGCTCAACAGCATACAGCCAGGGAGTGGTTGAGATTTGAACTCAAGCCACCTCACTATAAAGTCTGAGCTCTTTGCTTACACCTCACTTTTCTATTGTCTAGCCCTTGTCTCCTCCCCTGACTCCCCCACCATGCAGCCATCTGGCCAGCAGACCCCCATGGAAATAGGGCAAGAGCCCTGGACCGGTTGTAACACTCACCATGAACTTCTGAGAAGTCTTAGCACAGCCACTTCCCTTCCATGCTCTCTAATTCCACAGCTGGAAGCGCACCCAGTAAAACTTCTGTTTCTAATCTTCCAGAATGGAGAGGGTGGTAAGAAGGGATGATAAGCATTCTGGAGCTGCTCAGAGAAGGGGAAGGTATAAAAAGCCATTTTTAGTGCTTCATACAAAAGACACAGACCATGAAACACCATTCTTTATGCAACTTCCATAAAATATGAACTAGGAACCCATCCCAGAGGAAATGACTTGCCTGAGGTCTCATAGGATGATGACTTGATCTCATGTCTTCTGTTTAACGCCCTTCCGCTGAAGTGTCTGCCCTCTCATTTCTTCATAAGCACCTAATTGTTAGCTTTTATATTTAAGAAATCATTAGTGAGACTGAACAGTTTAAATAATTTTAGTAGACATTTATACTTCATGTTTTTCCTTATTGATTTTTAGGAACTGTTTGTATATTAGTGGTGTAAAGCTATGTCTAATACATGTAATGCAAATACATTCTCCCAGTCCATTAACTTTTAACTTGGATTGTGTTATCTTTGTTATATACAAGTTTGTAACTTTTATTTAATCAAATCCATCATTTCTTTTCCTTTATAGTTTGTAGGTTTTGTATCACATTTAGGAAAATGGGCACATTGACCATGTATCTGTCAAAAAAAATTTGCCAGAGCTTCAAGATCTGAAAGCTTTGGTGCAGAGATACAGGAAAGTTGTCTTGTAGTAAACAAATATTTACCTTGGGACTCTTTGCAAGGAGCCTCTAATCAGGAGGCCCAGGAAGCTGTTAGCAGCCCAGCCTTCATCCTGAACACCTCATACAGATTCCCAGGTTGAGGCCTGACTGATAATCTCAGTGAATCAAATATCGATTGTGCCCTCAGGGTATATTTTCCTGGTCACCAAGTCCAAATCAAGGCATGGGGACTTTTTTTTTTTCTTTTTTGCAACCCTGTCCTCCCATCTCTCTTCTCTGAAAGGGATCTGAAAATCTACTAAAACTGTTGTATGTAGGTGGTCACCTTTATCTGACTGCTGCTGCTTTTATGGGAGACTTTTCATGGAACCGAATACAGAAAATTATCCTTTCAAACGTACCATTCAGTGCAATTTTATAAGATCTTTGGTAATTGCCCTAGCATCTTCTCAGAGAAACCTTGAAATCCAGTGGCTGCTGTGTTATAAAAGAAGCAAGAAGGTTGGGTAACCAGAATAGGACTATTAATCCTGCTGAGGCTTATCTTTACTAATTCATTGTTTCTGGCAAGGAGGAGAAAAATTGCTTTGAAATTCCTCTTGGAAGGACCCAGAGTGTACACCCCCCCCCCCCAACACCCCCCGCCTCCACCACACACACACCCTAGTAATGCAGTGGCCGGTTTTAACATTTCCGAATGGATAACTCAAGCATTAGGCCTGTAAGTCTTACTGCCTTTGGTGGCCCCAGATCATAGTGCCACATGCTCTCAGGGGGCATTGTTTTTGACTGGATTGAGTAACAGTCAACTCTAGAGAGAAGAGGCAAGAAGAAGAAGTGGAGGCCCCAGTAAGGGAGCAGATGGCAGGGGTAAGAAGCTGAGCCAAAGGCTCAGAATAGCTGGTTCTGGTGCCAAAGGGTGAAAAGGGCAGAGGCAATGGGTAGGCTGGGGCCTGTGGGAGGGGCAGCTGGACTGGGAAGGGAAGTGAGGGTGGGTGTGTGGCGGTGGCCCGGAGATCACTTATCCATGGGACATATTCAAAGTGGAGATTCGGGAGTGGGCAGAAGCCTGTGATGGTGGTGGAAGGGTCTGGATTTTGCCTCTGGCTAAGGAGAGACTAGACACAGGGCTATGTTTGGATTGTCATTGTGCAGGGAGAAGGGTGGAATGGGGTTCAGCAGGTCAGAGAGGCAGGGCTGAGCAGGGATTAGGGTGGCTCAGCCCTGGAGTTTTAGCTGAGGACCGTCCTGCAGATGGGGGCTGGGGAGTGGGGACACAGCATCCAGAGCTTCCCTCCCATTCAGCAAGGATGCTGATGGGCTACCTCCTTGCTCTGTATACAGGAGGTGCGCAGGAAGTGTTGGTGGCCTCACTGGCTAAGTCCCAGAGGGTTTGTCCCAGGGTGGACGCAGCTTCCAGGGCCACTACCAAGTATTTATTAATCACCTGTTGAATACTGTGTTCTGGGCAAGGCTCTGCAGAAAAGAAAAGACAGGTAAACTGCAGTAAACAAACAGAGCAAACACCATAGAATCAGAACCCTTAGCTGCCCCTCCCAATCTGATGGCCAGACAGAATCCCAGAACCTCAGGAATTGAAAGAGGTCTTTCAGAGATCAATTGGTTGGATCATCTAACCAGGGCTTGGGTTCCACTGTCCCATCCTTGCCAACCTCTGACTGACCAGTGGAGGTGACAGGGAGCTGTTTACCTACCAAGGTCCTCTTTTACCTTTGGGCAGTGCTGTTAGAAAGAGCAGAAAGTGTGTCAACCGGGAGTCAGAGATGGGCTCCAGGCCCTGTTCCACCACTGCTGGTCCCTAGATCTTAGAAAGCCTCTTAGGGCCTCAGCCTCCTGGTCCTCACCCCTGGGGTGGTGAGCATGGCCCCTTCCCCATCTGCCTCCCAGGGCTGTAGGGACAGCACCTTACACTCTGGTGACTGTTTCACTCGATTTGCCTCACTGAGCTGCAGTGGGACACAATGAAGTTAAAAGAGCATGTGAATGCTGCTTTATCCTGGATGTGTTTCTACCGATGTGCTCTCAGCATTCGCACAGGACTCTTTGAGGAAACCATGGTTAGGACATTTGTTTTCATTTCGTAGGTGAGTAAACCTAGGCTCAGAGAGGTTAAGTGACATGTCCAAGGGCACACATCCAGTTGCGATGGCAGACCAAGTCTCCTGGCACTCCAGATGCACGTGCTGCCCACTCCAATACTCTACCTCTCCCAAGGAAGATCAAGAGACAAACACCAATCAGAGAGTTTGCCAACTGCAAAGGGACACTCAGAACAGTGCCATTGCTTTAAAATCTTCCCCCATGACAACTGGAGAAAACACTAGAGCTACTCTTTATCGAATGCCTGCCATGAGCCAGACACTTGATCCACCCATGTCCTCACCAGCTCATCCCAGAAGCACCCTCTAAACAAAGTGGGCAATGCAGTCTGAATTGTGATTCCAAGAGAACCACTAGCCTGGCACCCAGAAAGCAAAAAATGCCCTGGAATTTGCCTGTTTTGTCTTTTAAAAGCAAAGCAATTTTTGTATTCTTCTCCATAATCATCTCCATTTTTTTTAATATAAAAGGAATGCATTTACCCCAAATAGGTGAGTAAAATTGAGCATCAGAAAGATCTGCCATGTGGTATCTTGTCTTTGTGTGGCTTCTGTCACACACCCTAGTTTGCAAGTCATGGGCATGCATTCCGTCTGGCAGCCCCATGCAGTAGGGACTTGCACAGCTGTTTCATAGATAAAGCACTTGAGGCTGAGTGGTTGAGCAGGGTGTCCTAGGTCAGCTAGAAAATGACAGCACTGGGATTAATGCAGAGCCCTTTCTACTCTGTGTGTGCCCTGAAGGACAATGTCCCCCCTGCACGTGGTAGGTCATGTGATGTAGACTGAAAAGGACCTAGTGGAGCTGGAGAGGAACCACCAAGGGCAGGACAGCTTCCTGGAGGAGACAGGCCCTCAGCTGGGGCACTGGTAACACAGCACAAAATGGGCTACCAGGATAGGATTGAGCCACCCCCTTTCTCCTAGGGGTGCAGTGTTTTATATGGTCCATCCAATGCCTGCTGTTAGCCACCTGTGAGTGCACAGAAGCATTGGGGTCCCCCCTTTTCATCTTCTCCCTCCTAGAGACTCTCCTTTCTTTTTCCCTAATATGCTGCTTCATTGGTCCTCTCGGTAATGCTCAGGAGTGAAAGAATCCCTTCAGCCTTCGGTAGCCAGGGACACTGAACCTCTGCAGGACTGGCCCTCACATGATGACATCTCCCAGCCCCCTGGAATTCACACCTCCGCAATATCCCTGGGAAGGACAGGCCGAGGATGTGTGTCTTTTTGGCAGGTAAGAAACCGAGGTGTGGAACGTTAAAGAGTCTGGCTCACTATTGAAAAGAACTGGCTTTGCAGACCAAGGACAAATGATGTATGATTCCACTTACATGAAATATCTAGAAGAGGCAAATTCACAGAGGCAGAAGGCAGATTAGAGGTTGCCAGGGGCTAGGGGGCGGAGGGAACTGGAAAGTTATTGCTTAATGGCTACAGAGTTTTTGTTTGGGTTTATGAAAAATTTGAAATAGTGATAATGGTCACACAACATGGTGAATATAATTAAAGCCTCTGAATTGTGCACTCAAATTGTTAAAATAGCAACTTTCATATTATATATATGTTAGCATAATTTTTAAATAATTATTCTCAGTTAAAGAGGTAATCAAAGAGTATCAGCCAAAAAATATGGGGAATATGAATGCTGCAGGTGAGTCAGACAGGTATGGCTTAGACATGGCTTTGAATCCAACCTTTTGGATTTTGAGTCCCGCCAGGTCCTAGCTTAGTGCCCTCTGGCAAGCTACTCACCTCTCTTTCCCTAAGTTTCCTTCCCTGTCAAATGAAGTCATTGTGAGAATTAGATGGATGGTATATGTCTGCCTGGTGCCGAGCAATAAAACCTCTGTGAAGAGGAGGGTCATGGTTATGATGACTGCATCTATCACTGTTGTGAAGCAGCTCAAGTTCATGTTGTCAGGGAGGGGATTCATGCTGGCCTGTGTTGAGGGCTCCATTCTGAGGTTAATCTTGAGGATCAATGGAGGAGGGAAAGCAGAGCTTGGAGAGCACATTGTCAGCACTGACAGAGAGGCAGGCTTTGCTCCCAAGGTGCACTGGTAAGTCAAGGCAAGGACTTGAACAGGTCGCAATGAGGCTGTGATCTGAGGCTTCGATCTCTGAAGGGCCAGGTCCCCTCACTGTGTCCTGGCTTGCTCCCTGAATATGCACAGAAAGTGGGCAATTCCGCAGGGCAACTCATGACCCTCTCTGGACACTCATTGTCTCCTCTAAAGGAGAGTCTAATCTGGAGGGTTAGCCCCCAGTACATGAGTAACTGGAATAATCGGTAACTTTTTGCTTTGGGTAGAGTAGTTCAGAGCTGGGGGCCAATAGGAAACAAGATCCTCTGCCCTCTCAACTGCTGGGCGAACTTGCACAAGAATCTTCCCCTTGCTGGTCTGCTAATATTCTCCTCCATGAAATGAAGGGTTGGTGAGTCTGAGTGTCCCTTCCATGAGGGACACTGGGATTTTGTGACCTTGTCTTCATTACTTGATTAGCAAGGGTTGACAGAATTGTTTTGGTTTGAGAATTACTGAGAAGTGATATAACTCTCTCCCTTTACCAGCTGGGTGACCTTGGGCAAGCCACCTGACCTTTCTGTGTCTCAATGTCTTCATCTGTAAAATCAGGACAATAATCCCAACTAGGGTGGGGGTAGGGTGTGGCAGTGAAGAAAAAAATGACTTAGTCTGTATAAAGTCAGTTGACTAGTGCCTAGCACAAAGTAGGTACTTAATAAATGCCTGGAGCTCCTTCTATGTGGAGAAGCACTATGCTGAGCTTCCTGAGACATCTAGAAAAGGCAAAGGGCATTCTCTGCATTCTCTGTGTTCGGTTTACTTAGTGATGCAAGACAGTCTCTCATGAAACAATAGCCAACAGGGAAGTGCATCATAAATACAAGTGCTGGAGGTGTACTGGGTGGTAAGGAGAGTAGGAGAGGGGGAAGAGGAAGGGAGTACTTGGCCTGGGCCATGGGTAGGCAGAGAGAATTCTAGTGGGTGAGTGTATATGTGTGTGTGCATGTGAGTGGATGTGTGTGCGTGTTGTGTGCATGTGTGTGTGTTTGCCAAAAGAGCATGGACAATGGCTTACCCCAGAATGGGAAATCTGGGCCTTTGACTCCCCTAGGCAGCATAGCACTTGTGGTTCTGGTTGTGTCGCAGCCACGCGTACCTCGCACGCCCATGGCTGTGAGCAGAACGTGCCTGTGTTGAGCACAGGAGCAAGCCCTTGTGCATAACCCAGGCTGTGATTAATTTAATTATTTCAAAAGCCCCTTTGGTATTTCATAAGGGCCATGCCCCTGGCTGTGGGCTTGAATACAACTGCAGCAGGTTTCAATAAAATCAATTAATTTAATTTGATTTGGTTTTATATACTTGGAGCTGGTGCCTCTTGAACTCAATATGAAAATTATTGCAGAATAAAAATGCATATTAGTACTCAAGCCTGGCGTCCTTGGACTCTCTTCAGGGACCCTGCAGTGCTGATCACAAAAACAAAGCCCCCTGGCTGGGCAGTTGCTGCTGTGCAGGGACCCACCACTCACCTCTCCAGCCATGGACAGTGTTTATGGAGGCTTTGTGGAATGTTTGTATGGCTTTCTCACTTCCAGATGTACTTTCTTCCCTGGTACAGGGGCAAATGTATTTCCATTTTGCTTGCATGGAAGGAATTTAGAGACTTCTTGTGACTGGCCTTGGTCACCAGTGTGCTAGGGTCTTCTGTTGTTGACGAAGTTAATTGGAGGCAATATCCTGCAGTGGATTGAACCTTGGCTGGCTGTGCCCCTGAAGAGACATGTGAACCTGGGCAAGTCCCTTCACTTCTCTGCATTTTTGTTTCCTGTCTATAAACTTGAGGGCTGGACGCCTGCTTGAAAGGCTCCTTCCAGCACAGAGTCATATATCATGGGACAGCTGGTCTTCCTGCCTCAGGGAGCCTGTCCCAGGGTGGGGCCCTGCCCCATTCCTGTTCCACTAAAGAGGGCTCCAGGCCAGCCCGCAGAATGGGTGATGGAACTGAACCTTGCACCTCCAAGGAGGAGTGGCAGCTTCTCCCCCACATTCCTCCAGGTCAGAGCAAATCCTGCTTTCAGGAAGGGTGGAGGGTTGCAGCTTAGGGGGCCTACAAAGCATCCGGCCAACCCTGTTACTTTACAGATGAGGGACTCCAGCTCCAGTGCACAGTGACAATGTTCAGCCACATTCACAAGTCATTACAAAAGGTGGAGATTTTGCTCAGGCCTCATTTTTCCAACTGTCCTTGTCATTCCTCTTTCTCCTGTCAGGATGGGACATGGCCAAGCCATCTTTGGGGACTCCCTTGTAAAGAAGATGTTGACACCAGTCATTCTGGAACAACTGCATCCCCTCTCAGCCCACTGGCTGCCCCCTTGACCCTGGTGGGAGAGGGCTAGGGGCCCTGCTCAGAGACATCCCCCACCAATACCTAAGATTCCACCCTGCCAGCTCCCACAGCCCTTCCTCCTGACCTAGCATTTGGCACAGAGCTTTGATCCCACTGAGTTAGTGATATTTTTTCACGTAAGTCTTATCAGCTCCACTTAGCAGAAAACATGCTTGTCCTTTCCACCCCTGTCCTCTTTACTTTCTCCAAACCTCTCACTGAGAGACATCTATATGTGCTGAGAACTTCTGTGGACACTCCTGACAGTGTCCCACTGAATTCCTGCACTAGCTCTACAAAGTGGGCATTACTGGCACTATTTTTTTGGGGGGGACTGAGAAGAGACATAACTTTCTCAAGGTCACACAGCTTACTAAGTGACATGGCTGGAATTCAAAGCCACATCTCACTCCCAAGACTCTCGCACCATACCAAGTGGCCTCCCTTGCTCACACTGATAGGTGCTTACCAGGTCTTTAATGGCAGATTATACTATACTTGTCCCTGCCAAACAGCAAATGCCTGCCCAGCCCCTGGGGACATAATAATAAAAATAATAATAAAATGATACACTATTATTATTATTTATGAAGCATCTGTTAAGAGTTGGGCTTCAGGCTCTCCCTGACGTTGAGGCCCAGCCCCTAGCCTCCCAATTGCAGTAGATCTCAGAGTGAATGGGGGCTCTCTGTCTTCGGGCTCTCCCCTTTAGGCTTCAGGTAGAAGTTGCTGCTGTCAGGGAAGGTGGCCTGGGTGGGGGTGGGGGTGGTGTTTGCAAGCTCAGGGACACCAGCAGCTGGCCCGACCCTACCCATCACCCAGCTGAGGGCTGCAGTCTGGCTGGCTGCCTGCCTGGCCCACTGTGGGCCTTGGCACGAAGCCTTGCGTGCAGGTGGGCGGGCAGCGGGCGATGGGGCAGCGGAGGCGGGGGTCCGGCTCGGCGTTTCCCCTTTGAGGCCCGTGGCCCCTTCCCGGCCCCTCCCGGGGCAGTGCAGCTCCCGCTGGGGCCGGCGCCGCCTCCCTAGAATTAACCGCCGGCAGGGGAGGTGCCGGGCCTCCAGGGGAGACAGGAGGGTGAGGAGGTCGGGCTGGGGCGGTGAGAGAATGCGGAGGGGAGGCCTGCAGAAACCGGCTGGGGCCCCGCACAGGGGCGCGGGGAGGACAGGGGAGAGGCGGGGCGGGGGGCCCGGGAGCGGAGGGGGCGAGGGCTCCGATGCCGCCGAGAAACGCGGACTCCGCGGGGGGGGGAGGAGGGCGCTGGACGCCCCGGGGAGGGAGGCCGGGCGCCCGGGGCAGGACCCGGTGGGGAGCGCGGGGGAAGGGGCTGCGCGCAGCGCGAGGCCGGAGAGCCTGTGGCTACAGCACGTTCCCGATCCTGCGCGCTCAGGGATCCGGACAGGGGGTGCTGGCGGGGAGGGAGAGGTGCGCGAACCAGTCTGAACCGGACGGGCAACTCGAGGGGCGTGGGCTCGGCCCACTGGGGTGCTGCCTAGCACCCTCCAGCCTCACCGCGCTCGGAAACTGTTCTGTGCATCCGCCCGGCCGACTACAGTTCTCCCCTCCCCGGGCCCCACCCGCCCTTCCGACTCGCCCTCCGCCCCTCCCCTCTCCGCGTGTAGAGTTGGCTCCTGCGAGGAAGCGGTTAGCCAAAGGGAGGCACCGAGCTCTGCCCTCAGCAGTCCCGCTCCCGCCCCTCCTGGGAATTCGGATCCTGTGCCCGCCCGCCCTTTCCCGTTCCCGGAGCCCACTCCCGCCCCCAGGCGCTCTGGGCTTAGGACTGGAGCTTAGCGAACCACCCAGAGGCCTTCTCCTCACCGCAACTCCCTAGGTTCCCTTCGGGTTTCCCCCTTCTCCCCTGGCCTCAGGGACCCAGTGCCCACAGACGACTGCTAGGCGACCTTAGCAGGATAGGAACCTCACCCTTCTACAGGATGTCTGCATTTTGCACGGAGATTCCTGCAAGGGAAATTGCCACCCCCTCCCCATTTTTACTGTCAAATAGTGGAATGTTGAAGACAGCACACCAGATGGGGGGAGGGTCTGTGGGGAACAGGGGTCCTTTCGGGGATCCCTCAGAAGGCCAGTACAGTCCCCTTAGACCCTCCACTGCCCTGATCCTGTGTCTGTCGCTGTGGCCAGTTCAGCTCCTAATTCATCTGAAGGCTACCGAGTTCTTATATTTCCAGTTAGCAAACCAGGAACCTCCCTGTTGCTATGGGGATCTGGGTGGGTAGCTGAGCTTGTGTTTTTCCCAAGCTTGGAACTTTTTGACCAATATTACCTCTATCTTTACATTCGAACTGTTATCAAATAGATTAAGTATTCAGGCTCTTTAACAGAACTGGACCATAGGCATCATCAGCCCAGTCCTGGGTTTTATAGACTGAGGCCCAGGAGACCCAAAGAGAGAAGTGACCTGCCCAAGGTCACACAGCTAGTTAGTGGCAGAACTGGAACTCCAATTGACTTCTAGCTCCCAGTCCAGTGTGCTTTAATTTCAGGGTATCTCTGTGTCAGGGACCTAGCTTTGCACATGCATGGCAGAGAGTAGATGTTCAGTAAATATTGAGGAGATGAATGAATGAGCCCTCAATGAGGAAGCTGGAGAACTACATCTTTTGGGAGAAGAGAAATGATCCCCAGGTCCCCACGAGCTTGGGGCTCTAGCCCTTTTCCACTGAGTGTGCCAGTGAAACATTTCTCCAGGGTAGTAGGCCAGCAGTGACCACTGGTAGGAGACTGGCATCAGCGATGATCACTTCAGGCCCGGCTCTTGTGCCCGAGAAGGCTGTGGGTCTGGAGGGAGGTCTAAGTGTGAGCCAAATTGGCAACCCCAGATCAGAGCGATTAATGCGGTGACTCTTTTCCATTCATTGCCCTCAGCCAATATCTGAACAGGTTGCAAAAGACCGAGGCATGTTTGTTCCTGCAGGGACTCTTGTCATCCTGGGGCCCCGCCAGGCATTGTGTCAGGAGACCTCAGCCCCACAGATCCAGAACCTTGGAACTGGAGGCCCCTGTCCTGTTGTCAGCTCTGGGCTGCCCAGGGCTCCATGAGACCTGTTCTCCAGGCCTCTGAGGTCCTTCCTGCTGAGCACTGGCTGTTTGTAAGCACTGCTGTGGTACTTGGGGTCAGGAAGAGCAGAAGGATGAGAATTCAAGTCACTTGGGCTGCCATTATCAGTTTTAATGAAGTACTTGGAGAGGATAGACTGAAATGAATGATTAAAATAATACTTTTGGCTTATAGTAGAAGCTCATAGACTTGGGCCTCATTGACTTGGAATTTAAGGTAGTTGAGCTTGGCTGTGGTGAAGTTCACCTTTGCACTGTCTGTGAACATAGCCTGATGAATAACTAGTACACATATCACTTAGAATAGGAAGGAAGGTGAATATGTGTGCTTTTCTTGTGATAACAAATTTTGACCAAGAGCAGGTCAGCTTCATTCATCTTGGTGAGCATTTTATTTACAAACATTTATTGGACACCTTCTATGTGCCAGGCCCTGTGCTACATCTTCTCTAAGCAGTAGTTTTTTGAAACCTCCTAAGAACCCTGGGAGTTAGGAACTATTATTCTGTCCATTTTACAGATAAGAAAACTGAGGCTGGTAATTGGAAGAAACCCAGGATTCACATGAGGGCACTCTGGCTTTAGGGTTGTGTCCTTAACTGCCACACATGTAGGTATTTTATGTGTTAGGACAAGGGGGATGGGATGGGGGGGAAAAAAAGGTTAAGCCATGACCCCTACCCACTCCAGTTGTTCCTGATCTAGCTAGAAGAGGTAAACATAGATGCTCAATAACTGAATTAATTAGTTAAGCAATGGTGGAGACATGGGTTGAAATTCTTGGGGGCAGAAGCGGGCTTAAATCTCCCTGCATCCCCAACCCCCTCTCCAATGCCTGTAAGTAACAGACATTGAATGACCAATAAAATGCAGGAACTGAGGGTGAGAGAAGTCACCTAGTCCAGGCTGGGTGTTTTCAGTGGAGGAGGCTGGCTCCACGAAGGGGAAGGGGTGTGGCCAAGGCTGCAGGAGTCTCTCCACACGTTCTGATGGGCTCCTGGGAGGCAGCTATGGGCAGAGGAGGACCCAGGTGGAGCTGCTGACCTGTCTTTTTTCCGAGGCCCCTGGTTCTCATCCTCAGCCTCTGGGGAGCCCCAGTTGTGCAGGGAAGCCCTGGAGCTCACCTTCACATTCACCTTAATGTTCCACCTTAACCTGCCCTTCTCCCTCAGCACTAAAATGGGGCCTTCAGAGCCTCCAGTTGATGAACAGGGAGCTGAAGGGATGGCCCTGCCTGACACTCTTCCCCTTGGTCTCTCCTCACCATCTTCTGCCTTTAGAGTCTGCCCATCTCTGTTCCCACCAGGGTAGGACAAGGGACATAGGGGCACTCACTGTGTGTGTTTGTTGAATGAACAAACACTTCGCCACACTGCCAAGGCCCACCAAGAGCCGTTCAGAACTCTCCAACTCTGGCCAGACTCACAGATGGGAGAGCCCAAAGGGACTCCAAGTTCATTACCCAGCACCTCCCCCCAGCCCCCACAAGACCGTCATTCTACAAGGAGAATGGTGATTACATGGAAGGAAGAAGTGCTTGCACAAGGACATGCAGCCTCAGGGAGGCAGAGCCCGGACTAGAGGCTGGACTCCTGCATCCGAGAACAGACCGGGGCTTCTAAGTGCGAGTGGCTTTTGGGAGACACTGTGCAGTCCCACAGCCATCCTGTGGCCTGTTAGGGCCAGTGTTATGAGAAAGCTAGCCAGGGCTTGTTTGCCTGACACCTTCACAGCCCTCCCCAAAGGCAAACCACCCGTCATTTCTGATGGGTGTCCTTGGCAGCAGCTAAAACAAATCCACCAAAGCAAAGAGAAGGAGGAGGAGGGCCAGCGTGCGGTGTTTGCCCCTGGTGAGGACCTGGGCATATTGAACTTGTCAGCTCGGCAGGCCCAGATACCATCTCGTTCCTGCTTGGCAGGGGCTTCTCGAACCATGTTTTCTTCCTTGGCAAAGTCCTGGAAGGAAGAGGAAGCGGGATGGTCCCCAGGGCAATGGGGAAGGTTGCCAGGTGCCTGCTCCCCACCCCAGCTGGCTCTTGCCCCTCTCTCCAGCCGCAGTGATGCCGCTCTGCTGAGAGTGGGTGGGATTAGACTTTGTCCTGCAGGATGGAGCACACATTCTTGAGATTTTGCCATTGGTCCATCTAGGTTTGGGGGCTGCAGAGTTGGGCTTTGATCTGGGAGTCTGTGTGTTAAATGTGATTATATGGCACTTTGTATGTGTCAGGGGCTGCTCTGAGCACTTTAAAAATATTGGCTCAGGTAAAGCACTGAACAGCTTTTACAGATGAGGAAACTGAGACAGAAAGAGGTAAAGAACTTGCCTTGGGTCACAGTGCAAGTGATGGCAGAGCCAGGATGCAGAGTCCACACTCTCAGCCATGATTCTAGGCTGCCTTTCTTCTGGGACAACCAGATTTTTAATGTTTTGACAAGTAACTTAACCAGCCTGGGTCTTAGTTCCTTCATCTGTAAAATGGGGATAATAATATTAGCCCTACATTAACCACTCGAATGGTAACTTTGAGAAATGTGACGGCTCCACAGATAGGAGAATGGCTCTTATCTGACCACATTCCCAGCTGAGGGTGATTCATCTCACTGCTTGTTTCCCAGAGGTCCATGGGCTCCAGCAGCAGTGGCCTTGTGGGACCAGTGATTTCCCAAGGAGAATGGCCCCCCTTTGCACATAGTGACCTTCCCACATTGACCCCCAAACCAAGCATATTGTCTACATGTTGTTTATGTGATATTTCTATTATGATGGTATTTATGTGATTCTTCTTGCTGTTAATGCCTTTGTTTATTAAAAAGCTCTTTTCAGTGAGTACCTCAAAAACCACATAGGGGAACCCGGCCTAGGCCCCCACAGCTCTGCTCGCCCAGATGCAATGCCTCCTTACCCTCCCTCCCACCCTTTGGAATCACAGCATGCCTAATCCCAGCCACCAGTTAACTTCCAGCTAAAGTTCTGACCTTTGTTCAGAAGATGCCTTATTCCACCCCCAACACTTCAGGCTGGGGGAACCCTCTGAGCGAAGGGAGTGGGGGAGGGCAGAGCCTGCCAAACTGCAGCTAGAGAGACCCTGAAGGGTTCCCCTCTGCCCTTCCCCAACCTGGCTCTTTCTTCTCCATTATCCAACATCATCCCCACACCAGAAAACAGGAATTTCCTAGGAGGGCCTTAACTTGCCATTAGAATTTTACATTCCCTGCTGGCCCTCAATACCTTCATTTTTCCCAATCAATGCAAGGAAAGGTGTGATGGTAGAAATGGGTGTAATCTGAACTTAGAAAATGTTACAAGTCTTCTCATCCAGTGTTGGACAGTGTTTGGTGTTCTTAAGAACATAGGTAATAGAATGGACTTTGACTAATGGTAGCAGCTCAACCCTGGTGGCCGCATCAGCCAATGAAGAGTGAGTAGTGTTTAATTCATTACAAGGAGGTTCATTACAAGGAAAATAAAACGATAAGCCCTTCCATGCACTGTACTTTACAAGGGCTTTCTTTTCCATATGAGATTTATCTTGATCCGCACAAAGATCCTATAAGGCAGGATTTGCCATCTGACAGACTGGAAAACTGGTGCCTAGATAGGGAAATAGCCAGTCTTAGAGAACAAGAGAGTGGAGCCCCATGGGGCTCCCCCTATTCTTGATTGCTGGGCATTTTGGTACTGAATCTATGGCCATGTCGATTAAGCATACGGGTTTTGCCAGTGTTCATTTGGGTGCTGATCTTAAACCTGGCTCCAACTTTGCTCTCATTTTCCTCTTGCCTCATTTTCTCCCTTATTTTTTATGTACATGTTACCTTGCACTGGAGGTACATTTGTAAGGTGGCTCAAATCCTTCTGGAACAAGATGGATTATAAATGCACTTCCCAAATAGGATATCATTGTTCATCATTTCATAAGGTCTCCTGCAGAGGGAATGTTTGCAGATTAGCCAGTAGCTTCTTTAGGAACCTTGGATGAATCCTGTTTCCTTAGGGTTAAGTGAGTCTGTAGGGGCTCTGAGCCTTGCAGTTCTGACAGTTTGAGTATGTTTCTATTTCCAACCTTGTTAGAGTCACACAGTTCAATTTGAGAAAAAGTAAGATCTAAAAATCTATTTTTTGTACAGCCTGTTTGCCCCACACAAGCGGTCCTCACCCTGGGCAGGGGAACCAAACAGGGGACCTAGGCAGCGCCCCTTTCCCCCACCGAGTTGACCACACCACACAAATGTTACAGCATCAAGAAGGAAATAATTTAAAATCTCAAAGACCTAAATCCCATATAACATAACAGAGAATGATTAGAAGTACAGAGAAACCTCACTTACTTGGTTACCTCCTCTATCTGGAATATAGCTAAGAACCTGAGAGGGAAAATAAAACAATTTTGAACCAAAAAAAGTCACTGGATACATGTTCTAACACTCATTACCTGGGGCCTGGGTCCCTTGGGGCCTATTTGCTCTTGTTTTATGCACAACTCTAACATACTTGTTTTTCTAGTTTCAAACCTACGTGGGACCAGATGGAGCAAATGGGAATATAGGGTAAAAAATGCTGATAAAAACTCAGTTTTGTATCAGCTCTGTCCACATTGGGTAGCCGTGGGAGGCAGCAACGGCTGATGTCTGGCACAGTCAGGGGAGGGCTTCTGCAATTTGCTGTTATGTAAGCCTCTTCAGATTGTTTAAGCAATTCCCACGAAGGGACTAGGATCTGAGCATTTAGCAGTGACACCATGGCTCAGAGGGTGTTTTTCTTAATCTGAGTACACAGATACCAGCCAGAGGCATCTGCAGGTAAGGCTTGAAATGAGGAGCTGAGGAGCTTAGTAGGGGATGGGGCAAGTGCATCACAGAGAAATGCTCACCATAGAATGAGCCAGTGAGGAAAACAGAGTAAACGAAAACCTGCATTTATAATAGAATCCTAAGCACATCAAGTTTTCCTCAACGCATGTGTATTACTTTCAAGATAAAAAAACATAGTTTCATTTTCTGAAATGAAAGGAAAATACCCAAGAGGACTGTGCAGTCAGGAAAGCAAACCCTCTAAGACCTGAACAGGGTGGATTTTAGAGACCACCATGGAAGAAAGGCAGCTGTGGGGTCAGCCTAGCTTCTGGGACATGGCGTTAGCCGCAGTCTCCTACGGGGAGACTGTGCTCAGCCCTCGTTCTGTCCCAGAGAACAGACCGAGGACTTCAAGTGCAGGGCTTGCCACTCCCTGCAGGGACCATTTCCCTTGCCTGAGTTTCCCTAAGGCTCACTGGGTCATTTGTGAGGGCCTCCTCTCAACCCTTCCAGGGCCTGGGAGCCAATCCAGGCCGTTTCTTCCTGCCTCTACCGACCTGCTGGCTGTTCAGATGGACTTCTGACCTCCGATGCCTTCTTGTTAGGAGCCCAGGTGACAGGGCTGCACGTCTGCCATTGTGCCTGGTGCTGACCCCTACTTGCTTACTTGGAATACTGCTGGCACATTCTGCCACAAGGCCTCTCAGATGCTGTGACCAGCTTGGTCTCTGGACTTGACAAGAGTTGCACATCCTCCCCTTTGCATTTTCCCTCCATGCATTGCTCCATGACCCTGAGCCACAGCCGTGACCCTGTCTACCCCAACCTTCCTAGCCCTGTCCTTGGGGCTGGCTATCTATGCCTTCCAGGCTTAAGGCTTCCAGAATCAAGGTCAAAAGCTCAGACAGGGGAGGGGCTAAAGCGACCACTGATTTTAATTGAAGGAGCATGGTCCCACCTTCACTTGAACTTTAAAAGACCATGTTAGTCTCTGGCCTCAGAGATTAGAGCCAAATTTCAAAAAGACATGGATCATACCACTGGTTGTATCCTCAAGTGAGGGACTCAGGATGGACTGATTCACAGTGCTGTGGCCAGTGGCTAGTGCCCCTTTTGCACAGAGCTTTTGAAATTGTAGCTCTAGATTTGGATAATGCATCATCTTGGTGCTGCCGAGTGCAGAGCCCAAGCTACACTGTGTTCCCCTCCTCTCTTCCTTCCTTCCTTCCCTTCCTCCTTCCTTCCTAACTTTCTTCTTTCCCTCTGCCCATGGCAGTGAACCTGCTGGGCCTTTCCTATGCTCCAACCATCATGTGGGCCCCAACAAGGAAGCCAGACCCTGAACCGCCTTGTCCTGTGTCACCCGTCACAAGTCAGAGAAGCAGAAAGACCATGGGTGCAGTTCCTCCACTTATTAGTTGACCTCAGGCAGGTTATCTAAACCTCCTTAGACCTCAGCACCCCATCTGTAAAATGGACAGGCTAATACTTACCTTGGAGGCTTATTGTAAGGATGAAATTAAGAAAATGACCTCTTATGTGTTGCCTGATTCATATTGGATGTTCAATAAATGGGAGGTATTACTATAACTACTACCACTATTACTATCTTTTTAGTACTATTAATAAGTGTAGACAATCAGCCTGGATAATTTCAAATATATTCACTAAACTATCTCTTCAAAGGCAAAGAGAACAGTAGGGGTGAGTTAGTCTGGGTCCAGCCCCTCCGTGGAAGCAGAGACGGGACTAATTACTGATGACATGACATAGCTGGTCTCTAAGGCTGCATCCAGCCCCAGCTCCAGGACACAGCCTGCCTGGTTTCTGGTACCTGCTGTTCCACTTAAGCTGTTTGCTTTGAGACCAGTGTCTTCAGATCCCTGGGCCTCCATCTCCTCTTATGTGGGATGTATGTGCTGCGCAAACCACCAGGGCTGCTGAGAAGTAAACAACGTGATACTTGTAAAGCATTTAGGACAGAGCCCGACACCCACTAAGTACTCCAGAAAGGCCTGCCATAATTATTTTCAAGTGTGTGTCCCATCTTACGTAAGAGATGGCTCTGGAAAAGTTGTGAAACCCAATCCCATTTTCCCACTAACTGACTTTGGCATGTGAGAAGGCTTATCTTTGCCTCCAATCACCCTTGGAAGGCAGTGCCTCTGAACACCTTGGCACCAGGGTTCCCATCTCTTCCGGCTCTGCCAGCTCCCTATCACACACGAAAAGAGGAAGACTGAGGTGGCACGAATAATGATGCCTTACTGAACCTAGTTGCTAAGTGTAGATTTGTTCTAACTAACTATTTATCATCTACCTGTCTAAGAAGACCATGATTTCCTCTCTTCATATATATATGTGTGTGTATATGTATGTATATATATATATATAAAACTCATGGGTAAAAATATATATATAATTCATATAACAAAGTTTATGTATCTAGTTGACTTCTACATTGCACCTGAATTTTATTTTTTGAACTTTCAAGTGGTTGTGAACTTTTTTGATCTGATGGACACTGTGGGCTGCTTTCTCGGAAAGACAAGCAGGCCCACATACTCACACAGTTCTGCATGCTGGTTAGCTTGGGTTCGAAGGATAAGGATCCACTGGAGCCCATGGACACACCCTATTAAGGACCCCCACTGCAGGCAGAGCCCAGCCTTCCTATGAAGCCACCTGTGTCCCACAGCAGCAGATGGCACTCAAGGGCACCCCATATTTGGACTCCTTACTCTGGCATGCCGGTCCCCAACTCCTTCCCAATGGATCTCTCCTCAGGAGCACCCACTGCTCTAACGTCTATCTGGCCTTTGTCCCTCCCCTGGCCTAGCGCCTCGCCTTTGTCCCACTGCCTCCCTACCTACTTATCTACATCTAACCCACAGTTCAAGTATGTAATGACCTCCTCTAAGTGATCAGAAAAGGGTTCACTCAGTATGTGGAGCTTGAGCAGAGAGAGGAGAGGCCCCAATTTTACAGGCAGAGAAACAAGGAAAAGTCCTGAAATGTGAGCTCCTCGTGCAGCTGAAGTCAGAGCTGACAGGGAGAGTGATATGCCACCCTTGATTTTCCTGCCTATCTAGATAGAGACAGAGGAAGTTGGCAGGGCAATATACCCTGGCCTGGGTATAAGAGATTCCTGGGTTCTTGCCCCAGCTCTGTCACTGACTGAGTGTCTAACTTCAGACAGGTCATACGGCACTTCAACAATCCAGCCTCAAATTCCTCATCTTTACAATAAGGGATGGAAATGTTGGCAGCGCTGCAGTGAAGTTGACACTCCGGAACATTGCAGGTATCGGCCCAAATATGCCACCTTTTTAAAAAATGTAAATTAGCACCATATGTTAGGAGCCCTGAAAATGTTCATACCCCTTTCATCCTTCTTCAGAGACTCTAAGTTAAGGCAGTAATCCAAAATATGGGGGAAGTATGCTTAGGGATGTTCATTCCAACATTACCCATGATATAGAAAAGCCCCAAGTCCAAGAGTAGAGAATGATTAGGTGTGTTGTGGCATATCCCCTCGGTGGCATTCTATGCAGCTATTAAAAATGGTTGATGAAGAGAACATGCTTAAGGTGCAGTCCAGCAGGTGGGAGAACTTCTCATGCTCCCCAACCCCAGTTCACACCTGAAGGTACCCAGGTCAGCGGCAGTGGCTCTTCAAAGCTCTAACTCTCAACCAAGGGCCACCAGCCAGCAAGACCAGACCAACCAATTACCGAGCACCACTGCTTTGGCCACATAAGCATGTGGAGTTTGTGACAGTGAAGATTTAGGACTCAGATTCTGCTTCAGTGGGCCTGAGGTAGGCTCAAGACTGCATTGTAACCATTTGCCCAGAGACTCTAGAAGAGGATCAGAAACACATGTTCTCAGAAGCATTACCAGGCTCCCACCTCTGCTTCCCTCCCTCTCAGACAGCACCTCTTCTCTTCATCAATGAAATATGGTAAAGTCTTTATGAAGGACTTCAAAATTGCATTTGTCCTAGAACTCACTGCTAGGCGAACCTGCTAACTATGCCCGACAAATGGCTATTTAATCTCTGCTTTGAGGTGTGCCAAAGAGCAGCTACCGCCTCAAGCAAGGGCTTGGTCTAATGCTTTACCCCTGCCATGATTAATAGGTCTTACCCTCTGTCTTGCTCTGGTTTCTCCTACTCTATTCAAAGTCCAGAAATACTCTGAGCTACCTTGTACAGTCCCCAGGATTAAAAGTGACTTTCAGAAAGGGTCAGTTCAAATTCTGAGTTCAAATCCTGACTCTGAGCTGCCATTCTGTGAACAGGGAATAATAATGCACTGACTTCATAGACTAATAATAATGACTTCTATAATGAATAATAACTGACTTCATAGGGAAAAATAATGCACTGACTTCTTCACAGAAGAAGCAACACATGCAAAGCTCTTAGAACAAGACTTGTGGCTATTATATTTGGGATTATTTTCCTGTCCTTGAGGGTTAAGAGCAAGTCTGTTCTTTGAAGTTGTCCCTGTAGGAGGCCAAGGCCCTTGTTTTGATCTCCACAGTGACCATTCAGTTCTGCTCTGTTGCCCCATCCATTCTACATCCTAACCTTGACCTTATGGAGAATGCTGGCTTCAATGAGAAGCTACCTGCCACTCTCACAGTATGGTGAAGGTCACTGTGCCAACACTTTAGCCTGGCTGGCTTGTCTGGGCCTGGGGAAGGACAGTGGGCTGTCCTAGTTGGCAATGGCATGCTGATCAGCATCACAGGGGAGGCCACCTCCGCCTGAGCACACTGGAGTCAGAGAAGACGCTCTTCTCGGAGGGGGGTGGGGCGGCGGGGTCAGCCCTGTGTGCTGCCTCATCTAACAGAGAAGCTGCCAGTGCAACCCCTTCCCCATCTAGCACTCAGCCTTCCCCCCAGGGGCCAGCCTACTCACATCAGCACAACTGCTTACATGCACACCCACAGCCCTACCCTTCTCTTCCCTACCCCTGTCACTACCCTGCCTCTTCCTGACAGACACTAGCAATGGGACAAGTGGGCACCCAGGGAGTGCTTGTTATGCCCAAAGGGCACCAACAACCTGGTTGGGGCCTGGAGCCCTCACACATTTGCAGGGACCCAGGAGGGACAGGCCAACTTTCACTATGTTTATCAAAGGGACCCTGGGTCAGGCCAGAGTCTGCAGCTAGCATGTCCTGGACCTCAGCTCTCCAGGCTGTCTAGAACCAGAGGGTCCTTCCTGTCTTGTAGGTGGCATCAGGCAACCTGGGTGTTTGTCTAGGTTGAGGGTGAAGGTGCTCTGTTTTTCAGTTTTCTGTGTCTAAATACCCACCTTTCAAAAAAGGATCTCTAGAAGCATGGAGGTCAACCCTCCCCTTGCTTTGTAGGCGAGACAAGGTGACTGTGCCAGGGATGCGGGGCCTGGAGCCAGGCGGCTGATCAGTCACCACAGCTCTGCCTCCACCCCCAGTGTGACCTGGGGCGAGTCTCCTCCTGCCCTCATCCCCATTTCCTCACTCTAGATGGGAGCCGTAATCCCTGCCCTCCTGTCCCTCAGGGCGGGGCCCAATGAGGCAAGAGGCTGCTGGAGGGGACAAAGTGGTTTCCCTGAGACAGGGGCCAAGGAACAGGGAGGGCCTTGCCCACCTGACTTCACAGCGATGGTATCTGGTTGTTGTCTGTCTCCTACTCGAGGGTTGGCTCCCTGAGGATGGGGAGGCATTGATGTGCTCCCCATGATAGCCAGCTGGAGTGGTGGGGACCGCAAGAGAGGCAGTCAGTGCAGGCAGGGAAAGGGGGCAGGAGGGGAGAGAGGGGGAGAGGGAGGAGGGAGACTGCCTCCTCTGTACGGCGGTGCCACCCCCTTTCCCCTTGGCCAGGTCCTGGTCCAGTCCTCCGCCTCCCCTAGACTCCCAGCCTGCTTTGGGGTGATAGGTCAGTCCCCTAGAGCCCCAGCCAGGCTTAGCTGAAGCTCTGGGCACCCTCTACTCCTCTGGTTCTGTGGGTGCCTGCCTACATCACCTGATACAGTCTGGGAGGAGGGTAAGGCCCGGCAGCCCTGGGGCCCTCTGACTATGAGAGAGGGCTGTGACCCTGCTCACCCCCCATCTGTCATGCAGCTAGCCAGTCTCCTGGCCCTTGGCTGCTCCCCAGCCAGGCTGGGTGCTTTCTCCTTACTTCCCCCGGAGAGAACAAATCTGGGGCCCTGTGCTTAGCCAGCACCTCCCTTGGAGGCCCTGCCCAAGGTCAGGACAAGCCCCAGCTGGTCTCCCAGTGCACCTGAGAAGTGGGAGGCAGGCTCCAAGTACCAGGGCCTCCCCTCTGGGCCTCGCCCTCACCTTCCAGCTCCCACAGGAAGGGGCAGCCAAAGGCCAGCCAGCCACAGGACTCGGCTTCTCCGGATCACCTCTATGTGCTTCAAGAAGTGGAGGAGTTTGGTCAGTTTGGCAAACTGCCAGCGAGTTCCCAATGACCAGATCTGCCCCCCTGAAACACAGTGGCAGAAATGTGGATAGCACTGGCAACTAACCCATTTGGATAGCCTTTGTGACCATAAGAAGGGCTGTTAACACATGGCTTAGATTCAACTTGAGGCTCCTTCTCTGTTCTCAATGCTAAACAGAGATGAATCATTCCAAATTGGCATTGTAGTAAGTTTCAGTGAAATCTGATCTGTGGATCAAAGTGACAGAGCCCCATGATTACAATGAAGTCCCCTGTGATCATAGTACAAACAGGGGACTTCAGAATAGCGAGGGCTTGGTCTGCTCAGACGGGAAACTGGAGGGCCCCGAAGGAAGAGGCTGGCAGGCCCTGAGGTGCCACCTTTTCCTCTTGCTCCAGCCAGTTGAGTTTTCTCTGTTTTCCTCAAAATTTAATTGAACATTTCTTGAGCACCTAAGAAGTGCAAAGTGGAATCTCAGGTGAAATCAGTGTTGAATGCAGTGCGGACTGTTCCCCCTGGTGAGTCAGGAAGCGGGAGACACTGAGACTGAGCTTAACTGTCTACACTGCTGAGATGTTACCAATATTAACCCATATCCTGTGGTGAGATTATGAGGGACTTCCTCCCCTGTTCCACAAATTTCCTCTAATATGGAAGAATTTCATATATGTTTTTCAGATATATTTCACATATATTAATATTCTCTTAAAGTTATATATCCATATACATGTACATCTTTAAAAATTATTAATCTCACTTGAGATTCATACCCTTGATTTCAAAGGTCTCCATTCTGCCACCCACTCACTTTTTAATCTGGGTTTCAGTTTCCTCATCTTTGGAAGAGAGAATCCAATTCTCTTTCTGGTCTGCTGTCCAGGGCTGTTGGGAAGGCCAAGCAGGATAACAAGGCTTAGAAAGCCGCAGGAGAAAGCACTACAGGCATGGAAGCTGACATCACCGAGGCCTGGTGCTTGACCTGTGTGCTAGGGCATGTGGCAGTTGGGGTGGAAATCTCAAAAAAAAAATCAGCCCTTACAGGGGGCTGGTTCTCTCCAGGGTAGTAACTGCTTTCTCTGGGCAAGTCTTCACGCTTGCATGGCAGCATGTGCTTTGGGGCTGGTGTCTGGTCACAGTCCTGTGAATGCCTCTAACCCACACAAGCTGATGTATCTAAAAAGTCAGCAGGACTGACAACAGAAGCAAGGGCTTTCGAAGCCATGTCAGGTGCATTAGTGCCAGGATTCTCTTCTTGTTTATGCACGGGCCTCCATTAGTTCTCAGGGAATGGAGGCCAACCTGACTGCAATGCATCAGACCCCAGTCCCCATCTGATCCATCATCCCCACTTGCGGAGGATGAGGCTGAGGGTTTGGGGGTTGGGGGTGGTGGTGACATCCCTAAGGGCACACAGTTTGTCAGTGGCAGAGCCAGGACTAGATCCATGCTTCCTGTCTCCCGGATCTGGGGTTCTTTCAACAAAACCTTTGTCCCCCATATATTTGCCAGGGGCTTTACCTGTAGCAGGTACACACAGTAAAAAAGATGCACAGGGCCCCCGCCCACAAGCAGCCTCTATTCTAGTGAGAAGGACAGTCAAAAAATAATTCAACATAATCATGCAGTAAAATAAAAGTTTGCAAGTGGCAAAAGTGCTTTGACCAAGGGTCTGGAATAGATAATGGGCAGGGAGAGGTTCCTAAGTTATATGTAGGGTCAAGGAAGGCCTCTCTGAGGAGGTAACAATTCTGGAAGACCTGATGTAGGTGGAGAGCATGTCAGGCCAAGGAATCCATACATGCAAAGTCCCACAAATGGAAGGAAAAGGAACTCGGCAGGTCTGCCTGTCACTGGAGGACGGGGGCAGGAGGCAGGAGGCAGGGGAGTTTTAGGAAAGCAGGGGTATTTCAATGCCACGTGGGCCATGGTGAACAGTTTGGGTTGCATGTTAAGAGTCTGTGACATGATCACATGCACAATTTAAGAAGATTGCTTGGACAGCTGTGTGGTGTGAGGCTGAAGCATCAGGACAGGATGGGAGCAGGGAGACTAGATAAGGGTCCCTGCAGAAGTCAAGGTGAGGGGGTGGTGGCTCAGCCTAGGGCAGAGGTGGAGGAGGTTGCAGGGAGAAGGTGGATTCAGATCTGTTTTGGCGATAGTCTTGCAGATGGATGGGTTGGCAGGGGTGGGGCATGGGATGGGAAGGAGAAGGAGGCAGGAAGGGTGACTCTGAGTTTCCAACCTGAATAACACTCAACCCCAGGGCTGTGTGCATTCTTTGGGGAAGACTTGCTGCAGCGCTTTACCGAAGTCCAACTTCCATCTCAGCCTTCTCCTGGCTAATAATAGCCTTTTGGTTCAGGAGGGGTCATTATCCCTCTTCAGCAGGTGGAGAAACTAAAACACACATCAGTAAAGCAAACTGCTTTTTAGAGATTGTAGGTTGTGCACACAAAATCTCAATTGCACACACAATTGTAGGAACTAGACAAAGAGCCAGAGCTGAACAGGGGGGTTTGGGCAGGGAGGGGTGTCCTTTGGGCACCAGTTCTAAAGACCCAGGTGATTTATCAAGCTGTGTGACCTTGGACAAGTGATAAGACCTCTCTGAGCCTCATCAATAAAATGGTGAAATAAAAGAATCTACCCCATGGTGTTGTGCCAGGATTAAGTGAAGGGGTGAACCCTCAATAGATACTACTTATTACTGTTTCTAGATCACATGGCTCATCTCTATAGCCACCTTTCTATACATGTGCATACAGACATTCTGTATGTGTGTGCACGCTAGTACAGAAACCATCTGTGTCCTACCTCACAGCTGATGACCAGGTGCTACTAAAGTTTCAGGCTAAGACAATAGCAGATCTGCTCATGGTGCTTCTGTTTAGTCTCTGAGCCATGCCTGGTGGTTGAAGTAGGAGCTTTCATCCTCCCTGGAATGAGCGAGTTGTGGGTTTGGAGGCAGATGTGGAAAGCAAAGCGCCTGTAAGCCCGAGTATTTCCAAGGGCTCTGACGGACCTGCCCCATGAAGGGGGATGGGGAGGGGCGAGGAGGGAGAAGAAGAGGGTGAGTAAGAGGGAGGGGACCACAGAAGGCCTGGGAAGGAACCACATCCCAAAAGGAAATGCACAAGAACAGATCTGGAGTCTGGCCTGCCCAGAGCCCCTCCTGTGGGTGGCGTTTGGAGCTTCCCTGTCCCCCTTGTCCCACCCCACCCTTCTGAGGCTCCTTTATGTTCCTGTTCCCAGGAGGCACCTGGCATGGGGCTGAGAACTGGGAGGCAAGGCTGTAGGGGCAGTGGGGCAGGGCTCGCCCCTTTTTGCCTGGAGCCATTCTGAAGGGTGTGTCCCAACAGGGCACACACAGACAGAGATTAAGGGGGAGGAAGGAATGACATTCACTGTCCACTGTGGGACCCAGCCGGTGGGCTGGACAGTGGCCAGCTCTCCCACCCCCCACCCCCCCAGGCTCTTGGCTGCAGTATTACCAGCCCTGGCACCACCCTCTGGCCTGTTCAGACACTCCTTCAGGTCCAGGGGCTGGAGCCCTACTAGGAGGGGCTGCCTGGGGGCAGGCTGGGCTGGGTGCCACAACTCTCCCCCACCTCCACAGCCTCCCTCCGCCATCTCCTCTGCCCACATCCAGCTCCAGCTGGGTTTGAAAGAGGTGCTGCAATCCTCCTTCCCTTCAACTCAGGCCCTGCTGCCCTGCCCTCTCTCCTTTCAGCAGGAAGCTGCATCCATAAACTGGTTTCTCCCCGTATGCTCCAACCTGATGTTCTGTCCACTGGAAGAACCATCTACACCAGGCCAGCTGCCCCCTCCTCCAGCCTTCAGTCCCCACCTGACATGTCCTCCTGCTCATGGCAGCGCAAACTTCCAGCCTGCCCAGCCCACCTCCTGAAGCACTGCACCCACCTCACCTCACCCGACCTTCACCCAGGCTGTTGAAGAAAACCCCTTATGGGTGCACAACAAACACTTCTGGACTGATACTGATTCCATCCAGGTCCTGTGCTGGCAACTTTCCCTACTAGGTCTGGGAGTGGAGTGTGGACTTATGCTTGATTGGATATTTAATTAGTGACTTTGTGGACAAAGAGATTTGACTTTTCATTCTTTGGTTTTGGTGTTCCGGGAGTACATGGATTTTGATAAAAAGCTATGGAGTCATCCAATCTTGGAAGCTGTCCACCTGCCCTGATTAAGTGGCCCTCCTCCTGACCTTCAGTGCCTGGTTCCCAGATTTCGCACCCCCTCCCCATCCCACTCCTCTCCTCCCCACCCCACCCCACCCTGGCTTGGAGCCTCAGGAGGGGCTGGCTCATCCAGCCCCTTGTGGAGACTCCTGCACCCCTGCCCATGGGTATATACAATTTTAGAACCACGGGGAGAGACCTTTTCTGTCTTTCTGGAGTAATTTTGCCTGCTTGGTGCAGGCTTTCTGCAGTGTGTACACCACGAAGGAATGAATCACTAACGTGGGATTTCAGGCAGGGGGGCACCTGTTGGAGGAGAAACTTCAGTCTGAACTATCTTCCTGGGGTTTAGCAAATCCCAGCCCCATTCTTGGCCTTCATGGACTAATGGACCTTGGGATTTGCCTTTGGGGTGCTTTAAGGTTCGTGGCCTGCCCCTGGAGGAGTGCCAGAGGCCTCTCACCATCTCATTTCTTTGTGCTGATTTTCCATGGTGGACTGGGCAGCTGATCCCCAGGGAAGGACTTCTCCAGACCTTTCCTCATTTCTAAGAAGAGCCAGCCTAGGTACCAAGGAGTTAATAATGGCTTCCCCCAGGTGAAGGACAGTTCCAGAGGAAAGAGGGCTGACAGCGGCCTAAGACCCCCAGCTGGCACTTTTCAAAAAAAGGGTGTGGTGTGTGGCTTTAAGGAACAGCCTGGGAGAGGGTGCTCTGGCCACGCCTCTCTGTGATTGGTGGTTGGCCCACCCCAAATGTTGGATTTCTGGTTGACATTTCTGAGTCAGTCTTAGAAGGGAGGCGAAGCAAAGGAGCACCTGGATGATCTGTGTGCTTGCTGTGGGCGCTGAGTGGCAGTGGGTGCCCCCACCCCAGGCCTCAGGACTCCACCGCGGTAAAGCCCAGCTGGGCCACCCGGTGGAGGGAGCCAAAGTTCTGGGCTTCCCTCCTGCACTTCCCTTTTTTTTATTTGCCACTTGAATGCTTGCAATGTTCCATTTGGTTAAGTTACACTCACGACCCTTTAAGGAGAAAACATGTAATTCTAGCAATTTTATTGGGCTCAGGTTTCAGGCAAATGGAAATAAAATTGCCTCTAAAAATAAAAGATATGCAGAATTGAATAAAACAATAATAATAAAAAGCGCCCCTGATTTGAGATAAGTGGTAAGGCATTTTGGGAACTATTAGAGAAAATAAATAAATAAACCGAGACCCAGGAGCAAAGCGGGGAGAATTCTCCACCACCACCCTTGCTTTCATTTCTGCTTTTACCTTTACGAAAGTGCTTGATTTGCTTGTTTTAAGGTGAGGTATAAAGCGCAATTGCTGAAATTGGTCGTTGCCCCGCGCTTAACAGTACAGGTGGACGAAAGGGGCTGCCTGCCAAATACTTCTGGTTGCAGGGAGGGGTGGGAGTGCTCTCCCAAAACCACTCCTGGAATGGCTTAACTCGCCCAGCACGAATCAATGACAACCTCCCGCCCGCTGCGGCAGGCTCCCCTGAGCAGCGCTGCCGCGTGGATTCCCAGCCCGGGACCCTGGAGGCGCTCAGGACACGGCGCGGGCACGAGAGCGGCGTCCCCGGGGCGGCCAGGTGGGTCTGCGGCGGCCTGGCCGGAGCGGGCAGTGATCGGGGCTCCGGGAAGCGAGGCGGCCGGGCAGTGGAGAGGGGGTGGGGAGGAAGCCCTGCCCGGCGTCGGGGAGAGCCTGCGGGGCCGGCTGCGTCCCCACCCCGGGCACTGCAGGCTTTCGTGCTTCGCGCAGCGAGGACCCTCTGGCCCGGGGCGGCGGCTCCGACTGGCGCTCGCCGGGAGTGAGTGGCGGCGTCTGCAAGAAATTTCAAACCCGCGCTTGGGCTGCAGCCGAGCGTGCCGGGGAAACCCGGCCCGGAGCCCCTGAGCTCGTGGAGAGGCGCGCGCCGCTGCCACTCAGCGAAATGCAGGGAAGAATTGGAACTCTGCATGAAGCGACTCTCCTCGGTTTCTCATTGCCCTCGGCCGGCGGCTTTTAGGGACCGGGGAGAGGGGACGGCGAAGAGTGTGAAGGGCACCCTGGAAGGTAGTGGCGGATATAGGTTGTTAGTTTAAATTCCGTCCCTGGAAAAATTTGGTCCTTCCCAGTGTCAGAAGCAAAACGTGGGGGGAGGGAGGCGACAAAAGCCTTGGCAACTCCTGGCAGAAGTCAAGGTCCGGACGGGAAGAGAAATTAAAGGGGGGATTGACAGAAGTCGCTCGGCAAGGCGGAGGGACACCCGCGGCGGTCCCGGGCTTGAGCCGCGGCCTGAGCTGGGTGGGTGGGAGACCTTACCCTGCGCTCCAGCCCTGGAGGGGATAACAACTCCCTCCCAGGGGCCAAGGCCAAAGGGGGTCTCAGAGCTCCGGAGACGGCCTGGTGGGGTGGGACAGCGACCAGATGCGTGTACCCCCACCCTCCCGGCCCCCTGCTGCGTCGCCCCCCGCCAGAGCACCTAGTTCTCTGCAGGTGGGCGCAGAGGCCGAGGGGGTGGCCTGGGAGGGACCCTCACCCGTGCCCGCGCTGATCCCCGAGTGGCGGTGCAGGTTCAGCCCGCCGGTGGTGAGGGCTCCGGGGGCCTCCGGTTCGATTGTCCCAGTTTCTGGCTTCTGGTGTCCTGGCTGTGGGTGGGCAGGGGATAGCTGCCCTCTTTCTTTTAACCCCTGGTACTGGGCTTTGCACAGGAGGAAGCCCCATTCTTGAGATTCATTGGCAGACTGGTAGCTTACCCGGTCCAGTCCTCCTAAACACAGAATTTTGGAATTGTAAAGGAAGTGCTTTGAACAATCAGGCAGTTTTCACCAGGTTCAATAGAAGATTTTGTGAAAGGGGAGTGGTAGGAAGGGCGAAGGCCTTGCAAGTTCAAGTTTCAGCTCCACTCCTTCACCCAGTTAAGTCCTGGGGATTAGAAGGGGTCAGGAACCTCCTCTGGATAGAGATCCAGGAAAGGAACATAGCCTAGTTGCTACCCACTCCCCTTGTGGTTCAACCTGAACTGAGAGAGAAAAGAAACCTACCGTCCCCAGAAGGACTTGCTTCAGCCTGGGCTCTCTCTCCAGGCTGGGTGTTAGTACTCATTTCTGAGCTCTCCCAAATTACCGCACTAAAGACACACAAGGGCAGCCACCACTGTCCTCATCAGCCCCAGTTCATAGGTGAGGTGCTGAAGCCCAGGAGTCCAGGTGAGTCCAGAGCCCTTGACCCAGAACCACTGGACACCAAGGCCACACAGTCCCTGAGGCCACCTGCTTGGGTTCCAGAATTTCATGAAATTGGTAGATTTGGATCCCACCTTCTGAGCCCTGCCAGGTGAGGCAGAGCAGGACTCAGGCCTGAACCACCACCCAGAGGCATCCAGCATAGACAGATGAGGTGTGCACAGAATAAGCAAAACCTAGGTAGCAAGTAGGATGTCCATGACAAGACTGCTGGGAGAGCCAAGGAAGGCTACAGACAGGAAATGGAATTGGGGCAGGACCTTGAAGGAGGAAGGCCAAAATAGCAAAGGCCTGGAGGTCGCAGAACTTTAGGCATATCCTGCGGAGCCAGTGCTGGGAGATAATCCAAAGAGAGGAAAGATACGGGACGTACAGAGATATCTACCGTGTGCCAGGCACGGTGCTTGGCAGAGTGTCTCCTCTAACTTACACAACCTGTCAGGTATGAATCACTAGCCCCCCTTTGAGGATGAAGAAACTGAGTCTCAAAAGAGTTAAATATGCTGCCCAGCTTCTTAGCGACAGAGCCAGGAGTCGAAGCTGCCCATTATACTACATATATCTTTCAGAATCTTACGTTTGATTAGGGAGACAGGAATAACCCTGGTATAATTATAGTACAACACACAATAGTGTGTGTCACACACAATATTAGCCTTTTGAACTTCAGTTTCTTTCCATTCAGTCAATCAATAATTTGTTCAATAAATACAATAACAATGATTGTATTTTCTAATGTGTGATTCCAGACACTCTGCTAAAGTGCAGGGCATTCATCAGTAAGTGAAGTCTGACCTGGTCCTTGGCCATGGGGAATAGTAACAGTAATGGTCTATCCTTCAACGGGTACTGAGTGGATGAAATGAGGCAGTATGTGGAAAGTGCTACAGAAGCACAGCCCTGTGGAAGGAGAAGCAGCAGGAGGCCTGGATGAGAAGAAGGGGTGGGAAGCTGGACTCATTCTGACTCATCCCAGACTCAAGGGGGCACTGTGGAGTGCACACAGTGCCCAGGTAGCTGTTTGAGTCAGTGCTGTTCAGATTATTGGTTTATGATTGCGGGTTTCACGATGAACCTTTGGTTTTGGCACATCCCAGCTAGAGATGACAAGAGCCCCATGCAGCCTCCGAGAGGTCTGGCCCCTCTCTGGAAGCAGGGCCAACCAGACTGAGAACTGCCCCAGACATCACCCTTCTGATGCATCACGTTGTCACCCAGTGGCCGGGATAGCATTTTGCATACTTGCAGGGTTGGAGCTGCAGCTCCAAGCCCACATCCTGCTGCTGGGGAAGCTTGTCTGTGCTCACAGGACTTGGTAGCAAAGCCAGGACTAGAACCTAGGTCTGGTGGCCATCCATAGTTCTCAGAGCAGCTCACACCAGCCTGCTGGGGCATTTCAGGGCTCAACTGCTCTGTGGCTTATATCTCCACTTATAATACCATTTCCCCATGCTCCTGTCCATCTCCGTTTTAGCTGACCTGGCAAGTCTGTCCTAATAAAATAGTGTTAGATAGATCTTTGAGACAGAGCAGCCATAAATATTCTGGGACATTTGGTCTATTAACATTCCTTTCATCTTGAATAGTATAATAGGTATAAGATACCTACCTCTAAAATTAACTATCACTTTTGTGAGGAAGGTGAACTGATAAATCTTGCCTTGAAGGTAAAACCATCTGAGTGATGCTCTGGGCCTTCCTTCTTCAGAAATGGTACCAACTCTTCTGGGGAGGACACTTTTTCCTTCTTCCTCTTTTTTTTTTTTTTTTTTAAATATCTCTTGGGTTTGAGGTCACAAGATCATATTACATTCTGTTTTGATGCTATGGTGCCAGAATAAAGGCAATCTCCTTCTAATATGGAGATGATCAGCCTGCTATCTCCCAACTGGCTAGCCTGTGTTTGCAGCAATTGCACAGGGCTATCATTGCGTGGGGATGTTTGTTTGCTCAGCCCTTGCTCAGCCATGCAGCACTGCAGGTTGGGCCAGGGAGAGAGCTATTCAGTTTCTTTTCCTTTGGCTGGGAACTGTGGAGATGAATAGAGGGAGGAGAATCTGGGGTTGAGAGATTGTTGCCAAGAGCAATTTGGAGTCTCCTTCGTATTAGTCAGAGATTGTTTTTCCCTTCTGAAGCTGCCTGTCTCATGGTAACTTCTACGAAGGACTTTTTTTTTTCCATCTGTGTGTGTTTGTGTGTGTGTGTGTACACACACACACATGCACTTGTTAGGCTTTGTTTTGATTTTGAACTTACTGGACTTCTTGTGACTTTGCGGGAAGAAAAAGTAGCTTAGGGAAAGGGGTGATGAAATGGGCCCTTTATAGAATACATTCTGCATGTCATTGCTTAATAAATTTGAATACTGTTAGACCCTGAGGTACCACTGATGGAGAGAGATGAGTAATTTCTTTGAAGGGAGAGTTTATCTTCAGTGGATGACTTTCAAAATTGCAGCGTAATTTAACTTTCCCTCTGTATATCTCGAATCGTGTTTAGGAAAAGAGGTATATATGCTCTCTTCTGCTCTGCTCCCATTTGTTCCATTTGGGAGGCTCCCTCCATCAGGGCCTTGTTTGGAAGGGAACCAGCGTGCAGGGGCCCCCTTCCCTCTCCTCCTCACTCCTGCACCCCTCCCCTCGTGCACTAGGCCAGCCCATGAGAAGGGATCTTCCTCTGTGGGTTAAGAGCTCTTCCCCAGTGGCGGCCCCTGGCTTGCGTCTGAAGCCTGCCCATCCCATGGCAGGAACCTGGGCAGGGTGTTCTTCAGCAGTCAAGGAGTGAGCCCATCCTCTGAACAAAAGGAGTGGAGTGGCACCAGGTCTTTGAACTGGAAAAATCACCAAATACACAATTAGAGTACATGACCTGTGTTGGCTTTTCCAAATTAGATACAAACCGGAAGCAAAGGTACATATGACCCTCCCCAGTGATATCATAGAACTGAACTTGATCTTCAGGAAAAACCTGCCTTGCCTACACACACATATATTTGTACACATACACCCAGAGCTCTTGCTTTTTTGGCTATGTATTCTAGCTGACAATTCTGTTGTTTCTGGAGATAACAGGTTAGTGCATTGGTCTTTGTGAAGCTACTGGGAAAGGCCGCTAGAGGGGTGACAGTGACCCCAGTTCCTGTTGACGCTTGCCTTCCATAAGCCCCAGGGAAGTCTAGCAGAAGATGCCTTTATTAAGCAGAACCCAAATAATAGGAACTTTTATAAAGTTTTCTTTTTTTTTTAAATAATGGCTTTATTCAGATGTAATTCATATGCCACATAATATACCCATTTAAAGTGTACAATTCAGTGGTTTTTAGTATATTTATTTACAAAGTTGTGCAAACATCACCACAATCAACTTTAGAATATTTTCATTACACCAAAAACAGCCTCATACCCATAAACAGCCATTCCATACTTCCCCCAAACTTCCCAGTCCTAGCTGGCCAAGAATCTACTTTCTGTCCCTATATGGGGTTACTTATTCTGGACGCTGCATATCAGTAGAATTCCATCATATGTGGCCTTTTTGACTGGCTTCTTTCATTTAGCATAATGTTTTCAGGATTTGTCCACTTTGTAGCATGTACCAGTACTTCATTCCTTTTTATTTCTAAATAGCATTCCTTGTATGATACACCACATGTTATTTACACATTCATCTGCTGGTGGGTGTTTGGGTTGCTTCCGTGTTTGGCTGTTGTAAATAATGCTGCTATGAACATCCGTGTGCAAGTTTGTGTGTGGGTGTGGGTTAGCATTTCTCTTGGCTATATACCTAGATGTGGAATTGCTGGGTCACACAGTAACTCTGTGTTTTATCTTTTGGAAAACTGCTAGACTGTTTTTCACAGTGGCTGCACAGTTTTACATTCCCACTAGCAGTGTATGAAGCTGCCAACTTCTTACATCTTTGCCAACACTTGTTGATAATATCTGCCTTTTTATCTTACCTATCCTATTTTCTAAAGGTTTATATCCTCAAGAAAGCAACACCCAGGAAATATTCTGGAATCAGCTCAGTTTTTGCTTCCCATACCTATAGTGAGAGCCATTTTGACTTTCTGATCATTCTGCATAGCCTCTGCATGTCCCAGATCACTCAGTGGGTTTTCCCTATTGTTTCTGTAGGACAGTACAGGGTTCCATGGGGTGACACAGGGCTCATTCTGCTTTCCTGAGGAGGACTCAAATGCTCCAGAGAGCTGGCAAGGGGAACCCACTTCCTTAGCCCCACTCTACCCAGCTGCAAATGCCCATAGAAATCCAGGCCCTGGGGAGGGAAGATACTGACCTAAAGGGAAATGAATCTGACAGTAAGTGGGCAAGTTGTTCAATGTTTGGGGCTGTGAGTGAAGACTTGACTAACATCCTGACCTTTTAACTCTATTACATGACCTCTTGGACACTACAAAGAAAGCTGTTGGGGAGTCCTGACATCCAAACCAGGAGTCAGCTGGGCAATGCCAGGCTACCTTATCCCTTTCTTGTTGGTGTCTTGAGCTGCTGGCAAGATCATTGACTCATCCAAGATCGTTTGGTGTTGCCGGGTCCTCCATTTCACACTAGTGTTTCAGCTCCATGATGAAATAATTTTATCCCATTTTTATATCTGTGGGACTGACTAGGGTAACACCCTTAACAAAGATAAATTTGAGTGGTACAAGGGAACTCATCTAGCTTGAAAGACCGCCAAAGATTAAGGACATTTACCCTTTCACCAGAACATGCTGAAGGCCTGGTCAGTGGCCATTCTGCGGCATCGTGTTCAAACTAAGCAAACTTCAGTACCAGAAATTAGTTCCGATAGCTTTTTGGGGGTCATTGTCCTAGGCTTTGGCCTTTATGATCCCAAGAGCAACTTGAATCAGTCTCTGCTATAATTTAATCTTCACCTTCAAACTGGTGCTTAATCCAACCGCTCCTAAACCAACTACAAGTCTTAATCACCTATGAAACCTTTTAAAAACTTACAGGTACCTGGGCCCTACCCAAGAAGTAGAATCCCACAGGAGACTGGGGGCCTGAAGGTGGTTGTGATGAAGTCTGAGAACACAGGTTGATCTCTCTGGGCCTCAGTTTCCTTACTTGAAATGAGGAGCTGGAGTAGACTGGTATTCTCCAGAAGGATTCACCATGCGGATTCAAGCAGAACAGCTCTGTGTGGGTCTGTTTTTGCACAGTGTTATTTGTGAAGGCTTCTGCCACTGAAAAAAAATATTCAGGGAGCCTTTGAGTAGATGATCTCTGAAGTTCAGCTATAACAGTTCTGAGTGTCACATCCTCAGTGGACTGTTGTCCCACCTGCTTGGAGGAGGATTTAGCAGGAGCCACACAAAGGGCAGTTACACGCTCTTTAAGGGCAGGGCCCATGCTGCCCTGGCTGGCTCAGTGCACAGCTGTGATGTGGCACAATTTGACTTGTACCCCTTTCTCCTCCCGAACTGCTCAGTGACATCCCTACCCACTTCGCTTGAAGCACCCAGAGCTTTCCTCCCCTTCTACCACTATTTCCAATAGTAGCCCAGAGTGCCATTCATTCATTCACTCATTCATCCCTCCCTCCAACCAACATTTCCCAGGTACCTCCTATAGATGACAAATTGACTAACAGTCTATTTCTTTCCTCAAGTAATATGCCAGCACATTTTAACCAGAAAGGCAGCCTGAGGCTAATCCCCAGGGGTGCAATTTCAGAGCTCCTTGATTTGGATGAAGGAGGGTTTGTTTGGGAGAGGCCTGAATTCCTGACAGGTAGGTAGGGCAAGCCCACCTCCAACCCTGTCTGCACACTCTGCCCCCTCCCCTCCCCCATTGGGGCTCTGCCCTCAGCAGGCTGCTCAGAAAATGCCTCTGTCATCTCTGCTGGGCCAGAGACGCACCCTCCTCCTCAACTCCCAGCTGCTAGGGAGCAGGCAGGCAGAGAAGGCAAAAGGAGGGCAGGTTTATTTGGAGATCTGAGCTCCTTGCTGCAGCCCTGACTCCCACCCTGTAGCTCTGACTGGACAATTCACAGGACAGCTGTGCTCTAAGGCTGAAATAATCACTGTTTATTAAAGCTGTTGGAGGGAGCGGGAGCAGGGCAGAGGCGGGAAGGAAGGGTCGCATTTCTGCCTTCGAACAACAGAGGGGCCAGGTGAGGCCCAGAGCCCTCTCCCTCCCCCCCTGGTGAATGCACACTGGTGACATGAGAGCTGCTGCTTTGGGGTGTTTAGAGAGACTTTTTTTTCTAATGGAGGAAGAACCTTGAAGGTTCATTTGAATAGGGATTAATGTCTCTGTGGCCTGGACCTGCAGAGAAGGAGAAATTCTAGAAGGGTAGAAGTTGCAATAAAAGGAAGCAGGTTGGATCTGCACCTCCCACTGACTGGGGAGGCCTCCTCTGTTGGAAGTGAACAAGTTTAGGGGAGATTTCTGAGCATTGTTGTGTTTCCCGTTGGACTGTGTGTTGTGTATGTGTTCCCTCAGTGAAGTCTCCACTCGAGGACAACCAAAGTTTTGGGCTTCTAACCAGGTGACAGGGACACCGGAAGTTATAAAGTCACCCTGAGTGTGTCCTCAGCCCCTAGTTTCTCATCACTTCCTGTTGGCAGTTTTTGTGTCAGGCAGTGATACAGGAGTTCCCAAGAACCTTTTTCCCTGGCACTTTGGTACTTTCACGCCTCAGGTTCCTCCAGCCCCCTGGGGCCTGCCTGCCCAGGAATCATTCTGGACGGTTTGCCCCCTAAAAATCATCCCCCTAAGCTCTTAGCACCCCTTCAAACTCTCTCTTGTCCTCTCTCTCTGATGATCCAACCTAGCTGGGAGGAGGAAGCCGGTTCTTTAAGGTGTGAAAGACACTGGCCACCAGTTGTCCCCTCCATTGAAGTGTCTGTTTTTGAAAAAGGAGGCTTACCAGCACATGTTTCTAATGCTGGGATTTCAGGCGTAAGAGTAAAGTGGAGTAAATTAACTCTGGGCAGAGCATGGGGGCAGTTTGTGCGTGAAGGGGGTGCCCTAGAATGACTGCATTTAAGCCACCTCATTCCCTGCTTGGGAGGCCTGGGCACAGGGGCGGCAGGGCAGCTGGGGGGAGCAAGCTGAGAGGAGGGCAAATGGCCAGAATGAGGGCATCCTGGGGAGGAGGTCAGTTGGGGTGCATTGCAGGGGGAGCCAGGGGCTTCCTGAAGGATGAGCTAGACTAGACAGAGCAGGAGGCTGACGTCTGAGCCGTTGAGAACGATCGACCTCTCTGTAGGCCAGAGGGTTTCTTCAGGGTAATGCTGGGTGTGACTGACCCCTGGAAGGGTGGGGACAGATGGTGAGAACTTAAAGTTAAAGGGGGGAAGATGGAACTTAAAGGGGACTCCAGAGGATGCAGGTAATGCTGGGTGTGACTGATCCCTGGAAGGGTGGGACAGATGGTGTGAACTTAAAGTTAAAGGGGGAAGATGGAACTTAAAGGGGACTCCAGAGGATGCAGGCCTTGGGGCGGTGGGCCCCTCAGCTGGGCAGGTGACCCCTGCTGGCCCTCCTGTACACCCAGCTGTGGGGTCTCAGCTCCACTGCCCCCCTTCTGTTTCTCTCGTTGGGGGCTCCCTGCCGAGGGGCAGGCCCTCCACCGTCCCTGCCCTCCCTTCTCTCCCTCTTCCTGCAGTGCACCCTCTGAGTGAACCTGGCCTCCAGCTCTGGGAAGACTTTCCAACAACATGATAGTGAACCCTTTGCACACCCAGGCAGAGGAGCCGGGCTGAGCATCGGCCAAGCCCGAGCTCCTGCTGGGATGAAAGGCCAGGCCAAGTGAGCCTCGCTGGAGCTGGGGTGTGCTTAGGGGAGCCAGGAGAGGATGGGTGGGGCCCTGGGAGCAGAAGCGCTGGCCCCCAGGGCTTCCCCCAAGCCAGTGGGGCTGCCATAGGTAGGGCCTCATCAGCAGTGAGGACAGAGGCAGCCCTACTGTGTGCCAGGCCTTGTGCCAGCCACAGAAAGGATACAGATGGCAACTCTCTGGCCCCTGCCCTCCAAATGTTGTCAATTTACCAGTCAAGACCAGAACCTGAAAATGAAGTGAGACTGATAGACCCCAGTGTTATACTTAGCAGAGCTGTCTGAAAAAAAAATGGTGCCGTTCAGAGGCAGAGCAGGGCTGAGGGGCAGAGGCCTCGGGGGAGGCTTCACAGAGGCACTCTGAGCAGGGACCAAAGGCAAAGCAGCATGACGCAACCTCATAACACCCAGGCTCTGGGCTCTGAGCCCTGCTCTGAGGATGACAGAGGGGGCAGCACGGTGGGCTGTCTTCAAGTCCCAGGTGTCACGGGGTAGATTAAAAATTCAGTTATTCTGGTATATTTAATAAGAAACTCTTAGACCTGTCTATAACAAAATCCTGGCCTGATTTTAGACTAAGTTGACTTACCAGTGATAGTGAAGAATTAACAAATACCGTTGGCCCTTGAACTGCACAGGTCCACACAGATGCAGATTTTTTCGATAAATATCTTGGAAGGTTCTTTGGAAGTTTGTGACAATTTTGAAAAAAACATTTTCTTTTCCCTAGCTTGCTTTATTTTAGAATACAATATATAATACATATATAAAATATGTGTTAATCAGCTGTTTATGCTATTGGTAAGGCAAGGTCAAGAGTAGGCTGTCATCTACATCAAGCTAAGAAGCTTCTGTACAGCAAAGGACACCATCAGCAGAACAAAAAGGCATCCTACAGTATGGGGGAATATATTGTAAATGACATATCCGACAAGGGGTTAACATCCAAAATATATAAAGAACTCACATGCCTCAACACCCAGAAAGCAAATAACCCGATTAAAAAATGGGTGGAGGATATGAATAGACAATTCTCCAAAGAAGAAATTCAGATGCCCAACAGGCACATGAAAAGATGCTCCACATTGCTAATCATCAGAGAAATGCAAATTAAAACCACAATGAGATATCACCTCACACCAGTTAGGATGGCCAACATAGAAAAGACTAGAAACAACAAATACTGGGGAGGATGCAGAGAAAAGGGGAACCCTCCTACACTGCTGGTGGGAATGTAAACTAATTCAACCACTGTGGAAAGCGATATGGAGGTTCCTCAAGAAACTAAAAATAGAAATACCATTTGACCCAGGAATTGCACCCCTAGGAATTTACCCAAAGAAAACAAGATCCCTGATTCAAAAAGACATGTGCACCCCTCTGTTTATTGCAGCCCTCTGTTTACAATAGCCAAGATAGGGAAGCAACCTAAGTGTCCATCAGTAGATGAATGGATAAAGAAGAGGTGGTACATATACACAATGGAATACTATTCAGCCATAAGAAAGAAACAAATCCTACCATTTGCAACAACATGGATGGAATTGGAGGATATTATGCTTGGTAAAATAAGCTAGGCAGAGAAAGACAAGTGCCAAATGATTTCACTCATTTCTGGAGTATAACAACGATGCAAAACTGAAGGAACAAAACAGCAGCAGACTCAGAGACTCCAAGAGGGGACTAGCGGTTACCACAGGGGGTGTGGGAGGGTGGGAGGGGAGGGAGGGAGAAGGGGATTGAGGGGTATTACATTTAGTACGCATGGTGTGGGGGATCACAGGGAGAACAGTGTAACACAGAGAAGGCACATAGTGGATCTGTGGCATCTTACTACACTGATGGACGGTGACTGCATTGGGGTATGGGTGGGGACTTGGTAATATGGGTAAATGTAGTAACCACATTGTTTTTTTCATGTGAAACCTTCATAAGAGTGTATATCAGTTATACCTTAATAAAAAAAAGAGTAGCCTAAGTAGTTAAGTTTGGGGGTATCAAAAGTTACATATGGTCCATGCCCCTAACCCCTGTGTTGTTCAGGACCAACTATAATGGGTTTTTTCAAAGTAATTAGTATTAGGAATCAAATCAGAGCAGGTAGGGAGGGGTAAATCAGTGTGAGAGGTAATAAAATAGAAATATTAGTATTTAAATGATATCATTTAAATGATAGCCTTTGAAGAAACCAAGTATTTTAAAAATGATAAATCACCAAAGAACGGCTTCAACCAAGTTTGCAAAGCTTCCCAGAGCGCACCGTGCCGTGGCCAGCGTGGGCACACCCTGGCTGCTCTGCTCTCGGCAGGGCCCTTCTGGGATCCCTTGCCCAAAGCACTAGGAAAGGCGTTCTCCATGTCCTGCATTCTCAGAAGGCCCTGCTGTCTGCCACAGTGCAGCCCCACCACACCAGAGGGACACTTGTTAGATGATGTCTCTCAGGGTTGCCCACAGGCCAGTACTCTCTCTAAATGGCCTAGTCCAGTGGGGCCACCAAATGAGGAGCCGAGCAGACAATGTCAGGGTGTCAGAAAGGCTTCCTGCTCCTTCCCCAAAGATGACAGAGCTAGAATATGGGGCTGCTGAACCCCGAAACAACACTCTTGCCATGGTGCTTGACCGTCTCTTTTTTTTTTTTTTTTTGTAGATAATTATTTTTTATTGAAGGGTAGTTGACACACAGTATTACATTAGTTTCAGGTGTACAACACAGTGATTCAACATTTATATACATGATAATTCTAGGTACCAGCTATCACCATACCAAGTTGTTACAATATTTTGACTATATTCCTTATGCTATACATTACATCCCAGTTACTTATTTATTTTACAATTGGAAGTGTGTACTTTTTTTTTTTTTTTTTTTTGGTGAGGGCATCTCTCATATTTATTGATCAAATGGTTGTTAACGATAATATTCTGTATAGGGGGGTCAATGCTCAATGCACAATCATTAATCCACCCCAAGCCTAATTTGCGTCAGTCTCCAATCTTCTGAAGCATAACGAACAAGTTCTTACATGGAGAACAAATTCTTACATAGTGAATAAGTTACATGGTGAACAGTGCAAGGGCAGTCATCACAGAAACTTTTGGTTTTGATCATGCATTATGAACTATAAACAGTCAGTTCAAATATGAATACTCATTTGATTATTATACTTGATTTATATGTGGATACCACATTTCTCTCTTTATTATTATTATTTTTAATAAAATGCTGAAGTGGTAGGTAGATACAAGATAAAGGTAGAAAACATAGTTTAGTGCTGTAAGAGAGCAAATGTAGATGATCAGGTGTGTGCCTGTAGACTATGTGTTAATACAAGCTAGACAAGGGCAATAAAACATCCACGTATGCAGAAGATTTCTCTCAGAACAGGGGGGGTGAGGTTCTAAGCCTCACCTCTGTTGATCCCCAATTTCTCACCTGATGGCCCCCCTGCAACTGTGCCTGTCTTAGGTTGTTCCTCCCTTGAGGAATCTTACCCGTCTCTGGCTAACCAGTCATCTTCCGGGGCCATACAGGGAAATGTTAAGTTGGTAAGTGAGAGAGAAGCCTTATTGTTTGAAAAGGTTAGCTTTTTACTTCTTTGCATATTAATACCCTGTGGCTTCTATGCCCAGCATTTGTCTTGAGGTATCTTTACCACTTGGAAGAATTATGATACTCGGTAAATTTGATATGAGGCATGAATTCTATTTAAGGGTTGTAATTAGGAAGGAAGAAGAAAAGCTATAGAAGTGGCAGGCGGAAGAAAACATGGGAAGATTGATTATTTCTTTGACATATCTTCTTCTAGAGTAACATAAGCATGTATAGGTTTTAAGCTACTACTTAAATTGCGCACACACATTAACATAATAGGAGTATAGTTACCTAACCAAAGCATACCTGTAATTACCATCCATCTCCAGTGAAACCAAGAAAACCAGTTAGGCACCTTAGGCATTTGTGAAAACTTATCTATGATATGGTGGATATTGTCCAACTGAACTTGAACAGTCTGAGAGAAATCAGACAAACTAGAACAACCCATTCCTGGGGACTGTTCACATCCCATATGTTCTTTTAACAGTAAATAGTCTGTAGTTGTAAGATTTTGGAGCGCTACAATTTGCACTTCTCCTAATTCTTGGTTGAGTTCCAACAGTATAGATCCAGTCAAATTTGTTGTTTTACTGTATGCACAGGTCAGCTTAGATATCTCCTTCTTCATTCCCATGGCAAGTCCAGGAACTGGTGGGATGAGTGCATCTACAGCTGTAGCAGTGCGTGGATCTTTGTTGGGGTTTTTTGATGATCATCTTCTGGCATGAGTCTTCCAGAGAGTGCTGATGTTGGAAGTTCTTTTTCATGTCGTATCTTAGTTCATTTTTGGGGTAGCCAAATTAGGCTTTGATCCTCTGTATAAACGCAAACAGGCCCTTTGCCTACACTTTTATATGCCCTTTATACCCTTGTGTAGAACTCATTGGAGGTCACCACACAGGAACTGCCTTTTTTTTTTTTTTGGTATCATTAATCTACACTTACATGATGAATATTATGTTTACTAGGCTCTCCCCTATACTAGGTCCCCCCTATAAACCCCTTTACAGTCACTGTCCATCAGCATAGCAAAATGTTATAGAATCACTACTTGCCTTCTCTGTGTTGTACAGCCCACCCCTTTCTCCTACCCCCCATGTATGCTAATCTTAATACCCCCCTTCTACTTACCCCCCTTATCCCTCCCTACCCACCCATCCTCCCCAGTCCCTTTCCCTTTGGTACCTGTTAGTCCATTCTTGAGTTCTGTGATTCTGCTGCTGTTTTGTTCCTTCAGTTTTTCCTTTGTACTTATATTCCACAGATGAGTGAAATCATTTGGTATTTCTCTTTCTCCACTTGGCTTGTTTCACTGAGCATAATACCCTCCAGCTCCATCCATGTTGCTGCAAATGGTAGGATTTGCCCTTTTCTTATGGCTGAGTAGTATTCCATTATGTATATATACCACATCTTCTTTATCCATTCATCTATCGATGGACATTTAGGTTTCTTCCAATTCTTGACTATTGTAAATAGTGCTGCGATAAACATAGGGGTGCACTGATCTTTCTCAAAATTGATTGCTACATTCTTAGGGTAAATTCCTAGGAGTGCAGTTCCTGGGTCAAATGGTAAGTCTGTTTTGAGCATTTTGATGTACCTCCATACTGCTTTCCACAATTGTTGAACTAATTTACATTCCCACCAGCAGTGTAGGAGGGTTCCCCTTTCTCCACAGCCTCGCCAACATTTGTTGTTGTTTGTCTTTTGGATGGCAGCCATCCTTACTGGTGTGAGGTGATACCTCATTGTAGTTTTAATTTGCATTTCTCTGATAATTAGCGATGTGGAGCATCTTTTCATGTGTCTGTTGGCCATCTGCATTTCTGTTTTGGAGAACTGTCTGTTCAGTTCCTCTACCCATTTTTCAATTGGGTTATTCGTTTTTTGTTTGTTGAGGCGGGTGAGCTCTTTATATATTCTGGATGTCAAGCCTTTATCGGATCTGTCATTTTCAAATATATTCTCCCATACTGTAGGGTTCCTTTTTGTTCTATTGATGGTGTCTTTTGCTGTACAGAAGCTTTTCAGCTTAATATAGTCCCACTTGTTCATTTTTGCTGTTGTTTTCCTTGCCCGGGGAGATATGTTCAAGAAGAGGTCACTCATGTTTATGTCTAAGAGGTTTTTGCCTATGTTTTCTTCCAAGAGTTTAATGGTTTCGTGACTTACATTCAGGTCTTTGATCCATTTTGAGTTTACTTTTGTATATGGGGTTAGACAATGGTCCAGTTTCATTCTCCTACATGTAGCTGTCCAGTTTTGCCAGCACCATCTGTTGAAGAGACTGTCATTTCGCCATAGTATGTCCATGGCTCCTTTATCAAATATTAATTGATCATATATGTCTGGATTAATGTCTGGATTCTCTAGTCTGTTCCATTGGTCTGTGGCTCTGTTCTTGTGCCAGTACCAAATTGTCTTGATTACTATGGCTTTATAGTAGAACTTGAAGTTGGGGAGTGAGATCCCCCCTACTTCATTCTTCTTTCTCAGGATTGCTTTGGCTATTTGGGGTCTTTGGTGTTTCCGTATGAATTTTTGAATTATTTGTTCCAGTTCATTGAAGAATGTTGCTGGTAGTTTCATAGGGATTGCATCAAATCTGTATATTGCTTTGGGCAGGATGGCCATTTTGACGATATTAATTCTTCCTAGCCACGAGCATGGGATGAGTTTCCATCTGTTAGTGTCCCCTTTAATTTCTCTTAAGAGTGACTTGTAGTTTTCAGAGTATAAGTCTTTCACTTCTTTGGTTAGGTTTATTCCTAGGTATTTTATTTTTTTTGATGCAATTGTGAATGGAGTTTTTTTCCTGATTTCTCTTTCTGTTGGTTCATTGTTAGTGTATAGGAAAGCCACAGATTTCTGCATGTTGATTTTGTATCCTGCAACTTTGCTGTATTCCGATATCAGTTCTAGTAGTTTTGGGGTGGAGTCTTTAGGGTTTTTTATGTACAGTATCATGTCATCTGCAAATAGTGACAGTTTAACTTCTTCTTTACCAATCTGGATTCCTTGTATTTTTTTGTTTTGTCTGATTGCCGTGGCTAGGACCTCCAGTACTATGTTAAATAACAGTGGGGAGAGTGGGCATCCCTGTCTAGTTCCCGATCTCAGAGGAAATGCTTTCAGCTTCTCTCTGTTCAATATAATGTTGGCTGTGGGTTTATCATAGATGGCCTTTATTATGTGGAGGTACTTGCCCTCTATTCCCATTTTGCTGAGAGTTTTTATCATGAATGGATGTTGAACTTTGTCAAATGCTTTTTCAGCATCTATGGAGATGATCATGTGGTTGTTGTCTTTCTTTTTGTTGATGTGGTGGATGATGTTGATGGACTTTCGAATGTTGTACCATCCTTGCATCCCTGGGATGAATCCCACTTGGTCATGTTGTATGATCCTTTTGATGTATTTTTGAATTCGGTTTGCTAATATGTTGTTGAGTATTTTTGCATCTACGTTCATCAGGGATATTGGTCTGTAGTTTTCTTTTTTGGTGGTGTCTTTGCCTGGTTTTGGTATTAGGGTGATGTTAGCTTCATAGAATGAGTTTCGGAGTATCCCCTCCTCCTCTATTTTTTGGAAAACTTTAAGGAGCATGGGTATTATGTCTTCCCTGTATGTCTGATAAAATTCCGAGGTAAATCCATCTGGCCCGTGGGTTTTGTTCTTTGGTAGTTTTTTGATTACCGCTTCAATTTCGTTACTGGTCATTGGTCTGTTTAGATTTTCTGTTTCTTTCTGGGTCAGTCTTGGAAGGTTGTATTTTTCTAGGAAGTTGTCCATTTCTCCTAGGTTTCCTAGCTTGTTAGCATATAGGTTTTCATAGTATTCTCTAATAATTCTTTGTATTTCTGTGGGGTCCATCGTGATTTTTCCTTTCTCGTTTCTGATACTGTTGATTTGTGTTGACTCTCTTTTCCTCTTAATAAGTCTGGCTAGAGGCTTTTCTATTTTGTTTATTTTCTTGATGAATCAGCTCTTGGTTTCATTGATTTTTGCTATTGTTTTATTCTTATCAATTTTATTTATTTCTTCTCTGATCTTTATTATGTCCCTCCTTCTGCTGACCTTAGGCCTCATTTGTTCTTTTTTTTCCAATTTCGATAATTGTGACATTAGACCATTCATTTGGGATTGTGCTTCCTTTTTAAAATATGCTTGGATTGCTATATACTTTCCTCTTAAGACTGCTTTTGCTGCGTCCCACAGAAGTTGGGGCTTGGTGTTGTTGTTGTCATTTGTTTCCATATGTTGCTGGATCTCCATTTTGATTTGGTCATTGATCCATTGATTATTTAGGAGCGTGTTGTTAAGCCTCCATGTGTTTGTGAGCCTTTTTGCTTTCTTTGTGCAGTTTATTTCTAGTTTTATGCCTTTGTGGTCTGAAAAGTTGGTTGGTAGGATTTCAATCTTTTTGAATTTACTGAGGCTCTTTTTGTGGCCTAGTATGTGGTCTATTCTGGAGAATGTTCCATGTGCACTGGAGAAGAATGTGTATCCTGTTGCTTTTGGATATAGAGTTCTGTAGATGTCTATTAGGTCCATCTGCTCTGCTGTGTTGTTCAGTGCTTCCATGTCCTTACTTATTTTCTGCCCGGTGGATCTATCCTTTGGGGTGAGTGGTGTGTTGAAGTCTCCTAGAATGAATGCATTGCAGTCTATTTCCCCCTTTAGTTCTGTTAGTATTTGTTTCACATATGCTGGTGCTCCTGTGTTGGGTGCATATATATTTAGAATGATTATATCCTCTCGTTGGACTGAGCCCTTTATCATTATGTAGTGTCCTTTTTTATCTCTTGTTACTTTCTTTGTTTTGAAGTCTATTTTGTCTGATATTAGTACTGCAACCCCTGCTTTCTTCTCACTGTTGTTTGCCTGAAATATGTTTTTCCATCCCTTGACTTTTAGTCTGTACATGTCTTTGGGTTTGAGGTGAGTTTCTTGTAAGCAGCATATGGATAGGTCTTGCTTTTTTATCCATTCTGTTACTCTGTGTGTTTTGATTGGTGCATTCAGTCCATTAACATTTAGGGTGACTATTGAAAGATATGTACTTATTGCCATTGCAGGCTTTAAATTCGTGGTTACCAAAGGTTCAAGGTTAGCCTCTTTAGTATCTTATTGCCTAACTTAGCTCACTTATTGAGCTGTTATATACACTGTCTGGAGATTCTTTTCTTCTCTCCCTTCTTATTCCTCCTCCTCAATTCTTCATATGTTGGGTGTTTTGTGCTGTGCCCTTTCTAGGAGTGCTCCCATCTAGAGCAGTCCCTGTAACATGTCCTGTAGAGGTGGTTTGTGGGAAGCAAATTCCCTCAGCTTTTGTTTGTCTGGGAATTGTTTAATCCCTCCATCATATTTGAATGATAGTTGTGCTGGATACAGTATCCTTGGTTCAAGGCCCTTCTGTTTCATTGTATTAAATATATCATGCCATTCTCTTCTGGCCTGTAGGGTTTCTGTTGAGAAGTCTGACGTTAGCCTGATGGGTTTTCCTTTATAGGTGACCTTTTTCTCTCTAGCTGCCTTTAAAACTCTTTCCTTCTCCTTGATCTTTGCCATTTTAATTATTATGTGTCTTGGTGTTGTCCTCCTTGGATCCTTTCTGTTGGGGGTTCTGTGTATTTCCGTGGTCTGTTCGATTACTTCCTCCCCCAGTGTGGGGAAGTTTTCAGCAATTATTTCTTCTAAGATACTTTCCATCTCTTTTCCTCTCTCTTCTTCTTCTGGAACCCCTATAATACGGATATTGCTCCTTTTGGCTTGGTCACACAGTTCTCTTAATATTGTTTCATTCCTGTAGATCCTTTTATCTCTCTCTATGTCAGCTTCTATGCGTTCCTGTTCTCTGGTTTCAATTCCATCAATGGCCTCTTGCATCCTATCCATTCTGCTTATAAACCCTTCCAGATTTTGTTTCATTTCTGTAATCTCCTTTCTGGCATCTGTGATCTCCCTCCGGACTTCATCCCATACCTCTTGCGTATTTCTCTGCATCTCTGTCAGCATGTTTATGATTTTTATTTTGAACTCTTTGTCAGGAAGACTGGTTAGTTCTGTCTCCCTCTGTGGTGTTGTCTCTGTGATCTTTGTCTGCCTGTAGCTTTGCCTTTTCATGGTGATAGGAATAGTCTGCAGAGCTGGGACGAGTGATGGCTGGAAGGACTTCCCTTCTTGTTGGTTTGTGGCCCTCCTCTCCTGGGAGAACAGCGACCTCTAGTGGCTTGTGCTGGGCAGCTGCGCGCAGACAGGGCTTCTGCTTCCTGCCCGGCTGCTATGGAGTTAATCTCCGCTGTTGCTGTGGGCGTGGCCTGGCTCGGGCAGGGGCTCCAAAGTGGTGGAGTCGCGTTGGAGCAGGAGCTGCTGGGAGGCTATTTATCTCCGTGAGGAGCCTCCGTGCTCCGTGCAGCCCAGGGAATTAGGGTGCCCAGAGATCCCCAGATTCCCTACCTCTGGATTAAGTGTCCCTCCCTGCCCCTTTAAGACTTCCAAAAAGCACCTGCCAAAACAAAACAACGACCACAAAAAAAAAAAAAATTTTTTTAATTTAAAAATTTTAAATTTTTTCTTTATTCTAATTATTTCTTTATTTTCTATTCTAATTATTTCTTTATTTTCGTTTTTCTTTATTCTCCAGCGCCAGCCTCAGGCATCTGCTCACTGATCTTGCTGCCCTGTTTCCCTAGTATTAGGGTCCCTGTTCCTTTAAGACTTCCAAAAAGCGTTCGCCAAAACAAAACAGCGAAAAAAAAAAATGGCCGCTCGCTTTTCTTATGTCCTCCGGCACCAGGCCTCCGGTACCCTCTCACCGTTCTCGCTGCCCTATTTCCCTAGGGCCCTGCGAATGCACTGTGTCTGCACTCTGGTCCGGATGGCTGGGGCTGGGTGTTCAGCAATTCTGGGCTCCGTCTCCCTCCCGCTCTGCCTATTCTTCTCCCGCCGGGAGCTGGGGGGATGGGCGCTCGGGTCCCACCGGGCAGGGGCTTGTATCTTACCCCCTTTGCGAGGCGCTGGGTTCTCGCAGGTGTGGATGTGGTCTGGATGTTGTCCTGTGTCCTCTGGTCTTTATTCTTGGAAGAGTTGTCTTTGTTATATTTTCATAGATATATGTGGTTTTGGGAGGAGATTTCTGCTGCTCTACTCACACCACCATCTTGGCTCCACCCGCTTGACCGTCTCTTACAGCCATTGAATCGCTGCAGCCAGTACTGTCGGTTATTCTTCCCCAGCCTGCTGTGAGCTGAGGACCAGGATGGAATAATCCTGAAACAAGCTGCTTTGAGCGGTGTTTTTCCAGGCACAGAGGGCTGTCGGTGCCCATGAGCAAGTGGGCTCCCCAGCAAGGCAGCCAGCGGCTCAAGGGGGAAAAATGGGTGTCTGGAAGGCAGCCAAGAGCAGAGACAGCTTTCAGGGCTTGAACCTTATTCCTAGGGAAATTTTCTAGTCCAGGAGCCTATTTAGGAGCAAGAGCCTTTCCAGAGCTTCCACGGCAGGAGACACTTAATGGGGGAGAGTGCCTTAAACCTGAGTCCCAGTCTCAGCTCATCCACCTTCACCCAGGTCCCTGGGGACTCCTTGGAACCCCTGAGTCTCAGGTTATTCATCTGTACAGTGGGAAAATTCCAGTTGCCTTCTGAGCTGAGGCAGTTCAAAAGAGATGAGCTGAATTAAAAAGATGAATTATGCACTGTATCTAGCACATAGTAGTCATAATTTTGAAAACAGTTTTCAACTCAGCTTCCATACAGTAAATCTGTGCCCCATAACCAACTACACCAAGAGCCTCTCTCCTCCCCAGCAGCTCCCAGGTTCTGCTCGTGACCATGGCATTTCTCCTGTGTCACTGTGGAAAACAGGGCTTAGATTGGCAGCTGCTGCCCCTGCCTTGACCTGGCTCCAGGTTTCCTCCTGGTGGTCCCTACGTTGACCATGGCTGTTCTTACTGGAGCAGAGGGAAAGGGAGAGAGCGCAACAAGGAGCGGCTTTCTCCCAACTAATGTTAGAACCCTTTCTGTCCATTCTCAAAAAGAGAGTCTTTTGCTTTTCTGTTTCCTCACTCACTCCTGCTCCTTGAGGAACTGTAGCCCCTCCAGAGCAGGCTCAGACAGCACGTGACAGTCCCCAAACTGAAGACGCCAAGCAGTGTCCCATGAGGACTCCCAGGTCTCTCAGCCAGTGAGGGCAAGCACCTGGCCTTAACCCCAGGGTCCTGGGACCAGCCAGCCACTGCCCTGAGTGCCCTGTGCCCCGAAGGCCCTGTGGTCCTCACACAGTTAGGACTCCCTGTAGCTGGTCCTGTTGGTCAGGACTGCAGGAGCGGGCATGCAGATTCCCCCTTAACCAGCGGGTTGTCTCTAATAATGATTAATCAGTAATAGGATAAACAATAATATAGTAGTATCTGAGAATGTTACTTAGCAACAAAATACCAGGGTTCTTCAAGGCAGCTGGTTGCATTTGGCTCCGGGGCCGATGATGCCAATCCTATCCTAGCATGTGCTGTTGGTTGTGGGTGAAGGTATATCCTACATTCACCTGGGGGACCCATTCCTGCCTTGTTCCATCCCAGGCTGGCCCAAGGGCCTCAGAGAGGCAGATAGACTGCAAGCTTTGTTGGGCTTTTCATCAACCCTGCAACGTTCAACATTACTAGGTAGAGGTCACCATGCCCCAAAGGAACATATGCCAATTAAAGGGGTCCAGTTTGGAGAATTGGGGAGATAGTACCCAGCCTGTGATCCCCAGGTCATGAGGTTAATGTGACAACTGGAATGATTCCTCACAGACAGCTTTGCCTTAATTGGCATTTTTCCTAGCTGGCTGAGCCCTGCAGGAAAGAAAGCGTCTCACTGTCCCCAGGCGACATCACCTCCTGTCCATCAGGGACCCCAGAGCTGAGCATCATGCATCAAATAGGAGAGAATCAACTCATCATATTCATAAACAAGATAGAAATAGATATGCATTTGTGGTTTACAAATTAATAAAAATTTTAATAATTCCTAAGGAGAACTGTATTTTTAAGCATGTATCTTGGATCTTGTATTTCTAAGTCTATTGTTCTTCCAGCCTGTAGAGTCTGAACCACAGAATTAACTCTGAATGGTATTGTATGAATTATATTTGATATTGTAGTCCCTATTTCTCAAAGACTGGGGGCTCTGGGCAGCCGACTAGGGGGCAGAGTTTAGTGTGAGGATGTCAGTTAGGAGTGGCCTGGGGATCAGGCTTGAGGAGGAGGCTGCAGGAGGCTGAGGGAGGGAGCAGGCGGGTCAGAGGAGAGGCTGATGATGTGGCCCCAGCAGCTCCAGCCAACCCTGCAGGGACTTTTGCAGCTGAAATGAGCCCTTCAGGTTTGTCCCAGGTTGGGCCAAATGCCCAGGCCTTTATGAGACCCTGATGCCTCAGGCAGTCATTGAAGGTGGGTGTCCCTGGACTGGCCTGACTTGGGTCAGGTGGCTCTGCAGCCTGGGCAGCCTGAAGGGGTGTCCTGAGCTGAAGGCTGACCGCTGACTGTGCTCCCAGCAGCCAGGGCCATCAATGATTCTTAAAGGGGGCCTGGGCTGCTCATCTCTGTGTTCTCCGCAGCCTCATTAGTTTATGAACTCCCTGTGGACAGGAAGTATATCCTATCCTTTCTCGCATCCCTCACAGCTCCTAGCACGGAGCCAAGCACATAATAGCTGATGATACAGCAGTCAGTGGCCCGTGCTGAGGTACAGTCATGGCAGCAGGCTTGCTGGAGGTCTCTGACCCTGGGGACCAATCAACCCAGGCCATAGCTGGCAGGAGGGAGAAGCTGCTGCTCAGGGTGTGAGCCCCTCTGGACAGAACCCCAGGGACAGGCTCCCCAGCCCAGGCAGCCACACCCTTCCTTCTGCAGGGAGTCAAGGTCTGGGAGGGAATGTTCCAACTTTCTTGGGGGTGGGGATAAGACCGTGTGAGTTGTAAGCTGCTCCATCTTGTCTGTTCACTCACTCATTCATTCATTCATTTGTTCATTTACTGAGCATCTCCAGTGAAGCTGGCACAGGGTCACAGGGGCACAGTGTGGGGGTAGTTTTTCTTCTTTGTGGGGTGGGCTCTGTGTTTAGCTGGATGAGAATCCTTGGCTGTGAGAACTCCCCACCCTGGAACCCCTGATCCATGGAAATCTTGGTCATGTTAATCTGGCCTCCAGTGCCCACAAGTCTGAAGTAGCTGGTTCTCTGCTGTCACTTGGAATGCCCCCTCCCTGGGCCCATCCTTGCACTTTACTGCCCATTTCAGACCTTTCCACAGGGTGCTTTAACACATTCAGCCAGCCTAATCCCTGTGCTCCCAGCCTTCACCAGCCCTGGCTGCTCTGGGCCCTCAGGAGATTGGCTGTAACCCCACAGCACGGTGGGTGTAATGGCATTGATCATTTACAGGCCCCTTATACAGAGACCTTGAATGTGGGCAGGACAGTGTATATGCCTCTGTCCTCCACCCCCCTACACACTCTGCTCTAGGAGCTCTGTGCCTCTGAAATAAAGATAAAATAACCACTACATTTTCACAGGGTAGGGAAGAAGTAGTAACAATCAATGTAGCAAAGAATAGAAGAATGGTAATATCAATATTCAGCCATCCACTAACTGAATATTGTATACCATGAAAAGGACAAATGCAGATACCACATAGCACCATGGAAGTTTATGAAACACCACTAAAAGAAGAACAAACAGAACAAAAATTGTGTGGCCCACACAGCTGTGCCTCCACTGGGCTGTGCTGGCATCACTGTTGTTCGAGTAGATCCCAGTTTCCAAGCCAGATCTGATGTCTCCAAGCTCAGCTTGCCCTGCTGTGGGACCCAGGCACCTCCACAGGCACGTGCAGGAAACCTGCCAATAAGTCACTAGGCATTGCAGTGTCTCAACAGGCCGCAGGCACAAGTCAGCTCACACTTTAATTTTCCAACCTCTCTGGGGCCACCCAGAGCCCTGAGGACACCAGAGCCACTGTGTGCCCAGAAGGGCCTTCCCCCTCTCTCTCTGCAGCTCCACTGGCACCGGAACCCTGTAGTCCTCAGCCTCCCTAAGCCCTAATTTCATGGCTCCACCTTGCCTCCCAGGCCAGGTGGGGCTCACAGCATTGGCCTTGCTGTCTCTTCTGCCTGGCCCTGGCCCTGCAGCCGAGCTGTTCATTCAGTCCAGAGCTTCCGTGCAAATTACTGCCCATCAGTTCCATGTGCAGCTAAGTCCGGAATCCCATTTATATAAATGGGCCACATAGAATGTTGGCTCCAAGGGAGCTGAGGAATGGGAGCAGGTGTATTAAAATGTGAGTAAATGTAATGGAGGTTCTAGTGTGTGCATTTTTAAATTGTCCTTTGATATTGCGATACAATAAATACGTTTATTTTTAAGTGAGCATCAAGCCAACCTTAAAAAGGAAAAAAGGGCTGAGCTGTTGTAGAAGGTACATGATATATGTAAGAGCAGCTGGTGTGTGCTGAGAAGGGGAGGCTCTGGTGACAGTGGAGGGGCAGGGAGCCAACCGTGAAGAGACACACATGGGTGTCTGAAAGTTGCTTATGTAGTGATTTTGCCACCAGATGCATGGCTCACCTTCTCTTTCTCCCCCACCCGGCATTCCTGGGTCACAGCCTAGCTGGTGGCTTGGATCTCTGTCTCCAAGGGACAGCTCTCTTTTGACTGGAGTGGAAGAGAGGAACAGTTCTACAGGCGTGGCTCTGTGGGACTATAGGAGCGGGCATGAGAAGAGGCTGCCTCCCCAGGAAGAGCCCTGGGACAGCTCTGGGAGGGATGCGGGAAGTGCCCACTCACTCTCCTGGGACTCCCTAAGCCCATCTGCCACCTGTAGCCATGTTCTTCGTTTCTGAGCTGATGCTTCATGAGGACTCAAATGTGAAAACTAGCATGTGCTTTCCCAGCATCCTCTGCAGGCAGGTCAGGGAAGGCCCAGGACTCAGGTTGCATGTGCATGGTACCAAAAGAGCCACATAGTTAAGTCCCCAAGTGAATCCTTGATGGGCTAATGGGAGGGTGGGGGTCAGCACAGTCCTGCTCTTTCCTTAGGGTTGCACAGACCTACTTGCTGGGTGGCAGGTTAGATCTCCTTCGCTTCCCCTTCTACCCTTGTGGCCAGCCCCATAGCCTGTCCTTCCAGTACTGCTTCCAACACACATCCTGGACCTGACTGCTTCTCCGCACCTTAGCTGCCACTTCCAGGGGTCCTGCGCCCTCAGCTCTGGCCAGAACTCCTGCCTCTCCACTTTTGCTCTAGAGCCTCCCACACCGTCTGTCCCCTAGAATTAGCTTTATAAAAAAAAAAGGACCTGTCACTCTCCAGCTTCAAATTCTCAGAGGTCCTTCACTGTAATTTGATTGAATTCTAAACTCCGTATTATGACCTAAAACCTCGCTACTCAGAGGGTCCTTGGACCAGCAGCTTGGACCCCACCTGGGGAGCTTGATGGAAATGCAGCATCCCAGGCTCCATTCTAACCTACTGAATCAAAATCCCTGGGCAGCATTCATGTTTCGGATTGAGAAATATGTGCCTAAAGGACCCAGGGGTGTATGCCCTGCTTGTTCCTTTGACCTCACTTAGGACCAACACACTGCAGACTCAGCTAGAGGACGTCTCCCCACCCCATCACTTACATGTCTGTTCCTCTATTTTCTTCAGAGTGCTTCTCCCATCAATGAGATTATTATTTTTGTCTTTGTGTTATATGTCCTCCCACCAACACGAAAGCTTCTTGAGGGTAGCAGCCAATCCTGCTCTCAACCGCATCCTTCCAGCCTATAACACTACCTGCAGTTCTGGGAGGACCCAGTCAAACCAACTCGCGTTTGCAGGACACCTGCGGTGGGCCTAGGCAAGATTCCCAGAGTCCACCAGGAGTTTAGGGATGGGCTGGGTGGGCCCACCTGTCACAGTGAGAGTTGATTCAAAATGTGGAGCTAAATACTAATGATATATGCCCCTATTCCCCAAAGGTCATTTGGTTGGAAAATGAGAAGGAAAGGGAGGAAGGAGCCGCGTAGTTTCGGGGGAGGAATGTGTGGAACGTAGGTCATTCAGGAATGTGGGGCCGGCAGGGGAAGGAGCACACTTGCCTCTGAGCTCGTGGTGATGTCCTGGCTCCTTTTTGACTGGAAGACAGTTGGTCGTGGTCAAAGCTGAAGCACAGGTGCCAGTGGCTTCATCCCCTCAACCCAGGTGGGAACAAAGCAAAGGGAGAAGGATACCCAGTAGTAGAGCACCGCGGTTCTCAAAATGGGTTCCCTAGAGCAGCAGCAGCAGCGCCCGGCAGCTGGTCAGAATCTCAGGCTGCACCCTGACCTACTGAATCAGAAACCGGGGGTGGGCCCAGCCATCTGAGTTTTAACGATTCTGCAAGTGAGGCATCTGATGGACTCTGTGTTGTGAGAGATTTGGTGTGATAAATCTCTTTTTTTGTTATAAAATTATGTTTATTATAGAACATTAGAAAAATCAGTAAAGTATAAAGAAGATTAACACATCAGTAATTCTGCCACTCAGAAATGACTCCAATTAACACTATTACTATTTTGGTCTATCTTTTGGCAACCTTTCTGAAGACATATGTATTTTCACTTTACCTAAGTTGGGATTAGGCTGGCCATTATACTGCTTTTATCACTTGGCATTTTAGCTGTGAGCATTTCCTAATCTTTCATAGAAAATCCTGTTGTTGTAATGGTTTCTATTCAGTCACATTAATGTACCTAGTAACTACACGTTTTGATAGTTTCAGAATGAACATCCTGGCTCCAAAAATCTCACTATTTTCTTAGGCTGTAATGCTACAAGGGGAATGACTAGGCAAACACTAAATATTTTAGGTCTCCCAATGAAACTTTTACTATTAAAAGAGTTTAAACACATATGTATGTACTTGCAACACATATGGCAAAAAATAGTGAATATATTAAGCCTATAAAAGGCATTTTCATGAATGTTAAAAGAAAGACTTACCTCTCAGTGGCATAAAGGGAAAAAGGAAATGACAGTTTGAGGATGTAGGATTGCATTTGGCAAAAGGCTAGTTCATATATGAAACTGGTCAGAGCTTCATTTCTAGTGAAAAAAGTCCAAGATACCATCCTTTTTTTTAACTCATCAATTTCAGAAAACTTTGTGAAAAAGAAAATTAGAATAGCCAGGACTGGCAAGCAAAGGCACAGTGAAAGGGATATTCCCACCCATGTCTTCTAGAAGGAATCTGAATTGGTCCACCGTTCAGAAAACAGTTTTGTATGTGTTACTAACACTTCATTCCACTCAGATAGCTCATTAGACATCAGAAAGGCTCCATCCACCCAGGTCAGTGCTTCGTGGGGCAAAATGAATGAGTCATTTTTCTGCACAATAAAATCTACTTCCCACTCAGAGCATGTGATGGAGCCAGCACTGTTTTAAGTGCTTCACTTGTGTTGACTTGCTGAACCTTCACAGCTGTCCAGTGAAGGGCTATTTATTACTTCCATTCTATGGATAAGAAAATGAGGCCAGCACAGTCAAGTAACTGGCATGCGGTCACACAGCAGGACAGTGGTTGAGCTAGGATTTGAACCCATGAACTTGCCCTGTAACAATAAAGCTCTTAACCTCCATGAAAGCCAGCCTCTCAGTACAGCAAAAACTAAGCGGCAGAGAGGTTAGTGGCCCTCCCTGAGCCACTCAAGACTGGGAGGGCCTTCCCTGGTCTATTAGCTCAGTATTCGCTCATCCCTCCCCATCACCTTCCATCTCCTGACCCACTGTGCTTTAGTCCTGCCACCAGGACCCTGCCACCAGACACTGTGAGCTTTGGAAGTATCTACATTTCAGATAATGATAAGGAAAGACTCATGGGTTATACAGAGCTGAAAACTTGCCTTGACACTAGAGGGACTGGTGTGTTCTGGTAGAGCTGTTTTTGCTTGAACATAGACCCATGGTTTCTGTGACTGTTAGGTCCTCGGAGCAAGGAGAGGCAGCTGGCTAGATTCACAGCTTTACCATCCCCAGACCACTCGCATCACAGGAACCTTCCGGAAGGTGAAAATTAAGTACTTTCTCAGGCCGCAGCTTCTTCTCAGATGTGCAGGGGAGACAAAAAAGAATTGGAAAGTAGAGCTGCCCTTGAGACATGGAATGCCCTTTGGGGCAGTTCTGACCTATCTCATGGCATGATGCAGGCTCTGCGTCTTTTCCTTTCAGACACAGGCTACTGGTGGGGTTAACCAGGAAGGCTGACTGGAGGAGGTGTCACCTGAATGGGGCCTTGAATAGTTTCAACAGCAACAGATGAGATTGGCAGAAGCAGACACCCAGTGACGGCAGACTCAGGTGTCCTCAGAAAGAATGCACTGCTGGCCAGCTGGACTAGGAGGTATATGCAGGGGAGAGGCAGGATCCAGCCAGAAAGGTAGGCAGGGTCCCCACGGTGGAGGGCTTCAAGGGATAGGCTGAGGAATATTGGTGTGTTTTATCTCTGTGTCCCCCAGTTCTTGACACAGCCTGTGAGAGAGGCTAGTACTTGCTGAGGCCTGGCTGTGTGTTGGTGAGTGAACGAATGGCTAAACTGAGGAGGTGACAGAGGACACAGAAGGTGTTGGAGCTGGGAAGTGTCATGACTAAAGTGAGGTTTTGTGACCACAGGTATTGCTTAGCTCTGCTGATATGAAAAGCCCTGGGCAGGGCGGTGAAGGACAGATAAGTCAATGACCAGAAGGAGGAAATTTTGAGGCACCAAGACTCAGAGAAGAAGAACCTGCCGAGCCCTGGCAGAAGATGTAGCCCACAGGAAACCATTGACATGTGTGTGTGCATGCTCTTGCACCTTCAGGGGTCTCTGAAGGATGGCCACACCCTTTGGGGCCTTGCCATCCCAGCCCTTGTCTGGGGGCTCTAATGGGCATTATTTTATACCACAGATTTGGCCCCGGTTCTACCTGAGCCACCTCTGAGAGGCAGCCTCTTAACACCAGGGGCCTCTCCCCACTGGGTGGAAATGCACAGGAAATGCGGGTTGGGATGAGAAGCAGGAAGGGCCCTGCATGTCACATCCTCAGCCAAGGATGGCTTGGTTGTGTTAGAAGAATTGGTTCCACATGGCAGGCAGGAGGGGTGTCCTCCCTGGTGGGGACATCAGCAGAAGGTGGCATGGGGTTAAAGCAGATGGGCACACACACAAGCCAGCGGGCTCTCATCACCCATCCTCCAGTGTCCACTGCTCATGGTTTAACAGGAGCACAGAACCATGCTTCATTAGCATCTCTCCACACTGGGCAATGAGAGGACTATGGCCACATAAAGGGCTCGCCCTAAGTATGGGCCAGGACCAGAGATGATGTGCACAGCAGGCAGTGGCCAGGACAGCCAGCAGAGGAGAGAGATTGGAGCAAGGGCCCCCTGAGGGTCCAGCAAGTGACAGGAGTTAGGAGACCACTGGCATGGCAGGAGCAGGCCATGGTAGAGGCACCTAGCTGGCCCCAGTGCAGCTGTGTGGAGACTGGAGGTGACAGTGACAGAAAGCAGCAAACTTAGCAGAGACTGGAGGCAGGAGCTGACTTTGGACCTGACAACCCCTGCTTTCATCTGTGCTGAGGACTGATGGGAGAAGGTGGCCTCAAGGTGGATCTGAAAGCCCTTGGTGTGGATAGCAGGGATGACCTTCTGAAAGCCCAGCTCTTAGCTTCTGGGAAGGGGCTGCTGAGAAATCTTGACACTATTTATTCATTGAACAAACATTTATAGAGCAGGCACTGTTGACCAGAGTCCGGAGATAAACTTAAACTCCAATACTGCCTTCGAGGAGCATGAAGTCAAGTAGGAGAAGCAGCAAGATACATGGTGACTTGGGCTTCAAGCCGGACTGCGCTGCGAGCCTGGTGGGAGTTTCCCTCCCACCAGGAGCTAGGACACCGGGGTTTGTGCTGCTGTCCTATATGGTGTAGAAGAATAGGGTGAGGGTTTTTTTTGTTATTTTAAACTTTTTTCTTTTTACATTTTTCTTTTTTTAATGTAACATTTGATATATGAAAAAGAAAAATATAATATATATGTAGGCTGTGAAGAGTAATAATCAAATAAACTCTTGTGAACCCATTTCTCAGTTTAAGAAACAGCTCATGACCAAAAGGATTAAAGGTCCTGGGTCCCCCTCCTCCACAGCACCCCTCCCTTTCTTTCAGAAATCATTATCTGAGTTGTGTACATATCATTCCCCTGTATTTCCTGAGGATCTTATCACTTACATAGGACTCTAAACAATTTTGCAGTTCCTTAAAAAGGCAAATGTAGAATTATTGTATGACCCAGTGATTCTACTCTAGATATATACCCAAGAGGATTGAAAATAGATTTAAACAGGTACTTGTATGTGAATGTTCATAGCAGCATTATTTCCAACAGCCAAAAGGTGGAAACCACCCAAGTGTCCATTAGCAGATGAACCAGTAAACAAAAATATGGGGAGTATGTGTGTGTGTGTGTGTGTGCGTGTGTGTGTATGAATATGCATATATGTGAATGTGTGTATATATACATATGTATGAATATGTGAATATTATTCAGCCATAAAAAGAAAGACGTTCTGAAACAGGCTTAATATGGATGAACCTTGAAAACATTAGGCTAAGTGAAAGAAGCCTGTCACAAAAGGACAAATATTATATGATCCCACTTATATGAACTGTCTAGAATGGGCAAATTCTTAGACACAGAAAGCAGATTAGGGGTTACCAGTGGCTAAGTGCGAGGGTAGAATGGGAATAATTGCTTAATAGGCTCAGACTTTCTGTTTGGGGTAGTGAAAAAGTTTGGGAGGTAGTTAGTGGTGATGATTGTATAATATTGTGGATGTACTTAGTGCCATTTGTACTTAGTTGAATACCTAAATGTATACAATGTAATGAATCATATACTTTAAAATGGTTAAATAGTAAGTTTTATGTCAAATGTATTTCCCACAATCAATAAAGAGCCCAGGAAAAAAATTAATTAAAAAAAAATAAGTAAACTAATGTACATCTTCCTCTTCTTATCATGGGGTTACATCCCAATAAACCCATTTTAAGTTGAAAATATCATAAGCTGAAAAATGGATTTAATATAGCTAACCTATCAACCATCATAGCTTAGCCTAGCCTACCTTATACATGCTCAGAACACTTAGAGTAGCCCACAGTTGGACAAAATCATCTGACACACACACAAAAAAAGAGCCCAGGAAAAAAGTTATTGGTAATTTTCCAGTATTTAAACTTTACAAAAATGAAATCAATGTATATCTACTTCAGCAACTTGCTTTTCTCACTCACAATATTACGTTTCTATGCAGCTGGCGGCTGCTCATGCATTTTTAGCACTGGGTAATACTCCGTGGTGTGGAACATACTACAACCTATTTAACCAGATTTTGGTTGTTGACGTTGGAGAGGTTTCCAGGCCTTTTTGCTATCAAAAACAATATTTCTGAGAACATTCTTTCACATCTCCTGAGCACATGTCCCAGAGTTTCTCTGTGCTCTGCATGAAGGAGGGGGGCTGCTGGCTCAGAGGTGTGTGTGTTCAGCCTCAAGAAAGAATGCCAAATTGTGTCCCAAAGTGGTTGTATCATTTTCACTGTCCCAGCAGTCCACCAGCTCCTAGTTGGCCCATGTCCTCAGCAATAGCGTTGGATATTTTCTTGAGCTCCTTTGCTGACCTGTACTCCTGCCACCTGTAAATTTACATCCAGACTCACTTATATGAGATCAATTGCAGTATTATGATGACCATTGTCAAGGACAGGACTACAGCCTCTAGATGGCCCAGTGATCACAGGATCTCAAAAACAGAAAGGGCCTCTCATGGGACTGTACAACCTGCATTTTACAGTTGAGTGAATAGAGACACAGAATGAAGGCAGACTTGGCCAAGATATCAGGCCCCTGGCCCAGCAGTGTTTTCACAGTGACCTGGTATGACAGTGAGCGGCCTGCTTCCTGGTATGGCTCACTGATGGTGGCCAGGAGCACGTCTCACACAAGGAGTGGGCAGAACTGGTTGTTACTGATAGAGCTGGGGCTGTGTTTACACCACCAGCACTAAAATGCAACTTGAGATGGGATCTGTGTTGAGGTTTGAGGATAAGATGAGTTAATCATTTGCATATGTTCTGTTTCTGAGATTCTGGAAGAAATACTAGACCTGAGGATTTCCATGCCTTTCTTTCCCTTTGACTTTGAACCAAATGAAAAGAGCCACACCCTAGGCCAGAAGGTAGTCCCTGATGAGGGTGAGTGGTCTGGACAAGCCTGGCACCTCCTGACTCTTGCCTCCTGCCACCCTGTAGGACTGAGTGAGTTCCAGGGAGAGGCTCCAATCCAAGCTGCTTCAGAAACTAATTTAGCTTTTAGCTCCAAATATCTCTTATTGAGCTTATCTTGTCTCTTCTGTGGTTTTCTCAATAACCAACTGTGGTAGCTCTCCCTCGTGTCTGGAGAATTTTGCTTTTCCGTCCACAACCCTAAAAGAAGAGGCAGACAACAGAGGATTATCTCCATTTTGCAGATGAGAAAACTAAGGCTGGAAGGGGATTACTGCAGTTAGTTGGGTCTCTGAGTCTACTCATGACTCTACTGGCCAGGAGGTCCAGGGTCTTTCCTTTATGTCACATTCCTGTCCACAAAAAGTGCCCATTCATAGGATTACAGGAAGAACACCTTCAAGGATTACTGAAGAAATTAGACCCATCAACTTCCAGGTTTTGTGCAGGCAGACTTCCCCATAGTGGGCACTGATTCACACACGTGGGCCAGGTGCTGTCTGCATGGACACCCCAGATTACCTTTCCCTAAAGCAGTGAATCCAGTATGTATTTGAGAGACCACACAATCATTTAATTCAAAAAAGTTTACATTAAAATACTCATTTTATAAAGAGAAATGTAAACCAGAAGAGAGAAAACACTCAGTCCCACTATGGAGAAATGCTATCCTTAATCCTCTGTTGGATATTCTTAGCACTATACAAACACACACACATAATGGATTTCTGCACACACACTTTGCAAGCTCTTTTTTCAATGATCATCTATAATGGTTTTCTTTTCTTGGAAAAAGCATGCATAATTTTAAGCTTTTTTTTAAATTATAAAATTAACACATGCTCACTGTCGAAGCAAAGAAAGAGAAGGAAAGGAAGGAAAGGAAAAATACACAAAATAAAAGAAAGAAAATGAATCTACTGTAATCCTCCTACAGAGTGTTAATGCTATAAATATATATTACTCCAGACATTTTTCTATGAACACATGTTTTATTCAACAAATTGGGATCATTCTGTACAACACTGTTTGTACATGTTACAACATAGCATATTTCCATGCCACTAAAATACTTACCTGTATTACAAGGCTACAAATCATTTCATTGTGTAAATTAATCTCATACTTCAACCCTTTTTTGGGGCATTTAAAATGTTTGTCCACAATATAACAGTATTGAGATTAATATGAGGTAATAAAGCCATTGCACATACTTTATTATTAGGATAAGCAATGGGAAGTAGAATTGCTAGCTCAAGGAAAAGGTACATAATAATTTTAGGGTTGTAATTGCTAACTTGCCTACCAAAAAATTGTGTATGTCTGTTTCTCTTCTTTTTTTTGTTGGCTATGCCTGAGTATTTCTTTTGTTTTGACAACGGTTGGTCTCTAAAAATGAATGAGCATGGGGAAGCCCATCCACGAAAAGGCCCCGGTCTCAGGGTACCTCTGCAGCCACCTCACTTCATCTGTTACATCTTAGAGTGAACAGAACACACTTCCAACACCCTCTCCTGCCAGCTCCTGCCTAGGGCGTCTCCCCCTCTGCCTCTGTCCACTGGACAGTTGCAATAGGATAGGAAGAGTCCTGGGTAGTAGCTCATCTTGGGTTACCAAATATTTAGAAAAGGAAATAAATGCTATCTAAGGACTCTTCTGAAGTTTCATGTTGACTTTTTAATCTTTAAATTAATTGTTAATTTCACAATTATATGAATTCATTGCACTCCTTGGAGAAAAGTGAAGTGTGAGAATTAAGTCCCCGCTGAGCTTTCCCCCAAACTAGATATTCCATTTTGTATCTGTGTTGAACTTTTATGATTTGTTGAATCTGGGCTTGTTTTTTATTCCAACTCGAATTCACAGACTTTCATTGAGCACCTGTCCCGGGGGTAGTGCAGGGGGCTGGGGACACAGGCATGAGTCAGGTGGGAGGCAGACAGACCCAGACACCTACAATCAGTTTAGGGTGGAAAGGGGCAGAGAGGAGGGAGGAATCCTCACACCTCACAGGTTGGGAATCCATGAACTACCAGAACGCATCTGGCCCCGGGAAGCTGGTTTGTCCCCCAGACAGTTCAGACCATCCTTGGAACAGCTCTAATTGCCAGAAGAATTGTTAGGCTCTGAAACCTGAATGCTACGTCTGCACAACGCACTCACTGATCCTAGTTCTGTCCGCAGAGTGACAGAATCAGTGGAATCTTGCCTGACAGCCCCCTCAGATTGCTAACAACTGCTCAACTATGCTGCTCCCCCTGCCCTGTTCAGTCCCCCATCCCGGATCCATGCCCAGGGCCCGCCCATGCAAGCACACCCACCCCAGGACAGGAACCACTGGCATGGGGTCATCCTGGTGGCCAGGCCTGTGGCTGCAGGTGCTCTCAGGTCCAGGTACAAAGAATGGATGCTTGGCTAGATGTAGCCATTCCCCCCATCACCCTGAAGAAGACAGACAGTCAGAACCGTGTATTCTAGGAAGGCCAAACGAAGCAAATTAAATCTCAGGGGTTCTGACGGGAAAAGGAGTGATTAAGAATCGTAATTAATAATTTGACGCAGACAACGAGCCTGACAGCAAGGAGCCGCCTAGCACAATTGTTTCATGCATTTTGCCTTATTATCAGCCTCATAAGTTAAGCCTTCCTCTAGATGCACTAATTAGGTAATTAGCTCCCTAAAGAGCATGCCTCTTAAAAACGCAGCGCAAGCTGGCTAAGAGGTGCCTGCAACCGAAAGGCTTTTAGAGCTCTGCTCTTCAAACCAGGTGGGGGGACAGGCGACTGGGGTGTGGTGGACAGTAAGTAAATACAGATGTGCTCAAGGAAGTCACAGGGTGTCCATCCTCTGATCAGAATGGTATGGGACTCCGAGGAGCCCCAAGGATTGTGTGTAAAAGACACACAAAAAATGATTGCTCTTCTCCCTGTGAGACAAAAATGGTTCATGGTGATGAGGATGATGGTCATAATACTAATACTACATTCAACAAAGCAGTATATAGACTAGGGACGATCAAGCTGAAGGCTCCAAGATCTCCCCACTAACTACCTTCCCATGGGCCTCTCTTTACCTCTCTGAGCCTCAGTGTCTTAGGCTGTGAAATGGGGCCATCCCTCCAGCCCATAGTTCCATTTGGGCTGAGCAGTCCGTGTCTCTTCAGCATCGCCAGTTTCTCTGGGGACCCTCCCTGCTGCTTGTCAGCAGGAAACATCAGGGGATGGGCAAGTCCCCAAGTCTGGGGGTAAGGCAGAGAAGTATTTGTGGAGAAAGTAGCTTCTTGAGGTTGGGTCACTCTCTGCACAAGGCAGTACCTCTTTCTTTTTGAGAAATAACAGTACTCTTTAACCTTTCAATAAGTAGTGTTTGTTTGCATCCATTATAACAGCCTGCTCAGTATAGAGCTCGGTATAGATCCAGCAAATATGCACCGACAGCCCTTGTCTGCTCCCCTCCACCCATCCTTCACCCCAGCCCTACCCCAGGCCACCCATCCCTCCTCTGGCCGTGCCCCCTCCACTCCTCCTCCCAGGCCTGCACTGTCTGTGTGTGTTTGTTGCAACACAATGGTGACTGTACCGGTGACAATCTTGTATCCTGCTTTTTCACTCATCTTAGTAAACGTTTTCAAGTTCCAAACTGTTTATGAGCATTGACTTTGATGGCAGAAGTTGCCTCTGCATCTTTCCAATACCAGGAAGGGAAGAAGCATGAACTCCAGGTGTGCAAAACTGGAAAACCAAGAGTGAGGCAAGGCTCTTTAGGTGGGGGTCCCTCTCCCCAGGGGCTGCAGGCTTGGCATTGCCTTGCTGCCCTGGTTTCTCCCCTGGGCCTCCCTTCCCTCTGGGTCCTGCTCCCTTTGGCCTAACGTGCCTGCTTAGCTGGGCTTGCCTCCTTGTGCTCAGATCTCTTAAATCTCTGCACTGCTGTGTTCCTCCTGTTTCTTATTTTCTACTTTCCTACTCTGGGTTTCCCTTGCATGAGAAAACTCTAGTCTTATAGTCCTTTCCCATCAGCCTGCTGCTACTGTTTCTGGGCCCTTCACCTCTAAGCACACCCTGCTGGTCCCCTCAGGTGCAGAGGGCATGGGGCTTTGGAGTCAGACATCTGTGGCCGTGAACAAGTAACTTCACTAGCCTCAGATGCCACTAGCTTCAGATGCCACTCAAAGGAATGACTTTCTAATGGTGGAACTTCATGGGTTTTGACCAATATGTGGGTGGGATGTTTTGTCTTCATGATGGGGAGGAAGAGGTAACATTTGGGCATAAAATCAAATCCTGGGAATCTTTGAACTCCTTTTGAGAGCGAAAGAGGGTGGAAGCTAAGGAAATCAGCTCTACCAGCCAGTCCTACAGCCACTTCCTAGGTTGCTGTGGTTCTGAGTAATTTGCCCTGTACTTCACTGGACTTGGGGAGTTATCTGAGGCTCCATCTCAGCACCCAAGCCAAGCTCATGCCCCAGCTCCTGGGATGACCCTAGTTTCTATCCTTATTTGAAATGAGCCTCCAGGGGTAAGTGGATGCTGTCCAGGCAGGTCTCGTGTCAGTGCGGTGTAGACCTGCTGCCCGGGGGGCACCGAATGTCCTGAACCGCCACAGGCTCTGGCAGGCTCCCTCTCCCTGGCCCGGCCTCTTGCCTCCGCCCAGCGCACTTATCTCCAGAAACAGCCACAGGCTCCTCTTTCCCTCTAGCTGCCCGAACAGTGTTGGCAGCCTCCAGGAGTCGTGGGTGCCCACTGTGTGGACTTCTCCCGGCCTCACGATGTCAGCACCTATTGCCCTTGTTCGCTTGCTCCCTTCCCTCCCCTCCTCCCCTCTCCCTCCCCTTGGCCCTTCTCTCACCTACCTCTCCTCCCCTCCTCCTCAGCCTCCCCCCCTCCTCCTCAGCCTCCCCACCTGCCTCCCCTCCTCCCTTTCCTGACCCTTCCTCCACCCTGTGTCTCTCCAAAGCTCCCTCCCCACATTCTCTACTTCTCACCAGCCCTCCCTCCCTCCCTCCTATCCCTTTGGTAAACTCTGCATCCTGGTATTTAAATCTCCACTTGTTTCCTGGTTCAGAGGAGGCTCTGATTCCAATTATATCACCTTCATCCTTGCAAACAGACAATTCCGGGCAGTCTGACTCCTTGCTGAGCCCACTTACATAACCATCTCCTCCCCTCCTCCTTTCGCCCCTCCCTGGGCCCCTGCAATCCTTGCAGTTTGGAAGCTTGAAGCCAGAGAGGTCCCATCCCCAACCCCTGTCGCCCCACTCTGCTCCAGATCCTCCTTCCCTGTCTCTTCCTAATGCCATGTGGTTTGTTCCAAGCTGCTGGGTCTCTGGGTTGAGCTGAATGCCCAGCTCCAGGTTGCCTGGGGGACATTTTTTAGCAGCTTTATTGACGTACAATAGCTGCTCATGTTTAAGGTGTACATTTCAATAGGTTTGCCCATGAGAAGGTCACCACAATCATGATAGTGAACAAATGCATCAGCCTGAGCCCCTCTTACACCCCCACCCCCGCCCTGGGGAGCAGTTCTAAATACATTTCTCCTCCAGAGAGTTTAGGTTCTTGCTTGGGCCAGCTCCTTCTCCTCCCCTGCCCTAGCCTAGGCCCCCTCATTAGAGCAGGCTCTACTCTTCCTTGTTTCTTACTACGGCTGCCATCTCTCAGCCGTGCTGGCCTTGGGGGCCTGCCTTGCCAGCCTGTGCCCATGTCTAAGATTCTTGGGATTCAGTATTGCTCTCTGATTTTTGTTGCCAGAAGGGAGGATTGGGCTGCAAGTGGGGAAGGGCTAAGAGGGAAGAGCCCAGCCAGGATCATTCTGCCCCTCCCAGCCGGGGTGGAGTGTGTGGAGCCCGCGCCCAGCCGCCCCTCCAGCCCTGTGCCTCCTAGCATAATGCAGCAGCATTGCTGTTCAGAGAAACAGTCCTCATTCTTCTATAGCCTGGTTCGGGTCACAGGACGCTATCGGGATTTATATTAGTATTATTATTTGGTTCTAAAATATGGCCACAGAAAGAATATTCCAGGTGAGTTCTTAGTTCAGTGTCCCCTTTTAATTAGAATTTTAGAGCTGTGCAGGAGACACGCCATTGGGCAGTGGTATGCTGGGGCCAGTTTGTACCAGCTTGGGAGCGCCATAGCTGGTTGTCAAATTTTAGGAATTTTGTGAACCTGTTGGTCAACAGCCCTCCCCCTAGCCACCCTTGAAATCAGCTGTGATGGGAGTATTTACACCATGGAGGTCAGCACAGCCTACACACAGGGGCTGCCCACCTGGGCCTTTTTCTGGGGAGCTGGTTGTTAAGCTTCTACCAACACAGCACTGATAAGGTCTGGAAGAAATCTTGGCCATTTCCAGGGACAATACCACCACCCCAATGCCCAGGAGCAATACCTCCTCAAGGGGCCTTTGGAAAGTATGTGTATGGGGTTATCCCACTGTGGGGCATTACTGGTATTAAGTGGGCCAAGGGCCATAGGTGTAAAGTGTCCTGCAAGGCCCAGCATACCCCAGAATTATTGCACCAAAATATTATAGTGCTTCTGTTGAGAATCATTAAGATTCTTAGCCTACCTCTTGGCTTTGTAAAGGAGGTTCAGGAGTCTGATTCAGTCCCATCAAAGCTCATTAGGCATCATGTATGGGCTGATGGAGATAACAACCCTCTGCCTTGCCTTCCCATGGGCCTTCAATCACTTTGCCATATGAAGGTCTGCAGTGGACATGGGCACCAAGGTTGTCCATATCCTAAATCCCATTCCAAACTTGTCCCACATCAGCAGAATTGAAGGCCGGAAGGGAGGGCTTCTCTTCTGAGGAGAGGACAGAAATGAATAGGCCAGGGGCATATAGCCTTTGCAAACACTCTGGACACAGTTTAGCTGTGGAAACAAGATGGCCTGTTGGAACATACCTGCAGGGCCACAGAGACATTTATCAATGTGTTGCCAGCATGGCAAGCACTATGGCAGTGTGGCTTTAGCAGAGGTCAAAGCTGAATTATTCCAAAACAGCTGGGTGTGGGCTCTTGTATAAGCCTCACACCCAGCTACCCAGCACTACAGGGCTTGCCTGCCCAGGGCCTGGGAGGCACCACAGGTGTGCCCTGGTGTTGCACAACACACCCACACTCTGCTGGGCCAACTCCTTGTTCTTTGTACCCCTTCACCTGCCACCTGGGTACTGGACCACCCAGGGAAACCTAAGCTTGCTGCCTGCTGGAAGACTGACTTAGGAGGTCATTTAGTCCCCATGTCACCTGCTTCTCTTGCATTCTCATAGCAAATAAATAAGGAGAAAGGATCTTCTATTGCAACTAACAGTTTACCAAGAACCTTCTATATGGCAAGCACTGGCTGGATATATATATATATATCAAGCATTAAAACTATACAATCCAAAGTTTTTAGTCTATTCATAGAGTTGTGCAACCACCATCACAATCATTTGTAGATCCTATTCATCACCTTAAAAGAAACCCCATACCTATTAGCAGTAACTTTCCATTTCCCCCTAAAGCCCCTGGCAATTGTTAATCTCCTTTCCATCTCTACAGACTGGCCAATTCTGGATATTTCACAAAAATGAAATTGTACCTTAGGTGGTCCTTTGTGACTGGCTTCTTTCACTGTGTATGATGTTTTCAGGGTTCATCCACGTGGTAGCAGAGATCAGTACTTCATCCCTTTCTATTGCCAAATAATATTCAACTGGTGAATCTACCACATTTTGCTGTTCAGTCACCAGTTGGTGGACATTTGGGTTGTTTCCATTTGGGGACTCTTACGCAGACTGCTGCTGTGAACATTCACGTACAGGTTTTATGTGGATGAACGTTTTAATTTTCTTGTGTATATACCTAGGAGCAGAATTGCTCTGTCATATGGTAACTCTACTTTACATATATTTTTGCCAATTTGTCCAGCTTCCCAAGGCAGCTATCATTATACCTGTTTTACAGATAAAGGAAGCAAGGCTCTGACAGGTTAAGAATTTGCCCAAGACCACAAAGCAAGAGAGTTGCTCGGGCTGCAGTCAAGCCTGGGTTGTATGACTCTCCTAGGCAGCGATCTGCATGCTGCTCTAGGTCAGAAGCTCCTGCATCCCAGCAGGCCAGTATGAACTTGCCCCCCAGCCCTCTCTTCTCTCAGCTCAGTAAAGATGTGAGCCTTTCATCTTTCCCAGAGGCTTTGGTAGCTGATGAGGTCTTTGCTGTCTTTCTCTGAGTCTTTGCCTTCCTGGAGGGGCCAGACCTGGCTTCTCATTTCTCTTTCTGGGAATGTGCTTTTCTGACCTTTGGAAGTATTGGGCTGGTCTGTGACGCTGACATTTTCTTCTAGTGCAGTACACACAACCAGATCTTCCTGTCTTATATTTGCCTTTCCTGCCTCTCTTCTTTATGAATTTAATCAGTTTAATTGGATTCTGATAAAATTTAAAACCAAACAATGGGGCTGTGAATTATGACCGGCTTTTTGAAAGGCTCGCATCCCTTCTCCACATGCCCCCTTTTAATGTGTTTTGTGCAAATCCAGTGCCAGTGGTTGACTGTGTGAGGTATACATGCAGTGTTTCCATGGACCTCAAGTTTTTCCCTTCCTGCCTTTATCCCTCACCACATATTGCCCTCCTTTGGGGCAAACTTCTGTCTGCCTAGGTCATCCTATCCTATTTTCCTGGTTTTGATACCTGTTCTTGGTTGTGCCTGGGGTAAAATAGTTACCATGGATTACTCTTTCTATCAAGCCCTACCTTCTACAGGAAGACTAGCTTAGCTAATTCTTTCAGCCAGTACTTACTGAGTTTACTAGGCTGGAGTGTCTGTTGTACCTTTACTATTAATGCAAATCATTTTTGTGTTGATGTGACAATAATTATGAGAACAGTTTCCTCTTATCTTTTGCTCTCCTACTGTTTGACAGTGGATTTTAGGATGTTCTTCAGTGCTTCAATGTCAGAAGGCATTTTTTAAGTTGTTTTTTAAATGCTCTTTCTAAGGCTAAAAAGATTGATTTTTTTCTTTTTTCAAAATAAAGACTGTATATTCACAAGTTTTCTATCTGAGGAGGATCTCCTGGTATTAGACATATGGCCCCAAACAGGCACCTGGTAGCTACCTGGGGTTTCCATGGCCAGGAATGTCAGTCACGCAGAGGGAGGGAACATGCTGCTCCCAGACAGCTTGGCTTATGATGAATTTATCAGGACATTTGTCAGGTTATCTAAGGCTCAGCTGAATTTAGGAGTGAAGGGCAGATGGTTAGGCATCAAATATATGCTGAGCCTATACCTTCCATGTGCCCCTTTTAGGTGGCAGTACTCACAAGCTCTGTGATTTGGAACAAGTTACTTAACCTCTCTCTGCCTCAGTTTCCTCATCTTAAAATGGGCATACTAATAGTATCTACTCAATGGAGTGAATGAATTAATATAGGCAAACTGCTTCGAACAGTGCCTGGCACAGAGCTAAGTGTTCAGTAACTTGGAAAACCAAAGCTTAAACCTTGTCTGTCCAATCCGGTAGCCTCTACTGTGGCTATTGAGCACTTGAACTGTGATTAAGTCCAAACTGCGACTTACTAATTTTAAGTTTAAGACTTAGTATTGAAAAAGAACGTAAAATAGCTCATTAACCATTTTTTAAATGTGGGTTGTGTGTTGAAATGATATTTTACACATATTGATTTAAATAAAATATGTTGTTAAAATTAAAATTACCTGTTTACTTTTTAAAATGTAGCTACTAGAAAATTTTAATTTACACATGTGGCTCACATTATATTTCTACTTGAACAGTACTAGTCCAGATCAACAAAATGTAGCCAACAATGATTGTCAGAGTCACGAGCATCCAGTCTGGGAAGGTCCTGTGTGGAACTGGGTGCTGCACAGACAGCTCTGAGCAGGCCTACTGTAGGAGGCCAGAGGGAGGGCAGCTAGGACTAATGGAGACAGGAGGCTCTCCTGCAGTCTGCCCCCTTTCCCAAGAGAAGTCCAAGAGGGGCGGTCCTTCCAGGCCAAGGACACTGCACAAAGGTGGGGCAACAGATCAGAAAGCTGACATGATGCACAATGAGGCCAGATCACCCAGCCACCTACCTTCCCACCTGCCTAGTGCCACGATTCCAGTCCCCGACTGCCCCGGACAGGCAGGGCCCTCCTCCCACTCAGGTTCCCAGGCTTGCTCATCTGCATCACCCTTCCATGGCTCAGTCTTGATTTGTGACCTTGTTTTGCACAGGCAAGCCTGCCTCCTCCTCCCCCAGTCCCCAGGGGGTTGCTTCAGCCTCCATTACCAAACCCTGTGACAAGAAATGCGGCCCCCTTATTAAAATAATGTAATGTCTAACTAAAATAGAAACCCCAGATAACAGTTTTTGATGTTTTAATGACTGGGCTCATTAGAGAGACTTCCCACTTAAAGTGTCTGTCTAGCAATTAAGGCTAAAAAAATCATAAATGATGACCACACCTTCTGTGGCTTAATGGTTACTCTGAAGGCTGGTCTTATTATCTCGGTGATACAGTCTGTGATAAAAAAGAATTTAAGATACTCTCCCAAGATTTATTTCCCCATTAGCAAGCTGGAGGAGGAAGGTTAAGAGTACTCTTAAGGTCAGAACTGGGAAGGAGGTGGGTGAATAATAAGGTACCTAGAATTTCCTTCCTGCAGAACCCGCCTTCCCTTTGCCCCATGGGGAGGTCCTGCGCGCGGAGGGGTTTAACTTTTGCCTGTCACAGGGAAGTCTGTGAATTGTTACTCCAAGTGACCCCAAGCAGTTTATTTAGTTAATTGTCAAGCATGCAGGCTGAACTGTAGAATCACCTACTTGCATGTAAATTATTTCCAATCCTAATCTGCTGACGATGGAGGAAAAGTGAAAAGGGAACACTTGATGAGAAAAACCTGGGGGAGTGCGTCCAACTCCCCCAGACCAAATGTCCAGGATGGGGCCGGGATGGGAGAGGAGCGGAGGGAAGCACAAATGCATGGTTCGTTGCTACAAAGAAATGGGTCTGTGGGTGCCCCATCTCAAGAGTGGTTCTGGGCTCAGGCTTCTGAGGTGGAACACAAATAATTCAGAAGTGAACTGTGTTCAGAAATGAGGATGAGTGGGGGTACTTTTAGCCTTTTATTAGGCTTGTCTTAAGTGATGAACGGTATTTGGACAATCGAGGCCATTAACAGAGTCATTGTACCTGTCCTGGTGGGACGGGAAAGCTGGCAGCTGCTTGAGATTGGACCGTGGTAACCAGGCTCCTTATACACGGGCTGACTCAGAACCAGCTGGGCTGCCTGACAGGAGGGGGTGGTGGGGGCTGCACCCTGCCGGTTCATTTTCAGGAATCACACTTTGTCACCAAATTTGCCCAATCCCTCCCCTGGATTTGTCACCTAGCAACTTCTCCCATCTCCTTGATAGAACAGGTAGGCCTGGGGGGTTTCAAAGGTGTGTATGGGAAAAGAAAGGGGCTAGGTGGTCACAAAATTTAATCTAAAGCTGGAGTGAGAGTGGAAGTCCACTAAATGCTATCTGCAGGATGGGACCTCCTTGGGCTGGCCTCATCCTGTATGGAGAGATTGGGGAAAGCCCACAGGGTTAGTGGTAAGGTGTTAAAGGTGTGTTCTTTCAACGACTTTCAACACTTGGCCATTATTGTTAAGCATCCATCCTGTGCTAGCTATTGTGCTAGGATAGATGGTATAAGAGATGAGACAACATATTTCACATTTATTTTTTCAGAGTACACTAGGTGCCCCTTCCTAAAACTACGTACTGGAATGGCGTTACCATTTACTGGTAGGGCCCACTGGTAATTAATAAAGCATTTTATATGTGTTCAGTTATTCCTAACATCAGTCCTCTGCAAAGGATCACTGTTAATCCCATTTTATCGATGAGGTAACAAAGGCAGAGTAAAATAGGACTTTTTCGCATGCAAATCAGAGAGAACCCAATTCAGACTGGCTTAAGAAAAAACATTATGTACTGGCGAGATAACACAATGATCTGGAAGTAGGGTGAGATTCAGATACCCCTGCATCTAGACTTAGCAAACTCAGGTTTCTTTGTCTCTTAGCTCTGTTCCCTACATGGATTGGCTTCATTCTCAGGTCTGCGAGGTAGCAAGATGAGAGCAGCAGAAACAGCCTCAGCCTCTCCAGTTCAACTCCAGTAGGAAAAAAGAGACAGCCTCCTACTGGTTGTTAAAGACAAAGCCTTAGGATTAGCACTGGTTGAGTCTGATTGGCTGACCTAAGTCACATGTCCATCCCTGAACCAATCCCTGTAGCCAAAACAAGGAACTCATTGACTGGCTTATGCCTGGTCACATGCTTCACGTGGAACCAAATATGGAATACTTCCCACACTAAATGGACCAGAGTGGGTGCCAAAAATCCACAATTGAAAATAAGAAGCTGAGGCTAAAAAAAAAGGTAGGGTGGATTACAGGAAGCCAAAGTATGAGAGTCACTAGAGAAGGTACACTGGTGACAAAATCAGGTCTGGCAACCAAGACCATCCAAGTCATTTGGTCCTTTCCCAAGTCCCACAAGGGCTTGGGGAGCAGTGGAAGAGCTAGGATCCTGGCTTTGGCTGGCGCCAACTTTTGGCTTTGTTTAGTATCCCTTCTCTAAGTGGATCTTCCGAGAACATCCTAAACAACGGTAATACAAGAGGTGTTTTGAGACTCAGACAGCCTGATGATACGTGATTAGGAAGACACTAAAATGAGTATTGGGTCCATGTACCATATTTGATTTGATCCATAAAGGCCTCCCACATCATTTCTCACACCTGAAGTGAGTCCTGTCCATCTCTGCCTGGCAAAAATCTCACGCAGTGTTCAAGTCCTTACTCAGAAGTCCTCATCAGAATGAACCCCTCCCTCCCATGTTCTCCTCCTGTACTCTTTTTGGTACTTTTGCCCATGATAGACCTCGAGTTGGCCAATAGTTTGTACGGTGTGTTTGTTTGTGCCGTAGATTTTTACCTTGCCTACTAACTTGGCTCCTTTGGTAGTGATTTTCAGACGAAGGATTCTGAGGTTTACCCAAAGACTACTGGGTTAGTGACGGTGTTCAGAGGGGCAGGTGGTCACCTTGTATTCATTAAGACACTTCGTGTTACAAGTAAAGAAAACCAGCTCAAGGTAGCTTAAGTGAAAATATCACTTATTGTAAGGATACAGGGCGTAAGTTATGGGTCTTAAAAACAGGCAAACACTGCAGCCAGACCTCATGAGAGACTGGAACCAGGAAAACCATTGACAACCAATTATTTCCTCAATATTTATCTCTTTCTGGGGCCATGCACTCTCTCATCTAGGCTTCTCTCTGTACAAGTAATTCTTTCCTCTCTACTGATTAGCTCTTTGATTTTCCTTGCACATGACAGAAGATGGTCATACAAGATCCTATTTATCTGACCATTGGGTCTAGCCACTTGTAGAGAAAGTCCGGGCTAGCCTAGTTTAAGTCCAGTCTTTGAATCTGATCAACTGTGGCCGATGAGCAGGATTCATTAATAACAAGGGGAACCCTATGAGGTGAGAGAACAGCCAGTTTTCAGGAAAAGAGGGTCATCAAGGGCTGGACAGACACTCCAAAAGCTGGCTCCTTTCTACTTATTCCATGTATTTGCTGACCACACTGTGGGACAGTGGTAGAGGCCACAGTGGTAGTGGTGGTTGTAGGAGCAATAATGGTGATTATGATGGCGGAGGGAAAAGATACCGAATCAAATAAAACTCAGACTTCCCCTGAGGGACATGCAGTCTAGTGGGGAAAAATGACTTAGACCCCACAGACTTTGGTAACAGCCAAAACACAGATCCTAGGGAGCAGGGTTGTTGAGTTGGATTGGCTCGCCACACCTCCTTGCTCTCTCCTCAGCCATTCCTCTCAAACTCTGCACAAGATGAGTCAACGTTTATTCATAAGCTTCATGATCACATTTGAGATTCCAGCTTTTGACCTTAGATGAAAACATCTTACCAACTTCCCTTCCCCGTTGACCTCATCCCTGAATATTGGAGCAGTGTTTGTTCTGCCAAACAACCTGATATCCAGCCACCCACTGCCCTCCCTCTTTGCCATCTTCCTGTCAAACGTTGTCACATCCTGATAATTATTTTTAGAGAATTAAAAAAGTAAGGATAATGTCATGCCAGAGCCCAGGAAGCAATTTGTAGCCACCCTATTGTTATCAAAAGCCCCATTTCCTTTCTCTGTAAGTACTCGGTCCACACTGTGCATTTTCAGTCAGAGAACTTACATTTCAGAGCTTTTATAACAAGTCACATCTCAGCTGGTGATCAGTCTTTCAGAGATCAGGCCTACAATTCAATTCCCTCTCTTTTTCGCTCATGTTAATTCTCACACCCTCTTAAGAAACCAAAATGTCTCCTATTTCTTGGTTTTCCAATCAGATGTTCACAACTGGCACTTTCTCCTTTTTCTCTGTCCTGCTAAAAAACGTAACCGTGTTTACATGCCTACATTAAAAGGGACTTCTATAAAAGGGCTAGGAGAGATTCATGGGACCAGGGACTCAAGGCCCAACAAAGGCAGAGCTGCAGGTGCTGCAGGATAGTGACCGAAGTTTCCAGGAGAAGGGGCAGCTTTGGGGAAAGACTGTGTGATTGACTTGATCGCAGCCCGCCTGCCTGATTGAAATATGGTGTTTGTGTGTTTCTGGGTTCCACGTAAGTGGCTCCCAGCTGTTTGTCAGCTTCAGGCCATAGACTTTTCCCCATCTGGGTACTCAGGGGGAAGCAAGGGTGGGAGATAGCCATCTGTCCCTTGCAGCAGTGGGCTGCAAGAGGACACTCCAGCAAGACCCAGTTATTCATTCATTCCTTCACCCAATAATCAGATATTGAGATCCCCACTGGCTGACCCTGGCCCAGGACACTCCTTGCAGCTTATACTCAAGCAGCTCGCCACTCTCTTTTTGACCACTGGGCTTCTGGCTTGAATGAGAGTACAGGTATGCAAATGGCTTCGCTTTTGCAGACCTCTGTTCCACTTCTATATAAACTGGAAATAGCACTGCTTGCCACGGAACTGCCTCTAAGTGGCCACAGGAAATCAAGGCCTTTTTATTTTTGTCCAGACCCAAGAGTGCCTGAGCTCTGATGCACAGTATTTGGGGAGTGTTGAGACAATCTGTTACATTGCCTAGCCAGCCCAAGTTAAATTATGGTTGCTACTAGGAAGGAATTGGGGGATATTTTTTGCACCAAATTTACCTGCCCCAGAATGAGAAGAATAGCTTAGAAATGCCTCACCAGGTTGAAAAAACGCTGTGAGGTGTGGTTGAAAATACAATGAACTGCCTCTCAGGCAGGGCAGCTAATGTATGAGCATGGTTGGACACTGCTTTTCATCACCTTGACTGCTGTTTCCCCAGGGCTGTATCCAGGTGGAACATTCTGCTCTGTGCTCTCTTTTTCGTTTCAAAGTGTTCCATTTTAATGAAACAGAGAGGAGGTCAGGGAACAGAAGTCACTTAAGAAGTAACTGCATATGCAAACCAGTGTGTAACTCACTGCAATGGAAAATGTAGTAAAAGCTTGATAAGTGTACCCCCAAGTAACCAGAACTCTCAACCAGGATTTATTTCTCCACATTTTAGGGGGAAAAGCATATGATAAGCAGATAAAATCTCATCTGAGGGATTTTTTTTAATTAAACTTCTTTCAAGGTCTGCCTGGACATAGTGTACCTTCTACCTAACATCCCTTTTCTTCTTCACCTCCATTTACAAGCCCATGTGACAAAAACTAATGTCAGAGGGATGACCCTGAAATGTATCAGTTCAACTCCCTCATTTTACAGACAAGGATCCTGAGACCCAGCAAGGTGGAGTGACCTGCCCTAAAACATATGGCTGGTGGTTGCCAACAGTCTCTTAAATGCTGACCAAATGCTAGCGCTATGACATGCCACCACCTCCAACATTAGCTGCCTAAGCTTGGGAGTCACCTGAATGTCTGCACATGAACCAAAGCCATGAGGGGGAGAACAAGAGGGGCTCAGCCAGATGATAGCATCATTATCCCGGCAACCACAACCATATCGCCCATCGAGTCTGGGGCATCTGACTTCAGGACAGCGGTTCAACAGTCACCAAAACAGAATGCGGGGGCCATTTAAATTAGCAACCCTTTGGATTTGGGTTATAGTCAACAAGAAGCCTATGCAGCTTAAAATGCCTTAAAAACAAAGAAGCCAGGGTGCAACTCTTCCTTGCCTCCTTGTGAAGACCTCTGTCTTTCCTGGGCAGTTGGTTACTTCCTCTTCTGCGTGACATCCTTAGGACTCCCTGTCCCTGCCTTTTCCTCATAGCTGCTGTTAAGGCCAGCCTCGGGATAGGCAATTAGGTACCACCACCATAAGGCACCAGGACAACCCTCTCCCTGCTCTGGTCCCAAATAGTCACTTTTCCAGGATGAGCCTTAAGTTTTACTCTGAGTCATTTGGTGGGCGCCTTTTGGATTTCAGGTGATCTGGGCCAGTCCTGGACCTATTTGCCCTCAGATGCATTTCTTCCCTGCTCTGCTCTGCATTCTGGGGCCTGGCCCACCAGCTCCATTGCCCGGGCTCCCTTGCCATGGGCTTCTGGCTAGGTTTGGCCAGTGAGAGACTCTACCTTGGGACAGGAAGGCAGAAGGAACAAAGAAGCCAGGTGTTTCCACCCTCCCTTGCCCCTCTCTAAATCCAGGGGCATCTCCACGGTGCCTGTGTCCTCTCTGTGGCTCCGGCTCCTCCCCAGGAAGCTCTGCCATGGTCCTGGCACCAGAATCCATGCTCTGTTAGCACCATCTCCTCGCTGGGTACTCCAGCAGCTTCCTGCTGTTGTTAATCATGAGTTCCCTCACACTAAATTCCCCCTGCTGAATTACGTGGTCCTGATGGGTCCCTGACCAATACAAGATCCTTGTATTAAATGCAAAACCCTGAAAACCCCCAACCTCAGTGTTCAGGGGAGACCATGTATTTCATGGGCTTCTCCCAGTGAGCAACAATTTGACCCAGCCAGCTTTTATCTATTTGTCAGTCAATAGGACAGCAGTTGGACAGTCCCATAATTTGTCAGTCAACCCAAGAAGCCAGTTAAAGGAAGCATCAGAAACCAAAGGTAAATGAATACCTTAAATAACTTAGAACATATAACTGTACATTTCTTTATTGATCTTTTGAGGTCAGTCAAGGCCTTTTATTTGGATATGGTTCTAGCAGTTGGGGAGCTCCACTGTTCTTACATAAACCATCTCCATAAACAAGGGGTCTTCTGAGGTTTCTAGTATGGATTTATTAAAGTGAAGAACTTAATGACACATGCAAAGCATACTTGAGTGCAAAATCCTTCCAAGTTTCTGGTTTGCTTTCCAAAATATTTTATTATCTCATCCATACCTAATTCAATGGCAATTTTTTCAAAGATTCATCTCTGAGACTATCAATTCAGTTTCCATGAAAATTTCAGCTTGCTTTCTTTTTATACTTCTCTTTCATCCGTTTACATTATGTTAAATTTTAAAATAACAATAGCAAGTACAACTGGCATGAATAGGTTTGGGCACAGCACAGGTGCTCCTTGCAAGGCATGCAGCTCAACTCGTGGGTGCAGAAGTGACTGGGCTCACCAGAGAGGCCTAGCAGCCTCCTCTGTTCAAAGTGTAGAGGATGTGGTTCAGTCGGCTTGCAGACAGGATGGAAAATGTTGATTGACACAGTGAGTCCAGTTAGCAGAGGAGGCAGTCCTTGTATATTCTGAGCCTGGGCTCTGTGGCTAAAGGTGCCAACCCACTATGGAGAAAGGAGCATGCAGGCTGGTTGAATGGAGGGTACCCTCATCATTGTAATATCTGTATGTGAATGATGCCCAGAATGGCTTCAGCTGCCAAGAATTGTGTGATTGGCATCTATGTGTGCTTGTTTGCCAGCCATCTTTCATCCCGAGTCCTTATCTCTCCATGGCTTAACCCCAAACTGGAGGAGTTGGTGGGTAAAGGGAGACCCTGGCCTGGGTGTGAACACTCAGTACTAGACTCTACCATGTGGCTAAATGGAAGCCACTCAGTGGCCCCTAAGTATCACTGGGCACTAATCAATTGACACCTTTCTCAAGGATCCACAATGGGGCAGTCTTTCCGCACCAAGGTGGCCACACAGGCTGAGTCAGCCCAGCACACAGAAAGAACATTAGGGTCCTGTTTGGAAGATTAGAACTCTGCTCTGGCTAGAGCCTCTAGTCGCCCTGTGATCTAGAGTAAATCATTCCCCTCACAGGCTAAGGCCCTTTCAGCACCTGTAGCATGAAGGAGTCGGACTCATTGGTCCTAAGATTTCCTCCAGCTCTCACATCCAATGTGTCTTTGAGCTCTTCTAAATGATTCCTGCCATCAAAGCTCATACAGTCTAGAGATGTCCAGTTCAATAGCCATGAGCTTCCTGTAGCTATTGAGCACTTGAAATGTGGCGACTCCAAATCCGATGTGCTTTGAATGTAAAATACCAAATTTCAAAGACTCAGTAGAAAAAGAAAATGTAGCATATGTCATGACTGATACATCTTCAACCAGTCATATCTTGGACATATTGGGTTAAAATATATGGTTAAAATTAATTTTCATCTGTTTCTTTTTATTTTATTTTATATGGCTATCAGACAATTTTAAATCACATAGGTGGCTTGTAAAATATTTCTTTTGGAGAGCACTGCTTCAGAGAAAAGCTGCATGGAGAGATAAGGAGCTCTGGGTATAGTACCTGCTGCAGAAGCTCAGAGAGCAAAAAGCCTAACAGGTGGCAGTCATCCAACAAGACAGTGGGAAGGTGGGTGGGCCTGATTCAGATAACAGAGAGGAGAGGGTATGTCTGTCGGGCTTGGGGTAGGCTGGGGTTGGGAGCATTAAGCATTAAGCATTCATCCTCCAGCCAAGTGGCGTGATTAGCCAGCATATCTGGAAGTGAAGGCTTTGGAGGAGATGGAGGTGACAACAGGGAGCAAAGTCTCCAAAGACAGGGCCAGGTCATGCTGAGCATTTCTAGTCCCAGCTTCCCCACTGCCCCCACTGCCCCCTGCTCATCTTCCATCTGCTCCTCTCTCCTTCCTTCCATGCCTCTCAGGGAGTATGCTCAGCCCAGCTGGACCTCCAGGATGCTCCGTAGCTGAGGGAGAACCTGCTTCATTCTTTCTACCTGGCTCCTTTATAAGCCCATGCAGCATTACTCATTTGGAGACTGTTATTGTTCAGGAAAGAATGGCACCCAGAACTGTAGATGTCACTGCAAATGACAACTTTTAATAACCTGGGCAAGGATTCCATTGGATAGAGATTGGAACACCCAAATTGGATGCGGCAGCCAAATACCAAGAGAAAGATGCCCCAGTTGCCAACCAGCCAGCTGGTGGCATGTCCTCGAGTGCACAAGTCCTCTCCTCTGTCCTGGGCACCCCTGCTGCTTAAGTCAGCACACAGAGATGGGTCATGTGACTGGCCTAGTGCGTACAGCCACCTGACCTTCCCCTTTTACAACCCGGGAAAATCAGATGGCTCATAGGAAAAAATGCATGCTATCTCTGGACGTGGGTGTTTTCTCATCACTTTCCATGCCTGCATCCCACCCCATGTGAGCCTCCCTGAGTGCTGACTGTTGGCCAAAGTGGGAAGGTCATGGGGTGGCCCACCTCACTGCTCTGCTTCTTGGCCATGCTCCTGCTTCCCGCATCCAGTTCTGAATCATGGAACCCTTGATGCTCTGGGAAGAGACGAACACTCACCTTCCAGACTTAAGAATGGAAAATCTCAATGCTGCCTGCTCTAGATGCTCCTGGGGAGCTTTTAAACTCTCCCCAGGCCTGGCTCCACCCCCAGAGAATCATATTAGTTAGGCTGGAGTAGCCAGCTGGAATCATTTTTTAAAAAGCTTTGAAGGTAGAAAACACCTATTTCGGTTTTAGGGCAAAACCTTATAATCTAGCTACTCAAAGTATGGCCCCTGATCCAGCAGCATCAGCATTCCCTGGAAGCTGATTGAAAGTGCAGACTCTCAGGTGCTCTTCGGGCCTCTTGAATCAGAATCCGCATTTCAGCGAATCCCCAGGTGGTCAGTGTGCACTGTGCAGAGAGCCACACTGCGCTCATGTACAGCGGAATCCCCTGGGGGAGTTGGGGAAAGGAAGAACTCAGGGCCCTTCTTTCTGAGCCTGATTCTGAAGTCTGGGCAGGGCACAGGAATCCTCACTTCACCAGCAATGCAGATAATTCTTCCTAAGTAGAGGCATGGGTTTAGGACTTCAGTCTTTTCAAAGCCTTTTCTTCCCTCTCTGATTAGTATACCGGGCCCTGGGAGGTCATGTGCACGCTGCCACCAGTGACTTGTGTTCTCAACTCTTCACTGTTGCATCCAAATATCTTCAGTGGCTCCTGTCAAACTGAGGTCAGATTCCTTAGGCTGGCATTGAAGAAGCTCCATAATCTGACCCCCTGCCTACTGCCAAGTTCACACCCAGTTTCTTTCTGCCAATCCATCACACCAACCAAATGGAACCACTTGATACACCACTGAACACATCTTCTGTATTCATTTCTTTGTTCCTTTGTTTATACAGGTTTTGTTTTTGTTTTTGTTTTGATATTCCATCTATCCAGACTCTTCTCAGTCTAAATCTTACCTGGCCCTGAATGTTGTCCTGCCTTCAAGTCCCAGTTTCCCTGACAGCCCAACCACAGAACAATGTGTCCCTCCTTTGAGCTCCTGTAGGGCTAATTTAAGACCGTGTCATTCACTTGGTGGAGCCCAAGATAATTGGGGTCTTCAGAGGACTTGCTCATTTTCCTGGGCCTATGTTCTTTCTTCCTTGTTGGACTGTGAGAAGGGAGGCACAGACCAAATCTTTATGCCTTTATTGTAAGCATTCCCTCCCTAACCCAATTTAGCACGGGAGCCTGTGGCCTGGGTTTCATCTGATAGAGAGTAAAATCTTGATGAGCATGTTAATGCTGATGCTGATCATACTTACTTATTTATGTAAATCTGCTGCTTTTAGTCTTTTTGAAAAGTAAGTGGTAGCCTTAAGGAATAGAAAGGAAAGAATGAAATAAAATAGGGAAAAAAAGCAAAAGCCATTCATTAAGAAATAGAAAAATCTGGACAAACACACTATTTCAGATGCAGTCACTCCGGTCAATCACTGGTCCTGAGTCCTGTATTTGAAAACACCAAACAGGAGCCACTGAGCAGCTCTCAGGACTTGGGGGAGATGGGTGGCACCCCTGGGCCCAGCTTTCAGAGGGGTCTCACATGTCTGATCACTTTTAACCAAATCTGTGCTGGGAGAATAACAAGAATAAGAACATAACCTATTTTTAATGCAAATACACCCTAAAAAGGGGTCTGCAAATCCCCCCACACTTAACCAGTAAGAATTGTATTTTAAGGTAACCCTGTGTTCAACTTTCTGGTTTGAAGAATTTGCCTCATAGGAAACCCAGTGTCTTCCTTGTCATCTGAATACATGGGGGCTTTCTAGGGTCTTACTTTCATGCGTAAAACTCAGATGTCCTCCTTTCTTTGGGCCCTCTTGGTGACCCATCCAGGCCTGGGAGCAGAGTGGGCACTCGAGAACAAATAGCTAAGGCTGAGGTGCCAGCACTGGGACTCAGGGGTGGCTCCAACACCTCCTGGGCAGGTCACTTAGCATGTCTGACCCTCAGTGTTCTCATCTGGAAATGGGGATAATTGTAGTTACTTCTCAGAAGGGTTGGAAGGAGTTACTGAGAAAATACGTTAAATCTTTAGCACAGTGCTTAACACAGCATAAGCACTTAACAAATGGTACCTATTATTATTATTATTTCCACAGTGGGGCTAACAATACCCACTCCAACACAGAGTTGTGTTAAATAAGATGGAAAGTATTAGAGTGTTTGCAAAGCTTGAAACCTGTCCCACGTCATATATTCATTCATTTAACAAATAGTCCTAAGCCTGCTTAGGCTGCTGCAGGAAGACCAAAGATGCAGGGATGGGCCCTCAGAATCCAAGAAGGCAGATAAAATGATATTTGCAGGGGAGCAAGAGGTCTCCAAGGCTTCTGCCTGAGCAGTGGGTCGCTCTCCAGCCATGAATCCTGAAACATGGACTCCACTGAGGTGCAAGAGACAGCTCTAGAGAATGAGAGAGCATCGCAGGCAGAGAAGTGCTAATGTGAGCAGTGGGGCCACGCACGGTGTGTCAGGGGACAGAAAGTGATGTGGTTGATACTGCCTACTGCCAAGTTCACACCCATAGTTTCTTTCTATCAATCTATCACACCAGCCGAACAGAACCACCTGATACACCCACCACCACACAGCGTGTGGCCCTGTGGAGCCTTAGGTAGGAGTATTGGCTCTGGAGCCTGGCTTCCAGGATTCAGCTCCAGCTCCACCATCAGTTAGCTAGGGAACCTTGAGGGTGTTTCTTAAGCTCTCCTCCCTGTAAAAGGAGGACCATAATAGTACCTACCTCATGAGGTTGTTTAGCAGCTTACAGCCCAGTCTGAGGGCTCTGTGAGTGCTCACTGCGGTTATTATATAAGAAGGGCAGTGGGAGAAATAAAAGCCCAGGAAGCAGGTGTGGGCAAAGTGAATGGCAATTAAGGAATTGTCTGCCATGCCACCATGCCATGAAGTACTAAGTGCCAAGCACCCATACCTGGTACTAAGTACCAATCACCTGTTGAAGGTTATTGAACAGAGATTGGCATAATCCAAGTCGTTCGATAAGATAAATTGGCCAGCAATGTTCAGAGTAGATTAGCACAGGGAGAGAGGAGTGGCAACTCTGCCCCCTCAAAACTGCCAGGATAACCAGAAGTCCTCTGGGACAAGCTCTGAGCCATCGGTGGTCTGACCTCCGGCTGAGATGGCCCAGGCATGGTCAGGGCAGCAGCCGGGGATCCTAGAAGAGAAGCCAGAGTCCCTCAGAGGCCTCTCACCTGTCCACAGCCTGCCACTAGACACAAGCAGGGTCCCTGGCCAGGGCAGAGAGAGGTCTTGAAGGTCTTGGACATTCATGAAGGATCCCAGAGTCTGTCTGTGACCAGCCTTCCTTACAGTGAGCCCAGTGCCCAGTTCCACACAGTGAACACTCAGTTTCCCCTGAAGAGATACTATTGCTGTTAGATGCTAATAGTACTAATGTGTATTAAGCACATCCTGCCAGCCAGGCATTATTCTAAGTACTCACATTATCAACTCTTTTTTTTTTTATTAACAGGACTTACTTCTAGGAGATAAAAGAGGTATCAATTTCTTTATATTGTTAAGATTTTTTGCTTTTCAAATTTTTTTCATGAACATGTATAAATTTTAAAATCAAATATATATGTAGTGATAAAAATAAAATGATATATTTAATGAGGTAGTGTAATTTGGTGAAGGGAGCATTAATTTAGAATCTGACCTGCATTCATATCCTCACTCTTGCACTAAGTAGCTGGAAAAAGGAAAATATGGTCATTTCCTTCTCCTTTTAGGACAACAGTGCTTAGAAAGGGCCTTGCCTGCCTCACCGAGGAGCGTGCTCATTCTCCTCTCACCTCTCCTTCCCTCCCTGTTTTGGAACCCACGGCCTGGGAGATTCAGGTCTGGCTGCTACTCTGCACCCAGTTGCTGCATTCTCCTGATGACCAGCAAACATCACTTCCCCCTAATGACACAGTTATATGCTCTGGTAGCTGTGGTGACCCCTAGCCCCCCATCCTTTGACTGCTTCACCTTTTTGAAAGATACATTCTGTGGATTCCACGTATTGCTTCCAGACAGAAGCTTCCCTCAGCAGTCATAGAAGGTTCACCCTCAGCCCTTGCTCTCCTTCTAATCAGGAACATTAGAGGCTATCCACCTCTCCTATTTCACCTGTCATGTTAAAATAAACTGGGACATGCATACCAATGTCTTGACATATGACGTCTCATTACCTCACCCATGATCTTATCTGGGAGCAAGCAGAATTCACAGACCCACTGTTGAAGCATGAGACAGTTACATCTCTTTACAGTGATTCTAGAAATTACTAGAGAATGATAAATTCATCAAGCTTATCAACTCTTAATCTTCACAACTACCCTAGGAAGCAGATATTATATTCTCCATTTGACAGATGAGAAAACTGAGGCACAGAGAGATTCAGTCATTTGCTCTGAGACACAGTTAGTCAATAGCAGAGCAGGAGTCCAAACTCGGGTCTAGGGGCCGCATTTCGACATCTACTCCTTGTCAGTTCACATTTATTCAGGCACTTCAAATCTGCATCTGATAATAGCCTGTGACAAACTTCTCTGGTGAGGAAAATTCTACTTGGGGAGAGGTGATGAGCCCCCTTGGGTGAATATCACAAGGCTGAACATGCTTGGGTGGGGAAATGAATCCCTTCCCTCCCTCATCCTCTGCCTCCTCTCTGTAGCACATTCCCATTTCTTCCTCAAAGCCTGCCACCAGGAAAGATCTCAAGGCCTAGACTGCAGTCCCTTGGAAGTAAGGGCTGTCGCTTTTTCATCCCCCCACAAGGCCCAGCCAAGACCCACATACGAGGTAGGCCCTTGAGTTCAGCTGAATTGATTTGAATTAACTCATTCATTCTAAGATGTAAATGCTGATAAGATTTTAATGACACCACTCCTGGGGATGGGCATTTTAATATGGGCTAAAGTCCAGGTTGGCTTGCCCCAGAGGAATGAAGGTTTGATTGTGGAATTATGGGCAACAGCCAGCCAGGGAGGCTTGTGGAGACAGTAGGAAAGGGCTCCGGGTGACAGAGGCCCTTCCTGGCTCCCAGACACCATACTCCATGCGAGCAGCCACCATTTCTGCCTACATAATGCTGGTGCTACAAACCACAGACTTTCCAGGTATTGATGCAGAAGAGCCCCCGATAGCCTCTGAGGAGCCCAAGAAGTGTGTGGGAGGGCTCTCCACTCCCAGGAAGCCCCTCTCAACCCCGCTGGGTTGAATCCATATAAGCAGTCCCTGAGACCTGGGGCAGGGGGACAGTAGTTGTGGGGCCTGAGGAACTCGCCTGTCCATGGCTCCTGGCCCCGGGGGCCTCCAGGTATATGTTGAATACCTCAGTAAAGATGCATTGCCCCCACTGGAGTCAGCCCTGGAGGCACAGGAGGAGCAAGGGAAGGCTGCCAGGACCCTGAGAGCCACCTAGGCATTAACCCGAAGTCAAATGTGGAACAGCTCCTAATATGACAAGTGAAATAAAGCGTGAAGTGAAGCACAGGCATTTGCCCACTCAAAGCAACAAGCAGAAGAGGGTCTCTAAAATTCCCAGAGAAGGGAGGGGACAGCACATGTTTGGCAGGACCTTGTTTGCCCCCTGACCTCTGCCTTCTGGAAGCGAAGGCTCAGCTGGGCTCAGCCCTCCCCCTGTGCCTTGTGCTACCCTCCTTAGCTGTGTGGGGCTGGGAGCATGCACCCCTGCTTGCCTCCCCAGTGCCACATTTCAGCACAGCAGGACAAGGAAGCTGGAAGTAGAGGAGGCCTCATGCCCATAGAAGCTTCCAGAACTCCAGTGTGGAGGCCTTCCACATGTACTTGGCAGAAAGGGGGTGGAGGCTGTCCTTACAACAAACCCCCAGACAGATGTCTCAGCTGTGTTTAAATGTCTGCCTCAGCCAACACGATTCACCATTCACCGCGTGGGCTTAGGGCTCTTCCAGCTTCTCATCCCAGGCCACTTGTCCCTTTCTTCAGGGAGAAGATAGGAGCAAAAGCAAGTCCTGACAGGGGTTGCTAAAATGACACTGTTTCTTACCTCATAATCAGAAGGGACAATGGGGTTCCCTTATACAGGTATCATTTACAATCGGGGACTTACCCAATTTCATCTTTTTCAGGGCTCTGAAATGTATTTTACTTCTAAATTGGACAGTAAAGCCCCATTACAACAAATTCTATTACAGGGAAAAAGTCCAAGATAATAGATTTCCATGTCTTGGCAAATGCCTATGGAAATGGGGATCTGAGGGTTGGAGGCAACGTGTGGTACAGCGGCCTCCTCTCATCCCCTTGTCTCATCCCAGTGTATCTTTGGGTGAAGAGAAACACATAAAGTTCTCTGCCTCATCTGTGGAAGGAGGTGTGGGGTGGGTAGAGTGTGTGGGGCAGAGGATAAGAGTTAGGCTTGAGCAGACAGAGGGAAGAAAGCTGACCTGAGATGGAGGTGCTCACAGCTTGTTAGTTTTCAGTTGGTAACAGACCCTCACAATATTAGTTCCGGAGACATGCTTGGAAATCAATGATTCAGGGCAGTGTTTTTCAAATTGTAGGTGGCAACCTCTTACGTGGGTCATCTGATCAATGTAGTGGGTCATGATCCATCAGCTTAAAATATATCTTTATAAAAAATAGAAAATATGAACTTGCATGATACATAGCTAAAGTAAATATTGTTGAATCAAACTTTTCCTTCAGTGTTATACACACAGATTTATATCCTGGTCATGAATAAAAATGTTTTAGTGGGTTATAGTTGCAAAAAGTTAAAGAAATGCTTATCCACCAATATCTAAATTTTCATTTTAAGAAAACAGGTTCAGAGAGGAAAAGCCACTTGTCCAAAGTCACCCAGCACATGCAGCCTGATTTCTAGATCAGGCCTCATCCCCTCACCCCCCAGGAGTATCATGTGTCAGATCCTTTCTGTGGGGGCTCTCAGAAGCAACCTGCATGAGGCCCTGGGTGGGTCACTTAACCCGCTGAGCCTCAGTTTTCTCATCTGTAAAATGAGCCCACATGCACCCAGTAGGGTCATGGTGAGGACAGTGAAATTAACATGAAACCCATGCCTGGAAGGGACCCAAAATATGCTATTTGCCTTCACTTTCTTTTCTTTTCTGAATATCTAGTCACATAACACAACTCCTCTAACCAGTATCTCACCGAGCAGACGTCCTGGAGGGGAGGGGAGGAGCTGAGACTGTTGGTGCACGTCTCCTCCCTTCTCAGGCAAAGGCCGCGGCATTTCTCTGAGCTTGCTGGCTCCCTGCTGAGGGCCCCGCTGACCATTTCTTCCATCTCAGGTCCCTGAAGATAAGGAGTGTGATGGCTAGTGATGCGGGCGGACTGAGAAAATTCCACCATGACTAACAATTTGATCACACCCAGGGACATGGTGGGAGAGTTTTACCTGTAATCTCGCCTGTAGAGAAAAATGACAGACGAGATCCCACCTCCTATCCCCAAACGTTCTCATGCTCTGCTGCCTTGTTATAAAGCTTGGTGTGTGCTGGAATCTTCTGCAAGCAGGTGGTGTAAGGGGATGGTGCATAATTATGTGGAAACAAATGGTTTATGGAGACTGTTTTAATTCAACTCACTTGGAATGCCTCAGGGCCCCAAATCATGTGACGCCGGGAAGGTGAGGACCAGTTTTCTTCTCTTGGCATCTCCTAGTGTATAGCCAGCACTGTCCTATAGGAATATCATGCAAGCCACATCTTCACTTTAAAAGTTCTCTAGTGCTCACATTAAAAAAAATAAAAATAAATAGGAAACATTAATCTTAGTGACATATATTATTGAACCGAGTATATCCAAAATATTATCATTTCAACATATAATTCATATAAAATTATTAATGCTCTATTTCAGCTCATCTTCCTTTGACTAGCCAAGTTTCAGGTGCTCAATAAACACATGTGGCTGGTGGCTCCTAAGCTAGGCAGCTCAGACATACAGTCTTCTACATATAGTAGAAATCCAAAACATTCTGTGGAACTGAACCTGATGGTGGACACCTGCTGAACTGTAGGCAGACGCTGAGGGCAGAGGGTAGGGACTGAGAGAAGGAAACTGGAGAGGAGGGGCCCTGCGAGTGGTATGGAAAGCCACCCTAAGAATGTGCATAATACAGCCTTTGAAGCAGCTCTTTGTGTTGAGAACTGACCCCTGAAGCCTCATTTTCTTGCATGTGAGGTTTCTACTCCCATTTTTAACATCTGCATCAAGAAGAACCATAATTTTAGCTTATGTTGTTAATGCATTTCAAGCAATTACCCTGAGTAAGAGGAGGAGCTCTGTGGTGTCTGTGTGGAGGGCTAGTCCCAGGGAAGCTGCAGTTTGACTGCCCCCACTGAGGCTCCATGTGCTCCTGTGCAGAAGGACCACCTCCTTGGAGGAAGGACAGTGGCCCGGAGCACCATTGGCCTGGCAGTTGTGTCACTAAGATAGACAAACAAACCTGAATGACTTGGGGGCACCTGCCCCAGGCTCAACCCTAACCCTGATTCTGGAACGCACTGGAAGAGTCAGGGATATGAGATGAGGTCCCGAGCTTCGTGGGACCCATCACAGAGGGCACGCCACCAGCATCGGGGGTGCTGAAATGCTAGTTGTGCACTCAGGTGTGGGCCTGTAGAGATGGGAAGGAGGGGCCACCATGGGCCAAGGAAACGGGGTGCTGCCTGGGGCTGGGTTGGGAGACAGAGGGTGTAGGGGATGTGTAGCTTCTTCCCCACAGTTCAGGTCTTCAAGTACAGCTAGCTGTCCAGGGCCTCTGGGCTTTTGTCCCCTGTTCCTCCAGGGCCAGTTCTGGGGCTCCTTCCCCTAAGATGGTTCCAATCCTGCCTTCAGCCCTGCCCAGCAGGCTCCATGGCTCCTTTCTGCTACCCAATTGTGTCCTCATGTTTATCCTCAAATGTAATCCCCCAGAGCACGTTTATTTGTGTTGGGGGCTGTCAGGCCCTCCCAGCTGTGGCCCCTCGAGAGGGCTGTATGCCCACCCAGTGTCTGGCTCCCAGGCAGACTGCAATAATGCTGATGAGAGCTGAAACAGAGATGAGTGGCTGAAAAAATACATGAGTCCAAGTGGGGAGAGAGGTGGGAAGGAGCGCGTGGGCTCGCCCAGCTCTCTGCACTGACAGAGGCTGAGGAGGAAGGGTGGAAAGGGGTTGCTGGTGCAGGAGGAGCTGGGCTCTGTGGTGGCTCGGGCCTTGTGGGCCCTGGATCTAGCTGTGTGCAGCCATGACAGGGACTGGTCCAGCCTATGGCATCTGTGTGTGGGGACAGCTCAATCCATGTCAGGTGGTGAAGTGTCAGCCACAGCCTGCGGTCACACATCCAGTGTGAGGCACACGTATGCCTATGTGTGAAGATCACTGCCAAGAGCACGTCAGAACTTACCATACTTCATGCCATACAGAGACCGTGCCTTCTCCCAGATGTGGGCACTGAGGCCCAGAGTGAAAGGACTTGCCACAGCCGGGCAGGGACCGAGTGGAGAAGAGATGACACCTGGGAATGGTACCCTCTGAGCCCTTGTTCCTTCTGTTTGTCACTTCAGTAAGTTAGTGGCTGTTTGTGGCTCTCTTAGCTCTGCCAACCTAAGTGTCAATACATGAAGTCTATGGACTTTTGTTGGGGCCCAGGGCGATTCTAAGTGTTGTTCAGGGGACGGGTACAGGTAAATACCCAGATGCACTGTCATTTATGGGTGACACTGATGCCTTTAATGGGCAGGTGAGCTGTCTTTACTTAGGCATGTGAGAGTGACATGTATATGTCTGTCCAAGTGCCAGAGCTGTTGTGTGCAGTAGTAGTAGCTGTGCCAGGGCCTCTGTAGATCAGTGAGGACAACATTCCATCAGTAACTAGGCTCCTCCCAGATCCCCTCACCGTGCTTCCTGCTCCTGGGGTTCTTGTGTCTGCTCTGTTCGGGAGATCAGCCCCGCGGGCAACCAGGAAATGCCTGAGCATCAACCATGCCCTCCCTGCCTCTGCTGCCTGCAAGGTGCTTAGAAAGCAGGGAGTATTAGTGTCCTGAGTACAGAAAAACTGCTGGTGGCCCTACCTGCAGGGGAAAGCCCACCCTTGCCTGTCCTCCTCTGGGCACCCATGCCCCCTCTCTCTTTTTCTCTCCCAGACCCTTACCACATTGAACTTTGTGGCTATTTGTAAAGAACCTGGCAGCTACTAGAGTGTCAATTCCTTTATTCACTCTGAACCTCAGGCTCCTCATCAAGAAAATTGGGAGACTGATTAGCTCTTTCACAGAACTGTGAAAATTAAATCAGTTTATGGGAGTAAAGTACCTGTGACACAGAAGCAGCTCATTAAGTAGGGTCCTGTCTCCCACCACCACCCTCTTGCTTTTCGTCTTTGCAGCACTTTGCCCAGGGTCTATCGCCTAGAAGGGATTCAGTGGGCATTTGTTGCATTTGCCCAAACCTGCTGTAGGGAGGAAGGACTTAAAGGAGGGAGGGGCAGGGGAGCAACACTGCTTTGCCACGTAGCTGAGTGCCAGGCACTGTGCAGGTGGACACAGAGTATGGGTTCCGTCAGCAGAGGACAGCTGGGGGCTCTGCAGAGGCTGGAGCATCTTTGGCCTGGGGTTCCGATTTCTGCAGGTGCTGGGAGTTAGCCAGCAGAGCAGGCAGGCCTCTCCAGCACCTCTGTTTAGCTGAATACTCTCTGATGGAGGAAGGAAAAAAACCCAACTCTGGGAAAAAGCAAAAGCAATTTATCTGTCCCTCCCCCCAGAAGAACCGGAAGCAGACCTGGGATTCTTTGCTCACTAAGAAGCTACAGGTAAAACTCTGGGGTCCCATCCAGGGAGTGGGGAAATGGGAAGTGGAATAAGTCACCCCAGAATGACACAATCATCACTGATTTCAGCCAAGTGCACAGTAGGGAAGAAGGCCACTATTGGGCTTCCTGAGACCCCAGGCACCAAACAGGTCCTGGAGATTCAAGCACATGCCTGTCTGGTTAGCTGTGGCCACTTCCATCTTGCCTCCATCTTGCTTCTGTCTTGTCTTCAGACACTGGGCTTGAAGCCCTTCTAATACTGCCACCCCGTTTCCCGACTCCAGGCAAGAATGCAAGGAGCTGCAGCTAAACTGGAGGCCCCTCTTGTGTCCATGCCTCCCATAGAACAAGGTGGGCATCTAGGCTGGGAGGTATCAACTAGGTAGAAACCAAAGTCTGTGGAATAGGCTGTTTAGCAGTGGCATCTATGGCAACATGCATGTTGATAAACCTCAAATATGCATTTCTTAGTCATAATACTCATGGCACTGTGGGGTGGGAGACACAGTGCTTGAGAAACTGCAGAGGCCTGTATACTGGGAAAATTGTAAAACACCTCTTTTCTCTTCTTGTACCCTGTGCCAACTCCCTCTTCTCTGTGCACTTTGATAGATGACCTATTTTGATGCTGGCAAAGATATGAGTTTAATTAACTAGGGGGTCAAAGGGTCAGGGAAATTTTGAGAGTTAAAAAAAAAAAGATGCCAGTATGTTAATAACTGTGTGACCCATCACAAAAAACATCACCGAATGGGAAAGACTTCGGACAGCGGGAGACGTGGGTTTCAAGTCCTTTGTCAGCCACGTGTCCTTGATCAAGCCATCGCCCATGTTTCCCAGGCTGCAGAGCTCAGAGACCTTCCTGCTAAAAAATGCTTTGATTCTGTTTTCTGTTGAGCCATAGAGTCCATCTTTGAGAATGGGTCTTAATTTTTTCTTCATTCTATTGGGGAAGGTCCCTGGGGACTGGGAAACAGGTTGCTCTGTCCCACACCAGGTTTTATCTTTAATTGACCTGAGGATATCATGAAACCCCTCCTCTTTATACAAGGATGCCAGTGAGCCAGCCTCAGAGGGTGGATAACCACATAGGGTGTTGGAGTGTTCTAGGCTGCTGTGCTCTCTTGGGGGTTCCCTTGATGCCCAGGGTCCTCATCCAGTCCTATGACAGGTACTCACTGAGCCCTGTTCTGTGCCAGGCCTGCTGCTGGGGTGGTAGAGGGCCACCAAGACAGGAGAGGTTCCTTGCTCACAGTGCCACCAGGCCCCCCACTGCACGAGGAACCAGGGGCCTGAGAGGCAGGGGCAAGACATTCCCCTAAGGGCTTATATCTCCTTTAGGGACTACAGGAGACAAATTGGAGTGAAGAGAGAGAAGGGAAAACAGAAGAGGGCATGGACCCAGGAACAGGGCTGAGCTGAGCAGGAGCCCAGGCATGGGCCGAACCACCCACACAGGCAGCAGGCCGCCTGGCTCTAAAGAAAACCAGTGGGGAAGCAGGGGTGGAGACCAGCTGGTCAGCCACAGCCAGACTTAGCCCTGCAAAAAGGGATTGCAAGATCTTGTAGGCTAGGGAGGGGAGGAGGGGAAGGGATGGATGGGGCAGGAGGGTGGGGGGTGGAGAAGCCTTCTCCCTGTTCCAATTCAGGGCCTGTTTGAATTCTTTGGCCCAGAAGAGCAGCCTGCTGCGAACCTGTTTGTACCTGCCTGCAACACTGTGCCTGTCCCAGCCCCAAGGACTCTTCTGTTCCCATTGTTTCCTGCACCCCACACCCCAGCGGGAGAATAAAGATCACCACCCCCTGCCCAGCACCCGCCCTCCCCACCCGGGTGACTCAGGCTGGTGGCCAGGTGGCAGTGGCCCTGCTCAGCCTGGCTTCACTCAACTGCCTACATCTGCTGCTGATTTGCCACTGAACCAGTAGCACTTTATGTCTCTGTGACCTAAATTAGAGTGGGTTTTTTTTCCTGGATTAAAAAAATGGTACCTTTCTCCCCCCTGTGGTATACAGATTATTATAGTGTCTGCTGGCTTAGAGGGAACAAGAAAGAAAATGAACTCAGACAAGTCCAGTTTAATTGCGATGCACAGCTGCCCGAAGTGTCCTGTCCACTCAGGCCGGTTCTGAGCCAAACCACTTTTCCATGGCCAGACTGGGCCCGGTTTCCACAGGGTTTCCTGTCAGGAAGCTCCCCCGCCCAGTATGTGCTGTTAAAGAGGATCCTTTTCATTCCTTTTCCTCTTGTAAACTTCCCCTTCAGGTCATCCTGAAGGGAGAGTGGGGATGTGGCCAGGCAGGGGGAAGGAGACTCCAGGCTCCATTTTCCTGAAAGGGAGGCGGCTCTGGAAGGGAGCCTGGCGGGGCGCCAGCCAGGGTCAAACACCTGCGCTCCCAGCCCCCCAACAGAGCACAGGGTGACTACCTGCTCTGCAGAGGATGCCAGCGGCCTCACCCTGCAAATGAGGTCCCTGGGTGCCCCCTCTCCCCATTCCCAAGAGAGGAGATGGCCACCCCTGACGTAGAATTCGAGGAATAATGGGAAAAGTACCCCAACCTAAAAAACTCCTGTCCTTCTCCCATCCTAAAACTATATCCATCACAAGCTTCCCACAGAGTGAAATTCTGCTTTCCCGTTCCCGTCTTTGCTGTTTGCTGGTTGCAAGCCCTCTGGGGAGGCACAAGTGAGGCTCTGCCAATGCGTCTGTTTGTTGAGTCATGGAAAGCTGGCAGCCTCCCTTCAGGAATGGGACCTGGGAAGGCTGCACGCGCTGGGAAAGGTGAGTGGAGCTGGGCACAAAAGGCAAGCCTAACTAACCGAACACCTGCCAGGGGCCTGGCTCGGGAGAAGCGAGGAAGGTGAGAGGCCCGGGAGAGGCAGCTTCTCACGGCCGTGAGCTACAGGCTCTGTACATGTCCTTGGATCCCACTTACTCCTCAGATCAGTCTTGGAATGTGGGTGCTTCACCCCCTTTGTGGTATTCTGACCCCACTTTACAGATGGGAGACTTGAAATTTGGAGAAGCAAAATGTCACCCCACAAACAGGACTGGGAATCATGGCTATCTTATTCCAAAGATCCAGTGCCTTGCCCCCCACCCCGGGCTGCCTCAAAGGGACATCCATGCTTCATTCATTCACTCATTATAAAATACACATAACATAAAATTCACAATTAAGGGTGTAATTCAGTGACATTAAGTACATCCATTCAATTACGCAAACTTCACCACTCTCCGTCTCCACAGCAAACCGAAGCTCTGGACACATTGAGCGCTAACTCCCCATTACTTCCTCCCCCAGCCCCTGGTAACCGCTGTTCTACTTCCTGTCTCCATGAATTTTACTGCTTCAGGTACCTCATAGAAGTGAAATCATGTAACATTTGTCCTTTTGTGATGGGCTTCTTTCACTTAGCATAGTATCTTCAAGGTGCACCATGCTGTAACATGTATCAGAATGTCCTTCCTTTTTAAGGCTGAATAATATCCCATTTTTTAAATCCAGTCATGTATCGATGGATTTTGGGTTGTATCTCTTGGCTGTTGTGAATAATGCTATTGTGAATATGAGTATAGAAATATCTGTTCTAGTCGCTGCTTTCAAGTCTTTGGGCTATAAATCCAGAAGTGGAATTGCTGGATTATACGGCAGTTCTGTGTTTAAGTTTTTGAGGAACCACCACACTGTTTCCCATACTGGCTGCAGCATTTTACATTTCAACCAGCAATGCACAAGGTTTCTGACTTCTTCACAGCCTCACCAGCAGTTGTTATTTTCTGTTTTATTGATAGTTGCCATCCTAATGGGTCAGACATGGTATCTCATTGGGGTTTTGATTTGCATTTCCCTAATAACTAATGATATGGAGCATCTTTTCATGTGCTTATTGGTCATTCATACATCTTTGGAGAAATGTCTATTGAAGTCCTTTGCCCCCATTTGAGTTGGCTTGTAAGATTTGTTTTCATTATTGTTGTGTCACTCATGCTTCCTTACCCCAAATTACAAATAATCAGGAACCTAAAGTTCTTCAGATCCCAGAGAATCTTAAGTCATCATGTATGTTCATCACAAGGACCCTGGGTAGGTTGCAATACCTCCAAATCCAATAAACAGTACACATAGTGTTTTTGCATAAACATGTCTTACTGCATTTAAAATCTCTGCAAATCCATGGTTCTTGAAAGTTTTCACTCATTATCGTGCACATACTAAGTACCTACTATGCACCAAGCACTGTGCTGCTGGTATAAAGGAATATGATATGATCCCTGCTCTTAAGGACCTTAGAACCTGCTAGGGAGAAGTAGTGATAGCACCAAGTGATACGCGCACATTTTTGGAACCAGAAATCTTGGTGTATGATCTGATGGGAGCTTCTGGTGCCCTGAGTTGGGCTGAGATAGACTGGGAAAGGGGAGAGCTCAGGTTCAGAAGGAAGCTAAGGAAAGGATCAGCACAGAAACGTCAGGGAAGAGGAGGGCTGGGGTGGGTGTCCGAATCTCTAGACTCTTGTCACCCAGAAGCTGCCAGGATGGCATGTTTGCATCCACTCACCCCACCGCGCACAGATGCCTGTTGCCCTTGGTGGCTGCTCTGAGCTTCTAGTCTGGTGCAGACTTTTGAAGGAACATTGACAGGTACAGATGCACAGTCTGATTCAGGGGGATTCTCTGACCTCTCGGTGCTGTTTCAGGACAGGGAACTGTCCTTCTCCAGGAGAACACTAAGTGGGAGAAGGTGTGGCCCCATGCTGAGATGGGGTGGTTCCTCCCAACTTTGCTGGGGCTCTTGGCTAGCATCTGCTGGGCTAGGAGACAGCCTTGCTCTTCCTCTTCTCCCTTCTGCCTCTGGCTCTCAAACAGCAAGGTAGCACCAGTCCTTTTCTCCAGTGATACCATCTGATGAGAGTGTCTCCGTGGCTGTCACAGGTGGAGACCAGGTACCAGTCTGCAGCCTGGGGTTCAGCACACAAGGTCCTGGGGGGTATAAATATAGAACCAGGTAGGCAGGACCAGCTTTGTACCTTCCCGGATGCCATGGTCTAAAGTATTCCCACCCGCACTCACCAGACTGTAAACTCATTGAGGGTTTCTGTTCAGTGCATGAATATCTAGCAAAGCCTAAGACCTCAGATGTGTTTAATATGAGTGGGTGAAGGAATGAGTCCCTGTCTACCTCTTTGATGTTCACTTGATACCCCTTGGAGTCACACAGACCTGGATATGGGAGCCACGTGGGGGCGCTGATGCTGTGGGCAAGTCACTTCATCTCCGTTGCCTCCCCTATGAGATAGGGTAGCGATTCCAGGAATCTCATCAAAAGAATGTGCATCAAAAGCCTAGCGGAGGGCCTGACATATCACTTCCATCTCCTTGGTCACTTCCAGACCTGATGCCCCTGAAGTGATTTCCCAACCACTAGCTCCCCAACCTTTGTTTGATCAGATCATCTTTCTAATCTGCCACCCTGATTCCCATCCTGCCCTTCATTCTTGCCTTTCTCAGGGACAATAAACACCCTTTTTCTGTTCTACTCACAGGGCAGTGGGAAGCCCTCAGAGTCTAGTGGCTAAGGTCATAGCCCTGGAATTGGCAGGAACAGTGTCCAAAATAATGTCCATACAACTCAAAGTCTTGTTCCTGATAGTCAAGGCCCCAAAGAGTGGTGGGTGGGATGGTGGGAGAGGTTGGAGTGACCAGTTCGCCTTCTTCAGACTTCTATTGACCACAGGGTGGGAATTCCTTCTGCATGTGCCATGAGTTCTCCCAACTGGCTGCCATGTGCCAGCCCTGAGTAGACCTGGAGGGTGGCTTGTACTCTAAATGCTCGCAGTCTGGGGATGATGCAGGAGAAAGGCAGGTGAGATCACTGTGTGTGGCAGCCTGGCCTACCTGTCAGTCAATCCAGTACAAGGAAAGATAAGAATCAGGGAAGGTCTGTCCAAAGGACTGGGTGTAGGCTGCACCCCAGAGAATGGCTACTTACTGAGCCAACAAGGGAGGGGAGGGCATTTTCAGATTGTAGCAGTGGAGAATTGGGAAACAAGAGAGGCTTGCCACCCACAGAAGCAGCTGGGCGGGGATGAGCCCAAGGGTGGTGAGCCAGTGTGTTCACTTACTCAGTCACCAAAGCCATAAAGAGGTACAAGCACCTCTCTGTGCCATGGCCTGTACCGGGGCCGGGGATGCAAGGGGCAGGGTGCTGTCTGTGTTCTCCAGGAGCCTGGGCACCCTACCTGGTGTGTGTCACATGCCCTTAGTGGATATGGGGAAGATGCAAATTTGGTCCCCTTTTCAAATAGCAGTATCCTGCTGGCTTTGCCCACTGTGATTTCCTTAGCCTCCACCCGAGGGAATTGTGTGCCCTAGCCCCAAAACGTGGGCCATAGAATGGTAGATTGTCAAGCAAATAGGACCCTGAGAGGCAATCTATGCCCAGAGCTCTCAAACTTTAGAGAGCTGCTGATCCACACGCTTAGGATGTAGTTACATTTACAGATGCCAAAGAGCGCCCCTCCAAAGGTTCTGATTCGTAGGTCCTGTGTGGAGCTCAGGAAATACACATTTTTAATAAGTTCCAAAGTGACTCAGCCGTGGTTCTCAGCCTTGGCAGCACATGAAGAGGCTCTGGGGAGTTTAAAACACTGAGGCTCAGGCCTGGAGAGTCTGATTCAATGGTCTAGGGATGGGATCTAGACAGCAGTGGCTTTAACAGCCCCTGTGGTGATTCTGACATACAGCCTGAGTTAACACCCGCAGGACTCACATTTGAGGACAACTAACTCATCCAAGTACATTGCGTTTATCAGTTACATTCTGTTTCTCCAAAGAAACAGAACCAATAGCGTGTGTGTGTGTGTGTGTGTGCACGTGTGAGAGAGAAGTTTATTTTAAGGAATTGGCTCAGGTAATTGTGGGGATCGGTAAGTCCAAAATCTGCAGGCCAGGCCAGCAGGCTGGAGATGCAAGGAAGAGTTGGTGTTACAGCTCAAGTCCAAAGGCAGTCAGGGAACGGAGCTCCCTCTTCCTCTAGGGATGTCAGTCTTTTTTCTCTTTGGACCTTCAACTGATAGGATAAGGCCCACTCATGTTATAGAGGATAATCTGCTTTACTCAAAATCTACTCATTTAAATATTAATCTCATCTGAAAAAATACTTTTACACCTACATCTAGACTGGTGTTCAACTAAATATCTGGAAGTGAAGTTGACACATAAAATAAACTATCACATATGTCATTTTTTACAGATCAGGGAATCAAGACCCAGAGAAGTAGAAAAACTCATCCAGGGCCCCATACCTGTTTCTTCCACTGTGTTTCACTTGTCATAGACTAGCAGATTGTAAAACCATGGAGAGACTTAAAGGAAAAGTCCAACTCCTTCCCTTACAAAGGGAAGCTGTGACTCAGGAGGCTAACCACTCTTTCCAAGTCGTGCATTTTGGCAGAAAACAGACCTGGATCTTAAACTGAAAACTCTTAAAATCCAGTAGCTGCTCCTTCCTCTATACAAAATGACAATGTAGTGAGGGCTCAAAGAGAAGTGCCTCCTGTAATGATGTGAATGAGCCCTACCTCTCTCTCCAGCCTGCAGACTCACTCTTCAAGATCGTGGGAACAGGGAGGGAGAGACTGGAAATGGACTCTACCCTTAAGTAGAAGGAAGGGTTGGGAGGCCTCCCATTGGTTGCCAACTCCCTGAATTTATATCCAGGCCCTGTTGGTATCTATAATTTTGTGGCTGCTTCATTTACACTTGCCTTTGCACACTTAATACCATCATCCACAGAGATGGCTTCTGCACCCCCACCTCTTGTTCATCATTAAATATGGCTTGTAAAACAGTTTGCTTTAAATCAAAGCCCAGTTGTGATGGTTGATCTTATTAGTAGCACTCCCCACCCTTGTTCCCCAAGGGCTTGGCAGCACCCACATCAGTGGGGTGTGTGGACCCTCTGAAATATGTGTGCGATGTTGGCCCAAAATAGTGATGCAGAGTCTTGGTGAAGCAGGCTGTGGGCAGATGGAGGATTCCAGAGACAGGGCCAAAATCCATGGCTTTTTGAGCCACAGTGGGCCCTGGGCTAGGCCCTGGAACACCCTGCAACTGTTGTGGGGCATCATAAGGTGCATGGCATGGAAGCCAAAGGTTCTGCCAGCGAGGAGATGGTGCCTGTCTGTCAGGTGAGGAAGAAGACAGACACCACATTCTGGAGACAGGAGACCTCCAAAGGCACGGCTGCCTCACACTGGAAGCTTCCATGGGTTGCCTGCTGGGGCTAGATCCAGGCACTGGTTGCTGGGGGAGGGAGGGGACAGAGGACAGAGCTGGCAAGTTCAAGCTAACTCCAGGGCAGGGGGCTGGATGGGAAGATGGGCTGCCCAACCCTGCCCTGCTCATCTGATAACAAAAAGCAGGCGTCCTTGGATAAGCCCACTTCTTCAAGAGTTCTGGATGGGAAACTGTGTGGCATGGTAGACGAGGCCCCAGGCAGGGAGTTCAGAGACTCAGACCCATGTAACCTTGGACAGAGGTCGTCGATGCCCATGTAACCTTAGGGAGGCTGGGTTAAGCCAGAGCCAGGGCAGGAGGTCAGGCCTGCAGGCTCCTATCCCAGAGGGCTCTGTCTTCTATTGCAGAGCTTCCCAACCAATATTTGTGCCCAGACCTCCTGTCAACTGAGCAGGCCAGCAGCCTCCTAAGGGCCCTCATATTTCTGTGTGCCATGAAAATAAGATTTCTCTGTGGATTCCATAACTGGAAAAGTTTCGAACGCACAGCTTCATACCAGTGTTCTCTGGTATGAAGGTGACAGGGGTCCTTGTCACACCAGTTCTGCAGGATATTAAAAGGTGTTAGGCAAAGCAGAAACCCAACAAGTTTGGGAAATGCAGAGTTAAAGTTAAACAAGTTTACTATGGGCTTTCTCAGGGGTGTGTGTGTGTGCGTGTGTGATATCCATTGTGAATCTCCAGCAGAACTCTGGTATTCAAGTGTCCCAGACTTACTTGTGTCATTTGAAGATTAGAGTTTCAAATAAGCGACCTAAACTGCTGCTGCTAGCTGTCACTCACTTGAAAGCCCTGGCAGCTGTCTTCCGCCAGCTGGGCCTGGCTAGGTGCTCATGAGCTCACTGCCAGGGGGTGGCAAGGGAGGTCCCTCTTCCCCAGTGGGAGGTAGGGTCCTACTTCCCACCAAGGTTTTCACATCAGGGGCAGCTCCCAAACCAAAAAGACATGTCGGATCTTGGCAGCTGAAATATTTGAACACCAAGTCCTTTTGTTGTATGGAAGTAGGAGGTGCTTGATAACATTTTCAAGGAGCCAATATTATGAGAAGCCCACTGTAGGCTTGGCCACCAAGACCAGGCTGTCCCCTGCTGTTTCCTCTGGAGCAGAACTTCTAGGTCCCACTTCAGAGTCCATCCTACCCTCTCTCATTCTTTCCTCCTGGAAAGGTGCCCCCTGTCTTCAGCCCCCTTCCCTCCCTGCTCCTCACCATCCTTTCCATTCCCCACACCTGGCATGGCTAGTGGCATGGACAGTAGGCCTGAGGCCCACTGTGCAGGCTCCCTCGGTCTTCCAAGGAGACAAGCAGTTGATCTGATGAGCTCAAACCTCCTACTCTGGAGCTAATCCAGAAATCTTTGAAATTCTTGAACACATAAAAATGGCTTGGATGATTCCCACCAACTGAGTTCCGTGTTAAAATCTGCCCTGGTGAGAATTCTCAGTTGTGGGAATGGCAAGCTGGGTGGCATCATATCGGGCAGGTAGGAGGGATGCACACTGGGAGGAGCAGGGCTTAAGTGCCTCCAGGTACTCCATCCAGCAGCTGCCAATGTGTGGAGCCATCCCTGCTGCTGTGCCCACTGGACTGGGGCCACCCTCTCATCCTTTAAGGCCATATTGCTCAAATTTCCAAGATAATTATCCAAGCCTTGTGTTGATACTGACTTGGAAAGATGACTGGATTGCCAGAGGTGAATATCACTATTGTCACCATCCTTACTAATGAACGTTTAAGAACCTGCCATGCACAAGATACCATTCTGGGCTGGTTTGAAAAAAGACTTTGACGTGACTTCTACTATGGAGGCTCTTACCTCCCAGTCATACAGACCTCAGCTTTCTCATAATTTGGAAAGTGAGGACATTAGACCAGGTAGCCCCCACAGCCCCCTAAATACATCTCTGCCCAGCGGGCATTGGCTGAAACTGGATCACAGCTGGCTGTGGCAGTTGGCCACTCTGTTATTTATCTGACCCATATTGCCACTTCTTCTGTTTCTCCTTTCTCCACAATTCCCTTTTCCCTGCCTCCCTTCACTCCCTTTTCCCTCTGCCTCAATTGCATAAACTTCCCCTCCCTCCCTTCTTCCTGTCTCCCCCACTTCTGCCCCTTCCTGTCCTGAGTCCCTCTGGGAGCCCAGAGTGCTGCCCCCTCACAGGTGAAGCAGAAAGGTGCCAAGTTTGAGCAATCCGCAGGACAACAGGAATTCTTCCTCTGGCATTGGTTGGGGCAGGGCAGTCCCTCCAGGGTATGAGCTGGAGCCAGAAGCTGGGCACTGTTCATCTAGTGAAGTGGGGTCATATGATCATGAAAGGCAGTGGAGGCGGGTGGCATATACAATTACATATATATATATAATCTAGGGTAACCAACCATCCTACTTTGCCCAGGACCAGGGGGATTCCCAGAATGTGGAATTTCCAGTGCTTACACCAGGGAAGTCCTGGGAAAACCAACATGAGTTGGCGTCACCTCTGGGCTTTGGTTCGTGGGAAGGAAGGAGGGTAACCTTCGGCGTGAATACGGTGTTCTGTTCCTTTCGGGGGTGCTGACTGGCAGCCGCAGCTTCTCTCCACCCACTGTTGCCTGGCCTCCACCCTGCAGTGGAGAGCTGAGCAGTAGGAGGCAGAACACAGGCCCCAGCAGTCTCTGGGGTCCCCGTGGCAGAAGGAGCATCCTGGCCGTCACTAAGAATGCACACTTTATTTTCTGCTCTAGCTAGGTGGGCAAGTCTTACCTCTCTGGGCCTTTAGCGTCCTCAACTATAAAAGGCCCTGACATCCTAGGAGTCTTCTTGGCATGTTTACAGACAGCATGTCCAGCTTTTCCACCCTTATCCCAGTGTTTGGCCTCGGAATGCTCTCAGGTGGAGCTCCTAGAACAGCACAGGCCAGTCCTGACTGCATGCCTGGAACATGTGACCCACTCACTCCTGCTCAGTCTCCTCATAGGAAAATGGGGGTGGAGATAACCAGCTCACAGGGCTATCATAAAGGTCCATGAGCCTCAATATCTGGCACATAGTAGGTGCTCAACGAATGGTGCATGAAATTAAAATTGCTCCAGATGTGTTGTGACACACTCGGGGCTTGGTGGGTCAATAGGTGGGACAGGATATGATGTTTAGCACAGAAGTGATATTGTGGAGCAAAGTGGAAATCTAGAGTGACACACGATTCCAGCTAACTGGACCCTCCAAGGAGAGGGGGAAAGGGAACAGTTCTCTTGTCTTCTCCTCTCCCAGGGATCAAACCTCTTCAAAGGTACCAACCAGAGGCTCCCCTCTGCTCTCAAACAGTGAGTACTCAGGAAAAACTGGAGTGTTTCACAGAGGCTGTGTTCTTTATGTTCTGAGCTTATGGCAAGTTCAAAGCACTATTGGGATGAAGGTTTTCAGAGGAATCCTTTTTATCCTAATTATTTATCAGAAGAAATAAGATTCCCCCATTTTTCTCTTGGGGGATATAATTCATGTAAATTTTCTGGTTTAGCGTTTTACTTTCCTTGGCCACATGTAAGTACAGGCACACAGCATGTGGCTGGGCCCTGTGTTACTAGAAGGGTGAAGTATACACGAGCATTTCCTACTTACCAAGGGCTTTGTATTCTTTATTACTTATGATCCCAGGTTGTTTCCTCCTTAGGAAAGTCAAGGTGACACTGACCACTTCAAGGTAAGCAGGCCCACTGGTGCTCAAAGAGTCATTCAACAATCATATGCCAAATGCTTGCTGGTGTGAACCTCTGTGCTCCATCCCAAGCAGAGTGGAGATGCAAACTTTTCTTACTGTCAAGGACTTACATTCCGGTCCTGTGGATCCCATCCTTTTGAAGAGGAGGATCCTTTTTGAAACTCAAAACATTTCACAGACCTCTGCCTGGCTGTTCCCATCTGGTATGATTCAGTACTGTTTTTACATGCACTTATGTTGAATCCAGTGCGATCACACCTGCACGCTGTTGAAAACTAGCCAAATGTGTATGTGTGTGAAATTGCTTATTCAGCACATACTGGAGTTGGGGGTTCTTATGGGTCAGAAGACCCCCTGCCCTCATCCTCAACATCCTCAACAGCCCAAGGGGCTTAATGAGTGTTCAGCACTGTTGGAGGGAGATGAGGGCTCAGAGTGGGAAAGGTGCGAGCACCCTTGGCAAAGGAAGGGGGAGGCTCCAAGGTGGGGATACTCTGCTTGCCGGGCCCCTCGTTTGCAGACCATGCTGAAGGTCGAATGAAGGAGAAAAGCAGGGCATGGCACTTTCCGTGGGGATTCATGACTCATCCGACTTCGGATTTTCCTAGTCTGCATCGCAGGAAGACTTCCTCACTGCCTTTCTCCAATGAGCTTTACAGGAGGGGATACATTGTTCTTTTTACAATTTTAATGACTGAAGCTTTGTAATTCATGTGTAGCCATTTCCAAAGTGCCCTGCCTCCCTCAGTGCCTGGGAAATGCCCCGGCCTGTGGGGGCCAGAGCAGGGTCATGCCTCTACCCCTGCAATCCCGCCCAGCCCAGGGCTCCATGGCTGACCGGCCCCCACCTTTCAAGCACCTGCGGTTGGATTGGGGCACGTTTCTCTCCACTCCTGGCAGCCCCTCTCACCGAATGGGTTGTGGGGATCTCTGACACTCCAGTACTCATCCTGCAGCATCCGCTGTGGTCTGTCCACCCCATCCCGACCCCCACCCCAGCACCTCACATCCCAGATACTTCCTCCGTCCTCTCCCCCGGGGCAATAACACCCATTTTCCAGTTACATCTCCATGTACTAAAGGCTACAAGAGAGGGAAGGAAAGGAACATGGAGGGCAGGTACCTAATTCAGGAAGGCTTCCTGAAGGAGGTGATGCCTGATCCAAATCTTAAAGGATGAGCAACAGAGGTGGAGTTAGAGCCAGAGGTGATGGGAATTGGATATGCTGGCAACACCTTCCAGTTGCTGGAGGCAGGTAACCAGCAGGAGGCAGAGGAGCAAGGCAAACAGGGCTCATGTGGTGGAGCCTGCTGCATATATGCCCTGGTACCAACTGATTTCCCTTTTGGACGGCAAAGAAGGGCACACGTGAGACAAACAGGCAGGGACAGTCCGCTGACGATGGAGCGGGGGAGCGAGAGAGAGGGGACCACGATCTCAGCTGAGGATCGGACCTGGGTAGCTGTCATGGACGCAAGACACGGGGCAGGAGGAAAGGGCTGCACCTCCCCAGTCCCTGCTCGGTCTGCTCCCTGCTTTTCCTTTCTTCCAGGGAACTATATAGCCTATTTGTTTGTTCTTTCCCCCTCTGCTTCCCCCGCTGGCAAAGACTCCCAGAAAAGCTAAAAATTCATCTCATCTGACCCAAATCAGAGGGTGGATGAGCTGGGGCTTTATTATACACTGGTTAAAATGGGTCTTGTGGGAGAGGATGGGCTACATTGTAATTGTATCTTTGGTCACCTCCACCCACCCAACCAGAAAAATGGTGGGGCTGCCTCTGTTCAGACACGATTTTTACAAAAGAACTCTTCTCCTCCCTTCAACTTTTTTTTGACTAGTCTTGAAAAATCAGCCTGCTGGCCTGGGAAAAAGATGAGAGGAGGGAAGGAGTGGAAGGAGGGTCGGGTCCTCCCACCCGGCTGCCTTTAGGGAAAATAGCCTGGGCGGTTTGGAGATGCGTCTCTGGGGAAGGGCAGGCGGCTCCCTGAGAGACGGGGTGGGGGCTGCTTTAAAAGCAGCAGCGACAGCAGCTCCCTTTGCGATATTTTTCTTTATGATTCTTTAACTCCTCAATTGTTCTTTGGGCTTAAGCAACCCATCTATTTAAAACTGAACATCAAAAAAGGCTGAAAGGGGGCTGTCACTCTGGCTTTGGAAGAAATATTTTTGGAAAGGGTGTGGAGCAAGCAGTAAGTCATGAGCAGCTTTCAGTGTAGGAAGTAAGAAGCAACAGCCCTTTCCAGGCACCCCCGCCCCTCCCTCTAGGAGACCCTGGAAACAGGTCATAAGTCTGACTCACTGAGGGAACACTGGCCCCGGAATGCTCACACATGAATGCTGTGGTGTGAACCGAGTTGTAGGTCTTAGGTGGTGGGTTTGCTGGTATTCTGTGCATGTGTTGTTTGCATCCCTGACTAATATGAGGGTACTAGTCAAGTAGGAAGCATTGTGCATGTGTGTGCTATACCCTTTCATGTACTCAGTTGCTTTCTCTTCATAAATAGTAAGCCGGAAAATCATTGTGGCTCTCTCCCTCTGTCCCTAAGACCCCATTAAGCATGATAGGAGTTATAGAATTATAATCACACATGTTTACTATTATGTTGGGGAGACAAGATGATATACATGAAAAGCTAGGCAAGAGAGTAGATGGGCAAGAGCCAACAAGTAAGGACCTGACTCCCAAAGGAGTTGAAAGTAAGTTGAAAGGAATGTGCATTAGTTAGCTGTTGCTGTGTAACAACAACAACAACAACAAACCCAAAACTTCAGCAGCTTAAAATAACAACATTTATTATCCTCTGACTTTTATAGTCAGGAATTGAGGAGCTGCTTAGTTCTGCCTCATGAGGTTGTAGTCAAGCTGTTTACTGAATGGGACTGCAGTCATCTTAAGGTTTGATTGGGAATGAAAGGCCTGCTTCCAGGTCTTTCCAGCCTAGCTGCAAGTTACTGCTGGCTGTTGGGAGGAGGCCTTAGTCCCTCTGCATTTGGACATCACTATTGCCTTCTTAAGCATCTCTGAACATGGCAATTGCTTTCCCCCAAAGCAAGATTCCCACGAGAAAGCAAAGTAGAAGTGGCAACATAGCTTATAGCTTGGCTTACGAAGTCTCACACCATCACATCCCTGTATTTTGTGGTCACCAACCACAGAGCAACCCTGATACAGTGTGGGATGGAATTCACAAGGTGTGAGTACCAGAAAGTGAGGATCACTGGGGGCTGTCTTGAAGGCTAGCTGTCACGCAGTGAAAAGCTGCCTTGGGCTAGAGGGGAGGGTGTCAAGGAAGAAGTGAGACTCAAGCAGGGTTTTGAAGAGACTGGGATGCCAAGGGAGGTAGGACTAGAGGTATGAGCAGGTTAAAGGAATAGGCCCAGAGGCTGAAATGAGCATGGTGCATAGACTAGCTTTATAGAGAGAGCCCAGGTCAGAAAACACTGGGAAATAAGGTCAAGACCAGACTGGGAAGAACCATGATGGGAAGATGGGGATGGTGGGATCCCCTAAATGGAGTCACCAAAGGGCACCTTTGAGAGGGTCACTTCAACCCTTTAGAGCTCAGTGGCCATGCCTGTAAAATGGGCGTTATGAAGGAGTTTATAAATGTGAAGTAGGTTGACTGGAAAGCAGTAGGTTTTGATTATTGTGATGATCATTATTTGCAGCCAGACCCTCCTAAGCACACTGAAGTTCCAATGGTGTCCAAACATCACGCTCCTTCCCTTCCCAGTATTGGACTAACAGATAGCCTCCTGAGGCTGACACCATGTGCTTCTGCTATTAGAGAATCAGCTCTTGGGCATGGCCTGCCTTTCTAGCCACAGGAATAGTGCCATGTAGTAGGTAGGTGCTGGACAAAACATGGGCACCCCTAATATCTTACAGTTGTATCCTATAGGACTTGAAGACAGCCAAAGCTTTTTCTCATCCAGTTCTCATATGATCCTCACAACTACCTACAAGACAGACAACCCAGAGTTAACTCCATTTCACAGACAGAAAAACTAAGAGTAGCTGAAAGACCCTGGACAAGTTAGTAGTGATCAGACATTACAAAAAATCCCAAGGATGATTTTGGAGTTGTGAAAGAAGGAAGAGAATCTGAGTTATCCAACAGTTTTAATAGTAATGGCTTTCAGATACAAATATCACCAAGGAGTACATAAAGGAAAATAAATCTACCTTCTACCCCTCACTGACAGCTCTCCAACCCCATCTTGGAAAGAACCAGTAACTAGTTTTTAGTGTATCTTTCCAAAGATAGCCCGTGCATCTACAAACAGATATATGCATGTGGTCATCTTCTTTCATGATAACAAACCATGCACTGTGCAGCATGCTTTGCAGTTAAATTTTAGAGAGAGTTCTCTATAGCCATATGCAGATATGCTTCATTCTTTTCCATGGCTGCATAGTACTCCATGGTGTTTCTAGCCAGCCCTCCACTGGTGAACATATTGAGTGCTTCCAGTCTTTGGCTATAGGATCAGTGCTGTAGGGATGACCTTTGTATCTAAGTTGGGTACATGGGATAATTAAACTGTAAGATAGATAGAGATTGATGGTAGATTGATAGATAGATAGATAGATAGATAAATAGATAGATAGATAGATAGATAGATAGAGGAAATTTCTAGATCATCAGAATTTTTATTTTTGCAGGACAGGTGAAAATTAAAATCCATTTATATTTAATCTATAGGTACTTAATGCTAATGATGTTGAGAATTTTTCATATATTTAAAAGCTGTTTGTATTTATTTTCCTGTGATCTTCCTGTTTTTTGCCAATTTTTCTAGCAAGCTGTAGGGCTTTTCCTGGTTTAATATAGGCTCTTTCTATAAAGGAAATGATCCTTTCACTATTTGTTTTGCACATATTTTTCCCAGTTTACTTGTGTCTTGATTTTGTTATGGAATTCTTGATGTGCACAAATTTTTAAGTCATTATTTAGTCAAATTTATCAGTTTTTTATGGCTTCTGGAATCCTCTGCCTTTCTTATAAAAGAATTCCCCCATATTTCCTTTTAATGATTCCTTTTCTTCCTAACTTTTAAATCTTTGCTGTGACTGTCATTCGTGTTGGCATAAGGAGTGAGGGAACAATCCAAGTTTGTTTTGTACATTATTGGCCAGTTGTCCCAATCCCATTTATTGAAAGATCCATCTTAAAAATTGAAATTCCACCTTTACTATATGTATATGAATTTATGTGAGTCTTTTTACAGACTGTCTATGACTTTCTGTTGATCTGTGTCTCTGTTCATGATCTAGTACCAAATATTTTATTTTTATGGCTTCATAATGTGTTTTTATATTTCATAAGTCTAGTCCCCCTACCCCCATTAATCATCTGTTTCAAAAACCTCTTGGCTATTCTTAAATGCTGATTTTTCTATATGAGCTCTAGAGTTAGCTTATCTAATTTCAATACAAATTCTGGTTGATATTTTTATTGGTATCATATTGCATTTATTGAACTTTTAGGGGACATTGACATGTTTACAATATGTGGCTCCCTATCCAAAAGCAGGGTATATTATTTCATTTAAGTGTTTTTAAAGAGCGTTTGGTCATGTTTTAAAACTTTCTTGGTATGCATTTTGCACATTTCTTATGAGTTTATTCCTAGGTGTTGTGTCTACTTTTGTTGCCAAGTAAGTTGTCTTTTGTTTGTATAGGAAAGCATCCAATCATATCATCTGCAAATAATGATGTTTTGTTGCCAACTCTTCTCTAACTTTTTAACCTTGTATTTCTGATTCAACGTTTTTGATCTTCAGACTTCAAAGCCGGCCCAGACTTCCTAGATGCGAAGAAATCACTGAGCCAGTTCTAGCCCATCAGTGGGTCAGCCAGGCTTCTCTGGGCTGGGGGAGGTGGGGGTGGAGATTCCTGTGCGTTGAGAATGTTTTCAGTGTAATTGATGACTAGTCTGGAGACCAAAATCCTCATGCAAATGGTGGATGAGTGGCGGTGGGCAAGGTGGGGGAGGGTGGTTACTCTGTAAGGTGCTGACAGGGGAGGCACCCTCCCCAGAGTCGGCGAGGAGGTTTGCCCTTGGCGCTGGGCTCTTGTGGCTGGGGGCCGTGCTCAAAAGACGGCATTTGCTGCACACCAGTATACAGTTTCTCCATCACGACCGCTTGGCACTGGGGTCCTGCCCAGACAGCCGTGTAACCCAGACACCCATCTATCACTTACCGTAGGACCCAGCCCCCACTGGGTTCCTTCTCGGTTCCTCTTTCTCTCTATTAATTTGCTGTGGGTTAGTCTTCCCTGTTCAATTAGGCAAGAAGCCCCTCAAAAGCAAGTTTGGGGTCTTATTCAAAAGATCACACAGTCTGAAGCCCAAGTTAAGCACACAGTGAGTGATCAATAACATTTATTAATTGACTGACAGTCCATGAGTAAACCACTTGTGACAGAGTTGCCACTCACATCCTAATTGTCCTTTCTTTGGAAAAGGCTTCTGGAACCAAACAGCCATGAGCTTCGGCAGTGGGCAAGGAGGGAAATTATAGCAGAGGAGAGACTGGGCTTGAGTATAAATAGGAAAAGGAAATGCTTGGACTTTCTCTGTGAAATAAAAATCTATATAATAATATTATACGTAACTGTGCAATTAAGCCTGAAAATTGCAAGCCTCCAGTTTGTTCTTCCTAGCCAAAGACCAGGCTGTTCTCAGGGTGGAGGCGTCTGCTTAGAAGAAAAGTGCAAGCTGGGAGGCAAATCTGAGATTTCACTTCCTTTGGAAAACACAGGCAGGGCTGGGATCCTTGAGGCTATCAGGCCAGGCCACTGATCTGGGCCTTGTCTCCAAATTGAAGCGGACAACCGCAGGGAGGCAGAAGTGTTTCTCAAGGCCGAGGCGTAACTCAGACATCTTACACCTGGAAGAACTTGGAGTGTGATTCTGCCCTTCCTCCTCCCACAGCTCCTCCCACTGGAGGCCCTCCCCACCCCACCCCATCCAAAGTCTGGGGTGTACACATGGCTGTGAATAACAGGGAGTGGCTTCATGGGCCAGAACAATCTCCTAGCTGGTTTCCAGCCACCCCTTCCTACCTCTCCAGGACCACCTGTCACTGATGCCACCCATCCTCAAATGCAGCACCAAGCAGGTTTTTCTCCAGTCCCAAACCTTTCCTGACTTCCATCCCATGGCCTCTTAGATGGTCCAAATGCTTGTGAGGCCTCATTTCCCTGCCTAACCATCACCGGCCAGCCCAGATTCTCACCACAGTAGGCAGCAGCCATCCCTGCTACCTGCCCTGGACTTGTCTCTCTGAACCGAGCCTCTGCCCTGGAACCCAGCACTCCCACTATGCAATGCTCCCGTCATGCTAAGCTCCAGTTTCTGTGCCTTACTTTCCACACACTGTGCTCTTTGCTGGAATGTTCTCCTTCCCCTGCCCCACACCCATGGCCACCTGGGAGCCTCAGAGCTCAGCTCCAGCAGCACTTCCTGGTGGACTACCCTCCCTGATCCCAGCAGAGCCCCTGCCTCCTGCCCCCCAGGGGCCCTGTCCATGCCTCTGGGCTAGACTTAGCTCTGGTGGTGGGTATTTTCTTCACTTCTCTCTGTCTCCCACTCTCCTGTGAGTTCTTAAGATTCCATCCCTTTCATCCTTGTTTCTGCAGCCCTTAACAAAATGGGTTAATTCTAAGAACCTGAGAGTCGGCCTTTCAGCCTGTTTAGGAAACATGGAGCCCAACTGCTGGGGGTCAAGTTCTAGCTCTTCCTCGGTTTTCCCACTTGAAAAATGGGGTAACAATGACACTAGACGAAGTGAGAGAATCTACATAAAATATTTAGGACAGCAACTGGCACCAAATGAGCCCTCAGTACATCTCAGTTACCAGTTTGAATCTGTCTGTTTCAGCTGGAAGAAGATCAGAATTAACCCTTTGTTTCTCAAATATTGTACCTCTGTCAAGCTGGGTCCCTGTCTGTCCCCCAACCCCCCACCTGACTTGGTAGAATGCCCATCCTCTAAAATCCCAATGTGTGTTCGCACTTATTTCCCTGTGTCACCTGGCAGTATCCCTGAGATACCAGGGGTGGGGGGACAATCAGGATATCCATAGCCTCGGGTCAGCAGCAGGTAGACATCAGAAGTTGAGCTGTTCATGACCTCGAAATCAAAGGGTCAACCCTGGAACCAAAATATTTAAGTGGGTTCCTTGGAGGACACCACAGAACCATCGAGTGTGGGACAGTACAGGACCTTCACAGTCTCTTCCTCTTAGAGAAGAAACTGAAGCTTAGAGAACTAAGCTTCGAGCAGAGACGAATTGTAAATTCAGGCTTTAATTGTACTTCCTCCCCAAAGGGGTTTTAGCACCTCTGGTTACTGCACACCAGGGCATTTCTTGGCCCTCAGTCCTACTCTGTCCCAAAACAGAATGCAGCCTTTCTCTGCTTCAGCCATGGCCGCTCCCATTGCCCACTTTCCCTTCTCCCACCATGAAGTCCCCTGGAGTGGCAGCATGGCACAGCGCTTGGCACTTGGGTCAGGGTGGCACGTGAGCAGTGCACACTGAGGCTGGCCAGCTGTGCCGCCTCCCTGGTGCCTTCTAGAAGCAACACTAAGATGTCCCCAGGAGGAGTTGAATAAGATGCCATTTAACCCAGGTGTCCACAAACCACCCCTAAACCAGTAGCATCTAAACCAGCCCCCCTCCTCTACTGGCACCTTTGGGTAGAAATGCTGGAAAGAGTATCACCCCAGTGAGCTGCTGGGTGGCCCCCACCTGCCACAGTGAGTTGGTTCCTATGCTGGCAGACCAGCTGGTACCCTGCGACTCAGGAACCCAGGGCCTAGTGCTGTTTAAGGGAGACAAGTGATTTATTTTATTATCTAAATTTTCAGTGGTTTCATAAGGTTTAATAAGCCTCCCAAGGAGTTTTCTGGCTCAGGAAATCACCTGTAATAAACATGGGTAGTAAATCCTTTATTTTGAACATTAAGAGGTGTGCAATTTTTCTTAAAAGAAAACAAGTCTTCCTCCCACCCCTACCCCTCCCTCTAATAAATTCAGTACAATGAAATAAAGGACAACAGCTTGAAGGGGCACCACTTTCTTTGTCTGGCCCAGACCCCCATGGACCAACTGGCCAGTGCTCTAGCCTTCAGTGATGCAGCCCTCCCCTCTGGCCTGCTGTGCCAGCCCCCAGCACCTCCAGCCTCCCTCCAGCCCAGGGCGGAGGCCCTCCTTGCATTCCTGAGGCCCCTAGAGAACCCCCTCTTTCTATTTTTCCTGCAAGATTACTGAACAGGGCAGTAGGAAAAAATCAATGGTCCCAGCGGACATGTGAGGTCTCTGACAGTCATTTAACCCCCTTGCTTTGTGACCTTAACCTCATTTCACTTTTGTTTCCTTGTCTGTAAAATGAACAGAATGCTGGCCTCACCTACCACCAAGGAGGTGAAAGTGCTTTGAAAAGTAAAGGCTCTGAGCCGTCCCTGGGGCAAGGGGACAAGAGGATGGGGGCAGGGGCCCTGGCACACCCACTTTGGGGTCACCCAGATGCTAAAGAAGGGCTTTCTCCTGGGGGTGATTAACAGCTGTGACACTCAGATACGCCCATCATGAAACCCCAGGTGCCGAGCTGCCCTTCGCCCATCTCTCAGGTACCTCTCAAGTCTGTCCATAGTGTATGCTTCATCCCTGCAAGAATTTTGGGGGCTAGAAGCTCACCCTGGCTTTGGCCCCTACACGAACCCCTACGGGTGGTCCTAGACCTTGTTCTGATCAAACCAAACCAATGCAGAATGTGGGAGAGATGGAGGTGGTAATATGGCGAGCGTGGGGGTTGGCAAGGGCTATAGCGTGATAAGGGGACAGAGTCTGGGCTATAAGTCAGGAGGACTGTGATCTCTCTTACCTAGTTCTGTGACCTTGGGCAAGTCAATTTCCCTGCATGAGCTTAGGTTTCTCAGCAGCAAAGAGGGCCACACAATTCTCTCTGTGGGAAAACATATGGAGAAAAATAGATGTGGACAAGCATCTCAGAATATAAAGCTCAACAGACCTGTGGCATGGCTAATTCAGGAGCTTCAGCAAAGAATAGTGACACAGGAATTTGAATGCCTGGCCTCAGGAGAAAAACCCTCAGGCTCCAGACTAGGGACTACGGGAAACTGTGGCTGGGAAAAGAACCCGGGAATGCCTGACTCCCATGCCTGGCCTCTCCCTGGGCCTCACGTGTCTTGTCCTATGGGTGGGGGTCTAGGCACTGGGGAAAAAATGACAAAAGGGGAGCACAACTGTGTGAGGCAGGGAAAGGCCTGAATTCCAGCTGTAAGGGAACATCTGGCATGGCCTTCGCCTTGAGCAGAGGAAGCAAGCTTGAGCTCATTTTACAGAAACCAACCAGTTCCAAGCCCTGGGTCCAAAGAGAGCTTGGGACTGTGGGCTCTGGGCATGTCCTGGCAGGGGGCAGAGCAGGTGGGGCTGGCTTCACCCAGCTATGGGCTCTTTCTGGGGTGCTCCGGCAGGAGGGGTGCAGGCTGGGTGTTGAAGTGGCCCTGCCCAGTTTCCCAGCCCACATGTCTAGCCCCAAGGTCTAGGCGGCTGAAGCTGAGGCTCTGGGGCATTCTGGGGCCCAGGGGTGTGGCTGTCCTGCCAAGGGAAGGGTGGGGCACGCCCAGCAGAGATCCTCAGGGCTGGCCAGCTTCTGGGGCCAGGCCTCCCTGCACTCTCTCCTGCCTTGGCCCACCAATCCCTTGTAGGTATCTGTGCCTACACAGACCACAGGGCGTAAGGACCTGCTCACAGGATGCAGGTAGCTGCTGCCCAACCTCCTTGCCAGGTTTACAAAAGAAATTGACATCCCTTCTCAATTCCTATGCAGCGCCCTCACCCTCATAGCCACTGACTCCACCAGGTGGCTTTGAAGCTCCTGGGCCGGGCAGGGAGGAGCTGGAGGCCAGAGTTGGGGTGGGACACTCCTGGGCAGTGGGAGGCTGCTGGCTGGGCCAGCCCGCCCTGGGGATTTGGCAGATGGAAGCATCATCCTGGCCCCAGGTTTGCTGAGCTGAGCAGGGTTCGGGGAGGTGCTGGACTTGGGGATCAAATCACTAGAATTATTCTGAAAGTCACACCACCAAGGCAGCTGTGGGGACAGGAAAGAGATGGGACTGGAGCAGCAATCAAGTCCCTACCCTGCTGTTTTCTAGCAGAGCGACTTGGGGCAGGTCACTCAGCCTGTCTGATCCACATCAAACTGGGATCATAATAAGGATAAAATGAATGACTGCAAGTGCCTTATGAAGGACAGGGTGCTGTTCAAATGTCAGATGCCCTCAAGGCAGAGGGTTGGGGCCACCCCACTACCTTTTGTCACTTCAAGTATATCCTCACAGCATATCTGAACTGATCTCATTCATTCAGCATCTACTATGTTCCCGCTTGATGGCATTCTGAGAATGATACAGACATGTAAGAAATTGACCCTGCCCTGGAGCAGGTGAGATCCATGCAGTGACTTCTCTGTTTCACAGATAACTGAGGGCAGCAAGAGTATATGATTTCCTATCCTGAACTTCACATTCCTAGCAAAACCAATCCTAAAACATGAGTTCCCAATTAGCCAGGCAACCCTGCACCTAGCTGGGGGCACAGTGGTCTATCAGAGGCAGCACCGGCTTGGACATCAGAACACCCTCGCTCTAGTTCTAACTCTGACACTCCTTCACCATGGGACCTTGGGTAGAGGCTCTACTCTGTGCCTCATTTTCCTCATCTGTAAAATGGGCATAAATTTTATGCTGGCCTTGCCTGCCTTGTTGGGTTGGGAGTACATGAGGCAAGAGGCATGAAAGGACCTTGGAAGATTCCAATGCCCTACCCATGCCAGGGGTGGCCCTGGAGCTTGTAAGGGCTGTTCTGAGAGTATCTTTGAGAGAGGTGCTTAACTAGTGTGGATCTCTGCAAAACTATGCAGAAGGCAAATAAGTTCCCAGGATGGTCTTACATCCCTTGGCCAAGACACCTATTAGGGCTCTGTGTCCTTCCTGGACTTCATAATTACTAACATTGGTGAAGCCCCTACTGTGTACCAGGAAGCACTCTGTGTGTATCTCACCTCATTTGATCCACAAAGCTTCTTGGTGAGGTAGACACTATTACCATCCCCACTGTGCACTGAGCTCAGGAAGGGCAACGGCAAGTCCCAGACGCCGTCAGTTGGGAAGCCAGGATGTGGACCCCAGGGGTCTGAGAGCAGGGCCTTCACCCTCTGCCACTCATGTAGGGCTCATGTTGTCAAATGGCCATCAGTCAACTTTAGGCACATGCTGGCTGAGCATGGCTGCTTGTGTGATTCCACTCAGCACACAGGTTAAACACATTTTCAGAGGGGTTCTGGGACTCCAAAGCTCTCCCAATCCAAATGATGTGGGGCAGGGTCTTCCTGTCCGCTGCCCAGTGAAATCCTCTCCAGCCTTCACAGCTCAGACAAGACCCCTCCTCCCAAGAGCCTGCCCTGAGCCCACAGCCCACAGGGATCCAGTGCCTTTCTGTCTTTACCTCCCATTTACACTCGGTACTGAGCCCCCCAGGCATGTGTGGGTCTCACCTCCCTGGTTGATATCCCTCAGCTCTGGCTCTGATCAAATCTCTAAAGTAAGAGACAACCTTTGCAGGGGAAGGTTCCAGTCCCCCTGCCTCCAAGTTGGAATGTGTAGGGGAAAGTGTGGTTAAAGGGAATAAATAAATGTTTTGGCACCAAATGCAATGAGTTCAAATCCTGGCTCAAACACTTGCTGGCTGTGGCATTTGCAAGTTACTTACCCTCTTCAAGCTTGTTTCTTTACCTCTAAATTGGAGGTGATGATAAAAATATGTGCCTGTCTGAGTTGTGTTGATTGAGGAGGGATTAGAGGGGCAATGGCCGACATGTTACACTACCTCCCTCAATGGTAGCTAGTGCTGGCTATTACTGCAAATGCTCACTCAATCACTTGATTGATTTGGTTAGAACAGAACACAAATAAAAACAAAAATTCAGGTCACACTCAAGAAATGAGTGCTGGAGGACTTCCAGAGCCAGGCTTCTACAGTGCATTTCTGTGAGTCAGAACCCTAGGTGCCCCTTCTAGTCGCCCCACCCGCCACTTCTCTGCTCCTCTCCTAGAAGCACCCTGCCCTGTCTTTTGCTGGCAGTCTGAGGGCATGACCCTTCTCTTGGTAGGCAGGGAGGGGAACACAGATAGACTGCCTGGAGTGAGTAATATCCTCATTTTACAGTTGAATAAACCGAGGCCCAGAGATGAGGAGTGCCTTTGTCAGACAGGGCTACTTGGACATACCTGGGCTCTAGAACCTTCTGCTGAGGGCAGGGGAGACTGTGGTAAGCTTCATGTCCTCTGGAATGGTGACCACACCTGAAACGGTTTCACCCACTCCACATTTGCCTTCTTCCTCTTTAATTTCCTTCCTGCATTTCCAAGCTCCTCTTCCCCTCTCTCCCTCCTCCTACTTTATTTCTGATGTATATGTTTTTTTCTATACCCTTCCTACCAGAGGTTCAACCTTTGCATTAAACCTCTCCTAGCTGTTGAGATTTTGTTTCTCGTGTGTGTGTGTGTGCGCGCGCGAATGTGTGTGTGTGTGTGTGTGTGTGTGTGTGTGTATGTGAGATTCTCTTTCCTGAGTGTGTTATTCTTGGAGAGTGGGCCCTGGCTCTGTGATGGAGGGCCTGGGTGGGGAGGTGGGGGCGGGGCAGGGCATACCCCGCGGGACACTGCTGTCTGCGGCCTTCCAGGGCATGGGAATCTTAGGGTCACTGGAGAAGCTCCTAGAGCGCAGGGCAGGGGCACTTCTGCTCAAAGAGACAGTGAAACAGCAAGCAGTAGCCCCTGCCTCCCGCCTGGAGAAAGAGCCCCCAGCTAGGAGGTTCCCTCTACTCCTCTGAGAATGGGTCAGAGGGTCCAAACCAAGGCACACCATGCAGCCGCTACCGGGCAGGCCAGCCTTTGAGTCTGGAGGACCCCAGCCCTGCTGCCCTTCCTCATCTACAGATCCCCTTTGCACCTCTAGCTTCTCACAGTCATAACACCGGTTATCAAAAATCTGATAACCATCCAATGACAAGATGAGGAAACAGAAGCCCAGAGAGGCAGAGGGGCCTCCCAGAGTCACACAGCTACGGGTTCCTGACTCTCAGTCCCAAATAGACTTGGCTCCGAGTGCACTGGAAACAGGCATTTAGCATCGCAACAGCCACCGTCCATTCCTCAGTGGGCTCGAATGAGACACACATCCAACAGGTTATGTCTCCTCTATTTGAGAAGATAGAGAAATGCTTAAGGAAAAGTGGGAATTGTCCCTGAAAAACATTTAAAACATTTTTGTCTTTAAAGGAATAGCCCTTAGCAAGCAAGAAAACTGGCTTTCCATAAAGAACTAATTTTCTGGGGTTTTACTGATTTGGGATTTTAATAGTTGAAGTTTTGTTTCATTCACAAACCATCTTTTCAGATGAGAGGATCCCTCTGAGGGCAAAGAAAGACCCTGCTAGCCATTCGGTAGCTATGTGGGAATTAGATGAAGAGTCATTTCCTCAACCCATTTGCTTCCATCTATCAAAACAGTGGTATATACTGATTTCATTAGACGGAAGCATTCAACTACCATCTGCCAGGAGATTGTCAGGATAAATATCACAAGTCTATGGTGCCTACGAGGTGAATAGTGCCCCAATATTGTTGATTGCTGCAAAACAGATCTCTAAAAAATTTAGCAACTTAAAACAAGAACAAACATTTCTATGGGTCAGGAATTCACGAGCAGCTCAGCTAAGTGGTTTAGTTCCGTGTCTTCCATGCAGCTGCAGTCAGGGTGTCAGCAGGGCTGTTGTCATCCGAAGGCCTGACCGGGGCTGATGTGCTCTCACAGCAGTGCACTCACACTGCTGGTGGGTCGGTGGACCTCTCCATAGGGCTGCTTGAACGTCCTCATGATATGGCAGCTGGCTTCCCCAGGATGACCTCATCTTTTATGACCTCATCTCGGAAGTCATCTGCCATCACTTTCACAAATCTCATTGGTTACACAGATTAGCCCTATTCACATGGGAGAGGATCACACAAGGACGTGAATTCTTACCATCATGAAGGGGGTGCATCTTTGAGTCTGCCACCCCCCTTATGTGTGGTGCCACTGTGGGGTGAACCACCTGCACTACCATAATTTCAGTGCTGCTGAGCCCTTGCCAGAGACCTGCACTGCCTGTGTGCCAGGACCGTGCTAAGCATTGTAATGACAGTCTGCCCTCAAGCAGCTTACAGTCTAGAAGAGATGCTGAGACACAAATAAAATTAGTTGTAGTATAGGGCTGGATAAAATAAGTGACAGAAGTCATCAAGGGTTCATCACCAAGTGTTCTCTGTGGCACAGATGGTTGAGGCCTGTGGCCTGGGGCACCCTCCCTGGTCAAGAGAGAAGGAAGGAAGCCCTACACAGGACCTCAGTGGGGTCTAGATAGGTGTGGTCCATCTAAGCTCCCCGGAGAAATGCAGAAGTGGAATGGTTTTTCAATAGACATGAACAAAGTTATATGGCCATTTAGAGCTTGTCCCCTGGAACTAAAGTACCTTGGTGGGACTGGCCACTTTGCATGTGCTGTTCCCACAGCCTAGAACACTGTTCCCTACATCATCCCATGACTGGATTTGTCTCACCATCCATGCCTCAGCTCAAAGGACATTTCCTCAAGGAGGCCTTCCCTTGGTAACATAGCATACCACCCTGGGTAACATAGCATACCCCCACTCCAACCTGTGGCCTCATGCATGGCTACCAATAGACAGATGATAGATAGGACGGGGGGGAGGAGATGGATTGATCAGTTTAGGTTGTTCCCTATCATTTGGGGTTTTTAAATTAAACTTTTTATTTTAACATAATTGAATTCACATGTAGTTTTAAGAAACAATACAGACATCTCATGTGCCCTTTACCCAGTTTTCCCTAGTGGTAACATCTTTCAAAGCCATAGTATAACACCAGCCAAGATAGTGACATTGCTACAGTCAAGATACAGAACATATCCATCATCAGGAGGATCCCTCATGTTGCCCTTTGCAGGCACACCCACCTCCTGCTTGTCCCCTCCCTCCTTTGCCACTGGCAACCACTCATCTATTCTCTATTTCTGTAATTTTGTCACCTCAAGAATGTTATGTAAATGAAATTACGCAGCATGTAATTTATTAACATTGGCCTTTTGCTCTTGAGTTTATCCAGTTTGTTTCTTAATGCATCAATAGCTCATTCCCTTTTGATTGCTGACTAGTACTCCAAGCTGTGGCTATCCTATAACTTGACCATTCACCCAGGACATCTGGGTTCTTTCTAGTCATTGACCATTATACAAAATCTGCTAGTGGTATTTGTGTACAGGTTTTTGTATGGACATAAGTTTTCATTTATCTGGGATAAATGCTCAAGAGTCTGCTTTTTGGGCCATGGTTGTTATGTATTTCATTTGTATTAATTAATTTATTTTTATTTTTATTTATTTTTTATTAAGGTATCATTGATATAAACTCTTAGGAAGGTTTCACATGAAAAATAATGTGCTTACTACATTCACCCACATCATATGTCCCCCCCATACCCCATTACAGTCACTGTCCATCAGTGTAGTAAGATGCCACAGATTCACTACTTGTCTTCTCTGTGCTACACTGTCTTCCCCATGACCCCCCACTCACACCATGTGTACTGATCAGAATACTCCTCAATCCCCTTCTCCCTCCCTTCCTACCCACCCTCCCCCACCCTTCCCCTTTGGTAACTGCTAGTCTACATATTTCATTTTTTAAGAAACCACTAAATTGCTTTCCAGAGAGGCTGTGCCATTTTACATTCCCAACAGCAATGTATAAGTGATCTAGTTTTCCCACATCCTCGCCAACATTTGGTGTACCACTATTTGCTGTTTTAACCATTCTGATAGGAGTGTAGTGATATCTCATTGCTCTTTGGTGAATTTTGCTGTATCTTCATCACAGTTGTAATATCCCTGTAAGCTCTGTTAGAGCAGGGTCCTTCTTGGTCTGCTCTCTGTGTATTCCCAGAGGCCAGAGCAATTCCTGGCCTGGGGAGAAACCCACTGACTATTTAGGAATGAATGCATGGCTGGAAGGGTCTCTGGTCCTTTTAAAGATGAGAAGGTGGGGAAGCAGTGAGGCCTTCCCCTGGAAAACCTCCGAGGCCTGCACAGGTGGGATTGTTCAGGCTCTCTGTGGTGGAGGAGGTATGGAGTTGGGGAGAGCCCAGCAACCTGCATGCCTCACTGGGTCCCCAGTGCCTCCAGACCCATGGGCCTGCCACTTCTCACTCCTCCCCTCCCACTGCATCTGCCTTCCCAGGGCAGAAACATCCAGAAGATAAATGTGTGGAGCTCCCCAAAGCTCTGCCCACTGGGGTGCATGGCTTTTGGATTTTGTTTTTCTTTTTCTCCCCACTGTAATTGCACCAGAGAAAGGGCCCGAATTCATCCATGGGTCATGATCAGTCTTTGCCCTAAGTAGAAGCACCCTCCATGCTGTAAGATAAAAATTTAGGAGGCCTGTCCAGGTTGAATCTGCTGATGTGGTGTGAATTCTGCTCCCTGAAGGGAGGTGCTTCCTGTTGTCCTCTGTCCAGCACCTTCCCTCCTGGTGGCTCTCACTGGCAACACCTCAGTTTAATATAGATTGCTAGGAATTTCAGAGGGATCTTTTCTCTGCAGGGGATGTTCCTCTGAGGGCAGCAGAATGCAGACATGATAAATTAACTAACAAGGCACTCAAATTTAATATTGAATTTAAATGATTTATAGGTGAATGGCTCATGGATATACATATATAGGATGTCAGTATTTAACAGGAAAAAAAAAATCAAGAATTGCAAATGAAGAGAAACTTCAGAAGTAAGATCAGAAAGCAAAACTTAGGCCATAAGGCCCCCATTCCCTGACTGGAAATGTGCCCCCAAATTGGTTATAAGATTCCCGATACCTGTGTCAGTATACCAGGGCTGCCATAACAACGTGCCACAACTAGGTGGCTTAAACAACAGAAATTAATTTTCTCATGGTTCTGGAGGCTGGAAGTCCAAGATCAAGGTGTCAGCAGGGTTGGTTTCTCCTGGGCCTCTCTTTTTGTCTCGTAAACAGCTGTCTTCTCCCTGTGTCTCCCCTCTGTGTGTGTGTGTCCTAATCTCCTCTTATAAGAAGAGCAGTCAGATTAGTTTAGGACCCACTCATATGAGCTCATTTTAACCATAATTACCTATCTAAAGACAATTACTATCACATTCTTAGGTACTGGGCGCTAAGACTTCCACTGAATTTGGGGGAGACACGACTCAGCCCCTAAGAAGAGCCAACAGTGGCAAAAAGTTAGTCTACTATAGAAGTCAAAGGATTTGTGAAATAAACCAAAGCATTTTCCCAGCAGGAGCCCTGAGTCATGAGACCCAAGGGCCAGTCCCCCTTTGGCCCTTGACCTGCAGATGCTGTGTGAGTAAGCCGTGAGTTTCATCATTCATGTGAATGGCTGTTCGCCATTCATCCTAGCAGTTCAAAACTGCACATTAGCAAAGTAGAATTCAGTGAAATCATGCCCATGAGAAGCTCCCATTGCCTCTGCCAAGCAGCATACCAGCTTCCCAATGAGAAGCCTAACTCCAAGGGCCTCAGGGGTCCAGGGAAAGAGCCAAGAGGAACAGTTAAAAGCCTCAATTTGTAAGCAAGGCTCTGAATTGCAGGTGGGATTTGGAAAAGCTGAGAGGGAGGAGCCTTAAGCAAAGGCGGGGGTGGTATGGTCCCTCATGCCCACCAGCCTGGCCTCCCTGTCCAGAGCCCAGAGCTGGGTGTCCCCTCCTGGGACCGTGCCTCTAACCCCAGTCTCCCTCTCTGTGTGTCCCTGCAGGGCTCTGGCTGAGAACATGGCCAATGGCATTGATGAGCTCATTGGCATTCCCTTCCCCAACCACAGCAGCGAGGTCCTGTGCAGCCTGAATGAGCAGCGGCATGACGGCCTGCTCTGCGACGTGCTCCTGGTGGTGCAGGAGCAGGAGTACCGCACCCACCGCTCCGTCCTGGCTGCCTGCAGCAAGTACTTCAAGAAACTCTTCACGGCTGGCACCTTGGCCAGCCAGCCCTACGTCTACGAGATCGACTTCGTGCAGCCCGAGGCTCTGGCCGCCATCCTGGAGTTCGCCTACACCTCCACGCTCACCATCACCGCCTCCAACGTCCAGCACATCCTCAATGCTGCCAGGATGCTGGAGATCCAGTGCATTGTGAACGTGTGCCTGGAGATCATGGAGCCTGGGGGGGGCGGGGGGGAGGAGGACAAGGAGGATGATGACGATGACGAGGATGACGAGGAGGAGGAGGACGAAGAGGAGGAGGAGGAGGAGGAGGAAGAGGAGGAGGATGATGACACGGAAGATTTTGCTGATCAAGAAACTCTGCCTGAGCCCCCGGACATGAGCTGCCACCAGAGCCCCTCCGAGGCAGACCACCTCCCCGCGAAGGCCTTCTCAGAGCCGCCCCGAGCCTTCCCCGGCGCCTTCCCGGCCGGCGGCCCTGGCCCTCTGGGCGTGATCCGGGACTTCTCCATTGAGTCTCTGCTGAGGGAGAACCTGTGCCCCAAAGCCAGCATCCCTGACCGGAGACCTTCCTTATCTCCGTTTGCCCCGGACTTCTTCCCACACCTCTGGCCAGGGGACTTCGGGGCCTTTGCACAGCTGCCCGAGCAGCCCATGGACAGTGGGCCCCTGGACCTGGTCATCAAGCACAGGAAGATCAAGGAGGAGGAGAAGGAGGAGCTGCCCCCACCCCCACCGCCGCCCTTCCCCAACGACTTCTTCAAGGACATGTTCCCGGACCTTCCTGGGGGGCCGCTGGGCCCCATCAAGGCGGAGAATGACTACGGTGCCTATCTCAACTTCCTGAGTGCCACCCACCTGGGGGGCCTCTTCCCACCCTGGCCTCTGGTAGAGGAGCGCAAGCTGAAGCCCAAGGCCTCCCAGCAGTGCCCCATCTGCCACAAAATCATCATGGGGGCCGGGAAGCTGCCGCGCCACATGAGGACCCACACGGGGGAGAAGCCATACATGTGCAACATCTGCGAGGTCCGCTTCACCAGGTGAGTCCCACAGCCCTCAGGTGGGGTCCTCAGGCTGCTGCTAGGGGGTCAGGGGCCACAGGGATGACAGCAGAGAGGGGTGCAGAGGGCTTGGAGGGACAGAGAGACCAGTTCAAGGGAGGCGCCACTGGGCCCCAAATGCACATCAAGTTCATTGCTATATGGTGTGCTAGGTGTTACCTGGTGCAGTGATTTTCAAACCCTTTTGTAGGAGCTACACTATTTTCTTATATACCATGTTAGGTAGAAGACCAAGACACAATACAGGTCAGAACAGACCGGCTCTGTTAAGGCAGAATTGAGGGGCCTCTGCGCTTGCTCACTGGCTTCCCTCTCCCCTCCCTGATGGCAGAGCCGCAGAAGCTGGTTGGAAACTCCCGTTGGCAGCAGCCCCTTTATTTTTTTTGCAGCGTGCAGCCGACCAGGGGCTGCCCTAAGTGTATCACATGTACTCTCACCCCAGACATTCCCCGGGAAGACAGGGCCTTGCGATGGCCTTTGTTTGGAGATGAGCAATCCATCTCCCAGTGGCTAGTTGGCCGCTCATCAGGGCAGCCGGAAGATGGCAGACCTGGGACCTGTGACCAGGAGACTGTAGAGAGCCCTATAAGCCCTTTCATCCTCTTTTGGGTCAGATCTGAAAGTTGGGCTCTCTTTATGTTCTCCCCTTGACTCCCCATGTTAGCAAGAAGGTTATGCTTCACACTGCTACAAAATTTGAAATGTGATATTAATACATCATAAACCATCTTTCATAGACTCCATCCCATTCAGCAAGTATGTGTTATATCCCTTCTCCTGCACGGCAACTTTTGTATTCAAAACTGATTGGTGGGATGATGTGGGGTCAGATTTGCCCACTGCTAAATTGTGATGGGCCTTGTTTGGAGAAAATATGGTCTGTTGGTGCTGTTTGTGGTCACTGGTGTGAGGCTGATCCTCCCAGCCATGTCCACAGTGAGGAAAGTTCTGTGAGTGGCCTTGCACCAGGGCTTGGTCATTTCAGTGTGTCGGATGTGGACAGAGCCTAGTGGATACCACACACCACAGGATGGCAACCATGACTTACTAGACAAGGTCCTTTCCTCACATTGCCACAGTCCCCATCAAAGAATGCACCCAGAGAGACCCACACTTATGCCCACAGTGCTGCTGTTGCTTCACATCCCCTGGGAAATTTATCTTTGGGAGCTGCTGGGGGCTCGTTCTTTTCATTTTCCTCAGTGGGCCCAAAGCTTTGGCCTTTGAGGACAGAGTGCAGGTTGAAAGCACGAAATCGGGGCAATGCTTTTCAGAGGAAAAATAAGAGTAATCCTATAAAATAATGAGGACTACTCTGTTGGGTGGCTTGAAAACTCTATTTGAAATTTCCAGAGAAGAGTATCAGAAATATGTTCAGGTGAAAGTGGCATTGCTAAAATAGCTCTACAGGCAACTCCAGTGACTGCTTCAAAGGACAACACTGATTGTTTCCAAGGTGGCCGTGGGGTCCCTGCACAGCTTTTCTGTGAGGGAAACCCCAAAAAGAATCCCTCCCAGAGGCTTTGAGCTGCCGGTGGAGAGGACATCTCCAGGTGCAGGGTGTCCCCCTCCAGCTGGCAACACACATCAGGGTGCTCTGCCCCTGGTCCTGCTGCAGAGCAGCAGAACCCGAAGTTCCCGAGAGTCACCTCCCCTCTGCTGTCCCTCACCAATGGTCCTGCCCACCCACCCCCCTCCCTTACCCTGAATCCACCTTAGTCCCCCAGGGCCGGGCTAGAACACCTGAACAGGGCTTGGCTACAACACGGGGATAACAGAAGTGAGAGAAACTAGAGCCCAGTCTAAATTCCTACGGTTTACTCATCTCCAGCCTGTGACTCCCAGCCACCCCCAACCCCACCCCCTCACCCATCCCCGGGAATGGCTTCAAAGACTTGGGTGCCTGCTCTTCACAGGCCAGACCCAGGAAAGCCAGCCCCTGAGTCAGCCCAGAGTACCCCCTCCTGCCATCCAGGGTCACCTCCCTAACTTCCCGTGCCTGTCCCCTTCGCAGATGACTGATACTGGTCCATGGCTTCAACAGGATGTGCGTGTCAAGGTACCACCCAGTGAGCCTGCCCCACACCCCAGCCCCCAGCTCCCTTCCCGCCCTCTGGGCCTGCTCACACACAGCTTTCTGGGAGGGCCACGCCAGTCTGTGAGCCCCGGCCTTCCCTGGGGAGGTTTTGAACTTGGTCAGTCTCTGCAGAGAGCCTTCTGACCTTTCCAACACTAGTACGTTCTCCCAGTAGGCCCCCTGGTCTGGGCAGCAATGCTGGGTTGTATAGGAGGGTTGCATTCCAGAACCCTCCCTCCCAGCACATTCCTGATGATCACTAGGGTGGCCTCTGTGCCTGTAGCCTCACCACCCCTCCAGGCCAGACCAGCCCTGGGGCTGTTCCGGTCCAGTATTTGCCCTGCCCTCCCTCCAATTTCCTCCTGCTCAGCAGAAAGACAGCCACCGGGGCCCCCAGTCCTGGCTCCAGCTGAAGCAGCTGCCTTCCCACTCCCATCAGCACCGCCCCCTCACTTGGTTCCCACTGGGCTGTGACCCTCCTGAGAAAGATCAGGAAAGCTCTTGGGACCCCCTTTCCAGGAGCAGAGACACCTGGGAGTGGGGGGTGGTTGGAGGTTTTCCTGGCCTCCTCACCTAAGGGCCTTGATTCCTTACCAGGGGCTGTGGCTGTCCCTGTTGAACACCCCTGGGCCCCTCCCCGTCGCATTCTTCAGAATTGCTGGTTCCTTACTTCCTGCCTGCCCCTTCCCCAGACCTGCCCTGCAGGGATTTTTTTTGGTCCCCTGGGTCATCCAGGTCAGGGTTTCCTGTGACCCTGGAGCTGAGTCCCCTGTTGCCTTTCCAGGGAGAGCTTTGTGGCTGACCTCCGGCAGCCACCACCCAGACCAGCTTCCCTTTTTCCCCAGCTGGAGGCATTTCAGCAGCCACCTCAAGCTGCAGCTGCTGCCTCTCCGGCTCGGAATTCCCAGACTCCCAGAATCCCAGCCGCTCCCTGGGACTGGGTCCCTGAACCTGCTGCCCTCAAGTCCTCCTCTTGGACGCTGTTTTCCTCTCCAGATTTCTGGAACCCGAATCTCCCCTTAATCACAGCTGAGCTTCTGCTCTCTAGCCAGGCCTCCTTTCCTCTCTCCTTGATGCTGACCCCATCTCCTGTCACCTCTGGGGTGTCGGAGGGGCCTGCAATGTGGTGCAAGGGCCTGGGAGTCCTCCCAATGGCGCCCCTTCTGCCACTAGAGCCCTGCCTGCTGCTTTACCCTGTGGTCCTCCAGGAACAGGGGCCGAGCTGCCCACTGTGGTGGTGTCAGGACCCTCACCTCCAAGTAGGCTTCAGGTTTCGCTCAGTCCCACCAGTTGTCCCACCACTGGTTCCTCCAGATGCGAGACACCCTGGAGCCCCTGGCAAGGCCTCAAAAGCTGCAACCAAACTATGATTCCCTGGTCCATGCTGACCCCTGCTTGCTCTGGTCACCACATCATCACTTAACTCCAAGTCCCTCTGTCTAAGCCCAAGTGTGTTTACACTCCCCTGTCCTAGTCCAAGGTCACCATTTTCTTCCTGAGAAAGGTTGGTTCCTGTGCCAGCCATGAAGAGGGAGGCTCCTGCTGCAGCCGGTCCTGTTGGTCCCAATGCCCTCCCTGTCAGGAGTCCTTTACCTTCTATTCCCAGAAGGTCTAGAAGCCAGAAACAAAGCCAGGGTAGGGCTCTGCCAGACATTCCCCCTGGGATGGGCCCTGAAGAATGGGGAGCACGTAAGCCGGAGAAGACATGGAGGTTGTCCTCTCTGCATACAAGGGGAGTTGCCATTCCTGGTGAGCACTTCCCTGCCCACCCAAACCACGGGTGGCCCCCTAGTTGCCCCAACAGCAGCCATCATCACTGCCACCTGGGCCTCGGCCTGGGCCATCAAGCCCTCAGATGACTCTTAATGCCTCATAATTCCTGCCACATTGGTCCTTGAGTGCCGGCAGCCTGTCAGAGGAACTCCTAACAAGCATGGCTGGGCAGTCGTCCCTCCTGTAGCCCCCACATCCCACCCACAGCCTGGCCCTCAGAGGTGCTCCAGGCCCCTCTGGCAGGGCAAGAAACTGAAAGATTTGAGAAGCGGCCAGGCCCCACACAACAGTGGTCGCACCCCAGCCTGGAAGAGGGTTGCACATCTTTGTCCCCTGAGAAGCCACTCTCTGGCAAGCCATGATCACACCAGTTTCCACAGGATCCTCTATCAATGTCCCATAAAGGCTGCAGCTTATAGTCTCCAACACCCTGCCTACTACAGCACAGGCAGATTCTGCTCACCGCTTATAGCCGACAGCTATCTGCTTGCAAAGCAAGGCCAGGAGCCTGGCCACTGCTTGCTTTTTTTTTTCCCTGTATTTTCCTTTTAGTCCCACTCCTGGCAGCCCTGGGGACCTTATTAAGATAATGTAATGCCATTAGCAGTGGCAGCAGGAAGAGAGTTTGTCTCAGACCATCAGGTTACCAAGAAGTCTGGTAGGGTGGTGCTGGGAAAGCACTGTGCAGACTGGGAGCCTTCATGGAGCCTCCGCAGTCCTTTCCTTCCACTTGGGATGAGCTCATAAGGACTGGCCGGTCCTTCCCAGCAGTGAGCTCTCTGGGCTAGAAGGGGGAATGCAAATCAAGGCTTGGGTGCATGTGACCTGGGTGGGCTCCCTGGCACAGGATAAAGGAATGAGATGGCAGAAAGGGGTTCAGGGTGGGAGAGGAGCACGTTGGATTTGGAGCTGGGGAGTTCTGAGAACTGGCCCTGCACAGCAGGTCATGTCAGTCAACAAACACCCCACGAACACTGTCTACCTTCATTGTTGTGCACTGTGCAGAAGCGTGTGACAGGTTCTTATCAAAGCAAGTTCTAGAACCATCCATGCCCCATGCTGAATGAGAAGCAGCACTTGGCACATGGGTGCTGCTGAACGCGCTAATAGAGTGCTCATTAGTTCTCGGCAGACGGTGGCACCTGGGAAAGAGCACTGGAGTGCTAATCAGGAACCCTAGGTTCAGGACCTAGTTCTGCCTCTAACGAGCTGTGAGACTTTGGCCAAGTCTCCCCAGCTCTGGGCCTCAGTTTCCCCCTGTGTAACATAAGAGGGTTGGAGCAGGGGCTCCCTAAGGTTGTTCCCAGCTTTATGAGTCCATTCAGATACTGCCTAAGATCAGGAAAGCTGTGGACACATGACTGCACCTCTCACTGCCTCCATTTCCTCATGAGAAGGATGGAAACTGACTTCTCAGGCTTCAGTGAGGTCAGGCATAACTTCCTGGTGCGCAGCAAGCGCCTGCTAATGAATAGCACTCAGAGGAATGCCCGAGAGCCGGGTCCCTTTCCTGCATCAGCCAGGAGCCAGTGCTCCTTGTTCATGAATTTGCCGCCTCAGGCATCAGCTCGCTGTCTAGACTCCTAGTAAGACAGGGCAACAGGGACAGGGACAGGGTGGTAGGTCTGCAGGCATGAGGAGTAGCTAAGGCAAACAGCACACCTCATGGCCCCCGCCCTGTGTTATAACCCTGGTAGTTATCCTTCTTGTCACATAGTCACCATTTTGTGTGCATGTGGTGAGAACATTTAAGATCTACTCTTAGCAACTTTCAAGTATTCAATACTGTATTGTTAACTGTGGTCACCAAGGGTCCCAGAACTTATTCATCTTGTAAGTGGAAGAGGTGAGCTGTAAGGAGCCTTGAGAGCCAGGCTAACGGGTAATGGGCACACAGGCCATTGGACAGGGGCAGCCACGGGGGATTGTAAGCAGGACCCGCAGCTCTCCAGCCAGATTCGGGCAGCAGCACTCACTCATCCTCCCACCCACCCTGCTCCCCTCTCCGTCCCACCTCCCAGGTGCTCACCAGCCTTCCTGTGAGCACAGCTGAAGGGGTGGGCCTGTCCTCTCAGGTCCTCACGCCCTCCTCCCTGCTTGGGGACACTGGATATCCTTTTCTCTCCTACCCTGCCCCTGGGGAACCAGTCCAAAAAGGAGATCCAGTGAGACCTCTAGCGGCCAGGGGACGCCAGGCGACCAGGACTATCTATGCTGTCCTGGGATTATACAGAGTGTGGTTTACATCTGGCCATTTTAGGGTGGACACCTGGGCTCCACATCTGTTCCAACCTCAAACCTGAGCCAAAAATTACAGCCAGACACACAAGCCACACCTGCAGGGAGGAAGTGGGAGACCGGACACAGTGCTCCTTGGCCTGTGGGGCCTGGGCAGGAAGGATGTCCCTGAGAGGAGTTCTTGCAGCTCAGCTGTGTCTACCTCAGCCAATCGGAAAGACTCAGGCTGGTTGAGGCAGTGCTCCGTCTTTAGGAACACCACCCCTGTGATGTCAGTGTTCCTTCCCACTCCACCAGGAGGCATGTTGAATCTAGCTCACACAAACCCAGATTCTCTCCATCAGCCCTGGACAGTAGGAAGGGATGTCCGGCGCTAGGTGCACCTCCGGGCAGAGAGGTTAAGTAACTTGCCTAAGATCACTAACATGCAAGGTCTGCAGCTGGAGCAGGGCCCCCCCAGACCCCGGTTTGAGCCCCACCCCTACACCATACCTTACCCCTGAATAATACCACTTAAACCCCGAAAAGCTTTGTCCTACGTCAGGCTGCATTCTTGTCACACCTGGCTCTTTTGTAAACCCTGGGATTTGTCTGTGAAGAGGAGAGCCCCCACTTGGGATAAGAAACCACAGTGCAGGCTTGTACAAGGTGTGCCCGGCGTCCATAGCCTGCCAGGTTAGTGCTGAGGACAGGCGGATCTCAGCAGCCCAGAGGCTGGGACGGGACCAGAGGCCCTGGGCAAAAGCACAGGACAACGCAGAGGGAAGACCATTGCCTGGAGAGAGTGGGTGTGAGATTAAGATACAATCCAGTTTCAGAGGCCGCCGCTGCATCCCTGGACAGAGGACAGACTTCTGGCTTGTGGGGACATGGGTCCCCCAGCAGGTCTATTTTCCAGTCTATAAGACAGGCCCCTGGCAGAGTGGGAGCTTCCTTACTCTGAGCGTACATGTGAAAGGAGTTCTGGAGTGAAGAAGGCTTTTAGAACACTGTTCTCTCCAGCCCACTAATCCAGGTGAGCAGCCACACCTGTTTAGGGTGGGGCAGGGGTTGAAGGTAAATCCCAGCATGGGTCCCATTTCTGGGGTTGGACACCAGGGCAGTAGGGAGCCTTAGCAGGTTCTGGAGGAAGGGGTTGCCGCAGGGTTCGGTGGTCTGGTGTTGCGTGCGGGGACTGACTCTCGGCTATGCATTGCAGGCAGGACAAGCTGAAGATCCACATGCGGAAGCACACGGGGGAGCGGCCCTACCTGTGCATCCATTGCAACGCCAAGTTCGTGCACAACTACGACCTCAAGAACCACATGCGCATCCACACGGGTGTGCGGCCCTACCAGTGTGAGTTCTGCTACAAGAGCTTCACGCGCTCCGACCACCTGCACCGCCACATTAAGCGCCAGAGCTGCCGCATGGCACGGCCCAGGCGCGGCCGCAAGCCTGCGGCCTGGAGGGCGGCCAGCCTGCTCTTTGGGCCTGGCGGCGCGGGTGCTGAGAAAGCGGCCTTCGTGATGCCGCCGGCACTGGGTGACGTGGGCGGCCACCTGGGTGGGGCGACCGTGTGCCTCCCGGGCCCCAGCCCCGCCAAGCACTTCCTGGCGGCGCCCAAGGGCGCGCTGAGCCTGCAGGAGCTGGAGCGGCAGTTCGAGGAGACGCAGATGAAGCTGTTCGGGCGCGCCCAGCTGGAGGCCGAGAGGAACGCGGGGGGCCTGCTGGCCTTCGCGCTGGCCGAGAACGTGGCGGCCGCGCGGCCCTACTTCCCGCTGGCCGACCCCTGGGCCGCGGGCCTGGCGGGCCTCCCGGGGCTCACCAGCCTCAACCACGTGGCCTCCATGTCTGAAGCCAACAACTAGGCTGGTCCTTGAAAACCCCAGTCCAGCAGCCCTGTCCCTCTCCCACCAGGCCAACCCTGCCCCACCCAAGGGGTCTGAGCTTTTTATTCAACATCACAGAGGAAAAAGGACAGAACAGTAGCAGCAGCCGCGATATGTTCCAGGCCTGAGGCGGCCGAGCCGCCTTCCTTTTGCTGGTGTCCAAGACGGGCATCTCCATGCAAAGGGCCTGGAGTTCAGGGCCTGGCCTCTCCCTGACCTCTCCCTGGTCTCTCTGGCTTTCACACACTCATACAGGCCCAAGCCCAGAGGAGGCCACAGGCTGGGTGCCCAAGAGCACTTTGGCATGTGTGGAAGCTAGCTGGAGGGATGTGGCTTGGCCCAAGCAGACCAGATGAAGCAGGGATGAGGGCAAGGGCCTGGGGGCACACACCCTGGTTGAGCCCCACCACCCTGTGGCAGAGTCCCTACAGACACTGCTCTGATGGGTCATTTTTCCTATCTCCAATGGTCCTGGGATCCTTATGGGAAATGCCCTACTGGCAGGGAGGCCTCCTGGAGTCCAGAGCAAAGGTTTGGAGTCCAGGCCCACTTTCCCTTCACTGTCCTGTGACGTTGGACAGGTCAGCCATCTGTACCCTGGTTTCACCCTGCTATGAAGTGGGGCTGGTGATTTAGTTTCCCCTCTTCCACCCTCCCATGCATACATACGTACACACCTGTCCCTCCAAAGAGAATTGCTGAGAATGTAGGAGCTTTGCATTCCTAAAGTCCCTGGAGAAACCGTCTATTTTACTGGATTTAGTTTTAGCACATCCACCTTTACTTTAGCCCAGGTGAGAAATGTGGTCAAACTAAACAGGGGTGACAGAGAGTTGGGGTGAGGCTTATCCACAGACCCCAGGCAGCTCTAGAGAACTCCAAATACCACCCTCCTTCCTAGGCAGGCCGCTGGGGCTGAGGGATGACTAGTTAGCATTTACCCCAATTCCACATGCCCCCTCCAATGCCGTGGGTCTCTTGGGACCTCTGGGGCCAACAAGAAGGGTCGGGGCCGCCTCTTAACACCTGGCAGCTGCCTCCCTCCACTCTGATTCCTGGAAACAGACCTGACGTTTGCTTTTCGAGCTACGGGTTTCTCAGGGCTTTGGCACTGCTGGTGATCACCCCCTGCACTGTGTTTGAACACCGGCAGCCTCTCCCGTGTCCCTCCAGGCGAGAAGCTGGAGTGTTCGGCTCCCGTCAGTGCAGGGAAGCAGAGCCTTGGCTCCAATGTGGGCTTGAAGGGCTCTGTGAGTTAGGCATGTCCACACACCCTCCGTGGCCCTTGCGTTTGGAGCAGATCCTGAGAAGGAAGACAGCTCTGCTGGTCCAGTGCCTTCCTGATCTTCTCTCCCCCTTCCTGCCTTCCATCCCTCTTCCTGCTGAGTTTGCTTTGGTCTCAGAAGCCCAGAAGGGAGGGGAGTTCATGTGCATGGATTGCCCACAGCTGGAGTCCCCAGTCCAGGAGCTGTGGGCACAAACGACTTCGGCTCTTCCCATTGCCTTGGCTTCTCCCTCAGCAAATACAAGAAACAAAAAGGCCTGAGAAGACCACAGACTCTGTCACTCTCCCAGCTCCGCAGAGGAGACCCCTGACTCCACATACCACCAGATGCCGTGCCAGCCCGAGGGAACTGCTTCTGACACCCTCTCGTCTTCAGATGTCATTTGCCTTGGCAGCCACCTCTAAGATTCCTGTCTCCATTTCTGACACTTGCCTCTAGGACTCCCCAGCCAACATGCCCAGTTTCCCCCATCAGCCAAGGGACTGGGGCTGACCCAAACTTTAAAAGAAAGCAAGGAAAAATGAACAAATTGGGATCCGGTGGTGTTGGGGCTTTTGTTTTTATTTTGTAAAGGTAATGACTTCTTATAAACTCAATTTTTCAGATGACTGGTTAGTTCTTTTTGTGTTCTCTTGGCTGCAGCTTGGAGCTGTACACTGTAAAATGCCCAGAGATGCCGAGTCCTGTGTGATCGAGAAGAACATGAAGCGATTGGGTTGGGGGATAGGGGTGGTTGTTTGGTTGACATTTTTTTTTTCTGGATGTTTCGATTTCCCTGTCTGTCTGTGGGAGAACTTTGGAATTTTTTCTATTTATAACTTTTTTTTTATGTGATTGCTTTATGTAAAATGACACAACAAAGTTTGCCTTAGTGATTCAAGGGACAATCTTCCATAACTTTGGTCGCACGCCGCATCCCGCTGAGAAAAACTCTCAGCTAATTTTCTGGCCTATTTATTAAACAGTATCAACTGACTTGATTAAATTATATTGAGAGTTGCACTTGTGTGACAGCTGGGGAAAGAAGCCAGTCTGAGATGTCCATTGCTTTAAGTTTTGATGGACACCTTCACAAAAGACACAAACCTTTGACCCTTATTTAATAATTTGAAGGACAATGTTTTGAGGAAAAGAAAGCTATGCTGGCTTAATTCCCTGGTTAAGGTTGACATCCCCCATCTAATTCGTATTTCAGGCGTCAGTGGGTGGTTGAATGGTGGGGAAGCCAGAACTCAGTTCTTCAGTGGTCTCCTACATTTCAGCTGTATGAGGCACGGTGAGCCTAAGAGCAAGACTCTGTGTGTGTGTGTGTGTGTGTGTGTGTGTGTGTGTGTGTGTGTGTGTGTGTGTGTGCTCGTGCATGCACGCGCATGTGCGTGAGGCAGGTACAGCCTGTGGTGTGTGAGCAAGGCAAAGTTGTGAGTTACTGACCATTTTAACACAGCCAGTCCTACCGGTTCCCTGGCATGGCATCCAGAGTGGCCTCCAGTAGCCTGTCACCTTGGCCACCTTCTTCCTCTCATTTCCTGGTGGTGGAGTTGGACTTCTCTTCCTTTTTCACCTGGGCCTCCTTCCCAGGGGAGGAAGGAACACTAGATCCTGAAAGAGGTAAGGAAATACACTTCCGTCGCTAAATGGGGTCAGCTCTACTCAGAGCCCAGAGCAGAGACTCTCTGAGTGAAACCATTCTCTGAGCTGTGTCTTCTGGATAACCGAGGGTCCACCCCAAGGCCCTTTTCTGTTCTCGATCCCCTTTCTTACTGTGGTTGGTATTCTTATAACCCAAGGACAGCATTTCTTGGTGCAGTGGAAAGAACAAGTCTGGGTTTCAAACAGACTCCTCCAGGCTGTGTGTCATCAGGCCAATCACTTCTCCACTCTGCTCCTCACTGTCCTGCCTCTAATAACAAAGGAGAATGAACATCACAGCTTCTAGGAGTTTTCTGCCCAAACACCCCTCAGCAGAGGGGGCCAGCCAGTTGGGGGCCTGGGGACTGAACTCTAAAGAAAGAGCCTGAAACTACCTTCCCATAGTGTAAAACACCTCTCAAGTCTCATGTTGTCACTTTGCAATTCATGCTTCTATGTCCTATCCCATAATACACTTGTCTTGTATAAAAATGTCATCTTGAACTACTTGCCAGTTACATTACTTGTCTTTTTCCAGGAATCTTCTAGTAAAGTCAGATTTTCTTTGGCTACCCTGCAGCTTTGAGGGATGGGAGCTCAGGGCTGAGGGCTTGGAGGTCAGCATAGCCCCTTGCAAGGAATACAAGGCCAGCTACTTGACTCCACTCAGCTCAGGTATTCCAGGGTCACCAGTCCTCATTCTGCAAGTCAGCGTCCACTGAGGGCTCTAGGTGAGCACAGACAAGGGCTAGGGAAGCAGGCCCAATGTCCTGACCGCTGGGGGCTCCTGAACTCCTCAAATGAGTTACATCTCCTCTAGTCCTGGCCAGGCGGGTGTTCTATGGAGCCCTGCTAGGCGCGGCCTACTGTCTTAAGCCCCAGGATGCTAAGGGAGGTGGGGTGCCAACAATAGAGAAACCTGCAGTAGAGGGATGGGGTGTGAAGGTAGGAGAATAAGGCCACTGAAATGTGTGCATCTTCACCAGGAAAAGAAGGCTTGGGGGGTAGAACAGGCCTTGAAATTTCCGAAGGTCTGTCAAATAGAGGAAAGATTTTTAACAAGAGTTTGGCCAACTCAGACCAGTAGGAGAGAGATTCCACATGAAGGAAGATAACTTCAAACATCTGGAGCTGTCCTAGGAAGGAATGAGGTCCCTGAGAAGGGGGTGAGCGTTCAGTCATTGGAAGCCTTCAAAAATACCCGAGAGGAGAGTCCTGCATGGAAGGAGAGCTTTCTAGGTGGTCTGCTCCTTGGGCCCCTTCTGTCTAATTCGTGCAAGGGCTAATGTGCATCCTGACATGACCATGGAAGAGGGATGGTGCCAGGAAGAGTGGCTGACAAATGAAAAAGCTGAGTTGGGACAAGTTCACAAAACTCAACTTGGTGCCCAGGGCAGCCTGCTCCCCCTCCCCCCACCCAGTGACCACCCAGCAGCTTGGAGCCAGAGAAACAGGACGCTGTGTAGACAAAGCCCTCACTTATGTTGGGTCCCCGATTATGGGACAGGAGAACAGTCATGAACCCACAGAAGTAAGACTGTCCCTCTCTTTGGCCTTCTTCCAACCCCGGGGCCTGGCCTCACAGAGACAAGGCCTCCACCAGCAGAGGTCCAAGACACATCCTGACACACCTGCGCAGCCCCATTCCTCCTCTCCCAGGACCCTGCCAGCTCTTCCTCCCGGAGCTCCCTGTGCCTCAGGCAGCCGGGCCTTTCCAGAAACAGGCACACCTGGGTGCTGGCCTTGTGTGCACTTGCCCTCCTGCAAGCCGGGTAGAGCCAGGGCTTCGGAAGGGAAAGTGGGAGAGCTGGCAGGGAGGCAGCAGGGCCACAAGCTCCCTGTCTGAAAAGGCTGTCACTCTCCAGGAGTGACATGCAAGCAGAGGGTCAGAGGTGCCCTGGCAAATTCGGGAATTGATGTTTGTGTGCAGTGCCTCCCCCCACACCCACCAGGGGTCTCCATCTCCCCTTCTCCCAGTGCCACTTCCTACCCCAGCTGCCCTTCAGGATGTGCGGCTCTCTCTTCTCGGCCCTCTGTCCAAACCTTGACGGAAGCCACCAAGAGTAAGGTGACTCCCAGGCTCCCTCTCCTGGCCTTCGCGGCCACCTGCTCCTCATTCGAGGTGAGCAGGCCCTGAGCAAACCCATGTCCTGTCTCAAGCAGCAAACAAGGGTGGCTGATTTGGGCAGACAACCTCGAACTCATGGCAGTTACCAGCCTGCCCAGGGCACCCCCACCACCTACCCCACTCTCCCACTCTGCTTAGGGGTGCAGGAGTGGAGGGGGGATACAGAAAGCAAGCAGAAAGCTTCTTGCCCTCCTTGCAAGTCTGAAGCATTGAGGACTGAGTCAAACATGAATTTCCAGCAACTGATGGGGAGAGGATTCCTTCGGGAGACCCTGCTCACTTTCCTCCTCACCACATCCTGGCCAGCCCTGTGACCTTGTGACCTTGAGGGACAACATCCACATGGCCTAAACCAAAAAATATAGGCCCAGAAATGGACTGACAAATAAGGACAAAACATCTCTAATCTGGCATGACCCTGGAGAACCTGGACACTGATCACTTTATCTGCAGTCAGACATGCACACGCACACACATACATGCACAGCCAGCAGACAAATGGTACACAGGCTGATGTCATCACTCCTTGTAACAATGGAGACACTGCTGAACAAGACCTGGCAATGCCATTTTCCCTTCAAGTCTCTCTGCTGGAATACTTATGATGCACCCTCCCATTTTCATCCTTGTGATTCCTCTATTTGACCATGAACTCTGACCCTGACAACAAAAACAAAAGAATAAATAAATAAATAGAGTTTCTGGAATAAGGAAGGAAGATAAAGTCAATCAGACCCCTTTCCCATGTTCCTCTAAAAATTAATAAATTAAGCACCAATATTCTGAAACAAGTGCTGTGTGACTTTTGAGAGGATTCTCATATCCATTGGTCAGCTGGGTTTTAACATTTTCAGGCGCATATCATTATCCCTATTTATATCAGTTAGGGATCTTAGTCAAACATCAGAACTCCAGGTAGCTTAAGTAGCAAAGGCATTTATTAAAGGAGATTAAGTGTCTTGCAGAATCGCCGCAAGGCCAAAGAGTCAGGCATGCAGGGTCACCAAGAACAGTTGTACAGGTTGTATACTGCACAATACCACTTTTGAAAGGATGCTAGACAAACCTTAGACAGATTTGCATATTTTTAAATATATACTAGACGTGTATACCACAGCACTTTTCCAGCAGATGGCAGTAAAGTGTATAGAAGGGGTACCCTTGTCAAACTTGCACAAAGTGCATGGCCTGGAAGGTAGGAAGCCAGAATAACCCCAAATCACGTTGTGCCAGATGCTCCAGCAGAGATTGGATTGCTGCTAGGTGGAAACCCCACCGCTCACCCCACTCACACCCGGGCCTGAGACACTGAGAATCTGCCCTGTGGCCCACTCTCTACCACTGCTCTCCCCAGAAAACAGATTCCATCCACCTGGATTTCTCGTACTGCTCTCTGCGACCTGACATCTTTTCCTGGTGCATCTGATAGAAGAGCTCCAGCTCCATGCCTTGGCCTCATTGCAAGCTAACTGGGAAAGTAAGCTTCTGGCTTCTTCCTTGAGAAGGAAAGATTCATGATATGGATGACAGGTCCAAAAATGTTGTGTGGCCTTACAGCATGTCACATAGCCATGCAGTGGACATCCATAAGCATATCCATATCCTCATTTGCAGATGAGGGACCCAAAGCTCCCAGCAACAGAGCTGTGAGGACAAGGCCACAGGGTGAGCTCTGGCAGGGTCAGGGTAGAGCCTGGGCCTGCTGACTCCTGGCCACTGTGCTGCACTGTCCCCTTGGAAATGGGGGACCAGAATGAGGCAAGGACCACCGGGCATCGAAGTCTCTTTGGACAAAGCTCATCCTGGCAGTTTTCCTCCTGCCCCCTGCCCACAACAGCTCTGGTCAGCATTCATTCACAGCTGCCCCTGCCCCGAGCCCATGAGACATTCAAAACTGCCTTCCCAAAACGTACGTTTCATCAGCATGGATGGCCTTTGTCCCCTCCTCCTCCCAGCAGACACAGTCGTCAGCTTTCTCATCTAGTTGGGGGCCCAGGGCTTTAACCCCCACTTCACCACCATTGCTGAGAAGCCAGCTCCGTGCTGAGCCTCCCTCATCAAAATGAGGTTTTCTCATTTACTCGATGCAGCAGAGCCAGAGTGTGTGTGTTAATGAAAATGGTTTTTTTATTTTGCCATTCCAACATCGCTCTTCTAGGAGCCACACTCTGAGATGCAAACGTGCATTTTCATTTCCTGATGGCTGGGATGTCCCACGTAGGTGGGCCTATGTGGGAGAGGGGGTGCAGCATTGATGGAGGTGGGGCAGCATAGCAAGAAAGAATATAAATGTGCCGTATATGGGGGGACACAGGGCTCACAACCATTGCTTCCTCTTCCAGGGGAGTCCTAGCAGCTGGAAAGGATTTAGAAGGCTGTTCATGGTCTGCATTCAGGTCCAGCCTTCTGCCCTGGGGGCGCTGCAGACTGACCCCGGGTTTCTGTCAGCACTGGAATACTGTGTTAGGGAGCAGCCTTGCTCCACGTGGCTTCTTTATTCACAGAAAGGAAGTGACGACAGCTACCTGGATGTGACTGGAGGGGCATGTGGAACGCCAGCCCCGGCCACCATTTAACAGGCACTCAATCAACCTCAGTGTCCTTTCTTCCTTCTTCTCTGATCCATTGATAACATCTAAGATAATTAAGCTTATTGATGTTTCCTTACCTTTTTCCTTTTGCTTTTCCTTATTCTTCAAATAGAAGAGGAAGGAAGGAGGGGATCGGGGAAGGTGGGGAGGAGACCTGAACACTTACTGGCCCCATGACTATCTGAGTTGTTTTGGATAAGCTGATGATGATGGTTAATCAATTACCAGTTTCTGTGGGAAAACTGGGAGAAGGAAGTGACAGAACATCCCCTTAAAATCAGAATATAGAGCTCCTAATTTCTGAGAGTCTGCCTGGTATGTAAAGCTGTCTGAAGACACCCAGGGAGACCCATTCAGCTCAGAACTTTGATCGCATGTGGCTGCCCTCTTACAGCCCAGCTCCCTCTGCAGGCACAACAGGGACCACTCTGGGGCCAACAGCGGCCGGCCACCCATGCGGGAAGGAGCCCTCAGGCCAGGAAAGAAGGGGTCATGATGGGGAGGGTCGTCAGTGCTACCCTTTGGCTGATCAGCATGCCCCTGCCCTGGCCCCGTGTTTTAAAGAGCTCCCTGTGGGGCACAGCCTCTAAGAGGCCGAGGGAAGGTGCTCTCTAGGAGTCTGTGCTTTTTCTGAACAGTGCATGTGCAGCATACCTGGGAGCTTCAGTTCCCTGCCCAGACAGCTTCAAGCCTGTGCCCGTGCCCAGTGCCCACTGGCCCTTGCCCCAGTCTTTCTTTCTCAGGGCTGACTGCTCCTGGAGTCCCCCCACTGCCTCTAAGCTGAGTGACAGCCACGGGTGGCTGTTTGCTAGGGAGGATGTTCAGAGCTTAGACATGTGGACTGGGGTGTTCACATGCAAGACCTCTTTCTCTCATGGTACAGGAAGGACAGAAACAGGGTGGTAAGAGAAATGGGTGGCTGTGGGCTAGTAGGCTGGCTCTGACCAACAATAAAGCAGAAAGGCTGACTTCCCAGATCTTTATGAGGGTGTGCTTGTCAACATAGAAAGAACATGGTTTATTTAACAATTTGTTAGCCTGATTTACATGTTTACCTATTTAGTCATATGACACATGGACCTCCTTGGGGATTCTCACTCAGGCCCTGCAGGTCTTAGGAAAAAACAAAGGAAAGCCCTGGTGGTCCCACAGGCTCTACGAAGGAAGGCAGGGGTGTGGCTGGCTGGCATGGACAGGTGGGCCTGACACCTTGTTTGCGTTTTGACTTCCCCCGAAGGTGCCTGCACTGTACTGAAGCAGTGGACGCAGCAAGGCGTCAGCCCGAAGGGGCCTCACTCCCCTCCCCGACTGCCCTCCGCTGGTCCCACCTCTCCGACTCCACACTTGGAGGCGATCCCGTGAGTTGTCTGTCATGTCCAGGTATGAGGCAAGCCTCGTTCTCAGTCACCTGAATAGTCCAGCCCTATCCAGCATCAGACTTCCGTCTCTCGCCCTTCCCTGCATGTCCCCTACACTTCCTCTGGCAGCTCAGGCCCTAAGCAAGCTCGGGCTTCTTCAAGAGATTCTTTTAGTCTGGTTAGGCTGTCACAAAGCGCCACAGACTGGGGGCTTATAAACAACAGGAATTTACTTCTCACAGTTCTGGTGAGAGCCAGCCTCTGGGTTGCAGATGGCCATCTTCTTGTTGTGTCCCCTGCAGAGAGCAGAGAGGAAGCAAAACCTCCCTCATGACAATTCTAAGGGTACTATGGCATCATGAGGGTCCTAGCCACATGACGTCACCTAATCCCACTCTCTTCCTAAAGGCTCCACCTCCTAATGCCATCACATGGGGGTAGGATTTCAGCTTAGGAAATTGGAGGGGACACAAGCATTCAATCTATAATATGTTCCACTCTTTGCACTACATCCTCGCATGCCCACTAGCTACTGTTTCTGGCTCCTCTGGGAACCAGCAGAGAAGAGGGGTGAGGGAGAAGGGCAAGGTCCCTTCTGCAGGTGGACGGTGCCCCCGGAGTGGCAGTGTCCAAATCTTGATTTGTCACTCCCCACTGGGACCTCAACTCTACACCGTCCTCTAATGGAGAGGAGGCCCCCCTAGCTGATTTCCCACGATACCTGTGGTACCCCCACAGCCCAGCCTGAGTCCTGATGCCAGTTACGAGAGGAGGATGAACTAAGTCCCTCCCTCATGCCACCTGGCGCTGCCCTAAATCACTCCCCGACCTGAAGGTGGGTCTCTTCAGTTGGGTGAGTAATCCTGAGTCCTGCTGGTCACTGCGTAAATCGGGGCAAGGACCGCTTGTACCTTACATGTTCTGACCTTTAAAATTCCTTTCCCTGGGGCAAGGCTGTAGGCACTGGCAAAACTTAATTATAGCCGCCAACTTAATTTTATTGGGACATCAAAGACAAATGTCTCTCTAATCCTTATAATGAGACATACATAAGAGCGAGCCAGCAACAGCCCGACAGGCTGGGACTTGTGGAGGCTGTTCATCCTCCTTCAGATGCATCGCATCAGTCAGGTTCCTGTATACAAGCCAGGCAAGACCAACAATGAAGCAGAAGGGATTTGTTTAAAGGATACTGTAGCTCAGGGGACTAAGGCGAAGTTGGGGAGCCAGTCTCTGAAAATCGGGAGGAACCAAAAAGGCAGAACAGTAGCAGCAGAACCAGCCTGAGAAGTTGCTGTTCCACGAATACGGCCTCCTGCAGGCATCATGCTCCAGAGGCAGAGCCCCAGGCAGCCGCACCCACGCGGAGGCCACAGCCCAGGTCTCCCAAGAGGCAGGAGAAGAATGCTCCTGGGCCTCCTGCTTCTGCCCACTTCAGTACATACTGCTGGAGGTGTCTCCCCAGATGGGAGAGTGACTGAACGCAGGATCACCAGGAAGTGACAGGCTGACTGCAGGCAGAGCGCTCGGCCTGAGAACAGTGGGCACATCCCGTCGCTCTCACCTGCTCATATGAGAAACAAATGTCAATTGGGCTTCTGACGCCAGTGACAGGGTCCAAGCATTGGTTCAGAGTATTGTATTTCAAAGCCACGTATTCATGATTTGGGGACTTCTGAATGTTTCCTTTATCATTTATCATTTTCAATAGTTTTTTTTGTAGTTGTTGTTCGTTCATTTTAACCACTGCTAAGGATAGCTGATGGGATTAGCAGACATTACAAGGTTGCTTTCCAAGCCTTCCTCTGCCACTGATTCTCTCCCTGTGCAACCTTGGGAAAGTTACTTCAACTCTCTAAATCTGTATTTTATCATCTGGAAAGTGAGGGGGTGGACAAGATGATCCCTGGGGATTTTTTCTGCTCTCATGCTGCAAGATTCCATGCTTCTGTGCCAAAGAGCATTTGAAAGGGGACTAATTTCCCAATCAAAGACCATCCTCATCTCTGTCCAGGATTGAGTCTGCCCAAAAGGCGGCATGTGCATAATCCAGGGGTGTGATGTAAGTATTTGGAGAATGACTCCAAGACCAGAATAACCCACCGGGGAGGCCATTCAGGTCAAATCACCGAGCAACACACATGATTGCTCCTGCTTTTGCCTTTCCTGTCGGGAGGAGCTTGCCGATTATCCTTTTCTCACACATACGTGCAAGTGTGCACACACACATACATGTGCCCGTGTCATCATTGCTGTGTCTTAGACGTGGGCACATGACTATCTCTGCAAAAACCTTTAATTCTCAGGAGTTTTACTTTAGTTGCAGGCACAGAATAAGTTCTTGGGCTTTCTTTCTGTTCACACTCCATTTTTCTCTTTATTCTCTATGTTGGATCGGTTGGTTACCTGTCTGTAGACATGCCAGTTAACATTTATATACAGAATAGGATCTGGCCAGAATGTTTTCTCTGGGGAGACCATCCTCTCTTCCCCCCAACTCCCTACTGTGCAGGATGGGAAGCAGGGAAAGGGGCCTCGAGCAGAGAATGAGGAAAGGTGCCTTTGAAGTGGACACCTGAGGGAGCTTAAGTAGACAGATATATCTAATTCCCAGTTTTGTCTGAAGACAAATTAAATTTCCATGACCTGAATCAATGTTGTACCTTGATTTATGGAGGGAGGCCAGCTTCCCAGAAGCCCCGAGGGCACCGTGGAGAGGGGGCTGCCCAGAGAAGTACAGCAGGGCAGTGACACCGTGACATAGGCCGGATGTGTCTCCTCTCAGGGCCAGTCTGCCACTGGCTCCATAAACAGAGTTCTCAGAGATAAAAAGTGTGCTCACAAACCCCACATATTAATCTGTAGAAAATATACAGACCTTTACTACATTAGTAACCAGAAGTCTGTGTTATAAATATTTTAAGATCAATCCTGAGCTGTGGTCCCCTGAGGCTTTCCAGGATGCTCTCAGGTTGGCCCTCGTAGCTGCTGGAAGGTGGGAGACCCTGCGCCCCCAGGTGCAGGCCTGTCCCCTTCCAGACTGCCTGGGAGTTAGGTCCAGAAAAGAAAGATCAAGCAAAGAGTGTGAATGTGGAGGCAGGAGCGAGGGACAGAGATAAGGAAGGCCAAGATAACCCAGTCACCCCCAAGTGAAGGGAAACAAAACAACCAGTCAGCTCACTGAGCTGCTGTGTATACTTTGACAGCTACGAAAAGCAAGAAGAATTCAGCAGGCGTTTACCTCATGTAGAACTGCATGGAAATTTTGCCTTTGTATGGCCCCAGCATTTGACCTATGTGGGATCACTCATACAAAATGGGGCTAAATAGTCTACTTCTGTCAATGGCCAACTAGGATATCTTCAACCAACACTTCCATTCACATACATCATTTAGAACATCTGAAGTTTATTAAAGAAACACACACACACAACTGCTTGAAGGCATCAGAAAGCAATTGAGGAAGCAAGATTTGAGGAGTTTAGAGACCACTTAAAATGAAGGGTCTTGGTAAAATCAAGGGCTGAAATCCCAAAGGGCTATACCCTAAGGGTATGAATGAATGGGAAACAGCAGCACTCACAGTGACTGAGGTCCTGCCAAACCCTTGAATGGCTTACAGTGAATTGTGCTTAGCCTAATATCTACAAGAAGTAAAAGTAAATCCTTTCTAGAGGAGGATAATATTGTTCAGAATTTCAAATTGATTTCTACTGTTTTTCATAGATGATGTTGAGCAGAAACAAGCTTGCAAGAAGACAAAATCTGACCAAAAAATAAGAGTAAAAAAGTGAACAATAAAAATACACTCAGAGAATATCCAGATTTGGGAATGACTAGAAACATACTTCAAAACAGTGATGATTGACATGTTCATGGAATTAAATAACAAGTTAGATTATTTTGGCAGATATTGGAAAGTATTCTTAAAAACCTACTTGTTAAGTCTATAACTAAAACTACATTATATGAAATTAAGAATGTGTGTGATGAAAAGGTTTAAAGGCAGATTATATGTGGTTGAAAAGAAGATTAGTGAACTGAAAGATAAAATAAAATGTCAGTTGAAGGACAATATCAGAAGATAGAAAATATAGAAAAGAGAAGAAGAGATAAATAGGTATGAAAAGATCCATCATATATATAACTAATATCCCAGTAGGAGAAGAGAAAGAGAGTAAGTCAGAAGTAAATTTTAAGAGATAATTATTGAAAAACCTTAAAGAATCCACTCCAAAACTACTAGATCTAATAACTGAATTCAGCAAAGTTGCAGGATACAAAATTACTACACAGAAATCTGTTGCATCCCTATACACTAACAATGAACTAGCAGAAAGAGATATCAGGAAAACAATTCCATTCACAGTTGCATCAAAAAGAATAAAATACCTAGGAATAAACCTAACCAAGGAAGTGAAAGACCTATACTCTGAAAACTACAAGACACTCATGAGAGAAATTAAAGAAGAAACCAATAAATGGAAACACATCCCATGCTCATGGATAGGAAGAATTAATATTGTCAAAATGGCCATCTTGCCTAAAGCAATCTACAGATTCAATGCAATTCCTATCAAAATGCCAACAGCATTCTTCAACGAACTAGAGAAAATCATTTTAAAATTTATATGGAACCACAAAAGACCCCAACTAGCCAAAGCAATCCTGAGAAGGAAGAATAAAGCTGAGGGGATTATGCTCCCCAACTTCAAGCTCTACTACAAAGCCACAGTAATCAAGACAGTTTGGTACTGGCACAAGAACAGACCCATAGACCAGTGGAACAGACTAGAGAGCCCTGATATAAACCAAACCATATATGGTCAATTAATATATGATAAAGGAGCCATGGACATACAATGGGGAAATGACAGCCTCTTCAACAACTGGTGTTGGCAAAACTGGACAGCTACATGCAAGAGAATGAAACTGGATTACTGTTTAACCCTATACATAAAAGTAAACTCAAAATGGATCAAAGACATGAATGTAAGTCATGAAACCATAAAACTCTTAGAAGACAACATAGGCAAAAATCTCCTGAATATAAGCATGAGCAACTTCTTCCTGAAATCATCTCCTCGAGCAAGGGAAACAAAAGCAAAAATGAACACATGGGACTACATCAAACTAAAAAGTTTCTGTACAGCAAAGGACACCATCAACAGAACAAAAAGGCATCCTACAGTAGGGGAGAATATATTTGTAAATGACATATCCAACAACGGGTTAACATCCAAAATATATAAAGAACTCACACGCCTCAACACCCAAAAAGCAAATAACCCAATTAACAAATGGGCAGAGGATATGAATAGATAATTCTCCAAAGAAGAAATCCAGATGGCCAACAGACACAGAAATGCTCCACATCACTAATCAGGGAAATGCAAATTAAAACCACAATGAGATATCACCTCACACCAGTATAAAAATGGCCAGTATAAAAATAACTAAGAACAACAAATGCTGGTGAGGATGCAGAGAAAGGGGAACCCTCCTACACTGCTGGTGGGAACGTAAGCGAGTTCAACCATTGTGGAAAGCAATATGGAGGTTCCTCGAAAAACTAAAAATAGAAATACCATTTGACCCAGGAATCCCACTCCTTGGAATTTACCCAAAGAATACAACTTCTCAGACTCAAAAAGACATATGCACCCCTATGTTTATCACAGAACTATTTACAATAGCCAAGATATGGAAGCAACCTAAGTGTCCATCAGTAGATGAATGGATAAAGAAGATGTACATATACACAATGGAATACTATTCAGCCATAAGAAAGAAACAAATCCTACCATTTGCAACAATATGGATGGAGATGGAGGACATTATGCTCAGTGAAATAAGCCAGGTGGAGAAAGACAAATGCCAAATGATTTCCCTCATTTGTGGAGTATAACAATGAAGCAAAACTGAAGGAACAAAATAGCAGCAGACTCACAGACTCCGAGAAGGGACTAGTGGTTACCAAAGGGGAGGGGTGTGGGAGGGTGGGTGGAGAGGGAGGGAGAAGGGGATTGAGGGGTATTATGTTTAGTACAGATGGTGTGGTGATCACAGGGAAAACAGTGTAGCACAGAGAAGGCACATAGTGGATCTGTGGCATCTTACTACACTGATTGTCAGTGACTGCGTTGGGGTATGGGTGGGGACTTGATTACATTGGGTAAATGTAGTAACCACATTGTTTTTTCATGTGAAACCTTTGTAAGAGTGTATATCAATAATACCTTAATAAAAAAATTTTTTTTAAAGAGATAATTGTTGAGAATTGTCCAAAATTGATTAAAGAATCAAGCTACAGATTCAAGGAGCTCTGGATACCCCTCAAAAGGGTAAATAAACATATACACACGTCTAGGAAATCAGAGTAAAACTGCTAAAATGAAACACAAAGTCTTAAAAACATCCAGAGAAAAATGACATTCCTTAAAATAAGCAAACATATGACAGACAGTTGACTTCTCAACAGAAGCAAAGTAGCCAGAAGCCAACAAGCCTGTTTCTTCATAATGCTGTAAGGACATAACAGCCAATTTAGAATTCTGTACTCAATAAAATATCTTCCCACAATGAAGCTGAGATTAAATTCATTTTCAGACACCAAAATCAGAAAAAAATTATCACCAGTAAAATCACATTAAGGAAGTACTAAAGGGAATTAATTATTCAAGAAGAAAATGATCCCAGGTGGATCATAGAAATGCAGGAAAAACATATAGAAAACCAGAAAAGTTAAATCCGTAGGTAAACCTGAATGAATATTGGCTGTATAAAACAACAGCAATAATAAAAATTTCTAGTGGGATTTAAATTTAAATTTAAATATACAACAATATGCAAAAAACAAGAAGACAATAAATGGAATTAAAGTGTTTGAAGATCATTGCATTGCCTGGGGATGGTAAAAATACAAATTTATGTTAGATTTGTGGATACATATTTTTATCTCTAAGGAAACTAATAAAACTCATAAAATATTACACAACTAACAAATTACTAGGAAAGAAAATGGAAAAACAAGAAGTATTTCTAAAACAGCAATAGACTTTATTTGAAATGGAGAACATGAAAGTAAAATAGAACAGAAATTATAAACTAAGATTTTTGTACACTTGAGTCTCAGCATCTGAATTTTGGCTGTCCTCTTCCATGCTAGTAAATAGGGGATCGCATTACAGTGTGATTAAGTACAGTATGGGCAAATTTAGGAGGATTTGCTCTAGCAGATATCAAGATTTATGGAACTTCATTAATTAAATCAGCATATTATTGGTGCAAAGACCTGAGCTCCTTGAGAACCATTCCAGTTCTTCTTGGATTGACACAGGACCTGGCCCCAAAGAAGGGCTCAATACACACTGAACTAATGAAGAATGCCATCTCATACTTACAAAGCACTTTTCCATTTTCAAGTTGCTTTTATGTGTGATTTCCTTTGATGCTCACAGTAAACCACAAAGTTTTCTCCATTCATCAGGTGAGGAAGCTGAGGCAGAGAGAAACTGAAGACGTGGTCCTGGCTGGCTGGGGAGTGGGTCAAGAGAATTCCCCACTTGCTAAGGGCTTATCCAGGACACTTCCCTGATAACAGTGGCTTCTCTCTTCCAGGACACCCCTCTTAAGGCCACTAGGTAGACCACAGCTCAGCTTCTCAAACGGTGCAGTCAGTCCTCCACAGAACATTTTCAGGAGTCATTCTGGAACATTTGCCTTAGTTTTTCCACCACAGCCCTCGTCTCCTCTCTGAGCCGGATCTTCTTGTGACAACTGCTCCTCTCGCTGCTCTGAGAGACCACACAGCCACTGGACACAGGCTCAGGTCAGTGGGCAAGAGCAACAAGCCAACAGGGAAACTACAGTTTGCCCTACTCGATAGGCTAAGCCTACCCGGCTTCCCTCAAGTCCTGGCTGATTTCCTTCACAACCTGGCCCAGGATGCTAACTATGGTGAAAGGGGTATTTGAGCTGGGGAAGCAGGCCACACAACCACAGAGCTCCCTCACTGCAGGCAGGTCCAGGCCTTTGTCAGTTTCCCCCTCCTCTCCTCCGTAGCTGTCCTCAGAACTTCCCTCCTCCTGCACCCTCATCTGCAACCTTCCTGGAGGGATAGTGATGGTGGCCATAGCTGCAAGATAGCTTCTCTGTCTCTATCCCACCTCCCTTTACCATCTGTCTCTTCCCCACCCTCCATCCAACATACATGCATTCCATAGACTTTAATGGCAAAATTTACAGTCAGACCACACTGGCCTCCTACTGAGAAGAGCTTGCCCTTGGCAAGGACATTGTTCCCAGCATCCCTGGAACCCATGGCCCTGCAGCTAATACAGTCTTCCCTTAGGTGATGGAGGCCCTGCCCGAGCCCCAAGTTTCGGAGGGTCCTGCCAGGGCCTGTTTCCTGCTGTCTCTCCCCATGGGTCAGGAGTCCACTGGGTAAGGTCAGTGGATAAAATATAGGACACCCAATTAAATTTGAATTTCAGATAAATAACAAACAATATTTTGGTTCAAGTATGCATTTGGGACAAAGTTACAGTTTTAAAAATTATTCATTGTTCATCTGAAATTCTTATTTAACTACATATCTTGTATTTTAATTTGCTCCATCTAGTAACCCTAACCACATGGCCAAAGGGATGTGCCTACCTATAGCATGCTCTGGGCACTGGGTGCCTGGAATCTATTTCTAGGACCTCTGCAGGTCCCTTACCCTTTGTTGCCTGGTCCCCCCCAGTGTGTGCTCCTCTAGGCATAAGGAGTTGCTTGGGGGCATCTGGCTCTAGTCTGGGTATAGAGCTTGGACTGCAGGCTAGGTGTCCATACATGTTCTGGAAGTCCCTCATGGGGAGGGAGAAGCCAGGGTTGGGAGAAGAAGGGGTGGGCCCCAGGACAGGGGCTTCCATTTGTACTTGTGTGCCAGCCGCTGCTGTCAGGGGTAGGCCTGCTAGCAGCCCACCTGTCTCCTCCCCAAACAGAATCTATGCCATTTGTGCTACTTCATTTCCAGCCTGCAGAAACATGCAGGTAGGACAGTGGAGTCCCCTGGGAAAGGAGCCTGTTCACGGGCCAGAGTGACAGGCTTCCTCAGCCTCTGCTGTCAAGTGTTTGCCAGCTTTATTGCTCAGGCATGCATCCAGACCACCTGAGGTGGGCACGTTGGCAGTTAATGGCCCTCCTGCCAAGTAGCTCAGTAGGTCATGGTTATAGCCCTGAGCCTCAGTTTCTTCAAAGGTAAAGTAGAAGCGTTCCTACCTCTTGGCTGGTTGAAAATTGGGTATGATGTGGCAAAATTAATGCAGCAGTAGAAAGATCAGTGGTTCCCAGGGGCTGGGGGGATGGAGAGATGAATAGCTGGGGACATTTAGGACAGTGCAACTGCTCTGTGTGATATTATAATGGTGGGTACATGTCATTATAAGTCCCATAGAGTGTACAACACAGAGAATGACACCGAATATAGACCACGGACTTTGGGTGATGATGTTTCAGTGTAAATTAATCCACTGTGACAGATAAACCACTCTGCTGCGGAAAGACAATAGTGCCGAGGCGGTGCAGCTGTGCGGGACACGGGCTTATAGGAAAACACTCTCAACTTTCTGCTCAATTTTGCTATGAACCTAAAACTACTCTAAAACGTTCATAAATTTCAAAAAATTTAGGTATGATCATCAGTGCCTAACATATTTCAGGTAGCTATTCTACAGACATTTATGGAGCGCCTGCCACGTGTCTATAAGTTATTCTCAAGGGTGGCGTGAGACTTGGGAGAAATCCGCTCCAGGAGATGGAAAGCTCCGCGGTGGTCACAGGGACTGCAGGGACCGCCGCGCCAGGGGTCGCGGCAGAGGAGGCGGGCCGGCGATGCGGGGCCCGGGCCCCGAGTCGGTCCCAAGCCCTGGAGCAGAGTCCCGCCTAGGGAGCAGGACGGAGCGGGGTGCGCTTCTAGGAAGGGTCCGATGGAGGCGGTTGCTCTGTCAAACGCGGCGAGGTTCAGAATGGGAAATAATCCCCGGGGCGCCTCCGCCGCCCCAAGTCCTCGGGGGGCAGCCCTGGTGCGCTCAGCCTTGAGGAGGCGGAGGCGGGGCGCGGGCGGGGAAGAAGGGACCAGGACGGCAGGCCAGTCCCCGCCGGCCGCCTCCAGCCCCGCCGCGCCCCCGTGTGGCCACCGCACGCAACTGCGCCGCGTGGGGAACAAAGCCGGCGACGGAGGCGGGGCCGACAAAGCGCGCGAGCTGGGGTCGGGGCCCAGGGCGGGGTTGGGAGGAGAAATCTTCGCGAGGACCAAATAAAAGGAACTGTGACTCTAGATACCGCTGCTGGGGATTATTCGTGGGAGGGGTGGGGGCAAGCAAGGAGTGCAAAGAGCGCTGGGACACCCCACCCACTGGGGACGATCGCCCTCGGCCCCAGAAGCTCCAGTCCGAGCACTGAGCAGCAGTCCAGGTCCGACTCTGGACAGGGTGCGGTGGGGAAAGAGGGAAGGGCGCATCGCTTCCCAGCGCTGGCTTCGGTTCATTTAGCGAGGCCCAGCAGAGCCACACTGGGGTAGGGCCAAGGGATGTGGACTGAAGTCAGGGCAGATGCTCAGAAGCACATGGGAGAGGAGTCGCCAAGGCTCCTGCGCCCACAGTCCGCCGTCGGACCCCCCCTGCTGCCACCATCTCCAGAACAGGGATCCGCTCTTGTCCAGGACCGCATCTGTCACACTGCTCTGCGTCCCTTGGTCCTTGCTATCGCTGGCCCTCAGGGGCTACTACCCTTGCTCAGCACAACCTGGGGAGGAGGAAATGGCACCTTCTCCAATAAAACAAAACCCGGAGCTGCCGAAGTTTGCAAAGGGAGGACATACTGGTGCGGACAGGATGTGGATGCTGCCACCCCTTCTTCAGAGCATGGCCCCAGAAGGGGCACAGGACCCCTCCCTTAACCCTCATGCATGACTGAGACCAGGCCGGAGCACCCGCTAAGGCCTAACGCAGGGCGTCAAGGAAGAGAAGCCAACCTTTCTGAATCGAGACCCTCTGCCTTCGCAGGTCGGCTTCGTGGGCTGGTTCATCGTTGCTCCATGACCCACATGGGCAGGGGGTAGGGTGGAGGGCCTCATCGGGTTCCCTTCCACTGGCCTTGCACACACACACACACACACACACACACGCACACACGCACACACACACACACACACACACACACAGAGCCAGGCCCCAGTGACTAGTTGGAAGGGATATGAACTCATTCCTTTCCTCACAGCCTTGCCCACGGGGATCCCATCTTCACCAGCCCTGACCCCTCTGCTCCTGTAAAGGGTGCCCTGCGGCCAGCATGGCCATCAGGGATGCTGATGGTACCCACACCGTGTACAAGGCCCTGTGTGAGCACCTGACAGCATCCTACCCAGGGCGGTGGCTTCCTTCCCATGCTGGAGCAGGAGAGTCTGCTCACCCTCCCAGCCTAAGTTAGCTCCCCCTCAAACCTGCCCTGCCTGCTCCCCCCCACCCCCCACCAGCTTCTCGCCTCAACACAGCCCTCTTTCTCTGGTGGTTGTTTCTCAAAATTGCCACCCATGTCTTAGTATCAGCCTGCTGGGGCTGTAACTTGAACTCTTTGGCTGGAACGCATACAGGGGGTGTCACTATCAGTTGATTAAATACAAGCATTTGTCATTGTTTGCATCTTTTCTGTGGTCTTTTTTTTTTTCTTTTCTTTTTTTTCTGTGGTCTTTTAAACATCAGATGTTTGATTAAGAAATAACCTCCCTGATGACCTGATTTCTTGGGGAAATCCATCTTGATTTATATATTCTAGACCAGGGCAAACTTTTCTGTAAATACAGATAGTAAATACTTCAGGCTTTCCGGGCCATACAGAACTCCGCCCTTGTAGTGAAAGTAGCCCCAGGCAATATGTAAATGGACAGATGTGGCTGTGTTCCAATACAACTTTTTTTTTTACAAAAACAAGCAGTGAGCTGGATTTGGCCCCCAGGCTGTAGATTGCTTACCCTTGTTTTAGACCTGTAATATGTACTTTGGCACTGTGGCTTAACTGAACAGATGAAGTGAGTGAAAAAGACTTCAACTTGGCTTCCGAACATCTGAATGGCAAGGCAATGCCAGAATCTTATAGCTGAACAACCCCTGAATCTCAGTTTCCTCACCTGAAGATGGGGGTAATCATGGAGATGTCAGATAAAGGAGGTCAATCCAGATGCCCAGCACCAAGAGGCCTGTGATGTGGGCTGTAATTAGCTTATGAGCACTTTTATAAACCCCCAAGTGCTCTACACGTTCAAATTGACCACTGTGAATTTGGGGACCATCTGAGAACTAAATGATATAGGGGGAGGGCAGAAGGTTCTGGTGTGACTGGTGTGGGGGGATGTGCTTGACCTCAGCTGAAAACTTCAGATTATCACCCACTTTTTTTGCATTCTTTGAAATATTGGTCAACAGGCTGAAGGTTTTGCACAGCTCTTTAATTATTCTATGACTTCAGTTTCCACTGCTTTAGCTCCAGCTGGGCTGCCACAGCTGTAAGACAGAAACTCCTTCCAGAGCCATAGCAATAGTGAGTGAAGCAAGCTCACCTTTGGGTGTGGGCAGCCGTGGACGCTGGACCCAGCCATGTCCTGCCCGGCTCCAACATTTGCAGCACTCCATCCTGCCATACTTGAGGCTATGAGGGGAGGACGGAAGTGGGTGGCTTCTTGCTCAGGACCTAGTCAGGCACTTCAAAGGTGTCTGTACACCCCATATCTCCTGAGAAGCACGCTGGTGCCCTCACTGTCCCAGTGGCTAGACCCCTGAAGCCTTGGGGTTTAGGCTAAGTGGGCATCTGGGCGCCACTCCAGGGCCTCTGTGTCATTTCCTGGTGACCTTCAAGCTTACCGAGGTTGTTAGGTGGGGCAGGCCTGTAAAGGTCCAGCCTCGCTGGGAACTCAGCATAGCATCTGAGGAAAGGCGTCAGTCGGCTGCCCTAGAACTCGTATTCTCACAGTTTTGCCTCTAACTTCAGAGAGCTCTTTTCTCCCAGTGGGTTATAATCCTCGGTTCTAGGCCCAAACACTCATTTTACAGATGTGGGAACTGAGTCCCAGAGAAGGGAGTGGCAAACATTTCTGGTGAGCAACACCAATTCTAGATTCTAGGTCTCTCCCAATCCAGCACAGAGGCAGCTTCTTACTTATATCAACATTAATTACTTTATTTGTTGCTTTTCCCCTCCTGACTCCTCCACACCCCCTTCCATCAGTGGAATAGCTGCTGAGACCTTCCAGAGGGGGCCCTGCAGGACAGGGCCTAAGGGCTATTAGCGGAGCCTCGGGGAGCACCAGCTTCTGTGCTCCCCTCCCAGGGGGCCAGGGCAGGCCCACAGTGAAGGGAAGGAAAAGGTTAGGGCAGGAGGAGCAGTTTGCCCAGCCCAGGCCTGCTTGCTCTGCCTCTCCACAGGGAGGTGGCAGGATGTGTCAGCCACCAAGGGAGCCCGAGGGGTCCGCCCGCAGGGCCAGGGAACAATGACCTCATTAGGCATTTCCAGCTTTTATGATCTGCCAACCAGGCCCTCAAGTGACGCAGGCCAACCTCCCCTTGCAGCCTGTTCTCCTGGGCATGGTGATCTCAGCCCCACTGGAATGCCACTGCCATTCACACGCCCCTGCCCAGACCATTAGGCCACAAGGCACAGGCCGGGGCACTGAGCAGGGGCTGAAAGGAGTGGAGTGGCAGAGGAGAGGAGAGGAAGTCAGCAGGTGAGCTGAGGATGTCCCCCAAGAGGCCAGGAGGCCGGAAGTGGGAGCCAGGTGGCAGAGAGAGCTCAGCCGCAGGGAGACCACAAAGAGGGCTTGAAGTGTAAACAAAGTCATGGAACAGCTATTCTGTGGTCTCCCCAGCCTCAGAAGCTCCAAACTGGCCCACTGGGGGCACCTGGCACCTGCCAGCCATTACTCCCTCTATTCTTGCCTTCCTCAGTCCAGAGGTCTCACACGACTATTGTCTCCCTAAACACACACACACACACACACACACACACACACACACACACACACGACTATGCATCCGAATGGCAAACTGTTAGCATTGAGTTCAAATCCTGGAGCAGACCCTTGATAATGGAATGACCTTGAGCAAGTTGCTTGCCCTCTTTGAGCTAATTTCTTTGAAAAATGGGAATAGCACAAACAGTTTCTTCTTCATAAGGCTGTCTTGAGCCAATAAATGAGACAATGTGTACGTAGGAAGTGTTCAGAAAAGGATAATTATTATTATTATTTTGAGCCATGAGAGCAGGCAAGAGAAAATTCAGAGCCTCCAACCCCTACCTTTGTCCCCCAAGTTGTAGGCAGAGATTCCCAACAAAGATAGCAATCTCAGGGTCAGATTAGGAGGTGCTAAATCCCCTCACCAAAAGACTCTTGAGTTGATCGTTACAAAAGGGCAGCAACATGGAATTTGAGGTATTATTGGTCTAGCCTATCCGACTTTGGACACTTCAAGAAATTTTATCCCTGTTTTAATGAATGACACAATTAAGGCTCAGAGAGTGTAAACAACTACTCATAGTGGCACAGCCAATAGATGACAAAATCAAGATTTAATCACAGTACTTCACTGCCCAAAGCCCCATAGTTCATCAACTTCTACTTTTCTAGTTTTTTTGACTCAATCATATAGATTTTTATTAATTTAGTACATATTAATTCAATACTCACTCTCTGTATGACCCTGATCTAGGTATTATCTACATGCAAGAGAAGAAAAGATGTTTGGGAAGACCAACACAAAACTATTTACATCAGTGTATAAAACAGAAAACATAACAAGTCACTTTCTTCCTGAATTTGGTAGTTAGGATATCAACTTAGCTGCTGAAACAAAGAGACCCACCATTACAATGGCTTAAATATGATACCTTTATCTCCTCCTATAAAGGTCCAGAGGTAAGTGGCCCAGGCTGTCAGGCAGTTCTCTTCCACACTGATCTTCAAAGGTCCAAGCTCTTCCCATGTTTTTCTCTGCCATCTCCTAAGGCAGGGGTTCTATAGAGAGAGTCCCTGTAGTCCATAGATAGAATTCAAGGGATTGGTGAACTAGGATGCAAAAAACTACGCCTGTATTTTCACAAACTTCTAAATGAAATTTAGCATTTCCTTCAATTATGAATGTGGAAAAAAAATTACTATAATAATGGGATTAGGGACTTTATTGCCAACAGAAATCACATAGATTTTCATATCATGTTACAGTGTTACAAATATCTCAAACTATCATTTAATGTTCATTACTATTTCAAAATTACAGTTGCTATCTGTCCTGCTGCTAGATGTTATTACTTAAGGTTGATAAGGAAACACATTTTCACTGTCACAATTTGTGTGTGTTTTAGTTATTTTAGCTTCCATATTTCAATACAATTGTTTTCTTCTGTAACTTTATGTATTTTCTTTTATGCAAATAAAATATCATCCCAGTAAAGTCCGTAGGCTTCCCCGGATCGCCAGGGGAATTCATGGCACAGAAAGGTTAGGGCCCCCTGCTCCAGGGTTGCCCTCACAGGCGCTGTCAAAGCTGAGTCACTGCACCTTTGTGACCCAGCACCTGGGAACACAGAAGGCGAGAAAGGGAGGGAGAAGCATTTTCTTCCAGGTGAGCAATTGCAGAGCTGCCCCTATGGCTCACATTCTGTCAGTGAGAACTTGGTCACGGGGCCCTGCAGAGCTAGCTGCAAGGAGAGTGGGAGAATAAATAAGGTCTCCAGCCTGGGGACCATTTGCTGAGACTGCATTGAACGGAAGGAGGGAACAATTGAAGTATGTACTTTTGGGTGTTCTTATCTGTAAAAGTAGGAGGTAGAAATAGAGGAGTTGCTTTTTTTTGACTAGTTAGTGTCTTTTTTCAAATGGAATCACTTAACAGACAAAAGCAGACTATCTTGGTTCAGTGGGGTAGGGGACAAAGGGTCCTGCCTGCCTGGCCTTCCTCTTCCTGCTCCTTTCCCTAAAAGGGTTCCCTTCCACACTGGGAGGGAACCCCCAGGTCAGAATAGTTTGCCAATCATTGTCTGGGTGGTGTCTAAGGTCTCTTCCAGGCCTGTCTTTCCCTCGTGATGCTGCGGCCCTGAGAACAAGTTGTATCAGACGCTCAGCAAATGCTTTGGCTCTCCCAAAACAGAGACCCCTCTCTGTGGGTGAGGTTAGGAAGGGCAGCAAAGGCTTAGGTGGAAAGATAGGTCTCAAAGGAAAAATAGAATTCAGAGTAGCCAAAAGTGAGATAGAGAATGGCATTGTGGGAGCAGGGTGGGGAGAAAGGCAGGTACAAGCCTCTGGGGTAGGAATCCAGAAAGCCTGTTGGTGAGGAGTGAAGGGGCTGACTCTGTGCAGCAGAGGAATGCGCTTAGGGGAAGGGTAGTGATCTGGAGGGACCAGTACAGCCCTTACCAACAGCCTCATTCCCAGCAGCCTTGGCTCCTTGGGTTCTGGGTTCTGTAGCAGAAACAGAACCTTCTGGAAAACCTGGAATGCTTATCATGTGGAGGGAACAGTCAAACTAAGGATAATACACATCCTTTTTTCACTATTATTGATTAAGCTCTTCCTTTGTAACAGGCACTAAAAGAGACTTTCATTCTGACCAGGAGAGATATTCAAGATGCAAATATATATACACAAGCAAGCAATTATTAATGACTCTACTATTGATATGAAAATATACTAATAATTAGCATCAAATAGATGCTAAAAAATCCCAGGGGTTGGCCTAAGGAGTTATAAGCAAATATAGGAAGAATATAATTTGTATTGGGATTAATAAACAACACTCTTTTTTTATTGAACTATAATTGACATACAATATTATATTAGTTTCAGGTGTGCAGTACAGTGATTTGATATTTATATGATCACCATAATAAATCTAGTTACCATCTGTCACTGTACAAAGTTTTTACAATGTTATCGACTATATTCCCTATGCTGAGCGTTACATCCTCCTGCCTTACTTTAAAACTGGACGATTGTACCTCTTAATCCTCTTTTAATAAACACTCTTCTAAAGGCAGAATCTTAGAATCAGTCACACTTCTTTCAAATCTCACCTCTCCCCCTGCCAGCTGTGTAACCTTGTACAAGTCATTTCTCTGACACTCAGTTTTCTCATCTATGAAATGTACTGAGATGGCAGTGTTTCTGTGACTATTCAATGAGATAATGCATATAAGCATTTAATACAGAATCTAATATACTAAGTACCCAGTAAATGTTTTTGTTATTACTATCATTAGGAACTAAAGTTAAGAATCTTTAGTGAAACAAAACTCTGCAGAAAAATGTTTGCAGAGATTCCTGCAAACCCTTCTGAGATGGGCAGAGGTTTCAACTTTAAACAAAAGAAAGGAAAGAGCATGTGCTTAACTTTTCGTTATATGACCCCATATCCCTCTCTGCTATTGCCTCATTGCTGTGTTCCCTTTAGTAAAAATTAAGGAATTTCCAAATTACATTTACATGAAATATTCAGAATAGATAAATCTATAGAGACAGAAGTAGACTGGTGGTTGCCAGGGCTGAGGAGAGCGGGGAATGGGGAGAAACTGCTTAATGGATATGGGGTTTTAACCTGGAGCGGTGGAAATGTTTTGAAACTAGCTAGAGGTGGCATTTGTGCAATATTGTGAATGTACTAAGTGCCCTGGATTTTTTACTCTACAGTGATTAATTTTATGTTGTGTGAATTTCACCTCAATAAGTTATCAAAACAAATTTAATTATGTATAACATATTTAATTCAGAACTATTGAGAACTTCAGTTAGGACTGCTCTGCATGTGTTTGTAAATATGGACATAGATTAATAACCTGTATGGCCAGCTTTAGGTACAAGTAAGGACTCTTTTATTTTATGTCTCAAAGTAATTAAATGTGCAATCCCTGCCCCTAGTAACAGAAAATCCAGCACATCCCTCCAGAGACTTTTCTCTCTGCACAGAATTGCCCAGGGCTTCCTTATTCCAAAGGTCTCTCAGTCCAGGTTGCAAATTCCAGGTGCAGGGAAATGACCTGTGTGCTCCACTGAGTACAGGCAGACCTTGGAGATATTGCGGGCTCAGTTCCAGAACACCTCAACAAAGCAAGTATCACAATAAGGCAAGTCAGATGAATATTTTGGTTTCCCCACACACATAAAAGTTATGTTTATACTCTACTGAAGTCTGTTAGGTGCGCAACAGCATTATGTCTAAAGGAAAACACAGTGTACATACTTTAACTAAAAAATACTTTATTCCTAAAAAATACGAACCATCATCTAAGCTTTCAGTGAGTTGTCATCACTGATCACTGATCACTGTAACAAATACAATAATAATGAAAAAGTTAGAAATATTTTGAGAATTACCAAAATATAGCATAGAGACATGAAGTGAAAAAACGATTTGGGAAAATGACACCAATAGACTTGCTCCGTGCAGGGTTGCCATAAAACTTCAATTTGTGAAAAACCTATCTGCACAGTACGATAAAACGAGGTACACCTGTGCTCTTGCTGCCTCCGTGACTGCCAGCCGGGGAGCTACCAGTGACCATTCCTGCCCTGCCCAGGGCACCCACTGGCCAACGTTGTAACAGTACCCAGCTAATAGTATTACTAACTATTAGAATTGCTAACTAACAGTATTACTCAGCACTGGCAGAGACCGCAGATCCCAAATCATGGGCTCTGCTCCAGGGTACTACTCTTACTGTTTACACTCCTCTGCGCTCAGCCTCGGTCCTGCAGCACAATCTCTGCCAGAAAAGCTGCATTGGGGTTGATTTTTCAGCCTTCCCTCCAGCCTCAAAGCCCAGATGGTGGGTGGGTAAGCACTCTGCCCCTTTCCACCAGCCTCATTCCCTTGCCTCTGCAAAACTGTGACCTGCTCCCCAGCCAGCATCTTGGAGGTATTAGGACTGATCCCACCACAAAAGCTCTTACTGCATATACTCCTCCCCAGGGCAATTGGTGCCTTTGCAACTTTCAGTATTTGCATATAAAGGATATCCCCTGCAAGACAACTTTCTGCTTCAACTTAGCCCAAGAGGTGACTGGTACTCCCTCAGAGAGAATAATAATAATAATAATAATAACAACAATATAGTAGCTAACATCTGTTGAGTACTATGTGCCAAGCTTTCAGCTATCTCAGCATAACCTGTGAGGTGGGTACTATTACTGACCCCATACTACAGATGGGGCAATGGGGCTTTATCATTCATCCCAGATCACTCACACCCAGGTAGAGCTATTTGTCTGATCTTCCTAGACCTATGTGCCTGCTCGTGTAACAGTCCTCCTAGGGAAGATAATTGGTGAAATTATTACCTTGTTAGTCTTGTTACCCATATTACTTATTTCTGTTACTCTCCACTAAGTAAGCTTAGAAAATACTAGAGTAAACATATGGCAACAAGTTATTAGAAATGGTATTGGACTAAAAGTTGAAGACCTGAGTTCTAGTCCTGACCCTGCCCATAATTTGATGTGTAAATTCTGGAGAAATCCGATCATCTCTCTGAGCCTCAGTTCCCTCATCTGTAAAATGATAAACAGAATCTATTGTGAGCTGATTATGCACTTCTTTTCCCAAGTTCAGTGGCATCATTTGGGACTGACCATGGTGGGAGTGTTTATACCACAGAAATTGCAAAATCTACCTACCATCAGGGCTGTTTCCCTCCAGACACTCTCTCTGGGGTGGGGCCCAGCAAGCTGAATTTTAACAATCCCTGCAGGTGGTTCTGATACACACACATACGTGTGCACCGGGAAGGGCATCCCCAGTCCCAGGAAGGACCATTCATTCCCACATGGAGGCCACGTTCTGGGCTATTTCTCTCTAGAGCTGGCTTTGCCAAGCAAAGAGCTCTCAAACTTACCTCGCCTCCCAGAGAGTAAAATTCATACACAACACTAAAGCACCCCCAACCCCGCCCATTCTCCACCGTTCCAAGGGGTAGAAAGTATCTAAGATCACTAAAGCCCTAGGCCTTGGAGAGATCGTGTGCTGCAGCTCACTATCACACAGACACCTAAACCAAAAGGACACAGAAGGAAGTCAGCCCAAGTTCAGACTCTCCACGCTGGGGGATGTATCAAATACCAAAAGTTTAATAACTCCCCCCTGCTTTTTTTTTTAACCCTCATTTGCTGTTACCCTAAATAAATGCCCTGTCAACCTCTTGGGTAATCAAATCCAACACAGAACTGCCACCAAGAAGTGGCATAAATTTTTATTCAACGCACCCAAAACCAACCTGGGCAGCTCAAGTTCCCCAGACACATCCTCGCCACATATTCCAAGGAGATGGTGAGGGAAAAGGGTTCATTTGACAGCAGGCACTTGCCTTGGGGTGCCACTGATGAGCTGCCACAGTGACAGATCACTCTGGCCTTGATCTGACACGTTACAGGATGGATGAGACTTTGGGACATGCATTTGACCAATGCTGTGGGCGGGGTGCTGCCACCAGGCAAACAGCCCCTTGCCGGTAAGGACAAAGGCCTTTCTTCCTCTTTCTCCCCTCCGAAGTGTATGTCCAGCTGACTCGTCCAGGATCTATTAGCCTCCCAGTGGTGACCGCCTGGCTGTTTGCCCATCACCCATCACCTCTATCCAAAGGTAGTTGTCTGTCTACCCACACTCACAGGAGAGAGCAGTCACAGAAGCAACCTGCGCACAAATAGAATCCCTTGCGGTGGGCTCTGGGAGGCACAGTATGTTTCAGGAATGGCAGATCTGCTCTTCTCATTTGCTTTGGCTGCAATTAATAGTAAAATGAGGTGGCAGGGAGCATGGGCAGAGCCCCTAACCAATGACTGACGGGTGCCAGCGTGTGAAAACTGCAGACTCCCAGCCTCGGTGGGGACTTCTGGAAGACACCCCTTCAGTAGAGCCAGGCTTTAATGATTTGTCACAAGCAGAAAACTGAGGGCAGTCAGCAACTGGATTCGTGCCCTGTGACTGAGAATGGCTGGCTCAGCAGAGGCAAGACATTAATGTCTTCAGCAGCCTCCCCAGCAACTGCCACCCCTGGCCTGACCCCGGACCGCAGACCCAGTACCCTTCCCATGATGGTTCTCAGAGAGATCCCTACTCTCCACTTGCCCGGTGGGAAGAGAGGCCAGAGCTCACAAAGGATCAGCGTGTCCCCACAGCTCCAAGCAGTTCTCAGATAAATTCTGGAGAAATCCTATCACCTCTCTGAGCCTCAGTTTCCTCATCTGTAAAATGATAAACAGAATTTATTGTGAGCTGATTATGCACTTCTTTTCCCAAGTTCAGTGGCATCACACTGAACCCCACTTCAGATGGGGTTCATGGCCATGCATACAGCTGTGCACGTGGCCATGAGCTGGACTAAGAATTTCAGATCCATAGATCCCATTCTCCATGACTCAAGAAAAAGTTTCAGCACAGAAGTAAGGGAGAGAGACATTATTTTTAGATAATGTGCTGTAATTTATTTTTTAAAAGAAAATTATTTCCATACTTCTGCATTTTATTATTAATTATAAAATACTAGTACAAACTTCCAGTTATAAAATAGTTATAGGAATGTATCATACAGTGGGTTGACTATTGATAACAATACTGTATTGTATATTTGAAAGTTGCTAAGAGAGTAGGTATTTAAAACACTCATCACAAGAAGAAAAATCATGCCTATGTATGGCAACGAATGTTACCTAGACTTATTGTGGTGATCATTTCTCCATACATACAAATATCAAATCAATATGTTATACAGCTGAAGTTAACATAATGTTATGTGCCAATATTACCTCAGTTGAAAATAAGATTTTAAACTTAAAAGAAAAAGCTAACAAAATTCTTGCAAGGTGTTACCTGTCGGCTGATGAAACACCAGAGGGCTATCACCCCAAGGTGGAGAAACTGACTCCAAGAGAGCAGAGACCTCATGTGTCTACGTTGCCCCCTGGGAAGGGCACAAGGTGATGGCTCAGTTGGTGTTAAGGAGACTGATGACCCAAAGGCCCGCTGGGCTGGAAGAGTGTCTCCCTTCTCACAGTGTCCCCACGGTGAGGAGCCTGTGGCACACAAGGCTGGGGCTCCCTCCTTACCATGTGCACACCACCCCTCCATGGCCTGCCTTTGGCTCTAACAGCCCATGCCCCTGGCTCTCTCTGAGCACCGTCCTTGGCTCAGGCATCTGCTCCACTCACACTTACAGCAGGCACGGCCTGGAAATTCCCATGGCAGCCCCTAACCAATGACTGATGGGTGCCAGTGTGTGAAAGCCGCAGACTCCCAGCCTTGGTGGGGACCTCCGGAAGACACCCCTTCAGCAGGGCCAGGCTGCAGCCCGGGGCCTTGCCTAAGGTTGCACACTTTCTTGGTGCTTCATTCTGGTAGTTCTCCACTGCTCTGGTGTGGCCAACAGTTCGATTCAGTTCTGACACCAGCTACTGGGAGTTGTGCGGATCCCACAAGGTAAGGGCTCAGTCCTACCAGACTGCCCCCACTTCAGATGCCCATCAATCACAAGGAGTGGGCCCCAGGTAACCCCCACTTCTGCCTGGCAGACTGCAGATCCAGGGATCCTCACAACCCCTCTCTCCCAGGTTCAATAATTCACTAGAAGGACTCAAAGAACTCAGAAAGCACTAGAATTATGATTTTTATATATTAGAAAGGATATAAATGAGCAGCTAGATAGACAGGTAGATGAGGTAAAGTCTGGAAGGTTCCAGAGAGCAGGAGCCTCTGTCCCTGTGCAATAAGGGCACAACACCCTCTATACGTACATCTATATGTTTACCAATCAGGAAGCTCCTGAACCTCATTGTTCAAGCGTTTTTATAAGTTTCATTACATAGACTTGATTGATTAAATCCTTGGCCATGCATAATTGAACCCAATCTCCAACCCCTCTTCCTTCCCTGGTGGTGGGGGTGGGGGCTGAAAGGTCCAACCCTCTCATCCCCCGGTTGGTCCCTCTGGTGTCCAGCCTCCATCCTGAAGCTGCCCAGGGGCCCTTACAGAGTCACCTCATTACCATAAACTCACGTGTGTTTGCATGGGGTTCTTTATGAATAACAAAAGGCATGGCTATCACTTAGGAAATTTGAAGTTTTAGGAGCACTATGCCAAAAACCAGGGGCAAAAACAAAATACATTTTTTATTCACTACCCTTAGCTCCCCACAGCTTCCTTACCAGTTTCCCAGGGGGACCTTTCCTTAGTGAGCCAGGTGCACACAAATCTTCTTGCTAACAGTCTAACTCCAGACATTCAACCTGGAGAGTCACAGAATGTGACACTGCTTGATGAAAATCTCAAAACTTCACAGAGGCCTTCGTTCAATCATTTATTCACTCATTCAACAAAAACGTATCAATGTGCCAAGCAACATGCCAGGCCCTGGACACGGAGGGTACCTGAGTCAGCCACAGTCCCTGCCCTTGCAGGTCTTACGATGTACCTGGGAAGACTGGCATGAACTGGGTAACTACTGCTATGCCTACTTGGTTATCATGAGACCATAGAAGGCTGTGAACTTAGCTAATGGCAATGCAAAGCCAGTGAAGGCTTTGGGGGTGGGGGCCTGTGCAGATGAGACTTGAGAGCACCATTCCTGCTTTTCCAAGAGAGCCTCTGGCCTGGCAAATGGACTGTGCTGGGGCAGGCGCCGAAGCAGCAAACCATCTAGAAGGCAGTTGCAGGGACCCGGGACCCGGAGAACAGTGGCTGGGACTGGGCTAATGGCCATGAATCAGGCAGAGATGGAAGAGAATAAAAAGACCCATGCCACAGGCTTACTCACTAAGTGGGAAGCCCAGAGCCACTTGAGTGGAAGGAAATAGCACGTGTGTATAACCATATCCTACACTGGGCACCACCAAGGAACCTAGAGGTCAAGGGAGAGGCCAATGAGCCAGAATTGGAGGGCCAGGGAGGCTGCGTGGAGGAGGGCTTACCCACATTCAAGGTGATCCACTCATGTCAGAACCGAGATAGGGTTGAGATAGGGTATAGTTGAAGGTAGCCGAGTGCATCCCTGGTGAGAAACCTTTATGCCGAGGAGGGGAGAGTCCTGCCTGCGCAGAGCCCACAAGTTAGACAAGAGGAGACCAGCCCGGAGCCCCTCCACAGGGCTGCAACCTCTCTCCTTGAAAGGTGGGACTCTTCTGGCCTGCCCCCGCTAGGAAGTGGGCGTCTGCCAAGGCCTGGGATTAGAGGACTGGGGCTAGGTGCTGTTATCCCCAGTGCCTGGTGAGCGCTAATTAGTGTTAAACATCCATTCCCGACTCCCTTTCATCTCTAGGAATCTGACAAAGTGGGTTTTAATTTTCCACCAGTTCTCTGCATTTCAAAGTCAGAGGAAGAGAGGATGAAGGAAGCATCTGCATGGCTGCACAGAACGTGAAGGCTGATTGCAGGCCTGCTGTGCCCGCGGACAAGCCGCTTCTCGGCAGACTGCTCAGGGACCATGCAGACCTCATGCCAGAGCAGAGGATTGGGACTGGAGGCTGGGTGCCTTGTGCCGTGGTTCCTGTGTGCTGGTGCTCTGCTGTCGGGGTGCCTCTCATGACACTTGGGGTTATAGAGCCCCAGGTGGGTTTTCAACTAGAGCTGGCAAGCGCTAGAAATCCAACTCACTTGTGACTGGGCTTCACAGGATCCAATCCCACAGTTAGTTCTTGAGCACCTGCTCTAGGCTTAGCTCTGGGGACAAACATTTGTATAGAGCCAGCTTGGACAGGCATTGAGAATCCATATCTCCTGATGCTCACAACAACCCAATAAGCAGGTGTTATAAATCCATCATATGGTTGAGAAAGAAACAGAGTTCCAAGAGGTAAATGACCTGGCCAAGGTCACAGTGCGTGGGAGCACCGTGATTTCACCCACAGTTGGAGTGCCACATGCTCTTCTTTTGCCTCCTCTCCGTGCCCAGTTCCCTGCCCTTCAGGTGCTTCCATCTCATCCAAGAGAGAAAATTACAGGTGAGAAACAGTGACTAACACTGTGGAAGGTGGCAAACCTATAAACACGCAAGAAGAGATAGAAAGAAAGAGAGGAGCCAACTCTGCCTGGAACTTCACGTGTATCATCACACTGAATTCTCCTGCAAATTTATGAGCAAGGATAAATAATATTCCCTCTTTACCAACATCTCAATACCATATAAATACAAATTGGCCTGAGTATCAGTGTGGTATTGTAGTAACATTAAGCTGAATTGTGAATGATCGTTTTGGAACCCACTCCGAAGCCCATGCTGTTTTCCGGCATGCAACTTGTGAAGAACAAGAGCTGTTCACACACGCATTGGGATGGCTGCTCATTGCCTGAGTAATAGCTCCGAGACAGCCCCACTGCCGCCCCCACCTCCCTTCTCCACTTCTCCTATGGCCCCCACACTGCCAGCCCGCCTCTGTGGGCACCATCTTTCTCCCTTCCCCAGGGAAACCTTGTCAATTTTGTTTCCACCATCCTGATTGCCTCCCTCAATCCAACTGTCACCACTTTGGCCCTTAATTCCACCACAGTCCCTTTCTCAAAGCTCACACCTCCTTAACTAGCTTCTTTCTCCCTGCCTTCTTTTCCGTTTTTCTCTGAAAACACCTTTCCTGTCTCTTCTCTCCTCTACCTTCTTTGCCCACTGTGCGCCCTAACCCCTTCCTTCTCTTTCACTTCTTCTTGCATCTTTCTTAGCTCCTTGTATTTGCAACCTCCAAAGAACATAAAGGTCGAGGCTGATAAAGTCAAGTGCTGTGCTAATAAGGCTCTACCTCTAGGGAAATGCAGGCCTGGAGTTTGAAGTGAGACAACATGACAAAAAGCCAGAGGATCAGTCGCTGTAGCCTTGGAAAGAGCCCTGAAGTACCCCCCAGCATGTCTACCCAGCTGTATCCTCTTTCATTTAAAATTAAGCCTGCTTGTCCTCCATTGCCTTTCTGATATGTACCAGAGTGCAGGAATGTACCACGCACAGCTCTCTTCACTGCTCTCATTGGGGAAAAAGCTACTTCTTCTCAAGTATGCCCAGATATGATACTTTTGTGACTCAAAGCAGAGGCAATTTCCCATCAATAAGTTGGAAAATTATATTTTAAAATACATTTTTCCCCATGAGATTCAATCAAGTTATTTTGCTTTGGGATGAAACTATGTAGCCTATAAACTTTTAACTTTTTCTTGGATTGCTTCTCATGCAAAAAAAAAAAATGCTGCTCATCACTAGTATTTGGTGTCACCCTGACTTTGATTTATCTCCCGCCTCTGCTGCTTACCAGCTGTATAACGTCAGAACTTAAACAGTCTGTACAAAATGGAGTTAGAAATAACCAACTCATGGAGCTGTGTGAGGGACAGACCAGGTAGGATGTGAATCCCACTGTGATGGTTAATTTTATGTGTCCGCTTGTCTGGGCCACAGTGCCCCAATACTTGTCAAACCTTATTCTGGGTCTTTCTGTGAGGGTTTCTTGAGATGAGATTAACATTTGCAATGGTGGACTTTGAGTAAAGCAGTTTGTACCCCCTGTTGTGGTGGGCCTCATCCAACCCAGTAAAAGCCTGAATAGAACAAAAGGACTGGACTTCCCTGAGCAAGAGAGAATTCTCCAGTGAACTGCCTTCAAAATTTACCTGCAACTTTGGTTCTTCCTGGTTCTACATCAGGCACCCTGCAGACTTACACAGGGGCATCAGCTCTTTGGGGTCTCCAGCTACCAGCCCACCCTGCAGATTTGGGACTTGCCAACCTCCATGGTCACATAAGCAATTCCCTACAATAAATCTCTTTCTATGTGCATACGCATCTTATAGGTTCTGTTCGTTTGGTGAACCCTGACAAATACACTCACTTAGCTCAACTTCTATCGTATAGCAAATACTAGCAGCTCTCGGCAGCTTGTAGATGTTGAAGTCCCCACTCTCAGATTTATCTGATGGTTGGATGGATTTCAGTTAAGCTTAAATGGCAAACTCAGAGGTAAATGATAAAAGTGATAAATCAGGAAACTTGCAATTGGTCAATGGAACGATTTCTAAGGCCTAAATTCCTACTCAATTCATTATATGCAGCAGTTATTTTTCAACCCTTTACACTATCAGAAGCACATAAATCTATGGCTTCACAAAATACTCTAAAGGGAACACATGTGTAACCACCTTCAGGTCAAAAACATTGCCAGTGCCCCAGGAGCTCCCACATCCATCCCATGACTCTCATAGGAATTTCTTTCTTGTGTTTCTTATGGCTTTCCCACACAAGAGTGCTTCAGTAAATCATTATCATATGTATTCTTCTGTATTTTCCTTCCATTCAACATTATGTTGGTGAGATTCATCTCTCTTGTTGATCGCAGTTACAGTTGGTTCATTTTTTGTTGTTGTATACTATTCTGTTGTATGAATCAACCAGTCTATCCATTCTGCTGTTAGTAGACTTGAAAAAGATGACAAACAGGACCTAAATTAAGAAAATTTGGTGGGCAACTGAGCCGTGGTCACTTTTTAAGTAGACACTAAAATCATGAGGATATTGAAAAGTTATGAATGCATCTGAAAATAATGCTATAGAACCAACAACAAAAAAAGATAAACTCACCTGTCAATAAATGGACCAATTAAGCGTGAAATACTTCTCTAAAACTAGCCAAAAAATATAGAAAATAAGGTATAGGTTATTATGAAGTAAGCCAAATGAATGTACACAATGAATACACACAAAACTGTAGTAAGGTCTAGTGAAGATGCAATTTAGCAGCCAGTGCAGTTGTGCTACAGTTCATGTAGCTTTAAACTGTCATTTTTATACTCTAGGCCCAACATGGGTGAGCACTTGTGCAGAACTCCTTATGGGCTCGCTCAGAGAGGGGCACCCGTGGGAGCAGAAGCAGCTATAAGGGAACCATTTGCGGCCATGCTAAGCTGTAGCTGCTCCTTAGAGGAACCCCTGCCAGCCACTCTGTAAGGGGCAGAAAGAGGTGGATGACAGAGTTTGAGGCTGGAATTCACATTTGTGCCTAGTTCCCCTCCCTGTTTCAGGACAGCCAGCAACATTTGCCCCAGATCAGCAGGCAGTGCTTGAGGTCAAGGCCAGCATGGCCCTTCCTCATTAACCCGCCCCTTGCAAGCCTACACTAAGATAAATAAAAATCCCCTTTTATTCATTTTGTTTAACTATCAATATTATTTCCTGCTAACATCTCTAGTCTAATGAATATGTACAGAGTTTCTGTTGCATTATGGTCTAAGCAACTTTTTGGGTGTTAGCCTGCACTGTTATTTATAAGTTAAGACTTGAGGTTTCAGGATTTCAACAGTGTTTGTTGGGAGGAGACCGGGAGATTATTTCTACATCACACCAGGGAAAAGGGAACCAGCATTTCATGCGCAATTACTTAGTACCCAGCCCATGCACGAGCCACCTCATATAATCTCTCTGAACTACCAACCCCAACCAGATCCATTCATTTCTCTGCATTTCATGGTTGAGGAGAAGGCGGCTAGGGAAGCTAAATACTTGCTCATGGTCATTTGGCTCACGGAAGAAGTGAGTAATTGCTGGAAATCTGGACTCTGAACTTCAGGCTTGTGGGATGATCCAGCTTCATCACTTATTAGGTGTGGACCTTGGCAGTCACTTAACTCCCCAAGGGATGGGGACCATCATAGTACCCTCTCCATGAGACAATAATGTGATAACAAGTGTAAGCTACTTAGCACAAAGCCTGGCCCCAGAGAACACTCTCTCCAACTAAGCAGAGCCAGGATTCGGACCAAAGTGGAAACTGATCCGAACAGCCTAAAACAATGATAGCCGTTTATTTACTCATGACTGCAGTGTAGACAAGCCTCAGCAAAGAAGGCTTGTCTCAGTCCTACATGTATCTGTGGGGGCAGCTTGAATGGGGCTAATGGATCCAGCTGATCTCACAGCTAGATGGGCTAGGTCCCAGCTGAGCTCCTTTCCCCAGCAGGTTAGTCAGACTTCTTTATGTGGCTTCTCAGGGCTCTAGGACCCTGAAAGGGGAGGTGCCAGGTGTCCTGAGGTCTAATCGCAGATTATCACAGCATTACTTCTACTGAGTTGTATTAGTCTAAGCAAGTTGCCAGACATGCCTGGGTTCCTAGGGGGAAGTAAATAGACTATAGCTTTTGGTGGGAGGAACAGCATACCAGACAGGCATGGGGGCACCTGTGAGCCACCACCTTTGCAGACAATCTACCACACAGAGGCTGCAGAAATTTAGAGAGGGCAGCCTGGTGTGGCTGGACATCATAAAAGGAGACATTTTGGAGGCGCCGAGACGAATGGGTGGAACAGGGTAGGCCCAGAAAAGGAGCAAAGTGTTCTGACAGAAAGGAAGTTTGAACAGACTCAGAGCAAGGTTGCATGAGGTGACCTGGGACCCACCCTGCCGGGCTGAAGCTAGGCTCTGTGGGAAAGAAGCTAAATGGGGGACAGAGGGGAGAGAAGAGGGAGGTTGGAGGGCAGAGGCTTTGAAAGCTAATCTGAGGAGTGCAGATCTTATCTCAAGGGCACTGGTAGACACCGTTGTCCTCCAGATAGAGAGTGACATGCTGGAAACGGTGTTCTGGGAAGAGTGCTCTTCAAGGATGTCCTGGAGGGGTACGGGAGGAGGGGAGACTAGAGTCAGTAACGTGGGCCTGAGGAGATGAGAGACATGACAGGGTGATCCAGAGGGAGAAGGGGAGGGCAGAGGACGGGACAGTATCCCCTGCTCCTGATTCTCTGTGAGAGCTCTTACATCTTTCCTGTGGTTGCCCTGGACATGGGGAGGGAGGAGACAAAGCCTATCTAGGCTCCAAACCTCCTGATCACAAACCAGCTTCCTTCCTGAAGAAGGTGATGCTCTCAGCTATCAGAGGAGGTTTGGTCCAATCTGCTTTCTCCCCAGAAGGATCAGGTTAATGGGATCCATTCTCGTTCTCCTACTCACAGAGCAGGGCATTAATTCCTTAGCACTGAGCCAAAGTCCTCAGACCCCAACTCCTCCTTCTTATGCAAGCCTTCCCTCCAGGAAACACCCCCTCCCAGACTCCCAAATACACCCTAGGTCTCCCTGCCTTAGATTCTGGTCTGGGACCCCTCTGCTTTCTCTTTTGCACCTGCCATAACTCTTTGCCTGTAAGAATCCAGCTGCAGTCCTTCCTCTGGGAAGCCTGCCCAGCACCCCCACCCAACCTGGGCAACCCTTCCTCTGAACTCAGGCCCCCTCACTACCTCAGCAAGCCCAGCACTTACCCCATGTGCCCTTCTAAGATGTTGTGTGTGAAACTGTCTTATGAAGACAGCCTGTGTCTTATTCATTTCTTTTTCCCTCACAGAGCTTAGAGCAGTGTTGACTATGTAGTAAGTACCTAACATAAAGGCAGAGAAAGATGAATTTTTCTCAGAAAAGAAAGCCCTCTGCTTTCTATGCAACTAAGGCACAGATACCCTTACAACTAGGTGGAATTAGGGGATATCATAGTGAAGTTAGGAGGCCCCTGGAAGTCATACGTCATTAAATAATAGTAATAATAATGATATTATTATTATTATTATTACTATTATTATTATTATTATTATGAGCATTAGAAGTGCTGAAGAATCCCTTCCCCATTTCTAGTTTGTTTGCAGTAGTGAAAGGAGTGGGAGAAGTATGTCAAGGCTGGGTTCACTAGAAGCAGAGCCTGAGACAAGGATTTGGAATGCTTGATTGATTGGGGGTGTGCTCTCAGGAGCAAAGGAAGTAGGACCAGCTGGGAAGGAGCTCAGCAAGAAGGATGTAATCTCTGCTGGAGTCTAGTCTCAGTGTGATCCCTGGAGAAGCCCTGGAACACATGCAAGCTAATTAGCTCCCCCTTGAGGTAACAGTACAGTGACCAACTGTCCTCTACCTGGGATTCTGCGAGTTTTAGCAATTGTCTCACCAGAAGGTCTCTGCCCTGGGCATGTTCACTCTGGATTCCGTGAGGCCAAATAATGACAATGGAATATTGCAGATGAAAGGATTTATACCAAGCTTTATTCTCATGGTGGCAGGTCGAATGCTAAAATCATGTCTGCACCTGGCAAGTCTGCAAACTCTCTCAGTGTCTCAGCCCCCACCAGCTGGAAGCCAGGGAGAGCACTGGGAAGAGCTCTTATATAACAACACAGACAGGTGTGTAAGCAAACACCTACACAGTAGGCCAGTTACATCATTGCGTGTGCCCAGTGGGCAAGTAGATTAGGGTCAGGTGAGGATCCTGGCTATAGGAATTTCCATTTTCCCTACAGCAATGAAAGTCCTTCATCCCAGGTAACCCCTATGTTCCAGTCAAACACTTAGTGTACGAGTCCCAGCATTTCTAACCCAAGTCAGTTAGTCATTGGCTTTGGGCTGTTCCCAAGGACGGGAATAAGGCACCCATTCATTCTTAGGGCAATTGTTTATAGAAGGAAGGGATGGTACACCAGCCCAGTAAAGGGGACAGGGGAACTACTGGTGTCCACTACCCCAAACAAAGCCCTTACTGTGCATCTCTCTGCCTCCTCCTCCTGCACAGCAGGGAACAGCACCGCGGCACAGGCCATTCCACCTGCCCCCTGCAGTTAGGGGATGGGCACACAGGACTGGCCTCCACTCAGGACCCCAGTGACCTGCTGCTGATTCTGAGAACACCTAATAGGTTTCATACAAACCCTCCTGGCTTCCTGCTTATTTGTAACTCAATTAAATTAACAAATTGGATTTTTTGCCCAGAGTCTTTCCACCGCCTGTATTTCAGCATATGTCAGTCAGGGTAGCCCGGTGTCTCCAGATGGCATCAAGCTCACTGTATAAATCCCGTGCCAACTCATCGCTGAGGAAGTGTGTGTGTGTGTGGAGTGGTCCAGAATCAGAGACAAAGAGCTGTAGTGGGGAGAGATGAAAAATGAAGTGGGCAAGACAGGAAAAATGAGAGTGAGAGGAGGAGGGAGAGACAGCAGGGAAGGGAGGCAAATTCTGTCTCATGGATTTGCCGACCAGAGGTAAGGACCCCAATCTCCCTGCAGGGAAGACCTCTCTTCCATGAGGTTTGTGGGCAGTGCCTGAAGAACTCTCAGCTCCATGTTTCTCTGGAGAAGAATGAGATTGGTGGTTCTCAAAGTGTGTTCCCTGGACCAGCAGCATCAGTGTAACATGCAAATTCTTAGATCTCACCCCAGACCTCTTGAGTTAAAGACATGGCAGGTGGGGCCCAGGCACCTGTGTTTTTCCAAGTTTTCCAGGTGTTACTGAAGTCGGCTTGAGTTCAAGAACCACATTCCTGAAGCTGCAGCACTCCACCCTCCTGACAGCAGAGCTCACAGGGCTCCAGCACAGGGACCCCGCTCTCAGCCACAGCCCCGGGGCTTTTGCCTTCTGACAGGAGTGAGGTGGGCAGTCTTGAGAGATGGCACCATCTTCAGAGTCACTCAAATGATACCCCTCTGGCCTCCAGTTAAATGGAAGAGTTGGGGAAGCAGGGGGAGGAGTCAACCCAGAGGAAGGAAAAAGGCAACTTGGGAAAAAGGGTGCTTAAATGGGCCACAGCTTCAGCTTTTAAGGTTCAGGCTCTCAGATCCTATCATGCAGGACTGCGTTGGGAAGGAGACATTCATAGAAATGCAGTCTGACCCCAGCTTCAGGTAGAAGATCAATGTGGGAGTTAAGTGTGGTGTGCTATCAGGGTTCTGCTGCAAGAAGGGCAGAGGGGGACAGACAGGGAGGGTGGGAAGAGGAAAGGGGAGCTTGGAGAGGGAGGGGAAGAAGTGCTGAGGAACAGGGGAGCCAGGGAGAAGCTCCTGCTCCAAGCCTGGAGTTTCCAGAAGGCCATCATCATTGACCATTGGAGACATGGTTCTTTCTTTTGAGGCTTGAGACCCATGGTAAAAGGTTCACTGTGGCCCTTCGTGGGAGGCCTCTTCTCATTTTGGAAGGTATAGGTGTTAAAGTTTGGTCCATGTGCCTGGCATGGAGTAAGATGGTCAATGATCTTAAACTCAAACATTTTCGGGGTCTGGACAGATAACATAAGAGAGGAGTGCAGGCTGGGTGGAAATGCCCATGCAGACATTGTCTGCTGGGGATTGTGTGAACTGGGTATGCACACCCCATCCAGATCATGAAGCAGCTACCAGTCTCCAGTCTATCTGTAGAGAAAATGAAAGTTCCTATGGTCAGGATTTTCACCTGACCCTGGTCAGTTTGCTCACTGCACCTATGTGGGCAATATGTGATTATCGACTCTATATAAAGAGCTCTGCCCCGTGCTCCAGGGCTGCACGGCTGCAGGAGAGCAGAGGCTGGAGTAGTGGCAGTGCCTAGGACAGAGACTGAGATGGCTGTGGGGACAGAGAGGCCAGAAGGCAGAGACGGAGGTGAATTACGGACCTGCAGACTGTTGGATGCAGATGTGATGCTTATGCTTGACCTACTGTGGGGAGAATAAAGCCAGGTATAAACACTTTTATCCCCAGAACATTCCATTGTCATTTCTCTACCTCACTAAATCCACTGTGAACATGCTCAGGGCTGAGACCCTCAGGCAAGACAATTGTTACAGCTAGAAACGCTACCCCCTGCCACCAGGTTGACCAACTCTTTGAGGAAATCCTAAATCCAGGTGGAGGTATAAAACAGCAGGTCTGGTAGAGAAGCTCTCAGTAGCTCATACTGCCTGAGCATCAAGGGGAGCTCTGTCTGGACTAGCAGTGCAGATGGGGTTGTGAAGGGTCCAGGGCTCCATCCTGCAGTGGTTGGGGGGCAGTGAGGACAGCTGTCATCAGATCCCTCTAAGGATGGTGTAGATAAAATAAGAGTTCCTGTGGCCAGGATTCTCACCTGGCCCTGGTTGACCAGCTCACTGCACACCTGTGGGCAATTTGACTCTAAAAAGAGCTCCGTCCAGTGCTCTGGGAATGACACGGTGGCAGGGCTGCAAGGCTGCAGGAGAGCAGAGCAGAGGCTGGAGTGGCAGCAGCGCTGAGGACAGAGGCCCAGAGGATGGCTGTGCGGGACGATTGTGCAGAGAGGCCCGGAGTACGGCTGTGTGGGATGACTGAGCGGACAGAGGGGCCCAGAGGCAGAGACTGGCTTGCTGCCTGCAGACTTGCTCTGAGTGAATGGGATTCTAGTGACTGACCTGCCACCTGGAAATAAACCTGGGTATAACCCTTTCACCCCAAGAACGTTTTGCTGTCATTTTCTTTGGCCATACTGAATCCATAGTGAACTTGCCTGGGGCTGAAACCCATTGGCAAGACAGATGGGTCTTGAATTTCCTCTGTATTCTGATGCCTGTTCCCTTCTCTTCTCTCTCAGGGCCAGCATAATGCTGGGGCACCCTGTGTGCATTCTTTCCATAAACCCCCTGCCTTCAGGAATATAGAATAGCTATCTTCTTTACCAACACACTGCACAGCTGAGCACCAAAGGGTGAGTAACCTCTGCTAAGCTCCCAGCCAGGAGCTGGGGGGTCAGAGGCAAGACAAGAATGTGGTGGCTGGCCCTAGAGACTCCCATCAGATTCCTGCAGGGAGAGTCCTGCAGCTGGGCAGGTGGGAGGGCGTGGGGAGCGCCTGAGCAAGCAGGACTCTGCAAGGCCCTGCTCTGGCTCTGGCCTTGAGCAGTAGCTGCAGTTCTCTTTACCTTTGCCTCCTCCAGCTGTCTTCAGATACCCTAATATTTATTTCTACTTGGAAACAGCAACAAATCAATGAAGGAATGTCAGGGATGCTGCTCCCCTTCTCGAAGAGCTTCAAAGCCCTATTTCTTACTTTCTAATCAGTTTGTGTGGGCATCAGGGGTTGTCCATTGTGGTTTGAAAACCAGAGGTCTCAGGATACCTGCAAACCATTAAAAAGTGGTTTCTTTTGTTTTGAATTTTCAATTGAAAAATGATGGTTCCTTTTCACTTCACATATAATTCAGCGGTGTTTTTTTCTCTTTAATGAAAAGCAAGTGTGTCATTTTAACATTTTAAAAACAAGAAAAAAAAAGCTGTAAAGAGAAATTATTATTTGTTCCAAATTATTCAGTCTTGCTTATTGTATTTTGTTTCTGTTCGTGGTATAACCTCTGAATGCACCAGGAGCAAATATATTCAACATCGGGGCTGCCTTGAACTCCCTTCTCTGCCAATTAACCCTCCCTAGGAGACTGAAGGGCCCCAGAACTGGCTTGTGACCAGCAGCTGGGAGGGACTCCGCCATTGCCCTAGTGAAATGAGCAGGGCTGGGGGTGGAGATTAAGGTGGATTAAAGGATTAGGTTTAGGAATGCTTAATCGAATGCCCAGCATCCACAGAATTGAATTTGGGATTGAGGTTAATAGCACATCCTGTGAAATCAGGTAATTATTTAGCGAGCACCCGCTTAATTCAGTGGGAAAGCCACTTCTGGTTTACTAAATGTTTGTATGTGTCGATATCTTGAATGCAGAATTGACAGGGATTGCTTCAGTAATGACTCTAGGTGGATTTGGTTTTTATTTCCTAACCCTATTGATTAACTTGATTTTTTGCAGTGTTTTCCTGTCTTTTCTAAAGTTGGAAATAGGAAATGTTAGTCTGAAATAAATAAATTTCCCTGGAGCACAGCTGTTCATTAAAAAAAGAAAAAATGAAAACCAAAACAATTTGTTCAATATACGGGATATGCCAGCCCCGTGGTGATATGCAAAATACAGAGAGAAGTTGTAGGCAGGAATGTAGCAGGGAATTGGAGCTCCCAAAATACTCTTTGATAAAAGCAAAATAAATAGACTTTGCCTCCTCTCCCAGGCAAGAGAAAGGAGAAAATAACCCTGATGTTATCTCCCCCACCCCACCTCGCCGCTGGAACAGCTTATCAGCCCTGACAGCTCCTTTCCTGAGACAGGTTTGGCTGAGAGCGAGTTTTGAGGGCCTGGCATGAATGAGGGGATTGAGGGAAGCCCCATGGAGGGCCCTGGGTCTCAGAAGGCTGGAATTTGGCCTGAGGGAAAGGAAATTTGTGGAACCTGAAGGCAGGAGGTGGAGAAAGAGGTGTTCTTAAAGATGGACTAACAGGAGTGCAGGCCCAGGGGCCCCCCTGGGGTATTGGGTACAGAGGATGGAGGGCCAAGGGCAGGCTCAGGCTCCGTCCGTGTGATCCCTTTTTGTGTCCTCATGGCCTTGGCAGTATGGGGGCTGGTCTTGTTGAAAGTTGGCAAACAGGGAGACAGGCTGAGCACACGCTGGAGGCTGGCTTAGCCTGGTGGGAGTGCACTGGGATGGGCACCGTCTTCTTCCCAGGGTGATGGTGTTCACGGGGCTGGCATCAGGTGGGCCTGGAAGCGGGGACCTGTTGGGGGCTGTTGCAGACCCGCCAAGCCTTCTCTCCTGGGTGATTGCAGAGGGCAGGGCCTGGCACAGAGCCAGCCCTTCTAGAAGACAGGAGCCCTGCTGCTGACCCCGAGTGAAAGAGAAAGAAGGGGTGTGAACTCCACAGTCCAAGAGGTTTGCTGCTGAACCTGAGAGGGACCCCTCTGTTCTGGCCAGCAGAACAAAGAAGGCGTTTCCTATAGGCTAAGAGGCTTTTCATGGCCAGAGTTTTTGGTGGGCTTTTGAGGGGAGGGGTCAGGGGAAAGGTGGTCTTGTGGCTTGCTGAGGTGTCCTCTGGAGGATGCTTGTAGCCTAAGTGAGATGAAACCCAGGTCTCTCTGAGATGGCGGGTGGGCTTATTCAAAAGGGCGGTGCTCCTGTCCAGGCTCTGTCACCAAGTATGAGGTGGTACTTCCTCTGAGAAAGCAGTGGCATTGAAAGGTCCAGAACTTCCTTTAGGGTTCAGGTAAACTTGGTTTAAGGCACAGAATCCAGTGTGGTAAAGGAAGAGCCCCAAGGCTGAAGGGGGTTCAGAAATGGGCGGCAGTGGCAAGTGAAGTCAGCTGTTGGTGCTCACCTCCGATGGTCAGGTTGCCCGATAACACCCAGGGCACCCAAATAAATGTGAATTACAGATAAACAATGAATAATTTTTTAGCATATATATGGCCCAAATCTTACAATTCTATTTTCTTTGCTAAATCTGGCAACCCTATCTGAAGGGGACTACAGGTGATTTTGATTTCCTCCTTTGATTCCTTCTGTTTTGATTAAATCATTTCATGAACAGATTATTACTCTTGCATGGGGTAGGGGGTTGGGGGAAGAGTCCTAAACATATGCTCTGTAGTTTCTGAGCAAATGGTAATTTTATTGTTGGGCCAGGCTTAGGAGGTGGACAGTCTGGAGACAGGGAGGACACTGAGAAGCATGGACTCCCTGCCAGCCCCCTTCTAAGTTCAAAACCACTAGATTTTTTTTGCTACACCTTTCCAGTGTTATGCTCTTACCATCATATATCAATTTCTGTCCCATCCAATCTCCTTAAAACTCTGTTCTTTCCCTCCTTGTCCCTCTAAATCTATAAACAGCCTCTGCACCTTCAGACCTTAGGCCTTAAAGTTCTTTCCTGTCCATCAAGACTTTCCAGGGAGAAAGGCAGTGGGCACCATTGTCTGCTCACCTTACAGACTGAAGTGCTCAGGCATCCTTCCTGTCTAACACCCTTATCTCCTGAGAGATCCTTACCAAGAGGTTATATATAAAATCACATAGATAACAAAATATGTACTCTTACTCCTTGCTTTCTTTTTCCAGCGTGTTTGAATTCTTAATGACACCTGTTTAAAATCACAAATATGTATATCAAAAGCATCTTGAAATATTTAATATCTAGACCATTGTCAGAGGACTCATCTGAATCTCACTAGTTAGCACTAATTATAAACAATCCAGTCAAGCCTCTGTCTGTAATAGTTTTATAAGTGCCAGGCTTGACTTTCTAAATAGGCTATAAATCAGTCTTTTGCTTCTCTTATATCTCGCAGAGCACCTGCCTCACAGTAAGGCATGCAGAGTAGAAGTTTAATGACATGTCTCAAGCCACCTGGCTTAGGTCTTCTGTCTGCTCCACCCTGCCTGTGCACCCCCTCCTGACCCAGTCCCCCCACCATGAAAAGCATGTTTCATTTTCTTACCCAACACTTTTAGCACCTGTATCCCCTAATAGATGAGTTGCTCTCTGAGTTTTATTGGCATATCATTCAGAATCACACTTGGCTATTAAGGATGTCCAAAATAAACCATCACTTCTCTCAAAATGGGGGTCAGGGGGTCATTAGTCTCCCTGACTTCCTGATGTATGTGAGAGTATTGATTAACATGCATTTAGTTATTTGCCAATATTGTTGTCTATATAAACTTGGAGAGTAATGTTGCCATATAATGTCACTTGAGGAAATAAAATACATATTTTTCCCTAAATACAATAGCAATGCAAACTTCAAAAATATAGAAAAGCACAAAGCCCAAACACAAAAACTTAACTTTAATTCTCTTATACTAAAGTGCTTTCATATGTATCTTTGCAGTATCTTTATAGCCATATAGATATATGTATTATATATGTCTACCCAAACATATATATATGCTCTCTATATTTTTAATCACAAAACAAAGGCACATAATTTTATCTTACTTTCTTCTTTAAGCAGCATACAGTAACATTTCTCTATGACCAGGCCCTTATTATTACACATTTAGGTTGTCTCCCTTTTTCCTCTATAAATAACGTTGCAATAAAAGTCCTTGTTCACCCACCTTGTGCCTACTTCTGTATTTCTTTAAAACGAGTTTTTAGACAGGAAATAGTTCATAATGCATATTTGTCAGGCTTTAAATATTTAGCTAAATCATCTTTCAGAGAAGATTGACTGACTCTTGCAATCTGTTCTTGGGAACCTTAGAAAGTAGAGGCTTTGAATCCCTCTTCCTGCTACTCACTCAAGTCTCTTTTTGGGGGGCAACTACAGCTTTTTCCAGGGTCCCAGATGCTCCAGTATTTTTAGCAACTAAATTCCAGTCCAGCCTTCTTTTGGGTGCATTCATTCATCCATCTAACAAATATTTTTTGAGCACTCACTGTGTGTTCTAGGTACTGGGGACATGGCAGTGAACAAAACTAAGGGTTAGTAGCCGCTCTTGTCCTAGCCTACACAATGTGACCACATCCCTATTCCTTTAGGGGATTGTCACTGATCTTGAACAGGATGCCCAGGGCTGCACTAGGTGTGTGGGGCACAGGACATGCAGGAGGAGCCTCTACCCCCTGGGGACTTTCCATCTATTTGGCAGAAACAAGCTTAAATCACACACACACACACACGCACGCACGCACACACGCACACACACACACGCACACACACACAGAGAAAAACAAATAAGCAAACAAACAAACAAAAATCCCGAGCTAATTTCTGGGGAGAGGATGTAATCCAGAACTGAATTGTTGGGTACAGAAGATGAAATGCTGTAGGAGTTCAGGAGAGGTGCTGTATTTGTTCGTAACTTTCTAGTTGCGTTGAGAAGCCCTTGACATCCTTTAATCCTTTTCTGGTACAGATACTGAGGGCCCCAACATGGAAGGAGGTGCACCTTTTGCATGTACCAGGGGCACACCTTTGCCCGAGGCAGGCATTTCTTAGGGGACAAACTCAGTAGGGGATAAAAACAGGATACAAGCATTGAAAACATCTCAGAAATTTAAGAGTACCCATTTGGGGGCTATTTGCCCTTGTGTCCTTGACTACAACTCCCTCCAGGCCGTGCACCACATTTGCTGTGGGGAGGCCAGCTTCGCCCCATTGGACCTGCCAGGTAAAGCCTTCGTAATTGCCTATGGTTGGGCGAAAGGTCACACATAGAATTTTGTTTGGCCCTTAGCAAGTGAAAAAGACAAAAAACAAAACAAAACAAAACAATCAGAGCAACAATAGCCCCAGCAAAGCCAACTGGGTGTTTCCAGGGCTGTTCTATTTGCCCTGGATGTGAAAGGAAAAGAAACAGTCATTATTTATTTGATACTTGTAAGACTTTTTAAAAATGTTTCTACCTTTATAAGTGTAGAAATTAAAGTTTCTAAAATTATCTATGTAGGTATATTTATATCTATAATGTGTTGTAGTTATATACATATGATATTTTTTTGGTAAAACCAAATACTTAATTTTGTTATAAAAATAAAAAAGCAGTCTGTTGCTTGCCACCCCTAATTTCTCTCTCCTTAGAAGCAACCGCTTTTATTCTCTCAGCTGATTATTTTGATATTTACATCTATGTCTCTAGCTAATATCCCTGTATTGTGCTTTATGCTTTTTCAGTTTTAGCCATTATCTAATAGCTTCCTAATATGTGTAATAACACCGTAGCTCTGTCTCCTCTCCACTGCCCTACCAGATACACGCTCCTTTCCATGCCCCAAGCCACCAGGCTAATAATACTGGAAGGTCAGATCGATATTTATTCCTTATGTGATCATGGCTCTGTTGAAAGCCATCCACCACTGAGCCAAGTACTATATTGTGATTACTTCTCTATATTTCTTGTTTTCATCAGAATAGTTATCTTGTTTTTTTCATTTGCATAGTTGTCTGGCTTTTACAATTCAACCCCAAGGTTTCTGCCAGTTAACTATGTCTTCAATCAAGAGGGTCATATGCATCAGTTTTTCTAGAGATTTAATCTTCATGAAGCACCTTCCAACTTGCTCCAACCTGGACTGGCTGCTCTCTACGCCCGGTGTCCATCTCTCTTCTCAGCTTCCTTCTTCACCATCACCTGAGGCTTCCTTCTCCATCCTTTGAGTTAGCTCTCAGCTTTTCTGCAGCCTGTGTCTGCTGGTGGAGCACGTCCTCTAGCAGTTTTCAGTAAATAGGGCATGCAAAATAAATTCTTCAGACCTTGATGATGTCTTCTTTCCTTTTGTGTGTAATATGTTTATTCTTGAGTATCTGTGATCAATATTTTCCAGATAACCCCATAACTATTAGGAAAAATATATATTCAACAACAAAATATTTTTCATTCCTTTATCCATTACCATTATCCAGTTACTGTTATTTCATTCCATGTCTTTTTGTAATATTTTTGCCCAGATTTATTGAGATATATTTTACATATTACATTGTATAGGTTTAAGGTGTACATGATGATTTAATATACATGTATGTGTTATGAAGTGATAACTACAATAAAGTTAGCTAGCACAGAGAAAGTTTGATTGGTTGTTTGGCTGGGTATAGAATTCTAGTTTGGAAACAATTTCCCTCTAGAGTTTTAAAGGCTTTGCTTCATTGCCATCTTACTTCCAGTGTTGCTGTTGGAAAATCTCTTGCCTCCTGATTCTTTATTATTTTACACCTGACTTTTTCCTCTTCTTGGAAATGGCAAGAGTCACTCTAAAACAGTCTTTTGAAATTTCTAATCATATACCCCTGTGTGGGTCCATTTAGACACTTCATGGTCTTTCTAATCCAGAAAGTGTCTCCAGAAAATTTTATTGAATTATTTCTGTGATTTTTCTGTCCTCTATTTTCTCCTCTCTCTCTTTCTGGCACTTCTATACTTGGTTATCAGAACTCTTGGACTGGTTTAGTTTTCTTCTCTCCTCAGTCCAATTTTTCATATCTTTTACTTTGCTTTCTGGGAGATTTCCTCAATTTTAACCTCCAAACCCTTATTAAGTTTTTTCAGATTTACTCTTGTATTTTTAATTTCTAAGAATTCTCTGTGTATATGTATATGTTTATGCATATATACACACAATATATACATTTTAATATATTATGTGTTTATATGTATTTTCACATAAACATATTTTTATGTGGAGAACATTTGAGGGATTCAACTGGACAATCAACCCTCAGAATAAATGCAAACACAGTGAATTCCACTTGTTCACAGGTGGAAGCAATGTTCAGGTCCTGAAAGGTTTTATTCTATTCCAGCTCTGAAACTGATGAACTTTTGACTTACTAACACTCTCATCATAAGGCAGGCTGGACAACTGAAAGCTATCCCAAATGAGGGAACTTCACTGTTTAGTAACAGACTCATTAGAAAGAGTTTTATTGTCATTTTTGTAAGGAAAAGAGGAACAAAAGCAGTTGGCTAAGAGTTTTGAAAGTTGTGAAACCTGTGTGGTGATCCCATTTCTGTCCCTCATCAGTGAACAGGTGACTCAGCCTTTGTGGATACTAGCTTCCTCAACTGTAAAAGGAGAGGGTTCCCTTCCAGAGAGATGGCAAAATACACATTTCCATCACACTTTCTCTGAAACCCACCAGAATGAACAAAGACCAAAACAAAAGAATTTCAACCATGATATTACTGGGGAATGGCCACAACCTCACACCACAGATTTAAAAAGTAGTCATTTGTTCATTTGTGCTTCATCCATTCAACAAAGTCTCCAGTACTGTTCTAGATGCCAGGAGTCCCACCTGCCACATATAACAAAAACTGAGCTCAAAGAAAGAACACCAAGGTCTGACATTTTTTCCTCATATTCAAAACTGGTACAGATTTAGAAATGTTAATAAGAATATTCATAAGGGCTGTATAGTAAAGAATTTAATTTTGCCCAAAGAGAGGTCTGGTCTTTGCCCTTGGCTTCTGGGAGGTAATCTCTAAAGCCGTTGGAATGCCATGCCTGATAGGAATGTTTGTGTTTGTCTGGGGGCCTTGGGTCATGCCGGATAGTCTAACAATGTGAATTGGGTGGGGGATTTGGGTCACAGGGCATCAGCTCAACCTCTGGAGGGACTGGAGACTGAGATCAGTCCCACGAGCAGTCCGCTATGCCTACATGGCAAAGCCCTAATAAAAACTCTGCACACTGAGGTTCTAGTATGCCGCTCTGGCTGGCAGTACTCTGTCTGTGGTCACAAATCTTTACTAGGAAAAGTGGCCCAGTCTCCAGCCCTGGGAGAGGACAGCTGGAAGCTCTGTGCTTGGTGCTGTCCTGGCCCTATGCACCTCCTCCCGTGGCTGACCTGAATCTGTATTTCTGTAAGGAAATACAATAAGCCAGAACTCTGAGCATTAACAGCTTTCAGTGAGTTCTGTGAGTCCTTCTAATGAATTACTGTACCTAAGGGGGGTCCTGGGGACCTTCAAACTTGCAGTTGTTGTTGCAATTGTTGAAGTGAGGATGGTCTTGTAGACCACTGCTCCATAATGTTACAGGATCCTTCACCATGGGTACAGAAGAAGGGGCAATAAGCAGAAAAAGAAGAAAAAGGGACTGTGTTGCATAGGGCCGATTTTCATTGACAAAAGAAGTCCATGTAGGTGAGCCCAAAGGAGAGCTACAAGGCTATTGTCCTGCCATCTCACTCAACTTCTTGAGAACAACTTTCAGGACTGGCAGTTCCCAAAGTGAGCGAACAGCTCAAACCAGAAGAGTTCCTCTCTCACGGGTGAGCTGTGCGCAAGGAGGGAGGACCGACATCATGGTGAGGCTCCTTTCTACTGCTTTTCAATTCCCATCCCACCCCACGGGCAGGTTCACCCTCAGAGGCTGCTGTCAGTGACCCATTTTCCCACTCAGATGCTAAGAACACAGGAAAAAAAAGGGAGGACAATTAAGGATGATCCGCAAACAGGATTCTCAGGCAAATAATAAGCTGGAATAGAATGTTCCACCTGAAGATGAATAATATGTTCTCCCCACACCCACCAGACTCCTATGCATCAATACTACAATAAGAGGAAAATATCAGAAGGAATGTATCAGGAATCAATTACAGAAGAGAAGAATTACTCTAGGAAACAGAACACATTTAGATAAAACTTGCCTATAGTATTAAAACCATAAAGTTTTACAAACCATGCTCAAAAAGAGATAATACCACAGGACAGTAGTAATAAAATTAACATCTGTTGAATATTTACTGTGTGCCAGACATTATTCTTAGTGTTTTACATGTATCAGTCATTTGAAACTCACAATAATTCTATTATTATCACTGTACTACTTAGGAGAACATTAAACAACTCTCCCAAGTTTCTTGGTTAGTGGTGGAACTGGGCTTTATGAAGCTCCAGATGCTTTGCTCTTGACCTCTATACTATGATATCTCAAATATTTGAAATTTTTTTTTTACCAAATAGACCGCCATGAAAACCTAAATACATTTCAAGAAGAAGAAGCTATACTGGCTGTATTATTTGATCACAATGGAACAGCATAAGGAGTAATTCTTAAAGAATATTTTTTCATGACTCTTTCATGATAAATTTAAAATCTGAATGATATGAACAATTTTTTAAGAAAATATAAATTATTAAAAATAAAAGAATAAAAGAAGGCAAAGTCAAATTAGCAACAACAAGAAAAAAAACAGTGGGATAAATGGAGAAAGAAAGTTGTCAAAGTGTCAGGCTGGTGAGTTTTATGGCTGGATACTCCAAGGAACAGATTAATTGTGATGCTAGCCAAACATTCTAGAAAATTACAGAATAAGGAAAGCTTCCTGCTGTTCTTTTTCCTCCACCAATCTAGCATTACAGTGATGTGGCAAAGCTGATAAATGTGGCAGGTGTATATGCTCACCTGTACATGCACAACCCATGTATCAGATGAGATGCTTTGAACTGCAAGTAATAGAATCCTGGAGTAAAAGTGACTTAAACACCAGGCGGTTTATAATCAAACCTCACAGAAGTCTGAGGGGAGGTGTTTTCATTGCTGGATCAGACATTTAATTAGGCCCTCAGAGACCATAGCCCCAGGGGTCCTGGTGTAGGAGATGGAAGAAGAGCAGGAGTTGATAGATGGAGGTGGGTCAAATAGCCAGAGCCAACCCCAGAAATGAACCTGTGTGGCCCATCCTGCACTGTTTTCTGCACCCACTTTGTGCTCTGATGTGTTGGTGTCCTGTTCCAGGTGATTGAAGGGTTCTGTGTTGTATCTGTTTTTAAATATTTTGAATATCACCCCAAAATATACCAAAGATTTTTGGAAACTTAGTATCTCCTAAAGATGGTATTTCAAATCAATAGGGGAAATACAGCTTGTATAGATATCCACTTCACTATTTAGAAGATAAGACAACTGGCAACTGGATCCCTACCTCATTTGTCCTAGTGTTCATTATCAGTAATTCAGTTGTTAAAAGGAGAGAGGGAACATAAGATTACTAGAGGAAAATAGGAATGAATTTTTATAACCTTGCAACGGGAAAGGACTTTCTAAGCATGATTTGAAAAGCACAAGCAATAGAGGAAATGTTCGGTAAATTTGATTACTTAAAAAATGTGAACATTTTGTTTGGGGAAAAAAAGGACATTCTTATAGTGTCAAAAGTCAAATCAAAACATAAAGATTGCAAACATTTATTTACACATTCAACAGGGAACAGACTAATTTTCCTTATGCAAAAATCAATGAGAACTCTTACAAGTAAGGATCCAATAATTAAGAAAAAGTACACAGCATCACTCTTACACAAATACAAATAAAACAAGAACAGGATTGGTATGTTAGCCCACTAGACTGTACTCATTGTTGGCTAGCACTCATGGGTGTGGGAAAATAGGCACACTCGTATATTTGTTAATATAATTTTGTAGGAGGGGAAGTTGTCAAACCTATTAAAACTTAAAATATTTAGACCTATTGGCATGATCATTCCTGCCAGCATCACGTGTAGCTTTACAAAATTGAAAACAACTCAAACATCTATAAATGTGGGATCAATGAAAGGAATTAGAGTATATTTATTAATTCAACAAAATGTTGATTGTCTGGCAGATGATAAAGTTTGCATTCTTGCAGGAGAAACTGCAGAGGAAATAAGGAAATAAGCAAACAAGCAAACTGATAGCCGTACAAGGTTTGGGACATATGCTTCAAAGGAGATAAACATGATGCTGGTTTATAGCAGGGGCTGGCAATGCATAGTTCATGGACCAAATCTGGCCTCTTGCTTTTTTTGGTATGGCTTACGAGTTAAGAATGATTTTAATACTTTCATGTATTTACTTTTTCTTCAGTTACCTACATTATTAAGTGCTTACCCCAGTAAATGTAGCTACTATTTGTCAACATAGGAAGATATTACAATATCATTGACTATATTCTCTATGCTGTACTTTCATTCCCATGACTAATTTACATTATAATTGAGATTTTGTGCCTCTTTATCCCCTTTAACATAATAATAATTATGTTTATAAAAACAACATAATAATGATGATGTTTTATAGCAAGGGCTGGCAAGATATGGTCCATGGACCAAATCTGGCTGCCACTTTTTTTGTATGGCTTGTGAGTTAACACCGATTCTTATACTTTTAAATGGTTGGAAAAAATCAAAAGACAAATACTATTTCATGATGTGCAAATCATATGAAGTTCAAATTTCAGTGTCCATAAATAAAGTCTTGTTAGAACACCACTATTCCCATTTTCATATTGTCTATGGCTGTTTTGCATTGCGATGGCAGAGTTGGGTTGCTTTTATAGATTGTCTGACCCGCAGCGTCTAGAGTATTTACTATCTGGTCCTTTGTTGGAAACATTTGCTTATCTCTATTTTAGAGGGAAGTAATGGAGGACCCAAGAGAAATGAAAACATAAGTCCACACAAAACTTGTACAGGAATGTTCATAGCAGCATTATTCATAAAAGCCCTAAAGTGGAAACATCCTAAATACCCATCAACTAATGAATGGGTAAATGAAATGTGATGGCTGCCTTTCTAGTACCCATCTGATTTCCTTACTGATTTAACTCTGAGCAGCATTGTGTCTGCCCCTAAAATACATTTCCTAGCTCCCTTGCTGCTAAAAGTGAACATGGGAACACAGTTCCTAGCTGCGAGACCCAAGTGGAAGTGTGCTGGGGATTTCTGAGGTTTTTCTTTCCTCATCTCGATGACAGCGTTTCTTCCTGTGGCTTCCTCCTTTTTTCTGCCTGGACAGAAGAGAGGAGGCAAGAGATTGAATAGACATTTTGCAACCATGGCTAGCCAAGAAGATGAAGTCACATGCTAAGGATGGGAGAGCAGAAAGAAGTTGCTTGGGAGATTGGAGACATTGTAGAAGCACGGCACCAGTCCTGGACTCTTTACCTCTGTACTTCTTGTGATATAAGAAAAACAATATTTTGTTAAGTCACTGTAGTGGAACTACCTTGTGTGAAGCAAAATGCAATTCCTAGCTGATACAACAGGTTAGAAAACCAGGGAGAGTAGGAACAGTCAGCTAGTGAAGATGAGGACCTGAAAAGTATAGCATCTCAGAGGCCAGGGAATGGAGTTTGCACTAAAGAGGGCCACCTGTGGACTGCCACACAGCCAACCAGAGGGCAGAGAGGGTGCCCTAAGGACAAGCTGGGCTGAGCAGAGCTGTGAGAGAGATGGTGAGGCTGGTGGGGCAGTGGGCATGGAGTAGAGAAGAGGTCCGTCGAGTTAAGAAGACAGAAGTCAGTGCATGTGTCAGGTTGTTGACATGAATGCTGAAAGCTACTGGGATGATAAGCACGAGGATCAGGTGCCAGAGAGTCACCTGGGAGCTCAGGAATGGGTCCCACAGAGCAGGACTGAGCATGGCATTTAAGGAGAGGAAAGGCCAGCTCCCAGATAGCATCTCACTAGCCAGTCTTGCTTTAGTGTCACAGCAACTCAGCTTGTTTCCATTTATCCACTTGGCCAGACACTCAGGGGCAGCCTCTCACTCATAATAAAGCTGGCTCTGGAAAGCCATGTGCCTATTAACTAACTCAGTGGGAAATACGCCTTTTCTTGGATCAGTACATTCAGCATTATATCTGTTCTTCTTGGTCCCCTTACACTGGCTTTCCAAGTAACTGGGAAGCCATAGTCAGAAAATTGTTTGATGAGACCAGAACCAGAATGAAAACACTCCCGCTTGGACGAGGTGTTTTTTCAGGAGTGGTATATGCAGATAGAACTACTTCTGCCTCCCTTCATCTGGGCTGTGTCCACATCCTCAACTCTAGCCCCCAAGGCTTTCTTCAGTCATGCAGAGCCCCTAGGGCTGCCTCAGCTATGGCTGTCGCCATGTGTGATCTGAGCATAATAATATCCACTGGTTACCCAGGCAGGCCTGACGAAGGTGTGTCCCTAGTCTTTCTGGCAACTAATTTAGAAGCCCCCTCTAGCTAGGTAGAGAGACTTCTGTAGTTGCTTATTCCCATCTGCCTCATTGATCAGTATCATTTTCACTTTCCGGAGTGACAGTTTTCCAGCCTCATCCTCACAATCGGGGGTCCATTACTGACACCCCTGTGAACCAAAGACAAACACAGGTAATCATCATTTTAGCTCTTTCCATGCTGACTCCTTAACTTCAAATCACAGAATCAATATGGCTCCTGATGGTGGCCACACCGTCTTTTCAGAGACTGCCCATGAACTTCTAAGAGCTACAAGGAGGCCTTTGGCTGAGGTCCCAGCTCGCATGCCTGCTCCTTTTCGCTTGGTCAGGTTCTCATTTTGCCACAGTCAGCAGTGTGACCTTGGGCAAAACACTCCATTCCTCTTGGCCTCACAAATTCATTATCTAATTCATTCTGTCTGAACTAGGGTGTGTGTGGAAAAACTGCTGCAGAACAATAAAAACTGAAGGCTGGTCTTGGGAATCAGAGAGCATATCAAGGAAACCACAGCCAAGTTGGGCTAAGCCTCAAGAGAATTACCATATCCTGTTTTCTGTTGGAGTCTCACCAGACTCGGTAAATTACCAAGTTCCAATGAATCACCAAATCTCTGTCCCGTGCTGCTCTAGGCACAGCTCCCTGCACAGATGGTGCTGGGAGCTGAACAAGCCTCAGTAAATGATAAATCTCTTCTCCAGAGTTAATCCCAGTAAGCATATGCTTAATTAGGCAAAGGTGTGTTGGATTTCCACAGTACAGATGCTTGAAAATCAGTGCAGGAGATGGCTCGTTTTCATCTTAAAAAATAAAAATGAAAGATACACATATGGGTACGGTGTGCTGAATTAAGAAGCCAATTTTGTTAATCTTTGAATTTTTATTATATACTGTACTGTACTTATAGGAAATTGATTTTTAACTAAAACGTCACCCTAAATTATTTTCTGATCTTGTTTAATATATAAACATATCTTTTAAAATATTTATTGTATTCTGTATTTTAAAGATTTTATAGAAGACAATTTTATGTCAAAGGTAATACATGCTTTTCATAGGAAAAATTTGGAAAATACAAAAATATATAATAGGAAAAAACTCAAGAAAGAAAAAAAGGGTACCGTGTTTGCAGCGTGGCAAATTATTCAAGTTACACTAAGCTGTGTTAAACTATAGTTTTGTTGTGCTTTAAAAATGCTCTGATATTCCTCATGAGCACTTGGCCCCTGAATGGTGGAAGCCCTAAGACTTGCTAATGAACAGTATTCCCATGTCCTGTGGTTAAACATGTACTTTCCATTTGCAAATTCATACTTCTCAGAAGCCAATACTGCATGAGGTTTCAGCTGCTCAGGGACTGGTGTGATCTGCTGCCTGAACCTGGTACTGCAGAAGAGCCCTTGCCCCAACCTGGCCTCTTGGGCTTGCCTCCATTGCGGGAGTCTTCGAGCTCCGCCACTTAGCCCCATTTACTTCTGCTGTCCCCTGCCCCTTCTGGGGCAATAGTAGGCACATACAACCTATATATCCTATTATATACAACCAATGTGCATTCCCTCCTAAGGCATCTGGCTTCAGCTGGATCCTTTACTCGCCATAAACCGCAGAGAACCGGGAGCATTCTTTGTGTCCAACGGCCCGTCTCCTGCCCATCCTCCTCAGCCCCTCTCTGCACTTGAAGTAGACATAGGTAGGGTTTCTTCTGTGTTGCGTTTGGGGAAGTGAGCTTCCTGCCCCAATGACCTTGGGTTTCCCAAAACCTGTTTGGATGTTTAAATGCCTGTCTGGCACAAGTGGAGGGAAAGAAATCAGTCTTTCTCCTGTGTTCTTCCCGCCTCAGCAGGAAAGGTCTGCCTTGCAGACTCCACCATCTTTGTACTGTATCCTGCCTGCCCCTGATTCAGTCAGCCACAGAGTTTAGCCATCACGAAGATGGAGGTTTCTTCCCCAGTGCGAGAAACTGCATGCTCTGAGTCTTCCTGGATTTGTCTCTTATCTGCTTAAATAGAAGCTGCAGGAATTTAGAAATCCTGTTTCTCCTGACAAAGTCTATTTCAATACTATTTCCATGCTATAATTTCTTATTTAGGATATCAAAAGCAAATTATTCACTCTTCCTTTTTCTTACAGTAAGAACACTATCTGCCCCTCCTGCTCCCTGCCCTTCCACCCCCTCCCTCCCCTCCACTCACCGCCGATGGCTTTCATAGGCTAAAGTCAAACGCATAGAACCGTTAAGCAAACACATTAATTTACTCAGAAATATTACTCCAGTTACAAAATTTTCAATGTGCAACTTTTTTGGTGACTCGTGAAACTGAATATTTTAAAAAACATTATTTAATGCACCATTCTTCTATAAAATGTTTTATGTAGACAGATATATCATTTTTGCATTTCTATTTCTTTCAAAATTTTCTGCTTAGAAAATCTGTCCCAAGACCATTTAAAATGCTCATTTATATTTCTTTCACATCTTTTAATCACTAAAATGTTTATGATTCTATGATTTAGTTTTTTCCCTTTAATATATTGGGAATTTATTTTAGGACATAGTATAAGGGGAAGATCTAACTTGACTACTTCTAAGTTGGTAATTTTTCCAGAATCGTTTGGTGAATATTCCACAAGCAAATATTTCCCTCACTACATTTGGTGCAAATGCATCCCTTAGTTTATGCTTTTCATCACTTCTTATGAATGACAAGCATATACAACCTCTTATATCCAAATGAGAGGTTCATCTTCTGAGTAATCTCTTTAGAAGACAATATCATTATGTCATGGATGCTGCCACTGCTGGCAAGTTCTTTGCTGATTTCCTTTGGAAATTGTTTTTGGAAGCAGCTTTTAAGCCACATAGAAAACCAGTCTTATAACTTGACAACACCTTTCTTCAGTCCCTAAAGTGCATACTGCAGCTTTATTACACACCTTATTTGCCAGCGTGATTCAAAATGACTCCTTCCTACTCCCAAAGAGAAAATTTACTTTTAAAGCACACTGAAGATGGGAAAAAGGATGGACCTTTTCTATGTTTGTTTTAAGATTAGTCTTATGACTTTATGTGGTTGCATTTGATAAGATTTGTGAGGACATGTGTACAAATATAGAAGTTCAATCTTCCTGCCCTGCATATTTGGCTCTAACTATGAATTACAGTCCAGTCTTTAAAAGGGAAGCAAAGGGAAGCATAAATAAGAGTCATGTGCACTTGGGAAGAAGATGGCCTTCTAAAGATACATGCCTCTAAGCACACTCAGTGGGCCTCCTCCTTCTCTCCAGGAAGAAACCCATTGAACCCTGATCTCCAGGAAGAGACTCACTGGATCCTGACTCTCCTAGAATTGGATTCACCAATGGGGATAGTGAGTGATTCTTGGAACCAGATGAACTCTGTATAAACAGGACAAACTCAGTAGTAAAGCCCATGGTTCCATTTAATTTTTTTCCTAGGGGCCTGCAGATTTCTAACAACACTGACTAAAGGAAAGAAATGCCAAAATTGATATCCTTCTGGATTTTATCATTTCCCAATTTTCTAATTGCTACAGCTACTGCCAACAAAACACACTGAAAGAATGCCCCATGAGGAGAGGTCTTAGAACACACCACAGGAGAGGACTGCAAATTTCAGTGATTACAAACAATTAAAGTGGGCAGCCAACATGTAATTTTCTTTTTAGACATGGACATAGAATGAGAAACTACTTACAGGGTTGGAATAGATAGAAACAGAGCCATTACCCTTTGTGTAAAAATCATACTTTATCAAGTTGAGATTAAAGCTAATGTGCTCTCCCCCTATTTGCTTTTAAAATTGAGGGATGTAGAAATTAGTGAAATTAAATTCACAGCTGCATTAGTTGCAAGTAACAAAAACTTGTATTTGATATTGCAGAAGCAAAAAAAAAAAAAAAAGGAATGTTTTAGCTTGTGGAAAAAAAGAAGGGGTTGAACATCCAAACAATGGGAGAAGCAGGGATGCAGTGGAGCCTCCTCCAAGAACAATTGGAATCATGGCCCCAAATATGATGAGAACCATCTCCCTCTGTGCTGCCTTTTGGCTTCTTTCCACACACTGACTTCATTCTGTCTCACTGCACACCAGCCTTCTCCATGTGTCCGAGTTGATGTCTGTCCTAAGCTTCTGAATGTTACAATATCTGCTGCTGGAAAGATATTGTCTGTCTTACTGTTTTTAGTCTGACATTCAAAAATCCTGCTTTGGGGAGTCACTGCACAAACCCAGGGGTGCCATTCACCCCATAAACAGTATAAATTTCAACAATTTTCTCACAGATGGTCATAGAGTGTATTAAGGGAGGGGCACCTGTTCTAATTTCCATAAAGGTGCCATGGGCTGGTAGTTGCCCTTGGTAGGGTACGGATTGACACAGGTTCAGTCAGAAGTCCACCCCTGAGCCAATCAACTATGGCTATAGGATGAACTCTAGTATATGGCAACTCCTGTAGAATCCTTACAAGGAGTGGTTTGTAGAGAGGGAAGATACAGTTCTCAAAAGAAAGGCATGTGCCAGGCAGGCAATATATTAATTGTCCTCTATACTATTATATCACTACAGCAGTTTTGTGAGTCTATTGAACATTTTTTTCTTTCCTTTGAAATAATTTCTTTCTTTGTTAAATTTTACCTGATAGGGCAACAACTGAGGCTCTATATCTTCCCAGAGCCAGAGCAAATACTATTTGTTAAAAAAATACATCGGTTCACTGGTTTAGTCTGGTATGGAACATCTCCATTGAATTGATTGATCTATTTTCTCTGGCTTTTATGCTATCCATACTAGATTTTTTCTGACCTCTGTTACTCTTGGAAAGAGACCTACTTAATGGACTTGGGCAGGCAGTTAGATTCTAATCCCTCCACCACTAATAGGCAGCTACCTTAGGATGGGAACTTCAACTCTCTGTATCACTGTTTACTCTTTGGAATAATTGGGCAAATCATATGCACTCAGACTTATCTCAGAAAGGTGTTATGAAACCCAAAGAATAAAATCAATGAATGTGAAAGAGTTGGTAACATAGGAAATGCAGTAATATGTGTTTCCACTTTAAAGGTAGGATTTATATCCCTGACCTTGTAATTTTTGCAACTATCAATTTGCTTTGGACATAGCAGGCACTCAATATATGCCAGGCGCTTTGTTAAGTTCTTCATAGATATTAACTGACAACTTGAGTCCTCATACAAAACTCAGAGATATGTGTCTTATTATTATCTCTGTTTTGTTGGAGAACCTACAGTTTGGAAAGATCAGTGATTTGCCCAAAGTAGCCAATCAAGCCACGAACCCATGTCTTGAGGTTCTACCCTACTACTAAGTCCTTGCCCTGTAATAGGCACCTCTGAAACCCGCCCTTGAATTCAGAATTTGTGAGGCTCGGGTATGCTTGTTGAGGATGACTCCATGTTCCAAAGCTCAAGCCTGTTTTTGTGCTTGCTTCTCTCAGAGTCTGTTAACCAACTTCCCAACCAGCAGGGTTTTCTAAAGAATCTATTGTATCATATTTCTTAATACTGTTACTTAAATGTCCTATATCCTTTCTAATTTTTTGTCTGCTCAACTAGCAGCTTCTGAAATAGGCATGTTAATGTTTCACATAGTGATTGTAGAGTTGTCAATTTCTCCTTTTTGTAAGTGCATCAGTTTTTATTTTGTATATTTAAAGGCTGTGTGGTTAGATGATCATGATTATCACATATTCTGGTTAGACTGTTACTTTTATAATTATGTGGTATATCCTTTATCCCCATATGGGCTTTATGCCTTACATTTTTTGTTGTTGTTTGATATCATTACTGCTCTCCTCACTTTCTTTTGGATGGTATTTGAATGGTATGTTTTCCCATATGATTTTATTTAAGTGTATCTTATAAGCAACATACAGGTGGATTTTTTAATCTGATCTGATAACCTATCTCTTAATATGTAAATTTAATCCTTTTCTGTTATTAAAATTGCTGATATATTTGAACCTGGTTGTACCATCTTAATTTGTGTTTTCTGTTTACCATATATATATATATTTTTTGTCTGTCTCCATTCCAGATTTCTGCATATAGGTAAACTTTTTTGTCTTTAAATCTCATTTTTTAGAAGCTATAGAGATTATTTTTATTCTTTCAAATGGTTACTCTACGTGTTTAATTTGTACATATTTAACTAATCAGTCAATATTTCTATCCTTCTTTAAAAATGCTATGAACATTAGTATACTTTACCTATTAAACACTGTGCCCCAATCTTCTTCTTAATGTTTAGAATATTAATTTACCCTCCCTTTGTAAACATATATCATTAGTTATTTTAATTTTTGTTAGCATTAATTAAATTTATAGAAACATATTTTCTTATTCTGTACTCACCTTTTTTTTGTATCTCCTGCCTTGGCTTCCCTTTCTTCCATTTTTTTCTTCCTTTTTTCTCTATCCTTTTCATTTCTTCCTTATACTAAAAAAATTATTTTCTTTTAGTGAAGACTTTTGTGTGGTAAACTCACATTATGGATATGTGTCTACATTTTGCTGCTCTTGAATCATGTTCTAGCTGGGTATAAAATTCTAGCCTGCTAAATATATGTTCTTGCATTTTAAGGCTATTAATCCATTGTTTTTTAGATTGTGGTGTTGCTAATAAGAAACTTGCTATTAGTCTAATTGTTATTTATTTTAAGATGATCTACCTTTTTGTCTAAACATTCTTAAAAGATTTTTCCTAAATATCTGATTAAAGATAATTTCCTTTCCAGTTTTACTGATAAATATCTAAGTATGAATTTAATTTTACTTTCTTACTTGGTACTTGATAGTTTCAAACCAAGGACATATATCATCCCTTTATTTTGGTGACTTTTCAGCTACAACTTCTTCAGTTACTATTTCTTCTTCATTCTCTTTATTCTTTTCATCTGGAACTCTTACTAGCTGTATTGTTCAGTCTGTTTTTTCTTCATGTCTCATAACAATGTTTTTAAAACTTTGTATGTATTTTGCACTGTATTCTGAATTTTGTGATACTGTCATCTAACTCACTAATTTGCTTTTTAAAAGTTCTCAGTGGCTTGTTAAGTTTTTAATTTCAAAATCGACATTTTTCTTTCAAAATTTGTCATGAATTTCATTGTATAAAGGTGTTCTTGTTTCTGTTTGCTTCTTTATTTGTCTTTCTTTTTATGGATTTGATGATAGCATATTAAATATACTAATGTGTAAGCCTTTTTTTTGAATAACCATTAAAATTTTTTCTAATGGAGAAAACATATTTTATTTACTGACTTTGATTGTGGTCTTCCTTAGCCTTAGATTCCTTCAAGTGCCCTGCAGTAATTTTAGTTTGTGAACTCATCTTCAGAGCGAGATTTCTCTCTCACTTTTCTATTTAGTAACTTTGTGATTGCTTCTTATTAGTTTCCCCTAACCTCATGCCAGTAGCTCAGTCTAGAATCAGGTCTTATATACATGGTTGGGGGTTCCTGCCCTGTAATACCGAGGATGCTTTAGATCTAATCACCAGACCAGCAGGTAGCTTGTTTTAGTTGCTGGTTATTGGACTGTGTTTCTGTTTCCTCAATCCCTAGACTTCACTCCTGCCTTTATAAAAGCTGTAAGCTCACACATTAGTTAAAAGAAGCTTTCTTTTTCAGTTTCCCTTTCTGGTTAGGTAATATTCTGTCTCATGTGGAGCACATTTGGTCCCAATATCTGCAGGAACCGAACTCCTAACCATGACTGCTACCTCTAGAGCAGAAGCCCACCACATCATGGTTTCAACCCTATTTTCTTATGTTTCTATTTTGTTTCTGGGCCATGGAGATTTTATCTTGCTTTTGAAGCCAGTTGCGTAATTTTTGTTTTGTTTTTTATGGTCATCTATTACTGCCATATTTTGGAGTGAAGGGGATGCTTCAGAATTTGCCATCTCCACTGGAAATTTTAACTCCATTATTTTACAGGAAAGAGGTGAAAGGATATTTATCAGATTGAATAACAGCATGTGTGTACTTATTTATTGATACTTTGCTTTATTCCCTAAATGATTTGTAGAATTTTTATATAGTACTTACAATAAAATAGTAAAATATAAGTAAGGCTTAAGGAAAACGTAAATTAGAACAGAATATTAAGAGGAAAACATAAAATTCACATATTCATACATGCAGATTATAAGGTCCCATATGTTGGGCTGCATTTTTGGCTCTTCCAGAGAGCTGAAATGAATAAACACAATTGATCACGTAGTTTTTCCTTTTCATAAAGAAATCCCTTGCCAGTTCCTTGAGAGAAAAGTTATTCTGGCAACAAATTCTGAAATAAATTTCTCTTGTGTGCATGATATAGAAGACAATGAGAGGTGAGGTAGGCGGTAGCAACTTTGCTGCAGCATCAGTTAGCAAGGCGGAATCTCAGTCTTCCAATGAAGCCTCAAGGCATAGTGCCCACTCAACAAGCAAACGTTGGAGTTCAGGCAAAGTCGGGTATGCGTGTTAGTCAGATATAAACCTCACAATACTTCCTCCTTTCTTGGGCTCTAAAAGATTACCTTGTATGAACCTCAAACTTTGGCTAACATGGGGCAAGAGGTGAATTCCCTTACTAGTTATTCTATTGTTTTCATTGTTACGACAAATGGCAGGAACTCAACTCAAACTAGCTTAAGCAAAACACAATTAAAGTTTTTATAAAAGTTTTATTGAAACCCAACTGATTAATTGTAGAGAAATCAGGGTAGTTCAGGCTGTAGAGACAACTGCCTCTAGAGATTCCAATACTCCATCTCCAGGATCCTCCCTCCAACTCCTCTCTGCTTCATGCTGCCCTAACTCCTCCTTTCTATCTGTGAGGCAGTCTAGGTGGCCATTGCAGCCTGCCAGCCTCACAGCCAAAGATGAAAGAGAGTTCTTCCTTAGTGGGTAAAGTTATAACAATCCTTGGGAGAGATTTACTAGTGTGGTTTAGATCATATGCCCACTGTGGACCTCTGCTAACATTTATTGAGCACCTACTATGTACCAAGCTCTGTACTAGTGCCTTTGTGTGGATTATATAATCTTCAAAATAATCTTATGGGAGAGGTAGAAGGCAAATAAAAAATAATTACTCTTCTATAGGTGATTTTGGCCTCAGATCAGCCTCTCAGTTCTTTGATCCCTCACCTGCAATGATCTTACCCTCCACCAAATCACACACTTTCATGGTCATACCCTAAAATTTATCTTCACCAATAACTACATAATCCCAATTTCAAGTGTCCTACTCTCCAATCACTGCTTCCAGTACTCTGACTCCAACATTCTTTGACCACTGGGTCCTCCGATCCATTTTTCCTTTTACCTTTCATTGCCTTATGAACACTTCCTTTCCCCAGCCCCACCATCATGTCCTTAAGTCTCTCCATACCTGGCTTAAAAACTATGGTTCATCATTGTCTTTGTCCTCTTAGGAGCTGATCCCAAAACAAGGATTTGTGTGCAAGTAGTTTATTTTTACAGGGTCACTCAGTGAATGTTTCATTCTGCTGCATTTTTAGTTCTTCCCCTTCAAACTGTGAATCTTATCTTTACTTGGCATTCAAAGCCAAGTGTGGTTTCTTTTGTGCAGTTTCATCTCTTTCCAGACCCCCTCATGCCCTTTACCTCTTCTTTCCTCCCTGCCTCCCATCCAGACATGCTCCTCTCACATCCAGACCTTTGCCCATGTGTTTTCCTTTGGTGTCTTGACTCTGCCTGGCTAATTCCTATCAGTATCATTTTAGCTAGAGTTGCCTCTGCTTAGGATCCCTAACCTGACCACCAAGACCTGGTGATTTGCCTCCTCCCTGCTCTCTCCTCTAACAGAATAGAAGATCCTGCAGGGCAAGAACTATGTCCTGTTCCTTTTCTTCCCAACACAGTTGCACAGTCCCTAATACAGAGTGGATTGTCCAGGAACACATAGCTCTGTTGAATCAATGGAAACCTTGGCTCTGTGGCATCTTTGAGCAGAAGTCACAAAATGTCACTGGGGAGATAATCATTTCATTAGTTTAGTGAAGTATTTTATATATTGGCAATCAATTCCAATAACAGCAGGTCTGTAAGTTTGCCAGACCTTCAATATCCATTAATAATCCTTTATAAAAATCCTTGCAGAATCTTGTAAAGCAATGGGTAACATACTTCAAGAAAGAGCATCAGGAGGAGGAAGGAAATTTTAGAATAAAGTGATGATCTAGAAAGTAGAGAATCTTATACATGAGAGAATGTTCATGGCAGCATTATTCATAAGAGCCAAAAAGTGCAAACAACTCTAATGCCCATCAACTGATGAATGGATAAACAAAGGGCGGCATAGCCATACGATGAAATATTATTTGGCCATGAAAAGGAATGGAGTTCTGAGACATGCTACCACATGGATGAACCTTGAAAACATGCTGAGTGAAAGAAGCCAGTCAAAAAAGCCACATATTGCATGATTCCATTTACATGAAATATCCAGAGTAAGCAAATCTACAAAGGCTATAAAAGTAGATTAATGGTTGGCTAGGGTTGGGGTAGAGGAAGTAAGGAATGAGAAGTGAATGGTAATGGTATGGTGTTTATTTTTGGGGTGATAAAATGTTAGAAATTAAGTTGTGATGATGGTTGCATAGCTCTGTGAATATACTAAAAAGCATTGACTTATACAGTTTAAATGGGTGAATTATATTTTATATGAACTTTATCTCAATGAAGCTATTTTTAAAAAGTAGTAGAGAACAATTTATTGCAGTTATACCTCAGTAGTCTGTGAAAAAGAATAATTTTCTAACTAATCTTTATTTTTAATAGTTCTACTTGGTGCTTACTGGTAAGTGAAAAACCGAATCTCTAAAATTTGGGCCTTTGAAACCCTGTGTACATAGGCCAGGAAGCCCCACTCATTGTTGACCAGCCAATGAAGAAGTCATGATTCCAAGATGCTAAAGATGCTAGCAAAGCTGATGCTGCATGATGAACTCAAGAGAAAGATCGGGAAATGGGGTGAGCAGAAAGATTATTCAAAGGACACAGTGTAATTAGGAAGGAAACAGCAGCATTACTTATATAGTGTAAAACATGAACACATGCCTGGAAACTGACAGCATGCAGAAAATGCAATTATGTTGTGTAGACTTCCCCCCTGGCTTACTGTCAGAGGTGGGGGAGGGGAGTGGGTCTTCATTTCAGGCACCAGTGTGACTGGTGTAGTTGGAAGGAGTGTTGATCTTAGCATTGACCTTAGAACATCCGAGTTCTAGTCCTGTTGTTTATTCATAATTCAACAGCTATTATAAGCCCACTGAGTGCCAGGCACTGCATCTGGCCCTGTTGCCACAAATTAAAAGATACAGACCTTACATTAAAGATCTCACTTTTCAGAGAAAGACAATAAAAAAGCATTGTAAGTGCTGTTACAGGGAGGAGGGGACATTTTCCCTCCTGAGGAATGCAGAAGAGGTAGGAGTGAGGAAGAGGCTTACCGTTAATTGAAGTTGTATTGTTTCCTTGTTAATTACTGACTTGCAAGCATGTCAGCTCCTTGAGGAAAAGGCAGGCTTTTTATTGTATTCATTTTTTGAAAACAGCTTTATTGAGACATAATTCACATATCATATAATTCACTTATTTAAACTATATAATAGCTTTTAGTATATTCACAGATTTATACAATCATCACCACAATCTAATTTTAGAACATTTTTACTATCCCAGAAACCCTGTACCCACTAGCAGTCACCCCAGAATCATCCCCTTCCACTCCCAGACCCAGTCAACCACTAATCTATCTTCATAGATTTGCTTGTTCTGCATGCTTTATGTAAATGGAATTGTACAGTATGTATGTGACTATATGATTCTTTTTTTGTGAAAGTAGCCTTTTGTGACTGGCTTCTTTCATGTAGCATAGTATTTTCAAGATTTATCCATATATTAGCATGTTTCAGAACTTCATTCCTTTTATGGCCAGATAATACAAAGGAGATATATTAAGGAGGTAGAGCCAATGAGGATGACTCTGAGGTTTTGGCTTGAATAAGGCAATAGATGGTGGTTCCATTTATGCATGCATTCATTCACACAACATTTTATTAGCACTTGTGAGAGGTGCTGGGCACAATGCAGTAAATAAAACAGACCTAGTTCTACCTTTGCTGTAATAACAATTACTCTGTATCAGGTTCTGTTTATACGTGTCTTTTCAGATTTTCTGGGCTCTTGCTCTCAGTTGCTACCATGAGTGACTTAGTTAAGTCTTTTGTGATTTGACTGCTCGAGGCCAACCAGCCACATACCTGCTTTCTTCTTACCACTTTTTCTTGGACTCCAGGGCAGGGCATCTTGCTTTCTGAGTGGCTCTCAAAGAATATGGGTAACACAACTGGGAAGTATGGAAAATTTGCTCCCTGTGGGACAAGTTTTGACCAACAGAAGACAGGAGACAAAGATAAGATTCCTCTTTTTCCTCATATTGTTCCAAGGCATTATTTCTCCATGTTGTCTGTCCAGAGCTGTCCTATATGGTCAAGTGGTTGCACCTGTCAAGAGATGGGCTGTCCCTCTTGAAGGCTTTTCATGAAGCAGTGTTGCCCAGTAATGCATCATTATGCATTACTGCCCATTCTTTCCTGACTTTTCCCTCACTGTCATGGCCCTGGGATAATACCTTTTAAACAAAACTCACATCCTTGCATCTGGCTCTGGTTTCTAGGGAACTGGGCTAAAGCATACCTTGAGAGGAAGATAGAATATGATGAGTTCAGTTTTCATATGCTGAGTTTGAATGAACTTGAGTAAAAATTTTCCATCCATTCAAAAACATTTATTGAGTGCCTCTATGTATGTTTGAGTTAGGAGTAATACAGTGAACAAAACAGACATGCTTGAGTAGGGATACTAAGTTGAACAAAATAGACATGTTTCCTGCTCTGTAGAGTTACATTCAGTGAGGAGAAGTGACAAATGATAAATCAGTACAGAAATAAGTGGACACTATCACTTCAGACAGTGGTAAGAGTTTTGAAGACAAAATTAAGAGTGATGTGGCGGTGTGACTGGTGTGTGTGTGGGGGGTCTAATCTAGACAGGGAGGTCAAGAGAACAGAGAATAGGTTGAAGAGAAAGGCCTTCTCCAGGGGGAGGAGCAGGTCTTTCACAGGAAGTGGCTAGGATAGATTAGGAGACAGACATATTTGCCTAGTGTTGGGGTTTAGGTGTGGATAAGACATTTGCCCTGTGAAATGTTGGTCAGGACGTATGGACAGAAAGTGATGTGAACAGGGAGATTGAAGAGAGTACTAAAGGCATGGGTGAGGGTGCAGATAAGGGACAGGAGAAGAGTTACTGGGCAGTGCCAGAGCAGGAAAGGTAGACACTCTATATATATATAAGGTCTGGCACTTGGTGGCCACTGGACATTGGGGAAGCCTGGGCCTCTGTTTCCATAGCTGCAAAATAACAGCAGTGATCAGGCTCCATGATTGTATGAAGGCAGGAAGGAGCTGATACATAGAACATAAGTTCGATATAGCTATACAATTTACCCCTTTAAATCCACCATTGAAATCTTTAAAACCAAATAGTAATTAGCTCTCCCACTATTAATTACTTTCTGGCCACTCATCAGCTAACACCATTGTCAGACTCCTTCAGCAAAATGTCTTTTTCATAGCTGAGGACTGTTTACAGTAAGGACAATTGGGCTCATTTAGTCACTGAGACACTGATTATGCATTTATTGTCTATTCTAGTCAGTTATATTAAATAAGCTCTTCAGTCTTCATCAGAGTATTATGCTAATATGCTTGTGATTTTTGGAGAGTACTATACCTTCATACACTTATCCTGCCTAGCAGCAGCCTGGGCTCAGTCAATATTGTCACATGCAGACAATTATAATCAAGGCATAAGGCCCTATTTTTGACATATGACTCTCAAGTTATCCCCCCACTTGAGAACTTTAAATCATTTATATATCATTCAGGATTTAGACATTGGCATCTGTTACATTTTTTCTCCCAAATATGTAATTTCAGATAACATTTAAATGACTTTATGGGAATACTTACGGTATTGAAATTGTAAGTTCCCAAGTAATATCTGAACAATCATTAGTTAACAATAATTATACAATGATCAACTGATCCAATGATTTAACTGTATAGACAAGAAATGTAACATTTACTATCGGATTTCTGGAGGATGAGAAATATAACTTGTTTTTGCCAAGTATTTTTCTCTCAACCAGAGCCAACCTCCCTCTCAATCTCTCTAAAAAAACATTACTTACATGTCGTTTTCTTGCGTAATTTGGCCATAGAATGCAGATTTTCTACCATCAACTAATGCTTTTATGATAGGCATTTAATAGATACCTGATAAACACTTGCTGAATTTAATTTTTTCTTGTATATATTTTATTCTGTCTCCCAACATTTCCAATTAGATGTTATATTTTTATTTTTAATAAAAACTAGCATGCAAATAAGGGTGATGTATGAATATAGAGGCAGGTGTCCACATCTTCAACATTAGTTCATTTAAAACATGCAGTTTCATTGTATTGAGATAAATATCCAAGGGGTGCTGGATTTCTTTATTATCATTTTCAATAAAAGAAACTCCACACATTTGTTCTCCACAGCTTTTATTTACGTGATCTCATTTAATGTCTTTTCAGTTGCAATAAACTGGATCTTTAAGATGTAGTAACACTCACTGGGACTTAATTTTACCAAGATGAACAAATACAGAGATTGGACAAGATACTCAATAGTTGTATTGAGGGCAATTATAAACTGGAAGGGTGGTAATGCTGTGTAGAATGCTTGCAGACTTATGACACAAATATAGCATTGTTCTGTTATACAAGTGCTCTATTTCAATTTTGAAGACAAAATTGTTTTTTTTTTATCTTCGGTTGTGCGAAGACAACTGAGAACAAGATGCTGTCCTTGTCCTTCAGGAATTACAATCTAAGTGGGGAGACAAAACATACACACATGAGAAGTTAAAAAACTGCTCAAGACTAAACTAACAGATCAAGACACCAATCAAAGTCAAGTCGTGGTATGTAAATTATTCTGACACTGAAAGAAAATTTCTAGGTGTGGAATATCATTTGGGCTGGGATAACCAGGAAGGGCTTTATAGATTTCAGAGATGGAATATGAGTTTTATCTTTTGAAAAAGCAGGACATGGATATATTTTTTTAAAACTTTGAATTACAGAAGAATTAATGATGAAATTTTAAGTTTTTCACTCATGACTCCAAGATTCTCTTTCTAGAAGCACCCACCATTATTTACCATTTTTCTTATGTGTCTTTCCAGTACATTTGAATATTCTTAAATGGTTTTTGAATTGATTTTAATCTGATTTTGCAGTGTCATATGTCATGAAGGGTTAAACTTGGGTGTCTAGCCACATAAGACTCAACATAATTTATATAATAGGGACCAGTGATAGGTCTTAAGGTACCCTAGTGGATTTCCAAGTTGAGTGTTGCCACAGCAAGCCCTGCTCCCTCTGCCTTCAGTTTCCTTCTGAACCCACTTTGGTTTAGGTTTAATTCTAGCACAGGGGACAGCAGGCATGCTCTTGCTTTTAAGCCCTTTGGGGACTGGACTGGTAGCCAGATTGTTCCTTGTCAATCATACAGAACCTGGAAGGCTTCCTCAGTGGAAGAATTAGAGATCCAAAGTCTAACACTTTGGAAAGATGGTCTAACTCAGACCTCAAGTATATCCACTGAATTAGGGTACCCCTCTAAGTATCTCACTCCCATATTGGGAACAGATTATTCTAGAATTCTAGTTGGCCCTAATTTTGTTTCTATGCCTACTCACCCACATGGACACTCTGGTCACATAGGAGAAAACATTTGTGTGGCTCAAGGTAGCTTTTTATACGCCATTTCACATTAAAACTGTTGGCTTGTGTTACCAGGAAGGACCAAAACACCAAAACAGCCTTCCTACTTCTAAATCTAACAGCCTTTACCCTACACTATCTTTCCCAGCTGCTCTAAGAAATGGAAACAGAAGTCTTAAGAGATGGAAATGCTGCACCAATTGGCTTTCTGGGTCTCCTTCACAAGATATTTTTTAAAAAGAGGCGAGTAGAGCTGCCTCTAAACTGACAATGGAAGAAACCATCCTGTTTGGTAGGTTCATCTTAGCACAAATGCAAGCAGAAGAAATGGTAACAATTATCAATACTCTTTTAACTTCAAAGCCCTGTGCTATCTATTCACTTTCATATTTACTATTTTATTAAATCATCACACAGGTATATTTAGTTATTGTAGGTAAGTTCCACTTACAAAGATCAGATGGAACAGAGCTGCATTCACAACTACAGTTTGTCAACGCCATCATTCATGTTCTTGATCATAACCTTTCTATGAGAAAAGTACTTCAGTGTTTGAGCAGAGAGATGGTGAAAATGAAGATTTTGAAAGGAAATCTGAAAAACCTGTTAAGACTCAGCCAATTATTTTCTCAGGTCCATCTGAAGGCACCCTCCTCAGGGAAGCCTTAATTTCTGCAAAGAAAGAGTGTAAGTCAAGAACACTTACTTTTTGAAATGGTACTTCAGCTTACTCGTTTGCTGCCTCTTTCCCATTAGTTATCTTGAGTCAACAATTAAATCTACACAGTAGAATGAATGTTTGACAGGGAGTGAAGAAAAATATGTTCTAGTCTTGTCTCTGCCACCAACTACCTGTGTGTCACCTATGTTTCTTTTTAACTTTAGTTCTCTGGTATTCCCTGCCTAACTTAGTAAACGCTTAATAAATACTTGATGTGATTAGTTGGGTCCAATATGTCAACAGAGGCCTGGGTGTCCATAAAGTAAAAGTGACCAGGTTACCCAAGTGCAGTTACGTCCCCATCAGCTTTGGGCAGCCAGCAGCTTAGGGCTGTGTGGTGCAGATGTGCAAAGTTGGGACTTAATTTATCACCTGAACAGCGGAGAAATGAAGGGAAGAGAAGACAACGCAGCAATTAAGGGGCATCGTACTAGGCGCTTATCTTTTATTCTTTACAAGGATCATGCAGAGCATGAATTATTAACACTATTCTTAACTGGTTAAACAAAAATACCTGGCATCCTGTACCCTGGCCCTAATGCCCATAAAAGATCTTCGCCCAGGGTTTATTTACATCTTGGACCCCGCCCCCGTTTACCACCACGAGGGCCCCGCCCACCTATTCGCATATGGGCGCGCCCACTGTGGGTCGGGTACTCGGGCTTCTAGGAAATCCTCTTCTACTCCAGGTTCGTCCTGTCCTCTGGGCAGCCTCCGGGCCAACCTAAGGGATGAGCACTTATCCTCTCCCGGCGTGACTACGGAAGGTGGCCCTGGCGGCGGCCCCCAACAGGCCCCACCCAAAGGCGCTGGCGAGAGACCGAGGAGGAGACCCTAGGCCAGACAATAAGCGACGGGTGGCTGCCAGCATGGCAGATTACAAGCCTTTCCCTCCCCTCCCCTCTCTTCCCAGTGCCTCTGGGGTGAGCGCGCCGGAGACCAAGTCAACCGAAACCACGGACGACCCACCCCTCCTCTTCTGCCGCCCAGCCGCGCCTCTCCTCACGCTCTACGGGAGAGGCGGGACCAATCAGCGAGCGACGTCTCCCTTCCGATTCGAGGCCCCCGACGCGCGGCTCACACCCCGAGCACCGCGCGCACTGATTGGTCGTGTGCGCCGCCGGTCCGGCTGAGGGGCGGGCCGAAGGGAAAGGAGGTGGGGAGGTAGTGGCCCGCGAGTCTCCGATACCGTCTCACGCCGCGGCCCTTCCCGGGTGCTCGGCCTCCTTCCTTCCCTCCTCCGCTCTCCCCGTCTTCCGTGCGCGCCGAGGGCTGCGCTCGGCCGGCGTGCCTCGCGCCCTAACGGGCGGCCGGGGGCGCCAATCAGCGGGCGGCAGGGTGCCAGCCCCGGGGCTGCACCGGCGAATCGGCAGGGCTCGCGGCCCGGGGTGGGAGGCGGGTTTAGCGCGCGGCCGCGGCGGCGGCGGACCAGCTCCCAGCCAGCGAGCACCGAGCGAGCCGCCTGGAGGTGGGTGCGCCGCGCCGCTGCGGCCGGCGGCGGAGGGCGCAGGGCGGAAGCGGAGGTGGGCCGCGGGCGCGGCGGGGGAGGGCTCGGCCGTCTGGGCGGCCCGGGAGGAGGGGGATGCGGGCGCGCGCCTGAGCGGAGGAGGGGCGGTGGCGGGACGCGCGTCCCCACCCCCTCCTTCCCGCGGGCGGCGGCCGGGCCCGCGCCCCCTTTCCGCGCCGGGGCTGCCTGCCGGGCACTGGCTGGGGGGCGGGGCGGGCGGCCGGGCGGCCGCCAGAGTGTTTTCAGTTCCGCCTCCAATCGCCCATTCCCCTCTCCCCTCCCAGCCCCTCATCCCATTCGGAAGAGGAAGGAACAAAAGGTCCCGGACCCCCGGCTTTGACGGGGCGGGACCCGGAGCCTCGGTCCAGGTAAACCGCGGCGCCCGGCGGACCCTTGGGGCTGGGGGTGTGCTGGTGTCGGGCTCGGGTCGGTGTAGCTCCCCGCGTCACATGGCCACGGGGCTGGGGGCTGGGGTGTGGTGCGGTCGGGGCCGCGGTGCGCCCGGTCCTCGGGGTGCGGGAGCGCGGGGCCGGGCAGGCCGAGGGAAGGGTCGGTGCCCGGAGCTGCCCGCTGGGCCGGGGCGGGGTGGCTGCGGCCGTTCCCCTCCGCCGCGGACGCGCTTGATAGTTTGTGGTTCAGATTTTCAAAGCCGGAGGGGCAGAGTTGTTTCGGGAGTTGCTGGGAAGCGGTGTTAGGAGCGTGCGATACTTCGCTTCCACTTTTTCTGTTTTTTGGTCCTGTAACCTTTGTTAACCATTATAGTCTTGGGGTTCTGAACTGCTTGTGTGTACTCTCCCGCAAACACGGTTAATACTCTCTACTTGTGAAAGTTACTCTGAGTTGGAGCCTATTAGTTTTTAACATTAGTCTTTAGAAAGCAAGCTAATTGATTTCACGTATTTCAAACTTGGTTTTCAAATTGCAACTTTGTTTTGTTCTCTCCTGGAGGACTGTTGCGTTGGGGACTTTTGTCTTTTACTTACTTAACCCAGATGCGGTTATGATTTTCTTTCCTAAACCAAAGAAAAACAATACCTAGGTTGGTTTTATCGTTCCTTTTTACCCTTTAAAAGCTGAGTATTACCGGCTTGTTGTCAACTAAACCTTTATTTAGAAAACCATCTCCAGGTAAAACGAATTTGGCAGTAGCGTTTCCCATAAAAGTTATTCTTGTTGGTTACAGTTTGGAGTATCCTAAGTTTTGGTGTTTTAAACTTTTTAAAATACACATTTTTGCCTAAGTGGTTAGGCACACTTACTTGGAGTAATTCCATCTTTTCAAAAATGGTCCTTGAAATTTGAATTTCCAGAGTTGTGAATGATTATATAATCTTGGTTTTCATTTTCTTTTCTCATTTCATATGAGTTGAACCTGTACTGATTGTAAGGATGGTTTCCTTGAGCCTGATAAGATAATACATTTGCTACTACCCTGAAAATTCATTTGCCATTTTCTAGTTTGACCCCCTTTAAAAGAGAGTTTTCCTACGTAGAAGTGTAAGTCATATAGTTAAATGAAGTTTGAGGGATTTTAATGTGAATAAAGTGAAGCAAACATAACACAAGGGAGAAATAATGTAAAATGGGTTTCATAAGTGATCGTAGTTTGAGGACTTTTTTCATTTGCCTTAAAAAAATAGAGAATATTGAATTTTCTCCACCAAAAGTCATTTAACAAACATCTTAAACTTGTAAAGTAACACTCATTTTATTTTAAAAATTCCTTAGTTTTTTCCGTAAAATAATAATTCAGTTTCCATTCAATAAATAAGAATATTTCAAGTCCGTGGGCATTTCTAAGGTGAGTGCCAACCTAAACACACTCTTAATGTTAAAATTGAGTTTAAAGTAGTTCATTGGCCAGTTTTAATGTAGTGTGATTGGAAGCATCCATTTCTGGGCTCGTTTTAGTAAGAAATTGCTTTAAAGCTTGTTTTATACTTTGTAAGGTATACCTTCTGAACTGATGTCACATTGTGAGTGTTCACAACAAAAGTTCGGTTTTTCAAGGTTGTAACTTAACTGTACCTTATCATACCTAAGTGGTCAAATCTCCATACAATCTGTAAGGTTCATGAAATAATAGTCTTGTAAGAAACTGTGCAGAGTAATTTCCTGTTGTTTGCGGCTGGTCAGATCTGGTATGTGTTTTAACTCAAGTTAGAATTTAGGGATGGTTTTCTGTATTACAGCAGAAATTCTGTATAATAGGAACAAAGGTTGCTTCTACTTGATGGTAAAAGGTGCGTTTATCATATTCGTATTGTAAATATTAGAACCATGTTGCTATCATCTTGTTATTACACATTGGGAGAAAATATGTGAATGGAAAACAGTTTAGCTGCATAACCTGCTTATCAAAGACCTATTGATTTTTTACATTTTGCAAATATTTTCAGTTTTATAAAGCTCTCCTTATTCTTTTGTGGTTTTGATTCTGTTTTGTACTTTAGGTCTCCAAAGGCCTCGTTTTGTAGCAGCTTTTTAATACAGGTGTTTTTGTAGTGCATATAAAAGCTGTATTTAGTGCATTCTGGCAGATGGAGGTTTATTCATATTCTTGGGACAAGAGTCATTTTTAGAGGATGGAGAGGGGCATATATCTTTTAGATTTTTTTGTCCTTTGGTGGGAATAGAAGAGCCAATTTTAAGCTCTTAGTTTCTATAGCAGGAAAGATGTTTTCCACTAAGTATTTGAAATTGAGAATGTGAAATATAAAGATTTCAAAGCCAATTCAGGAGAGGTTATGCATCTATTCAACAAAAAACTTGTATTTATTGAACAAATAGTGTTTTATTCATTTATTGAACAAATAAAATAGCATTTGCTGTCAGGCCCTGGACTAGGCATTAAAGTATCTAACAGGGAGCCAGTATGCCTCTCTTCCTTAATGGAATTACAGAAGTAGAAACTCCTCAAGAATCTCCTGCCCTGTCCTCAAGGGCTTAGAGTCAGAAAAAAGAAAAATGTTATTGTACAAATTGAGGGAGCTTGTAATACATTACTGAGCCAGTTCCTAAAATGTGCTTATATTGCTTTCTGAAACGTAGGAAACAGCCCTAGGGAGGATGTCAGGTGTCAACTTTAAGTGTCTCTGGGAACATTCAGTGTATTTTGGTGGGGAATGGTACAGACTGAAGATGTGACCAAGCTTTCAGAAACGTATTTGTTGCTGAACAGATCAACACTATGAGAGGTGATCTTAATTTGGTCTTGTATTGATTATCCATTTTCTTTTAGTTCTAAAAACCGGCCGGGGAAAGAAAGAAAACCTGAATCAGGTTCCAATGAAAGAATCAGAATTAAAGTGTAAAAACAATTAGCTAAACTGAGAATAGGGATTGGGCCACAGTCTTATGTTGGAAAGGCCCTGTGTTTTGGAGTTAGAGACCTTGGCTGATAGTTGGTTTCTCCTTTACTATATTGGTCAAATTACTTACCTCCCAAGCTTTGGTTTTCTGCCTGGAAAGGGAGGCAATAACACCTACCTTTTAAGATTATTATAGGATTAAATGGTTGTGATTAAAGTACCTAGAACATTGCCTAACATAATAAGGGTCCTCCCAGCTGATCTCTTCTCTTGATCTCTGGTGTGGCTTTCAACTTTCTTTCTAATCCAGATGATTTACCTGCATTCTTATCCTTGCAAACCTGATGGTAAAAAAGGCCTAGGGTAGCCAAATTAGAGCTTTATAGGAGAGCCATTGAGAACTTTAATCAGAACTTATTGGCATTTATTACAAATGTTTCTGACAAGCAAAGTTATCTGGCTTCTGAACACATAGTAGATTAGAAACAAATAGACTGTGGGTAATGCGGGAGGTTAGGGGGACTGTAGTGGGGGGTGGGGTAGGAGGATGGGGAACTGTTAGCCTACTGTTTATTGTAAGAAAAAACAGATAACAGCCTGGTGAGGATGATAGAGATAATCTACAAGACACAGAAACAAATATTCAGAGCCTAAGTAGTGTGTCTGGGGCCATTCAGTGCAGGACCAGACCTGAAAGCATAGTAATGAATGTTCATCAATTAGCTTAAATCGTGTTTGGGAATTTAAGTGTGGTAATCTACATAATATACTTTAGATTGTCATTCAGGATGATTTAAAAATGTTTTTAAAGGGGTAGAACATTGTGCTATATCAAATAACTTTTTCCATGGAGGATCCACAGTACATACTATGACCAAGATGTTTCTCATTTGTTTTGCCAGAATCCAGACTGAAAAATCTTTTTCATGCTAGGCCAGTAGTACAGAAAGGTGATCTAAATGGTGTAGTACCTACTCCATGCCACACCTTTCCTTTAGAGTAAGTCATTGTTTTGTCAGCTTACAGGGGTGTCATGACTCAGGCTTTAAGATAAGAAGAGTGCTAGAGATTTCCAGGACCCAACAAGTGTGGATGGTTGGTTAGTCTGTTGAGGTCTTCTTGCCTCTAATATGTGAATTCTATTCAATATAAGCCTTTATAATCTTTTTTGGGTCCTTCTTCCTACCTCAGAGTTAACTTCCTAAACCATCTCCTCCATCATATATTAATTTATGACCTTATAATACACAGGCTTACTAGTTTTTTAAAAAACAGGATATTTTTTTAACCAGAAGTACAAAAGTAGTGCAGCCTTTTTCATTTAAAATGTACAGTTTGATGCTTACTTCTTGTCTGTGATCAATTTTGATCTTTTCTCCAGATCCATGTAATTGCAGTGTATTCAGTTAGGACACAGTTCAATGCTGACTCTGGATCTACATCTCAGATGAGCTTTTAGCTTCAATTTTCGCTTCAAGTAGTTTCATGTAGGGAGTATGTAATTTTGCCAAGTCACATGGATTTAGGTACTGCCTCTGGTTTGGCCAGAGAGTCAGAAATATTAGGGTAATTCTGTGACTAACATACTTACCTTACATTCTAGAATGAATGGGTTCCTCTTACATGTAACTGAGCCACATTGATAGGACAGGTGCCTGATCATTTAGATCTGTTTTGAGGTTTGTACCCTTAAGAAAACAAACTGTAAAGTGATTTATTCTCATTAAAATTTGTGAGTTTACTGTGAAATTGTCACTAACTCATCCAGGTAGTTCTGTAATATTTCAAAATCTGGAATTTGGCCTTGAGACTAGAGCATTGGGGAGAGTAGACTTTAATTGTGAACTATTCAGTACTCATGCCAGTTTGCATCTGAAAACCTCATTTCCTTGAATAATCTACAGTATCCTACCCCTGCCTCTCTTCCCTTTTTGGGGGAAGGGCATAGTTTCAGGTTTAATGTATTCTGTAAATAAGAAGAATAATCGTGTAGGGCCAGTCTCTGGAAGTTCATTTAGACTTTCAGTTACAAAAAAAAAATCTGAGGAAGTATAGCAAATCTCTGATCTTGTAATTTGCCTGTATTTAATGTAAAGTACATTTTCATATGCTGCTTCAGCTTCTTCCAAATATTCTTTAAAGAGATAATGGTTAAGGTGTTGTAAATATTAAGGAAATGTCTGTCTTAATCACACCTGTCATTACAAAATGTGGGGTGGTGAATCTGACTTGCAAAGTTCACAGAGTAAAGTCCTGATAAATACTACAATGGAAGCTAGGCCCATGAGCTTTCTCCCTTGATTTGAATGAACTGTGGAAACTTTTTCGTTGACTGAAGATGCTCTATCTGTGGCAGTGAATGCAAATTGTCCATGTTTAGACCAACCTTTTACTTCACAGACAGCTGGTGAGGCTGTAGCTCATGTAAGCTGGCCAATTAAGCTTTTCTTTATAAAATGTTTTAAGTATCAGGAGAGTCTAGCTTTGGCTTGAAGTTGTGCATTGGCCATTTCTGCTAGAAACCAGTAGTCTTGTATCTTAGAGCATCCACACCCCTATGCACACAACAGCAACCAGAAGGCTTTTAAAAAAATAAAACAATAACATTATGCAGAATCTTCAAATGTAAGGGTAACAGGCAGTTGCTGAAGCCCTGCCTGCTTAGTTTTCCTCTGACTCTTAACCTCGAGAAGCCTTTGAAGCTCCACAGAGGAGTAATAGATTGTAGAGAAAAATCTTTGCTGTTAACTGACACTGTCCAATAAGTGGGGTAGACGCTAGTCACGTATGGCTATTTAGCATTTGAAATATGGCTAGTGTGACTGAGGAAATGAATGTCAAGTTTAATTTTAATTAATCTTAATCCAATAGAAAGTTCTATTAGACAACACCACTCTAGACTTTGCTTTGATTGCCCTTTTACACTGGAAGACAGTACCCACTTGACATGAGTGTAAGTTGCTGCTTCAGCAGAGGGCAAAGACAACTGGGAATTTGAAGGGCCATTAAAGCACTGAATATTTGTGCTGATTCGAGTCTGGGCCTGTGAAGTCTAATAGTTGGATTCTTTTTAATAATCTGGGAATGATAAGCCAGTATGTAATTTTATGTTTACAAGGTGATTATAGATCTGAAGGTTCCACACAGCTCATTAAATGTGAAAAAAATATAACTCTAGTGAAGAACAGGGAGTCTCTTTACATAGGAGTCCCTATATAATGCAGACATTCACTGAACTAATGACCTACTTTCAAGGTTAAATTCAAGCTCTAACATTAGAATTCAACAGTCCATAAAATTGCACACATGAATGTTTTCTGTTTGCTTTTGTTCAAAAGGCATGTTACCCATCGTTCTCCATTGGAAAACTTAGGTTTCCAGTTGGCAGTGTCTTCCTTACTAGTTTACAACTTTGGGGAAAAAAACATAGTTAACTGACACTGTTACAGTGAGACTTGAGAAATTTGGTGGTTTTTTTTTTTATTAGTTTTAATGTATTTAATTAATTTATTTTTTAGTGCTTTCTGTTGTCCTGATTTCTTTGACTTAAACAGTTGTAAAAATCCAGGTCATTAGTAATCTGCTATTTTCCCTTGTGTGATATTCCTTGTGTAATGCATGTTTGAACATGGATTGCCATCTAACAGTGATTTTATGGTATTTGCAGCAAGAACTTAAATGTTCTTTATGAGGCAGCACCATCACTTTTCAAGTATTGTATGTTGAAATGTATCTAATTTGATATTTCAGAGTGTGTCAGGTAAATTATCTAACTTGGTTTTCTTTTGAAATAAAAATTCATGTGGGTATTTGGGGAATATTTTGTATTTGCAGTTTGAAGAGATTTGAAATCTCCATTTGCTTTCTATATTTAATCACTTCCTTTGTTCTAGACTTGAACTTTGTGAAGTGTTTTTTGCCACTCTTTTTCATATTCCTCCTCCCACTGCTTTCAGAAGTCCTCAGTGAATTTTAACTGCTGACTTTAGCAGTCTATTCTCAACTATCATACTTTCTTCAGTGTTTGATGTTCTTGTCTATACTCTCTTTATCTAGATTTCTTAAAATCACACAGACATGCGAAAACAGACACAGATTAGGCCCATTCCTCCTGCTAGAAATATAAGACTTTTTCTCTTATGTATAGAGTTGATCTTGGAGGGTGGGGGAAGGGAGAAAAAAGTCCTCAGGTATCAGAAACCTGAAAAAATCAGTGTTAAGGAAAAGCTGTCTTTGGGGAATTTGCTAGATAAAGAGTCCAGTAGCTGGGGATGGAGTTGTAATGCCATTTGAGGAAAGGAGAGAGATAACTCTGGGAACTGTATGCTAAAAAAGATATATATATAAACTGCCCTGATATCATTGAAATATCTGTGGCCTGTGGGAAAAACAAGTCTCAAACCTCTCTATGGAGGAACAAGAAAAACATTAGTCTGTAGATGGACTTAACAATCACATGAAGGCCAAGCAGGGTAAATAAAAAGCAGATATCAGCTAGATGTAGAGGATATTTTTTTTTTTACAGGTAATGTATTTCTGTAATTTGAAATTCAGCAGGACATATGGTGAAAAGTCTCTTTGCCAGCCTGGCCTGTGTTATCCAGTTGTCTTCCCAAAGGCAAGTAGCATTACTAGGTTTTTGTATATTGTTCCAGAGATTTTTTGCATATGTGAGCAACTTTGCATATATTACCCTTTAATACAAATGGTCATATATTTTACTTAGTGCATCTTGTAGATAATTCCATGTCAATACATAATGAGTACTTTTTTAACTTTTTCTTTTGGTTGCATGTATTTGTATTTGTCCTCTATTGATAGGCATTTAGGGTATTTCCCATCCATGGTACTAAAAACAGTGCTGGAACAAATAACTTTGTTTATACATCATTATACACAGTGAGAGAGATTTGTAGAAGTAGGTCAAAGGATATCTACATTTGTATATTTTAGGGAATGTACTTTATTCATTTTTTTGGAGAGGTAATATACATGTGCAAAATTCAAGAGTAAATGAAAAGTTAAGTGTGTCTCATATGGCCTACCTCCTACTACCCAGTTCAACTTTCCAGAAATGTAGCCACTGTTCTTACCTTTTTATGTATTCCTGTGGAGCTGCACTGGCCAGTATGTAACCACTAGCCACTTGTGGCTCTTAAACACTTGAAATGTAGGGAGTCTGAATTGAGATGGGCTGCAAGTGTTAAAATACACACTAGATTTATAATAGTACAAAAATAGAATATAAGCCATCTGAATTTTTAATACTGATTATACATTGATAAAATATTTTGGGTATAGTGGGGCAAATTAATAATAATAATTAATAAAATGACTTTTCACCTACTTTACTTTTTAAATGTGGCTAATAGAAAATTTACAAGTACATGTGTGGTTTGCATCCTATTTCTGTTAGACAGCACTGGCTTAAAGAAATTCACACATACAGAAGCATGTGCAAATAGAATTCCTCTTATCAGGCAGGCTTTTTTTCCCCCTTTTGCATTGTAATCTGTGGATTGGAAATCTCTTGCTGACAAGTTGGTTAAAAGAGTTTCCAGGCTGTTCTTTATTGTCTCACTCTCAACCATTTACCACAGTCATTGTGGGTCTCATCAGTGAAAATCATGCTTCCATTGACTTTGGTGTTTGTTCACTTTGGAGAAGCCTGGCATTATTCTTGCTGTGTGTTTTGGGACCTTCTCCAGTTTTCACTGGTCGCCTCTACACTTAGTACACAGCAGTCATCCTAAGGGGTTCCTTCACCTTTCTCCTTTCTTACATCTCCATTATTTTGCTCTTCTTCCATTTGAGGAAAGCTGTCCTTCACGATCTCCTGTTACATCTCCATTATTTTGCTCTTCGTCCATTTGAGGAAACCTAAACCTTTCCTTGAGAGAGAGTGTGTGGGGTAAATATTTGAAGATGTTACTTGTCTGAAAATACCTTTGTTCTACCCTGGTTAGGTAATAGAATTCTAGGTTCGAAGTAATTTTTTTCAGAATTATGAAGGCATGCTTTGTTGACTTCACCTACAATGTTACCATTGCGAGTTTTTCTGTATGACCTGTACTTTCCCCTTGGAGACTCTTCTGTTGCAGTTGAAGTTTTACAGCTACTAACTTTGATGTGGGTGTGTTTTCTTCCATTGTCCTGGGGTGGTCCAGGCCCCTTGATGGGCCCTTTCAATCTGAAAACTCCAATCTTTTGGTTCAGGGAATGTGTCTTGATTTCTCTGATGGATAAGCCTACACCCACCAGCCCGTTAGCTTTGACTTCTTTCTGGATGTCTTACTTGGACACTGGACTTCTCAGCTGGTCTACTCAGCTTTCTTCACTTTACTGTTTTCCATCTTTTTGTTTTACATTCTGGGAGATTTCTTCTACTTTATCTTCCAGCCCTTCTATTGATTATCCCTTTCTCTCTCCCCAGTTTGTGCTATCGAGAGCTATCAAGCTATCCTACAGCTCTTTGATTCTTTGAATGTTCCCTTCGTAAGGCATGTTGCTCTTTCTCCAGTGTTGCTGTATCTTCTCTTATTTCTCCAACTATAGTGATGATTTTTGCAGTGTTTTCTTTCTCTGTTGGATTTTTCTGTTTTTGTCAGTTTTCCTCAGATAATCAAGGTAATCCTTGATTACAGAGATAGGGGTCTAAAAAGCTGATTGGAAATTAAGCATGTGGTTGAGACTTGTCTCCTTTCAGTTTCACTGTAGAGCGATCTGAGTGGGTTGTTTGTTGGTAAACTTTCAATATTAGTGTCTGTCCATCTTTCCTCCTGGGTTGGTCAGCTACTCCAAAGAGGAGTCTTGATCTGACTAAATGGGAAAAGGCCTGGCTGCTAGTATTTTGGGAGCCAGAACTCAATGGAGGAGGGGATCAGGGAGTTTACATTTAGCATGCAGTGAGCTCAAGTTCATTTACTCTCCCTCTTTTCCTAAAGGTACCCAGGTCGTCTAGTCCAGGGAGACTGTCTTACTCTTTGCTGAAAATGAACATTGTGTATCCGGAGAGGGAGAGGAGCATCTACCCAATGGCATAGAGGCCAGGAGTGAATCTAAGGGTCTAATTGCTTTTAAAGTATCTCTCACCCAATCCTGCCTATTTTATCTCATTCCCCTCCTGTCCCTCAGTTCCTCTAAGACTGTGCTGTCTGTTACTTAGCCTTCTGAGGATTCTGTTTTGTAAATCAGGATGTTTCCCCAGAGCTAGCCTAGAGTTTTTAGTCTCTGATTTATTCACAGTTACTACTTATTCATCCATTTAACAGTTAGAAAAATTTTGCTTGTTTTCTCTTTCCTCTTCTCCGTATCTTCATGACGTCGTCTCTTCTTGTCTTTTTTTAACTCCTCTATTATGGTTTTTAAAAGGTTGCTGTCTTCACCTGCAACTCACTGATTACAGTTTTCCATTAAAATTTTTTTTAAGGGTAGCTCTCTGAAAGAATTGGAATAGAATGTATAACTCCAAATCAGTGGGGACAGGGAGTGGGGTGGAAATGAGGAAAATTCAAGCATTCCCACAGAATGAAGGAAAGGAGAAAAAAAGCGAAGGAAATGCATAGCAATTAGAAAACACAACATAAAATGATAGAAGATAAGGTTAAATGTCTCTGTAAATTGAAAGTACAATTTCAGATTAAGCTTACAGGTTAAAGGAGAATGAAAACTTGGAAAAAAAACTTAATTAAATGCTTCTTCTTAGTAGACACACCTTAGAGTACAGTCATATAGTTTCCAAGTAAAAGTTTAAAAAGATATTAGATACAATCTATGTCTTAGTTCATTCAGGCTGCTTCAACAATTCCATGTACTTCAGTGGCTTTATAAACAACAAAAATGTGTTTCTTACAGTTCTGGAGGCTAGGAAGTCTGAGTTCAAGGCGCTAGGAGATTTTGTGTTTGGTGAGGGCCAGCTTCCTATTTCATAGACATCTGTCTTTTTGTTGTAACCTCATGAGGAAGGGCACAAGGGAATTTCCCTGTGGTCTCTTTTATAAGGGCACTAATCTTCTTCTTTAGGGCTTACTCTCAAGACCTAATCACCTCCCAAAGGCCCCACCTCCAGATATGATCACATTGAGGATTAGGTTTCAATATGGGAATTTGGGGGTAGGGGGACACAAATAGTCTATAGCACTCTTTATGGTAAAGTTGACAGAATTATAAGGATAAATCAACAAATGCATAACAGGAGACTAACACATCTCTCAGTAATTAAAGAAAAAATAGATAAAAATATAAGGTTGTACAGGATTGGAAAGGTGCAGTCAAGGAAGCACACAGCAATTACAGAAGATGTATTTTCAAGTACCCATGGAATTTTACAAAAATTGGTTATGTACTAGACTTGAAAGCAAGTGTTGACAAGTTCCTAAGAATTTATGCGTACAAGTAGCATCCTTGGATCCTAGTGCAACTAACTTAGAAACATAACAGGAAGATACCAACTCCCAAATTCATAGCTGTGCATTGAAAAACCTAAATTTATGGGATGAAGAACAACTCATAGAAATTAGAAACTATTTAGAACAGAAAGGTGAATATATTGTTTATCAAAACTGGAATACAGCAAAAGTCCTGTTAGGGGAAACTTAGAACCTTAAATGTTTTATTGGTGAAGAACTAAAAATTGATGATGTAATGAGCTAAAAAAACCCAGAATGTAATGAATAGAAAAAGGAAGAAAATAAAGTTGAGAAACATAAATGAAAAAAAGAAAAGATAAAGTTGGATCCACTATACTAAAGGTGCTAAGTTGAAAAGACTCAGTTGCCAAGATTGTTAAAGGAGGAAAAGAAAGCAGAAAAATATTAGAAATGAAAAAGGGATATGACTGCAGACAAATTGACATTTTAAAACTAAAAATACTGTGGGCAGCTTTTTGCCTTCAAATTTGAAAACAGGTAGAATGGACAATTTCTAGCAAAATAAATAACCAAAATTGGCTTAAGAGTGAGAAACTAAACTAGATTATAATTAACTTAAATTCATAGTTAGAAATCTACCTGTACCAAAATAAAATCAAAATCCAAAAAAAAAAAACCCAAATGAAGACTCCAGATGGGCAAGTTCTACAAAACATATGAAGAATCAGTAATTCCACTCTTACACAAAATGTTATAGAAGAAAACACGAAAACTCATTTTGCTAGACTATAGTAATCTTGATACCCCCATGGGATATGTGTAGTATGAGAAGGGAAGTGTGTAGGCCACATCTCCTTTATGAACATGGCAGTCAAAAGTTTAGGTAAAATGGTAGTATTGCTCAAAACAAAAATTACCATAACTAATTAGGATGTGCCTCAGGAATGTAAAAATGATTAAACATGAGAAAAACCCTTAATTGAAATTCATAACATTAACACATCAAAAGAGAAAAGCCATGTGAATAATCTTGTAGGTGAAGCAAAAACTATGAGGTAAAATTCAGGACTCATTCTTGATGAAAATTCTTAGAAAACGGGGAATGTAAGAGAGCTTGCTTAATTTGAGTAAAGGGTGTTGGTTAAAACCAGACACTGAAGTGTACATATGGTATAATTCCATTTATCTGAATTTCTAGAACAGGTAAAATTAGTTTGATAGAAATCAGATCAGTAATTCCCTGGGGTTAGAAGGTAGCTTGAAAAGGGACACAAGGAAACTTTCTGGGATGATGGAATGTTTTATATCTTGATCAGGATGATGGTTACTATATGGCATAGATTTGTCAGAACTCATCAAACTTGTTACATATTTAACATCTGTGCATTTTGCATGTAAGCTGAACCTCAATGAAATTGATTTTTGAAAGTATATAAAAACCAGTATTTGTATATACAGGCAACAAACAATTTAAATTTTAAAAAGCCACCATTTAAAATGGCAACACGAACTACAAAATAACTAGAAAAAAATAAAAACGTATGTGACCCTAATGGAGAAAATTATGAGACCCATATAATTCAAAATATAAGATGTTATACTTGTGTTTATGAGTAGAGGACATAGTATCATAACTATGTCAGTTTTCCTCCACTTATTTATAAATTCAGTATCATTCCAGTTAAAATCCCAGGAGGTGAAAGAGAATTCATTTTATCAGATACCAAGACATATAGTCTGTAGCTTCAGTGATGGTTATTTACCTTGGATACAGACTAAGGGAAGAAGAAAAGCCCAGAAACACAAGTAGCATTGTAATCGCTAGGGAGAAGATATGGTATACTTAGTCGTCTTTGTTGAGGAAGGGAAGATACCTACTTCACAGCATATACAAAGATTAAGTACATTTAAGTATGAAAAGCAAAACTTTAGACTTCATGACTTTCAAAACATGGCAGCATATGGAAGGATTTTTAGGAAGGTGCTAATGTATACATAATGAGCACACTAAAGTAAAATAAGTATAGAAAAGGTCAGTTGCTGTATGAAGTTACATGTGCATGTGTAATTAACAGAACATCGCTATCCAGACTATAAATAATTTCTGTGAATTAAGACAAATGTGGTGAATGTGAACAAATGATTCAAAGGAATAGAACCCTGAAAAATCAATAAACATGAAAATATTCCCAAGCTTGTTGGTAATTAGGGATGTGCAGAACAGCAGCTCTTTATGTTGCTCCCTTTCTTTTGGCTAAATTTCAAGGGACCAGATAATGACAAGTCTTGGTGATAGTGGGTAAAATAGCAACTCATACTTCCCTGGTGGGAATGACTGTTGGTATAACCCGTGTTGACAGTATTTCGTAAAAAACCAAATGACAGTATTAAAGTTTCATATAAAATTATAAAGTTCTATTATATGGATACAGTATGTAAAAATCATATGTGCATGTCCTACCATGCAGCATTTCTACTCCTTGGTATATGTCCTAAGGCAGTGCCTTTCATATGATTTTTTTACAGACCCATTGTGGGAAATACATTTTACATGTGACAAAAACTGAATTAAAGATTTTAAAATAAATGTATGCTGTTTCCTATATTCTCTTTTATTTTCTCTATTATCAATCTTTTTTCTGCTTTCTGTTTTTTTCTTTTTAAAAGATACTTCTCAGGATCAATTAAATTGACTTGATGTTCACTAATGGTTCACAACTCAATTTGGAGAAACAGCAGAGAATAACATGGTGAAATGTCTGTTTTAAGAGAGAAAGAGACTGTGTGTGTGGTGTGAGTGAGAGGTTGCAGTATAAAATATATTTCTTACTGTGGGGCTGCTTTTCTTCATTAAAAAGTTTGAAAAGTTTCTGCCTTTGAAGAGCTCTCACATATAAGAATATTGATGCCAGACACTCATGGCAGCTTGTAAGAGAGGAAGATTAGAAACAAATAGTAGTCAGGAAAGTGGACAGTGAACTGTGATAGAGTCATTATGGAATGCTGTATGATAGCCAAAAATGGCTGCACTGGAGTTGAGGATCATGTGTGTATCAGCATGGATAGTTACAATACTGAGTGGAAAAAAAAAAACATGACAATATTAAAGTTTCATATAAATTTATAAAATTCTATTATATGGATACAGTATGCAAAAAATCTTTAAATGATCATACAGGAAAATCAGGATAGTGATTATCTCAGAATCAAGAGGGAATAGAATGAGAAAGTTACACCTAGGGAACTTCAGTTATATGCATCTATCATGTCTTAATTCTTTTTTTTTTTTCCAAGGTATCATTGATACACAATCTTATGAGCAACATTGTGGGTTCAACATTCATATTATCAAGTCCCCCCATCCCTACCCCATTGCAATCACTGTCCATCAGCGTAGTAAGATGCTGTGGAGTCATTACTTGTCTTCATTGTGCTGTACTGCCTTCCCTGTGTATCATGTCTTAATTCTTACATCTGATCAAATACTTAATACAAGATGCTTAATAGTTGATCGAGCTGGATGGGTGGCCCAAAGGTGTTCAATAGTTTTTTTTTGGATGACCGAATTATTAACTTCTTAAAAATAAACATCCCATTCATAATAAAATCTGGTACCTGGAAGAATAAAAAATTTAACAAGATGTTAATTGTATGGAGGAAATTATACAACTTACTGGTGAATATTAAGTCCAGAATAAATAAAAAATCTCATTTTCATAAATAGGAATACTGAACATTGTAATTGGTTGGTCCTCCACAAATTAAACTCATTGCCACCTCCAGTCAGAATCCAGCAGGGTTCTGGTGGTACTTGACAAGCTAAACTTAAAATAAATTTGAAAAATAAAGAGGGGGCTCACCCTAAAGATACTGAAACTTACTAGAAAGCAATAGTAAGTAAAACTGTGGTATTGGTATAGGTAAGAACAAGAACACCAATAAACAGTATGTAGAGCTCACAATCAGTTGCTTGCTTATAGGGATTTGATGTGTGACAGGAGTGGCATTGTGAATTATTAAGAAAACAATAATATGGTGCTGATAAAATAGGCTATCCTTAGAGGAGATGTTTAGATTGCTATCTTACCCCTTAAACAAAAACAAATTCCTGATAAATTAGAAACTTCAAATCATCAGGCTACTTACTCATGCCTTGGCTTCCTCATCTGCGAGTAATAGTACCTGCCCCCATGGATTCTTATGAGGATTAAATGAGTTACTGCTACCTAATTGTTAGGCTCAGGGGTTGCTGTCATAGAGTAAGCACTCCGTAAATGTTTCCTTATTGTGTTTGGGGACTTAACTTACTTAGATAGGGATTTATTTAAAAAGCAAAGTTGTGTTATAAAAGATTTTAGATTAAAATATAAATCTGTGTATTCTAAAAGACAATGTAAGAAAATGAAAAACATTCTAAGAGTTTAGACATTCTTGTAATATTCAGTGATAGGGTTTATATCAGAATTAAAACAGCAGAAACAGCACAGTTGAAGACTGCAAAGAATATGAACTGTATTAATAAAACAGAGAATGCTACTTGTAAAACTACATTATACATTTTTAATAATTTGAAGGCTGTATTTGCTAGTTCAGGATAATCAGACCTCTTACTTAGCTGAAACTTTCCAGTGAGTAATCTTAGAATCCCAGTTTTACTAAGATGTTACTTGAGAAGAAGCTTTCTTAGCTGTAAAGATAAAGTCTTCCTATTCTGTTGAAACTTGCATTACATAAGTATTACTTCTTGCTGGAATTAGGAACAATTAATATCAGCTTATTTTTTAATTCTTGTAGATGTTGGGGAAAAGATTCTAACGAGTGCAGACCTTGCTGCCACACTATTGAAGGAAATCTGTATATTCTGTAAATGACTTGCTTATATTTTGATAACTCCATCATAAATTTAGTTTTCTTATTTTCTTATTTCATTTTGTCTTCAACTTGGAACATATTGACATTGATTCCTTGTAAAAACTTAAATTCAGTCTGACTTACATTTCAAAACTATTGGCTTAATATGATACCTTAATTATTTAAAATGCTCACCTGGTTGAAATCAGCATTACTGTAAAACTGTTTTATTGAATAATTTAAAGATTCTCTGGAGATAAATAGCTAGGTGTCAAGTCAATCATGGCTACTAAGATATGACAAGTTAAGATTGATAGGTTCAGTGATTGCATGTTCTAAAGTGGTCATAACTGCTGTTCTAAGACAGGGGATGCTGAAATCATGTGGCAGTACTAGGTCATGAGGTCATTCAGATGACCCAGAATAGATTTAAACTTTTCATGTTTTCATTTCCATGAAGAAAATAAAATGGTTTTATAGACTTTTAGATCCCCAAGAATACATCTCAACTCATAAGAAACATTTATCCTAACAAAAGTGTAACAGAATACTCAGTTTCTTCCTACCCTGGGAAACCCTTTCCTTTTGTCTGGTTATGTAAAGATTTAGTTTCTATTTGTTTTCTTAGGCTGAATTCTCCTGGATGGATTCATTGAACCAAAGGTGTAGATACTTAAAGATAGATTCCTGTTACATTTTGCTTGTTCTATCAGTTTTGTACAAGGAACAGAGATCTCCTCATGTAACTCAAATAATTTTGTTCTAAAGATAAAATTGGTATGGACATCAGCAGGACCTGGAGAGTCCTGGGAACCAAGCGTTAGAGACTGGCTGCTCTGCTTTTCTGCAAGAGTAGTTGTCTCTGCCTTGCTTGGGCACTACCCTCTCTCGTATTCTCTGGTGCTTCCTGATCATGTGATGAACACGGTTACGTGTATAAAGGCATGGATGATACTAACCTTGAAACCTTATTCCTGATCACATTTGCTTCTCTGTGTTCCAAATAGTAATTAGTGTATCACTTGCTGCTCAGTTCCATTAGTTAGCAGTAGTACCTTTGAATTCTCCTTTTCCCTAAACTGTCCACGTCCAGTTGGTCCATAACGTACACAAACTGTATCTAAAATAACTAATACTTTTATCAGTAGCAATTTCTTGTTTGCAGCTTTTAAACCTGGGCCGTAACTCCTAAAACATTGCCTTTCTGTAGAAAACATGCTGAACTTTCTGCCTCTTGTACTCTCCTCAGAGTTCTGCTCTCCCGTCGCTTCCGCGATACCTCTCCCTTCCAAAGGTTAATAAGCATGTCCTCTGCGGTCAGATAAGACTGTCACATGGTATTGAGGTTTATATAGGTGGCTCCCCTACAGCACAGAATAGGAATTAAGCAGAAGCCAAAGGTAGCTAAGTGTACCTGTAGCTGCCTGGTAGTCCCAGACGCCTGCTTTGTTGGATTATTACATGTGTTTGATGGAGTTTAGTTGTGTTTGCTTTGTTCTGTCAAGTTGTAGTTGTATATGCTATAGTGCTTATTTATGTGTGTTACAGAGTCTACCACTGTAGACAGCTTAACAGTGCTGCTGTCAATTCTTACCTTACAATTGCCTAACTGAGCAAACTTCACTTTCCCACTGTTTCTGTACTGCTAAAGAAAGTCACGTATTGGCTCCTTCCAGTTGTTAGTGTTTCAACCACAGCTGGACTATAAAGGGTACCAGGGCAGCAATGAGATGCCCATTAAATTAAGGGTTTCCATGGCCAAATAAATTTATGAAATTTAGTAGCCCACTCCTTTTTTGTTCTGGAGCAGTATTCCTTTGTATGAATATACCACAACTGTTTGTTTAGTATTCTTGATACTAGGGCTGTTTCCAGTTTTGACTTGTGAATATGGCTGCTGTCAACATTCTTATGCAAGTTGCTTTGTGGACATAAGTTTTCATTTTTCTTGACTGTGTAGGAGTGGAATTGTGATAAAGGGTAGTTTAAGTTTTAACTTTTTAGGAACTTGGCCATTTTTTCAAAGGGTACCATTTTTAGACTCCCATCAACAATGTATTGAGTGTTCAGTTATCCATGTGATGGGCTGAATAGTGGACCCCACAGACATCCAGGTCCTAATTCCCAGAACCAGTGAGTATTATTTTGTATGGTGAAAGGGACTTTCCAGATGTGATTATGGATCTTGAGATAGGGAGCTTTTCGTGGAATAGCTGGATAAGCCCTAAGTGTAATCACAAGTGTCCTGATAAGGAGGGTAGAGGGAGGTTTGACCATGGAAGGAGAGGGCAGCAGAGATGGGAGTGAGGTGCTTTGAAGATGGAGGGGTGGGGCACAAGTCAAGGAACATAGAAGGCCATTAGCAGTTATGGATTCTCCTCTCAGACCTTCGGGGAAGAACCAGTCCTGAGAATACCTTGACTTTCTTTAATTCATTGAAACTCATTTTGGTAAATCTGTGTTGTTTTAAGGCACTGAGTTTTATCATATAGGAAACTGATATCCTTCATATCCTCACTAACATTTATGGTGTTAGAATATTTTTAAATCATTTGTAGATGGTGTGAAGTATTCTTACATTGTGGTTTTAATTTGAATTTTCCTGAAGATCACTGATACTAAACACTCCTTAATGTGTTTATTGGCTATACCTGTATCCCCTTTCATGAAATATCTGTAATTTGTTCTGTTCCTATTTTTTAAAAAAATTGAGTTCATCTTTTTCTTTGATTTGCAGTTCTTTATATATTCTAGGTATCAGTCTTTTGTCAGATAGACATACAGTAAATATTTTTTCTCTAGCCTGTGAGTTGCCTACTCATTTTTAATGGTGTTTTTTGATAAGTAGCCATTTTAAATTTTGATTTAATTTTGAGGTTTGCTTATTTTTATTTTCTTTTGTGGTTAGTGCTTTTTATTTCTTAAGGGCATAAAGGTATTTTGTGTTTTCCTCTAAGCTTAAGAGTCTTCTTTCCTATTGAAGATAGTGTAAATAGTGGTTGAGGCTTATTATTTTCCATATTCTTGAAAAGTTGTTGAAAAGTAGGTTGACTTGGTGCCTTGGTGGAAAATGAGTTGACTATATATGTATGGGTCTAATTCTGGACTCTCTTCTATTTGACCTATTTATCTTGTGCCCATTCTATACTCTTGAAAACTAGGCTTTTTATTAAGTCTTGAAATAAGCTGGTACAAATCCTCTAATATCCTTTCTCTTTTTTCAAGATTGGTTTGGTTATTGTAGAACTCTCTTGTGTCCATAGGAATTTTAGCATCAGCATATCAATTTCTTAAAAAAAAACAGTCCTGCTGGAATTTTTGATAGGGTTATGTTGAATTTACATATCAAACTGGGATGGATGGACATTTAAATAGAATTGAGTCTTCCAGTCGGTGAACACAGTCTTGTCATTTCAGTCTTTGTTTTCTCTTAGCATTTTTTGCAGTTCTAGTGTAGAGGTCTTGACTATCTTTTTTTAGATTGATCTGTAGATTTTGTTGTTACAGTTGTAACTGCTATTTCTTTAAATTTCATTTTCCAATTGTTCTTTGTATGTAGAAACACTCCATTTTTTATCTTTTATCTTAAAACTTTGCTATATTCACCTACTAATTTTACTGTTTTTGTAGATTCCATACAGTTTTCCATAGACATAATTATATCTCCAGATAATATAATTATTTCATTCCAATCTTTATGCCTTTTATTTCTCTTTTCTGGCCAGTACATCTAGTGCATTGTTAAATAGAAATGGTAACAGTGGGCACTCTTGTCTTATTCCCAATCATAAGGGAAGGGAATTTCGCTATTACATATATTGCTGCTCTAGTTTTTCATAGATGTCCTTTTTCAGAGTGAAGAATTTCTTCCTTTTTCTAGTTTTCTGAGAGTTTTTAATCATGGATATTAAACTAACACTGTCAAATACGCCCCCCTCCCCCCCCAGCATCAGTCAAGAGAATTGTAGGGGTTTTTCTCCTTTGTACTGTAAATGAGGTGCTAATATTTTTGTTTTTAAATATTAAACCAGTTTTGCTCCTTGGGGTTAGCCCTCCCTTGATGATGATGTATTACCTTTACTGTATATTTACTGTATGTGATTTGCTAATATTTTGTTACAGACTTTTCTGTCTAGTAGTTGCAGATCTTTGCCTTAAATTAGTGCAGGATCTTGGGCCCTGACAGTTTCTTGCTCCTGTCCCAGTGTCAGATAGCTTTTTCTTCTCACTCTTCAGCATCAGTGTACCTTTGTCAGAAGCGGGGTGGTGGCAGTGTTTCTTACCTTCTTCTAGCACTAGACTCCGGTTATTGTTACATGGTGAAAGGCCTGTTTGTTTGTGGGAGGTAGGCAAGTAGGTTCTGCTTCCTGCCTCACACTCCCTCCTCCCCTCTCCCCCTCCCCCAAAAGTACATAGTGGAGTCAGGGGTCAGGGGATCTTTTCCCTTGGACCTTGCGTATGGGAGACTTTCTTGTATCTCTCCTCCTGATTGAAGGCTTTCGGTTCATATGAGATGCCACTAAGGAGGAGGCACTGTCTCCTGTCTCTTGCCACATGCCAGTTTTTTTCAAGAGGTCTTAGTCGAGGTCCTTGGAAAAGAGAATGAGTGCTGATTCCCCTTCTGTCTGAGTTTTCCAGGGATTAACTGTCATCGTAGCTGACACTCAGCCTTTTTCTTTAATATTCAGCAGGTTGACTATAACTATGTTTCCTTTGCATCTTTGGGTTGATATCTATTGTCATTTTTGAAAAGTTCTTGACCATTATGTCTTCATATATTTTTTCTGCCCCATTTTCTCTTTCATCTCCTTCTGGGACTCCAATTAAACCCAATTGACATTTGGTCTTGCATGTTCTGTTTTTTTTTCCCCCCTGTTTTTCAGTTTGGGTACTTAAATTTGGCTTGTGTTCACAGGTTCACTGCTTATTTCTGTCTGTTATTAAATTCACCTAAAGAGATCTTTAATCTCTGATACTGTACTCTTCATTTCAGATGTCTCCGTATGATCCTTTATAGCCTCAGTGACTATGATGAAACTTTCCATTTCATTGTGCATGTTGTCTCTCTTCTATCAGATCCTTTAGTCATTTTTGTCAGTTATTTTAAAGTCTGTGATAATTTCATCTGTGTCCTCCCTAATATTAATGATTTCATCTTTTTTGACTGGTTTGCTGCTCTCTTCTTTTGTCTGGTAATTTTTTATTGAATGCTGCACATTTGTGTAAAAACAGTAAAGGTTGAAGTAAATATTATTTACCTCCAGAAAGTGGCCCATCCTTTCTTGTGTTATTTTGATAAGATATTTTGGTAAGATGTGTAGTCAAGCTAGTTTTGGGCTTCACTACAAAGTTTAATTAGTTCAAGTATTTTGAGAATAGTATTAAAACTTTACTTTATGCAGGACTTGTCTGAATGTAAGTTCAGTTATCTCTTTGTGCTTTATATCTTTCTGAATCCTGGGCAATTTCTCTGCTTTACAGCCCAGCTGTTGGTTTCTTGGCCATTACAGAGTTCTGGGCAGTTCTCTAGTCCTGTCTAGTGAGGTCCGTCTCTACTAGTTGTACCTTCTAGGGGTTCTTTTCAGCAGTCCTTCACCAGGCCAGCTTTGGTAGTTCAATGTTCAGAGTTCCTGGGTGAAGTTTTTTCCTCTCCTGTCCCACCTCAACCCCAAGAGTGCCTAGAGTCTCTTGGATTGATTTCTTTCACTTCCCCTGCTCATTTCTCCTCCTCTACATTGAGAACAGGTTCCTTGCATTTGAAGGAGACCATAAGCTTCTTATGGCTTCTCAGCTTTCCAGGCCTGTCCCTTGACCTTTGGCATATTTTGGCAAGTACTTGGTGAAGACCTGTGGGAATGAGTATTTGGGTGGTGTGGGTTTTCTCTGTGAAATCTTTGGAATTCTAGTGTTTTGTCAGCCTACGTGTTCTGTTAAAACTTATTAAAGTTTGGGCTGGTTTCCCCTTATTCTCACGTTTGGTGGCTTTCTCTGCCAGGAAAGAGACCACTGTGGGCCTCTTTTCTACCAAGGCTCAACTTTCTGCAATTTAGTTCCATTTAGGTTACGTTGCATCCTTAACTCTCGTGGGTTCAGGAAAACCATGCTCTTAACAAACTTAGCTGACTTGTTTTGATAGGGTGACAGATTCTGTTGTGGTTGTCTACATCCTCATTAGAAGTGGAACTCCTCTCATGGTCTGCTTTTTAGTATATAGTCTGGCAAATACCTGATAAAATTTATTTCACTCTAGTTGATTTTCCATAGTATTTCTCAGAGTTAGGTTTCTTAGTTTTTTATCATTTTCCACAAACCTGAACTCTTCAGTTCAGTCCTCAAGTGGTAAATGACCTTCCCTCTTATTTTGAGATTAAAGTAATTGATCTTAGGGTATTGTGGAGTGTGTGGGAAGTATTTGTGGTAGGTACATAGAAAACTAAGCAAGTGAAAAGCTAAGGTAATTTACTTGGGAAAAGAAAGAGATGTACAAAAAGGAAAATGTTATTAGATAGTAATTTGCTATTAATCTCATAAGGTACAAAAACTACACTTGGGAGATAATTATTTTTAAGGTTGGAGAAAAGTGAGTGATTGTGATGTACATCCTCATTTTCCACAGAAAAATCAACAGATAATGCCCAGACTTGGTATTTCAAGGGATACCACTATAAGCCTATTACTGAGGTATAAAATAGCAAGAATAAAAGTTAAAAGGTTTTAAAGAATGGTACACCAATGTAAGAAGAGGAACTGTAGTTCACTTTACTCACTATATACATTTTTACTTAAATAAAAATGAAAAGATGTTTGTAAAAAGAGGCTTAAATAAAAGCTTCTCAAGGGGTAGCAAAAGTAAACCAAACCTTTTCTTCAGAAACTCTACTTACCTTTATTTCTTTATTCTTATTGTCTACCTCAGAGGTAAACTTGTTTACATTTTCCCTTATAATTTCAGGTTTTACTGTGTGATCCTTGTTCAGTCAAGTAGGAAAGTTTAAAACTTTGGGGAGAATGGGCTAGTAAGTTTTTTTCTATATATGCTTGTTAAGTGTTCTGAGAATAGATGGAAGTTCTAAAAAGTGAGAAAAACTTTTTGGTGAAAATAATTACTGACTATTAAAAGTTTAAAGTAGTATTGTTAATGGTAGACTTGTCCATTGTTGTTAACATAAATTTGCTTGCAAAATTTATTTGCAAAATTACTGTATTTGCCCATTTATAATATTGTCTTATTTTTATAAGGGTTTGTTTCCACAGTGTGTTTAAATTAGTAGAAACATTTTCATGGGTGAAAAAAATAACTTCTGAAAGTCTGTTGTGTCTGAAACTCTGTTGTGAAAGTAATAATTTGAATTTCTATCTCATTTTGTAATTTGCTTTCAATATTATGTTGAAATTATCACTTGATTTGAAAGTTAGCCTCTAAATATTCTCTGTATCTCTCCTAGGTTAGATAAAGGAGAGTATTTTCTTAGTGTGGATTGCTGCCTTTGGTAAGAACATGTCGTCCATCTTGCCATTCACTCCACCAGTTGTGAAGAGACTGCTGGGATGGAAGAAATCAGCTGGTGGATCTGGAGGAGCAGGTGGAGGAGAGCAGAATGGACAGGAAGAAAAGTGGTGTGAAAAAGCAGTTAAAAGTTTGGTGAAGAAGCTAAAGAAAACGGGACGATTAGATGAGCTTGAGAAAGCCATCACTACCCAAAACTGTAATACTAAATGTGTCACCATACCAAGGTAAGTGTTGATAGATCAGAAATTTGATGGTCACATTGTTGAAAATTGCTTAAAGGACTCTGAAGTAAAGTTACTGAAATTTTATTACTTTCAAGTCACCTGTAAATAGTGATTATTAAAATATGACAGCTATTTTTAACCTGTCATATTAATTTTGCTTGACTAGTTAAGACTTGTTTATTTTACAAAATATTACTTGAACAGGGAGAAGGTTTACTCCAGTAAAATAAAATACTTAGGTTACAAAGTTTGATCTTTATATTTTCATTTATCTCCATGTTATCCTAATTTCTGTGATTTAATGACATTTGAATAAAGATTCAAAGCTTTTTCTATCACTAGTGATTGATAGTTTTCTCCCCCATTGGTCAAAACTTCAGTCAGTAAGGAGTTAACAGAGACTGCAAACACTGATGAATTTTATATAATTTTTGTTTGAGTTGTAGCATTACTTCCAAGAAAGAACAAAAGAGGAGGCAGCTTCTTAGGTGCACAGGTCTTTTATTGCAAGGAACTATTTATGAAGAGGTTGAAGTTCTATTAGTGTAAATTTAATAATTTACAGATAAGTACCACCGTCAGAAAGACTATTTTTTAAAAATAAAGTAGCTGGTGGTTTTCAAGTGTTTCAGTACTATTTGTATGCATTACAGTTTTTTGGGGAGCTCAGAGCTACTTTCCAAGTAGCTTGTTGTTTCGGAGGATCTAAAACATTTTCTAAAATGATAGCAGAGTCATATATGTAGACTAGCTAGCATGTAGCATGTGAAACGATTCTACCTGACATGTTTCCACTGAGCTTTGGGAAATGCACATTGGATGCCTGCTGATTAATAGACACCAGTAACACCATCCTATTTACTTGTAAATACCAATAGTAGAATATTTTCTGCCTTGTTTGGTAGATAATCCATTTCTTTTACCTTACTTGTTTCATGTATATCTTAAATAAGGGTCACTTTTCTTGGTTTAATCTTTTGTTCTACAAATGCTTATGAGTGCCTGCTGTGTGCAAGACACTGTTTCTAGGCAAAGTATGAACAAAACACAAAATTCCTGCCCTCCTGAGGGATAGATGTACACAGTAAACAAGTGGACAAATTCGTATAATTTGAGATGGTAATGAGTGCGAAGAAGGCAGTGACTGAGGGATAAAAAAGCTGCTTTGGATTGGATTGTGACACTTAAGGTGAGCTTTGAGAAGTAGCAGCTAGCCAAGGGAAGAGGTCTTGGCAGAGAAAAGAGCCAGTGTAAAGATGCTGAGGTGGCAAGTAGCTTGTTGTTTCGGAGGATCTAAAACCACAGTAGAGGTGCAGTCATGCAAAATGAGTACAGAACTTGGAAGGAGTCAGATCATATAGGGCATCATAGGGTACTCTGGGAGTTTGAATTTTATTGTAAATATAATAGCAATTTTTTATGTAAATTAATTTTTATTTTATTTTATTTTGGTATCATTAATCTACAATTACATGAAGAATATTATGTTTACTAGGCTCCCCCCTTCACCAAGTCCCCCCCCCACACCCCTTCACAGTCACTGTCCATCAACATGGTAAATTAATCTTTTAAAGGATTTTTTATATTTACATTTTGCAGAGGTCACTGACTGCTGAGACAAGTGGTGGGGGATAGTGGTGTGTGTGTGTGATAGACTGGGTGGTGGGTCTGGAAGCAGGGAAATCAGTAGGCTGTTAAGTAGTCTGAGAGGCTGGAGGCTGGACTGGCGTGGTAGCTGTGCTAAGTCAAAGTGGTCAGATTTGGATGGAAGTGGAACTGAAAGTACTTGGTAATGAATTGGCTAAGGAACTAAGTCAAGCTGTGTTTGTTAAATTTTCATTGTATAGCATCTGGTATTTCAGTTTGATAAACAGGTATTAAATACTCACTACATGTGCAAGTGCTCTTCCTTCTTGGAGTTAAAATACAGTCTTTACTCCTGAGTTGCTTGCTTTCTAGTAAGGGGGATAAACTTTAAAAAATAAAAAAAGAATTTTATAAGGTGCAGTGGGTGTTAGGAAAGATGTATGCTCAGGGAGCTGTGTCCAAAGGAGAGGAGCTTTGCCTTCTTTGTGGCTGTTGACAGTTTCCTCCTGGAGAAAGATTGGTGCCTGGGCTGAATCTTGATGGATGTGAAGGAGGCATTTAGACAGAAGTCTGCTTCATCCAGAGTGGTGCTGTGGAATTGAGAGTGTGGCAGTTGTCCTGGGGAGTGTGAAGTGGGAGGCAGGAAATGGCAGGAGTGGGACTGTGTAGGTCTCCAGGAAGCCCAGCATGCTGCCGCAGGAGTTCACAGTGACTGAGTGTGGCTGGGGGAGGGTGAAGGCGTTGAGGAGTTTTAGTAAAGACTTCTAAGTCTGATTGATTTTAAGTACAGCATCTGGCTCTAGGGAGGAAAATCGTTGTGAGACTGTCAAGTGTGGAGTCAGGGAGACCAGTTAGTACATTATCTCCTTCATCAAAGGGAGCTGTGTGAGCCAAGAAGAATTGGAGCCATGGTATTGCACAGCTTCATCTAAGGCTCAAATTGCCTTGGCAGTGAGATTATTGACAGAGCAGAGCCTGAGAGTAGAGTCTGCAAATCGTGTCCTTTAAGGAGATAAGTAGGTAGCAACCTGATGATTGAAATGTATAGACATGGGTATTTAAACCATGGAGGTCATCCTAGTCAAATTTCTTTTCCTTGTTTTCCATTCTTCTTTTTATAGCTGGTCTTTCATGTTCTAGGGCTTTTCATCTTGAAAAAAATTTTTTTCTAACCTTTGACCTGAGAAATGAAAGTGAAGTAGTTTTCCATTGTCTTATTTTTTACTATCAAAAGTTCCTTGAAGCTTAGAAACTTACTTGTCTAATTTGGTGAGTTTTTTAAATTACTGCAAGAAATATGAATTTGTTAATATTGGTTCTCAAAAAATTTAAGCTTCTTACACTGTGGTTTGGTGCTATATATTTTATAAAGTTTGTTTTTAGTCGAACAGTTATATCGTGTCAGATTATTAGTTACTTCTTAACTGCTAAGTGTCCTTAAATGTTTAGTCAACTATGGGGGTGGAAAGGATCCATTACGCATAAATCTAAACCATAGTTAAAACAAAATAATCTAAAACATTTTATACAAAATGAACTTACCATAACTTACTAACTTAAAATTGTAGCTGTTCATAAAGTACTTTAAGGTTTTACAAACCTAAAAATACAAATAAGTTCAACTGATGAACATGAAACAAATTACTTAATTTAAAAAAATGGCAATTATTTTCTGTTAAAATACCTGTTTTGTTGACTCTTCACAAAGTTTTTAACACCTCCTGATGTTAGAGTGGGACTCAGTTTAAGGAAACCACAGGCCTGGCTTTATGTCCCTCCCCCCACCTCACATAATGAATCTGCCTTCATTGCTTTGTCTATGAAGGGATAGCATCTGCAGTTACTGTAGGTGTCATGGCTTCCTTCCACTGTTGTATATGGTGACAGTGATTCATGGGTAGAAACTATTAACGTGTTAAGCTGCAATGAGCTGAAAAGCACAAAAAAAGTTTCATGAAGCTTTTCCATCTCAAACATTTTTAAGACTGAGAAATGAAAGATACCTCTGTCATAAAACCAGAATGTCAATTGATATTTAAGGTAATGAATCAGAAGTAAAAATGGCTTTCGGTGCATATTATCTGTCGTAAAGCAAACCCAAACTGCAGTGGGGATGGAAACAGTAAACTTAAAAGCATAAGGCTCTGAGGTCTAAAATGGCAATTCAATAAATGTATGGGAATGCACAGTTCATTTTCATCAGTGTAAATTATAAAGGCTTTCCTAAGGTGGCACTTAGACAGTGTAATCACATTTTTGATTTGTCATCCTTAAGGTAACAATCAGGAATATAGCCAAAAATTTCTGATGCTCATTTCAATTTTTTCCTAATATTTTTTATATAAAACAAAAAGTATGAAAACTACTTTTATAGCCAACACAGTTAAATGTTTATATAGCACTTTTTGGCAATACTTGAACTCTTCTAGTCTTTAGTGTTTTACCCTTTGTGGTCAGTTTTTCACTGCCCTATTAAAGGGCAATTATATTTTCATTTTCTTAATTTCTTTTGAAAAATGCATAGTTATACCTGTTTCTTCATTCAAAAAGTATGTTCCTTAAAAACATAAGGTGGTATGTGCGTACATGTTTAAAAATTTAGCCACAGATTTTACAGTGGAAAAATGCCTCTTTCCTATCCTTGTTGTCACTGTATTGTCACCAACTTGTCTTCTTTAGGGATAATTGTATTACTGGTGCCTTATGTATCCTTCCAGGATAATGTTTCTTTTTAATGTTGTCACTGACTTTTGGATTTTGTTTTCCATCTTCTAAATTTTTAAACAGAGTAATTAAAATGAACTTTATGCAGATGGTCATCTTTTATTTCTAACTTCATATTCCTACTCTTTTAACTTCTCTGGATTACCCAGAAAGAATTAAAAACATGTCTTTTAAAACGCAAACTATGGTATCCTTTAATTCTTTTTCAATTAGTGCTTTTTCATTGTTTCAGAAGAGAGTAGGAGTAATTCTTCCTTAGACATACATAGGTTCAGTGTGTCTGTTTGTGTATCTCTGTGTGTGTGTGTGTGTATGACAATATGTGTGGAGGACTTTGATGGTGAGAACTCTGGAGTTTAGTTTGAAGTTTGATAACCTTTTTTGAGTCAGTTTCTTTGATACTGATGAATGTGGACCCTGAGGCATTTGACTATATATAACATTTACTATTTCATCTGTGAAAGAGGGTGGTACTGAGTACTTTCACAGTACTATTTTTGGGTCCTTTGAAATAATGTAAGTTTGGTTTTTTGAGCTATAAAGCACTATAGCCTTGAATGTAATTTATTTGAAATCTTCACAGATGTTCCATGTCTTCATTTTTGTTCCAGTATTTCTAAGAGAGCTCACATTAAATTTTAGGCATTAAATTGTATTGTCTATCTTTGAAAAAGTTACTGCCAGACAACATTGTGTTATCCATAATTCAAGTTTATTTAAATGTGTAACATTTATTCCCAGAATCAAGTAGTTAGAACAATGAAACTTTTTATAAATGCAACTTAGAACTTTGAGATCATGATACTACCTACCTTTTATCAGCCACAGCATTCAGCTTGTCATTTTTTGTATTTTCTGTGTTTAAGTTGTGAAAGGACTTCTGATTAGGTCTAGAGTCTTATGAAACACAGTTTGAAAGACACTTTGATAGTAGACCCTCAACCGTGATTTGGTACTTGGATTTGCAGTTCTGGTTTTTGAGGCATCTCTGGCCCCAGGACCCGATATTCAAAACCCTTTTGTTTATATGATATATTCTTACATAGGACATTTTTATTATTTATCTTACCAGGGAAAATATCTACTTACTCTAGGATCTTTTTTTTTTTTTTTTTTTGTAGATAATTATTTTTTATTGAAGGGTAGTTGACACACAGTATTACATTACATTAGTTTCAGGTGTACAACATAGTGATTCAACATTTATATACATGACAATTCTAGGTACCAGCTATCACCATACCAAGCTGTTACAATATCTTGACTATATTCATTACATCCCGGTTACTTATTATTTTACCATTGGAAGTGTATACTCTTTTTTTTTTGTGAGGGTATCTCTCATATTTATTGATCAAATGGTTGTTAACAACAATAAAATTCTGTATAGGGGAGTCAATGCTCAATGCACAATCATTAATCCACCCCGAGCCTAATTTTCGTCAGTCTCCAATCTTCTGAGGCATAACAAACAAGTTCTTACATGGAGAACAAATTCTTACATAGTGAATAAGTTCTTAACATGGTGAACAGTACAAGGGCAGCCATCACAGAAACCTTCGGTTTTGCTCATGCATTATGAACTATAAATAGTCAGTTCAAATATGAATACTCATTTGATTTTTATACTTGATTTATATGTGGATACCACATTTCTCTTTTTATTATTATTTTTAATAAAATGCTGAAGTGGTAGGTAGATACGAGATAAAGGTAGAAAACATAGTTTAGTGTTGTAAGAGAGCAAATGTAGATGATCAAGTGTGTGCCTGTAGACTATGTGTTAATCCAAGCTAGACAAGGGCAATAAAACATCCACGTATGCAGAAGATTTCTCTCAGAACGGGGGAGTGAGGTTCTAAGCCTCACCTCTGTTGATCCCCAGTTTCTCACCTGATGACCCCCCTGTGACTGTGCCTGTCTTAGGTTGTTCCTCCCTTGAGGAATCTTACCCGTCTCTGGCTAACCAGTCATCTTCCGGAGCCATACAGGGAAATGTAAAGTTGGTAAGTGAGAGAGAAGCCTTATTGTTTGAAATGGTTAGCTTTTTACTTCTTTGCATATTTATGCCCTGTGACTTCTATGCCCAGCATTTGTCCTGAGGTATCTTTACCACTTGGAAGAATTATGATACTCGGTAAATTTGATATGAGGCACGAATTCTATTTAAGGGTTGTAATTAGGAAGGAAGAAGAAAAGCTATAGAAGTAGCAGGTGGCAGAAAACATGGGAAGATTGGTTATTTCTTTGATATATCTTCTTGTAGAGTAACTTCAGCATGTATAGGTTTTAAGCTACTACTTAAATTGCGCACACACATTAACATAATAGGAGTATAGTTACATAACCAAAGCATACCTGTAATTACCAGCCATCTCCAGTGAAACCAAGAAAACCAGTTAGGCACCTTAGGCATTTGTGAAAACTTATCTATGATATGGTGGATATTGTCCAACTGAACTTGAACAGTCTGAGAGAAATCAGACAAATTAAAACAACCCATTCCTGGGGAATGTTCACATCCCTTATGTTCTTTTAACAGTAAATAGTCTGTAGTTGTAAGATTTTGGAGTGCTACAATTTGCACTTCTCCTAATTCTTGGTTGAGTTCCAACAGTATAGATCCAGTCAAATTTGTTGTTTTACTGTATGCACAGGCCAGCTTAGATATCTCCTTCCTCATTCCCATGGCAAGTCCAGGAACTGGTGGGGTGAGTGCATCTACAGCTGTAGCAGTGCGTGGATCTTTGTTGGGGTTTTTTGATGATCATCTTCTGGCATGAGTCTTCCAGAGAGTGCTTATGTTGGAAGTTCTTTTTCATATCGTATCTTAGTTCATTTTCGGGGTAGCCCAATTAGGCTTTGATCCTCTGTATAAACACAAACAGACCCTTTGCCTACACTTTTATATGCCTTTTATACTCTTGTGTAGAACTCATTGGAGGTTACCACACAGGAACTGCCTTTTTTTTTTTTTTGGTATCACTAATCTACACTTACATGACGAATATTATGTTTACTAGGCTCTCCCCTATACCAGGTCCCCCCTATAAACCCCTTTACAGTCACTGTCCATCAGCATAGCAAAATGTAGAATCCCTACTTGCCTTCTCTGTGTTGTACAGCCCTCCCTTTTCTCCTACCCCCCCATGCATGCTAATCTTAATACCCCCCTACTTCTCCCCCCCTTATCCCTCCCTACCCACCCATCCTCCCCAGTCCCTTTCCCTTTGGTACCTGTTAGTCCATTCTTGAGTTCTGTGATTCTGCTGCTGTTTTGTTCCTTCAGTTTTTCCTTTGTTCTTATATTCCACAGATAAGTGAAATCATTTGGTATTTCTCTTTCTCTGCTTGGCTTGTTTCACTGAGCATAATACCCTCCAGCTCCATCCATGTTGCTGCAAATGGTTGGATTTTCCCTTTTCTTATGGCTGAGTAGTATTCCATTGTGTATATGTACGACATCTTCTTTATCCATTCATCTATCGATGGACATTTAGGTTGCTTCCAATTCTTGACTATTGTAAATAGTGCTGTGATAAACATAGGGGTGCACTGATCTTTCTCATACTTGATTGCTGCATTCTTAGGATAAATTCCTAGGAGTGCAATTCCTGGGTCAAATGGTAGGTCTGTTTTGAGCATTTTGATGTACCTCCATACTGCTTTCCACAATGGTTGAACTAACTTACATTCCCACCAGCAGTGTAGGAGAGTTCCCCTTTCTCCACAGCCTCGCCAACATTTGTTGTTCTCTGTCTTTTGGATGGCAGCCATCCTTACTGGTGTGAGGTGATGCCTCATTGTGGTTTTAATTTGCATTTCTCTGATAATTAGCGATGTGGAGCATCTTTTCATGTGTCTGTTGGCCATCTGTATTTCTTTTTTGGAGAACCGTCTGTTCAGTTCCTTTGCCCATTTTTTAATTGGGTTATTTGTTTTTTGTTTGTTGAGGCGTGTGAGCTCTTTATATATTCTGGACGTCAAGCCTTTATCGGATGTGTCATTTTCAAATAAATTCTCCCATACTGTAGGGTTCCTTTTTGTTCTATTGATGGTGTCTTGCTGTACAGAAGCTTTTCAGCTTAATATAGTCCCACTTGTTCATTTTTGCTGTTGTTTTCCTTGCCTGGGGAGATATGTTCAAGAAGAGGTCACTCATGTTTATGTCTAAGAGGTTTTTGCCTATGTTTTCTTCCAAGAGTTTTATGGTTTCATGAGTTACATTCAGGTCTTTGATCCATTTTGAGTTTACTTTTGTATATGGGGTTAGACAATGGTCCAGTTTCATTCTCCTACATGTAGCTGTCCAGTTTTGCCAGCGCCATCTGTTGAAGAGTTACTCTAGGATCTTTGTCCCTCTATAAAATTACTGAATTATATGCAGATTGATTAATCTCTGATTTTTAGCATGAAACACTGAATGCAATAAGGACCATCCCCACTTTTTTGTCCCACTAATGTAATGTTTTGGTTTTAAAGAAAGCATTTATCAACCTAGAATCAACCTTCCTAAAATAATATTCATTTAAAAAATTACAAGCATCTTTGTTTTCCCAGCATCCTTGGTCTGTTTCCTATTGAACCATTCCAGCTTGCCCAGAGCATGCCTTAGTCACTAACCACATTCTCGGAAGATCATAATTATTTGGTACAACATTTAACCATACTGTTTACTCTCTCTCCTTCCTGTCTCGTAGTAGAATGTTCCCAGGCCTGTGTGGTCCTCATGGGTGACACAAGTAAATGTACCATCATGTAAGGGACCCGAAACAGTACCATGCATGGACTGTGGAGATGGAAAATAATAGTGAAACACCAGTTTAGGATATCCTGCGATCTTCCTTCTAATCTGACCTGGTACTTGAGCTAAAATGATTGGATCTCACATATCTCTTATGCTTTGTTCTTTTCATTTTTTTTTTTTGTCCTATTTCAGTTTGGATATTTTCTGTTCGCCTAACTTTGAGTTTACTGATCCTATTTTCTATTTTGTCCTGTCTGCTCTTAAATACATCCAATAAGTTCTTAATTTCAAATATTTATATTTTTCACTTTTAGTATGTTGCTGTAATATTAAAGGTTCCAAATCTCTATTGAAATTCTCCATCAATTTTTTTGTAATTTTGCAAATTTTCTTTAGTATATTTATAATAGTTACATTAGTCCCTCTCTGCCAGCTCTATCTAGATCATCTGTCAGTCTGCTTCTATTAGTATCTGTTCATTCTTTTGATTATCTCGCACAATTTCCTGCATCTTCACATGGCTATATGCCATATATTGCATATAAGGGAATTATATAGATGTTGCAAATGATATTTTTCCCCAGAGTATCTGACCTTTCCTGTGTCAAATAGATAGAGGCTAATTACCTTACTCTATCTCAGTGAGAGATTGAGCTGGGTTGGGGTTTGGTTGCCATTTTGATTTGATTTTGTCTATTAGTGGTGTAAACCTTTTTCATGAATAAGACTCTTCTGGGAGTTTGATTGAAAGCCTGGCAGATCTCTGTCACCTACTGTGGGAGAATAAATACCTGTGGATATTTATTTATTTAGTGATTCTCTCACTGTGAGAGATTCTGTTCCTTCTTTCCATGGTTTCAATTTGGCTCTTGACCATCCTGTTGCTTGCAGCTTTTAAACATGGCAAACGTCTTTGAGGAAGGAGAATCTTGTGATGGTCAAAAGTTCTACTGTGTTATTTTCTTCAGTAGAGTTTCTCTTCCCAGACCAGGGCAGATCCTCATCCTGTACCTAGAATCTGCAAATGACCCCAGGGAAGGAAATGACAGGCTCTTTTCAGTTCACCTAGAAAGCATTAGTTCTTCTCAATTTTGGTTCATCTGGATCTCACTTTAATAGCTTTGTATTTTCTTTGAACAAGTTTTTTTTTTGTTCTTTTTCTCCTTAGCTGTTGCAACAGGAATGATAGCTGGCTACAACCTGCTTATTTTCTTACCTGGAAGTTGAATTATAACAGAATGTTAAAAATGGGAGCTATTCTGATATTTACTAGAGACTCTACTCTGAGAGTAGTCCATTGAAAGTAACTTACATTCAAAATTGAGGTGTTGTACCATTCAAGCAGGACTACAAAAAGGATTCCTTGAGACAAGTATTGCTAGAGTTAACCCGTCACTCACCTCTAGGCCAAATAAATAAAATAGAAAAGTTTGTGAGAAGGATCCCATATAAGAACTTCTTTGGTGAAAGCAGCATATGCTGTGGCATTTTCCCTTTCCTTCATCCAAATTGAGAGGTTCCAGGGGAACTTCTCAGATTCACATGAGTGTGCTGATATTTGTGAGATAGAATGGTATCAGACTTCCACCTGAGAAGTCTAAAAAGTGAGAGACCAGCTGGAGCTGTTCCTGCATCAGTAGAATGAAGAAATATCACAGTGGGAATGGCTTGCACATTCAGAGTTTGGTGGGCCAAAGATGCAAGAATTTCCCCAGGGTCCAGGTAGACTTTACTAAGGTAATCGAAGCTGACTTGTCTTGGAAAGATCAAGAGGCCCAATCTGAAGAGTCAAAGTGAACCCAGAAGACGAGCCAGAGAAATTCCTGCAACAGGAGCTACCTACAGGTAAGAGGCAGCGTTTGGGCTTCTATCCTTCACAGGACTCCACCACATGATTGTCACATCAGATTTCAGTCAGATCAGCCAGTTCTAGAAGGCTGATCTTTTCCTCTAAAACCCTGTCTTCGTTTTCTTCCAGAACCTACAGGGCCTTTAAAAATCTTAGCTGGAGAGTCTTGGGGGAGGTGGAGTTAGCAAAATGGAATGAGAGAATAGTTTTGATTTATATTAGGATAAAATTTTAATTCCTGGAAAGAGATTATAAATATATCTATTTGTATATTATTAGACTAGGCATGGGGTCTTTGAGATTTTATACAGAAAGGAGGAAAACAGTTTGATAAGAACTTGTTTGAGGGTAGTGATATAAGAGAGTCCAAGTATGTATGGACTTGGGAAGCTCACCAAGTCCAGCTTGTTGAATAAGCTGTCTGCATTCTCCTTTTGAAAACTTGGGAATCCAAATTCAGTGTGTTGGGGATGGGTAGAATATGTGGGGAGAATGGAGGATTGTTACATACAGCTGCATAAAATGTATACTATTTTCACAAAACATAAGATGTTTTTCCAAAACACAAAATATTTGACCATAATAACCTGTTAAATTATTCAATTTATGATGCTTTATTTCCAAATAAATTATTTTATTACAGCTTGAATTTTTTCCTATTACCATCATATTTTTTTCCTTGAACTGTTTTTATCTCTCAAAATCCAACATTACATCAGCTTCGCTTTTGGGTAGTGCTTCATAGAAGCACTGTGAAATGGTAATCTTGAGGTGCTTATGAAACTATAAACGTGAATGATGCTTAAATTAGAACTGAAATATGTAAGGTTTTTGATGAACTCTCTCATCCCAGACTTTTCTCTTTTATGAGCTTTGCTAATCGTTATGATTTTCTGTGTATGTAAGAGAATATAATTTCTCCCTAACTTGTTTTACTACAAGTTTGTTAGGCCACTGGAGGTGAAGTGAAGGGAGGCTATATTTGTATTGTATTAAGGTAATACGAAAATTCATAGTTTGATACAAAAATAATTTCGGTAACTTGGAGAAATTTTTTCCTCATAGTTATGTGATGGTTTATGTAATTTGCATTAATGGGTATAAGTAATGTATTAGCCTATGTACATTACCTAAGCATTTTAGCCTCTACGTGTTAAAGCACATTGTTATTTAGAAGTGCTATCCAAATGTGAGTTAATTTTTATTTTGTAGGATGCTAATTTTTTAAATTCTCAGATTAAAGTATCTTTTCTTTATAATCAAATACAAGCATCACAAAAATATATGACTTAAAAAGTTGAGTTTATACAGAACTCTATTCTGTATTGCAGTCCTGTTTTATGCATTTAATTTAAAAGATTGGAATGATGTATTTATATTTTGCTAGGATTTCTTTTGTTGCTTATACTGTGTTTTTATTATTAAAAACAATATATATTCAAATACATTTAGAAAATCCATATCTATATTACTAAAATAAAAATTTCTGAGCCCTTGTTATTAGATTTTTTTCTTTTTTTAAGTCAAAAGTTTCTGATTTTGGAAGGACTCGAAATATTTCAAGCAACTATCTTTAGAATTGATACTTAAATATTTTCAATGGTAGGGACTGTATCAATTTTCTTTTTAGTGATCAGTGACTATATAGGTTCTACTACCTCCCCCATTTTAATTCAGCAGTGTCTCTACCAGTTGTCTAAGGAATATTCCTTTTTTTTTCTGAGATAACTCTTACAGTGAAATGTCTACTTTTTAAAATTTAAGTACATTCTATAAATGTTTTATGATCTGGAATACTGTACAAAAGTTTTAGTTTTGTCTTGCTGTGTTTTTATTAGTTGTTTCTTTTTACTAACCAAGAGGCAGAATAGTGTTGGTAATTAAATGTAGCCTCTCTCCCTGCCACCTGCTAGCTGAATGACATTAAGCATGTTATCTCTGTGCTTCCATTTCTTAATTTGTCAAATCGAGCTAACAATGCCTAATTCATGGGCTGCTGAAGGATTCAGTGATTTAATATGTGTAAGGGCTTAGTTCTGTGCCTATTGGTAAATGCCTAATCAGTGTGAACTGTGTATGGGATGGATCCTCCCCAAATCTGATTTTAATATGGGGCGAATCAATCCAAACGTGGACTGAGAGGGCATGAAAAGGTTAAGTGCTCTTATAGTGAGGCTTTATGGGGAGAGCAGGGCAGGCTCCCAATCTGGTCCCAAATTAATGTGAAGCACAGTGATAGGAGATGTGGTGCTGAAGTGACAGTTCTTGTGCTCATGTGTTGCCCAGACTTACCTGGTTTGAAATTCCCACCAGCACCAAAGGAGAGAGAACCTGGGCTTTCTTATCAGCTTGCTCAGATTTGAGATGTGGGCATGAGGGCATAGTGAGACTTGAAACTGTTAGTCAAATACCAAAATGAAGTCAGATACTTCATTATACTCAAGCATGATAAATGAAAAGAAAACAACACCTAAGTGCAACATAGTCAAACCTATGAAGGAGAAAATCTTGAGAGCAGCCAGTGAAAAACAACATGCTACATACAGGGGAACAATGTTGCAGATGACAAATAACTACATCAGAAGCAAGGGAGGCAGGTTATAATAAAATGACATCTCTGAAGTGCTGACATCAAGGAGCCATAACCATAAATGTGTATCTGCTTAATAAAAAAAAGCTTCAAAACACATGTAGGAAAACTCATAGAATTAGTGGGTCATCATCACAAATGCACAATTATAGTTGGAGAGTTCAGTTAGGCCAAAAAAACAATAAAGATATAGAAGGTGTAAATTCCGCTATTAACTACCTAGTTGATATTTATAAGAGTACTAAATCCAGCATCAGTATAATACAGTCTTTTCAAGTGCTCATAGTAACCTCACCAGGAAAGACTATTTGCAGGGCACAAGTCAGTGCATTTTAAAGGATTGGAATCAACAGAGTATGTTTTCTGTCAACAACAGAATAGAATTCAATACCAATGAGACATCTGTTAGAAAAATGGAAATTAGCACAGTTCGTTGACCCATTGGTTATTTAGAAGAAAACAGAGAGAAATTACAGTATATTTTAAGCTAAGTGATAATGAAATTATAATCTATCATGTGGGATGCAGCTAAAACAATGCTTAAAGGGAAATTTATAGCTTTAAATAATTTTACTGTACAAGAAAAGTTACCTAAGATATCACCTAAGAAATTAGAAGGAAAGAACAGAGAAAATGAAAAGTCAGCAGATGGAAGGTAAAAATGTGCAGAAATGTCTAGAAAAGAGAAAATAGAGACCATGGAGCCAAAAGCTAGTTTTTTAGAAAGATCAATAAAATTGTTGAACTCCTATTAGATTGACAGAGAAAAAAGGAGAGAGAGAGAGACCATAACCATAAGTTACTTATGTCAGGTATGAAAGATGGGTTATCATGCTAGATTCTGTAGACATTAAAAGCATAATATGCATATATTTTAAACAACTCCATACCATTAAATTTGTAATGGTTAAATTTCTTTAAAAAAAATGTTACCCCTGTTGATGTAAGAAGAAATGGAAAATTTGGATAGCCCTGTACCAATTAAAGAAATTGAATGAATAATCAAAATCTTTCCCACAAAGAAAACTCCTAGCTCAGGTGGTTTGTTTTACTAGTAAATTCAAACATTTGAACAAGAAATAATATCATTCTTGTAAGAACTCAGAAAAAAAAGTTACTTTATGAGGCCAGCATAACCATGATACCAAAACCTGACAGAGGTGGCATCAAAAGAAGAAATGTACAGATTAGTATTTGTCATGAACATAGATGAAAAAACTGTTAGCCAGATAAACCCCAGTGTACAAAAAGAATACATCTTGAGTGAGATTTATCCCAGCAATGCAAGGTTACTTTATGCTATTCAAAAATTAATGAAATTCACTGCACTAACAGGAGAAAAACCGCAAGATCACCTCACTTGGTCAAAATCATTTTGCAAAGTTCATCATCCATTTATGATAAACATTCCTAGCAAACTGGAAATATAAAGAGAGGCCCTCAGTCTGATAAAGGACATCTAAGAAAAACTGACAGTTAAGAATGCACTTAATCATAAAATGTCTTTTTCCCCTAGGATCAGAAACAACAGTGCCCACTCTTGTCTTCAATTCATTATTTTAATGGAGGACCTAGCCATTGCAGTAAGGAAAATGAAATATAAAAGGCTTATATAAAGATATGAAAGAATAGGTCAAAGCTTTTGCTTTTGTAGTTGCCATGATTGATTATGTAAGAAACCTTAAGGAATCTGCAAAAACAGCCACTAAAGCAAAGGAGTAAATTTAGTGAGGTTTGCACTTTACAGGTTCAATGTATAAAAATCAGTTGTATTTTCATGAACATTAATAGGATACAAAAGGATGTTACATTAAGGAAACAATTCTGTAAATAGTATCAATAAAGTAAAATACCTAGGAATATATTTTTTAAGAAGACACAAAATCTCTACACTGAAATTTCAAAATTTTGATGAGAAATGAATAAGCAAATACAGAGTGTTTACATAGCCAGATATGCTTTTACCAGACTCATACTCCTTCAAATAATATAAACTCTGCATAAAAAAAAAAAAAAAAACAATCAAACATAAATAGACGTATTTTGGAGGGGATTTGACCCTTGGGAGAAGGGAATGGCATGGGTTGAATTTTCTGTTTTTATGGCTTTTACTCATGCAAAATGTGCAGAGGAGCTTTTCTGTCCTGAAAAACCAAAGGTTGGAGTTTAGGAGAACCACAGCTCCTGAAGAGTAAGGGGAGAATCCTACCAAAGGAGCGTTCCAGATGCTGCTGAAGAACCACCAAAATCACTAGGATGACCCCAAAACCCACACATGTCAAGTAGACTTAATGCAGCCTAGCTAAAGGCAAAAAACTGATCTGAATCATTCGAAGATAGAGTTTGTAGTTTGAATGCAAACAAATTAAATGCCTGCCAAAACAAATACAGTTAACACTTCTGGAAAAATTATTATATCTAGCACCTCTATCACAGAGTATTCACATGTCCAGCATACAGTCCTAACTTACACAGCATACTTAAACACAAATAATGCTGGAAAAGCTGGATATCCATATGGAAGAATAAACCCACCTTATGCCCCACTTCACACCATTCAAAAAAATTAATTCCAGATGGATCATAATTTGCATCTAAAAGCTTTAACTATAAAGCTTGTACAGAATGTATTTGTGACTTGGGGGTAGGCAAAGGGGTTTTTTTTTTGTTTAAATACAGAAAGCAATAAGAGGAAGAGGGTTAGACTACATCAATATTAAAAGCATCTCATCAAAAAACATTGTTCAGAAATGAATAAGCAAATCACAGAGTGGCAGAAATATTTGCAAAACACATTTCTGACAAGAATATTGTATCCAGAACTTAACAAAGAATTTCTGTAACTCAATAGTGAGAAGAGAATTAGCCTGATGAAAAAAAAATGGACAAAAGATTTAGATACTTCTCAAAGATACACAGAGGGGCCAGTTAGCAAATGGAAAAGTGTGCAACGTTGTTAGTCATCAGGAACATACATATTGAAACCACAATGAAATACCACTGCACAACTGCCAGAATGGTTATAATTAAATAAACTGACCACACCAAATGTTGGTGAGGATGTGGATCACCAGAAACTCCCATTTTTTGAGAAAGGGAATATAAAATGGTACTTACCACTCTGGAGAAAAGGTCTGCCAGTTTCTTTTTTTTTTAAATTAAGGTATCATTGATGTACAGTCTTACGAAGGTTTCATGTAACATTGTGGTTACTACATTCTCCCCTATTATTAAGTTCCCCCCACATACCACATTACAGTCACTGTCCATCAGCATAGTAAGACGGTCTGCCAGTTTCTTATAAAATTGAATGAGCATCTCTACCCAGTAACCAAAGAATTTCACTGCTAAGTATTTACCCAAGAGAAATTAAAGCATATGTCCACAATAAGATGTGTACTTACTTGAATGTTCATAGCAGTTTTACTCATAATACCCCAAATCTGGCAACATGTCAGGTGTTCGTCATTAGAGGAATAACTCAACAAATTGTGGTCTGTTTATGTAATAGAAAACTCAGCCCTGAAAAGGATGGAATACTACCACACGTGTTAACGTGAATGGATCTCAGTCATGATGCGGACGGAGCCAAAAAAGCCAGACCCAGGAGTATGTACTGTATGATACGTTGATGAAGTTTTAGAAGATATTAAACCTATGGTAGCAAAAACAGATCAGTGATTGCCTCTGGGAATTGGGAGTGGAACCAGGATTGTCTGAGGGACATGAGGGATTCTGGATGGATATTCTGTATAGGGTTGAGGGTTACACAATTTATTCATTTGATAAAACTGACAAAATGCTGTGAGTCAAAATCATCAAGAATGTGTTTCATGCTATGTAAAATCTACCTGAAAGAAATGAGTGAATGGTGAATTCTAGTTAATATAAAGTGTCTAGATTTGAAGTACCTGCAACTTAATTTATGATGTTTCAAAAAAATAAGATAGATCGATAGAGGGGCAAGGACGGAGCACAGCTCAGAGCCTGTATTGGAGTTTTCTAGGGAAAGAATGGGCAAATGGCGGGTAGATACACTGAGTAAGTCTAGGACTTAGTAGTTTGGAAAATGTTAGCAGGGTCTGGGCTGTAGGGGTCTAGTTGCCCAGTCCCTAAGGGCCCTAGGGTGGTTTGGGCAAGAGGAATACTGGCCTGGTGTATGTTTGATAAAGTAGTTGGGGGTTGGTTGGTTTGTCTATCAAAGGTGTGGTCAAAGGAGCCTCTCTTTACTTCTAGGAATTAGCTAGCCCTAGGAGGGGCAGTCTCTCCCGGATCAAGGCCCCAAATGCCAGAGTATCAAGGATGAGGAAAATATAGTCAGTAGATGCTTGTATAAAAGTTTGACACCACAGATACAAGCCATCATTCTGCAGAAATGTACCTTGGAACATTAAACTCTTAAACCAGCCAGAAGTAGATATGGATCCTGACTCTTACTTCAGTAGTTCTGTGACCTTTTGAGTTAATTGCTCACATTTACTTATTTATTTGAAAAGAATGGTACTGTTAATTCACATTATAGGGTTGATATAAGTGTAAATTAGACAATAAGTGTAATGCATTTTGAATAGTTTTACAAATGAAAATTTAAAGTAAAAAATTTTTAAATGCACTTTAAGCAAATGCTTAAGATAAGTGCTGACAGTCTTCGGTAAGTTTTCTATAATCAATGAACAATTTTTAATTGTTCACTTGTAGCCTTTGCTGATTTATTAAGGACAAGCTTGTTCATAAAACTCGTTTCTTGGTGATGGAGGGAAGGTAAAAATCTCTCTAGAGGTAGGCATTTTCTTGTTTTCCATTCCTCAACCCTTAGCTGTATAGTAGTGATAAAGTACACAAAAGTAGTACATGTAATTATAGAGACTTTCTTTTTTCTATTACAGTGATCAGCTCTTGATTCCCAAGTTATTTAAAATACAAATTTTTAGTCCTTGCTAATATGATATTTTCATGTATAAAATTAAAGGACTTATAAGTAGAAATAATTATGGATGGGTAGTCATAAATTATTCCATTGAAGTCCATGCATCATTAGTACATCAGTAATTAAGAGCTAGAGTCTTGAGTGAAATTTCTTATGTTGATATCATTCTGCTAATTTGTTAAAATCCCTTTAATTTTACCCAATGTTCAGCATAAACATTACTGTCTTCTCACAGTGACAACCTGGATTCTTACTCCCTTTAATTCATAGAAGAATACTCACTTTAGGCAAGAAGGTCATGAAAAATAATAAATCAGTAACACTTAGGTTTATTGCTATTGACACTGGTGGTTTAACTGCTGCAATAAATCATACAAATATGGCAGAAACAGTAAAACTCACTTGTTTAATGGTTTATATGATTCTGTGGTACAGGTCTTTAAAGTCAGTGTTACTTTCTTGAACTTAGTTCTCATTTGCTTCTTATATCTCCTGATAACAAGTATATGAATAAATACATGTCCTAATACAAATAGTATTTTAACAATGTCTGTTGAACCTAAGTGCAAAGCGTTAATGTTGATGGGTGTAAAATACCTATGCATGTATTTTGTAATGCACTAGATGTGTAATTTTGACTTCAGTTTTCAAGTCATATTATTTTTTGAAGAAGGAAAGCTTTAATATGTTAATTTTCCTGATAATTACTTGATTACTAGGGAAATTCTATAAGGATATCTGTTAGGTTTACTGTTAAGACATCTGGTTAGTCCATTGATCCGATAAATACACTGTTTGCCATACAAACTTTCGTGGCTGGCACTTAATGTTCTTATGATTTTAATAGCTGTTCCAACCTCTCTTACCCAGATTTTCTTTTTTAATCCAAACTGTGTAAGCAAGAAAGTTACACAGTTGAAAGGGCATAATCTAATCTGTTTTTAAGAAATTGTGTTCTATACAAAGAACTGCAGGACTGTAAGAGATTCTAACATGGACACGCTTGTTAATCAGTCTACACTGATACAGGGACAGCACTGTAGATGATTGATGGTCTATGACATCTTATTGCAACATACATTTGTAATAATCTATGCTAATTGCAATGTGTTGGCAAAACTGGACAGCTACATGTAAGAGAATGAAACTGGATTATTGTCTAGCTCCATACACAATGGAACAAAATGGATGAAAGACTTGAATGTAACTCATGCCATAAAATTCATTCAAGGAAACATAGGCAAAAATGTCTTGAATATAAACATGAGCAACTTTTTCCTGAGCACATCTCGGGCAAGGGAAATAAAAGCAAAAATGAACAAATGGGACTACATCAAACTAAAAAGCATCTGTACAGCAAAGGACACCATCAGCAGAACAAAAAGACATCCTATGGTATGGGAAAATATATTTGTATTCATAAATGACTTATCTGTTAAGGGGTTAACATCCAAAATATATCAAGAGCTCACACACCTCAACACCTAAAAAACAAATAACCCGATTAAGAAATGGGTGGCAGATCTGAGCAGACACTTCTCCAAAGAAGAAATTCAGGTGGCCAACAGGCACATGAAAAGATGTACCACATTGCTGATTATCAGGGAAATGCAAATTAAAACCACAATGAGACTATCACCTCACACCAGTTAGGAGGGCCAACATCCAAAACACAAGAAACAACAAACACTGGTGAGGATGCAGAGAAAGGGGAACCCTCCTACATTGCTGGTGGAATGTAATTAAATCTACCATTATGGAGAGCAATATGGAGGTTCCTCAGAAAACTAAAAATAGAAATAACCATTTGACCCAGGAATTCCACTCCTAGGAATTTACCCTAAGAAAATGATCCCTGATTCAAAAAGACATATGCATCCCTCTGTTTATCGCAGCACTGTTTACAATAGCAAAGATATGGAAGCAACTGGTGTTGGCAAACACAGTAGATGAGTGGATAAAGAAGATGTGGTACATATACACAATGGAATGTTATTCAGCCATAAGAAGAAAACAAGCCCTACCATTTGCAACAACATGGATGGAGCTAGAGGTTGTTTTTCACTCAGTGAAATAAACCAGGCACAGAAAGAGTACCAAGTGATTTCCCTCATTTGTGGAGTATAACAACGGAGCAAAACTAAAGGAACAAAACAGCAGCAGAGTGACAGACTCAAAAAGGGACTAGCAGTTACCAAAGGGAAAAGATTGGGTAGGGTGGGTGGGGAGGGAGGGAGAAGGGGATTAGGAGCATTATAATTAGCACCTAAAATATAGGTAGGTCACGGGGAAGGCAGTATGGTATGGAGAAGACAAGTAATAATTCTATAGTATCTTACTATGCTTATGGACAGTGACTGCAATGGGGTGTAGGGGGGGATTTGATAATATGGGTGAATGTTGAAACCACAATGTTGCTCTTGTGAGACCTTCATAACATTATGATCAGTGATACCTTAATAAAAAAAATAATCTATGTTAATTGTATTGGTGAACAAAATCAAATTTTGATCAGGCAGAATTTATCCAAGACCAGTTTTTGTTTTTAACCAATTAGCATGGTATTTTTCAATACTTAGAGGCTCGGTTTTAGACTGTCTTGAAGTCAGATGGTCAAATAAGTTTTGAAAATGTGTGCTAATGTGGATAATTTGGATGGTGCTGTCATAATAATAGTAAAGTAATAATACAATTTAATACTCTATTTGGAATATATTGTTAATTTCACCTAGCAAGTATTTTTATTAGTTGGATGTTTCAGACTTAACCTTATTACTTGTAAACAGTTTGATGTACAGGTTGATCCTTTTCACATTAGAGTATGAGTAACGTACAAAGATTTCTCATGTATGTCTCTTAACATTGTTTAAATGTATAGAAACAGTTTAGTGTATACCTTTACTTTGCAGAAGGCTAACTTATACTGACTTCTGTAACTAAGAAAATTCTAACATCGATTTAATGAGCCATGCTGTTTTTGTTCATACTGATTTTCTGTTTCCATTGTGACTGTCATGCTGAACGCTGTGTATAGCTAAGGTTCTTTTGATGTCTGCGTATTACCATGTGCCCTGTGTTGCTGAGTGCCCCCAACCTTTTTTTCTCTAAACTACTCTGAAACATAAATTATTGCACACCCGATATCATTTGGCCTTTCTGGTGTGTTGTCATCGTGTACATGTTAAGTCAATGTCTCTACTTACTCTTGGTGCTTGTAACTGATTGTAGTGATTGGTAACTGTAGGTGTAACTGTAGGTGATTGTAACTGATCCAAACCCAGAGATTATGAAGCAGTGAAAGACTTGTGCTTGTCCACGTGGTCCATGATACGTGTTTAGAAAATTGGTGTAACTTGCTATATTCTCAGAATGAAAATGTAACTTAAAAAATTATTGTAGGAATCAAACAGATCCTTGCCAGTACCATATTTGAGGTGCCCAGGTGTCTCCAGGCTTTTGTTATAGAAATGCTGATGTAGGTGGTGTAAAAAAGCTCAGAAAGTTTTTAGTAGAGTGGAAAAAGTTGTTTGACAAGACATGGACTAAGTAAGATCTTGGCCCTGCCACTTGTTAGGTGTATGACCTTGGTGAGGGTGTTTTCTTACCTGAGGCTCAGTTTCCTCAAAGTTAATAGGCGATAGTACATAGCTGCAGGTTATTGTAGGGTCCATGATATATTTAAGGTATTATGGAGTACCTATCATTTAGTACTTACTTCATTGATTTTAACTTAAGTTGCACATATTTTACTTTGCTATGCATCTAACAAATACAGTTGGAGGAAAGTTTTCCTTTCAAATTAACACAAAATGATGTTGCATTTTAAAGTAATGACATTTTAGATTTATTGAACTAGGGAATGTGTAAAAGACCTTTTTATATAGTTGTTACAGTCGATGCCCTTTCCCTGTTATTCTCTGGCAATTTTTTCTTTTAATATTTTTTAGGCACTGTCTATACTTGCAGTTGTAAATTCCACTCCTTATTAATCTGAAAACGTGAGAGATCCATTTTTCATGATTGCTGTTTATAATGTTATGATTTAATATGACTAGGAATATTGTGATTCAGTTTTTGTGCTGTAAAGATATAATTTAGTCACCAAATACCTTGTTTGCAAGGTGGTAAGTATACAGAGACCTTTGGGAGCTCAAGAGTCTTTGAGGGAAAGTAAAACATGGTTAGAAGTAATCTTTAAGGAAGAGGGGTAATTAATGCTGCCTAATTTAAATCACCTAGACCACTAGGTCTTAAAAATTGACCTAATTTGCTAAGCATACCTAAAGAGTTAGTAGTTAAATCAAAAGTTGGCTAGGAAGGGATTGTTTAGATAAATGCACATGAGAAAGTGAACACCAAAACCCATGTTAGAAAGGACATTGAACCAGAAGAGAATAAACAGGGCTCAGGCTGGCATTTTCTCATCTCCTATAATAATGCCCATGCGAGCTGAAGAGATGCAGAATAGGAAATAACAATCTGTACTTCTTATACTTAGTTATCCAAGGTTAGAAGCATATCTTTTTGTAGAAATGTCAAGATGATTTGCATGTAATCATGTGGCAGTATTTCTTGTTTCATTTGTTTAATTTTGGTAAAAGGCAATACATTCACATGGCTTAAAAATCTACGTCTGTATATTTACATATATACATGCATGCATACATATAAACAACATACATACATGGGTCTCCCTCTTTGCATTTCAAGTAACTACTGTTCATGTGTGCATCTTTCCTGTATGCATACACAAATATATTTTAACTTGTCCTTTTGTTATATCAAGAGTAGCTACAGCACATACTGTATTTGCTTTTTTCACTTAACATCATATTTTAGAGATCTTTCCATATCATTTAATAAGTGCTTAAAATTACTAAACAACTATGAAAAATTTTTCCTGCTTTCCATTCTGATTTTTATTTAGTTATCTGAGTTTTTCTATATTTTTTCCTGTTTGTTTTTAGGTAAAGTTTTTGGTGGTGAAGTACACAAACCATAAGTGCTCAATAGGATAAAACTGGACAAATGCACATACAATGTACCAAGATACAGAATATTTCAGTCACCCAGAAAGTTCTTTCATGCCCTTTCATTCCTCTGGAGGCAACTAGTTTGATTTTTTTTTTTTATCTTGTTTTGCCCATTTTAAAATTTGATGTGAATGGAATAATTTAGTATCTAGTCTTTTAAGTTCAGTTTCTCTCAGCCAACTAAATATTTCTGAGAGTAATCCATGTTGTATCAGTAATTCTTTTTTAAGATTGTTTTGGTATTCAAGATTTTTGTCATTTCTGTATACATTTTATATCAGCTTGTCAGTTGCTTTAAAAATATCTTGTTGGAATCATGATTGCAGTGGATTTTTAAAAACATCAAATATTAGGGAATTTGGGAAAATAGACATTATAGTATCAAGTCATTTAATCTTTGAATATAGTGTATCTCTGCAAAAAAGTTATTAGTGTACAAGTCTTACACATCTTGCATTAATCTTTTGTCTACGTATTTTATGTTTTTTGATGTTATTGCAAATGGAATTTAAAATTTCAATTTTCAGGTTTATTGTTAGTATAATAGAAGTATAAGATATTTGTATATAATGCTCTTATATTCTGCAACATTGCTAAATTCACTAATGAGTTCTAGAAGTTGCTTCAGAGAATTTGTAAGCAATTATGTTGTCAAAAAAAAAGCAGGGCTTTCCAGCTTTATTGAGGTTATTGACATAATAACATAAGTTTAAAGTGTGCAATGTGATGATTTCATACACATATGTATTGCAAAATGATTACCACAATAAAATTAGTTAGCACCTACATCCCCTCACATAGTTACCTTTTTTTGTGTATGTGCTGGTAACTTTTAAAGTCTACCCTTTTTAACTTTTAAACATATGATACAGCATTGTTAATTATAGGCACCATGCTGTACTTATCTTATAACTGGAAATTTGTACCCTTTGATCAACATCTTCCCATTACCCCAGGCTCCAGCCTCTGGTAACCACTATTCTCTCTATTTCTTTGACTTAGGCAAAGAATAAATGCAAAAATAAAACAATTTTATTTCTTCCTTTTCAGTATTTTTGCATTCACTTGTTCTTGTACTGGACCTCTCTCTAGTACAATGTTAATTAGAATTATATTATTGTTGATTAAAATTAAATCATTAATTTAGAATATTTCTTAAAATGTAAACACTTTTTAAGCAATAAATTTCCCTTTAAGTATTACTTTTTTTTATTGTGGATTCATTATTATGTAGTTCAAAGTATTTTCTAATTTATTTTGTGATTTCTTCTTTGACCCATGGGTTATTTAGAACTGTGTTAATTTCCAAATATTTGGGACTTTTCTAATTACCTTTCAGTCATTGGTTTCTGATTTATTTCTTTTGTGGTGAAAGAAATAATCTTTAAGATTTCAGTTTTAAAATTAATTGACTTTTTTTTTATGGCTCCAGCATGTGGGCTTTGTTTTTTGTAATGTTCCATGTATACTTGAAGAGTATTCTCTAAATGTCAGATCAAGGTGGTTGATAGTATTGTGCAGCTCTTCTGTGATACGTGGAATTTGGGGTGGGGGATTAATCTTAACTGTTCAAGGAGTTACTGAGATTACTCTGCTGATTTGTTCATTCATTCCTTATATCTGTCTGTTTTTGCTTCATGCATTTTGAAACTGTACTTTTGGATATGTGCAGGATTGTTCATGTCTCCTGTGAATTGACTCTCTTATGAAATGTCTCTTTGTGTCTGGTAATATTCGTGGTCTTAAGTCTTACTATTTTGATACTATATTTTATTAAACTTACTGCTTGCATAAACTATGTGTTTCCATTCTTTAATTTTCAGCTTGCCTATGTGTTTAAAGTACATCTTTTTTGTAGACATTTTGCATGTTGTATTCACTCTGACAAGTCTATGTCTCTTACTGGAGTATGTGGTATATTTGTATAAAATGTTATTAATATGGTTGGATTTACTCTTGTTTTACTCTTTGCTCTTTACACTTTGTTTTCTGTTATCTGTTTTTCTTTTGTCCTTTCCTTCCTTTGGATTGTTTTTTAGTATTTCATTTAAATTTTCTTTATGCCTTCAACTGTGTCTCTGCCCTTTCTGAGGCTGGGGGGCTCCCTTCCCAGTGACAATCAGAATCCTTAGCTTAACAACAGTGCAGTTGTTTCTGGTATCTTCTGTTGCTTCGGCTGCTATTGTCATGACTTCACATACTTTCCGAGTTACAATTTTTGCTTGAATTGGTCATCTCCCTTTTGTAGAAATCAAGAGAAGAAAAGAATATCGTTATTTGTATTTACCTACCTACTCAACATTTCCTAGTTCTCTTAATTTTTCCCTGTGATTTAGAGTTTCTATCTTGCATTCCTCTATCCTGAAGAACTGTCCTTTTGTACAAATCTGATAGAAGTGAATTCTTTCAGTTTTTATCTGAACATGTTTTTTGTTTTAACTTCCTTTATGAAGGATGTGTTTGTTCGTTACAGATTTTAGGTTGAGTTTTTTTTCCCCTTTCAGCTCTTTAAAGATGTTGTTTCATAGTCTTTGGCGTCCATGGTTTCTAAACAGAAACTTACACATGTGTTTATGCCTTTGTTATTCTCTGGCGACTGTCAAAATTAAACAAAGTTGGCCACTGGTTAAAGGCAGTAAAAGCAGATTTTATTCAGTAATAACTGCAGTAGGGGAAAGAGCTGAGTTCAGTTTTGATTTGCACAGAGGTGACTGGGAGGATGAGGGAGTGGGGCAGGGGTGCACAAGAGTTGAGTGCCCGAGCAGAGTTGGGAAGTGAAAACTTACCCAAAAAGTGGGTAAGAGGGATGGTCAGTGACAATGTGATTAGGCTGTTTGTGTCTGTTGAATGGCATTTATTGAAGTTAGGCTTCTATCCTCAAGAGGATAGATTGGGAGACAGAGGCCCTATCCCTCCTAATGATTACATTTCAAAGGAATGGGTTGGTCTTTGAGGAGGACACTCCTGAGTAAGTAAGTAAGATACATATACATCTCCAAGAGACAGGAAGGATGTAAGCTTTTAAAATAAATGCTCTAAGAAAAGAAGGTGGGGCCTTTAGACAGGTGTTGGCTGAAACAAATGGTAAATTCCTTTGGCAGCCTTGAGCTTTTCCAGACAATAACTCAAAGGGGGATGTGGGGGTCGTCCCAGGGATGCAGCCTTAGGCTACTGCTAGACTGTTCAAGGCCTCTTAGTGCAGGGGTTAGGATGCAGTCCTTTGTGCCAAGAGTTTTTGTAGTTCTCACTACTTTAAAGATTTTCTTTTCATCTTTTGTTTTTTAGCAGTTTGACAACGATGTGCCCAACTGTGATTTTCTTTGTATTTAAACTGCTTGGTGTTCACTAAGTGTCTTGGAAGTGTAAGTCTAGTTTTTTACTGAAATTGAAAATGTTTCAGCCATTATTTCAGATACTTCTTTCTGGTTTGTTCTTACTCCCCTCTTTCTGGGACTGCAACACATTATTGAGATTGTTCCTTTTGTTCTACAGGCTTTTATTTCTGTTCTTCTGATTGAATAATTGCTCTTGGTTGATCTTCAAATTTACTGACTTATGTTTTCTCCAATCAGGTTAATTTTTTATTTCTGATTTTATAATTTTCAGTTCTAGAACTTCATTAATTGTTACATTAAATCCCTGTCGGTTAATCTTGGGGGTCTGTCTCTATTAGCTAATTCGTCTTATTTCTAGTAGATAATATTTTTCTGTTTTTTCACGTTTAGTATTTGTGGTTTTATGCTGGATATTTGGGATGAAACATTGTAGAGACTAAATTCTCTTACATTCCTCTGAATAGTGGTGATTTTTATTTGGGCTGATAGTTTTGAGTGGCCTCAGAGTCCAAACTGTTTGCCTGTGCTGTAAGCGACAGCTGAAATCTCAGCTTAGTTTTTCTTGGACTTCCATGTGCCGATTTTCAGCAGGCCCCACAGTCTGTCCCACATGTGTAGTTTAGGGGTCAGTCAAGAATTTGGGCAGAGTTCATATTCAGTATTTTGATGTTTTTTTCCTCCTGCAGTTCCATTCATCACAGGATTTCCCCCCTTCTTTTTCTAAACTCTCTGGCAGCCCCCAGTCCATCCTTTGATTCTGCAGATCTGTAGAACTACAGTTTGCTGCTTAAGGTCTAGTTGCCCTGCCTGCCTTAGACTGCAGGGTGTCTGTCCTCAGGTACAAACCCACATAAATGTATCTCTCATCCACTGCAGTTTCCCTCTGACGAAGGTTGATTTCCCTGCCATCTTTATCTGTTTTTGGTTTCTTTCCACACTGTTTTCAAATAGTTGATTTTATTATATTTGCTTATAGTTTATTTTATTATATTTTGTGTAGAGGCTATTATTTTTTGTCAGAAGAAAGGTTTGCCCAATTGAGGCTACTCTAGACAGTACCTCTGCTGTTTTGTTTTTTGTGTCTTTTTGCTAATTCCATGCTGTTTCCATATTGAGGATTTATAATGTGTTTCCAAATCTAGTCAGGCTGGCTTGGGTTGGGATCGAGGTCTGTGCCTCTACCTTGATTGCATGTTTTGTTTTTAACAACTGGTGTTTATTATTTTGAGGCTTAAGTAAAGCACAACTTCAGCTCTCCATGCTTTCTTTTAGATTCTAGTTGTCATGTCAGTCCTTGAGTTACTTGAGTGAAATGTTCATTCTAGTCTCATAAGAGCAGAAGAGCCTCTCAGTCTACTCTTTCGTTAATCATTTTCCTCAAATTATTTTCAAAGAAAGAAGACAAGTTGTATACTAATCCTTGAGAGGTTTAAGTTCAGATTTATTATTCTAATTTAATTGATTTTATTGTGATTTAACTTATGTGGTGCTATATTTTTCCAGTAAATGTTTGATAAATATCTTTAAAAAAAGAACCATTTACATCATGGCTTTTTAATCAGGTCTTTGGGGGGAAGCTATCTGAAAATGTACTTTAAAACAAACTGTCCAGTGTTAGAGTCCCTGTAGCCCCATGGCATAGCATGAAATGTTTCTGCAGCTTAGCAGCCCATGGGGTATGTGTTGCCCAGCCACAGGAAGACAGCACTTTCCACCATCGCCCTCTGAAGAGTTGGTTCAGTTAGCTCGTTAGCAAGATACACATCTGGAATTCAATCGTTTGATTTTATTTTCCAAAGTTGTTTGGAAATGTTTGTTCCTGCCCTTTGAAATTTTGGTGATTTTTGTAATATGTGAAAATGAAATTGTTACCTTTTGACTCTTAATTTTAAAAGTACAATTTATGACCTGAGACACCTTGGCAGTCAGTAGTTCCATTCCAGACTGTCTTTGAAGCTCTTTTTCCCTTCTCTCACAGATGAGAAGTTGCTCTGAAATGCAAGTTGTGTCAGGGAAAATAGTATATTATCCCTGGGCTTGCCCATGTTCTGAAAAGAAAGGAAATGTGAAAGAAAAATGTTGAGGTCTTTCTGGTCTGTGTCTTTCAGGTGGATTGATTTTAAAACAACTAGATACAGCAAATTTTTCATATTTATACAATATTTTAAGAATTTGGTGCTTCATTTATCTTTAGTCCTTATATTAAAACTTTTAAGGTCTGCTATAATAGAATGACTTCAAAATATACTTTGTCCTTTGTATTAGTAAGAGAGCAGTAATAATTAAGTAAATTCAGTGAAACGGAATATGTATCTCAAACAAATAACCTGAAAATCTTAACTGTGTATATGTGTTATATACACATATTAACAAACAGTTGGCATGTGATTTTAGATAAATGTTTTACAAACTAGATTATAACCTGAAACACTGTTAGTAAGGCTGATGATATAGCTAATAGGTCTTTTGTTATGAGTGGAAGAAATTGGAAAGGGCATTACAGGTATGATTTCATTAAGCTAGAGAGCATTGGAGTTCACATTTTAAAAACATAATCATAACTTATCTGGAGTCACGTTCCATTTTATTAGCTTCCTTCATATAGAAAATATAGAAACCATTTAAATGCCTATGAAAAAGTGAAACAATATATATTTTCTGGGTGAAGGAAGTATTCTGTACATTTTCCATGTTTTGCATCATGGTATTTTGAATAACCATGCTTCCATGTTCACATCAATTTTTTGTTTTTCAATTTATGCACAGCACTTGCTCTGAAATTTGGGGACTGAGTACACCAAATACGATAGATCAGTGGGATACAACAGGCCTTTACAGCTTCTCTGAACAAACCAGGTGAATATTCTGCCCTCTGTCAAATGCTAGAGCTCTTGTGGGAGGGGGGCTATTTTGGAAGACCTGTAGTGGGTTGCTTAGTATAATTTTGCCTAGTATGTTCCTTAATGTAAAATAAGGCATGGCATTTAAAATACCTGCTTGCCAGTATTAGAAATATATTAAATGTTTCAACTGATGTTTTGATCAATGAATTCTAGTTTTGAATCTTCTTTAAATTATTGCATCCCCTAAAGAATAGAAACTTTGATAATTATATTCTCATTTTAATTTTAGATTATAATCTGTTGGCCTACTTTTTAAGTAGATACATAACCAGTTTTTACTAAATTTCTTGCTATCATCTAAATCTCATCTTCTTTATACTAATAAATACATATTTACCAAACCCCTTATATCACAATTAACACTAGGCTAACTTGTTTTTGTTATTTTTTTCTAATCACCTTACTCTCTTTTTTGAGCATATTGGTATTTGTCCATTTCATCCCATCATACTCATCACCATCTGCATTTATGTGTGAGCTATAGAAATACACCTCAGTGCTCAGAACAGTCATAGCTGGGTAGTAAGTTATATTAGTTTGAGTAAGTTACTTTTACTCATTGTTGGTATTTACCATTCTTCACACTAGCACCTTTTTTTTGATAATTCAGTCACCTACAGAATTAAAGCCCTTAAAAGCATCCCTAAGTAGGAGTTTACTAAAGATAGAAATTGACAGAAAGTTTTTCAAGTGTAACTGATATTCCTGCTAAAAATCAGTGTTTTCCCAAGTGGCTAGTCGTTCATTGCCATGAGATATGTCTTCTAGTGCTGCTGCTTACTATCACATCAGGGCCATTAAGTAGTGCATTTTGCTTCCTTGTGCTCACTAAAACTAACTAAATGTCTACCATTCCTTTCTTTATGCTCTTACTGTACTAATTTAGCCCAATTGAGTCCACCTTTTTTTTTTTTTAAAGTTCCCACCTTTCTTTTCCCCTTGCTTTCAATAGGTCTCTTGATGGTCGTCTTCAGGTATCTCATCGAAAAGGACTGCCACATGTTATATATTGCCGATTATGGCGCTGGCCTGATCTTCACAGTCATCATGAACTCAAAGCAATTGAAAACTGTGAATATGCTTTTAATCTTAAAAAGGATGAAGTATGTGTAAACCCTTACCACTACCAGAGAGTTGAGACACCAGGTAAAAAAAACTAGATTTCTTTCCCCTTGTTTTAAATTAAATGCTTGAACGTTAAGTATATTGTGTACTCTTATTTTATACCTTGGAAATTTTGGTGTAAATTACCTTAAATTCAGTATGTATTTGGTGGTAATTAAAAGTTTTTTTAATGTTTTAAATATTTTATAGAAAATATATCTTAGAGGGTAAGGTACGTCATTTTCTTGGGATAACATACTATTTGACATCAGCTTACATATCCAGGAAATTCTAATCCCACAGATTCAGTCTGCTTGGAACTAAACTGATAGACCTCTTTACCTGTCTGCTGCCTTAAATGTTTTCAGTCATCCTAATCTTTGAGTGTTTTTTTTTTTTGAAGTACTTTAATGACATCATTTGTATCTACTCTGTTTAGTAAAACTCATAGCAAGACTTTTAGTTTAGTTAGTTGTGTACTGGAATCTTAGAATCTAAAAATCTGTATTCTAAGAATGCAAAATCTGTATTACGAGAATACAGCTGTATTTTTTAGAAAATTCCTTAAATTCAAATTTACAAGTCTTGCCACAACTGTTCCAGTAGGGATTTATTAGCTCTTAGGGTAATATAATATTACCAGGATCACTCTGTCCTCCAAAGTACAGGATAAATTATAACTTGAAAATTTAGGTTGTGGACTATATGTTAAGTTAATATTAATCAGATCTGTCAATTTCTCATTATCTAGTATAATACCAACTAAGTGGACTCTAAATTTTCAAAACTAAGAAGGCTATGTTCTTCTTTCTTTATGAAAACTTATGAAAGATTCCTCTCTCCACCCCCATTCCCTTGCTCTTTGCCATTAACATGTATTTCTTTCACTTTTTTAGTCTTGCCTCCGGTATTAGTGCCACGGCACACTGAGATCCTAACAGAACTACCACCTCTGGATGATTATACCCACTCCATTCCAGAAAACACTAATTTCCCAGCAGGAATTGAGCCTCAGAGTAATTATATCCCAGGTATTTTTTGCCTCCTGAATCTCCTGAAAGTTGGGATACATTGAAATTTCGTTGGTAAACATTCGGTAGTAGTAAAGTATGGTTTGACTTTTTTTAAAAAAAGCTTCTGGATTTTGAATAGAAAAGTCTGATTTGCTAGGTAATTATTTTGTGAAATATATAAGCCTAGTACTTTAAACTCTTTTGTCTGGAGAAAAGTTTTACTTTATATTTCATTTTCTTTTGCAGTGGCTTTAATCAAAGTACTGTGAGAAGCAGAAAAGAAAATATCTTAGTAAGTTTGTCTTAGTTGTTGAAGCTAAGAGAGATGCAGAATGTAAGCAAAATAAATGGCATAGGACACAAGAATTCCAGAAACAAATGGAACTAAAAACTGACCAAATAATCGCTTTCATAGATAGCTTGATAATATTTAAGAAAAATGTAACATTCCTATAGGAGATAGAATATTTTAGTTCTACAGACATAGCAACACATGTACTGAAAATCAGAAAATCTTTATTGTTATTCATAATAAAGTTATGGGCCTTGGTAGTTCCTGTTGAAAACTAAATGAATTCAACTACATGTTTCTCAAATTCCACTCATTTTATTGTTTTATATGATCCAGTAATGTTCTATGATATGGTAGCTAGCCTTTTAGTTTTCCCTATTTTTTAGGAAAACAACTAGCATTTCCATACTTTGTGTCCCTTTTTTTGTTTTGTGGGTTATTTACTAGCAGAAGCTAATGGTGTAATATTAGGATAAGATTAAGTTATCCATTGGCTATTTTAGTGTCTTAGTCCTTTTCTCCTTTTGTAGTATTCCTCCATTCCACTCTAATTTTTATGCAACTGAAATTAATGTAAAGAACTTAGAGTTTCACGTACACTAAGCAATATTTCTTTAATGTGTCTCATCACAGAAATAACAGTTGTTCATTGAAAGTTTTAAAAACATAAGGAAAAGAAGAATTTTTCAAAATAGTAATTTTAAAGTTAGGAAGCATATTGTGATTGTTTTATTCTGCCTTTCTTTATTTAATTTTATTACAAAAGAAGATTCAAGGCTGCCTTTTGGGTTGCTAGAAACATAAACTTTTTGAGAAGTTAGGAGACAGGGCATAGAGTGGGGTGGAGTATGAGGCCCAGGATGAGGGAAAAACAGGACTACACAGGACATTTCCCAGGGAGAAGAATGTGGCTGGAAGCAGAGTGATGTGCGTGCAGTGTGTGGAGCAGGAGGCATTTAAATCTTTGATGTGGAAATTACTAGTATTCAACAATACTAGGAAACTGAAGGTTTAAGCGTAAGGCCTTTTAAGACACCTACCCAATAATGATTTAGAAGAATGTTCATCAGAATGTTAGTGGCTTTCACTGTGTAGATGTTTGGGTTTATTTTCCTGTCTTCTTAATTTGTTTAGGTGTGGCTACTCTACAAAGTAGAAAATTGAAAGTGGATTCCACCTATTTGTTCTGGGCAGAGGGGCTTTATGCAGCTCCCTCCAACTGACAGCAAAACTTAAGGGTTCACTTTTTGTACCTCTTTAACAGAAATTTTAACATTTCCTCCAAAATGCTGATAGCTCTGTTATTTATTATTGTGTAGATAAATAATAATGAGTAAAGAAAAATAGAATAAAGTATTTAAAGGCTCAGTATTTCTTCCTTTTGAGAGCTTTGCGACATGGGTGGTTAAACTGGCAAAGCTAATCATTTAAATTTTATTAGCTTTAACCTTTAAAATAGTACATAATGGGATGTATTAGTCTTATTTTTGTGTTCTTTGTTGTTTGAGAACATGGAAATATTTAATTTTATTCTTAGAATTTCATTATTAAAAATTTTGGGGCACTGACAGACGAAAAGGTTGGTATTTCAGAAGTAAAAATGTGTAGTTAGCTTGCCAGGGAGGTTGTAAAGGGTCAGTGAAGGAGCCCTTTAACTCTTCTCTATCCCCCTTTTGATAATTACAAAATTCATTTTAGGTATGTGTCAGCATTATCTTGACTTGCTTAAAATTGTCCAGCAATATAAATGTTGAACTACTAATAATCATCTAAAATTATTTTTCCTCCTTGAAATAATAATTAGTAAAATTGCATGAGTGTTTTTATTTTATAAGAAGCTTATTCAGCTATTCAGATGCCTCCCGAATATAAATATAAAATGTTGGAAATGACACATTACAATCCTATCTTCAGAAAGTATTTTGCCTCAGTTTTGTACAGTACTCTGTATTTAAATTTAATTTCCCACTTCAAACACTCAGGATTTACTGTTGAGAAATCCCTGGAGAAATGTACTTTTTAGGCAGAATTCAAGCTAGACTAGTCCTGCATTATATTATCATATTTTGCCCCACAGAACCTAGTGTAAGATGTAAGCCTGTATCCTGAGTGTGTGTGTGTGTGTGTGTGTGTGTGTGTGTGTGTGTCCTTTAATCATCTCTGAGGTATATCCATACATGATGACCATAAGTTAAAAAATTGTGGGTACTAATTTCTTTGAAGCATCATGATTCAGAACTGAGACATCTTTGAAGTTATATTTTTGGCTCTTGCCCTAGAAAATATACATATGGGAATGAGCCAGATATGTAAATAATAGCTAAGGAAGTATGCTCAGAGAGCCTGATTGTATTATAAGTAGGTTTAAGAATTCACCTATAAGATTTGGATAGGAATCTGAATTATAAGCCCTCAATAGCCAATATTGCTTTTTTGTAATGTTATATAATGTTCATTTTTGTTACTTGGAGTGATTTCTTTGATTATCTTTGGTAGCTAGGAGAAAAGGTGGTGAGATTAAATTGCAGTTGCACTAGATTTGTCCTAAACTTTTATAGAAACGCCACCTCCTGGATATATCAGTGAAGATGGAGAAACAAGTGATCAACAACTAAACCAAAGTATGGATACAGGTAAAAAAACTTTGAAAATATCTCAGTAATTAGATAATATGTTTTGCCTTGTTTGAAATGCACAAGAGTTACTCATAACACTAAAATTGAGAGATGTTGGGACACATATCAAAAGAATCTTCTGCCTTGATTTAATCACATTTGAACCATCAAAGGGGAGGGCCCTGTTGTCAGTGAAAAATTTAGCATGTTACTGTGCAGAATGATTTTTAGAATTTTCTCATTAAAATTACTGAAAATTTGAAAACACTTTTCAAGTATTCTGTGCTTCTGTTTAAAGTTTTAGTTACCTTATGAATAAATGTCTTTGTGATGTAAGGCCATAACTAGCCCAGTAACAGATTTTTTCAAAGGAATTTGGAGGTGAGGGATGAGGGTCGGCATTTCAGTGCTCCTTTAACTTAATAGTGAGTTTTGAATTGTAGTAGATTGTTTACACAAAACACCTTGTAGCCAACCTGATTTAATTAATTTCTAATATTTAGCCATCAACTCCAAACACAGTGGACAAAAAGTGTTAATATGTAATTGGTATTACACACATCAGAGCTTTAAAACAGTTATGTCATAAAATGTATAACCCACCAGAACTAATAGGTTACCAGTGAAATAGTTGTGATGTTATTGTAATTGTCTTGTTTGATGTATTCCTCCTTGTCTGTATCTTAAGGATTGGACACTTTAATATCATAACCTGACAAACATACCATTAGCTTTTCTATATAGTTTATACTATTTGCAGTTATGATAATCTAAGTTATTTTAAAATAAATTAACATTGGCAGGAGTTGGGACAGGGGAGGACTGGATTTAACAGTAATTCCATTGTTTAAATCCTTCCATTATTTAGACCCAAGTAAAGATGCTTCTCCTATAGCTAATCATGCTTGTAGCTGTTAGAGTAGGAGGTAACCAAGAAAAGTAAATCATCTAATGATCATTGGAAATAGCATGTTGTACAGCTTAATACAAATGTCTTACTGCAGATATTAGCTCTCCAAGTGTGTTTTCCTAACATGCCTATATTTCAAAAGAACTGTATTCCTGAATCAACCATGTTCCTTTTTGCCCTATGATGGATGACTGCTGCTGTGACATTTAAAAGCGAATGCCATGAAAGATGCTCAGCTTCACTAGTCATCAGTGAAATGCAAATCCAAATCACCATGGCATACTACTTCACACTCACTAGAATGGCTGTAATCAAAAAAGGGCAGTAACAAGTGTTGATGATATGGAGAAGTTGGAGTCTTCATATGTTGCTGGTGGGAATGTAAAATGGTTCAATTGTTTCAGAAAGGTTTGCCGTTTCTCAGAAAGAAATAGAGAATAACAGTGTGACCCAGCAATTCCTAGGTAAAAATAAAATATCCAAGAAAACTGAAAACATATCCACACTAAATTTGTACATGTAGGGACTATTTATAAAAGTATGTAAATGGAAGCAATCCTATTGTCCATCAAATTATAAATGGAGAAATTAAAGGTGGCATATCCATACATTGGAATATCATTCACCATAAACAGAATGAAGTACTGACATAAGCTACAACATGGATGAACCTTGAAAGCACTATGTTAAACGAAGAAGCCAGGAACAAAGGGCCACAAGGATTCCAGTCAGTGCACAAATGTCTTGTTTGATTGTATAGCTCAAATGTGGGAGGAGCAATAAAATAAATATAATCACTGGTAATGGAATGGGTCATAATTGAAAAGGGGAGAACAGGCCAACTAAAATGAATTCATTGTTTTCAGGCTAGCTTTGAACCTAATATTTCTAATTCTGTTTCAGTGGGAAAATGTTACGGACTTTTTCAAAATGATGCATTTAAAAATTTTCCTGTAATGACAATCATGTACTTGATTCATGAGATGCTAAAATTTGGTTTAGCTAGCTGTCTTCTACCCACTAACAGTTCTTAATGCCATGGAAAGAAAGTTCTGACTGATGTAGGGCCCCAATTTAGAACAAAATTGACCTCTGTTTAAACTCTAGTCCCTACCTTCACTGAGGGGAAGGACATGATTAAATTTGTCTTTCAAGCCCAGCTGGGATAGGAGTTAATATATTTTAAAAGGATAACCAGAGGACAAATTAAACAGAATAAAGAACTGTACGAACAAGCCCCTGTTATTTTTTTCTTTTCATTTATATTCTCTTTACCTCCTTCTTTTCCCCTCCACCTTTCCTCCTCTTCTTCACCTACCCCTTCCCCATCCCCGCTGTATTTTACTATTACATTCTCTGTTCAAGCCTTCATTCTTCCTTTAAAGTCTCGTGGACAAGTCTCGTGGACATTAACGATCAGGCTGGACATCACAGGAAATCTAAACACTTGATTAAGTTGTAATTTTTTCTTGCTGTAAACAGTTCTGTGTACCCTGAGACAAGGTTCGCATACCCCACTTAGTAGACAGCTTCTCTAACCAAGTGCATATGATCAGGATAGAATGGTCAGATGCTGAGCTAGACTACATGAGTTTGAATTGTTCCTCTACTGTGTACTAGCTAGGTGACCTTGGCACATAGTCTCCTTATCTGAATTAGGGATAGTAACACCACTCAACCCAAAGGGTTGTTAGCAGGATTAATATTCGTAAAGCAATTAGAAGTGTTTCTAACTTATAGTAAGCACGATCTGAGTGTATTAAAAGGAATTCACTACAAAAAAGGAAGGAAGTTGATTACGCAAAAATTAGAAGGTAAATGAGAAATTGAGATCCAGGGAGAGAAGCAGTTCACTTTTATGCTTACAGTCTTCTCAATATAATTTGAAAGTAAGGTTATTTGTCAAGAATGAAAGATCAGGTTTGAGAATTTTAGGATAGTTGTCTTATTGGCTACACTATTTTCTGCAGTGTCTCACAGTTTTTAGATAGCATATAACATGTCTGTCATTAGATGCATTCTTCACTATTTTTACCTTTATAGAGCTATTGTGAATGTTATTTTTGTTATTATTTTCTAATTGTTCCCAGGATACTGAATAAAATTTGTTTTTATGTATTGATCTTTTTTCCTGCACTTTGCTAAAATCACTTTGGTTCTAGTAGTCTGTAGATTCCTGAGATTTTATGTGTATACATAGAAAATGTATGTTAAATGAAGACAATTTGCCTTCTTCCTTTCTAGTGTTTATACCTTCTTTTTCTTTCCTGGCTAAGATCTGCAATAAATGTTGAATAGAAATAGCACAGTATTGTTTTTGCTTTAGAAATATTTTGTATTTACCTACCTTTTTGTTTGCCATTTCTGCTCTCCGTTCCTTTCCTAGAGACATCGGTCCAGTTTTAGCACCATTTGTTAAAGAGACTTTTTCTTTCTCCATTGATTTATCTTGGCTCCTTTGTTGAAAATCAAGTGATAATGTTTATGTGGGTCTAAGTTAGTCTGCTGAGCCAATTCAATGAATTCATTTCACATAATCTGTTTTTCAGTTTTATGATTTCCATTTTAAAGTCTTTATCTGATAATTCCAGTATCTAGTTCATATGTAGGTCTGCTTCTTTTGACTTTTAGCTCTTGATTATGGGTCAATTTTTCCTACTTTGCATGTCTCATGTTTTTTAATCAGGTGCTATATGTTGTGTATAAAATAATGCTAGAAAGTAGTATAAATATTTTCCCTTGCAAAGAGTGACCTATTTTTCTCTCTGGCTGCTCACTTAAGGAACTAATCTTTTCTGTATAGGACTTTCTCTGAATGGGTGATGATTAGATGCCTTAATTAATATCAGATCACCTCAGATTTGAAGGAGGAGCAGTCCCCTAACTGAGCAGGACTTTCAGATTCGAGTATGGCAAGATTGCAGGATCTCGCCCTGCTTTCCAGCCGTGCCCAAAACTTCTGTGCTATCATGTTCAGCCAAAGACATGGGGGTTAGAATTGGGTAGTGAAGAGGACTGTACCTTATGCTTGGGCTTCTCAGATTCCATTTGCCTGTGCATGGCCATTACAATTTTAGTTGGTGTGCCCTTTGGCACAATCCTGTGTGTCTGTGTCCTGACTTGGCCCATGGTCCCAGTGAGGAAAGTGGTTAGCACTCTTTACTTTTGTAGGAAGAGCTCTTCCTTCTCCCTAACTATTTCACTTAGACTTAACTAGAGCTATAGCTTTTTGGTAACTTTATAGAAAAAAAAATTGTTTAGTGTGCTTGTTATTTTCTCACTGTTATTTTAGGAGCAAGGATTTTTCCCTGTCTTCTACATTCTAACCATTAGGGGATCCTTGTAGAAGTTATTGATAAAAACAAAAGAAAAACTTTATTTTCATTATGAACAGAATTCATGCTCATTAAAAATTTGGAAATTCATAGAACATAATAAAGAAACAGGAAAATACTTTTTAAAGCTGACACTGGCATATTACATATATCTTTTTTGCCCAATCTCATATTTCTACCATCCTATGTAAAATAAAAGTTAAAGAGTATTTTACAGATAAAATTATGATTCAACATTTTGAATTATGCAACAAAAATGCTCACTATATATTAAAAAGCAGGTAAAACAAAACTTAAACATTATTTAATTATATCATCTCGCAATAATTACACTCTTTTTTTTTTTTGTTTTGTTTTTATTTATTTATTTTGTGAGAGGGCATCTCTCATATTTATTGATCAAATGGTTGTTAACAACAATAAAATTCTGTATAGGGGACTCAATGCACAATCATTAATCAACCCCAAGCCTAATTCTCAACAGTCTCCAATCTTCTGAAGCATAACGAACAAGTTCTTACATGGTGAACAGTGCAAGGGCAGTCATCCCAGAAACTTTCAGTTTTGATCACGCATCATGAACTATAAACAATCAGGTCAAATATGATTATTTGTTTGATTTTTATACTTGATTTATATGTGAGTCCCACATTTTTCCCTTATTATTATTATTATTTTTAATAAAATGCTGAAGTGGTAGGTAGATGCAAGATAAAGGTAGAAAACATAGTTTAGTGCTGTAAGAGGGCAAATGTAGATGATCAGGTGTGTGCCTGTAGACTAAGTATTAATCCAAGCTAGACAAGGGAAACAAAACATCCACGGATGCAGAAGATTTCTCTCAAAACGGGGAGTGAGGTTCTAAGCCTCACCTCTGTTGATCCCCAATTTCTCACCTGATGGCCCCCCTGCGACTGTGCCTGTCTTAGGTTGTTCCTCCCTTGAGGAATCTTACCCGTCTCTGGCTAACCAGTCATCTTCCGGAGCCATACAGGGAAATGTAAAGTTGGTAAGTGAGAGAGAAGCCTTATTGTTTGAAAAGGTTAGCTTTTTACTTCTTTGCATATTTATGCCCTGTGACTTCTATGCCCAGCATTTGTCTTGAGGTATCTTTACCACTTGGAAGAATTATGATATTTGGTAATTTTGATATGAGGCACGAATTCTACTTAGGGTTTGTAATTATGAAGGAAGAAGAGAAGCTATAGAAGTAGCAGATGGAAGAAAACATGGGAAGATTGATTATTTCTTTGACATATCTTCCTGTAGTGTAACATAAGCATGTATAGGTTTTAAATTACTAATTAAATTGCATGCACACATTAACATAATAGGAATACAGCTACATAACCAAAGCAGACCTACAATTACCAGCCATATCCAGTGAAACCAAGAAAACCAGTTGGGTACTCTAGGCATTTGTGAAAACTTATCAATGATATGATGGATATTGTCTAACTGAATTTGAATATTTTGAGAAAAATCAGACAAATTAAAACAACACATTCCTGGGAACTGTTCACATCCCATATGTTCTTTTAACAGTAGGTAGTCTATAGTCGCAAGATTTTGGAGCGCTGCAACTTGCACTTCTCCTAATTCTTGGTTGAGTTCCAACAGTATAGATCCAGTCAAATTTGTTGTTTTACTGTATGCACAGGCCAGCTTAGATATCTCCTCCTTCATTCCAATGGCAAGTCCAGGAACCGGTGGGATGACTGCAGCTACAACTGCAACAGCGCCAGGATCTTTGTTGATCATCTTCTGGAATGACTTTTCCAGAGGATGTTGATGTTGGAAGTTCTTCTTATCGTATCTTAATTCGTTTTCTAGGTAGCCAAATTAGGCTTTGATCCTCTGTATAAACACAAACAAACCCTTTGCCCACACCTTGATATGCCCTTTATACCATTGTGAAGAACTTATTGGAGATCACCACACAGGAACTGCTTTTCTTTTCTTTTTTTTTTTTTTAAGAAAAAGGAATATTATCAGAAAAATGTACTTCCATAGCTGATCATCTGACACCCTTTAAATGATAAAATTTAAGGATATTTAAAGCATGCATTAATCGTTGATTTGCAGTTAGTTTTATCCTATCAGGGAGTAATCCCCCTTTTCTTTCTTTTTTGTTTTGTTTTGTTTTGTTATCTTTAATACACAATTACATGAAGAATATTATGTTTACTAGGCTCTCCCCTATACCAGGTCCCGCCCCACAAACCCCTTTACAGTCACTGTCCATCAGCATAGCAAAATGTAGAATCACTACTTGTCTTCTCTGTGTTGTACAGCCCTCCCCTTTCTCCCACCCCCCCATTATGCATGCTAATCATAATACCCCCTTTCTTCCCTCCCCCCTTATCCTTCCCTACCCACCCATCCTACCCAGACCCTTTCCCTTTGGTACCTGTTAGTCCATTCTTGAGTTCTGTGATTCTGCTGCTGTTTTGTTCCTTCAGTTTTTCCTTTGTTCTTATACTCCACAGATGAGTGAAATCATTTGGTATTTCTCTTTCTCCGCTTGGCTTATTTCACTGAGCATAATACCCTCTAGCTACATCCGTGTTGTTGCAAATGGTAGGATTTGTTTTCTTCTTATGGCTGAGTAATATTCTGTTGTGTATATGTACCACATCTTCTTTATCCATTCATCTACTGATGGACACTTAGGTTGCTTCCAATTCTTGGCTATTGTAAATAGTGCTGCGATAAACATAGGGGTGCATCTGTCTTTTTCAAACTTGAGTGCTGCATTCTTAGGGTAAATTCCTAGGAGTGGAATTCCTGGGTCAAATGGTAAGTCTATTTTGAGCATTTTGAGGAACCTCCATACTGCTTTCCACAATGGTTGAACTAATTTACATTCCCACCAGCAGTGTAGGAGGGTTCCCCTTTCTCCATAACCTCACCAACATTTGTTGCTGTTTGTCTTTTGGATGGTAGCCATCCTTACTGGTGTGAGGTGATACCTCATTGTGGTTTTAATTTGCATTTCTCTGATAATCAGCGATGTGGAGCATCTTTTCATGAGTCTGTTGGCCATCTGTATTTCTTTTTTGGAGAACTGTCTGTTCAGTTTCTCTGCCCATTTTTTAATTGGATTATTTGTTTTTTGTTTGTTGAGGTGGGTGAGCTCTTTATATATTCTGGATGTCAAGCCTTTATCGGATCTGTCATTTACAAATATATCCTCCCATACTGTAGGATACCTTTTTGTTCTATTAATGGTGTCTTTTGCTGTACAGAAGCTTTTCAGCTTACTATACTCCCATTTGTTCATTTTTGCTTTTGTTTTCCTTGCCCGGGGAGATATGTTCAACAAGAGGTCACTCATGTTTATGTCTGAGAGATTTTTGCCTATGTTTTTTTCCAAGAGTTTTATGGTTTCATGACTTACATTCAGGTCTTTGATCCATTTTGAATTTACTTTTGTGTAGGGGGTTAGACAATGGTCCAGTTTCATTCTCCTACATGTAGCTGTCCAGTTTTGCCAGCACCATCTGTTGAAGAGACTCATTTCCCCATTGTATGTCCGTGGCTCCTTTATCAAATATTAATTGACCATATATGTTTGGGTTAATGTCTGGAGTCTCTAATCTGTTCCACTGGTCTGTGGCTCTGTTCTTGTGTCAGTACCAAATTGTCTTGATTACTATGGCTTTGTAGTAGAGCTTGAAGTTGAGGAGTGAGATCCCCCCCACTTTATTCTTCTTTCTCAGGATTGCTTTGGCTATTCGGGGTCTTTGGTGTTTCCACATGAATTTTTGAACTATTTGTTCCAGTTCATTGAAGAATGTTGCTGGTAATTTGATAGGGATTGCATCAAATCTGTATATTGCTTTGGGCAGGATGGCCATTTTGACGATATTAATTCTTCCTAGCCACGAGCATGGGATGCGTTTCCATCTGTTAGTGTCCCCTTTAATTTCTCTTAAGAGTGACTTGTAGTTTTCAGAGTATAAGTCTTTCACTTCTTTGGTTAGGTTTATTCCTAGGTATTTTATTTTTTTTGATGCAATTGTGAATGGAGTTGTTTTCCTGATTTCTCTTTCTATTGGTTCGTTGTTAATGTATAGGAAAGCCACAGATTTCTGTGTGTTGATTTTGTATCCTGCAACTTTGCTGTATTCCGATATCAGTTCTAGTAGTTTTGGAGTGGAGTCTTTAGGGTTTTTTATGTACAGTATCATGTCATCTGCAAATAGTGACAGTTTAACTTCTTCTTTACCAATCTGGATTCCTTGTATTTCTTTGTTTTGTCTGATTGCCGTGGCTAGGACCTCCAGTACTATGTTAAATAACAGTGGGGAGAGTGGGCATCCCTGTCTTGTTCCCGACCTCAGAGGAAAAGCTTTTAGCTTCTCACTGTTCAATATAATGTTGGCTTTGGGTTTATCATAGATGGCCTTTATTATGTTGAGGTACTTGCCCTCTATTCCCATTTTGCTGAGAGTTTTTATCATGAATGGATGTTGAATTTTGTCAAATGCTTTTTCAGCATCTATGGAGATGATCATGTGGTTTTTGTCCTTCTTTTTGTTGATGTGGTGGATGATGTCGATGGATTTTCGAATGTTGTACCATCCTTGCATCCCTGGGATGAATCCCACTTGGTCATGGTGTATGATCCTTCTGATTTATTTTTGAATTCGGTTTGCTAATATTTTATTGAGTATGTTTGCATCTATATTCATCAGGGATATTGGTCTGTAATTTTTTTTTTGGTGGGGTCTTTGCCTGGTTTTGTTATTAGGGTGATGTTGGCTTCATAGAATGAGTTTGGGAGTGTTCCCTCCTCTTCTATTTTTTGGAAAGCTTTAAAGAGAATGGGTATTATGTCTTCTCTGTGTGTCTGATAAAATTCCCAGGTAAATCCGTCTGTTCCAGGGGTTTTGTTCTTGGGTAGTTTTTTGACTACCGCTTCAGTTTCTTTGCTCGTAATTGGTTTTGTTTAACTTTTGTGTTTCTTCTTTGGTCAGTCTTGGAAGGTTGTATTTTTCTAGAAAGTTGTCCATTTCTTCTAGGTTTTCCAGCTTGTTGGCATATAGGTTTTCATAGTAGTCTTTAATAATTCTTTGTATTTCTGTGGAGTCTGTCGTGATTTTTCCGTTCTCATTTCTGATTCTGTTGATGTGTGTTGATTCTCTTTTTCTCTTAATAAGTTTGGCTGGAGGCTTATCTATTTTGTTTATTTTCTCAAAGAACCAGCACTTAGTTGCATTGATTTTTGCTATTGTTTTATTCTTCTCAGTTTTTATTTCTTCTCTGATCTTTATTATGTCCCATCTTCTGCTGACTTTAGGCCTCATTTGTTCTTCTTTTTCCAGTTTCGACAATTGTGATGTTAGACTATTCATTTGGGATTGTTCTTCCTTCTTCAAGTGTGCCTGGATCGCTATATACTTTCCTCTTAAGACTGCTTTCACTGTTTCCCATAGATGTTGGGGCTTTGTGTTGTTGTTGTCATTTGTTTCCATATATTCCTTGATCTCTATTTTAATTTGTTCTTTGATCCATTGATTATTTAGGAGCATGTTGTTAAGCCTCCATGTGTTTGTGAGCCTTTTTGTTTTCTTTGTAGAATTTATTTCTAGTTTTATACCTTTGTGGTCTGAAAAGTTGCTTGGTAGAATTTCAATATTTTGGAATTTACTGAGGCTGTTTTTGTGAGCTAGTATGTGGTCTATTCTGGAGAATGTTCCATGTACACTTGAGAAGAATGTATATCCTGTTGCTTTTGGATGTAGAGTTCTATAGATGTCTATTAGGTCCATCTCTTCTAGTGTGTTGTTCAGTGCCTCCGTGTCCTTACTTATTTTCTGCCCAGTGGATCTGTCCTTTGGGGTGAGTGGCGTGTTAAAGTCTCCTAAAATGAATGCGTTGCAGTCTGTTTCCCCCTTTAGTTCTGTTAGTATTTGTTTCACATATGCTGGTGCTCCTGTGTTGGGTGCATGTAAATTTAGAATGGTTATATCCTCTTGTTGGACTGAGCCCTTTATCATTATGTAATGTCCTTCTTTATCTCTCGTTACTTTCTTTGTTTTGAAGTCTATTTTGTCTGATATTAATACTGCAACCCCTGCTTTCTTCTCTCTGTTGTTTGCCTGAAATATGTTTTTCCATCCCTTGACTTTTAGTCTGTGCATGTCTTTGGGTTTTAGGTGAGTTTCTTGTAAGCAGCATATAGATGGGTCTTGCTTTTTTATCCATTCTATTACTCTGTGTCTTTTAATTGGTGCATTCAGTCCATTTACATTTAGGGTGACTATTGAAAGATACGTACTTATTGCCATTGCAGGCTTTAGATACGTGGTTACCAAAGGTTCAAGGTTAGCCTCTTTAGTATCTTACTGCCTAACTTAGCTCGCTTATTGGGCTGTTATATACACTGTCTTGAGATTCTTTTCTTCTCTCCCTTCTTATTCCTCCTCCTCCATTCTTTATATGTTGGTTGTTTTATTCTGTGCTCTTTCATGTTTCCTTTTACTGCTTTTAGTGGGTAGTTGATTTTATTTTTTTGCCTTTAGTTAGTATTTGGTTGGTCTGCTTTCTTTGCTGTGATTTTGTTTTCTGGTGACATCTGTTTAGTTTTAGGAGTGCTCCCGTCTAGAACAGTCCTTCTAAAATACCCTGTAGAGGTGGTTTGTGGGAGGTAAATTCCCTCAACTTTTGCTTGTCTGGGAATTGTTTAATCCCTCCTTCATATTTAAATGATAATCGTGCTGGATACAGTATCCTTGGTTCAAGGCCCTTCTGTTTCACTGCATTAAATATATCATGCCATTCTCTTCTGGCCTGTAAAGTTTCTGTCGAGAAGTCTGATGATAGCCTGATGGGTTTTCCTTTATAGGTGAACTTTTTCTCTCTAGCTGCCTTTAAAACTCTTTCCTTGTCCTTGATCTTTGCCATTTTAATTATTATGTGTCTTGGTGTTGTCCTCCTTGGGTCCTTTCTGTTGGGAGTTCTGTGTATTTCCGTGGTCTGTTCGATTATTTCCTCCCCCAATTTGGGGAAGTTTTCAGCAATTATTTCTTCAAAGACACTTTCTATCCCTTTTTCTCTCTCTTCTTCTTCTGGTACCCCTATGATATGGATATTGTTCCTTTTGTATTGGTCACACAGTTCTCCTTAACATTGTTTCATTCCTGGAGATCCTTTTATCTCTCTCTGTGTCAGCTTCTATGTGTTCCTGTTCTCTGGTTTCTATTCCATCAATGGCCTCTTGCATCTTATCCATTCTGCTCATAAATCCTTCCAGAGTTTTTCACTTCTGTAATCTCCTTCCTGGCATCTGTAATCTCCCTCCGGACTTCATCCCTTAGCTCTTGCATATTTCTCTGCATCTCCGTCAGCATGTTTATGATTTTTATTTTGAATTCTTTTTCAGGAAGACTGGTTAGGTCTGTCTCCTTCTCAGGTGTTGACTCTGTGATGTTTGTCTGCCTGAAATTTTGCCTTTTCATGGCGATAGAGATAGTTTGCAGAGCTGGTACGAGTGACGGCTGGAAGAACTTTCCTTCTTGTTGGTTTGTGGCCTTCCTGTCCTGGGAGAACAGTGACCTCTAGTGGCTTGTGCTGAGCAGCTGCGCACAGACAGGGCTTCTGATTCCTGCCCAGCTGCTATGGAGTTTATCTCCGCTGTTGCTATGGGTGTGGCTTGCCTCGGGCTGCTGCTCCGATTTGGTGGAGCCGCGTTGGAGGGGGAGCAGCTGGGAGACTATTTATAATCTCCGTGAGGGGACTCTGTGTTCCCTGCTGCCCAGGGGGTTAGAGTGCCCAGAGTTCCCCCGATTCCCTGCCTCTGGACGAAGTGTCCCAGGAGTTTTCCGTCCGGCTTGGGGTCCCTGTCCCTTTAAGACTTCCAAAAAGCACTTGGGAAAAAAAAAAAAGCCACTCGCTTTTCTTTGTCCCCAGGGCACCAGCCTCAGGGACCCGCTCACAGGTGTTACTGTCCTGTTTCCCTAGTATCCAGGACCCCATGCATGCACTGTGTCTGCGCTCTGGTCCGGATGGCTGGGGGCTCGGTGTTCAGCAGTCCTGGGCTCCCTCTCCCTCCGCACTCCGACTCCTCTCCTCCTGCCTGAAGCTGGGGTGAGGGGCGCTCAGGTCCCGCCAGGCTGGTTCTTGTATCTTACCCCCTTCGCGAGGCGCTGGGTTCTCGCAGGTGTGGATGTGGTCTGGATGTTGTCCTGTGTCCTCTGGTCTCTCTTCTAGGAAGGGTTGTCTTTGTTATATTTTCATAAATATATGTGGTTTTGGGAGGAGATTTCCGCTGCTCTACTCACGCTGCCATCTTGGCTCCCTAATTACACTCTTAATTTTAAAAATTTGACGCTTACCAAAAAAAAGCCCACAACATTCTAATAAACATCATAGAATAACGGCTAGAAAGTGATAGAGGAATTTGCACCTAGGATGCAGATCCTAGAGATCCTGTTTTTGACTATTACATGAGACTTTCTGTCTGGTTTCAGAGGGCATGGGGAGAAATGCATGCTATTCAGATATACTGCCATGGGTAGGACTTGATTGGTGATTAGGTAGGGGTAAGGTTGAAAGAATTACCCCATATGATTCCCAGTTTTCAAAAGGTTTGTTAAAGTCATTGATCTGTGTTCAATAAATTATATTTTTTAAAGCATATATTCTAAGCCTTTTTTGGTATAAAAAGAAAATGGCAGGTGATTTTAGTTCTTCAGGATTTTTTTGTAATGAAAACAAAGGATATAAAGTGAAATGATTTGTAATGAAAACAAAGGATATAAAGTGAAATGATTTTAAGACCTTTAACTTGCCTTGTCTTTTTGTATATGCCTTTTGAAAGAATGATTCTATTTTTACTTTTTCATTTGAATAATTTATGCTTTGTTACACTGAAACTTATTAACTAATATATTTCTTCACCATTAATTTTGTTTAGGAAATTAGAACTAATTTTAATTCTCCTCAAAGATATTATAAAATAAATAATAAAGGTAACTAATCTCATACCAAAATGAATTCTGTTTGGAGAAAACACTTAAATGGAAAAAATGAAACCTATTATTTCTAATATATGACACTTAAGAATTTTTTAGTCTGAGCATGAAATATGCAATATATAAAAACCATAAGAGAAGAGATTAATTTGAATAAATAAAATGTTAAATGTTAAGACTACCCATTAGAATGGCCAAAATCTAAACCTGGCAATACCAAATCCTGGCAAGGATATAGAGCAACAGAACTCTTCATTCATTGCTTGTGGGAATGCAAAGTGGTACAGCCAGTTGGGGAGAGAGGTTGGTAGCCTCTTAGAAAACTAAACATACTTTTAACCATATGATCCAGCAATCACTGCTTGGTATTTACCCAAAAGAATTGAAAATTTATGTCCACACAGAAACCTGCATGTGGATGTTTATAGTAGCTTTATTCATAATCATGAAAACTTGGAAGTAACCAAGATGTCTTTCAGCAGCTGAATGAATGAATAAACAGTGGCACTTCCAGACACTGGATATTATTCAACACTAAAGCGAAATGAGCTATTAAGTCACAAAACTACATGGAGGACCCTTAAACGTATATTACAAGTGAAGGGAGCCAATCTGAAAAGGCTGTGTGCTTCATGATTTCAACTATATGACATTCTGGAAAAGGGGAAAACTGGAGAGACAAGAAGAAAGATCAGTGGTCACAAACAGTTAAAGGGGAAGGAGGATGATTAGGCAGAGCACAGAGGATTTTTAGGGCAGTGAAACTACTCTGTGTTATACTACAATGGTGAATATATCATTACATGTTTGTCAAAATCTATAGAATGTATAACACCAAGAGTGAACCATAGTGTAAACCGGGCTTTGGGTGACTCGGACATGTCAGTGTAGGTTCCTCGATGCAACAAACATACTACTGGTGCCGGATGCTGATGACGGGGGAGGTTGTATGTGTATATGGGAACTCTGTACTTTCTGCTTAGTTTTGCTCTGAACCTAAAACTGCTCTAAAAAATGATGTCTGTTAGAGATTTTTAAAAATGTTACCTTGCAAGATAAACCAAAACAAACCAAAAACTTGGGGAAAATAGAGTTGTCTCTTTAACCCTATCAAATTGGAAGTATCAAAAGGGAGTGATGTGGACTAGCTTATAAATTGTTGGGGGAACTAAGTATTTTGGGAGGGTACTTTGGCACTTAGGAAAATTTAACACATGCCTTTTGATCTGATGTTTCCTCATTAAAAATATTTGTTTCCTACAAATATGTGCAACTTTGAATGCAAAGATACATGCACAGGGATTTCTCTAGGTCTTTTAGCTGCAAGTAGCAGAAATCACTGATGCAGACTAGCTTAGTGAGACAGACTTACTATTTCTCATAACTAAAAGTCCCAGACTTCTGTAGCAGCATGTATATTAAGTAAGTTAATTTTTGATCAACTTACCTATTTTAAAAAATGTTTTTAAAATCTTTTAACCTCTTAAAGTTTTCTATATGATTATAATGAATCCTTTATGCAATCTATAACTGAATTTTACCACATCTGACTGAATATTAGTCTAAGTTAATGATCTGTCACTCGATGTATTTAATAGAGGAGTAAACAGTTAAAAGATGTGAAAAATAGGACAATTTCCTCCTTTTCTAATAGTGGCTTTGTATTTTTATATCAGCTCAGGAAATAGCAGTTAAGTTTTAGCTCATTGTTATAAATATATTTTGACCTTTCTTAGTTGTACCTGTTGTGACTTGCCAACAGATTTTGCAAACTGAGGACCAGAAAAAGAACATAGGAGCTTCATTTGGTTATGGAAGAGTGTTCTGTCTTCTAAAAAATAATTGTCACCTGTTCTCTATTTCTGGTCATCTGTTTATCTGGGGATTGCCATTTCACTTGTGTTGCCTATGGGTCTAGTGGTGTGGGGGACAGGAGAGGTGCACAGAGGAGGATCTGACTGTCTTATTCTACATCTCTGCCTTTGATCTATATTCAGAGCTTAGGAGCTGTGGGGCATGCTCTTTTAGATAACTTGCCCAAAGTGTATAGAGAATAATAACCAGAAAACAAAACTTACCATGTAATTATTATATGGTTATTTAATAACATTTTTAACAAATGTGTTTTGATTGCATGGAACTGAACAGAGTAATTTCTCAATCATCCTATTTTTCTTGTGTCAGTATTCGTTCCTTCTTTTTCTTAATGTATTTGTGCCTCCCTCATTTTCTTGACTCGATTTAGCCTGTTTACCTAAATCTGGAAGAAATGGATACTTTAGTAAGAAAATAAAATTTACCAAAGTGACCAGAAAATAGAGCTATCTTATAGACAGCTTTCATAGAATAGAGAAATGTCTTAAAGTAATCCTAGAAGATTATTGACTGCAAATAATTACACACAGGAATTTTACCAAACTATTAAAAATTGTGTATTACAATACTATTCAAACTGTTGGAGTATAGAAAAGACCTAAAGCTTCTAGGTTGTCTTTATAAAGCAGCATAACATGGCACTTGCAACATAAATATACCAACCAGTACTGCTTGAGATTATTGCCACAAAAGTCCTGAATAAGGAATTTTCCCTCTCATCCTCAAAGCTGGCATCAGACTTCATGGGAAAATACTAGAAGTAGTCCCTGAAAGTTAAGACAAAAACATCCACTGTCACCACTGCTTTTATCAAAGTGTGACACACCCCAAAATGATCAATAGATTAAATAGCATGAAAGTTTTAATTATGCTTAGTCAAAGTTAGAATTAAGAATCATGACAAATGACCAGAAATTTGCAACCCATAACATGAAAGGACTAGTATCCCTAGTACATAAAGAGCCTTATATAAATTGGTGAGGAAAATGATCAACACCCTAGTAGAAGAATGAGCAAAAGAAAAGAACAGATTATTCACAGAAGGGAAATACAATATAAGGAAGTATAAAACTGCTCAGTGTCATTTATAAGGAAGATAGAAGTTAAACTGTACCATGTTCTCATCTATCTGATCACACACAAGCAGCCTCTCACGATTTACTGGGAAGGTGAACTGATACAACCTTTGTAGGTGACAATTTTGGCAAAATCTGTCAAAGTTACAAATTCATAGCCCTTTGACCTGGCATTTCCTCTTAATTTTAAAAGTCTAATATTTGATATGGTTGGAAATATGCAAAATGTAAAATAATGGTCATTGTAATCTTAGTTCTTAAAGCAAAAGATTGAAAATAGCCTGAGATGAGTATCCATCAATATGGAATCATAATATACCATTATGTAATGTTATACAACTAAAAAAATATATATAGTGGGGTAAATAATAAGGAAACATACCAGTATCTCTGATAAGTAGTGTAAAAGCAAAGTTCATAACTTCGTTACCATTTGTATATAAAAAGTGGGGGTCACAGAACAATGTATTTATTTGTAGGTTCATAGCTTATTTCTGGAATGATACACAAATAATTGATAACATTGAATATCTTTGGGAAAGGGAACTGGGTGGCTAGATGCAGGACTGTTTATACTTTTTATACCTTTTCTGTATTGAAACTTCTGAATTAAACTCATATAACACAGTTGTATGTTTTGAATTCTTGGGATGTAAATTATGTGATAATTATAACAGATAACCAATTTTATTGTTGCTTGCTCAGAAATTCTGGATATACTTCCACATCTATTTTAAAATGGAATCCTTCTGTTTCAGGATCTCCAGCAGAACTATCTCCTACTACTCTTTCCCCTGTTAATCATAGTTTGGGTAAGTTGGAAATTTTTTTTTTCCACCATTTTTATACTGTATCACTTTAAATGCCCCTCTGGTAGTTATTTTTCATATATGAGAAATGAATCCTAAAGAATAATCAAATGATTGTTCAAATTAGTACTTTTTTAAAAGCAATATTGATAAAGTACCTCAATATTATCAATATTACTAAAACTTTTGTATGGTACATATAAGAAATTATATTAATGGAAACCATATTCTGTATTCATGGAAAATTCTATGACTTAAGGCTGGATTTTTATGAGTATGTTTATGATATGTTTTATTATAGCAATTATTGATATAAGAGGTGTGTGTATATACATGCTGTAGTTTATTCTTGGCCTTCTTTTTACCTTACTATTTCACAATTTCTTTTCCATTTCTATGCATTTGGAATTTACACTAGCAAAATTTTCAGTTTTTATCATGATACTCCTTATGATGTCTTTTAGTCAAAACTGTTTCTTGTGTTGGTTTTCTATTTTTGTAACTCACTGAAAGTGTCATGTTAAAATGGACAAATGTCAGAAATATGTCATATTTTGCACTCTATTATTATGACACTTTTTCTTCGTGTGGCTTTTGACGTTTTAATAGTTGCTCCAGCTTTATTCCACTTCATCCTACTAGAAATTATCAATACATTATGCAAGTTGATTTTCTTTACCTGTTGTGGTTTTATATTTGGACAAAAACTAATGTGACTAGTAGAACAAATGATCCACCATAAAGTCTAAAAAAGATACATGAAAATTAGGTGACTTAATGAAATGGAGGAAATTTGAAAAATTAAAAATAACGGTCTGATTGGATGGAAACGAGTTTGTGATACAGATTTTTTGTCCACTTCCTGAGCTGTTGCCAGTGTAGGCTGACATAGAGCATGTAAAGATGATGATAATTCAATCTATTCTTGGCTTGAATTGTCCACACAACATTTCTTGCTTTTACGGGTTTGGTTTTTTTCCCCCCAGATTTGCAGCCAGTTACTTACTCAGAACCTGCATTTTGGTGTTCAATAGCGTATTATGAACTAAACCAGAGGGTGGGAGAGACCTTCCATGCATCACAGCCCTCACTCACTGTGGATGGCTTCACAGATCCATCAAATTCAGAGAGGTTCTGCTTAGGTTTACTCTCCAATGTCAACCGAAATGCTACTGTAGAAATGACAAGAAGACATATAGGTATGTGTTTATTTCCTTGTGTGAAAAACCAATGCCGTAATTCACAATGTGAGCATTACATGGTTTACCACATCAAGAGATCATGTGCCAAAAAGCCTGCCTTCTCTGTCAGTTTGAATGCATTCCTGGTTAAGTACATGCAGCATCACTGCTTTTAATAGATCCTGGTGATCCATCCATCTGCAAACTCTTATCTTCAACCTCTCTTTATTTGGCACCCTTGATTCTGGGAAGGCCTTCAGTAAATATATGTCAAAATTATTTTGCTTAGTCTCTACCAGTCATAAAATTGCCATGTTCACATTTTAGGGTTATAATTTTAACAAATTATGGAATTTTTTCAGTTTGTTTACATCTCCTCATTTTTCCCCCCTTCATTGAGTTCATACATCAAATTTTCTCACTATTCATCTGAAACAAGATATCTAAAACAGGAACTACCATTTAATATATGGTTCAAAAAATAATTTGGAGGATCTCAGAATGTGGTATTCTCACACACTTTTTCAGTAAGTTTGTGAGGTTAAAACTATCTTTATAATGGTACTAAGATGTTTTTTGCCTTTTCAGTCTCATTCTCTCATGAGTGTATAGTGACAATTTCAGAAGCTATGAGGCATATGATTTAGATTTCTAAGAGATTAAATGTAGAATCTGATGAGAATCCAGCTTGTTCTGTTAAGTCAGACATTAAAGAGATTTGCAAAAATGTAAAACATTGCTACTCTTCTCACTAATTTTTTTGCTTTGGAAAACAGTTATTTTTTTCATAAACATTTATGTTAATATGCAATGGGTTTATTTTTATTTTTACATGAATTAATACATTTTTTGGATCTCAGTTTTAGTATCTAATATGGTATGTTTCCATAGATATAATCCACATAAATAAAAACTGGAGTTTTCAGGGTTTTTTTGAGAATGAGATAGAAAAAGTTTGAGCACCACTAATATAGCTGAACATAATTCTAATCACCTGAATGTAGCTTTTTTTTAATACTAGCTTGCTTTTGTTTTCTATTTAATTAACCATTACCTCCCATGAGAAATACTGCTGATCACTAAAGAGCGAGGGTGCTGCTGCAGGCCAGTGACTTCAGAGGTCTGTTACTTGGCTCCTTGTGGAATTTCTCCAGTCTTGCTTGTGTAAATTTTGTATCACTTCTTAAGGTACCCAGCTGTCCTGTAGGTGGGGAAGGCCTCTTGAGTACCCACCCTACTTTTAACTAAAATCATTCTGTGTTTTTTTGTGGTTTGGGGGTGGTTCTGCATACAAATTAACAGAAGGTATCCTCTACCCTGTTACTTGTCTTAAGAATTTTAGATTGCTGTGATTATTCAGTCATCTTTTTACTTTTGATTTCTAGTTTATTGTGTGGTTTTGATCAAAGAATGTAGCCAGGGAAATCACTACTTTTTAGACTTTCTGATTTCCTGACAGTCAAGTACATGATTGGTTTTTTCACAAATATTCTGTAGGCATAAGAGAACAGGGCACCAGGTTCTGTATTTTTATATTAAATCTGGCTTGTTTTATTAGTTTTCTTTTGCTGTGTAACTTATTGCCACACACTAACCAGCCTTAAATAACACAAATTTATTATTTCATAGTTTCTGTGGGTTAGGAGTCTTCTCAGGGGAAATCAAGGTTTCTCAGCTGGGCTGTGTTCTCATCTGGAGCTTGAGGTCATCTTCCACACTTAACATGATTGCCACAGAGTTCACTTCCTTGAAGTTTTAGCACCGAGGTCCTCATTTTCTGTAGACTGTCAGCCAGAGGCTGCTCTCAGCAACTAAATGCCACCTGCCTTCCTCACCACATGGCCCACTCCATCCTCACAGTCAGCAGTGGAGAATCTCTTGTGTTGAATCTGTCCCACTCACATTTTGAATCACTTTCACCATGGACAGTCCAGTCCCTTGTATGTCACCTAGTTGTGTCAAGCCCACCAAAAAGAATCTCCCTTTCTTGGGGTCAGCTGATTTGAGACCTTAATTGTATCTGAAAAATTCCTTGACATACAAGCACCTAGGTTAGTGTGTGACTGAATAATAGATGTGCACACACCAGTGGTGAGAGTCTTAAATGCTGTCTTAGAACTCTGCCTTTCATAGTTGATTTTTTAAATCCTTATATTTAATATTTTGTGTGCCTTTGGTATGCCGGGTTCTGAAAGTGGTGGTATATTAAATTTTCATAATGTAATTTTTTCTTACCTAATTCTGCTTATAAATCTAGGGATTTCATTGCTATAATAATACATAGTCTTAAAAGGGGTAAATGACTCTAACATCTTGATTTTTATTACCTTTTTTCATAACCTTAGTGGCATCTGTAAGGAAATGCTGCTTATTATAATGAAGGCATATTTATCCAAACATTAGTTAATTCCTTCAAAATTAACTCAATTTATTTTACTTATTTTAAAAATATGCATAATTTATATGAAATTATTTTACTCTGTGTACTTTTCGACATTGTTCACATACACTTGATAAGCATGTATTCTTTTTACAAATCAGTAAAATCATTGTTAAAAACTACATGGAAAGTATACAGTGATATGTTTCTAAACTAGACTTCAGAAAAGCATAGTTATGGAAAGGTTGTCAAAATACCTTACATCATTTTAGTATTGCTCCAAGAAGACCTCCAAAGTCATACTGAACAATAAATGTTATAAAACTAATCCGATATGTATTTTGTTTTAGGAAGAGGAGTGCGCTTATATTACATAGGTGGGGAAGTTTTTGCTGAGTGCCTAAGTGATAGTGCAATCTTTGTGCAGAGCCCCAATTGTAATCAGAGATACGGCTGGCACCCTGCAACAGTCTGTAAAATTCCACCAGGTATGGATTCAACACTGTAAATAAACGTACCATATCAACTTGCTGAATTTTTCTAGTTGCTATTAATTTTAGGAATCAGGAAATGATTTGCATGCTCATAGTCTGATATCATAGCCCTTTTAAAGTTATTTTCTTTTGATGATACTCTTTCACAAATTTCTTTTACTTTTTTCAATCATAGGCTGTAATCTGAAGATCTTCAACAATCAGGAATTTGCAGCTCTTCTGGCTCAGTCTGTTAATCAGGGTTTTGAAGCCGTGTATCAGCTGACTAGAATGTGCACCATAAGAATGAGTTTTGTGAAGGGGTGGGGAGCAGAATACCGGTAAGAAATACATGTTCAGTTTCTAAATTTCCACAGCGTAGTCCTTCTTTCATCCATTCTTTGTGTCTTCTGGAATTTATGTATATCTATTTCATTGAGGAGTCAGCAGATCTTATGTAAAATAACAAAAAAAAAATTGGTAGCCTCTAGATTCAAAACTACAAATTTCTGTGCAGACATTATAGATGATACAGTTAAAGCCAATACAGACACACATTGTAACATGATATGGAGTGTTAAATACCACAGAAGGCATATATTTGAAGGGTTATGTCTGTTCAGGGAAGGAGAGACAGTTTCTCTGGGCTTGGAGAAGATTTCTGATGGAGATGGCATGTGATCTAGTTTCTGAAAGATGCGTAGGGTTCAGTTAGGCTGAGTTAGATTCGATTAGTTAGGAGGGGTTGGGTAATGAACCTCCTGGCAATAGAATGTTTCTGTTTGACTGGAGTATAGAAAATAAAGAAGAATAAGGCTGGACAAGTAAGTTGAAACCCCTTTGAATATACAGTTAATAGGTAGAATGTTTTTCAGTGATAGAAGGGGGTACTTGCTAGGTGCCAGGCACACCGTGTTGTGTTTTAAATGCAGTCTCACACCTTCCAACTTGGCTAAGAATTGCTTGTTTCTGTTATCCTTTCTCTTAATAAGGTTGCAATCTTTGTAGGTAAAAAATGGTTCAGACTACAACCTAAGACAGGCACAGTCGCAGGGGGCCCATCAGGTGAGAAATTGGGGATCAACAGAGGTGAGGCTTAGCACCTCACCCCCCCTGTTTTGAGAGAAATCTTCTGCATCCATGGATGTTTTATTGCCCTTGTCTAGCTTGGATTAACACATAGTCTACAGGCACACACATGATCATCTACATTTGCTCTCTTACAACACTAAACTATGTTTTCTACCTTTATCTTGCATCTACCTACCACTTCAGCATTTTATTAAAAATAATAATAATAATAATAATAAGGAAGAAATGTGGGATCCACATATAAATCAAGTATAAAAATCAAACGAATATTCATATTTGACCTGATTGTTTATAGTCCATAATGCGTGATCAAAACCAAAAGTTTCTGTGATGGCTGCCCTTGTACTGTTCACCATGTAAGAACTTACTCACTATGTAAGAATTTGTTCACCATGTAAGAACTTGTTCGTTATGCTTCAGAAGATTGGAGACTGATGAGAATTAGGCTTGGGGTGGATTAATGATTGTGCATTGAGCATTGAGTCCCCTCTACAGAATTTTATTGTTGTTAACAACCATTTGATCAATAAATATGAGAGATGCCCTCTCAAAAAAAAAAAATGGTTCAGACTAATACTTACTTGGAAATAAGCTTAGAAAAGATTTGATGATTTGCCCAAGGGCACATTGTAAGTGGTAGAGACGGGACTTGAAGAAAGCTCTTCTTGACTCCTAACGCCTTCTCTACAATTAGTAGTAACATTTACGTAATTGAGTTTTACAAAAGTTAATTTGTCATCAGGGGATAAAAGAGATTAGATTGTTGCTAAATTAAACAATAGATTAGCTTCCATATCAAAGAAAGAGAAGACCTCCTCAGCACATGAAAGGATAGAATTATGAGTAAAATACTTAGTCTTCCTCCAACTCTTATTGCTTACTCTCTGAGTGCCTTCCTGAGAAGACATTAACATAATATCATAAGTTTTCCTGTTAAATCCAGCAGTTGGGCCCATCACAATTTGTTTCACTTTATTTGTAAACTTGATTCCCTATCTTGAACATGTTTGATGAGGTATATAGCTTTTGAGGCAGTGAGATTTGAGGTCTGCTCATTGAAAACTTTTATAAAAACATCCTGTGTTACATAGTTATATCCTAGAATGAAGACTTGTCACTATTTTGTCCAAGTTATATTAGAATAATTAATTTTGTGACTTGTTCTCTTTTGTTTTAATCATTTCCCTTTTGAGATGTGGTACTTTTAAAGAATGCTGAGTTCCTTTTTTCCTTCAGACTTGAGTTGACCTGAGTTAATATTAAAATTAGATTCAGATGGTACTATCTGATAACTGTAAGTCAGACTTTTTTTTTTTCTTTTAAAAAGATAGAATGTTGCAGAATATGATAGAAATTCAGTGGAATTAAATACAAACTGGATAGGTCAGAGAGGCTTCCATGTATATCTATAGGTCTCCTGCTAAGAACCATTTTCAACAGTGGAGAGAGGTACTGCTCTTCATTCACCATGGATTCTGCCATTCTTTAACCTAGAGATAATTTATATCTGTAATTATGAGAAGCACTAACATACATTATATTTTTATCTATGGAGGCAGGTACATCTACTTTGGATAGTGTAGTAGTTCCTTTAAAATTTAAAATTTACAAATCAAAATGCTGTCAGATACCCACATATCTGTGAACTATGGGTAGTTACCAGGAACCTTTTATCCTTAGTGACACTGGAGCTGAGGAGGTAAATCTATTTCTAAAACTGTTTTTCATTTTCTTTAATGCCAGCTCAGTGCCAGAATAAAAACCAGGAAATGAAGTAAACAGGAAATATAGATGTGTAAAGAGTTCATGTTGAAGTGAGAAGTATGCCTGAGTTTAGTGAATCAGTACTGAAGTGAGTAAACAGGGAGGGGAATAAATTATGCCTCAGGTGCATTCCTGTGCTCTGTAAGTCCAGTTCCAGCCTTCCTAACCCTGCTGCCCTTTGGTTACCTGGGTTAAGAATATTCCTGAAAGTTAAACTAATCTAGTAATAAATAGTCTGATAGAAGCAAACTGGAAAATATCCAGAATTCAGCAAATGGCAAAATCAAAATTAAAAGAGACCTTGGCAAAATTACTGCACAGGGCCTGATCCAAAGTAGAGAGAGAGGCAGGAGAAACATGTTGTGAAGAATAAAACAACAAAAACAGGGGAAGGTAAGAAAGGGTCCATCTTGACTATACCTCATGGTCAATGTCAGTTAACTTGTGTGCTAGTGCAACTGTAAGCTGCATAAACCAAAATACAGGAGCTAAGTCAGAATAAGGTATCACATCTGTATAGATTAGATTTGGGACTGTTCTGTTACATTCCATGTGTTATGTTTTAGGAATGATCATGTATGAAAATGTCTTAGTGTGTGTCTCAGACCCTGAGACAAGGATTTGAGTGCAGGGAATTTATTCAGAAAATGGAGGAAACACTGGTAAGGAAGGAGGAAGTAGGGAAGTGAGGTAGGGGGAGGAAGACAGCCATACCATTCTTAAGCCATCTGTTGTGATGGGTGGGTCACTGGAGTTATTCCCTTAGGAAACACTGGGAGATGGTAAAGAACATACAGAACTATTCCACCCAGAGGGAAAGGAAACTGGGCGTTTAAATGCCAGTTCGAGTATCGGTGATTGACAGTGGCTCCCAGGGATGTTCATTTCCTGGCACTTGTAGTCTGCTACATGTGTGGACTGAGCAGAGAAGTATTCAAGCACAGAAATTCAGGTGGCCTGCAAATGGAAGTTGGCTAAAACACTCAGAAATCCAAAGGGATCAGCAGTATAGTGGAACACTGACACCATCTGCTAAAGAAAACCACATCCTTTAAAATACAGTTTCAAATTATATTGGGCATGTGTCTTTTGGAAGGGAAGAGTTGATACGGCCATTTCTCATGTTTGAAGGGGCGTCACACTGAAGAGGCAGACTTAACTGACATATATATGTAAGACAGAACTACAATCAGTACGTGGAAATGACAGGATGTAATTGAACAGTTTGTGGTTCCCAGAGAGTAGCCTGTTTTGTTGAAGTACTAGAGGTGTTTCTGATCAGAAGTCATATGATACTAAAAGGGATGTCGTGCATTGATTTGTCAGGAAAGTAGAATGCAAACTCTTAATGTTCTGTGAAAAGCTTAGGTCAAAATTCTGTTTTGTTTTGGTATACTTTAAATTTAAACCCTGTTCCATTTAGATTTCATTGGTATTAGAGTATTTCTGTTCCATGGTTGATTAATAAATAGGGTGGCTGTGTATTACAGATTGCTTGGGGCAGTGCTGGTTTATGTCCTTGTCCTGGTGTGATTATTAATAGTGACTACATTCTCTCTTAAAGGTTGCTCATTTGGGATGGTAAATAATGTCACCCTACTAATTTAAATTTGAGGGGAAAAGTGTGCTTTTGTAAATCCCTTTTAAAGCAAAAATAGTCATTAGAAGTACTTTGTTAAACTTTGAGTTTTCAAAATAATAGCTATCCCAACTTAATACTTGTTCAAAAGAATTCAGATGTAGTATATATAACCTTCTAAGAATTTATCTAAATTCTTAATGCACATTATCTTTTACATATGCAATTGTTTTCTTGTATTCTTTTACACAGAAGGCAGACAGTAACGAGCACTCCTTGCTGGATTGAACTTCATCTGAATGGACCTCTACAGTGGTTGGACAAAGTATTGACTCAGATGGGATCTCCTTCAGTGCGTTGCTCAAGCATGTCATAAGACTTTGTCACCAATCAAGTCCCATCAAAAGACTTAATGTAACAACTCTTCTGTCATAGTATTTGTGTGTGGTCCCCATGGACTGTTTACTATTCAAAAATGCAAGAGAGAAAACAGCACTTGAGGTCTCATCAATTAAAAGCACCTTGTGGAATTGGTTTCCTATATTCGAATATTAGATGGGAAAATTAGTGTCTAGAGAAGATTTTAAAGACTTACTGATGTCTTGTTGGGCATAAAACCGAGTGTCCCAAAGGTTTATTAATAACAGTAGTAGCTATGTGTACAGGTAATGTATCATGATGCAGTATCACAGTATTGTGCTGTTTATATACATCTTTAGTTTGCATAAATTAGGTGTGTGTGTGCTGCTTCTTGATTTAGGCAAGCCTTTATAAAGTTACAGTACCTAATCTGTTATTCCCACTTCTCCGTTATTTTTGTGTCTTTTTAAATATATAATATATATCAAAATTTCCAGATTATCATTTAGAAGCAGATTTTCCTTGTAGAAAAACTAATTTTTCTGCCTTTTACCAAAAATAAACTCTTGGGGGAAGAAAGTGGATTAACTTTAGAAATCCTTGACCTTATGTGTTCAGTGGGTCTTAAACATTCATTCTTTTTGTGTTTATTTACTTCTAAATCACATTATAAAGAAATGTAGCCGAAAATCTTCCCAAATCTCTTCTTCATTCCTACTTTTGCCCTGAGAACCAAAACAGCGCAGGATGACCTCCATTGCCAGTACTGGTTGCACTGATACTGCCAGTACTAGTTAGTGCTGGGGTACAGTAAGAATCATAGGGAGTAAGTTCCTTAGACTTACACGAAATTTCAACAGGTAATAATTGACTGACTTGTGTAACCTAGCAGTCTCTTGACTTACTTCCAAACCTCATAAAAACACAGGTGGCAGTATAATTTTTTTCAGGAATATGCTACAATTATTTTGGTATATTTACCCTTTTCTTTTTACAGCCAATCTGTAGATAGAAATACTCTTTTTAAAAGGTGTTTAATTTGGTAGCGGACCTAATACACTTTAATTTGAGGTTCATTTGATTCAGCTACCAGATTGTATTGTGAAATGGACCTTTTGTAAGTGTAATTGCTTCTGCAAAATACCTAGAAAAGTGATGCTGAGGTATGATCAGCAGATAAGGGCCATCTGTTTTTAAAGTATGTTTTATTAAATTTATGAGATCTGTTATTTTACATAGTTATGAATTTAGAATTTTAAAAATTGGGGGAGAAGCAGCTTAGCAAGTTTTTTAGCTTAAAATTACTGACAATCTGGGCTATTCTTAACTAATCCTGAATATGTGGTTGACTATTATAACCAACCGTATTTTATTCTCTCCAGTGAGAGTTTCCAGCAGCTCTGTTGGTAGTCCATTATGCAGCAAATAATCTTTTTGTCTATGTTAACTCATTGCAGTTTAAACATTTGTTTGCATCTTTATGGAAATGGAAAATAACCACTCCTGATCTCCTTCAAGTAAATTTTCATATTTTTGAAGATAAGTATCTTTGGTACTTGTTCTTTAAAACCGTATTCCCCCATCTCCACAGGTATTAATTTCAGTATTCTTCAGATTTGGTTGTTTTCTATTAGATATTCCCCATTTTCCTATGTATGTGTGCACATGTAAACTTGGTATAGTAATTTTTTATTCATTCAACAAATATTTATTGTTATCCTGTTACGTATGTCAGGAACTTCCTTAGTCTTTGGGTAAAGATGAATAACACAGGTATGGTCCCTGCCTTTGGGGAGACAACAGTTACTATAACCCTTACTTAGCTTATTTGTCTATGAAGGAGAGAAACAGGGTACTGTGATAGGGCATAGCAGAGGGAAGGATTCTCCAAGGAAATGATGTTTGAGCTAACATCCCATGAGAAAGTCCATGTGGAAAGCCAGGGAAGATGAGCATTCCTGGCAGAGAGGGCATAAAATTCAAAGGCTCATTATTAAGTATAAATGCTTTATACATGAATCTCTGCACAGATCCAAACTTGCAGATGAAAATGGTTCTACAGTTGCTGATAGTTGAGGGTGACCTTGTTTTGTTATTGACTGCTTTATATGTCATTCTCATTAATACTTCTTCTTCAAGCCCTTGCTATAAAACATTGTCATTTGCACCAGGTTGATACCATTTGATTTAATAACCCTTTCTTAAATCTGCCTGGGCCAAATCTTCATTTGGCCATTGGTGAAATTTTCATTTCACCATTGTAGTGACTGGCTGCTTGCTTCCAGGTGTGCTGCTGCCCACTAACTACTACTTCTACAGTCCATATTGTGATTAGAGTACATTTCCCAGTTGTTACCATTGTCAGGCCTGCTGGAGAAAACCAGTGGAGCTTCCGGCTGGTAGAAGTGTTTACCTAAAGAGAACTTGCAGTGGTATTAATGAACAGCTCTGGGGGTGGAGAAGAACTTTGAAAATCGTAGAAGGCCCTGGCAGTTACTCTTGCGTTGGTATGTCAGGTGAAGCAGTGCCAACTATGGCATTTCAGTAGTGGATCACATCTCTCCACTTACCGTGAGATTGTTCTGTGCAGCATGACACTTCGGACTCAATTCCTTGGAAACATCTATGGAGCAGTTATACCTGTCCAGCAGTTGACTTCATGGTGGTGCTTACATCTGTTTATATTTAATGATCTCATATATTTTTTAATGAGATGCTGTTCTTGCATTCTATTTTGTCTATTGTGGCCTACTTTTTGTTGATTTTTTAAAAATGGGGGCTGTTTTCATTCTTTTAAGTGATCTCCCTGTGGAGTTTTGTGTTTATTTAAATTAGCAACATTATTTAGAATTTCTCCTCTACAGTCTGGTCATTACCTCAGTGTGACAACAGGAGAACTGAGTGGTCATGCTTTCTCTCACATTTCTAAGATGAATGGTGGTTCTCACAGTGGATTCCATAGACACCCTTAGGGCTGGCTTAGGGAACTGGAGGCTGGTGACATTCCCACTGACTTTGGTCTAACCAGTGGCAGCTTCATTTTTATTCTGTATTGAAGTTCTACATAGATTTTACTTTTTTTAAAGAAGAGTTTTATTGTTTAAAAAAAAAGTTTGGGAAGTATTTATAACCACTGGTTAAGATTGGAAAACATAACCAGAATTTGGCCCACCTTTTGGAATAACTGCCAGTGTCTTTTCATTCTGCTTTAAGAAACCTTCCTGATGAGGTTTGAACTACACCAGTTATACTAATTCTACATTATGATGTACATTCATTCAATAAATACTTATTGAAGCCTGTTCGGTACCGAGCCACTGCGATAGATGATGACTGGTGTTTAATCCTGACCTTCCAGCTGTGCTTAGTCTTAGGAGGATTACACGCTCTCTCAGGACCTTTCACTTTGCCCAAAGTAAATCCGCCTGATTATTCTTGAAAGCTAAATACTCTTATTCTGTATTCTAAGCATATGTTTGCAAAATGTTTCATAGTGAGTTTTTTAAAAAATCTTAAACCATATCCAGTTTTGCCTAATTCATCTGTTTTAAACATTGTTGGATTTTAATTTTACTTTATTTGTGCCTTTTAGGTCAGTTTCAGTCAAGACTAAGACTTTGAAGGTAAAGAATGATCCATCTAGTCTCGCTAGCAGAAATCAAATAAAAGAGTACATGTATCCAGTTGGTTTCTCTACCTCTTCCCAGAACTGTCCAAATATACCTTTAAGACCTTTCTGTCTTTTTTAAAATAACTACATACCTTGAGCATTTATTCAGTAAGCAGAATCCTCCTGGTCTGGTTGACGGTCGGATATAAAGTGACTAAAGATAATCTTCACCGTACTTAAAATTTGTCTTATGTACAGTCTTGTTTTCATAGCTGAACATTCCAATTTCGGTTTGCCCCCCACAGCCGCACTCTACCCTTCCAGTATCTCTTTAGATAACTAAGTAGTCTGTGGACATAAGCAACACACTGTCTTTTCTCTTACTCTGGTCTAACACATTGATGATTAGACATGACAGATTCTTGGCTATTGTCTTTCCTTCTTGAGCTTTACTTTGCTGAATCCTTTATATTCATCAGCTGAACTTTATTCTTTCTCCCCTTCTGTAACAACATGTATCCCTCATGGTTTTGCTGGTTACCCTCGTGCCAGCCGTGTTTTATCTGCATACACGAGAATGTCTCCTTTAAATTTCACTGAAAACCAAAAGAGATGGTGCTGTTCATATGCAGGGTCTTAATTTCTTCACCATGAAGGTTGATGTTCAAATTGGTCAACACTTAAATCTTACAAATGGCTCATAAATTCTCTCTAGTTCAATGTCTGTGTGGCTAGCAAATAGCTTAAATCATTAGATCTATTTTAAATTATGTTTAGGATCATAAACTTTTCTGACAGTTGCAGCCAGTTACTTCCCTATAGCACTAGCCCTCTTTCCACCTTGGAGCATATTGAATTGTATTTAGTACAATCAAGAGTAATGATGATAGTGTGTGATCTCTAGAGGTAATCAGAATCCTATTGAGATCCTTTTATATCTTTTCAAGTTTTCATGAATATTTTGTTCAGACTACCTTTCTGTGTGTGGGGGGGGGGGGGTTGAGGGACAAATTAGCTCTTGGAATGTAATTCCTGTGTTTGGAGCCTCAACCAGAAAATGTCAACTAGATATGACTGCCTCATGATGGCCTTTATGATAAGAACTTTTCTAATGTGTTCACATAATTTCTTGAGTAGGAACTGTTTTATCTTGGATATTATAGCTAACTTTATAGCATAACTGCCTTAAATCTTTTTAGTAGGAAATAAATATATCATGTGTGTGTATGGATTTATACAAATATACACTCATAGAAAAAACTTAACAGTGGGCGTCATTTATCTGCATACATTCTAACAATGGTGAATGAGTCTGTTGTTTAAATCTCAGATCTCAGTAAAATGTCCTTAATTTGCTTGCAGACATTTTCCTTTCATGATAGACCATCAGAATAATTTTTTTATTCTGCTGGAGTCCTAATTTGGCACTTCAGTAAGTATGCTGTCTTAGGCAGTTTGACAGTTAAGAATCATATCTGGAATTTATTAACATCATTAATAAAGCTCTGCCATGTATCCCTTCATTAAATTGTAATACATCCAGTGGTCTCTGAAAGGTACTAGCTTAGGGTTAACTTTAAAAAAAAATAATGTTAGATTGCATCACACCCCCGCCAAATTCTTTCCCCCTGGCTTAAGATTGTTGCTTAAGGTACCCTGGGAAGTACAACTACCAAGTCCAGTTCTCCTGCATTTAAGCGTAGCCTAAGGTTGGTTCAGACCTGACACTCGTAGCTGTGCTCAGTAGCAATGGATTTTCCAGGCTCTCTGGACCATCTCGGACTCAGAGGATCTGACCAGAGTACATCAGCTCAAGTAAACCGCGTGTCAGTTGGTGTGCAGCCATCATGGCCCAAACTGTTCCCCAGCACTTGAGCTGTAAGGGCCCCTTGGAAGAATATCACTGCTGCTGTTGCGGGTGAGAAGGACTTCATTAACTCCACACAAAGGACTTTTTTCTCCCCCCAAATTTCTCCCAAATGATGATCTCCTACCCTCCCCAAAAAAGCTCTTAGTTTCTCAAAATTTCCAGTTTGCTCTTTTTTGGGGGGTGGGTGGGAGGACACTTCTTATTTACTACTTCTTTCTAATTAAAGATAATTTTTTTGAGCCATGAAATCCATAATATATTGATTTGGGGACAAAAGTGAAGTTGTAGAATTATAAAAATATGTAACTTCTGTATTTTCCATTTCACACTTTACTGTTTCTGTGGCTTTAAATCTTTTGGCTATTTTACAATGTTAGTCACTAGATAACTTGCCATATTTCTGGTTCTATATTAAGTTCTACCCTTTACAATGCTGTAGCATAAAGTTGGTTCTCAGCATTTGGCTGTAGGAATAGAAGTCTCACTAAAGTCTCTTTTCTTCCAAAGAGATTTTCCTTTTCTCAGGCCCTAAGAAGATACTGTTTGTCACTCGCATTATTTATATCCTTGGATTGTTCAAACAAAAAAAAATATTGGTGAGAAAGAGTAGGGTCTTTTTCTGGTGAATGTATACACCTACTTTAAGAATGTAGTCATGTTGATTTATGTAACTAATACACATTAAATCTGTAGAAATAATTATTACATATGTAGCAAGTAGGTAACATGCATGGATTTTATTATTTTTTTAAATCCTATTTCTTGGTAAAATGCAGAACCCGAATTGGTCATCCTTAGACCATATTTACCTCAGGACTTTATTTTTGCTTCTTTGACCTTGATCTTTAAGGCGTAAATACTTGTTATCTTTTTATTAGTGATAGTGAAGCTGTGACACCATTTTTAAACAAGAGGGCACACAGAAAAGTAGAGATTAAGATGAAAGCAGGTCTGCAGTCGCTGAGCTAGGTCACAGTATTGTAGGCAAAACAAAAATGTTCCTATCTGAGAATATTCATTTCACCATCTTTTCCCAAGGCCAGACCTTCTGGTAGAGCACAGTTAAAAGTAACATAATTTTGGGCCTTTGTAATCTGAGGGAAATATCTCCAGCTGGCAGTCTTTTTTTCAATATATGAAACAAGATTGTGGGAAATAGTTGGCAAAGTGTTTTCAACTAAAAAAAGAATATGAAAAGACATATAAAAGCTGAATTATTCATTTTGCTCTGAAAATCTCAAAAAGATACAGTAAAATACTATATAACTGGACAAAAGAAGAACCTTTGAGAAGATTTGTCTGAAAACAGGTTTCAAGGGTGAACTCATATACAGCTCACTAATTTGCTTGGATACTACCCACCAACTATACTTAAAATCTCACCACTAAATATTTATGGACTTCTAGGAACTAGCCATTAGCAAGTGTTCTAAAAATATTTTTGAGCTGATGCCTTCATAAGTAGCTTTATGCTCTTGAAAATTCTAATCATTTCTAGTGATACTAAGTGAGGAGTGTGGAGTGTTCTTAGGATAACCAAGTGCCCTGGTGTGCCTGGGACTGAGGGGTTCCCTGGAGCTAAACTCAGGAAAGTCCTGGGTATACCTGGAGAAGCTGATCACCCTATGTGTTCTTATAATTTACTCCCTTAATAGTTGTGATTAAATTCAGCTGTCGTATGGCTGTCAACATTTCTGATCCTTGGATATGTGTCCTGTAAACACCACTGTGGATACAATGTAAGATTTATAACATAATAGCTAATGGCACCAACCTGGTGGTGAGACTAACACTTAGTAGTAACTGGTGGTTTAATGAATAGAGAAGGGGCAAATCAGCCAGCCAGCTAAGTTCAGAACCTGTGTGTTTATATATGTACAAATAATGTCTTTATGGGGTTAAATTTCATCTGAAATTTAAATGTTTCACTATAAAAGAAAACTGAGTAGTGGTGTGGATTTCTTCTCTCTTGAGGAAAAATATGGCCTTTGATGCTCTGTCCTCTGTCTACTACCTTCACCAGACTGTGCTGCTCAAGAAGCCAGAATGTGGTGTTACATGTATTCTCAGTGAATGTTGTATTGAGATTGCTAAGTGCATCAGCCAGTCGCAGGTGAAGGAATTGGATATCCTGATCCAGATCAAGCAGCGTACTCCCAGTTCTGATAGCCTCCTACCCATAGGTGCTTACCAGCTAGAACACTGGCCACAGGAGGTGAGGATTTTTTTAATGTCATTAATTTTGTAATGCAGTATGATGGGTGCAGAGTCTGTTTCCCTGTGGTAGTCCCCAGAGACTGCATCCTCTGTGCACTGTGATGTAGATGGTAGATGTGTTCTTTGTAAGCTTTAATCCTATGATTGTCAAAAGTATGATGTGGTTCTGTTTTGTTTTTTTTTTAACAATGAGCTGAGGCTTTATCACAGCTGGTTTTCAAGTTAAAATTGTGAAATACTGATTTCCTTCCCCCCAACCCACACCAAATATTTTAGTCTATTTAAAGTACAAAAAAATAGTTCTACTTAAGAAAACTGCTTAAATGTCCTGTGATTTCTGGTCAATTTTTATATCCATTTGTGTGTGTCTGTATGTGCTTTCACTTTTTACTTTGTTTGCTTTCTGTGTTAACAGTACTTTCATCATTGAAAGGTGAACATTTTTCCTAGCATTAAAAAAAAAGCCATTTGAGTTGTTTACCATATTATTATGGGACTAATTTTTAATTGTTTTAATTGATTTTGATTTAAACTGATCTTTTTTAGAGGGGATTATTTTTTCTGTTCATGCCCTAAATTATATGGAAACAAAAAAAAATTTTTGTTGTGTGTATTTCACATGGTGGAAGTGTGATATTAAGAGTGCACCTTTTTGCTTTTTAAACTTTGCATTACATAGGAAGTTTATCCTACTCCTGGGGCAGACGGATATGCACTGCTTAGTATATTCCCTCCTCCCAACATGTCACGCCCTCCACATTACTAGTCAGTTATGCATTTTAGTTCATTTTAGAGCTTGCCAGTTGATCTAATACACATGATCTATGCTGTAAACAAAAACAGGCTAGGTGAAATTCACATTTTCAGAATGTACTCTGAGCAAAAAGGGAAACACTATTTTTTAAAAAGACTCCTTTGAAAAATAGTAGCTAAGACATAGTTTACTCACAATTCGTTAGGTTACCTAACTTTTTATATTATCCAGAATTCCTTTGTGCCTTGACAGCTGTTCCTAAGAGGAATCAGTACTTCTCTGGTTAGCAGGCTACTCTCTTCAAACCCTTTAAAACAGACATGCTTTAGGATGCACCAAAAGGGTTGCTAAAATATAGTACCCTACGTGGCACTAGAGTGGTTTCATCAATTTTTTATTGGTAAAAAACCTGTTTAAACAAACCTACTTAAATTTCTCCACCATTCAACTCGATAAACTATCTGAAAGGAACTTTCCGGCATTGAACTACAGCATCACTTCAGTTGACAGATGACCAGAGGAAGACCTTTTCCATTGTCACTTCACCCTGGGAACATTCCTGCCTACTATTGACACTGGTTATCTGCACCAGGAGGTTTTCATAACAATGCTAGCATCCTTAATTGCACATATTCATTAAAGGGCTGAAGAGTAGGCAAGAAATATATTGTATGTTTGGGCTTTCTCCACTCTTGGCAGATCTTTCTTTCCCTTTGTTTCACAATATATCAAAAGCCCCGTAATGCAGGAAGCAGGCATATTAGTATCAAACCAATGTACTCCCATATAGTCATTTTAAGCACCAGATGTTTCCAAGAACTAGGGTGAAGACCATGTTCAAGAACATATTTGCACCATCCGGTTACCCAGCTTCCTTCTTAATAGACTCTTGTACCCTTTCATCAAAATATACAAGCTGAGTCCAACCTGAAAATGCAAAGTTCACATATGTAGGAATTCAAAGGATAATGGCATACATAAAAGCTATTTTCTGCTACAATGAATAGATTAGGAAATATAGAATTAGGTTAGCTGATGGTGACTGTTAAAAATGTGTTATGCTAGTTTGCTCATAGGGAGACAGTAATTAATTCATAAAATCAGCCATATTAATAGAAGGCAAGAATATTGAATCCAACTTATGGGTAACAAGTTCAATGATAAACCAGCAACAAAGCATCATCCTTTTAGGAAGCCACAAGAGAATGTACTAACTGCTCCAGTCCAAGCCATATGACATCACTGGTTATAGGATAAATGCATTTTGACATAGGGGTTTGCCATGGGTTTCACATTCTGCCTTCCATAGTTTTGTTAGCTGTCTCTGCACCTACCTTAATGCTATATGCTAATAAGGTTGTTTAAACCATATTTAAAGTAGTTTAGGAAAAAAGATGATCGCAGAGGAAGAAGGTTCTGAACAATGTAATGCAGGAAGAGGATGGACAAAAACCCACATAAGGCATGGTGTTCAAGGATGAGTTAAATCTGGATAGATGGAGAGGACTTGAAGCTGGTAAGATGAGATCTTGGAGCAGAACTCTTGGTTGTGGGTTTGAGTGTTATGAAAGCTGGACATTACTGAACTACTGCTATGCATGGTGAGCAGCTGATAACCACAAGCTAGGTAGATGCTACTGTGAAGCCCATATCTAATGAGCCTAGATCTCTAGGACATACAAGCCATAGATCGCTTGTACCCTGGTTTTCATAATCTGCAATGAGATTGTGCTACTGAACACACAGCCTGGGGCAAAGAACAGGAGAATACCAGCCACAAACAGCTGAGGGTGGGCTGCTTGTTTGGGTATGGGGGAGTTAAAATTACATGTATGTGTGTGTATTAAGTGAAACAACTTTTTGTTCACTTGTAGCCGAAGAGTTAATACAGAGAACCCTCTGAAGTTTGTTGCAGAATTTTGTGTATACGTAGATTTTTCTGATGAGAAGTAGCAATCATTAGAGGCCTTAAGAGTGATTCTCTATTGATACCATCTTATCTTGAACTTGAGCTAGAATTTACTGATTGTAAATTATGTTAAAGTTTTTCCATGAAAGATCTTATCTCTACACTTTATTTTTTAAAAATAAATGCCATGTAAATAAGATTTTAATACGAATGATGACCCACTTTTAAATGGTTGTTTACAATTTGTAAGTATGCTTGGGCTGCAATTGGAAAAATGATTTAAAGAAGTCTAGCTTAACATCTGGAATAAAAGCATTCTAGGTTGCCTTTTTATATTGAAAATATTTTTTTATTGGGGGAAATAAACAGGTTACTGTCTTTGTTTTACCCAAGAACCATAGGCTACATAGTTCCAACTTTTAAATCAAGATCTCAAATAATAACATGTGGTATCACCACATTTTGAAAATGTACTTAGTCAATCACAAACACATTTTGTAAGGAATTGGATTTTATAGAGATAATTGAGTGCTTTCATCTGTAACAGAATTAGTGGCCTGCAAACCACTGTGGTTTCTTACTGTGCTCTGAAATTGTTAAAGGGGAATTTTTTGCTATAAGTTGCATGCATAAAGGAAGTGTGAGGCAAAGGAAAATACAGTTTTTAAATTTTTAAATGACAACCACTGACAAAATGTTATACTCTGAAAGTCTGACTAATTTTTAACTAGCATTATTTTCCTTTTATCATTTCAATATCCAGTTGCTTAAATTTAACATAAGTACAAAATTAAGTTTGAGTTAGTAAACCAAATTTGTAATTCAAAGTTTCTAGCAGTGTCTGTATAACATTTCATATAGTGCAATTTTCATTTGCCAAAATGTCTACTTTCCTCTATGTCCTGTTAACTGCTTTTCCAGTTTACCCCTGTAAGCCCCTACAATTAAACCCTTAGAAAACTGCCTTATCTTAGAATATTTAATTCATTTCTTTCTATATTTTTTAAGAACCAAATCATAAGAGAGAGATGTCTAGGCATCTGGCTTGCTTATTATGCTCTTTAAAAGATTACCTTTGAAAATGTGTGCATATTTTGTGTATCTACTATTCCCTAATTTATATTTGCCTGGGTGTACATTTTTTCTAATCAGTATTGTCACCAACTAATCTTCAAATTTACAATTTATGTAATTAGTGATTGGTTGAAGGAGGGGTATTGAAGGTAAAATCCTTTAAGATTAAACTGGGAAATAGTGGAGGATATATACAATTTAGTCTCTGGTTGTCTGTCTGTTTCTCAACTGGGAATTGTAGTATCTTGAAGGCCATTTAAGCAGTAAGAATGCTGAGGGTGGAGTGCTTGAGGAAAACAGCCCTGTAATGGTCAAATAGTTAAGTTATCTTGGATAATGGAATAAAAACTCAATTGCCTTCTTTAAACAACCTTTTTCTGTCTTTAATGACTTTGGGCAGAATAACATTCTGCTAGTTGTAAGCCTTGGTTATCATTCCTGATGGAATGGAAAATGCAGTTGGAATCAGAGGTCTTGGGTTTGGTCCCTGATTGGGCCAATTTCTCGTGACTTTAGATAAATCATTTCATCAGTCTGCCTGAAGTTCCTCATTTCCTCAAATTCCCCAAAATTGAGGAAGCTGCTTTTCAAGGTGGTTATGAGGATTAAATTTGAGCACTTGGCACCAAGTAGGGGCTCCATGTTGGATGGCTGAACCTGCAGTCTGCAGAGTAGCAGGAAAGAGTAACAGTGAAGGTCTTTTCTACAAAATCTTCCTCAGAAAAAGTGAGAGAGCCATCACACTCTGAGATGTCAAGTCAATGAAAAAACTATTGTAGCAGTTACCTGTGTCCACAAAAGTAATGCATACCAACCGCAAAAACACAGTGGTGTGCAACAGTAAATGTTCGTTTAGTTTATGAGTTAGATCCAATGATTGAGGCTGGGCGTCTCTGAGCAGTTCTTCCAGTCTTGCCTGGCTCACTGGGAAGTTGGCCTTGACTAGAGCGACTCAGCCCTTTTCCACGTTTCTGTCATCCTCCATCAGCTAGCCCAGGCATGTATTCGAGGAGTGGCAGAGGGCAACAGCAGCCTAGCCCATCCCACAAGCCCCTTTCAAGTCTGCATGCCTCATGCTGATCAGCATTCCCCCCAAAAAAACACCCACATGGCTAAGCACAGAGTTGAGAGACTAAAGAGTTAAATGGCAAGGCCAGTGGTTACAAGGACAGGTGAATAACTGGGGCCCTAAATGATCAGTTCCCCACACCCATGCTTCCTGTTTGACAGTTGTTTGCCAGTGGAAAATGAAGAGGCTGAAGATCCCAAGCTGGGATCTATTTTGTTCAAGCATTTTTAATTCATAGAGCATTAAGAAGTCTTTTTGAATATATACCACAAAGGTGAGTTAAAACCAAAGGAATGTATTTTCTGTTTAGATTCATTGTGGCTGCTACTGGCCATTATCACATGATGGAAATTAACACCCTCTAAACTTTGAGCATGGCCAAATAGGAACTAGAAGAGTTCATAAATGAGGTCAAAGGAAGCATTTCAGTTCAGAGAAATCTTCTCTCAATGATAAGCATTTACATTCATTAATGCCACTTCCAAAATCTTTATTGGGAAGCTGTAATTCATGCTGGCCATTTTTAGAAGCATGGAGGGCTTTAGCGCAGCTTCGATAATAATGCCTCAGCAATAACTTGGTAGACTGATCATGGTATATTGTAACTGACAAATTTTTAAAAAGTAAACACAATTATCTGTGTCCTCTTTGTATATTACAAGTATCAAAAATTGGAGAGTTGTAGTCTGCCATTGAGGAAGTTAGGACGTGAGCGTTTTGGTGATGGACAGCTGTGCTTGGTAACCCTAGAAAGTGGACTTTGACCTCAGCCTTCAACTTCTGTGTGCCAAGCTTTTCTTTACCAAAGTCTTCAGAGAACTGAATATATTTCTCCTTGACTATATATATGTTTAAATGGGCTCCCGTTCCCCACACTCATCTTAAATGGTCACACACTCCTTTTTATTATTTGCATGTACATACAAAAACATTTTACGGTCTTTCATTGTCAGCCCAGAGAATGGGACCTTTAAAAGAAATTTTTTATACTTCCTAAGAGACTTGCTGTTTTTGTATACAAAAACACCAACCAAAAAAAATCACCCAAATTACAACAGCCAGAGAAAACCACTGTTCAGTGTATATTTTTTCCACTCTTTACTTGGGATGAATATGTTTGTTTAATAGGAAATGTTTGAAGCTTCTCTAGCAGCATGTTCAGTTAGAGAAAACTCTAAAATGCATTAAGCCATTCAGCAAGCCATAATGGACATATTTCTTTTAACTTGCTTTGAGCAACACAAGATCTATGTTGGTCTACTTAAAATTTGGTGTACAAAATTAAATAGAATTGTAGACACCTTTTCAAGCATTTTTTTAATGTGCCCTAAATCAAGCATATACTTTGATTAGTATATTTGGGACCAAACATTTGTCTGTTGCAAGTTTCCTAAAATAAAGGTGTGCAGTGGGACCAAACATTTTTATTGGTCAGCTAGCATTAAGTGTTCAAATATGATGAGCATATAAAGTACCTTGGACATATATATAGTATTGAACATGCCAAGTTAATTAGTGATTACCTATTAACGTTTTGATAAGTTGTTTAGGCAGTTATTAAGCCATGATCTATCTTATTTTCCAACTTAACAATATTATTCAAAAGTATTATACATTTTACATATAATCCAAAAATGTCATAATATGCTCCAGGTATTTTTTTTAAAGCTACATGGTTACATTTGAAGAAAAAAAAAAACTTCTGAACAATACATAGGTATAGTTAAAAATGCATTCCATTCCAACCCGCTCTCCACTGCCCTGCCTATAAAAAGCCTTTTGGTATTTTTGTCTACTAAATGTGGAATGGGAGCTGACATTTTCAAGGGAAGCTAATCTTATCTCCAGGTTCTGAGAGGCCCCGGGTTCTGTGTCCACCATCCTTGACGTGTGACCCTCTGCTGTTTCTACAGTGACTCCCAAAGGCATTCTCACCACCAGTTCTTGCCTGTACCCAGGGGCAGAGGAAAGTTACCTTCTGTCAGGGCTAAGCCATGTGGTCCAGCCCTAGCTAGTTCCTCCCGCTTTTCTAGGACACTTCCAGCCAGTTATTCCTTCTCGGACCTTCATTCTCCATCGACACTTAATCCATTTCTATAACCTACACAGGCTCAGTAATTCCCACTTAGAAAGACAAAATTAAGAGAAAGCGCCTTGTAACCCACCTAACTACTTCCTGTCCCTGCTGTTCACAGCCAGGTGTGTTGAGACCAGTTTGTACCAGCCACCTTGGTTTTCTGTCACTTCTCCAATTGCTGCAGTTGCCTTTGGGCACTGTACTTGTCTGTTCCCTTGGATTCAAGGAAGTGATATCTTGTCCAAGGCTAATTCTTGTACTAGTGCTTTGATGTGGTTTCCAAATTGGAATCACAAGGAGAGCTATTAAAATGCAGTTTCCCTGACTTCCCCTGAGGGATCCTGATTTAGCAGGTCTGGAATTGGAGCACTGGGGTCTGCATTTTTAGAAGCCCCAAGTGAGTGTCAGCCAGCAAACCACTGCTTTAGACTGTGTTCCCTGTGGGCCTTCAGACCTTGCCCCATCAGTGTTCTTCCCTTTTCCCACCTCCCACACATTAAAACTCAGACTGTGAAAACAAAGTTGCAGTTTCTTCAGTTCATGTCATTACTTTAAAATCCCTCATGAATCCCATCTGGCTTTGGGAGGGTGTGGGAAGAAGTGGATGGCCTTAAACTTGTCAATCAAAGATATAACTCATTCTCTTATTCAGTCTGTCTCGGACTTCTGACTGCCTTTTTAGGGTAAATGCTCAGCTTTTCAAAGCCTCTGCCCGTTTTCCTCGCTAAGCTGGCATCCAGCAGATAGGGGAGTGGAGTCATTGCCAATGACAGGGACACTGGTTCTCCAAGGCTTGTGCTCAGATTGTTGGGCAGTCTTGCTGCTAGCGTTCCGTCCTGCTGTTCGTAGACTGCAGGTCTTGCTGAATGCTGGTCATTGTCAGTGGCTCCTTGGCTTTTCACGCGTTTGCATGTTCTGTGCTGACCACAGCACTGCCATTGCCTTTGGTCTCAAAGTCTCCACTTTCAACACACTCCATTTTCCAACTTTGGGACTGTTTATGTGCTTGCCTCTTGGAGAGTGAGTGTGGAATTTTGGAATGTCCTGAACATCTTCCTCAAGCTTTGGGAAGCCACCAGTGTTCCCACAGACTGGCCACACAGCTCCCTCTTCTAATCCTGGGCTAGTGCCTGTAAGTAGGGGGGGAGGAAATCCCAGGGCAAAATACCTCTAAAAACCAAAATCAGTCAAAGGGAGAAATTGAAGTTAAAACCCATTTATTGCTTACAAACTGCAGTCCGGGCCCTTCTCTCTTTCCTGCTCCAGCAGAAGCAAAACCGGCCCTCCCCTCACCTCTCAGGTACAGAGATGCCTGAGGAATGATGCAAAAGCACTAAAGCCATACTTCTCTCCACCCTTGAGTGCCTGTTGACATGCAGATGTACTAAAGCCAGGCGAGATATTCTGGAAATATTACAGTTTTACCCACAGTGCCGCCATGCCATATGGGGCCTGCATCTGAGTCACAATTAAGACTTCCCTGAGTGGCTTGCAGCCTTCCCCAGGCAATGTGTAGGAAAGCATACCATTAGCTCCTCATGCAATTTCTGTATCACTCTCCATCCCTCGCTCCTCCACATGAGGTTTGACCCTGAGGGAAAGTAAGGTACAATCGCAGATGTTCTTTATAACCTAGTCTTCCTTTTGGAATCTCTTGCTGTCTGAGGAGTGATGCCACTTTCTCCCTAATGAAGGGGCTCTCCTTACATCATATCTTAAGTTCCCTCTCCATATGGCTTAGAGTAAAACTCTACATTTCAATTGTTCAAGTTTTGCTTTTGGTATATGAATGATACTCTTAGAATTTAGAACTCCCTTTTTATGCTCAATAAAACTGGACTTTGAAGACTCCCTATCTTTACAGAGTTGCCAAAGAATAATAAAGACACTGAAGGTCACAGCTAAGTATTAACTGATTTCACCCCAGTGTGTACCTTTTCCTTCCCTGTCATTATTAAGCGTCATGCCTAGCTTTATTGGAAAGACTGCAGGGGGGGCACCTGTAAGGAAAATGGATCTTTAATATTATCAAAATATTGGCCCACCCATAGGTATTCTTGCCCCAGACTTGCTTGTTCTGGTTTCAGTGTTTGCTTCTCCTGGCCCTAGGACATTGAATGCCTTCTCAACAGCCTGATATAACACTGGTCATTCCTCAAAGCCCAGTTCAGATACCACCTCCACCACAGACCTTTCTTTATTCTTCACCAATTTCATTGTCCTCAGCACTCCCTTCATGGTTGCTTCATACTGGTGAGAGAGTATTCGTCACATTATAATTAGACCTGGGTACGCCTAACTTCCTTGCTAAGTCGTGAGCTCCTTTCTGCCTTGGAAAGCTCTCCGGCCTTCCAAATTTATCCATTCTCCAAGACCTAGTTTAAATTTGAACTCCTCTGCAAAATCTTCCCCAACTACTGTTACTGAAAATTACCTTCCGCCTTAGCAATTTCTGGCAGCAGCTCAGGAGACACATGCCCCAAAAGGTGTCTGGGAGCAATGGGGGATAGCGACATGGGCAATCATGACGAATCTTGACAGTGAGTTTTGTGAATACAGGGACTTTGGGAAGAAGGATTTCTATTTGATCAGCACCACTTAGGTTTTAGCTGCTTGACTTAGAGGCTAAGATCAGTTTTTCCCAAACATTTCTTCTTTATGTCTGTTACATCATCCACTTCAACTCTTCCAGCAGTGCCTTATGCAGAGCAGGTATGCAGTAAATGTTTCTTGATCGACTGACAGGTGCTCAGAAAACCTAGCAGGATTGATTCTTCTGTGACACCTTCTTTCCTGAGAGCTCATTAATTTTTAAGTAATTATCCTTGAAATTGCTTGGTATGCTTCTCTCCCCCTGCCCCGTTTGTTTTTGTTTTGGCCCTCCACGGGGTCCCATCTTGATCAGCTGCTCTCACTTTCTCTTTTTTGATCACAGGTTCTAGCAATCCCTAAAATGTGTGTGTTCTGGCAGAAGTCATGGGGAGAGGTGGGTTGGGGACTAGCTCAGTCCAGCTCAGAGAAATCAAGCAGTCCCGTATGGGTGCTGAAGCACTTCTGTGGATTTCAGAAGAAACTTCTTTCGAAGCATTTTAAGGCCACATTGGAAGGCCATATGCTGCGTGGTTCTCACCCTGTCCCTGGCAGCCAAGGGTGGGCAGCTAGTTCTTACCTTTTTTATTGTGCAATCAAGGCTGGGGCCTCATGTTGGCCTGGTCTCAGGTGAAGCTGTAGATATTGCAGAGTGGGTCTAATGAACATTCCATGGCGCTCCAGTCCTTGGGGGGTGGTAGTGCTCATTCCAACAGAAAAACCCCAAACCATGTGCATAGAAGATGATGCTGAATCCAGAAGATGCTGCAAGAATGTGAAGTTCCAGCCATGGCTGCCCTTGTTGATGTGTGGGGCTATTTGATTTACATTTCTAAATCAATTATGTTGGCTGATCAACCAGTCTTTTTTAACACTGACTTCGTGCCTAGTGCTGTGGGTACTGTGACAGAAAGACACCACCTGCTTGGGAGGACCTAGATATGCTGGCATGGCTGTAACCAATTCAGATTATAAAGCAATGTGGAACCAGAAGCTGGAAATACAGTCTGTGACACAAAGTGCCGTAGGGTCCCAGCAGGAGCAATTAGGGTGGGCCAAGGTGGGCAGGGAGGGTGGATAGCATTTGACTTTAAGAACGTTGCCTAAGCAGAGGCCCAGTGAGGATGGCGAGCACGGAGGAAGGTGGGTGCAGAGGGTGAGTGAGAGAGAAGAGGGGAGAGTGAGCAAGGAGGGAGCCCAGGCAGTTCTGGAAGGGGGAAATGACTTGATTGGTGGCTACTTAGTTTATTTTAATATGTGTACAATTTGGAATTCGCTTGCTTCCTCGTATTCCTGGGACAAGTAACTTCTTTGTCGGGTGGACATCCATTTCACAGGTGCCGTTCACCTGGCTTTGGTGGTTCCTAGAGGTTCCTCTGACTGTGCTCGGATGAACTTGTCCAGGTAGCTAGGATGGCAGGCACCCTCTGACGTCATGTCTCCACGAGTACGTGTTTCCTCTATACAACTACCATCATTTAACAGACTGTGTCAGCCCTCTGTAGGATGACTTTTGGCAAGTGGGGTAGAAATCTATTATGCATTTAAAGTATTCTCAGCCTTCTCCTTGAAGGTTTCTTGTAGCAAATCTACTTGACTCCATATTCAAGTATGTCTCAGACCATGAGTCAAAAGGAAGCAGATAGGTTGTTCTTTTGGGTTGAAGAATTAAGAAATCTCCACCCAAAATAACAGGTATGTGGTGGGAAAAAATAACATCTCCCTGAACGTTTAATCATCAGGCAAGGAGAGGGGCAGGAGAGTGCTCAGTAATGGGGAAACCTCAGAAGATTTAAAAGAGAATTACAGACAAGGCTGAACATTGGATGTCATCCAACAAAGCTCTTAAAAGATTGGAGACACTGCCCCATTCTTGAGCTCTGACCCGGAGGGAAGAGGAGTCGGAAGACCTGGCACAGAGTCAAGAGCGCTTAGTTGCCTGTCTGGTTCTGGGTCCTCTTTAACCCCTTGGGGTCGGGGTGGGCCGTCTTCACTGGTGCACACATTTAGACCGGCTAGTCTAATTTACAGTCCCCTTTAGGTTCCCTTAATCTCTGCCTGGCTCAGTTTCCACATTGGAGGGATATACAAAGCACCCACCCCAACACGGACCCTGGAAAACTGTGACATCCCTTTACCACCAACTGACATCTGCCCTACGCTTAGGAAACTGAATAAAGAGGAACTCGAGGTCAAGGTCTGAGGCTGTAGTACAGACACTGCCTGTCTCCCCAGTAGCACACAGAGCAACTCCCTCCCGTGACCACCATCTCCCACAAAGATGCTAGAGGGCAGTACTTCTTCCCTTGATGTGAAGTCCAGGATGTTACTGAAAATTCTTCCATGAGCCCCACCTTCAACCTTCAGTAGTTCTTTACTGTGGAGCAGGCCAGTGGGCAGATAGCTGGAGATGGCCACCACTTACTCCTTTGATGTCCATGTGAAGTGCTGTTCAGTGCTAGAGGTGAAGGTAGATCTGAAGCAGTAAGACTGCTCTTTGTGGTTTGTGAGTTAACTGTGATACAAATTCTTAAAGAGAAGTCCAGAAACATTTCAATCAAAACAAGTTTCAGAGATATGCAAATAGTCTTAGGTGTAGCCAGTGCGCCAGGCACTATACTAGGGGCTTTACCTATTTTCCTTAATCCTTACAACACTGAGTAATATCCCCATTTCACAGATGGGGAAACTGAACCACACATAGATTAAGTGACTGCCCAGGGTCACTCAGCTGTAAGTGGTAGACTGCCAGTTTGGACCCAGGCCTCTTTGGGAGCAGAGCTTGAGCTCTTAACCCTGACTTGGCATTACCTATCTCTCCTTTCAAGAGCATCTCTCATTGGAGTATAGATCCCTTGATTCAAGAACATTTATTATAGGCACACATCCTATGCTCCACTGGGCAGAGGCTGTCTTCTAATTTGTATTTCCGTGGAGCTGTGCACTCAAATGCAAAGACTGAAGCACCTATTGTTGTCCCTGTTTTCCCTGTGAGGCAACAGGCTTTGCCGGGTTGGGGAACTCCTCCAAGGTCACCTGGTTTTAAGTGGAGACCTGGGATTTAAACCAAAAGCTGCCGGGCTCTGCTTTGTCCCTTTACCACCATCTTGGCGGTTTGGTTCCTGTATGCCGTGGGAAAAGAGGAGGATCAGAAGCTGAGTTTTCCCAGCTGTATTCCTGTAACAACCTCTTCCCCCATCTCCTTGATCTTGCCCATTGCTCCACTGAGCCCTCTCCTGTCGGTGATTTCATCTCCCTTGGGGAGGTGGGGCTAGGTGGTGATGAGAGCAGCCTCCAGGCTCATGATGGAGATTGCACGTAATTTTGCAAGGAGGAGGAAGAAACAACATCTGTATGGTTTCTAGGCTTTTTGGACAGAACAGCCCTTTGGGCCGAGGTCTTCAGGGCACTCTCTATAGGGAGCCTTGGGTTTTGTTTCTGGTCTGTAGCTGATAGGAGAGGAACACCAGGAGTAACATGATGATTGCAAAAGTGCCTCACAGAGGGGCTCCAATGTTTGTAAATGTAGATAATGTTATTTATTCATTCATTAATTTTTCCAGATTGAGCCCTCTTGAGATAACCTCTTTGTAGCCACAGATTTATTCAGTGGAAAGCAGAGATACAAATGATCTGAGGCAATGTATCACAAATGCCTTGTGAGGGATGGATGGAAATGCTGCATTAGAGCACTGTGTGGATTGTGAGTTTGCACAGCACATTGAATTATGCCTTGCTAATGAAGGACACCACATTAAACATGTCATGGAATGTCACAGACATATGTGTTGAATTATCAATAAAGTATTATGTATATTTGCCTGTGTTACTTTGTGGCCACTCTGTGTGAAGCACTGAACAAAGGAAGGCAGCTTTAGAGCCCAAAGCCCACACCCATGGGAGCACACGGAGAGTTATTTCCACCTTGAGGTCTGTAGCTTTTTTGTTTTTATATTACAAAATTTTTTATTAAGGCATTATTGATATACACTCTTATGAAGGTTTCACATGAAAAACAGTGTGTTTACTACATTCACCCATATTATTGAGACCCCCTCCCATACCCCATTGCAGTCACCGAACATCAGTATAGTAAGATGTCTGTGGCTTCTTTTTTACACTGAAACCTGTCCACTCTACTTTTTTCATACTTGTGCACGGTGTCATGGGGTCGAAGTATTATCCAGGCATGAGCAAGACAGAGTCTATAGAGGAAGGCTCCCAGAGAACAAAATCTTACCGAAGCCACAAGACCCCTCTAGCCCAGCAATATTCCAGGAGAATGGAGAGATGTATTCAGTATCCTTGGAATTAGGTGAAAGCCTGTCCCAGAAAAACATTCCTGTCTGCCTGCCAAGAGCCTGTCATTCCCTTAATTAGTCATTCTTGTTAATGGCTCCCAAAACCTCTGGTTCACATGCAGATACTCATGAGCCAGGGCAGGATTAATCCATGGACTTCTTAGTTTGAGTATTAGAGTAAGAATGAGTAGAATGGATAAAGCCGGCATAGTGTCTAGAGACCGGGGCCCACTCGGGGTTCTGTAGTATGGTAGGAAGCACCCCTGCTCTTGTGCTTGCTGGTTCTGAAAGGAGGCAGCTTGGAATGTCTGCCCCTTATGCTTCTCATCCTGGTCATGAATAATGGAACACTGCGTCACCAAAGGGAGGTAGATCAGCAAAAACGATTCAGGGATGAGGACATAGGGTGGGCAAGTTTTGAAGACGGTGGGTGTATGGGAGGGAGGTTAGGGGTGTGAAGGGTCACCCTGGGAGGTCATTTGAGTGGAGACACTGCTTGTCCTTGAGAGAGCTTAGTCCTGTGTGCCTGTGGGGGTGGGGGAGTACGGTCTCAGTGTAGGAGGGATGGGGCAGTTGGGTTTCAGGCAGGTGTGGCAGTGAAAGAAGGAAGGCTAAGGAGAGAAACGACCCCAGAGGTCATACAACCCAGGCTGCTGTGCCTGTGGGTAAATGGGTTGGGCCAGTGGAAAAGGTGGAGGCTTAGAGAGTGCGAGGGCGTCAGGTAGGATGTGGTTTCAATACTATTTAGAATGGGTCGACACCAAGTTGGAACCCACTTGTCACCAACTATGTGTGGTCTTAGCAAGGCCCTTCTCTCTGGGCCTGACAAGGGTGTTCTAGTGGGGTGATTTCTGTTTTAGGAACTTCCTTTAAGAAACTAGCACACGGAAGTTCTGAAGCAAAAGGGGCACAGATGGCTGTGAAGGACACACCACCTTTGTATTCCCACCCAGGCTCAGCCACCACTATCCCCCCAACTGGTCTCACAGTTTCTGCTCTTTTCCACATAGATGCCAAAGTAGCCTTTTTATTTTTATTTTTGCATAGGAAATAGATCGATGTAGTGCAAAATTGAAAAAGTCTAAGAGAGTAGACATTGAAATCTCTTCTTCTTCAGAGGCAATCAATATTAGTAGCTTCATTTATATCCTTCCAAAATATAGTTCATGACTATATAAATAATTCTATATACATATTTGTCCTACCTGAAATGGAAATATACTAGATCCAGTGTTTTTAACTTAATCTTGTCACTTATTATTCCTTGGAAAATATCCCATATTATTAAGTACATTTCTTTTTTCAACTGCATAATATTCTACTGCGTGAATACACTGTAACACATTTAATTAGTCCCCTGCTAGGGCATTTAGATTGTTGCCAATGTTTTACTATTATAAACAATGCTGTAGTGAGTAACATTGTGCTTAAATCATTTTACACATAGGCAAGTATATCTGGAAGATAAATTCTCAGTGGTAGAATTGCTAGATCAATTTTTATCTGCAATGTTGAGTTATTGTGGTTATCTTCCATAAAATTTCTATCAGTGTACTATCAGTAGTCAGAATAAGAATGCCTCTTTTGCCACATACCCTCATCAACCCAGTGTATTATCAAACTTACTGAACCTTTTCAATCTGAAAGGTGAAAAATGGTGAGAGGGTTTGGTCTTTTAAAGAGGTAGATCAAATGATGTCATTCCTGTGCTCAAGACTGTCACTGCTTTCCCACTAGTCTTAGAATCCAAACTCCAAGAGCATGGTCCAAAGGATACTACTCCTTAGGTCTCCAACCTCTCCTCCGTGCACTCTGCTATTGTCTTCCTGGCCCTTCCTTGAATGTACTAGGCTTGTCTCATTTGCCCATTCCTCTGCCTACCACATTCTTTGTTTAGTGTTTTCCATTCACTTCTTTCACATTGTTTCAGTCTCTGCCCCAAACACACCACCTCAGATCTCAGAGAAATCAACACTAACCTCAGCCTCTAGAATAGTCCCCACCCAGAGAGGAGAGAGCACTTCTTTACAGACAATACCAACCAATAAATATGAAATCACCATGATGTGACCACAGGAATAATGACTGATTCACTCAAGAATCATCCATGGACACTAAAACCATTAGGTGAAAGTTAATTGGGAATCAGGATATTTGCACAGATTATCAATTACAAAGGGGAAAATGCTGTCTTTATAGTGAAGAGAGATGGTGGAAACCTTCTGAACAAAGTGATCAAAGCTAACATAGTACACACATCAATCTCTTGAGTAGATTTTCAGCCAAAATACATAACCCAAACCTAATCATGATGAAATGGAAGAACTTAAATTTAGGAACATTCTACAAAATAATTATCAGCAAGGAGTTAAGAGAAGATAAATGCAGAAAGGTAACAATGAGCCTTGTAGACTATTAGAAGATATTTGTTTTTTAAGTAAATAAGCTGAAAAGCCACTAATGAGTTTTGAGCTGAGAATGGCATACCTATATGGGTTAAGATCAGAAGCCAATAGAAATAATCCAGGCAGAAGATGGTGGGGACTTGGACTGGGGTGTTAATGATGGACATGGTGAGAAGTGATTTGGTTATAATATATGGTATTTCAGACATTTATAAAAATAAGATAGGATAAGCACCATATACCCACCACCTAGGTGCAACAATTATCTCATGGCTGATCTTGTTTCATTTATACTCCTGCCCACTTTCCTTCTCCATTATATGTTTATGAAAATCTCAGATGTTTCATTTCTTTCTGGATGTGGAAGTGAGCATGAGGGAAAAGGAGGAGACAGGATATCTAAAGTCTCTGTGAAGGATGGAGGTACCATTTACTGAAATGGGAAAGGCTGTAGGTGGAGTAGCTGTCTAAGGGAAATGATCAAGGGATTACCTCTGTTCATATATAGTTTGAAATGCTTTTTGACATTATAGAAGCTGTTGTATATACAAGTCTGGACATCAAGGAAAGATGGGCTATAGATACAAATTTGAGAATTGTCAGATTATAAATAGTATGTAAAAGCAAAAGATTGAACCTCCAGCCTTTAGTGCTCATGGGGTAGCTTGTGTCAGACTAACTCTTGTGCTGATAATAATTACAAACTCTGAAGTCATGGGAGAGTGACCTAAAGCAAACAGATACTGAAGGAGATTTAACCCTCGAGAGAAGGGAATCAGACTAGATGAGATCATAGTTTTTTTTCCCCTAAGGGTACTACTTACTGGCCCATGTAACACACAGTGAAAAGAACTCGAGCAGAAAGTAGCAGTCTTAGGGGCTAAGTCTTCTAGAGAAGCTGAAAGTTGAAGAGAGAAGGAATCATAGAATACGAAGCCTCCTAATCTGTATATAAACTCTTCTTGAATCTTTTCCTTGACTCCTTAAGTGTGCATGTGGGGGCAAAACTCTAGGGTGCCTTGAGGAAAGCAACAGCTAGAGGCTGAAAGAACTCGGCAGAGATTTCAGCTTTCCACGGCAGCTCAAGTGTTTCTCAGCTAGAAGGGCTTGATCTCAGACTTACCATCAACTCTCCAGAAAGTCCACACTTTAGGAGTAAAGAAACATCCCAAGACTAAGGGATTCACCCTACAAGTAAGGACGAACTGAAATAGACCCACCATAACAGAGCCTAACAGGAAGCCATCTCAGGATTAAGATGATCTGCCAGGAATTAAACAGCTTGGTAGAACAGCGTACAATACCCTTCAAAGAAAGATAATAAAATCTAGGGTCTCCACAATAGATCATCCATAATGTCCAAATACAATCCAAGATAGGAAGAAATTCAAAGAAACAGGAAGATGTGGTTTACAGTAATAGAAAAATCAGTCAACAGAAGCAGATGCCCAGATAACACAGATGTTGGAATCAGCAGAGGACTCAAGAATAAATTTGATAAGTCTTTTGAAGAATCAATAGGAATAATGGGGCCAAATGGAAATTTTAGGAGAAATATGGAAACCCTAAAAAAAACCAAATGGAAACCCTAGAATTGGAATATAAATATATACAATAAAAAATTCAGAAGCCTGGATGCAACCAAAGAATGGACACATGAACTTGAAGTCAATGGCCAAATGAAGCACCAGAGAGAAAAAGATATTGAAAAAAATGATTAATGCCTACATGATCTATATTAAAAAGTACATGCAATTGGAATTCCAGAAGAAGAAGAGAGAGAGTAGGACAGAAAAATATTTGAAGAAATAGTAGCAACAATTTTTCAAGTTCCCTCAAAAACACAACCCACAGATCCAGGAATATCAGTCAACCTGAAGCAGGATACAAGAAATACAATGTACTACAAAGAAAACAAGTACTAAGTACACATCATTAAACTACTAAATCAGCATAAGGAAGATAAAAACATTTAAAAATAGCAAGAGAAAAAGAGACACATTACATAGAGGGCCACAACAGTAGGAATGATGGCTGCCTCCTCATCAGAAAAATAAAAGTTACTAGACAATGAATGAATATTTAAAGTGCAGAAAGGAAAAAAAAAAACCTTCCAACCTAGTATTCTTTGTCCTACAAAATGTATCACAAAAATGAATGTGAAATAAAGACATTTTCAGAGAAACAAAAGCTGAGAGAATTTGTTTCTTACAGTGCACACAAGAAAAGATGCTCAAGGAAGTTCTTCAGGCTGGCAGGAAATGACAGCAGGAAGAAAGTGATGAAAAACACTGGATTGTTAAGTACGAGGGTATCTTGGTCCACTTGGCTGCCGTAACAAAATAGCATAGTCTGGGTGGCTTAAGCCACAGAAATTTACTTGTCTACAGTTCTGGAGGCTGGGACGTCCAAGGTCCAGGTGCTGGCAAGTTTAGGTGCTGGTGAGAACTCTGTCTGGCTTGCAGATGGCCACCTTATTGTTGTATTCTCACATGACAGAGAGACAGAGGGCTCTGGTTTCTTCCTCTTCTTATAAGGGCACTAATCCTAGCACAACGGCTCCACTCTTATGACCTAATTACCTCCCAAAGATCCCATCTCCACATACCATCACACTGGGAATTCGGGCTTCAAAATATGAACTGGGGAGGGACACGCACACACACATGCAGTCAGTAGCAGTGGGTAAATATAAAGTCATGGGATGGGTGAGCTCTCCAAGGCAGCAGTATGGATAGAGAGAGAAGAGGTGCAAGGACTGAGCTTCTGGGTACTCATGTATCAAGAGCTGGGACAGTGAGAAGGAACCAACAAAAGAGACTGAGGAGAGCTGTCAGAGAGGAAGGAGGAAGACCAGGTGAGTGTGGTGTTTGGGGGAAGCGAATGGTCAACCTCTTGAATATTGCTGATGATCCTAGGTCAAGTTAAATCAAGACAGAATGGATTGCTGGGCTTAGCATCCTGGAGGTCATCGATGACATGACAAGAGCTTATTTGGTGGACTAATGGGGGTAAAAGCCTGATCAGGGTTTAAGAGAGGTTTAAAAAAAAGAGGAATAGATGTTAGGAGATAACCCACTTTCTGTTCCAGACCTTCTAGGTGAGCATGAAATGATAAAATGTAGGTAGCATGGTTGGCTCATAGCAGTGGCCTGCTGTTACCTGTTTTTTTCTCTTCTTCCAGAAAAAGGCTAACACTGAACTGTCCCTGCAATAGAATGGGCCAGGGCTGAAGGGGCTGTTTTGATGGTGGGTTCTGGGGGAGAGTACCCGAGTTCCTACTCTGACCTTTTCCCACCACTAAGCTCCTTACTAGAGGTCTAGGTAACCACGGGTTTTATGGCGCACTGCTAGCATGGTGGTAGACTCTTGAGCACGGTCTTGCCATATTAGATGCGAACCTGGGGAGAAGCTGGTAAAGTCATCTCAGAAGCGGTAGCTCCTTGACCCCATGCTGCAATAGGTGGACTTTTACTCAGCTTGGCTGCCAGCAGGTCTCTGCTGTCTGGGGCCCATGCACCCTTGCTTCCTGCCCAGTGGCCTAAATGGCAGCAATTCTGTTAGGATGCTGTTGGCTAAAACCAAAAATCCAATTTAAAGTAGCAGAAGTAGTAAAGAAGCTTAATGTCTCCCAAAATAGGAGTTTCCAAATAGCTTAGGCCCTGTGTTGCAAGGGAGTGAGTTACTTTCTATCTCAATGCTCTGCTATCTTCACCATTAATTCATTCACACATTCATTCATTCAACAAATATTTGTTGGATGCCTCCTTCATGCCAGGCACTGCTCTAGGGGCTGGAGCTACATCAATGAACAAGACAAATAAAATCACTCCTCTTGGCATTTACATACTATTATGGGGAGAGAAACACATAAAAAAAAGAGCACATGGTGATACATGATATGAAAATAAATCAAGCCAGGCAAGGGAATATAAAGTGACAGAAATTGTGGGGTATCTATTTTATATGGAATAGTCAGGGACGTCCTCTCTGATAGAGGACATTTGAGCACAGACTTGTAGAAATGAACCTTGTGTAGATATCCGGGAGTAGAACATTTCAGGCTGAGGGAAGAGCAAGTAGGAAAGTGTGATATGGGAGTTGTGTGGCGAGTTTGGGGCCATCAGGATGGCTGAGGAGCAGGCCTGGTGAGAGATGAGGACAGAGATGTAGTAGTGATGGGTCACATCACATAGGCTGCAGGAGGATCTTACTTTGCAATGGAAGCCTTGGAAGATTTTGAGAAGAGGAGTGCCTGCATTTAACTTAAAGAATCACTCCCTCCTGGGGGAGGGCAAGGACAGAAGCAGGGAGCCCAGTTAAAGGACATGGAGCGAAGGACTACCCACAGTTTTTGACCTGAACGGTTTAAAGAATGGAGCTGTCAATAACTGAGACAGAGGACTGGGAGGTGGCAGGTAAAATCAAAAGTTTGGTTTGGGCCATATTTAATCTGTGCAAGTGGAGCTGTTGATTAGGCAGCTGGATTTAGAAATCTGAAGGTTAGGGACGATGATGGGCTCATGCTGTGTGGAGATTGTCAGGATGTAGGTGGTACTCGATGCTGTGTGACAACTGAGCCCCCAAGGAAGTGAGCATGGGTGGAAGTGAGATGTAAGGATTAAGGCCTGAAATCTCTGAAGTTCGAGGGTCAGAAAGATGGGTTCAAACTATTAAGGAGATGGAGCAGAAGCAGCCAGTGAAATAGGATTAGCAAAGGGGTAGTGTTGTCGCTGAGACCAAGTTTCAAGGAGGAAGAATGACTGTCAAAGCAGCTGGTAGGTAAGACAGGTGAGACCAGATCACCCATTGGACTGACATGTGGAGGGTGTCGGGGTCTAGGAAGACTGGTCTATGTAGACAAAAACCCCAAATGGAGTGGAATATCAGGGACGGGAAGTTGAGGAATTGTAGCCAGAGCACAGAGAAAACATTGTCAGAGAAGTTTTGCCGTAAACAGGAGCCGAGATGTGAGGTGGGAGCTGGAGAGGGAGGTGGGGTCAAGCAAGTGTTATTGAAGATGGGAGATGGAGCTGCATGCTGGCTTCTAAGCAGAATGATCCAGAGAGAAGGGAAGATGAAGGATGTCAGGGGGAGGGGGGATATCCGGGGGTAGGTGAAGGGGTGAAATGTAGTATGCAAATGGAAGGGTCTTCAGCCAGGAGCATGAAGAGTTCAGGGCCAGAGCAGGGAGAAGGCAGAAGGCATGACCTCAGGTGCAGCTAAGCTGGGTGCTTTGATGGTGAAAGCATCTGAAAGTTCTCTTCTGGGTGCCTCTGTCTCCTGCGTGAAATAAGGACAGTCATGAATTAGCAAGAGTGGAATAGGGGAGTGGATGTTGGACATTCGAGAAGAGTGGGAAAGGCATAAAATAGTGAACTAGGAGTGTGGGGGATTGAAAGGACTTGGCGAATGGAGACTAGAGACAGCAGGAACCTGTCGAGGTGAGTGGCGTGCCTTTTCGGTGGGACTGTACACCTGCTTGGTAGACTATTATTTTGTGAAAATATTCGCAGTCCCTCCCTGGGGAAGAAGTCTGTTTTCCTGCCCTAATGACATCGGGCTTGGCCATAAAACCTGTGCTAATCAGCAAAATATGAAAGGAAGTGATTTGTATCATTTTGAAGCAGAAGCTTTTGAGACAAGGCAGGCTCACCATGTCCTTTTCTCTCTGCCCCAAGATGGCTACATCTCAGCTAGAGGCTGCTCCATCAGCCTGGATGCTGAATTCAAGACGATGGGAAGGGCCTCACCAAGCTGCAGTGGACCTGCTCTCTGTGAGTGAGAAAAGAGCCTTCAAAGTGGGGTCCCTGAGACCCTGGGATTGTTTGTTACTGAGCATGACCTGTGCTGATTCATACAACCTGGCTGTGTGCTTTACTCCAGCTATATTCCCTTGTCTAAGTGTGGGACTGAGAGGATGGACTCTTGACTTATTCAACTTTGGGGTTTTGCTAGGGAGACATGACAGATGGAGGGAGGGACAGAAAAGTCAGGGTGGATTTAATGAGGCCAAAGCAGGGCAAGAAGGGAGGAGAGGAAGATGCTAGATGCATCCTGAGCTTCCTTCCTGTGCTTAGACAGTTATGAGAGGGCTGCCAGAGGCAGGATGAAGGGGTTCCTCCTCCCGTCCCTGAGAACTGTCCCTGCACCCAGGTGGAACTTCTAGCAACATTGAGAGTCATCAGGCTTTTTTTGGTACCGGCTCATTTTAACTTTTCTTTCCAGCAGAGCCTCTACCGCAGCCATCCCTGGTACCTGTTTTACTTTGTCCTTTTCAGATTGAACACAAGGGAGTGAGAGAGAGATCAGGAGAGAGAAAATGCATGCTCCCTCCCCATTTTCCCCACTGTGCTCCCCACCTGCCCATACACTGATAGGGATTTCTGGTTTTCACAGACTCTCTGTGTGCTTGGGTGAGGACTTCCTTGTGTGTCTGCCACACCCTCAAGTCCTGATCACTGGCTGTCCATTCCAGAGAGGTGCAGGGGCCAAGTCTCACACTGGGGAAGCTGGGCAGACTGGGACATGGTCTGTCCAACTCTATCCCATTCTTTCCCTGCATCTCGTAGCAAGGAGCTAGGGAGCTCCCCATCCTCATGACCCCCTTCCCCTTATTAGGGATGTCAAATGGGCCTGGACAGCCATGGGCTCTGCCCCCAGAGATGATCTGCAAGTTCAGGCACCAGCTGGCAAGCCCTCTGCCCAGCCAAGTTTTGGGGAGCAGGGACAGTCCTGCCTGAATGCCTTTTCCAGCTGCCCACCCCTTTGGCCAAGACACTGGACAAGAACCCACATGATCCTTGCTCCTCCTCGGCCTCTGCTCAGGCTCCAGCACTTAGAAGAGGCCGCATCACGAAGGCTGGGAGTGTCCAATAGGCCCTACACCCAGCGCAGGGTGGGTGCCTCAGCCAGGCCAAGACATCCGCTTGGCTGGCCCCTTCTTCCCAAGGGATCTGGTCTCCCTCCAGGCTGGCTCTGTGGGCCTACCTGGCACCCTTATCTGCCCTTGCCAAATTCCCACCGAAGGCAAGGGCATGAACGAGACGATCCACTAGCCGGGGATATGGAGAAGTGAGCATGAAGAACAAGGATGTGTTTTACAGAGGAGCGGCTGGCACTCAGAAAGGGAACACATGCCCAAGGCCGCATGGTGGGGTGGTGGTAAAGCAACCTGTGGCCTCCTTCCACCAAGTCCAGTGCCCTCTTCACTGGCCCTCTCCCCAACAGGGAGAGGGCCACTGTGCATTTGGCATGGTGTTAGCAAGGCCAGGGCGGCCCAGCTGCAGCTCACCTTCAGGCCTTTCCCTGGCACCCCTGCACGGCTAACTGGTAAACCTCGCCTGAGGCTCCAGCCTCCGCTTGCTCAGGGAGTGCTGGGGCACCAGGGGCAGGTGTGCCCTGGACAGAGGCTGCCAAAGAGAGTGGGGAGGGGGAGGGGGGCAGGCCCTGGCAGACTTCTGTGGGGTTTCACAGGCTCTCCTGAAGGAGGGGCACTACCTTTGTATTTTATAGAAGGTAAGTGTTTTCTTTGCTCAACGACTCAAAATTTAACCTCAGGTCCCTCTGCACAAACCCTGGGCTCTTGGCTGAATCACTTCTCTACACTTCGGTTTCCCCATGGGCTTTGCATTCAGTGGTCAACCACAGTGATCCCTGGAGGACAAGAGGCCCGGCCCGGCTCACAGGGGCCCCATTCTGCCACAGGGGAGAAGTACATGTGGGGTGTCTGGCTGGTGGGGACTGTCAGTGATTAGAGCTGGCAACAGAGCCTGCCTGAGGCGCTGACTCACCAACCCGGGGCTCTGGGCAGGTAGGACAAGCCAGCTCAGTTTTCCCAGGTGTAAAATGGGTATCAGGCCATTGACTTCTGTGGGAAGACCTAGAGGGCTGTAATTATGGAAGGGTGTGTAAAGCTCTGGGAGCCCGTGGATGGGCGTCCTGAGGAAGCTGGATGACAGCCAAGGACTTTTACTGGCTGGGGGAATTAGGAAACTCCTTTAGAAGAAAGGACCATGGCGGGGAGGGTGAGATGGTGACCCAGAGAGAAAGTGCCTGGTGCCCTTGGGAAGCCATCTTAACACACACCAAAGCCCTTTCTCAAAATGCAATCAAGTTGTTGCTTCTGCTCATACCAAAAGGGCCTTTTTAAAATACAATTAGGCTCTGTTTTATTATGTGTGACAGACGAGGCCATTAACCATTCCGACTATTAAATCAGACTTCATTAAAAAAAATGCAAGTAACTGTAAATTGCCTTGGGTCACGATCGTTTAGAGCTGAGATGTTGCAGAGAAAAACATTAGGGAGCTCACTCCCACGATGAAGGCCATCAGTCTGACACCCCTTGGTGGGTGGGGCCCCCGTCCCCTGAGCCCGGCCCCCGGGGAAGACACGGGGCGCCGGGGCTTCTCCCTCCTCACTCGCCAGAGGAGGGCTACGAAGGCATCGAAAATAACTGTAAAAGTTGGGGGAAAGGGAAGTTCTTTTTCCCAGAGAGGTTTTATGGGTTTTCTTCTCTGAAAAAGTATCTAAATATATCAAATGTGATATCAAGTCATACATAATACATTTTTTTCATGTTTTTGCACGAAAAAGTTAGAGCTATAAGGAGCAGTGTTATATATATGATAAGTGTAACGTGTCTCCCCTGCCCCACAAGCAGGGTGGGGCGGCATCAGTGCACTTGCTAATTTCAGAGTTTGGTGGGTCCTGCAGAGCAGCCCCCTGTGTTGGGGTGCATCTTGCCCTCCTTTCCTGTGCAGGAGTGGGAAGGAGAGGAAGGAGAAGGTGACACTGCCAAGAGGGCTACAAAACAATGGAGACCTGCCCCGGGGCCCCTTCTCCCCCAGGCCCTGCTTATCCCGCCAAGGAAGCAGGGCGGGGCCTGGGCATGGAGCCAAGGAGAGCCCTGGAGCCTGGCAGGAGCCCGAGTTGTGTCTGGGGAGAGTCCCCAGCCTTGAGATGGCATCAGGCGAGAGGGGTGGGCAGAACACTCTCAAGGCTATCGCCTGGCCCTGGGATACTTGGCCCTGTCTATGCACAGGTTTTCTGGCTGGAAAAGTCTCCTAAATCCGTCCTGGAGGGGTGGGGTGAATGTGTTCATCTAGGAGGCAGCGGTGGGAGGAGTGGGTGGCTGTGGCCTAAGGAGAGCTGACCGCTGGTGCCTTCCTTGCCAGTTCATTCCCCTTCCTCTTACCAGGCTGAGAAAGGCACCTGGCTCTCCTGAGCCCTTCCTTCTGGGTGGTCTGGGGGCCTCTAGAGACCTGCACAGAACGTGCCTCCTCCATGAAGCCTCCCAGGCTCTACCTGGGCTGCACTTCCGTGCTCAGGACCCTGTGGCTCCTGGAAGTACTGCCCTGTTCTACTGGCACTGTTTGAAAGCTGCTAAATCAAGTAGTTCCTTGTCAACAAGCCTCCCTCCGGGCTCCACCTCTGCACTCCAGAGCACCCCACCCTTCCTTGTCCTCTGCCTCAGCACTCTAGGTAATTCCCTAGAGCCCAAGGACAAAGCCCTGACTAGACCACCTTTACAGCCTCAAGGCCCTTCAGGAGCCATCACACCTCCCTCTCTGGCTGCCGCTCTTGCAGCTCTGCTCCCAGCTCAGGCCGGCGCTCCTTCCAGCATCCTAAGTTCTGTTCCCTACGCTTGACTGCCTGTCTGCTCTTCTCCACCCAGGGAAATCCTGTAAGACCCTGCCCTGTGCTGCCTCCACTGGAAGCCCTCCTCAGATCTGCCAGAGTGGGTGAGTCAGAGCATCTTCCCTCCTTTCTTCCCTTCTTTCAACAAATATTTACCGAGCAGCTTCTGTGCCAGCCCTGTAACAGGAGCTGAGAACTCCCACAGGAGCAGGCGAGGTCTCCGCCCCCACGGAACTGGCAGTCCGGGCAAGGCCGGCAGTCAGTGGAAATCAGGAGGTGGTAATAAGAGCCCTGAAGAAACATAAAGCAGGGTCGGGGCTCAGGGAGGGATGGGCGTGTTCAGAGAAGGCCCCCCGGGAGGGAGGAGTTTGAACTGAGGACTGAAGGCTGTCTGAGCAGATCCCCCAGGAGAGTGGAAAGTGCTCGCTGCATTCACACAGCCCAGCCCAGGACCGGGACAGCTCTGGGGCCACAACTAGAGTTATTCCAGCTTGTTTCCTCTGGCCTCGGGATCCACTCATGGGCAAGGACTGTCTCACTAATCTCTGAATCTACCCTGGAGCCCCACCTAGCTTCGGGCACACTAGGGCGATTGGCACAGGCCTGTAGAACTGCAGAATGAATGACTATACAAGCACAGGAAGAAATGGACGAGTTTCTCCACACGTGCCAGGCACTGTAGCGTGTCTGTCCCCAGGTGTCCACTAATGTCCTTGGGCTGCAGAGAAGGCGACAGAGCCTTAAGTTCCAGCCACCGAATCATCCTGGACTCTCATATCCCAAGTCAGAAGCAGACCCCTGGGAGCTTCTAGGGAGCCCCACACCACCCACACTGCTGTTCTTCCCTGACTGTGTCAACACCAAGAGGTGAAATGTGTGTTTGGATACAGCTTTGGGGGGCTGGGACTAGGCTCGGTATGCTCTGGCAATAAGAGAGCAAAGGTTTGAACATCTGTGTTGTTTCCTTGTTTGTATCATGAAATAACTTCATGTGTTATTTTCTGTGAAGATGGGGTTTGATACAGAGGAGAATCAGGCCACACACTTTTGGTAAGAAGTCCAAAATGAAAGTGCTTAAATATGTTAGCCTGGGGAAAGCAGAATCTGATTCTCTCCACAGGTGTGGGCACCTGTGGATGTAATGGGGTTAATCACTCCTGGCCGGGTGGGTGCATGATCTTGTCCTTGTAGAAGCAGACAGGCCCATTTGGGCCCAGCTCTGTCCTTATCACTGCCATCGTGCTGGGGGAGGTGTCCCGGCCATGGCCAGGAAAGCTGGCTTCCAAATGCAGCCAAGCACACGCCCCCTTCCCCTCACTGTCCTTCCCTCACGCTGCTCCCTGGGCCCCCACAAGCCTTAGAAATCAGCGCTGTTGCCAACCAGGTGATTTCATTCCTGTTTTTCCTTCCTGGAGACCAGGACCCTCCCGAGATCTGTCCATACAGAGCTGCTCCTGTGCACAGCCCCCCTTTTCCTCCACAGGCTGCTCCCTAGGGAGGAGTGAGTCACTAGAACAGTCACTGTCCCTCTGCAGAGGGGTGGGCTGCCATGGGGGTGGTGGTGGCAGGGGGCATCCAGGGGGTGGGGGTCCCACTATTGTTTTCTTTGGCCCTTTGCTCACAGCTCAATAAAAGCGGGGGCCTGTTCTGGTCTGGAGCATGTCTAAGTGATGGCCTGTGCTTGACGGGCCCCTGGCTTCCTCTGGCAGTGAAGGTGCTTTTCACAGCTTTCTGCCCTGAGAGGGCCGCTGTCTTTGGAGGCCGAGAAAGACTTCTGCTCATGCCCCACCATGACTAGTTAACAATACTGGCAGCAGAAGAGGGCAGCAAGTGTACCCCGGCCAGCGCTTTTATCCTGGTGCCCTGCCCACCACGGAGCCCCCACCCCCTTGCTCTTGGACCCCAACCGCTGATGCCTGGAGCCCTGACCTGGGAGCCAGAGATGATGGGCTTCAGGGGACACTCGGCCTTTAACAAGCTGGGTAGTCATGGCTCCTCCTGGGCCCCTAGGTTCTTCGTCTGTTAAATGGAGATTTAAAAGAAAACAACAACAACAACCCCCCCACCGTGTCTTGCCAACCCTACAGAGCATGAGCTTTTTTGAAGTTCAGTCAGCTGAGGCTAAAGACATAGCTTAGTCAGTGCAGGGCCCTGTGCAGATACAAGCTTGGGGCTAATTGTTATTTTTAATGTTGCAGCCCTGTGCGTCTCTGGCAGTACCAGCCTGGGGAGGGACAGTGGTGAGGGGATGTACAAGCCTCTAAAAGGGGAGGTAATGACAAATATTTAGGTCAAGATTAATTTTCTTAAACAATAAAGAAAAATCAGGAGACAAGTACTAGTAGTTCACTAACAAATGTCATCTACCTTTTCCGCCTTTTTGTCTTCTGCCATATCATATAAATACATAGTTTATGGAAAAAGGAACTATGGTACAAAGGTTTATGTGTGAAATAAACAGAAGAAAGCAGATCACTGAAATAGTGAATCAAACCTATAGTCACTGGCTGCTTTACTCTTTGGTTTCTTCATTATGGAGTCATGGCATTTTTCACGCAGCCGCCGCCACACTCAGGAGCCCCCGTCACTCCTGGGCTGGCTGGGGTCAGTTCTGACTCTCTCTTGCGCTGCGGTGGCCTCCAGCTCCCCTCAGTTTCACAGTGATTCTAACTGGAGGTCAGTGATGCTTCGCTTCAAGACTCCCTCATCTGGGCCCTCAGGTAAGAGTCATGACTTCAGAATTTTAAAAAAATTATTAAAATATGTGTTCACTAAGTGGTACCTGTGAAGGCGGCAGGCTCACCTCTCATTCTCCATGGCCATTTCAACCTCAAGCCTGCAGCTCTCCTACATGCCCTCCCCTCCCGGGCATCTGGTGACCAAGCGTCCTGCTCCGAGGACAGGGAGGAGCAGCTGCCCACTGGGCTCTGGCCTCCGAGCCCTCCGGCCTGCCTTGCCTGCACCCGCTTCTCCCTTTCATCCTGTGGGATGCACGTGGGCTGCTCAGAGCCTCACTCCACTGGCTGTCTGCCCCAGCACCCTTGCATCTTGATTTTCCCCTCTCTCAGGTCAAAATACTCTGTCTCTCTCACTGGGAAAGAGAGCCTCCCCTTAACTCCTTGCCCTTCCATCCTCATTCACAGTCAGTCTTGTCCAAGAAGGTGCCTACACGTGCTCCTGCCCTGCGCCAGCTCCCGGGTCCCCAGCACAGGGCGGCTGGTTTCCGACACTGAACCTGCTTTCTTGGCACTGCCTTTGCAGAGCCCACTATGGCCTCCTTGCTGGATCCACGGGGCACAATTAAACATCTGTGTGACTTGCCTCTGCGTCCCTAACGGGAGCTGCCAACTTGCTCCTCCAGTCCCCCTCTCCCATGGGTGTCGGAGACCCCTCTCTGCCGGCGGACATCTTCCCTGCCCCTCGGGCCACTTCTCAGACTTTCCCGCCTCCTCCATCTGACCTCCCTCCGACTCGAGGTCTTCAAGTGCTGTGTCCTCATTTTCCTTTAAATCTTTTTAGTATACAAAACTTCAACCATATACAAAAACAGAAATAGCACAATGAACCCCTAGGTACTCTTCACCCATCTTCAGCAAGTTGGCCTAAATATTCATAGTAGTCATTCTTCCCCTGATCTACTTTTTGGCAAATCCCATGCTTCACATTATTTTATATGTATTATATTTATATGTAAATATAATATATTTCAGTATATTTGCCCAAAAGATAAGGACTTTTAAACACATAGCCTCAATATCACTAACACACCTGAAGAGTATTAACAGTAACTGGTGAGGCCCTTTCTGGGTCTCTGTCCTTCAGAACTCCCTTTACGTCCATGGTCTTAAGCAGCCTGAAGAGGCCAATGACTCTCTGATTTAAATCTACAATCCAGACCTTTCTTTCAGCTCCAAAATCCTATTTCTAATTCTCTGCTTGGCATTTCCACATGCTAGGCTTGGAGGCATCTCACATTTAATGTGTCCAAGACAGAATTCATGATTTTCACCCTAACCCTGCTCCTCTAGGCAACTGCATCTTGGTAAATGCCATTGGCCTCCACCCAGATGCCCAGACATCATCCTTCACACCTCCTTCACCCTTACCCACTCATGCAATCCATCACCAGGTCCTGTGAATTCTGCCACCAAAATATACTGACTCTCCATTCATTTCTTTCTAGCCACAGCCATGCCAAGACACCACCCTCTCTCGGCTGCCTTGCAGAAGCCTCTCGATGGGTTTGCTTCTCACTTGCACCCTCTGCTGACACTCAGCTATGCACACAGCAAGTCCATGCTGGATATTAAAATGTTAGAATACTATCCTGCCAGTTAATAATTACTCCCCACCCCAGGGCTCCATCCCCATCCAACCCCCAGCCTCCCTCCATCCAGTAGGCAAAAGTAAGGGACCTCAGAGACCTGGCTACAGTTGCGGCCTTTGTGTCCAAATATTTTAAAATTCATATGATATTGTGATGACTTTAGGTACATTCCCTATGAGATTCATGGAAAAATCCAGAGAACTGCTCTCACACCCTCCAGCAACTATAATACTGATGTTTAAAGTAGGTGACCCTAACGTGGAGGGGGGGAAGAGTAGGACTGGGAGGGGAGACATGAGGAACTTTTGGGCTGCTGGTGATATTCTATTGTAGATCTGGGTGGTTACACAAATGCATTCACTTTATGAAAATTTACTGGACCGGCCACTTTACAATTTGTGTACTTTCTATCTGTTATACAGTAGAGCTTACTGAAAATACATCACACATTCCCTGTGGTTTCTGCTCAGTAAGGTAATAGTCTCTTGATCTGACCATTTCTCTTGCCTACATTCTCTCCAGAATGTTCCTACAGAGGACTGGGTGCCTGGGCCATCCCTGGCGAGAATTACAGTTGTCTGCCCTCCCGCACCACAGGTCACCATCAGGGCGCTGTGCTGGACTCCCATTGATGAGTGGATGAATGAGGTGGAGCAGGGTTCTTTGCCTCCAGTTTCCACAAGATCAACTCCTCCAGGCTATTCAGGTAACAGGGAATTTCTGACCCAGAGGGTAGGGGAATTTCTGGAGTTACTGAGAGCCAGGACAAAGATTTACTGAGATGCAGCCATTGTGCACTTCCCCTAGAACCTCATTGGAGGAGATATCTAAAGATTCAGGCCATTAAAGTAAAGCCATGAAAATTTGATACTCAATATCAGTGTTGAAGAGAACATGCAAATGAAAATCCCAGTGAGACACCATTTCATATCCATTACCTTGGCAAAAATCATGAAGTCTGATACTACCAAGTGCAGACAAGGATGTGATGAGTTCAAATGTTTACAGGTGGAACTATAAATTGGTAAAACCACTTTTAAGAGAAGTTTAGCAATACCCAGAAAAGCTCCATGATTCAGGAATTCCACTTCTAGGTCTATGCTGTAGAGGAACACAGAAGCTTTGTCTGGGTGAGAATCTTCTTATAAGATCATTTGTAACATAAAAAAGGGAAACAACCAGAAAATATATTTAAGAAATTGTGACCTGTCCATACAGCAGTCCCAAGTATCATGAGGAATGTCCAGCATGTTACTATTGGGACAAAGTTTTAGGACATACAAATCAGCACTATAAATACCTTTTCCTGAGGCTTTCTTTGCTTTATTTTTGGATGGGGGATGGGAGGATGCCCTCTCAGAAGCAGTGCATATTTTTTTTAAATCAGCACTATGTGTACAGATGCATGAACATATACTAAAAGTATGAAAATGTGCACAGGAGTGGTAAACACCAACTTCATGATGGTCATTTCTTTTGGGAGAAGGCAAGTGATTGCAGGAGTGATAGGCAAGGAACTCTATCCATTGTTCCATTTCTTAAAAGTGAAAATCTGAAGCAAATATGGCTTAGTGTTAAATTCAGTAAAGCCAGGTAGTGGGTAGATTTTTATTTTCTATCCTTGTCTGTACGTTTGATACGTTTTCCAATAAAATCAGTCAATTGATAGAAAAAACTACTTTGGCCTCCCCAAGGGAGAGGGGCATGAAGGACCCCCCCCACTGCCCCTGCTCCAAACGGCTCACCTGCCCCAGGTCCCATTTTTGCTCCCCAGCACCAGCCCCCCTCCTCTAAGGCACTTCGCTGGGAAACTCTAAAGCACGAAGTGGAAAGCAGCACCCTTGCCCCAGGCTCAGCCTCCCAGAGCTCTTTCTCAGTGCTACCATTTACATCCAAGCCCTTCGTTCTGGGTCGTGGCCCAGCTTCTGCCTGTGCAGGGGAGCATTGTGTTGAGGGGTTCTCAGACTGGCTGGGTCTGACTGCTGGCTCTGCCACGTGACTGTGGGGCCTTGGGCAAGTCACCCCAATTCTTCATGCCACAGGATGAAGGGAGCACAGGTGGCGGAGGGCGTGCCGTGTGGCTGGAGAGCTGAGTAGGGACAGGCGGCTGAGGGGCAGGTGATACTTGTCCTCTGAAGAACTAGGCTGCTCTGTAGGGAGTCCCTGGATCATACTGATAGGTGGCAGCAGGAAATGGCAGCCTTCTACTCACCCACCCCAAACCACATGGGGGATTAAAGTATTTTAGCATCAGTTCTTTTGTTTAACCCTAGTGTGTGTGTGTGTGTTGGTGAGGGGCTCCAAGAGAGTGCCATTTAAAGCAAATGTGTTATAGATTGTAGCAGACCCTTAGATGGGGCAGGAAAGAAACTAAAGGCTCCACAGCCAGTCACAGGAGGTGAAACTCTTTCCTGGGTTTGCCTTTTTATACCAAGCATTTCGGGGGAATATGGATAACCTGGCTACCCAGGTTCTCTGCCAAGCGCTCAGAACAGCCATGACCCCCAAGCTCCTGCCTCTCAGAGGTGTCCCAGCCACATCTCTCTGGCCTCCATAGCAGAACCACACAGTTCTTCCCTCCTGTCTGCTTCGTCTGCCTCTAAATATTGTCATATGCATGCCTTCTGTGATCCTCATGGGCCATGCTGAGATGGCAGGGATGGGGATAGTTATCAGTTGAACTATGTCCTCCTAAAATTCATATGTGAAAGTCCTAACCTGCAGTATCTCAGAATGCGACCTTGTTTGGAAATGGGGTCATTGCAGATGGAAGGAGTTAAGGTGAGCTCATTGTGGGGGGGGGGGTCCTAATCCAGTATGACTGGTGTCCTTACAGAAAGGGGAAATTGGAGACACACATGAACATACAGAAGGAATATCATGTGAAGATGAAGGTGGAGATCAGGTGATGTGTTTACATGCAAAGGAACCCCAAAGATTCCTACCAAGCCCCTGGAAGCTAGGAGAGGGCATGGGAAAGACTCTCCATCACAGCCCTTGCAAGGAGCCAGCTCTGTTGATACCTGCATCTTGGAACTGCAGCCGCCACAACTGAGAGGCAATACACTTCTGTTCTTGAAGTTCTCCAGTCTGTGCTACTTTGTGACAGCAGTCCTAGCAAACAAATCCGGGGACTAACATGGTCACTTTATGGCTGAGAAACTGAGGACCCTGAGAGCCGTGGCTGGTTCAAGGCCACACAGCTACTAAGAAAAGTGAGCTAACACTTGATTTCTCTGACAGTGTCACAGTTTGACACTTTATATGAGGGAGTCTGTGATTGTCTCAGGGCTGAGAATAAAAACATACTGCAATTTATTCTTCTATTAGTCATGACAGGTTACAACTGCTTTCTGGGTGATCTGCTCATGACCTCGATCTAGCTGGTGTTTGGGGAAAACAATACATTCTCTTATCACACATACAAGATCATATAACAAGCCAGGTTAATATCATGGGACCTGTTCGTAAAGACTGCAGCCTTCAGACACGCTGTCAGCATGCTGGGTAATTATAACGAGTCTGGCATGTTTGACTGCCTAATTTATTAAGGTACCTATGGCATTTTGGCATAGCCTTTGCCTTCGGATCCAGGCGTCCTTTCTGCTTTATATCCTTGGGTGTGGATGATTCCAAACTCCTTTCTTTGGGAGCAATCCCTCTCCTCTCTGAATCTCTGCCCAGCTGGTTCCCACAGGGTGCTGTCAGGCTGTTGGCTGCAGTTTTGCAGTTGGGCAAATGCAGAGTGTGTAGAAGTGGGAACACAGTGGCCACCAATCGGGAGGTCTGCAGCACAATCAATTCTATCTCCACCTCTCCAGCCATAGCTCTGCGGCCTTGGCCAAGCCATTTCCCCTCCCAGGTCCTGCTTTTCCCCCCAGTGAATTGAGGAGATTGGACAGGAAGCTTACCTATTTCCAGCCTGGGAGGAGACTGGAGACTGGCAAGGCTGGAAAAGGATATCACAAGTGGGGCTGGCTCACCAGCTATTTTTGGTGTTTTAAAGTTCCCATCTAAGTGGTGGGTTTTTCTCCAGCATGAGCCTGAGCAGGACACCCAGATGTCAAGCATCTGTCAGCTCAGCTTGGTGCTGTGATTTTGCCCAGGTGCACCAGACCCTTTGACCAGCAGAGAAGCATCTTAGGTGAAAAAGGCAGGAAACATGAATTAATTCTACTCTGTACAATTTAACTGGCAAGCAACTCTTAAAATACAAGTCTGTTGTAGTGGTCTTATTAACAGGAATCTTTGATTCAGAAAAGGTAGAGAACAACTAGGCCAGGGTCCCCAGATTGCCTCCTGCTCTAAAAGCCTATGGTCCCAGCCTTACACTGGGTGGTGCCCCCCCAGTCTCAGTGACTCAGCTGGGTGATACACCTCTGAGGTTGTCAATGGCTGTGCCCCATAACTTCCCTCCCTGCCCTGGTTATGTCATTACCGCCCCGACCCCGACCCAGCTTCAGATTATAATTCAAGGTCACCTGATTTGAGAGAATTCCACCTCCAGTTTGCTAGCAGTTGCCAAGATCATCCTTGGCAATTTTTGTATATAACTTTATGATGAGGATGGCTTTTGAATAAGTCTTTGTGTGGAATGTTCCCTTTAAGATGTGCAATGCCTTGAGCATCAGGACAGAGTTATACAGCTATACACAGCTAGATCTGGGGCCATGGATTTTTCCAGCCCATGGCCAGGACCTCTGCCTGATATTGTGGTGTCAGTTTCAATGAAGAAGTCTCAGAGAGGAAATCAATGATGGCCAGGACAGCTGGTGAGGGGGCAGAGCCAGAAAGAAAACCTCAGTGTGAGCAACAGCCTTCTTTGTAGTGGTGCTGTGCCACATCAGCCCACCTAGCTTAGAGGGCCTGTAAGACATGGACTCAGGGGACAGAGCCAGCTTTAAGGGGCCTAATAACAAAATGTAACCTTTGTTGGGATAGAGAATGCTTTTCTTAGCTTGCAGGGTGTCAGAGGAGCAGCAGGGCCAAGGCCAACTTCAGAGGCAGTTAGAGATGTCTGCCCAAGGTCTGGGCTTGGACTAACTCAGGTGGTCCACCTGGGGTGAATCTTGGAGGCATACTGGTGTGGCACAGAGAGTGACAAAATCACAGAGAGTGCTGTTGCCTGTCCATTTCCCTACTAATAGAAGTCTTCTCCCTTATTTTTTAATTCAGGCACTTGGCTGCCCAATATAAAAGCTACATTTCCCTGTTTCCCTGGCTAGGCGACTAAGTTCTAGTCAATGGAATGCAAGCAAAACTGAGGAAGTTTTCTTAAAGAGGAGGGGTGTTGCTTTTTTTTCCCTTTTTCTTCTTGCTGCTGGCTGGAACGCAGACGTGATGGCTGGTATTGGAGCAGCAATCTTGAGCTTTGAAGTGACTCTGCAAGCCACACCTGTTGGGACCACAACATAGAAGGTGTGCCTTCATTACACTGTGGCAGATCACACCAGCCCTAGTCCACCTGCCTCTGGACTTTGTGTGAGAGAGAAATAAGTTTCTATTTTGTTTAAGTCACTATTCCTTTGAGGTTTCTGTCACCTAATCCCAAATTACAGAGACAACTTCATTCCTTTTTTTCAGTTTTTTGTAATTCTAACTTGGTGCTGGTCTGTTATGACTAACCTCCCTAATGTTTGTTAAAACTCCCCTGTTTTAGCAAAGAGAGAACACGGCTCACTCAGGCTCAATGCTTTTGGCAGGCACCAGCATATAACTATAATTTACTGACATTGTTTTGTTTCTATGGTTTTTATTTTTAGGTTACCATTTACTTAAGGTAAATGATACTGCTTTTCCATTTACAATAGCAACATGAGGTCACTTTCCTTTTTAACTAATTCACTTAAGCAAAAACAATTGAGTCAATTTAAAATATATTAAGTGACTAAGAGTACAGGTTATGTCAGCTACAGTACAATTGAGAAGGTGACTGGAAGATGACTAAACTTGGGAAACAAGGATATAAATTGTATTGCTTCAGAAAGAATTACTTAAATATTCTTCCTCAAATATTTTATGGTTCTTGTTTTTGATGATTCAAAGTATTTTTGTATTGGAGTTTCCTAATTTCTCAAGGCATACTTTGATAAATAATCCCACAGACCAAGTATGGTAGTTAAGGAGTGTAAATGCTGCACCAAATTCCCTGGGTTTGATTCTTGGGACCTGGAGCAAATTACTATACTTCTTTGTGCTCAACATCTCAACAGTGAAATGGAGTTGAAGATGTTTTTGCTAGGATTAAATGAAAAATTGTATATAAAGTATTGAAATGAATATTTGGTGTACATTAAGTACACAACAAATGGAAACTGTTATTATTATTGTTCTGTCTGACTTGTACACATCAAGAAGTGAGTGTTGAAAGTGAGCCCTTGGGCGTAGAATAATTCTGTCCTAATGTTCAAGCAACTTCACATCTTAAAGGGAAGTTTTTCTTCAGTTTTTCTGCTAATATTCTTTTTCCTTTTCCAGGATTCAATTTAGGATACCATGTTGCATTCATCTAAATGTTTACCTTAGTTACCTCCAGTCTGTGGCAGTTCCTTATTCTTTCCTTGTCTTTTGTGACCTTGACACTTTTTTAGGAACATTGGTCTGAACATTTTGAAAAATATTTTACAGTTGGGTTAGTATAATGTTTTCTCACAATGAGAATGATGTTACAGATTTTGGGGTGTAATACCACAGAGGTGACATTGCATCACATCAGAGGTTTACTCCAGCATTCCCCTCTTGCTTCTTTGTCACTTCTTCCTCCAATAGTGAAAAGCCTGACTCTCAAAACTAATAGCAGAATGGAGATGACAGAAAAAAAGAATCAGTAGGTGTAAAGGTACCTCAATAGAAGTTAGCCAGTCTGAAGAAGAAAGAGAAAGAAAGATTGAAGAAAATGAACAAAGCCTCCAGCGTTTGTAGGACAATATCAAAATATCTTACATATGTGTAATTAAGTCTCAGAGGAAGAGGAAAGGAAGAATAGGGCATAAAAAAAGAAATGAATGAAAATTTCTCAAATGTGGTGAAAGACATACATTTATAGATTCAAGAAACCCAGTGAACCCCAAGAAGGGTAAATGTAAAGAAAACCACATGTAGGTACATTATCATCAAAACACTGAAAACTAGAAATATAGAGGATATTTTAAAGTAGTCAGAGAAAAACAATACATGACATACTGGGAAACAATAATTTAAATATCTACCAATTTTATGAGAAAACATGGAGGCCAAAAAATACTGGGACAACATCTCTGAAGTGCCAAAAGAAAAAGTCATCAACCTAGAATTCTGTAACCAGCAAATATATCCTTCAAAAAAAAGAAAGCAAAGTAGGCATTCTTTCACATGGTCAGCTGACCTTCACTAGAAGAATGGCAAAGGAAGCTCTTTCAGCTGAAGGGAAATTATTCCAGAGAGAAACTTACATATTTAGGAAGGAGTAAAGAACATCAATAATGGTAAATATCTCAGGAAAGAGATAAAACTATTTTTTCCCTCTAATTTCCTTAAAATATAAATGATTATTTAAAAAAGAATTTGTATTTAAGAATTTAAATAAGTCTTGCAAGTTACAGTGTATGTCAATATCACATGGTAACTACAGTATAAAAAGTAGATAAATGGAACTATACAGTTGTAAATTTTTTCTCTCATATGTGAAATGGTATAACATTAACTCTGTGAAAAATCAAGGGTGTATACTATCATCCCTAATGCAAACTCTAAAAAATGATGCAAATAGTTCTAGTTAAAAGGACAGAAGATACATTAAAATGGAATTCTAAAATATATTTAAATAGTCCAGTGTAGGAAGGAAAGGGGGAATAGAGGAACAAAAAAGCAAAGGAGACAGATAACAACTAATAAAATGGTAGACCGAATTCCAATCATATCAATAATTAAATCAAACGTTAACAGCCTAAGCACTCCAATTAATAAGTAGTAATTCTCATTAGTATTACCATTAGTATCACTGTAGAAGTGTGCAGTCATCCTTCTGATCACATTCATCTTTCAGAATATCATTCAGCCCTTGAGCGTCGAAGGTTTGGCTTTGGATTACCTGCAGCTTCTGGAAGAACCTCCTCTGTCTCCCCAACAGGCAGGATGTTCCTGAAGATATTATTTGTCTGCTCTTTAAGTCCCTGCAGAGTTTATAGGCCTGAGGATGGAACTTGTTGGTTAGAGCATGGTCCTGACCACATGCAGGGCAGCCCAGAATCAGCACCCAAGAGATACAGAGATCATCAAATTCATCCTGATAAATGTTTCAGTCTCCCTTACTAGAAATCTCTCATCTGAGATTAATTTTTAAACAGGTTTTTAAAAGGTAATTAACATGCATAGTATATATTTAAAAACTGAAAATATGTACAGAAAAGTTTTGCAGTGAAGAATCATCCTCTCTCCTATCCTGGATCCTTGAATCAGAGGACAAAGTTTTGTTACTTTTTCAGCTTGAGCCCCCTCTTGAGGGACTAGTGGCAGGGAGGGGGTCACCTAGAGACATTAGCACTAGGAGCAGTTGGGTTTTACATTCTTCTCTACTGAAGCAGATGTCTGCCTCAGGTTCTTTTTTTAGCATTTGAGACCAGCTTCCTGGAATCTCTGTCCTCACCATGGGCAAGCAATAGGAGTATTCCAGAAAGCTTGTTTTTATGGAGGAAAATCCAGCTGAGCATGGTGGGCTGGTCCTGCCAGCTTCATAAAATACAGAATTTTCATGTAGAGGAAAATCCTTTATAACTGAGAGTTGAAGGGGTCTTGGAGGGAATGTATAGCCAGAAATAATCTTTGCTGGTAAGATTTAGGGATTTAGAAAAAAAATCCACAGGTAAAACAGTTTGGAATTGCTTCTCTTCAAAAGACAGAAAATTGAGCTGAAAAAGGCAAAGGTCATGGGCATGGAATTGGATAGAATTTGTTTTCAACTTCATTCTGCCATTAATAGCTGTGGCAAGTCACTACACCTCTCTAAGCCATCTGTGACATGATCCTGGACATAGTAAATATTCAACAAATATAGTTTTCCTACCTAGCTCTTCCCTGTCCCTGTGTTTCAGTGTTTTCTAGTTATCTAATAAGAAACCATCTCCAAACCTAGTGGATTAAATGAACAAGACATTGATTTTGCTCAGTGTTAAACAGCTTCTGGTTGTGGCTCCTGGTGTTTTCACCCTTGTATAATCAATCATCTTCCCTTATGTGTAGCTGGTCATAGTGATTTTCTTCTAATGAATAGATATGGCAAAATTGATGTGCTGTCACTTCTGTGATTAGGGTGTAAGATGGTGACTTCCATCTTGCTGCTGTCTGTGGCCTGTTGCCTTCCTTGTTGGCTGTGTGCAGTGAGCTGCCATGTGACTTGAAGGCCACGGTGGCGAGGACTGAGGGCGGTAACTCCATAGGCCTCCAGGAACTGCCTCCTGCCAGCAAGCACATGTGTGAGCCCGGAAGTGTAGCCTTCCCCAGGGGGGTTTTGAGGTGGTTAAAGCCCCAGTCAACACCTTGATCAGCCCTTGAAAGATCCTGATGCAGAAGCCCCAGCTAAGCCAAGCCCAGATTCCTGGTCTATGGAGGTTGAGGGAAAATAAATGGTGTTTCAAGCCACCAAGTTATGGGGATAATTTGTTAAGCAGTGATAGATAATTAATATATCAGGAATCTGCAGTTTGGGAAGGACTCAGCAGGGATTACTCTTCCCCCTTTGACTTGTCAGCTGGGAACTGAAATCGTGTGAAGGCCCCTCCTCCCCTCCCTCCTTCCCTCCTTCCCTCGCCTGGGGGTGAATGCTGGCTGAGGGCTAAGATCTTAGCATGTTGTTGACTGGAACATACACATACGGCCTCTTTACGAGACCTGAACTTCCTTATAACAAGGAGGCTGGATCCCAAGGGTAGGGGAGACGGGGAGAGAGAGAGACAGACAGACAGACAGACAGATAGACAGAGACAGGGAGAAACCCCACCAGAGGGAATCCATAACCCCTTTTCAAACCTAATGGCAGGAATCACACAGCATCTGCTGGATTCTATTCATTGGAAGAAAAACCCTAAGGCTGAACAGTATTCAAAGGGCGGGAGAAATAGACTCTACCTTTTGTAAGAGAATTGTCAAAGAATTTAGAAGAGTGTGCAGGATCAGAAATAGTGCTGTAGCCATTTTTGGAAAATGTGGTCTGTTACACTTGGGGAACTGAGTCTTCCCACATTTGTCAAGGGTCCCCTCTGTCATTATTTGCCTTAGACTAGCTGGCCCCCTTTAGAGCATAGGGTTCCTAGTAAGAAAGGTTTCAGAAAAGTCTTTTTCCTAAAAGATTTCCCAGGGAATCAACTTGGCTATAGGCTCTATCTGCTTTAAGAGGCCTCCCCATTTTCTTCTTTCTTTGAACACACCATGTATGTGACATGCAAAATACACTTGGGTAACACATCACTGCAAGGGTGGAAGCCCTGAAGCTCATCAACTCATTGGAAAGCCGCTTGCTTGGTGACTTACCAGCTCTCTGCAGGAGCAAATCTACAAAGGCAGAATTCCTGAGAATTTTCTGCAGCTTTTTTCTTTGGGAAAGAAAGAAATGAAGTAGGAGAGAGATAAGAGGGGAAGAGAGAGAGAGACAGAGAGTCAGCCAATGAGATAAGAAACATAAATCCAGATAGATGAGTGGGATAAAAATATGGGAAGAGGAAAAGAATAGAAAACATGAAATATGAAAAAGCAATGACCCAGTCCTACCCAGAATAAGGAAGTGGGGGTATAACATTGTTTAAGAAAAAATACATTAAGATATAATTCATACCACATAATTCAATTGTTTTTCATGTGTTCACAGAGTTACGCAACCATCATCACAATCAATTCTGGAACATTCTCATTACCCCAAAAGGAAGTATTTTACCCTTTAGCAGTCACTCCCCATCTACCACCACCCTCCCAGCCCTAGGTGACCACTAATCTGCTTTCTGTCTCTGTAAATCTGCCTGCTCTAGATACTTCACATAGATGAAATCATACAAGGTGTGGCCTTCTGTGATGGGTTCTCTTAACCCAAGTGAGTTCTGCCACCTGGGACCCCACGGGAGAGCCCTCCACCAGGAGCAGGTGCTTCTCTGGGTTTGACAGGCCAGATATGCCCACCTCCTCCAGGAGCAGGTGGCAGTGTTTCTCCCTGGCCCCTGGCCCCCGCAGTAGCCTTGAGAGTACCTCTGGGGCAGTGCAGACCTGTGACACTGTGGCTGCGCTGGCTCCCAGCAGTCACACTCCTTCCTACATTCTCTCGGTTCTGCACTGGCTGTTCCTCGGCCTGAACGCTCCATCCTTCCATCTCCACCTGGCTTTCACCTACTCACCCGCTCTGATCTCGGCTTCAGCATCCTCAAAGAAGCCTTTTTCCCATCCTTTCCTCTTCCTCAAATCCCCTGTTATTACTCCCAGAGCATGATCCTCCTTGGTCCCTGTGCCCCCACTGTGATTAATTCGGAGTGTAATTATGGTCTGGAGTGTCTTTCTCACTAGGTTGTGAGACAGGGACTGTGTCTGTTTCAATGGCCCCGTTGTATCCCCAGAGCCTAGAACAGTGCCTGGCACATACCTGTCACTCTGTAAACAACTGCAGAATAACAAATGACCCTAAAATGTTGAGAAAAGTCTTAACTCTGTTCAGTGCCCTCTCTTTAAGAAAGCAGAGTAGCCCTCAGGGCACCAAGCGGGGGAAACCTCTCTTATGTCCGAGGCTCTGCCTCTTTTCCTCCTGTCACCTTCTCCAGTGTACCCCCAACTCTGTGCCCTGATATGCAGGTGGTAGTGGGGCCATGATTTCACTTGGAAAAAGGAGCATCAGTAATTGATATATTAAAAATATCCAGGCCTGGGACTCATAGACATCTAATCAGTCCACAATTCCCAAAATCACAAAGACCCTCTCCACTTTTATAAGTCCCTCCTTTCAAACTGGATAATCTTTGTGGGAAATGGGGCCTTCCTTTGACTGTCCACCCTGCAACCCTGGGAGGGACAGCATGGGGAGCAGCCCTGCTGAGATGGGGGCCGCAGGGTCCTGCCCGTCCTGCCCCAGGCCCTGGGAAGTTTACGCAGATTTCACGAAGATAAACAGGGTCGTGGGTCTCACCACAGGGAATGGAGGTGGCAGGAGTCATTTATTACCTAGACAGTGAGGGAGGTGGCGGCGATCAGGACACAGATCCCTGGGCTGAGTCATAAGAAATGCTATGGGATCCAGGGATGTGTTGTGGGTGGGGGGTTGTCTAAGGGTCCCCTGAAGCTGTAGGACAATACTGAGTATATGTGCTAGGGCGTTTTTCTGGGGAGAGGGTCAGTAGTTTTCATCAGATTCTTAAAGAGGTCTGTGGCCTCCAAAAGGTGAGGGAGGCTAGCCTGGGTGATCCTTACTGAGGTCCCTCTGCCTCAGGCTTCTGCTCTTCTAGAATAGTAAGCTGTATGAGGAGCCTTCCCTGGGAGGGGGGATACAGGCTGTGGCTGGTTCCCTGGGGCCATCGCCATCTGGTGGTGCTGGGGTGCATAGCTTCCTTTGGGCAACAGGAGAGATCCTGGGTGACCTCCTGCCTGGTCAAGTCCTGGGAAGGGGTCCTGATCCCCTTCCCCTCTACCCACTCTGCACTCAGCTTCCTCTGAGCCCCCTTAGGATGCTGTGTAGAAGTCCAGGGTCAGAAGCCAAGTGAACCTGGCTCTGGCCTGGGTGATGGGTGTGCTAAGGGTAGCCTTGTGAGGAGGGAGGAATTTCTGGTTTAAGGGCATAGAAAGGCTGAAGAACCCGGCCAGTCTTGAGAATAAAGGCTGAGCTCTGTGTATTGCAGAGGGCTTCCCTTGAACAACTCCTTCACCCTGCTCCCACACTGAGAGGCAGTCCCTCTATGCCCAATTCACAGATGTAGAAACTGAGGCCCAGAGAGGTGAGTGACTTGCTAAGGCCACATGGCTAGACAGTTGTGGAACCAGTCTCCCCTTTTCCAGCCTCCTTGCCTCCTCTCTGGTCCCAGCTGGGTCTGATCTTGGTCAAGAGCTTGGACTGGGGTCCATGTTTCTGGTGGAGCAGGTTCAGGGTGGGAAGGGAAGGCTAGAGTCTGATGTTCAAGTTCCTGCAGTCCTTGTTGTGCAGCAGCTCCATAGGGCCAGACTTATGACCAAGGGCCTGGGGCAGGACAAGCAATACCCTGCAGCCCCCATCTCAGCAGGGCTGCTCCCCGTGCTGTCCCTCCCAGGGCTGCAGGGTGTATAATCAAAAGAAGGCCCCATTTCCCACAGTTGGGTGAAACCAAAGGAGCTCATCCCCCTAATGGGTGTTGGAGGCTGACTGTACTATAGGAGCCAGGAAGGGTTTGATCGCTGAGTGACAGATCCATGAAATGTTCCTGCATCTAAGTCAGGTTGAAGCTGGGAGGATGACATTATAGAGCCCCTGCCTTCTCAGCTTAGATGACGTTCATGTGATCAGGGTCCCTAATCTTTGAGTTTGCAAACCTTCCCCCATGTTCTTCCCCAATGCAAGGAGCTCACACCCGCATTGCATTCGACACTCTCTACTGCATTTGCCCATTTGCTTTTCTACAGCCCTCTTAGGCTCAAGGGTCTGAGAGTGACTGTGTTTGCCATATTTCACTTTGGTGTCCCTAGCAGTTAGCCCACAGTTTGGCACACAGTAGGGGTGGCTAAAAAGGAACAAAGATCCCTTGGTCTTGCATAAAATAAATTTCACAGTCTGGCAGTGTGGTTTGATGAGTTTGGCAAAAGCACACACCCATGTAACTGGCAATTCAGTTAAGATATGGAACATTTCATCACTTCTGTGAGTTCTTCATGTTCCTTTCCAGTCAATCTCTCTACACCACCCTCCTACTCTGCTCACAGCAACTACTGTTTCAGTATCTATGGCTCATGCCTAATTTTGTCTGTTCCATAATTTTCATAAATGATATTATGCAGTGTTCATTCGTCTGCATCTGGCTTCTTTCACACGACGTAACACTTCTGAGATTCATCCCTGCTATTATGTGTTTATTCCTTTTTGATTGCTCAATAGCATTTCATTGTCTGAATATACCAGACTTTTAACCATTCTCCTTTGATGGACATTTACATTGTTGCCAGTTTTTGACTATTATGAAGAACCAAATGGAGACTCTTGTAGAAATATTTTTGTAGATACATGTTTCCATTTCTCTTGGGCACATAGGTAGGAGTGGAGTTGCTTGGTCACAGGATAAGTGTATATTTAACTTTATAAGAAATTGCTGAACTGTTTTCCAAAGTAGGTGCTCCATGCTCACCAGACAGGCTAGAGTTCCAGTGGCTACATATTTGCCTACATATCAATCTACTTAATTTTAGTTGTTCTGGTGATGAGAGGTATATTATCTCACAGTAATTTCAATTTGCATTTCCCTAACAACTAATGATCTTGATTCTCTTTTCATGTGCTTATATGCCATTCATACATCTTGATTTGAGAAGTGTTTGTACAAGATTTTCATTCACTTAAAAAATTTTAACTTTTTATTTTGCAGCAAGTATAGATTCACATGAAGTTGAAAAAAAATAGTGGAGGTTTTATGTACCCTTCACCCAGTTTTCTTCAATGGCAATGTGTTATATAACTATTGTACAATATCAAAACCAGGCGACTGACATTGGTACAATCCACAGAGCTTATTCAGATTTCATCAGGTTTATAAGAACTAATTTATGTGTGTGTGTATGTGTAATTCTATGTAACTTTATCATTCATGTAGATTTGTGTATCCATAACCAGCTCAATACAGAGAATTGTCCCATCACCTCAAAGATTTCCCTTGTGTTAATGTGTATTGTCACTCTTAACCCCATTCCCCACCATCCCCAATCCCCTGGTGGTCACTAATCTGTTCTCTATCTCTATAATTTTGTCATTTGGGGAATGTTATATAAATGGAATTATACAGCATGTAATCCTTAGTGGTAGGCCTTTTTCCCCTACATTGCAAAATCCCCTTGTGATACTTCCAAGTTGAGCATGTCAATCATTGTACACTTTTATTACTGAGTAGCATTCGAAGGTATGGATGTGTCACAGTTTGTTTAACCATGTCCTCGTTGAAGGACACTTGTGTTATTACAGTTTTGGGTTAATTTAAATAAATCTACTGTGAACATTCATGTGCATACTTTTCTGTGAACATAATTATTCATTTCTCTGGTATAAATGCCCAGGAGTCCAACAGATGGGTTGTATGGTAGTCACATGTTTAGCTTTTTAAGAAAACTGACTGTTTCCCAGAGTGGCTGTACCATTTTACAACTCCACCAGCAATGTATGAGGGACCCAGGATCTCTGCATCTTCAGTGTTTGGTACTGTCACTGATTGTGACGCTAGCCATTCTGATAGGTATGTGACGATAACTCAACTGTTTTTTTTTTTATAAGTTGCATTCATGTACATCTTGAATTCATTTCTCCCAACACCTAGTAGGTGAGTCAGGTATTTCCCAGAGATGTTAACATGACATGTTCAAAGACATCTAGCAGCCAGGTGTAGAAGTGGGTGGTGGGTGGGGACTCTCCTTATCATGGTGCCCTCAGTGTCTCTAAGGGAACTGTTCGGACATCATGCCCTACACTATTTTCCAGAATTGACTGAGCCACCCTAGACTCAGAATGGCCTACAGAACAGACAACCATTCCCCAATTTTTTATTAGGAAAAAAATATTTTGGGGGATGTGGGTCCCAGATCAATACATCCATGCTACCACATCGTGGTTCTCTGAATTCTAGTCCTGTATTTTCTTGAGGATTTCATTTTCCACTGCTGGGCCCTCCAGTCTTGTCATCATATCCACTCCATAATTCTGTTTTATCTCTAAAGAGAACTTTGTTTTCCATTTCTGTCTCTGAAAGCCCTGGTGCAAGAGCAGTATGCCATTGAGGGCAATATCATTCCTGCTCAAGGCCAGACGGCTCAGATGCTGGTTGTTGAAGAGCATGGAAACCGTAGCCCAGAAGCAAACAGAGGTGATGGACAGCTTTCCAGATAACTTACAAGTTTACTATAAAAGGATAGAACTCAGAACAGCCAGACAGAAGAGATGCGCAGGGAGATACAGGGAAGGTCACAGAGCTCCCAGGCCCTCTCCCAGGGCACCACTCTCCCAGCACCTCCACTTGCTCAGCAGCCGGGAAGCTCCAACTCAGTGTGGCTGTGATCTGCATTGCCCTAATGACTAACCATGTCGAACTTCTTCTCACGCGTTTATTTGCCATCCATGTATTCTCTTCAGTGACATTTCCTTCATGTCTTTTGACAGTTTCTATTTGGATTTTTTTTTTAATGTTGAGCTTTGAGAGTTCTTTGCACATCTTTTCTCAGATATGTGGTTTGCAAAGGCTCTTGTGTAAGAGCCTGCAGCTTACCCTTTTAGGCTCTTAACAGTGTCTTTCACACAGCAAAAGTTTTAAGTTTGATGAAGTCCAATATATCAAATTTTCTTTTATGATTATGTTTTTGATGTCATGTTTAAGAACTCTTCTCCTAGACCTAGTTCCTGAAGATTTTCTCCTATGTTTTCTCATGAGAGTTTTATATTTTACATCTAAGTCCATGATCCATTTTGAATAAATTTTTGTAAAAAGTATGATGTTCAGGCTGAACCTAAACCTAACGTTCTCTTCTTCCTCTCTTCTTCTCTCTTGTGGCCTATGGATGTTCAATTGCTACAGCACTATTTGTTGAAATGGCCATCCTTTCTTTATTGAACTAATTTGCCAACTTGGTTAAAAATCTTATTGGGGCATATTTCTACTGTGTTTCATTGATCTATATGTCTACTCTACAAATATCACACTCTCTTGATTATCGTAGCAATATAGTAAGTCTTACATTGGGTAAAGTGATTCCTCCTACTTTATTCTTTTGAAAAACTGACTTAGCTATTCTAAGTCCTTTACCTTTCCATTAAATTTGAGAATATATGGAATAGACTTGTCTATGTGTACCAAAAATAACACTAACAACAAAACTCTGAGATTTTGGTAGGAACTATGTTAAACTTATAACTCAATTTAAAAATAACTGATATATTTACTATGTTGAGTCTTCTAGTTCATGAATATGGTATATCTATTTATTTAGATGTCCTTTGATTTATTTCATTAGTATTTTATAATTTTCCCATATAGATCCTATACATATTTAATTAGATTTATACATAAATAGTTCATTTTATTTGGAGCAATAATAAATGGTCTTGTGTTTTTAATTTTGGTTTCCAAATGTTAATTGTCAGTATGTGATTCATATGTGTTAATATTGGGATGATTTTAGTGTTTATCTTATATCCTGCAGCAATGCCAAACTCACTTATTAAGTCTAAGAGGTTTTGTATTTTGTTTTTTGTTTTTGGTCGACACCTTGGAAATTTTTATGTAGACAGTGATGACATCCGTAAAATAGGGACGGTTTTTTTTTTTTTTGGCTAGTAAGCATTGCCTAGGACTTCCAGTACTAAGTTGAATATAAGTGTTGAGCACAAACATCTGTCTTGTTTCCAATCTTAAGGAGAAAGCAGTCTTCCACTATTAAGTATCAGTCTAGCTGTAAGTTTTTTGTAGATGCTTTTTCCTGATGAGGTTCCATTTTATTTATAATTTTCTGAGCCTTTAAAACAAATCAGGAATGGATGTTAGGTTTTCTCAAATGCTTTTCCTGTGATTACTGAGATGATTATTTGTTTCTGTCTCTTAGGAATCACTGTCTTTTGTGCCTGACTTCCAGTGTCTTGGAAACCACTGTTTCATACATTTCATATACTGTTTTTGGTTATTTCAGGCAGTGCAGTAAATCTGGCCCCTATTACTTCATCTTGGATAGAAGTAGAAATCCCCAACTGGCATTTTTATATAAGAGCCTTTGAATACTTGATATATTCCCATTTGACTTACATACTGTTGTCATATATTTATTTCTATTTGTTAAATATAGACATCACTATTGTTGCTTTGTACAACCAATGTTTGCTTATATACACCATTTTTTTTGGTGCTTCCTTCTTTTCTGCATTTCAGAGGGTCTTTCTGAAATAATTTTCTGTCTGCCTAACAATACTCTTCAGTATCTCCCTTAATGTGGGTCTGCTTTGATGAATTTCTTTCAGTTTCTTAATGTGTGAATTATTTCAGGTTAATTCTTGCAGGATATTTTCTGCTGGGGACAGAATTCTAGGTTGGCAGTTATTTCTTTCAGCCCTTAGAAAATATCATCCCATAGTCTTCTGGCTTCCAGCTTTCTATTAAGAGGTCCTGTAAAGATAATCTTTTTCCTTCTGGCTTCCTTTAAAGATTTTACCCTTGTTTTTTTAAACCAGTTTTACTATGTGGTTTTAAATCTGTTATTGCTTTTTTAAAAGTTTCAGCCATTTTCTCTTCAAATATTTCTTCTGCTCCATTCGCTTTTTTCTGAGATTCCAGTTGAATGTACAATTGACTTTCCCATTCTGTCCTTTATTTCTCTTACACCCTTATGTATTTTCCATCTTCTTTGTTTCTCTATGATTCATTTGGATTATTTTCTCTGACCTTTGTTTTCTTTTACTAATTCTTTTCACCTTTGTCTAATCAGTTGCAAAAGCCCTCCATTAGATTCCTAATTTGAGTTATTTTGTTTTTCACTTGTAGAATTTTCACAAAATACTTAAAAATATATTTTTCTGGTTCTTTCCTGAAATTCTAAATCTTGTCTTTATCTTACTGGATAATAAAAACATGCTTGTCTTTCCGCATGAATTACTGGCAGCTGTGTTCCATACATCATCGCACTTGCACCATTGATGTTCTGAACACAAAGTATATTAATTTACATTTGGTATTTTTACATTTATGTTATTAGTGTCTGCTCATCATTCCAAAATTTCCAGATCTTTTCTAATCTTGACTTGCTTCATCATTTTATGAGGAAGATAGAAGGTCTGGAGAGAGGACCTCGACTCAAAGAATGACCAACTGTATTCTTTTCTGATACAAGTTTTTTATGCCTGAAGCTTCTGAAAAATGAGTTTAGTGTGAGTCCAGAGATGGTGTAGCTATTGTGGGAAATCCATAAACTGTAAATTCAGCCTATCAGAGAAAGTTCTTGCTCATCAAGAACTTATTGTCTGACTTGGGGGACAAAAAGGATACAGATTAAATGAACGGGGCATATTAAAAATATGCAGTTAGAGCTGATGATGAGGTACGGTTTCTGAGTATATTTTTCTAGATGAAGACAGTTAAGGCTGGAATAGCTGTGAAAGGCTTGTGGGCTGTCTGGCCTTCAAGGAGGGGTCCTACAATGAAGTGTTTTCTTAAAACTTTAGTTCATTCATTCATCCACTCAACACATAGTTTGAAATGTTACTCTGCCCGGGGACTGCGTGCTGTGCTGGCCCCGCTGGTGGATAGGACTGACAGGACCCCTGCAGTCATGAACCTCATATTCGGGGCATTCTAGGTTCTGGAGGGAGCAAGCCTGGGGAGACCTTGCTGAAGAGCTGCCTGGGAGGAATGAGATGAGGCCTGTGACCAGGTGATAATCTGCCATCGGGTTCCCCGAGGCCCCTGGCCTGGTTTGGGGGATGGGATCCTGGTGCACCTGCCCACTGAGGACACTGTACGAGCACGTGGCTGTCACCTTTGTCTCTTGCATGTGGTATGGGATTGGGGTGGTCATCAGAGGATGGGGTGGGAAAGCCCACCGCTTCTCTCTCTGTGACATGAGCCATATTGCGAGTCTGAGGTCAGTGGCTTTCTTCTCATCTCTGAAACCCAGAGCCTGGCACATAGTAGGCATGCAGTACATGTCAGTCACTGAAAGATGTTACCCTAAGGATTGTCTGCTTGGGCTCCCTCCCTTCAAGCACTTTGTCTTTACCCCATTTAAAGACGAGGCCTAAAGAGGTTTCTTGACGTGCTCATGGTCACAGGCCCTCCTCAGTTCTTACCTCTTCTGTTAAGCTCTCTGTCGTCATTCCAGATCACAACTGGGTTGACTTTTTCCTGAATTCTTAGAACAGTTTGCCTGAATTAGTCGTTTTGTCATCTCAATAATAATAGCATCTATTTTCAAAAACTGTTTACTATCTGCCTAGCACTGTGCTGTTTGAATCATTCAGCCCAGTCCACCTTCACACATCTCTCTGAGAGAGATACTTTGATTATTCTCATGTTAAAAAATAAGAAGTTTGGGCATACAGGGTTTAACCAACGTGCCCAGGATGCACAACTAGTAAATGCAGGGATTTGATGGTCTGATATAGAAGCTTATGCTTGGAAGCAGGTGTGTTCAGGTGCAGGGAGCACATCTTAGGTTTTTTTGTTTGTTTGTTGTCTTTGTTTTTCTCTTTGATCTTCTGCCCATCCCCAGAGACCTGGCATTTGATTGTATTTGGTTGATGTTCAGTAAATGATTTGTTGACTGACTGTGATTTCACCTGGAGCACTGTCAGGCCGAAGATTACCACTAGGTGGTGCTACACTCCAGAGAGTGGATGGTGGCTGCTCTCCAGCCTGCAAGAGGCCTGCTTGGGCAGCTTCTGGCTCTGGGAAGTAAGTTCAGTCTATTTACAAGTGGGAAGGCTTGGGTGGGTGGAGGAGTCCCACCTTCTCACACCTCCTGGGAAAAGAAGGGAGGAGAAAGAATCTATTACCCCAGCTGATACCTGACACTGCCTCCCAGAAAGCAAACCCTTAGAAAAATGAGTTAACCAGAAAGGAGAGGGACCACAGAATGGGGGGGCCACTTACATTGCTGGGGTGGAAACCAGTTAGGTCAGAAACAGCTTATCAGAAAAGCAACCTATAGGGCTCTTGCCAGAGAGGGCCTGGCTTTCCCTCCTGCTCAGGACCACGGATGCAAATGGCCAAATCAACCTTTTACTTCCAGTCCCCTCAAGATAGGTGGTTCCCCATCTCCCAGTGGTGCTTTCAGGCCAATACTGAGTTCTGTCCTGGGAGAGATGTGTGAGGTGACTGATTTCAGAGCCTGACCATCTGGACCCTCCTGTCTGCCTAACCACCTGGTCCACATTCCTCTGCTTCTCTCTGCCCCAGTCACATTTTGATGGAGAAACAAGGTGAGTGTTATGGCCGGGATTGGGATGGCAGAGCTCACATGTGGGCAGGTCCCTGAGGGCTGCCCTGGTCAGAGAGGCCTTCCTGCAAGAGGAGCTCCCAGGGGGAGGTGGGATGCCAGGACTTGGTGTTCAGCAGTAGTTCAGTTTAGCGGAAAGAATGCAGGACACAGGATACAGGATATCTGAGCATGACCACAGATAAGCTGTGGGCAGTGACTGCATCTGGGCCCGTTCCCTCTTCTGTAGGGCAACCATACAGTTTCCTGTCTACACCAGGATGATCTTGAAAGTGAGTATTAATAATCACCCTAGGACAACAGGTGGAAACTGGAGCAGCTGTCTGGGCAAACAGGACCTATCACCCAGCTTATCTGTAAAATGATGTACCTTCTAAGTGCCATCTGACTTTGACATCCTTTGATTTTTGACTATGAGGGAAGCATGATGCAGGAACACAGAAATGATGCCAGAATGTCCTGGTTTTGCCACATTCTGAGATGCATAGAAACTTTGTATGGAACTCACTCATTGATCCTTAGATCCGATCAACTGATCTGCCTATTGATCCCTGGATTGTGCAAATACAATAAATCCATATGAAGCACCCCAGGTCTCAGGCCCTGGAGAGTTGCAGACACACCCTGTCCTCGGTGAAGAAGTGAGGCTCCTTCTACATGCCTAGGACTCTGGTGTGGCGGTTGGACCCTTCCCTCCCTCCTGTCCTGTCCCAGCTCTGCCCCCAGGAGCTCTCAGCCTGCCTGTGCTGCTCCCCTTGGGCCCCTGGTGCATGCATGTGTCTCCCTGGGAGGATTTCTGGGAGGCCACTGGGATAGATGCTGTTCTGTCTGGCCCTGCTTTGCCCACCCTTCCTCATCCACCCCGGTGTCTCCGTCCTAACAACCCCATGACGGATTGTCCCACAGCTAAGCTAATTGCCTGCTGATGAAATACTGTGGATTATAGGGAAGGAAAGTACATAGCTCATTAACTCAAATCCAGTACCTCCCCCAGGCCTCCTCCTTCCTCCTTCCCCCTCCACCTATTTCTGGAGAAGGGACTTGGCCAGAGGACTTCCACCTCTTCCCTTTGAGGACTTCTTGGGTGAGGGAGAGATTTGAGGGCAGGGGACAGTTTTGGACACACAGGGAGTCAGGCCAGGGTGTGAGATCTGCAGGCCTCACATGGCGCAGGCTCCACCAGCAGAGGGCGCCAGGGCAGAGTGCGGCCCTCCTGGAGAGGAGCGTGGGGGAGGGTGCTTCCTCTTCAGGCCCTTCCACCCGGAAGCTGGGAGAGATTTCTCCCTGGAGACCCTTTCTGGAGCAGGGAGAGGACTGGCCCTGCCAGGAACCAGGGTCTTGCCCAGTGATCCCCGGAAAGCTCACTGAGCTGCAGCTGCTTGGTGTGGAAAGAAGAGGAGTTTCTCTGGAGGCTGGGGCAGCCTTGCCTTGACCTGACCGCCAGGATTCTGGTCTCAGCTAGCCCGGGCAGTTGGCATCTCCAAGGAGAAGAGGCTGGGGGAGCCCTGTTCAAAGACGCAAGAAAGGAAACAGGTAGGCTGAGAAGATAATGTCCTCCATTCAAAGGCCCCCCTGGGGTCAATGGCAGGAGGGGCCCAGCAGAGCCCCTTTCAGAGGGTCATGAAGAATTCATCAGGCTTTTGTATCTGCCTGCCCATGAACTCTGAGCAGAGACAATGGCTGACCTGGGGGCCTTTGTGTCCCTCCCCACAGAGGCAGTGTCAAATGTTGGGCACATGTGGGTGGGGAGCCTGCCTTTCTTGGGAAAGAGGCAATCCTGTAACTTGAAGAGGAACACAAATTCAGGGCTAATTAGTTGGAAGTTAAATTTTCCGTGTGGTTGGGCCAGAAACAACTGGGAGTGGGGACCTAAAGTCAGGAGACACCACTGGGAAGCGGGAAGGCGAGTGGCACTGTGTGCGCCTCGGTAAACCTCACATCATGCAGGGAACAAGGAGAGTCCCACAGGTACTCGTCAGAGAAGCCGTCAGCCAAACCACCCAACAACCAAATGGCGGTTGTATGTTGGGTGTTCTTCTAGTGGTGGGGCAAGCTAAACACTTGCCTTAAGGTGGAGATCGAGGAGGCTCTTCATTCTACAAATGGTTTCTAGAACCCACATGTGCTTCATATTGTGTCATATCCAATAGTAATGTATGTAGTGCCTGAAATTCCACCATTAGAAATTCATTTATTTGTATTTTAACTATTTAATTAATTTAACATTTATCAAATGTTTACTGGACTTGCATTATGTGGTAAGTGCTATTTCAGATATGGGGATACATGAATGAACAAAGGCAAAATGCCTGCTTTTAAAGAGCCTCCAGTCCAGTGGCAGAGATAAAACTAATGAAATATGTATATATATGTCAAGTAAAGAAGTTCTGTGAAGAAAAATCAAGACAGGGAGAGGGATAAGGCATGATGGGGATGTTCTTTCAGATACGGGGGTCAGGACAGACCTCTTTGAGGAGGGGCATTGGAGCAGTGATTGAGAAGCTGGAATGGAGTTGGCCATGTGGCTCTCTGGGTGGGGGGCACCATAGGCAGAGGAAAGGGCCTAGGTAGGACTGTGCTTGGTGTCCACATGCCAAGTGGGCCAGTGTAGCCCGCACACAGTGAGCGAGGAGGAGGTTGAGAGAGGACGAGGCCGGCAGCCCAGGGTGTGGATCTTGGGAGCTGGTGGAAGGACTTGGCTGTACCTCGGAGTGAGATGGGCCGTGGAGGTTTTGCATGGCAAGCGACATGATGTGACTCATGTTTTACCGGATCACTGGCTGCTGTGCTGAGGATGGGCTAGAGGTGGGGGTACAAGCGGAAGCAGGGAAGCCAGTTAGAAGCTACTGCAATGGTCCAGATGTGAGAGGGTGCCTCCAGCCTCCTTGGAGATGACACTGCCTCTGTGTGCGTGTGCGTGCAGGGGTTCCCTTTTAGGCCCTTCTCAACAGTCCTGGAGGGGAGGTGCCTGCTGCCTGGCTCTGCCCAAGCCTGTCCTGGAATGGAGATGGCGAGGCCCCCTTGAGAGTGGAAGCATCAGAGCCAGCCTGGGAGCCCAGAGGCCTGGCTTCTCCTTCTGGCTCTGACTCACTGGGTGTTGCCAGCCCTTTGCTCTGTGCCTCTGTGGCTGTTCCCTCCTCTGTGATGAGTACATCAAGGGAACAGTCTCTTCTAGGCCAGGTGTAGGGGAGAGGAGTGTGACCCCCTGTACTCTCCAGGTGCCCTTGGTAGGAGAAACAGGGAAACAGATGCCTGGGGCAAATGATAGTGGGGCCGAGAGTGTTATTTAAAGTATGCTGGGAGCCTGTGGGGAGGAGGGGCTGGACTACCTCTGCCTAGAGTGGGGAGAGAAAGCTTCCCAGAGGGAGCAACTGTTAAAATGAGGTGCAGGACAAGGCAGTTCACTAGGCAGGTATGAGGGAACCGTGTGCCAGGCAGAGAACAGCAGGTGCAAAGGCTGGGAGGTGGGAAAATGGAGGAATTAAAGAAACTAATTTAAAATGATAGACTTTAAAAGCCAGAAGAGACCTGGGAGATCATTAAATCCAGTTGTTTTCAAACATGTTTTGGTCTTTGCCCAAGCATGATGTGTGGAATTCCATTCTATAGATCAGATTATACTAATAGCTAACAATTATTGAGTGTTACTGAATGCCAGGAATTTACATGTGTTGGGCCCATTTGTTTTCCCAGTAATCCCATGAGTTGAATTACCATTATTAGCACCCTCATTTTATAGATGAGGAAGATAAGGCACAGAGAAGTTAAGAAACTTGCCCAGTGTCACACAGTCAACGGAAGAGCAGGGTGCAAACCTAGGCAGTCTGGTCCCCAGATGATGTACGTGGCTTCTAGGCTGAGCAGCCTCTGTAGGTGTGAAGGTAGAGGCTGCTTATTTTAAGGGGGGCCCAGAAGCCCCAGTCCCACCCCATTCAAACAGTTCCCAGGAAGCCCTGGGACACATGGGGAGAACCCACCAGCCGGCGGCCCCCTCCGAAGACCATGGACTTAGACCAACCCTTCACTTGATGGAGAAGCAGTGCCCCTCAGGCTACACCGTACCCTCCAAGGTCGTTCCGTATTTACAGAAGTCAGGGTGGGGGGTTGCTTCCTCGCTGGGGAGTTCACACTTCAGGTCAGGGATGTCCACTTCTTGACCCTTTGGGTGTTTTTTAGCCTCAGGCTTCAGCCTGTCGGAGAGGTCGTGTGGAGGGTAGCCAAGGGCACTGTTTCTCTCCTTGGTCTTCAGGTTTCCTCCAAGACTGGAGCGCTGTAGGTGCCAGCTTGAGGGGAGAAGGCAGAAGCAGGCCACTCCGCGGACTCGATGTGGCTGATGACTGGGACAGGTGGGAAGGAGGGCAGCGTGTGGAGGGTCTGTGGTCTCTGGGACCCCAGCAGAAAGCACAGTGCCCCGGCATCTGCCTGAGGTTGGGGTGACACCCCTTCACCCTCCCCCCTTGGCTTGCTCCAAAAGGCAGAGGGTGGGATGGCTCAGGGGCAGGAGGGGGTAAGCGTCGTGAGGGCTGGGGCAGGGAGCAGAGGTTCGCTCTGTGGTGCACACCCCTCCCGGTTCCTCTTGCTGAGAGGGAAGCTGGCATCAGAATCCATCTGAGCTCCTTGGGTCCTTATTCTAAACCTCCAGCATCAGCTTCCAGGAGCTGGCTGAGGCCCCACCTCCTCCAGGGTACTCCCTGACCCCCAGCTGGCAGTCTCCTCTGTCCACTTTGCATCAGGGGACCCTCCTCTGCTTCTTGCTGGCACCTGTGGTCACAGACTTACACCTGACTTTCCCACCCAGAGGGTGTACCTATTGTCATCCAGCATGTTCTAGTTAGTCATCCATCAAGCATTTATTGAGTGGCTTCCAGAGGCTTCCAGCACTATGTACACGGGGCAGTGAGCCAGCCCTTGGGCAGCTCCCAGTGTATGTGGGGGGATAAGAAGAAGGACTGGCAGAGACTGAGGACCAAGACAGTGCCTATTGTTTGGTCTGAGGAGGGCTGGGAAATGGACATGGACTGAGGGTGCCACTCACTCTGAAACCTGCGGCTGACCCCAGGAGCGCTTCAGAACTCCATAAATCCATCAGGATGACAGGGAAGCCTTCTTAAGTTTTCTGACCCGATCGAAAGCAGTCCCGCCCATCCAGGCCAGGCGGGGCTCTCAGAAGCTGTAGTGGCCCTTTCCTCAGAGCATTCCATCTCCCCTATAATGCTGAGCACCCACGTTTGAGGAAGGCCTCCATTCATTGGGCTTGTCTGTTCCAACCCCATTTCCAAAGCAATCCCCAAATCCACAGCATTCCGAATCCTGAGGAATCTTTAGAGGCTCACTTACTCCATTAACCCATTATTATTTTGACCCCGTTCCCTCTTCCTTGAGTCCAGCCAATGTCAAGTTGGTTCCTTGTCCACAGTCCCCTGGAGAAAGGCAGAAGGCGAGGATAAAGTCCCAAGAGCCACTGCTCGGTTCTCCGAACCTCCGTCCGGCCAGTCCACAGGCCAGTGAGGCAGCGCGGACACCAGGGGGCGCCCGAGCACCGGGGTTTGCGGTCAGGCGGGCGCGGGCGCGGGCGCGGGCGCGGGCGCGGGCGCGGGCGCGGGCGCGGGCGCGGGCGCGGGCGCGGGCGCGGGCGCGGGCGCGGGCGCGGGCGCGGGCGCGGGCGCGGGCGCGGGCGCGGGCGCGGGCGCGGGCGCGGGCGCGGGGCGGTGGCAGCTGCGTTCCAGGCTCCGAGCGCCGTTCTCTGTTAGGAGGGTAATTTAGAGCAATTACACCGATTATTATTGCTTTTCTAATTAGTGCTTTTCCTACAGAATTAGCCTAGTGTTTATTAGGAGATGCTTGTTGCCAGCAGCTTAACTGCTTCGCTGCCGAGCACGGGACGCCGCGAGCGGGGAGGGGCCGCGCCGCCCATCGCCGCGTGGGGCCTGTTGGTTATGTGGTTTCGCATAAAAGCACGGATTAAATATTCATTCCGCTTTGTTACATATAGCATTAAATTTTTATCAGCTGTATGTTTTCCTTGAAGTTTTCCCTGCATGTTAACATTCAGCGGGCTGCAGAGAAACTCTTGGGCCTTGGTGGGTGCGGAAGACAGATGGCGACCCCGGGGATATAGGGGCGGAGGGCTGGGGTGCGGGAGGGATGGTCATATCTCCGACACCTCTAACACCTCTAGACTTCCCCAAAACCTTGTGTCTCCAGATCCTTCTAACACTATAGGTGGTAAGCAGGAAAAGAGTTCCTGCTTTCTCACCCTCCCATCTGATGGGTGAGAAAACTGAGACCCCTCTCGGTGACGTCCCAGGGGCTGACACGAGACGGTATCGCGGAGGCAAGGTCGTCTTCTCCAGCCCACTGTCATCTCCGGGAGCTTGCAAACCCTCAGGCCCCTCTCGCACCCAGAACATCCCAGAGGTGCCCCACCCAGGCATCCCCACCCACAGGAAGGTATGCTTCAAACTGAGCCCCTGATCTGCCAGGAGAACCGATACCTACCTACCCTGTGCTCCTGGATTCGCCACTTCCTAATAGTTGCTCCTTTAATCCCGAGAAGCAGCTATGGGGTGGTGGGAGGCAGAGGAGTGAGATTTCATTCAATGCACTGTCTTCATATTTGCTTACTCTGCCTTGGGGAGGGATTGTCCTCACTTATCAGTCCTGGGAACCCCAAGTGAAAATAACTAAACCCACACCTATACCCAGAGCAGAACCAGAGGGTGCAGCTTGCAGAGTCCCACTTGATTCACTTCCCAAAGGCTTCTTGGAAAACCACCCCCACCCCAGCACATCCAAGTGTTAGTTTACAGCTTGTTAACTACTTGATGGAAAGGCTAGGTGGGGGCGAGGCAGGGAAATATTGACAGAAAGTCAATCAGAAATGAAGATTAATGATCTCCAAAATGTTCCCGTGGGTTAATAGGGAAAAGGGATTTGAGTTAGAAAAACAAGGACTGGTCAACAGAGATTTCATTCCCCCATTTGTCTCTGTACAGAGCACAGTCCCCGAGATGACGCCTGGCTGTTGGCAGGAGTGGCACTCTTGGGGATTTGGGGATGGAGCTTGTTTTTGCTTTTGGTGTCTCTTCCTCTTGGCCTTGGTTCCTTGTCAGCAGGCAGAGAGTGGAGGAGAAAGTCAGGCTGGTTCACCTCACCATCACTCTGCAACAGATCAAACGGGGCTCAGGACAGGCTCCGGGGAGCCTTCCCTTGCTTCTCACTCCTCTGCCTCTGTTTCCATTCATTTTTCTGGCCACAGTGGGCTCCAAAACCGGGTGCAGGGGATCCAGGCTCAGACACTCCTCCCCGTTCTGCCTGCAGGTTTCTTTCTTTGCCTCACTCTTTCCCAAGTGCCTGCCTCACATAGGGGGTCGAACGAGGGAGAGTGGTGCTTTCATTACTGCCTCTTACCCTGAACATAGCTGGGCAGAACCGCCTGCCCAGGGAATGCACCCAGTGCACCCTGCTCCACACCTACAGCTGTCTGGGGGAATTTCCTGCTCCCCCTATTGTGGAGGCCTGTTTGGGGCATGCATTCCTTTGAGGATGGATTCTCCAGGCCTAGCGGCTGGCCTCCACAGGTCCACCACACAGCCAGAGGCCCCCAGCTCTGACTGCCTTCCTAGGTGCTGCCATTTCTGGCCTCCTGTTCCTGGGTCTTTTCTGCTTCCCACCCTGCAAGAATCCTGCAGCTAAGAAGCAGAACAGGGCATGGCTACCTGTTTGAAATGGAGAGAAAGAAGAAACAAAGGGAGAAAGTGCAACATTACATGTATGTCAGTCTACATGTCCATGGGGTTTCACACAGTGGACGTTAGCTCAGATGGTGTCTGGGTAGGTGATGCTGGGGACCTCAGGGACAGATGGGTGTCACTACAGCTCTCTGGCATGGAGACACATGGTTATCACCTTTAAAGTCTATTCTGTCATGATAGTGGTGAACCTGGGCTCTCTCAGGTCATTTGGGGACCCCCTCCTGCACTTTCCGCTGACATTTTGATTAGTCACTCATGGGATCTCAGGGCTGGGAGAGGTTTTAGAGGCTGTACACCAGGGGTTTCCCACTTTGGCACTACTGGCCCTGGGTTGGATCATTCTTCACTGTGGGGCTGTCTGGCACCCTGAGGGATGTTTAGCAGTGTCTCTTGCCTCTACGCACAGATGCCAGTAGCGCCCTCCTTTCTCCCCTGCTGTGACAATCACTGATGTCTCCAGATATTGTCAAATGTCCCCTGGAGAACAGTCACTCCTGGTTGAGAATCCCTGCTCTACACTAATCTCCTTTAACAAATACTCCAAGTGATATCTAGAAATGGGAGGTGACATATGCAACGTAATTTAAAGCAAAATAATAGACTGGCCAAGTGCTCAGATTCTGGAGTCAGCCCTACTTACATCAAATTCCATCTCTGCTACTGATTAGCTCTACTGTGAGTGGGCATGTAACCTCTACCTGCCTTGTTTGCCCATCTATTTCATGGGGATATAAATATTTTCATCCTATAATGTGCTATCAGTAGTAAATAAGATGATGCATATTAAATACCCAGCAAATTTCTTGGCATCTTGCAAGGGTACAATTAGCAGCACTGAATATCAGAATTAGCTGGGCTCCTTTCCTGATTAGAAATATGAAGGCCTAAAGAAGGCATCAGATGATGGCATTTTGAGGACACCCTACAACTTACTTTCAACCAAAAAATGTCCTCTAAAAGCTGTTGAGACTTTTGGATCCATATAATTAGAATCAACTAGAGATCATTAAAACTTTGTTAGTTGAAATTTTTAAAAAAATCTCAAAGTTGGTGAACCAAATTGCAGAGTGTGAACAAAGAAAGGAAGAACAATTGCCAAGAGATCAAGGCCAGAATTTCTCCAGGAATGTAGGGCAAGAGGTAAGGAGACAGCAAGTCCAAGAGAAAGCCTAGACAGCACAGAGGGTACATAAATGAAGAGTAGCAAAAGGAAAAAAAAAAAAAGGAATAATAGGAGAGAAAATACTTAGAAATTAATAGAAGAGAATTTTCTAGAACCAAAGAAAGATAAAAGTCCTCAGACTTAAAGGCCCCATGCATGGCCAGCAAAATTCTAAAACCCACTAACACAGACATATCACAGTGAGATTTTGGAACACCATAAATTTTGGAACACCAAGATTTGGAACAGCAAGGAAAATTCCTAAAAACCTTCATAGAGCAAAAAAATCACATGCATGTGTATTAGTTTCCTAGGGCTGCTAGAACAAAGTATCTCACACTGGGTGGCTTAAAACAACAGAAATGTAATAATCACAGTTCTGGAGGCCAGAAGTCTGAAATCAAAGTGTTGCCAGGGTTGGTTCCTTTTTGGAGGTGCTGAGGGAGAATTCCTCCCACGCCTGTCTCCGGGCTCCGGTGGTGCCAGACAGTCATTCCTGGTATTCCTTGACTTGCAGCTGCTTCACTCCAATCTCCGGCTTCATCTTCAAGGGATTTTCTTCTCTGTCTTGTTTCTCTTCTTTTAAGAACACTAGTCTTCAGAGTTAGGGCCCGCCGTACAGGATCTTGTCTTGAGATCCTTAATAATACCTGCATGTACCCCCTTTCAAAAGAACTCATAGGTGCTGGGAATTAGGGCTTGGATATGTCTTTGAGGGGACACTATTCAATCCACTACACATAGGAACAAGAATTGGACTGATATCATTCTCCTCATCAGCAAAATTGGATACAAGAAAATAATGGAGCAATATTTTCAAAGCTCTGAGGGGAAATGACTTTGAACATAAATTATCATTCAAGTGTGAGGGTAAAATGAAGCCATATCAGACAAGTATGGACTCAGAACATTTACCAGCCTTCCAGTTCTTCTTTGGAAGAATTAATTTACTTGGCTAGTGTATAAGATGCCTTCCTTTCCCCATCAGCTCCCCTGCCAACAAAGAAAAAGTAACCCCAAATTGTCTGGCATTAATAGATTTCTTTAAATATATTTGATTTATATTGGTTAGCAAACTGCTACATTTTTTAATATAGACAAAACTATTCCTAGGGGTACAATGTAAAAGAGGAGTTTGCTATCCTGTCTCTCTCCATCCTGAATTCTTCCTCCCCAAAGCATCTGCTCTTAACTCTTTCAACTATTTCTTCTATTCACTTCTGTATTTCTCAGTTTCTTGTATATGTAGCCATTTCTTGATTTTTTTAGTTTTAAGAGTTATCTACTGACTTTTCACTATGGAAAATTAGACTTTAGCTCTCTCATATGCCCATTTCCTTTTCATCAAACACATATATTACCCATTCCCATTTTTCCACTCTGGCTCCCTCCCAAGTTTTGGTTAAAATCGCTACTGGGTGTTTCTATTAGTATGACCATATAAATATTATTCACAGCTAAGTCATGCAATGTGTTCTGAGTATAATCATTTTGTCTCCCTTCTGGATTAGTACTTGTTTTCATTTTTATTTGCTTAGTTTCTATACTTGTTAGTACATAATTGCTAATCCATTCCCAAATTCTCCTACAGACCTGAAAACCTCTTTTCCATATCGTCATATGTATTAACTATTATATCAATTATTTTTGGGGGGTTTTTCTTCACCTCTTTTGTTGGTTGGGTTTCTGTTTTCTGGATCCCATGTCTTTCTTTTTCTTGATTCATTTCCTTATTTTGGTGAACGGCCTCATTCAGTAGTTTCCTGAGAAAGATGAAAATCCTCACACTGGAGGGTCTGGTTGGGTACAGAATTCTAAGTTGGAAAACCTTTTCCCACAGGCTTTTGAATGCATTGTTACCCCTACCCCCCCTTTTTTAGCTTCCAGTGTTGCTGTATTTTATTCTGAATCATTTGACTGTGACCTTTTATTTTTAACATGATCTTTTTCTATTCTTTGGAAGCTTTTAAGATCTTCTATTGATTCCTGATTTTCTTAAATTTCACTATGATGTACTCTATTGTAGTTTTAAAAAATCTAATTTCTTAGCCTCATTTGCAGCTAGGTATAGCTAGGTTTAAGTAGAATTATTGTGTTCTGGGAAGTCTCCTTAAAAGGATGGGATGTGCTTCATTTTATGCCTTCTTCCTGCTGACTTGATGGAGATGTAATGGCTGGAGTCCCAGCAGCAATGTTGAACCATGAGGTGGCTTTGGGAACAGAGAAGAAGCCATATTCTATGAAGAAACAAGACAGTAGAAGTCTCAGATCCTGCATGCAGTGACCATACTAGACCTGGGCTGATTCCCTCCAGGCTTTCTTTCACTTGGGAGAAGATATATTTTGATGTTTTTAAGCTACTGTTTTGTTAAATGAGGCCAAACTTATTCCTAAGAAGTAATATAGACAAAATAATTTATTTCACCTCATGGAATCACTTTTAAAACACCTTCAAATAACTCCATGCATGTAAGATAAAAGCATGTAATTCTTTTCCCCCAAAATATATCTGAATAAAATTGAGATGGACTCAATACAACTGAGTAACTCACATGTAGTCAAATAGAAAATAATGAACCTACAAGGAAGGCACAATAAAGTAAAAAGAAATTACTTAAACTTGTTAATTGAGAAAATATTAAAAAAGTAAAACCAAAACAAAAATTTCAGATACTATCAACATGGGAGATAGCAGGGTGGAGGTGTAAGGGAGAGATGGAGTGATAGCTTATTCTTAGTTTGAGCTAGGGTTGAACATAGATACTGATTGTTACAGATATTGTTATAGAAATGCAAGGGACTGCTGACAAAATTTTAAGGATAAACACTAGAAAAATTAAAAACTAGGGTGTAACTTTCAAAATACTAGAAAAAATGGAATTAAAAACTAGGGTGTAACTTTCAAAATACTAGAAAAAATGGAATCAAATGAACACAGCTCAAATTGCCAAAAGGCAGAAAAATAAGCAAAAACCAAATCAGAAAGCAGATAAATAGAATACACACAGAGAAGCACATGACATTGTTGAAAGAATGAGATGTCACAGCAATCACAATTCTTGTGAATGAGTTAAATTCTTCTCAAATTGGATTTTAAAAAATCCAATTTCATGAAGTTTTCTAGCAAGCCACATGTTTTAAGTTAATAGAAAAATTGAAAACCAAAGAAAAGATATAAAGATATCTATCGGGGAAGGCTAATAAAATAAAAAACAGGAGTAGCAACATTAATAGCAAATAATATAAAGAGGAATATTTTATGTTGAAAGGAACTCCCTGACAAAATGATATATATAACAATCATGAACCATTATGCACATAACACAAAACTTGAAAATATATAAGGCAAAAATGTACGGTACTGCTGGAAGAAATTGATAAATATAATATCTTTGTCAGAGCCTTGAACTTACTCCTCAATAAACCAACAAGACAACCAGAGTAAGGATATAGAGGATACAAATAACATGATTAACAAAGTTGATGATATAAAAAATGTATGATATATACTAAACAAGCAGAGAACACAAATCCCTTTCAAGCACATATGGAACATTCACATAATTGCTCATGTTTTCGGTCACAAAATATCATACCTTTTTAAAGATTGCTATCATATCTAAATGTCATATTCACTAACCACAATGCAATAAAATGAGAAACCATCAACAAAATGACAGCAAAAATAAATCTGTGCAGCTGTCATTTAAATAACTTAGTCCTTTAAATAATTATCAGGTTAAAGTGTCAGTCATAATGGAAATTACATTATTAGAATAAATACAAGAACACAATATATTAAAACATGTGGGTATTCAGAAGGTAATTTAAAGCCTCAGATCCATTAATGACAAAACACCAATCTGCAAATGAGAACCTAAGATTTCAACATAAAGAGCAATAATATAAAATCGGAGACAATGAACAGAAGGCATTAATAAAGATGAAAGCTCATGTGAATGGAATGGAAAACAAAAAGCATATTTAATTAATAAAACCCAAAGTGTTTTTTTGTTTTTTAAAGGCTGCTATAATAGACAATCCTTTGCTAAGATTGATGAAAAACAACAAGGACTGATACCTTTTAGTAGGAACTAAAAATGGACCCAGTCACAACAAAAGGAAAATGGAAAAATAAATTATGATTTGGGAAAAAATAGTCACATTAAAATTTCCATGAGCACTCAGCTTTTCATGTCTCAAAGGGAACTACAAACACATAAATGAAGTGGTGACTTTATTAGTAAAATGTAATGGTCCACGTTAACATCCCTGATTATATATAAAGATATAAATACCTTTAGATTTATAAAGGGTGTCATTGTATTTTGCGTACACTTCAAAGTTTCATTTTTCTTTTAAAGGTCCCTTCCTCCGCCCCCACTTCCAAGGTTTCATCCATTCTGGAAATGTCACCTGTCATCTCACACCTCTGAGGTTGGGCCTCTCCTACTGCTCTGGGCTCCTTTCTGATGGGCTCACACCGTGGATATTTGTCCCGTGGGTGTGTTCAAGCTCGACTTTGGATATAAGGGACGGAGACTCACTCAGGAACAAGAGGTCTTTGTCAAGTCACTTCGGCTTGGACTGGGAACAGAAATCTGTCAGAGCCCTGGCAGAAGCAACTCTCTCTTGTACCTCTGTTTCTCTCCGCTGGTCCTCTCCACCCTTCTCCCTCTACTGCCAGCCTTCCTCATCATGTGTGTTCCCCCATCACACCAGCTCAGTGTGGTTCTGACTTGCCCCACCTTCTGCCTCGTGCGCCCAGTCCCTCACTAGTCTGGTTCAAAACTGTTAAGAGGGAGTTCAGCTCATGTCCTCACACCAAGTGGCCTTTACAGGTCACTGCCCCTCCCAAGGGGCGGCTGCCCCTGGCCTGGGTGCCCACCTCTGGTCCAGTCAGGTGGGACCAGGGTCCCAAGGCACAGAGCACACAGTGTGGGCAGAGGCGCCTGCTCTGGCCGTTCCCCTCAGATGGCACATGGAGGTGTCTGCTCATGACTGACATCTCTAGTACAGGCCTGGGAGTGTGAGCAGTCTCCTGGAAGATCATTCAGAGGTTCTGTGACTCTGCTCCCCTTGCTTAATTCCAGCCAGAACTGTCCCCTCCCAGCCCCTCGAAGAAGGACAGTGAGCTCATAACGTGAGCACCTTGTCGGGAGGCCATGGGGTGCCAGAAGGCCTGCCATGTCCTCTGACCCTGGGCATCCTCGGCTGGGAGGAAGCCGGTGAGTCCCTAGCATCTGACTGGGCTTTAGGCAATTTCCAGGAGCTCTGTGTTCAGCTACTGCTTCTTCCATCCTTGGAAACATGGAAAATGCACGGGTTTCCACAAGGCCTTTGGGGGTGGCTCCCTGGGGACCCAGCGCAGGCAGCGCTTCAAGCTCTAAACCACGTCCACCCCTCACACTGCACTTCACTGGAGCGCCGTGTCCCACGCTGACCTGCTGTCATAGTGTCCGGGGGCATGTGTTCTGTGGCCCAAGGCTCCCCCCTCCTGCCCAGGCCATCCTGTGGGAGGAGATCCCCCGGTTGCCTGATGGCAAGCTGGGCTGTGCCTTGTGCTTTGGGCAATGAAATGTGGGGAGAAGTCACTTGCGCCTCTTCCAAGCAGATGCTTCCAGAACCTTCATGTTGCTCAATTATTTCTCCTTTCCCTCTGCCCTGGGACCTGCATGCCTGGAATGGGGGCTGCTCCTCCCACCTTGGTCCTAAAGTGCAGCAGGTGGGGGGTAGCAAGTCACAGCTAACCAGAGATGCTCACACATGTGGGTAAGAAGTAAAGGTTTGCTGTTGGAAGCCACTGAGGTCTGAGGTCACTTTTCTCTGCAGCACCCCTAGCCTGAGCTGGCAGAGAGTGCACACGACCCTGCAATGGGTCCCCTTTGTTCTGTCTCCTGCACTAGACTTGAGAGCAGGGACTGGGCCCTTCATTTCTTCAATACCTGCTTGTTCAGAGCTCTCTCTGGGATAGCACTGTGCGACACCCTGGGGATGCAGAGACTAAAAGTTTAGACCTTGACCTTGAATCGTCCAGTCTGTTATGGACTGAATGGGTCCCCCCAAATTCATATGCTGAGCTCCTAACCCCCCGTGTGATGGTATTTGGCCCCGGAGCTTGTGGTAGGTGATTAGGCCATGAGCATGGAGCCGTCAGGAATGGGAGGAGTGCCTGGTTGAGAGGAGACATGAGAGCTTGTTCTCCATTTCTGCTCTCACGATGTGAGGATAGGACAAGGTCAGCCATCTATGAAGCAGGAAGTGGGCTCTTGCCAGACACAGGGTCTGCTGGCACCCTGGTCTCGGGCTTCCTGGACCCCAGAGCTGGGAGAAGCGTCTGTGGTCTAGGCCACCCAGTCTGTGGTTTTCTGTTAAGGTGCGGGAACTAGGACACCCACATAAATGACAATGACGAGGGTTCTAAGGGAAATGTGCCTGAGGGGAAAAGGACAGGCCACTGGAGGAAGGGCAGCCCTGCTGCTGGGATGCCGAGGGCCAGGAGGGCGACGCAGGTCCGAGTTTACAGAATGGACTATGTCTGTCCGTGTTTGTCAGTTAACTGGTTGATTTGTGTCCCACCACATTCCAGAAAGGTCTTGAAGTTGAAGACTTTGGTGTTGTGCTTGGGATCCTACTGCCACACAGAGCATGATGCATTAGGTCCCCCAACAAGTATCGTTGGCTGCTGAGTGTCTGAATGTCACTCCCCTGTTCTCTTCCCTCTGCTGCTGCCAAGCCGTCTGCCCGCCCTCTCCCCTGGCTTTAAGCTCCTTCCTGCCGAGCGGATGGCTTTCTGGTGCACATTAACACCTGCAAGCAGAGCCACTGGCCTCGCATATAAAGAGGGTGGATGTTTGGTGTAAATCTTATTCCAGAACACATATTTAGGATCTTCAGAAATCCTCATACACCTTTCAGCTTCGATACCTCGGATTGAAGGTATGAGAGAAACAATGTGTGAATGGCATTTAAAGTAAATTATTAACGTTAAGAACCTCTTTATTAGACAGTCGTACACAAAGGAATTTTATTTCAGACCCTCTGACACATGACAAATGGCTGCTTCAGAGGAGAAGTAAACTGCGTCCTCTGGCAAGCATCATCCCCTGGCTGTATCAGCTGGGGGAACAAAATCCAATTTGCTTTTAAATGCCATTTACAGACTGTTTCTTTCATACTAACAACCCAAGTTATTGAAGTTGAGAATGTAAAAGTTGAGACATTAAAAAACTTTGCACAGACTTTGTCTAGGCAAGGGGGTGACTTCTTCAGCCTAGGAGGGGACAGCACTGGTGTGTGCAGGCACAGAGCAGCCCCATTTCTCATGCATCTTCTTTCTTTCAGATATGCCAGGGTTTGCGGAATAAACGACTTTGCCAGCCAGTGAGCAGAACATAAAATCCACTGAATTACATCCTACTTAGGAGTTTCCAAAAGGCGGCTTTGAAACAAATTCCTGTGGATAAGGAGGACAGGCGATGGGATAGCTAATATGTGTACACACACATAGCAAACAAAGCCTATCTTCTAACTGTTTAAATAGCCAGAGGTGGGAAGAGAAATGGAATTCATAGTCTGTTGTTTTGCTGGCTCTTTCTCTTTCACCCCTGCCGCCCTGGCTGGAGCAATGGGGGGTGCCAGTAGCTGGTAGTTTCCAGGTTAGGGAAGCACTGGGTGGTAGAGGGGCACCATATTGGATGGTGGGTTGTGTGGGCAGACTAGGGGAGTCGGAGCTGGTGGAGTTGAGTCAAGGCTGGGAACAGGACTGGAGCGACAGCAAACTAGAAGCCGACTGTCAAGACACAGCTGGGGAAGGGCTGATGGGGTCAGTGAAAACGCAGCAGTGGGATCCTCGGGGGTGACGGGCATTCAGGGGTGTGACAGTGGAGGTGGGTGTCAGGGAGAGATGAAGAGTTCAGGGATTTAGGGCCAGGGGGCACAGAGACTCCTAAAGTCAGGGCATGGCTCTAAACCCAGGCAGGCAGTCCCTACAACTGCCCTAAGGTAGCAGTGACAGGAAGACTGGATGAGCTCCTGCCACCTCAGCCTCAAAGGCTCTCCCTGATTCTGTCTCTGGCAAGAGTCATTTTGAGGGTGTGGTTAGCCTGGGCTCTGCGAGTGGGAGCAGGTTTAAGACAGTAAAGAGTTAATGGCTTGCGAATGGGGAGTGTGGGAATGGAGAAGGTAATGGAAATGGACAGAGGTCTGGCCTCCCACTGTTGGGGAGACTAGAGTGGCCCCACATGAGTGCTGTGATCCTGCATCTCGCGGTACCAGTGCAAGGGAATTACAGGGGTCATCACCATAGTTGCGATAAAAAAGCACTCCTCACTACATGCCTTTCAAAGCCCAAGGATCCGGTTTCCTCAAGGCTATCTGGTAAATACTGTGGACTGGCAGACTGGCCGTGATCCTGATGTGCGCTTCAGCAGAGAGGTTACTAAACAAGACAAGTTAGCTGAAACCTGCCAAGGACTTTTGTAGGTCTCTTCCCGCCTAGAGCTTGACCGGGTTCCCCTGTGAAAGTCTTCGTAGCGTGGACACAGGGAATGGCGCTCAGCTCTACTTTCTGAGCCTTTCTTCTGTCTCTCTTGGCTCCTCCAGCTGAAGAGTCACCTTGGGTCAGGATCTGCCTCTCCACCAATCACCTGCCCTCACTGAGTATGTGGACTTCCTTCCCTGTCTTCCATCCCCAGGGCAGGGCACTGGCTCCTGCTTCCCAGCACCCCGTCTTGTGCTGGAGGCCCTGTGCTTACTTGGTTGGGGTGAGAGATTAGCTGGCTGGAGGCATGGGAAGAGGAGACTGGTGATGCGTGCCACAGTGGGGAGGATAGGAGAGGGCATACTGGATTCTCTTTTGCCTGGACCTTTGCATGGGGATCAGGATACCCGGATTCCAGTCCCAGCTCTGCTGACTCTGTTCTGTTCCACTCTATTCCATTCCCTCTATTCCATCCATTTCATTCATTCTATTCCATTCCGTCCATTGGATGAGCATATACTATGTGCTAGGCAATGTGCCAGGAGCCAGAGAGAAAAAACTCACACAGTCCCTGCTCTTAGGGGGTGCATATCCCACAGATGGGATGCCAACAATATTGTGCCTTTGGACTTTGGGCCACATCGGGGCAACAAGGAGGGTGGACAGACACAGGTCTGGGGATTAGGAGACCTTGGCTCGAATCCTGGATCTATTACTAACATGGGAAATCCTGCAGCTTTGTGGCCTTGATGTTCTCGCCTGTTGGTTTGGAGGTTCAAGCAGAATAATCTTTAGTATTCCTTCCCAGTGCTGGCATTTTTGATGGTTACAATTTCTTCGATTGTCTACCTGGGTGGGGATGCAGACTGCTTTTGGCCTTCTGCCAGCCCCTGCGGTGGGTTTCTGCTCAGTAGGGGAATATGAACTCCTGTACTTGTCAAGCATCGTTGCTCTTCCCTGCCTGCTTCAAGCTCACAAATCCTCAGTTCCTAACCCAAGTTAGGACCCAGTTCCTGCCCTTCCTTGACCTTGACCTTGTCCATCCAAATGTACTTGATACATAGGCATGAACTTGTCCTTCGTTCACCTTTGTGAGGCCTTGCCCACCTAGATGTCTACATCTATAGTTAAAACTAGACCACTTATTGGAGAAATAATAATAATGATGTTAGTGATATGATAATATTGGAGATGAAAATAATATTGGCAATGATAATATTGGAAATAATAAAAATATTGGAGATAATAAAAATATTAGAGATAGTAATAATGGAGATGATAACAACATATTAGAAAATGTATTGATATTGGAGAGAATAATACTATTAGAAATAATAATGTTGGAGAACATAATAATATTGGAGAAAAATATAATATAATATAAAAGACTCCACACAGATGCAATGTGGAGTGGCCATTCCAGGGAGTGCCTAGTGTGTGCTGTTACATAATGGGCTCAGGGCAGGCAGTGGTGGGAATGGGGAAGGTGACCAGGTGACAGTGGTGCTGGGAGTCCTGTTATGGGAGCTGGGACCGAGGGTTATGTGACACTGGGTAAGACCTCAGGGGTTAGAGCTGAAGGCCCAGCACAACCTGTGCCCACATCTGTGCTAAACTGCTCACCACAAAGCCCTCTGGCCCCTCCCAGGTCTGTTCTGTAAGCATTTATTGATCTCACTGTGGCATCCATTTGAGGCTTGCGAACAGTGATGAGGAAGTCACTGGAGCTTCCTGCGGCCGCCATCTCTCCTGGATCCTCAGCACAAAGGTTTTCTGGGAATCTCAATGGTTCCCTGGAAATCTTGATGCATATGTTTTAGAGAAATGTGCTGAGGGAAATGTACCCAGCTCAACCGAGAGCATTTTGAGCCCCATTCTCTTCCCTCAAGGCTCCCGGAGCCATTCGGGTGCTCCTGGTTGTGGCTGCTGGGCCTCTTCACCTTCGTCTGTCCTCGGCAGGGTCTGCCCTGGGGTAGTTGGATGTAAGCTCTGGGTCTGCAGTGGTGTGGGGGGGCTCTGGTCTTCCACAAAGGATGAACGACACTGGGGACGAGCCAGTCACCTCTGGAGACTGGCCTGGATAGAAGGGGAGTTGAAGGAGACTCAGTGTGGCCGTTTCTCCATTTCCAGCCCTCCCTCCTCCTGGCAGCCACTTCTGCTCACAGGCCAGTCCTTAATTTCAAGCCCACCCATTTGTCTTCTTTAAATTAAGCGATGTTTGCGTGATGGCTTCAAGTTGTATCTTCACCTGGACTATTCTCAGAGGGTAGCACACATCCTTTTTCCTTCCTGATTCTTGCCAGTGACCCCAAAACTATTCGTAATTACACCAATTATAATAATAGTAGTATCCAAACACTATTATAATAAAGGACTTTTCAAAGGAAAAATAATCAAACACTACCACCCACCATGTGATTATTACTAAGGGCTCCCATTTTTCTAGGTTATCATTTAATTTGTGTCCTTAGTCCTGCTTACCTTTCATAGCTCCCCTTGCAGTGGAATCCTGTTTTATGTTCTTCTCTTTAAGCTTTGAAATATTTTTTAAACATTATGTCAAGAGTACTTTCCCTGATGTCTCGAGATGGCCACCTTTGGACTTCCCTCTGTATTTCCCACCCTCAGCAATGCCCAGCGTCCCTGGCCAAGAGGAGTGAGGCCAGTCCTGGGGGTGAGGACTACAACTCCCACCAGGAACATGGGATAGAAATAACCCAGCAGACTCAGGGGCTGCCATGGCTTTCCCCGCTCCCTGCCTCCCCTTCTTTCCTTCCCCATCTCTCCCTTAACAAGCCGCTGTTTTGTTAAACATGTTCCTGCTTCAGTTATTTCTTCCTGCGTGCTAAAGCTTGGGGAATAACTACATTACAAACTGTCGAGCAGAGGCTGAAATCCATGCATTATATCCTGCTTAGGAGTTTCCAAAGGTGGCTTTGAGATAGATTCCCAGGGATAAGTAAGATCAAAATTATACCGGATAATGTTTGTACACACACAGAGTGAGCAAAGCCTTCCGGACTCATCAACAGGGAAGGTGGGAGGGGAGTAGTGCATTTGGTGGGCTGGGGCTTGAACACCACCCCCGACCCCTGCCCCCCAGAGTAGGCTGCTCTTGGATGGTGCTGCTGGAGCCTGGACTTCCTGGACCTCCTCTAGGACATTTCATTTCCTGACTTGGTTTGGGCAATGGATGGTATTGTTTCTTAGAAGCCCGAGGCCATAGTATTGAAAAAAGGGCTCTCTGGGGTGTTGAGGGAAGCTGGCTCTCATCAGCAAGGTGACCTCTGTCCTCGGTGGTGTAAGACCTGAAATTAAGGCCTAGGATTAGGCTGCCTTGGCAGCTGGTGGAATTGGGAGGCCCCAGATGACTAAGTGCATGTTCCTTTCCCCACTCTGTCCCACAGACAGGGCTCCCCAGCCACACAGCCCTCTTTGTGAAGGGGACCTGGAGCAATTCCTGCTTGTCCCTGAATTATTCGAACAAGCCAGGAGTCTTCCTGCATAAACCAGGGGGCACCTCACCCTCTTGCTACTACGAGCCTGCCACACACAGCCCCTGCTTGTTCATTATGGTCCCGAGTGCATCCCCCGTGTGGCTCTGCGTGGTGTGCGGCATCCTCCTCCCCTGGGCTTTGAGCAAACGCAACTAAGAAACCGTTGTCTATCTCACTTGTCCAGTCTTGGGTGTTCTAGGTCCAGCCAACCCCATAACTGCAGGGCAGGAATCCCTCCCTCATCAATGGGGGGAGCAGGAGGGGATGAAAACAGCCTCAGAGACACTGCAGGCAGGGAGAGGTTCAGAGTCTGCACCCCCAAGCTGTGTGAGCTCTGACAGGCACTAAGACCTTCTGGGCCTCCTTTTCCTCCCCTGCCCACTGGGGATGATAATCTCTGCCCTTCCCTTGGGATTGCCAACGTACGGGATGATAGCATCACCTCTGTCCTGACACGAGGGCTGGGGCGGGCACAGGAGGCATGGAGAGCACTGAGAAATGACAGGCGTTCATGTGCATGAAGTGTCATCATCATCATTATCGTGGCACAATTGGATTCCCTTCTCTTGAAGCATATTCACTTTATTTTCACTGTTTATCTTTTTCCACTGGAAGCAGCCAGAAACATTTTGCTTGCAAGTTTCTCTGTCAAGCCTCCCAGCTTCTCCATCGAGGAGTCGATGATCTGTAAACAAATGCTTCCATGCACAGGGGAACTCCCCCATTTAAAGGTACCTTAGGGGGAACCCTTTTACAATGAGAATTATTGCCTTGGATTGTCTCTATTTGTGAATTTGGAGTTTAGCTTAGCAAGTTACTTTAAAATGAAATCCGTGTATCCTGGCCAACACAGACCAGGAGCGAGGTGGATGAGACTTTTTCAAATCCTGTGAGATGGTCCCGACCACAGAGGCAGACACACAGGACTTGCTTATGTTAGGAAGTTTGCTTTTAAGGACTCAGATGCTAACGCTGGGGAGATGGAGTGAAGTGTTGTAAAGAACCCCAGCCTTTGTCTCTTTTTAAGAGTGTGATCTTGAGCAGGTTCCTCAGTCTTCCCACCTGTGAAATGGAGATAGCCATTCTTGCCTTCACTGCTGCCATGAAGGTGAAATGAGATATGGTATGTGGCCTGCATGGGATCTGCAAGAGAGGTAGTGGCCAGACTCTGAGCTCATTGTCTTTTTATCTCTCCCCTCTCATGACGGAAAGTGCCCAGGTTGAGTTCGGTTGGCTTTGCCACTGGTGGGCTTCTCCAGCCTCACCTGGGGGCCTCTGCCTGAGCCTGTTGACCTCCTCGAAGCTGGGAGCTACGGCAGGTGCCTGGTTCTGTACTTCCAATGGCGAGCACAAAGCCCCTGCTAGGACCCCACTTCCAGGAAGTCATCTCTGTTGGCCCTGAGGGCTCCGTCACCTTTCTTTTCAGTCCCTACCCTCTTCTCCCTTATTTCTTTCCTCTGCCTTCTCAGTCAGCTCCTCCTTGCCCCTTCGCCCATCCACTATTTGCTGCTTCTTTCTTCTACGCCACCACCTGCTCTGGGGCCCCCCTCCTTCCTCCCCTCCCCTCCCCTCCTTCATTCCTGCTTCTCTCCCACTGCTTTGTGGTTCCCTCAGTTCCACCCTCACCCCGTCAATCTGTGTCACAGAGTTGGGGAGGCGGGCTCCCCCGAGCGTCACTGCCTGGAATTGCCTGCGGTCCTGTCCCATTTTGCCCTTCTGTGGTCAGGATTTGCACAGACGAACCCTGGGACCCCAGTGTAGGGGCCTGGGCCACCAGATCTGGAGTGTCATCTTCCAGCCCAGCCCAGCCGCCCCCTGGAAATAAGCTGCTGTCTTGCCCAAATGACAAAAATAAAAGAAATAACAGGGAAAGGGCCCGAACAGGCAGGCCTGGTGGTACCAAGTGAGACTTCATACCAGCCTCTCACCAGCTACTGTGAGCTGGACTAATTAGAGAGACCTTGCAGTCCCCGTGGTAATTTGCTTAAATGGAAGAAGTTGATTTTCTCTCCTTTTTCTGTTCTCAGGAATTCCAGTTTTAGGCTCTGGCAGTCTCTAACCACCACTCCCTTCGGCCCTCTGGGGAAGTGTTTGCTATGGAAATTTGCAATTAATATTGCAGCGATCATAATTGCTAATTATTAAAACAATGCTACCCCCTTTTCCTGGCCTAGTTTCATGTTTAAAACCATTTAAATAACAGGGAGAAAGAAAAAAAAGGAAAAAAGTTAAACACCAGTGCTGAACTTGTGCAAAAGCCAAATGAGGGTGTCCCCAGGCTGCCCCGGGTTTGTCCTGGTGTCTAGAAGGACAGTGCTCTCCCCAGCCCCTCATTTACACTCCCCTGGAGCCATGTGCTAGATAAAAGTGAGGTACCCATTGCAATTTGGCCACTGGAATCCCATTTTCGCAGTAACACAGCTATTTTCTCTTCGTTCTGAGCTCCGGAAGGACCCAAGAGCGTAGGGATTCGCAGTGCCCCGGCCCCAGCCTGCCTGCCTTCCTCAGCTCGCCTCCTCCAAGCCAGGGCAGAAGCTGTCTGGAAGGAAGTAGTCCGCTGGACTTGGTGCCTGGTTACTCCAGCGGCAGATGGAGAAGTGCGTCTCTACCACATACCTACAGCCATTTCTATTGGTTCTTTCCACAAGAGTTCAAGCCAGCAGTAGTGACTGCTGCTTGGTCACCTCCTTAAAGCACAGGTTGCACGGCGCCATCCCACGAGAAACACTTTCCTGCTCCCTTTGCCTCTCGCTCAGCCTGTAGCCGCCCTGGTCCTCAGCTCAGTACCTGAGAGCTCTGTGACTCAGGCCCAGGCCCTCCGTCCAGCCCCTCTGTCCAGCCTTCCCTGCCACTACCACCCCTGCCAGTCTGGCCATCCCCGAACTATTCCCCAAACAGAATGTTTCTGCCATGATTGGAACGTCCTTTTCAGCTTTACTCAGCAAAATCAATGCCATCCTTAAAGGATGCACCTTCAATCTCCCTCCTCCCCAGGACAGTACCCTCTTCTCGGAAGCACTTGCTGTCCTTTCACACACTGCTTTGGCCTTGGGCCATTCCCACATGTATCTCCCAGTTCTGACTGCTTCCTATACTGCTTGAGGATGTTAACTGATTTGTACTTACTGCCCTTAGCCATCCAGGGCCTGACCCCTATGCTGTGCATATAGTAGGGGCTCAATAATGATTAAGGGAAAAAATGGATAAAACCCAATAATATTTCAAAGAAAAAATGGTCATGGTCCCTGTGTTAGTTTCCCAGGGCTGCTGTAACAGGACACCACTGAGTGGTTTAAAGCAATAGAAATTTGTTTTCTCACTGTTCTGGAGGCAAGATATCTGAAATCAAGGTGTCAGTAGGGTCATGCTCCCCCCAAAGTCTCTAGAGGAGGATGTGTCCCTGCCTCTCCCAGCTTCTGGTGGTTCCTGGATCCTTGGCCTCCTCTGATTTGCTGATGCTTTGCTCCTGTCTCTGTCTCCATCACCGCACAGTGCTCTCCCTGTGGGTACCTCGGTGTCCACATTTTTCCTCTTTGAAAAATTTTTTCTTTTTTCCACAAGTGACCTCATCTTAATTTGATTCATCTGCAAAGACCCTATTTCCAAATAAGGTTACATTCTGAGGTTTTGGGTAGACATGAATTTGGGGGCATTCTTCAACCCAATAATAGTCACCGACAGGCTAAGGAGATCTTCACATTTTAAAAACCTGATTATCTTGGAAAATTGTGGGGTCATGGACAAGAAATGGAAAGATGACAGGGCACTGTGCTTTTTGTCCTGTGGCAGGTGGAAGCAGTTATCCAGAAGCTGGGGTTATAGTGGGATAGAACTAATGGAGGCGGTAACTTGACAGTTATTATATGAAGATTGTAGCAGAGTCTAGGTAAATCCAACTTTATTCAGTAAAGCATTTTTCAATAAAACACACTTATCTCCTCAATCTTAAAATATTCAGTATAGTGATAATGGAGAAATTAAAAAATATCAAGTCACAAGGACAAAGAAAACAGAGAGGAGACAACTGAGGGGTTTAATGATATTTTGGGAGACAGAAAGTGGATTGAAGCATGTGCTCTAAATATTGGAGAGGAGGCTGTTACAGTCTAATATGGGTCTGCAGAGAGGACCAGGAGGAACAGCAGTTTGTTCCACAGGAACTCTGAGGGGCCACACATGGGAGGGTGAGTTTACCCAGGAGGAGGGAACGAGGCATGAGGTTGCAGACAGGGAATTGGTTGCAAGTCTACTTAAAAGTAGTTGGAATTTCCAGGGCAGCATCTATTCCTGTTCAACCAGACAGCCCTCTTTCCCCATCACCTCCCTTTTGTAGAGGTATTTTATTTTCTGGGCAAAAAAGGCTCCAAACTGGACATCAGGCCCTGGAAGGTGAGGTCCCCAATTGAATGCACAGGGATTCTTGGACTGAACCCTCAGCTCTCCTCCTTACCCCTACTTTTACCCAAATCATTTACAAGTTGGGTGCTAGTGAAGAAATAGTACCAAATGTGTGAGGAGAAGCCTTAGGCTTACATCTGACTTTGCCACTAATGCCATGTGACATTATGCTAGGCAGTTGGCCTCCCCAAACCTCCATGTTCTCATGTGATAAAATGGGGCTATTTGGTGATGATTGCCTCTGCAGGACTGGGGGTGTGTTGTACAGAGCACTTTGTCAGATTTGGGGGCTGTACACTGTAGCCATGGGGACAAAGTGGGGCCAGGTCCTAGAGCTGGGGAGGGTTGGAATAGATCCGAGATTTGATCACACTTTCAAAGCCATGGGCATGGCCTGCCCTCTGGTTTGCTGGGCAGTTAACTTCACCCATTCCCAAACCTTTGCCTTTTATTGAAGCATTCTTGGATTTATTTACTCATGCAGCAAATGGAACTGTATGTGCCAGGCACTGTGCTAGATGCTAAGGTTAACAGGAGTGACACACACCTTGCTTGTCCTCATGGGGCTCGTGGTCCATGGGAGGGCAGATCTCATCAAGGAACCAAATAGCTGGAGTTGGATTACAACGGTTGTCGTGCTTATAGGATTGAAGCTGGGCAACATGAGCATGTGCAGAAGGAGGCACCTGCTCTGTTCTGGAGCCCAGAGGAGGCTTCCTCCAGGAACATGGAACAGAGCTGCGCTGTGCAGGAGCAGAGGGCAGGCGCACTGGGGTCAGGACACAGGGCAGGGTGGAAGGAGCTACGGGGCACTGCGTGTGGCTGGTATGCACTGAGTGAGAGGCCCGTGGTGCAAGAGGAGGCTGGAGGCGGCAGGACAGGGCTGACCAGGGACTTTGGTCTTTATCCTAAGAGCCCTGGGGATCAGGTAGAGGGTTCTGAGGAGGCAAACAGTGGGGCCCCTGCCTCCTGCTAGCTTGCTGTGGCTGACGCGAGGGGCAGAGCTCTCTGCTCTCGCCTGCTTCTCCCTGTCTGGACACAGAACCAGTGGGACTGCTATCCTTGGTCTGGGTCCAGTTCTACATTTGCCTTTGTCCCCTCTCACTAAAATGCCTCAGCTGCAGTTGTTATTTTTGGAGTCTCTCGCAGACAAGCCCAGTTCTTCATTTACCCTTGATAGAAGCACCGCCCTGTTCGCCTGAGAAGGTCATTGCTGCATGTATTTCTGTAGCTTCCTGAGGTACCAGCATGGAGTGGTGAGGCTAGGAGGGCCCCGGGAGGTGGGTGGGTGGGTAACACAGCCCTTTCGGGTTCCCTTCCTTGTACTTGAGGCAACACAGTGGTGTGGAAAGAATCTGGGCTTTGGACTTGGGGTTCAAATTCCCCTTGGCCACATGGAGGCTGTCTGACTGGGACAGGTGACTCACGGGTGAGCTTCAGAGGCTCTTGAAACTAATCACAGGTGAGACAGAAAAAGGTGGAACCTTGCACACCATGACTCCATAAAGGCGAAAGCGCTGCACTGCTGCCAGCATGCTCAGACTTAAGCAAGGGCTTTGCCGTCACTGGTGCCGGCACAGGGGCAGGAGGCAGAGGGCCCTGGCACAGCTGCAGAGCCACCCAGCGGTGTCCCAGCGTCTTGGCAGCTCTCTTCTGAGAAGTCCTGTCTCACAGAGTCGTGGCTGTGGGAGAAGGTTCATGCAGAGGCAACTCTCCATGCCTGATTCTGGGGAGAAAGCTCTGTCCATGGCAGGAAACCAGAGGGTGGTTGTGAGCAGCAGTGTGGTTTGGGGAGACCAGACTGAAGCTGGGCCTGGGGTACCACATGCCCCACCAGCTCTGCTCCAATGGGGATGGGAGGACATGACGGGGAGCTGGGGCACAAGCCCCTCACGCTGCTCTGACTGGAGGAGGCAGACACAGGCCATCCTTCACACCAACCAGAATGCCCCAGATTCAGGAGGAGGAAGGAGTCCAGGCTCTGCGGGTTGGAGGCATCATCCTGCTGGTATCCTGCCAGTGGAGTGTGGGTGGTCTCAGTGTCCAGCTGGGAGAGGCTGGGGGAGGCGGGGACCCCCAGGGTGCCACAGAAGCCCTGCTTGGTGACTGAATTTGCTGATTTCCCCACCCTGCTGAGCTACCAGCCACAGCTACTGGCTTGGGATTTGTTGGGGTGCTGCTCTGCACTTGGGGCGGGCATGTGTGCAAGCGTGGGGAGCAGGGGTTGCACCATTCTGCCCACACAGGGCCTGATCCTGGGCTGCATGCAGTGGGGGTCTCCATGCTTCTGGATGTTATCGGGATAGAAAGTGACCCCTGTCTTTGCTACCTTTGCTGAACCTTCATTCACATACCCAAGGTGGGGGGTCTGCTTCCTGCAAAGCTGCCCTTTGACAAGTAAAAGTATGCCTGTGAATGTCCCTTCCTAGAACCAAGGGTCCATTTTCTTCCCCACATAAAAGGAAATGAAATGTGCAGAGCTCTAATAAAACATGAAAGGCTTAGGTGTAAGCCTGGAAGCAGGGCTTTGAATGGGATCTGGCAGTCTCAGCTGGTTGGAGGTGTATCTATTATATGTCAAGCAATTAGAAATAGCTTTCTATTTACTGGCTGACTTTGTTCATAGCTACCAGTGAAATGGACAGCTTTCCCAGTGGCATCCGCCATCCCCTGTGTACCCTGGAATTAGTTACAGGTGTTATAGGGCTGTAGGTCTTGCATCTATGTTGAATATGCACAGTTTTTGCAAGTACTGGGGCCTTAGTTATAATGCTGATATCAGATGGTTTCATTCATCATGCACCCATTCATTCATTCATCAGCCAGGCATTCTCACAAATGCTACATGAGCATGTGCGTGTGCAGATGAAAACAGGTAATTAAGTAACACGAGGAAGTATATGATAATTGTCACGGGATGGCATTGACAAATGTCATGGCAGTTTGAAATGGGGGGATTGTTTTGGGGGGACTCCATGGAAGAGGAGGCATCTGAGCTGGACCTTGGAAGATGGGCAGAGACAGAGTGAGGCATGTGGAGTCATAAAATGGCACGAGTCAAAAGGCAGACCCAGCCTAGGGGACAGTGAGGAGATAGTGATCTGACTGAAAGGAGAGGTGGGGGGGGGAGAAGGAAGACAGGTTCAGTGCAGAGGCTGCAGGAGAGCAAATCCAAAGGTGCGAATATCTGCTCTCTTCTGCTTATTTTGCTGCCTCACCACATGGCCAAGGAAGGCGCTCTGGCTGGAGCTGCACTGAAAAGCCGTGGGGTCACATGCAGCTGCGCACAGAGTGCCCCCAAGTGAGGCCTCTGAACAGATCTCAGGATGCCCCAGACTCATGCCTTCGGAATCCTGTTTGGGAGCCAGCTGTCTGTCTGCAGGTGGTGAGGAGCTCAAGCATCCTAGGCTGTACCCCTGCAGAGCCAGAGCGGGGAGCTTGGGAGCTGGGGGACCCTGATGCCACCTCAGTACAGGAAGAATGTATCCAAGGCAGAGGAGGTCTGTCCAGGCAGGAGCTGAGAGACCTTCTCTTGGGTGGAGGCACTTGTCACATTGCCTTGACATTGGGACCAGAGGAAAAATCCTGGTTTCCTTGACTCACCTGTTTTTGTCCTGTAGAAGATGAAACAAAGGGAGGGAAGTTCCTGCAGGGGCTGAGAGCAGGCTTGCCCCATACAGCGGTACAGGTTGTCTACTGTACGACTCCAAGGATGTCTTTCATGTAAAACAATGGTTTCATGCAGGGTGTAACCCAAGTATCTTTGCTTGGCAGCCCTGGCCTGGGAGAGGAGGGCTCAGATAGTCTCAGAGAAAATGCCTCTTTTAGGGCCAACAGCTCTGAAAGGCACCTCCCCGCTATCCAGACACAACCCTCCCATCTCAGCTTCCCCCTGTTGGCATTTGGCATCTGGTGGGCCATGGCCAGCCTGTTTCCAGGTTGTTCTGGGAGCAGACCTGTGGCTTTGACCTGGGATTACCATGTGGGACATTTCTTCCTCCTTCAGAGGTGTAGCCAGGTGAGAGAGCTGGCCCAGCTGGGGAGGAGGCGGTGAAGGGGTTTGGGGAGAACAGCAGATGGCCCAGCAAACTAGACAGTTAATCCAACCAAATTACGGCAACAGATGTTTGAAGATGTTTGCATTCAAATTCGAACTGTTAGGTCTCTTGGAAGAGCCAGCCAGAATGGGGAAGTTCGGTCTCCCTCTTAATTAAAACAAAACTAAACTAAACAATCATTTTTAAAAATCAAGCCCTGGTACTAAGATGTCAGGGATTTTCCACTGGCAATGGTGGCGCCTCTGGCTCTGGTCTGGGATTCAGGGCCCAGGCCTCAGAAGAGAGGCTGACCATGGAGTGGGGCGCCGGCGAGGGGAGGGTGGCCAGCCGCCCGGCAGGTGGGGGAGGACCGGAGGGCGGCAGTGATGTGCGCCTAGCAATGCCCACCAGCAATGGCTAGGCCTGCGTGACGCAGGGGAGGGCGCAGCCTCTCAAAGAGGGAGCATTATTGATGCTCTCGCCTCGGGGAGGGAGAGATAATGGATGGCGGATGGGGGATGAGCTCTGTCATCAAACAAGGGGGCTGAAAGATGGCCCACTGGAACGTTATCAGTCATGCCTTGATCAAGATGTAAGACTCCCGAGGCCTCGTCCCCTCCTCTTCCTCCTGTCCCCTCTGCACCCCTGTGCTCCGGCCTCCTTCCTCCCGCTACCTGGCGCTGCTCCCTCCTCTCTTTGCACCGCCTCTCCTGCCTCCTTTCGTCCCCCATTCAATCACTCCCTTTGTTCTTCTTTGCCCTCTTTCCCTGCTCTCTCTCCCTCCCTCTCCTCCGTCTCCTATCTAGCGTTTTCTCTCAGGGACCCCTTCCTTGTCACTCCCCAGCCTCACCTGGCTTGTGTGTTATGTGGGTAAGACTTTTATTTCAAACCAAGCTACTAAAGCCCCATTTTATTCTCAGTCATTACTTCCCCTGCCTCACCCCACACATGTCACTAAAAGGATCTTGGAAGTGATGGAGTGGGTCTAAGGAATCAGACTAACCTTTTGTATTCTTAGCAAATTCTCAGGCTCTCTGGAACCCAAGCTGCATCCCTGCCCAGCCCTTGCTGGCCTCGGACTGGCTTCCAGCCATGTGGATCTCTGACTTGTGAGCCTCTGCTCTCTCCTGCCCCAGACTGAGTACTCCTCACAATGACCACGGCCATCCCCTTCCCTCTGGATTGGGGCCTCTCTGGACAAAACTGGGGCACTGTCACATTGGTCTAGTGGCCCTCCTCCTCCCTGGTGTCATCTTCTTTGCACACCATCCCTACACCCCGTGCCCTCCTTGACCAGTAAGCCTCAGACCACCTCAGGGTCTTTCATCTAATGCTTTCACCTCGATTTCCATCCACCACCAAGGAATTAGTGCAGGACAATGGCTCAGTGTTAGGAGGAGGCTGCAGTGGTGGGATTTCAGGGTCATTGAGCAGGTGTGAGGGGCACTATTTGGGATGGGAGATCCTGATGCCCTTGAAATAACAAAATGTAGGAGACTCAGTCTGTTTGAAGGGCTGCTTTTTCTTTGTTTGCAAATTAGACATAGTGATAACATCTTTCCAGTGTTAAGACAAAGAACCAATCCTAGCCTAATTCTCAAGCGGAATATCCAGAGCCCAGACAATATGCCAGGAACTGGGTCTCCATCAGCATTTGCTTGCAAACACCTCAGACAGCAGCATGCCACGGAGCGCTGGTTCCCTGGCTACGCGCACCGAGGGCTTACTGTGCTACATGACTTCCCTACAGGATCCCATGTCTCAGATATGAGTGATGGCAACTTGATTTTACTGATGATAAGGAAAGGTTTGGCAACTTGCCCAAAGCCATCCACCTCATTAAATGATAGAGCTGGGATTTCACCCCAGAAAAAACTGACTCAAAAGGCCGTACATACCCTTAACATTTCATCCTGGCTTGCGAGGGGACCCTGCCCTCATGGACAGGAGGAACTCTACTGGATGGAACAGGGCCAGGTGATGGGGGGCTAGAGGATCACCTCAGCACCGTCTGGTCGGCCATCAGCTGGAGCTGGGTCTCACGGCATCTCTTCCTAACTCTGCATTTAGCCCACTTGAAACTTGGGATCAGCTGTGGATTTTACACAAAGGAAACTGGCAAACCTTATAAATCAAGACTTTTTTCTCCCAGGGGGGCAGTTAAACATTTACTAGCACAGCCCTGATTCTGACCCACCCATGAGTACGTTTGGAGCAGCTGCATTGATGTGTGTTCTCGCCTGTGCCAAGCCGGGATCAGGAGAGATGGAGTGGTCTATCATTTCAGGAAATCCACTCCCTGGCAGAGGGCAGCAGGGGCATAGTGTGGGAGTGGAGTCAGGGTGCTGGGAGGGAAGGGCCGGCGGGAACTGGCTTCCAGAAAGAACAGGTGCATTAGCATTCCCCGTGGAGCCACAGGCCGGCTAATGCCTTACCTAATGCCTGACGCAGCAGCCCCACGGCCCCCCAGCCCGGCTTCTGTAGGTGGGACAGAAGGAGCTAGGGGCGTTGGTGATTACAAAATCAATGAGGACAGGTCAGGGAGGCGGTCAGATTTAGCCTGGGGGACCCAAGGGAGAGGGCTGCCTGGCCCCTTGCCCACTGCTTCTCCATCTCTACATCCATCTTTCCAGAACTTTCCGGCTCTGAGCAGAAAGGTGCTGAGGTGGTAGGGGCTGTGCCCTGTGTGGTAGAAGTGACACGCAGGATCCCACCTTCAAAATGAACGCCCACCTGCGTGGACTGTTGAGAGTGAGCAGTGTCTCGCCAGGTGCGGGCTGTGCGGTCAGCTGGAGGGGCCGCTGGGGGCTGCAGTCGGGTGCCTGCCTGCCTCAGCCCAGCTGCCTCCTTCCCGAGATGCCCCAGCACCTGATCCAGGGGCGCGTCCCTCCTCTGAACGCCTGAGCCTTCACCGCATCCCTGCCCGAAAATTGCCAGTACTCACTGGCTCCTCCCTCCCTCCTGTGATGAAGGGTCCTCGGCTTTGAGCCCTGTGTCCCTGCCACCTGCCACTCTACATCTTTATTGACCAAATAAGCACATGGTGAGGAAGGGTGCCCAGAGGAGGTGAGACCTGAGTGAAGGGGGTGACGGGGCTCCGTGTGCCTGGGGGCCGGCTGAGAGAGGGGTTGGCCCCCAAGGCAGGGAACCTGCTCCCTGGCGAGTCAGTCAGGACACAGTGGGGTCAGACAGCCTGGGGGAGTCTGTCTCCTGAGAGCTGCTGCTGCTGGTCAGGAGGTGTAGCTGGTGGCCACCAGGGAGGAGATGCTGGCGATGCGGTGGTGGGGGTGGGGGTGTGTGTGTGCTGGGCTTGGGGTAGAGGCCGTTCCAGCAGGAGGACTCCTGGCTCCCACTCAGTGGGGAGCTGAAATCAGGGTGAAATGACTCCCCCTGGTCGAAGAGTGGTAGCTCTGGCTTAGGGTCCCACGTCGTAACTTTACCCCAGGGGTCCTGGGATCTGTAAGCCCTTCTCAGACATTCAGCCATGCATGCGTCAAAGACACCACTGTGACAGAAGGAATGATGGCCTCCAAAGATGTCTATGTCTTATTCTCCAAACCTGTGACTATGTTACCTTACATGGCCAATGGGCTGATGTGATTAAGTCTCTCCAGATGGGATATTATTCTGAATTATCCAGGTGGGCCCTGGGTCACCTAAGGGTCCTCATCAGAGGGAGGCAGACAGGTTGGAGTGAGACATTGCAGTGTGATTGTGGAAGCAGGGATTGGAGTAGGGAATGCCAGCAGCCTCTAGAAGCTGGAAGAATCCTCCTCTGGCACTTCCAGAAGGAACCAGCCCTGCAACTAAAGCCTTTGGTTTTAGTGCTGAGACTCATTTTGGACTTCTGGCTTCCAGAACTGTAAGATAATTAATTAGTGTTGTTTTTCTCTATCAAGGCATCCTATTCACACACAAACACACACATGCACGCACACATGCACATCGATCTGCTCATAATTTATTGTTTATTTCCTGTCATTACCATGCAAATCCCTTGAAATCCAGGTGTCCTCATTATACTACCCTGACTCTGCTATATCTTTCTTTATAGCATTTATTCCCACCTGAACTTATATATGGATTGCCTCTTTCAGTTCACTAGAATGTAACCTCCAGGCAGGGGTTTAGTGTCAGCTCAGCATTGTGCACCTGCACTGTGCTGGGCACAGAGAGGGTGTCTGATGTATACTGCTATTCATTGGTATGATGGATGGACAGACAGGTGGACGGATGCACGGGTGGATGGGTAGATGGATGGATGCTCTCAGAAAATGCCCTGAGGGCTGTGGCCACATTGGTTGTGGATGTGAGGGATTGAGTTCTCCCTCTTAGGGGAAATTGTGCCTCTACTCTCCTAACAGATTCTGAGTCTTGAACATTTTCTTGCTGCCAGCACCCCTAAACAAGCCAGCCACATAGGCATCAATATCCGTTTAAAGAGTTGTGCTGAGATAGGAGAGTCCCCTATCTCGAGGTCACAGAGCAGTGGCTGGAGGGAGTCAGTTGCAGACCTGCTGCACTAGGTCACAGGCCTCCAAGTGGTCAGTTCCCACAGGAAAGGGATTTTAAACATCCCCAGGGCAGGATGAGGGCTGCTCTGGGGCGGGAGTATGTAGAAGTCCCAGGGGCTGTGATCATATCTAAAGGGCTCAGTCTGTTGGGGGTGGGGCAGCAGCCAGCAAGCTCGGGGGGGGGGGGGGGGGGGGGCCTCCTGCGTAGAACTGCCCCCTCCTCCCGTAACTGGTCAATCACCATCCTAAGTTGGAAGCCCTCCGGACAGAGGACAGATGGGTCCACTCCATGGCCCCTTTCTGGCCCTTTGCTCACGTGACCATGGGGATTTATGGTTTGATGGGCCATATAGCACCCTTGATGCAACACACCTTTTACTGACCTCAGATTGCCACTTGCCACTGGAGGTAGGGGAGTCATAAAATCCTGGCCTTATTAGTTTTCCTGAAGTGGGAGCTCCTCAGAGAGAGGTGTGGGTGTCAGCTAGAAAAAAGGCAGTAGCAAGCTGCACCCCGCTCCCTCTAAAAAAAATAAATCACTGAACCCGAGGGCATCTTCTGAATGTAGGGTTGGAGACAGCCGGGTCTGTCCCCATCTTACAGCTCAGTTGATTAGTGAGGCCAGGGGGCCAGACCCTACAGTAACCTACTGAAAACGTTCATTTATAAAACTCCTCCCCTGACAACTCTAAACTGTGTTGCTCCCCAATACACTGTGTATTTGTGTGTGTGTATGTGTGTGTGTGTGTGTGTGTGTGTGTGTGTGTGTGTGTGTGTGTTTTAATAAACTTTCTCCAGCTCCTAGAGTGGAATTTCTAGAAAGGCAGGCACTGTGTGTTTTGGGCACTGCTGTGTCCTCAGGACCAGAGGCCTGGCTTAGTATATATATTCCTAGGAAAGTTGGTAGATTGAGTGAGGGAGGATCTGACCCCTGCCTTCTACCTCCATCTCTGCTTTCATCACTCTGCCTGGAGGGCCATCTCCTGCTGGGACCTCCCAACAGCCCTTGGTGTTTCTTGTCTTCCTGGCCTTTGCTCCTCCACTGCTTCCTCTGCCTGGAGTACCTTCTACCACTCTCCCCACGCCCACCCCTTATGCCAGGGGACTTGCAGGCCATCCAGTAAGACTCCACTCAAGTGTCCCCTCTTCCAGAAAACCTCCCCGAGACCCCCATCTCAGTGGATTCCCTCCCTGTGGTTCTGTCCTGCTGTCCTGTTGGATGGCTCTATGTCTCCATCACCCTTCCTGATTGTGCAATCCTGGAGGGAAGGCCTTTTGTCTTATTTATCTTTGTAGCATAATAGATGCTTGAAGTGTATCAAATGAAAGATAGATGCGATAAGTGCCTGAAATGGGACTGCCTACCAGGAAGTTTATAATTGGAGAGGGGCCCATGCACCCCAAGAAACCATGAATACAAAACCGAGATGGGTAGCTTACACGTGAATGCTTACAAATTCATAGTGAAGACAGGGCCTGAGCCATCATAAAAGGCTCCCAGGAAGACTGAATGAGTGGTGAATGAATGGAGGCATGGAGACGTGCTGGGTGCTGCTTACCAGGGACTGTCTCCTGCAGGAGGAAGTTTTGGTCAAGTTTTAAGGGAGGAATAGGGCAAGGTTTTAAGAGGAGGAAATCAGGGGATCCAGCTAACACACCGCTTCCCTTTGAGCAGTAATGTTGACTTTAAGTTTGCTTCTTTACTGCTTTCTGTCATTGGTTAGTACCTCAGTTTCCCTGACCTGCAGAGCAGGAGCTCTCAGATCTGGTCCACACCCAGCAAGGTTGTCAAGCAGTAAAGTAGGGAGCGTGGCCGGCAGTCTGAGTGATGATGAGATGTTGGGGCAGGTGCCTTAGAGGTTGTCCTTCCAGTGCAGTGAAGACCCAGTGGGCGCTGTAGCTGGGGCCAAACTGACAAGGCTCACTAATACTCAGAGGCTTCGGCAGGCCTGCCCTCAGCAAAGCTGTTGGCCCCAGCATGGGAGTCTGTGCACGGCACCTTCCTGCACCCCTTCCATGCCGTCCTTCTCTCCTCCATGGCCCACCAAGGTCCTCTGAGAGCTGTGACCCCAGCTGGGCTGCCACTCTGGGTCCCCATCACCTTTCCAGTAGGGGGCAGGATGCAAGGGGATAGAGGCAGCTCCTTCTGGCCATGAACTAGACCTTGCTGGTCCCTACTCCTTAGGGACATTGCTCAAAAGGCTGTTTCTTGGGGCCCTAAGGTACAAAGTCAGAAACTGATCACATGGACTGCTCCTTGGAGCTATGCTTATTAGCTGCAAGAAATTGCTATTTCCTGTTCAAATGGCAGAGCTTTACAATGAACCACTCAGGCTGTTTCTCCTTCCACAGCTTGATTTCTGGGACTCTGGGAAGAGACCATGAACAGATGGGTGTGCCTGTGTGAGGTTTTGTCTGTCTGTGGGCTTCTGTGCACATATGCAATGGTCCAGAGCTTTGCCCAATAGTCGAAGGGTTTCAGTGGCCAAAGCAAGAACAGAGATGTTGAGAACCATTATCCCAAGCCTAACACAGCACCTACCACATGGCAGGTACTGAGAGTCATCCAGGGGTGCCCAGTTTGATGGGGGCGATGTTTCCAACATGGGACTAACTATACAGAGCCATGTGCTTGGGCCTTGACAAGAGTAGAGGGAACGGGAAGTCTTGGGCAGCGGTGGGAACTTGAAGAGTGGATGGGAAGTCAGCTGTTTGGGGGCAGTGACTCCACGGTGTAAGGTCATGAGCCAAGGTGAGGGGGAGAGAATGTATGAGCCATGAGGTGGTGGGGAACGAGACTGGCTAGAGCACGGTTAAGGCAGAATCCATTTCAATGACTGGTCTGCAAAGGGCTGTATGGGACAGTGTTTAAGCTTTTCCCAAAATCTCTACTCCTTAATCAGTCACAGTGAGACCCCACCAGACACACTATTTAAGCCAGGCCATGGGTGGAGGGGGGAACATGCCCAGGCCATTCATTGTCTTCACTTGTTTAACTGACCCATAAGTTCCCCCAAGACCTTCTTCACCTCCCATAGCCCCGCTTCTAGCTGTCCCAGAGCATTAAAAGGATTTCAGAATGCCGAATGATTATTGATACACTAATGAGTCTGTCCAATGGCCATTAGCCTGCAGACTACTCGGATATTTTTAAACTACTAAAATCACATCTTGCAACATCCATTATGTGCTGGATGGTACACTGCTGCTGAGACCCCAACATGTATCAACGCAAGTGAGCCTGCATTATCAAACATTTAAGCCCTTAACAATTGCCCGACCTCTCTAATCTCCTTTTAGGACCTGGGTCTGGCATTGGCCCGGGCAGACACTAATCTCCACATTAGGACCTTGCCACCTATTCCCTGCTCAGGGCCTGGGGTCTGCTTCAGAGCAGAGCGACGGCTTTCAAGCGCATTAAAGGATCAGGCCAAAGCAAAGTCGATCTTCTCTGTTGGTGGGGAGGCGGGCTGAGCAGGCAAACCAACCAATCACTCTTGAGAAAAGAGCACTGTTGAAAACAATTCTGAGGATGCCTGTGTTGTTGGGGTGGGGGGTGGGTGTGGGGAGCATCACAGAGCTGCTGTTCCCATGCCCATGTGGTTGCTTCTGCGGCTTACAGAGAGGCTGGGAGGTCTTCATGGACAGCAGACACAGCAGGTCTGGGCAGGAGGCAAGGTTTGACCTCAGAGCCACCAATGTCCTCCTCCCTTTTGTCATTGTACTGTCCACCTGGTTGGGGAAGACATTCCAGAGTTCCCACCTGGGCTTACAGGCTAGAAATGCCCACCATCTGGAAGCCTTGGAGAGTGGCATCTACAGATGGAAGGTGTGGGTCTGTTCTCTCTGCAGACTGGCCACCCCCTTGGTGGGTACGGTGCCACCCCCTCCCTGCTAGGGCTGGTTGTATGGGGGCAGGCCCAGCCTGGTGCAGGGAGAGGCCCACCCCTGTACCTGGGCTGAGAGGAGCCATGTCTGACTCGGGCCTGGTGGTTCACGTCGTATCTCCAGAGCAGCTTTACCAAGAGCACTGCTCATCTGGATTCCCTGTGTCTGACTCTCAGGCCTTATTTGCTGCAGAAATAGAGTGGGAAGAGGAGGATGTACCTTCCTGACCGCCTAATCTTGCTCTACTCTCCTAGGGTCTAACGCCCTCCGGCTCCCCACGGAACGGCCTCCTGCATCTTCTCTCCTCAAGCGCTGCCTAGTGCCCCAAGTCTCCTTACACCCTCAAAACCCAACCCTTCTTCACCCCTTCCCCTGGACCTTAACCTCAGAGCTGAGCTGAAGTGCCTCCAGGGCCACTGGGTGGGCAGTGGGTAGGGAGAAGAGCGAAGCTCAGGGCACCCAGAGTCCAGCTGGGAGGTGGTTTATGTTGTCCCTGCGTTTACTCCCCACTTCGGCCAGCTTACCAACCACCTTCGCCAGCCTCCTGCGCGGGCTCTTGGCAGAAGCTGGGTGGGGGGTGTGGGAGCCGGGACTGGAGCGGACACTGTCCTGGCTGAATACCGGCGGCTCTACCTCCAGCCTGCTGTGTGGCTGGGAGCAACATTTAATATCTAACTTATCTGAGCCTCATTTTTTTTGTCCTTTTGGGATTCTAGGATTCACTGGGATTCTAGTGAAGATATTCCACAAAAAGCACCTGGAAAATAGAAATCGATAAATGTTAATTTCCTTCCCTTCCCTTTGCTGGCTGAGTGACCTTGAAACTTGACGTGGCCACTTTGAGCCTCGATTTCCACCTCCCTTTCCTTTCTTCTCCCCACCCAGTGTTGATATTGTTGAAGTCCTGGCATAAAACTCTTGGTGCCTCTTTCTTCATGTATAGATTTTCCTGTTCCTTTTAGTCACCCCAGAGAAAGGACAACTCCTGTGGCTGCTGATATGAAATCCTTTCAGGGCCTGAAATGCAGCCTTTTCTGTCCTTTCTTTTCTGCCACCATTTCCTGTTATGACACTGGGTCAGCTGAAGAGGGAGTAGAGCAGCAGAGGAGGAAGAAAAGTGAGCAGGAGTTGGAAGTCCAACCAGCATGGAGGTCTCTTCTGTGCACAAGCCAGCACTGGGATCATTGGAAATGTGGACACTTTTCAAAGGCCTGTTGGAAGTGGGAAGTTGGCAGGCTGACCTCTCCCTTCCTGTGGCGCTGTCCTGCACAGTTCTTACGTCCACTGTTACCCTGGACGGAAGGGAGGCCTGGGGTTTCACCAGCATAGTTATCTGCTCCCACCTGGGCTGGGAGTCTCTGGGGCAGGGAAGGGATGAGGGCTGGAGAAGGCAAAATCCTGCTTGGGGACAGTAGCCTCCCTGGGACCTTGGATGTAGAGTCTTCAGGGGTGGGGGCATGCCCCCTGTCCCAGCTTCCTGCCAGGTTCCCCTTCAACATTTTTCATTGCTCAGGCCCCACGCTGGAGTTAAGCTGGGGCTTCTGCGACCCACCACCTAGCAGTATGACATCTGTGAATGGATTTCTAATTACACATATAAATCAGCATGATTGGAAATTCTTAAAATTTTATTGGGAAGGAAATTTATAGTGATTAAAACCAATTAATTCGGGCCTCCTATTAATCCAGGCGCTGGGGTTGGGGCTGCCATGCTGCTGTGCCTCCTGAAAGCCGTGGGGTGGGGATGGGCCTGATCTGGGGGCCACTGGGGGCGTGTGCTCATTTTTCAGGTTACAAATGCTCATCCCATGTTTTAAATTACACCCCTGCCCCTGGCCACGTATCTTGTTTTGTGTCTAAAAATAGAATTCTAGGCTTTCACTAAAGGTTCAGAAACACTAAAAGGAATCTTTTTAATCAAAATAAAGAACCCTTTTTAATTACTCAGCCTCCCTCACAGTTGGAGGTGATAATTGTCGTGTGCTCTTAAGTAGGGCTGTTATTAGATTTCCCTGGGGCTCCTCTATTTTCTAAAAGTTAGCAATGCTGGCTCTAGAATGCCAGGGAGGAAGGAGTCAACTCTGGTCTCTTTAAGTCTTTAATATCAAGACCAGGCTGGGGAGCTCCCATGGTCACATGGAAACGGGTGGAAGAGGAGTAAGCTGGGGTAGATACCAAGCCTGCCCTGGGAAGAGCCCCTGGTGGTTTGACACTGTAGGCAAGATCAAGCTCAGACCCCCGTGGCCTCTTCCCCAGATCTTACACATTTTTCCCGAAGACCACAACCATCCAGGCCAGGGGCTTTCTTGGTTACCACTCCTATCAGCATACCTGATCCCTAAGCATGAGCGTGTGTGCATGCATGTGTGCGTGTGCACATACACACACCTACACACACCTGCACCTACATGCAGCCTTACTTAAGACAAGGAGCCCCTTCCCTTCCAAGGCCAGTCTATCCATTTGTGTTCTGGATACTGTATTAACCGTGTCTTTTATTTTCTCTATTTCTGATGTGTTGACAACTAGGACTTGGCTGAGCCTGGAGAGACTGCCCCTCCCAGGGTTTAGCCAGTTCCTAGAAATGGTAAACAGTTCACCTGTGAGCACACTTTCCAAATACCAACCAGCCAGTTCAGGGTCTACACTCCCAACTATTTCAGACACTGGGTCCAGGAAACTAGGGCTTGGCCCCTAGCCCCAGAGCACACTAAAATCATGCAAGAGCCAGTCCTAAGTCGGCATACCCTGCCTTGCCCATTCCTTCAACCAAAATAAAGGCTCTTGCCTGCAGTTCGCTCTCCTGCCTCCTGACGGACCCTAGTGCCCTCCTGTGTCACTGTGGCATGGCACGTCCCCTTCTCGTGGGAACCATGAGTAATACTGTCTTTTCCATGACAATTGTCTCCTGATCTGTTGGCTTTACAACACCTCAGATTTGCTCCATTAATATTTTAAAACAGTACAATCCCTCCCCACATTCCAGATGCTTCAGGCCGCGGAGGCTATGTCCGTGGGCACCTCCACTCCTCTCCCCACTGGGTCTTTCCCCTCAGCTTACAAGCATGCTCAAGTTGCTCCCTTACATTTAGGACGTTAGAACGTCTCTGTCTTCCAGCCCTTTCCAATCAAGTTTCTTTAAGGCCTATGCGTGTTCTCCATCCTCCCTCTATCCAGTCACCCAGTCCCTCCAGTCTCCACCCACTAGAACCACCTGACAGAAGTCCCCAGCCCGTGACTGAGCCATGAGGGCCTGCCTCCACCTTGCTGGGCTACCCTGCTGCACTGACACCGCTGAGCCCCCTCCCAGTGCCACCCTCTCCCACTGCCTGGCTCTCTGACCGCTCCTCCCTCCATCTGGCCATCTGCTGGCCTCTACTTCCTCCTCTTCCCCAGAAATGTCCCTGCTCCCAGGACTTTCTTCAACCCTCCCTCCTCTCAAATGCCCAGAGACCATTTGGAGAATCTGATGAGAGCTCAGGATCCTCTCCCCAGAAAAATACACTAAATACATTAAAACAAATTTTTGCATAAATTTCAAAGCATTCGCCAACCCCCTAAAGTCCACCCTCTGACCTTCAGAGGAACCAAGAACATCTGGTTTAAACTTGTGTCAGCCCAAACTCCTCTCTTGATCTCTATATGTGCACGTCCTAAACTTTCCTGGACAGCATCTCCCAGTTACCCTACAGGCACCTTCGCTCAGAATGTCCATAGCTGAAGTCAGCAGCCTCCTCACAAGAACTGCTTCTCTTTTGGAATTTTCCCTCGTAATGGTACCATTACCTACTAGTCATCCAAGGCAAACACCTGGGAGTCTTTCTCAGCAATTCCCTCTCCCTCAGCCCCCATGCTCAGCTGATCCCCAGCTCCTGTTCATCTGGCCTCCTCCACATCTTTCAGTCTGTGCCCCTTCTCCCATCTCTACTCCACTGCTCAGGTCTCTACACTTTTCATTGCTCACCTGGATTGCTATTCATTTTTATCCCTCTAATTAACCACCCATGCTGCCAAAAGAACAGCCATTCCAGCATGCAGATCTGCTCAAAAATCTCTCAGTGCCCTTCCCCACCCTGCCTCCACGGTCTATAGCATTATTTTTCAAACTGTGGTCTATCTACAGATTCTCAGAAATTTGAGAATTCTCAGTAAGACTTCTGAAATTTTAATTTTCATATTCTAGATATTTGGATGACTAAATACCTTGTAACTCCACACCTACATTTGCCTTTGTGTTTACTATCTGCTATGGTCTAAACATTTTTGTCCCCCAAAATTCATACGTAGGAATCCTAATGCCCACTGTGATGGTACTAGTAATAGGGACCTTTGAGAAGTGCTAAAGTCATGATGGGGGAGCCCTCCTGAGTGGGATTAGTGCCGTATAAAAGATGCTCCAGCTAGAGCCCTCCCTTCCACTGTGTGAAGACACAGTGAGAGGGTGCCAGCTATGAACCAGGGAAGGGAACCTCAACATAGTCACGCTGAGGTCTTGAACTTCCCAGCCCCTAGGACTGTGAGCCACAAATCTCAGTTGTTTGTAATCTACCCAGTTTCTGATATTTTGTTATAGCAGCCTGAACAGACTAAGACACCACCACACTGGAACCAAGTTGACCCACTGTACTTGCAGCCCCTAATGGGAAAGAGACATGAGATTAAAATGGCAAGGCTTCATTCCGAGCCACACGAAGACCCAAATTAGGAAGGAAGGTTTTGCAGAAATTAAAATGGGGAAAGGTGAAAGGCACTCTACCTGGTAGATAGAAATGCAGCATTCAAAATGAATTGTTCTAGCAGTCAACACCATGTTTACACTGTAAGCAGAGATTTAGTTTCGGCAAACCAACATCATCCTTCATGTAAAATTAAGGTTGTCAATTTGAATTTTGTTAGTTTTACATTTGTTTGTATTTTATTGGTAAATGTGTTAAGTTTATACTTGCACAAAATTGGTATTTCATTTATGTTTGTCTGTATATAAGGGACACTAAATAAAAATAATTTAAGTAACTTTGGGTGGGGCGGAAGATGGCGGCGTGAGTAGAGCAGCGGAAATCTCCTCCCAAAACAACATATATCTATGAAAATATAACAAAGACAACCCTTCCTAGAATAAAGACCAGAGGACACAGGACAATATCCAGACCACATCCGGACCTGAGAGAACCCAGCGCCTCGCGAAGGGGGTAAGATACAAGCCCCGGCCCCGCGGGAGCCGAGCGCCCCTCCCCCTAGCTCCTGGCGGGAGAAGAGCAGGCAGAGCGGGAGGGAGACGGAGCCCAGGGCTGCCGAACACCCAGCCCCCGCCATCCGGGACAGAGTGCAGGGCCCTCGATACTGGGAAAACAGGGCAGCAAGAACAGTGAGCAGGCACTGGAGGCTGGGCGACAGAGGACATAAGAAAAGCGCGCGACCATTTTTTTTTTTGCTTTTTTGCTGCTTTGTTTTGGCGAGCGCTTTTTGGAAGTCTTAAAGGGACAGGGACCCCAATATTAGGGAAACAGGGCAGAAAGACCGGTGAGCAGAGGCCTGAGGCTGGCACCGGAGAATAAAGAAAAACGAACGACCACCTTTTTTTTTTTAATTAAAAATTTTTTTTTTTTTTTATTAAGAAAATTTTTTTTTCTTGTTTTTTTTTGTGGTCGTTGTTTTGTTTTGGCGGGTGCTTTTTGGAAGTCTTAAAGGGGCAGGGCGGGCCACTTAATCCAGAGGTAGGGAATCCGGGATCTCTGGGCACCCTAACCCCTGGGCTGCAGGGAGCAGGGAGGCCCCTTACGGAGATAAATAGCCTCCCAGCAGCTCCTGCTCCAACGCGACTCCACCATTTTGGAGTAGCTGCCCGAGCCAGGCCACGCCCACAGCAACAGCGGAGATTAACTCCATAGCAGCCGGGCAGGAAGCAGAAACCCTGTCTGCGCGCAGCTGCGCAGCACAAGCCACTAGAGGTCGCTGTTCTCCCAGGAGAGGAGGGCCACAAACCAACAAGAAAGGAAGTCCTTCCAGCCGTCACTCGTCCCAGTTCTGCAGACTATTCCTATCACCATGAAAAGGCAAAGCTACAGGCAGACAAAGATCACAGAGACAACACCAGAGAAGGAGACAGACCTAACCAGTCTTCCTGACAAAGAATTCAAAATAAGAATCATAAACATGCTGACAGAGATGCAGAGAAACACGCAAGAAAAATGGGATGAAGTCCGGAAAGAGATCACAGAGGCCAGAAAGGAGATCGCAGAAATGAAACAAACTCTGGAAGGGTTTATAAGCAGAATGGATAGAATGCAAGAGGCCATTGATGGAATTGAAATCAGAGAACAGGAACGCATAGAAGCTGACATAGAGAGAGACAAAAGGATCTCCAGGAATGAAACAATATTAAGAGAACTGTGTGACCAATCTAAAAGGAGCAATATCCGTATTATAGGGGTCCCAGAAGAAGAAGAGAGAGGCAAAGAGATGGAAAGTATCTTAGAAGAAATAATTGCTGAAAACTTCCCCACACTGGGGGAGGAAGTAATCAAACAGACCACGGAAATACACAGAACCCCCAACAGAAAGGATCCAAGAAGGGCAACACCAAGACACATAATAATTAAAATGGCAAAGATCAAGGACAAGGAAAGAGTGTTAAAGGCAGCTAGAGAGAAAAAGGTCACCTATAAAGGGAAACCCATCAGGCTAACGTCAGATTTCTCAACAGAAACCCTACAGGCCAGAAGAGAATGGCATGATATATTTAATACAATGAAACAGAAGGGCCTTGAAACAAGGATACTGTATCCAGCACGACTATCATTCAAATATGATGGTGGGATTAAACAATTCCCAGACAAACAAAAGCTGAGGGAATTTGCTTTCCACAAACCACCTCTACAGAACATCTTACATGGACTGCTCTAGATGGGAGCACTCCTAGAAGGAGCACAGCACAAAACACCCAACATATGAAGAATCGAGGAGGAGGAACAAGAAGGGAGAGAAGAAAAGAATCTCCAGACAGTGTATATAACAGCTCAATAAGCGAGCTAAGTTAGGCAGTAAGATACTAAAGAGGCTAACCTTGAACCTTTGGTAACCACGAATTTAAAGCCTGCAATGGCAATAAGTACATATCTTTCAATAGTCACCCTAAATGTTAATGGGTTGAATGCACCAATCAAAAGACACAGAGTAACAGAATGGATAAAAAAGCAAGACCCATCTATATGCTGCTTACAAGAAACTCACCTCAAACCCAAAGACATGTACAGACTAAAAGTCAAGGGATGGAAAAACATATTTCAAGCAAACAACAGTGAGAAGAAAGCAGGGGTTGCAGTACTAATATCAGACAAAATAGACTTCAAAACAAAGAAAGTAACAAGAGATAAAGAAGGACACTACATAATGATAAAGGGCTCAGTCAAACAAGAGGATATAACCATTCTAAATATATATGCACCCAACACAGGAGCACCAGCATATGTGAAACAAATACTAACAGAACTAAAGGGGAATATAGACTGCAATGCATTCATTCTAGGAGACTTCAACACACCACTCACCCCAAAGGATAGATCCACTGGGCAGAAAATAAGTAAGGACACGGAAGCACTGAACAACACAGTAGAGCAGATGGACCTAATAGACATCTATAGAACTCTACATCCAAAAGCAGCGGGATATACATTCTTCTCAAGTGCACATGGAACATTCTCCAGAATAGACCACATACTAGGCCACAAAAAGAGCCTCAGAAAATTCCAAAAGATTGAAATCCTACCAACCAACTTTTCAGACCACAAAGGCATAAAACTAGAAATAAACTGTACAAAGAAAGCAAAGAGGCTCACGAACACATGGAGGCTTAACAACACGCTCCTAAATAATCAATGGATCAATGACCAAATCAAAATGGAGATCCAGCAATATATGGAAACAAATGACAACAACAACACTAAGCCCCAACTTCTGTGGGACACAGCAAAAGCAGTCATAAGAGGAAAGTATATAGCAATCCAAGCATATTTAAAAAAGGAAGAGCAATCCCAAATGAATGGTCTAATGTCACAATTATCGAAATTGGAAAAAGAAGAACAGATGAGGCCTAAGGTCAGCAGAAGGAGGGACATAATAAAGATCAGAGAAGAAATAAATAAAATTGAGAAGAATAAAACAATAGCAAAAATCAATGAAACCAAGAGCTGGTTCTTTGAGAAAATAAACAAAATAGATAAGCCTCTAGCCAGACTTATTAAGAAGAAAAGAGAGTCAACACAAATCAACAGTATCAGAAACGAGAAAGGAAAAATCACGACGGACCCCACGGAAATGCAAAGAATTATTGGAGAATACTATGAAAACCTATATGCTAACAAGCTGGGAAACCTAGGAGAAATGGACAACTTCCTAGAAAAATATAACCTTCCAAGATTGACCCAGGAAGAAACAGAAAATCTAAACAGACCAATTACCAGCAACGAAATTGAAGCAGTAATCAAAAAACTACCAAAGAACAAAACCCCCGAGCCAGATGGATTTACCTCGGAATTTTATCAGACATACAGGGAAGACATAATACCCATTCTCCTTAGAGTTTTCCAAAAAATAGAGGAGGAGGGGATACTCCCAAACTCATTCTATGAAGCTAACATCACCCTAATACCAAAACCAGGCAAAGACCCCACCAAAAAAGAAAACTACAGACCAATATCCCTGATGAACGTAGATGCAAAAATACTCAACAAAATATTAGCAAACCGAATTCAAAAATACATCAAAAGGATCATACACCATGACCAAGTGGGATTCATCCCAGGGATGCAAGGATGGTACAACATTCGAAAGTCCATCAACATCATCCACCACATCAACAAAAAGAAAGACAAAAACCACATGATCATCTCCATAGATGCTGAAAAAGCATTTGACAAAGTTCAACATCCATTCATGTTAAAAACTCTCAGCAAAATGGGAATAGAGGGCAAGTACCTCAACATAATAAAGGCCATCTATGATAAACCCACAGCCAACATTATATTGAACAGCGAGAAGCTGAAAGCATTTCCTCTGAGATCGGGAACTAGACAGGGATGCCCACTCTCTCCACTGTTATTTAACATAGTACTGGAGGTCCTAGCCACGGCAATCAGACAAAATAAAGAAATACAAGGAATCCAGATTGGTAAAGAAGAAGTTAAACTGTCACTATTTGCAGATGACATGATACTGTACATAAAAAACCCTAAAGACTCCACCCCAAAACTACTAGAACTGATATCGGAATACAGCAAAGTTGCAGGATACAAAATCAACACACAGAAATCTGTGGCTTTCCTATATACTAAAAATGAACCAACAGAAAGAGAAATCAGGAAAACAACTCCATTCACAATTGCATCCAAAAAAATAAAATACCTAGGAATAAACCTAACCAAAGAAGTGAAAGACTTATACTCTGAAAACTACAAGTCACTCTTAAGAGAAATTAAAGGGGACACTAACAGATGGAAACTCATCCCATGCTCGTGGCTAGGAAGAATTAATATCGTCAAAATGGCCATCCTGCCCAAAGCAATATACAGATTTGATGCAATCCCTATGAAACTACCAGCAACATTCTTCAATGAACTGGAACAAATAATTCAAAAATTCATATGGAAACACCAAAGACCCCGAATAGCCAAAGCAATCCTGAGAAAGAAGAATAAAGTAGGGGGGATCTCACTCCCCAACTTCAAGCTCTACTATAAAGCCATAGTAATCAAGACAATTTGGTACTGGCACAAGAGCAGAGCCACAGACCAATGGAACAGACTAGAGAATCCAGACATTAACCCAGACATATATGGTCAATTAATATTTGATAAAGGAGCCATGGACATACAATGGCGAAATGACAGTCTCTTCAACAGGTGGTGCTGGCAAAACTGGACAGCTACATGTAGGAGAATGAAACTGGACCATTGTCTAACCCCATATACAAAAGTAAACTCAAAATGGATCAAAGACCTGAATGTAAGCCATGAAACCATTAAACTCTTGGAAGAAAACATAGGCACAAACCTCTTAGACATAAACATGAGTGACCTCTTCTTGAACATATCTCCCCGGGCAAGGAAAACAACAGCAAAAATGAGTAAGTGGGACTATATTAAGCTGAAAAGCTTCTGTACAGCAAAAGACACCATCAATAGAACAAGAAGGATCCCTACAGTATGGGAGAATATATTTGAAAATGACACATCCGATAAAGGCTTGACGTCCAGAATATATAAGGAGCTCTCACGCCTCAACAAACAAAAAACAAATAACCCAATTAAAAAATGGGCAGAGGAACTGAACAGACAGTTCTCCAAAAAAGAAATACAGATGGCCAACAGACACATGAAAAGATGCTCCACATCGCTAATTATCAGAGAAATGCAAATTAAAACTACAATGAGGTATCACCTCACACCAGTAAGGATGGCTGCCATCCAAAAGACAAACAACAACAAATGTTGGCGAGGCTGTGGAGAAAGGGGAACCCTCCTACACTGCTGGTGGGAATGTAAGTTAGTTCAACCATTGTGGAAAGCAGTATGGAGGTACATCAAAATGCTCAAAACAGACTTACCATTTGACCCAGGAATTCCACTCCTAGGAATTTACCCTAAGAATGCAGCAATCAAGTTTGAGAAAGACAGATGCACCCCTATGTTTATTGCAGCACTATTTACAATAGCCAAGAATTGGAAGCAACCTAAATGTCCATCAATAGATGAATGGATAAAGAAGATGTGGTACATATACACAATGGAATACTACTCAGCTATAAGAAAAGGGCAAATCCAATCATTTGCAGCAACATGGATGGAGCTGGAGGGTATTATGCTCAGTGAAACAAGCCAAGCGGAGAAAGAGAAATACCAAATGATTTCACTTATCTGTGGAATATAAGAACAAAGGAAAAACTGAAGGAACAAAACAGCAGCAGAATCACAGAACTCAAGAATGGACTAACAGGTACCAAAGGGAAAGGGACTGGGGAGGATGGGTGGGTAGGGAGGGATAAGGGGGGGAGAAGTAGGGGGGTATTAAGATTAACATGCATGGGGGGGTAGGAGAAAAGGGAGGGCTGTACAACACAGAGAAGGCAAGTAGTGATTCTACAACATTTTGCTATGCTGATGGACAGTGACTGTAAAGGGGTTTATAGGGGAGACCTGGTATAGGGGAGAGCCTAGTAAACATAATATTCGTCATGTAAGTGTAGATTAGTGATAGCAAAAAAAAAAAAAAAAAAAGGGCAGTTCCTGTGTGGTAACCTCCAACGAGTTCTACACAAGGGTATAAAGGGCATATAAAAGTGTAGGCAAAGGGTCTGTTTGTGTTTATACAGAGGATCAAAGCCTAATTGGGCTACCCCGAAAATGAACTAAGATACGATATGAAAAAGAACTTCCAACATCTGCACCCTCTGGAAGACTCATGCCAGAAGATGATCATCAAAAAACCCCAACAAAGATCCACGCACTGCTACAGCTGTAGATGCACTCATCCCACCAGTTCCTGGACCTGCCATGGGAATGAGGAAGGAGATATCTAAGCTGGCCTGTGCATATAGTAAAACAACAAAATTGGACTGGATCTATACTGTTGGAACTCAACCAAGAATTTGGAGAAGTGCAAATTGTAGCGCTCCAAAGTCTTACAACTACAAACTATTTATTGTTAAAAGAACATATGGCATGTGAACAGTCCCCAGGAATGGGTTGTTTTAATTTGTCTGATTTCTCTCAGACTGTTCAAGTTCATTTGGACAATATCCACCATATCATAGATAAGTTTTCACAAATGCCTAAGGTGCCTAACTGGTTTTCTTGGTTTCACTGCAGATGGCTGGTAATTACAGATATGCTTTGGTTATGTAACTATACTCCTATTATGTTAATGTGTGTGTGCAATTTAAGTAGTAGCTTAAAACCTATACATGCTGAAGTTACTCTACAAGAAGATATATCAAAGAAATAATCAATCTTCCCAAGTTTTCTTCCGCCTGCTACTTCTATAGCTTTTCTTCTTCCTTCCTAATTACAACCCTTAAATAGAATTCGTGCCTCATATCAAATTTACCGAGTATCATAATTCTTCCAAGTGGTAAAGATACCTCAAGACAAATGCTGGGCATAGAAGCCACAGGGCATAAATATGCAAAGAAGTAAAAAGCTAACTTTTTCAAACAATAAGGCTTCTCTCTCACTTACCAACTTCACATTTCCCTGTATGGCCCCGGAAAATGACTGGTTAGCCAGAGACGGGTAAGATTCCTCAAGGGAGGAACAACCTAAGACAGGCACAGTCGCAGGGGGGCCATCAGGTGAGAAATTGGGGATCAACAGAGGTGAGGCTTAGAACCTCACCCCCCCGTTCTGAGAGAAATCTTCTGCATACGTGGATGTTTTATTGCCCTGGTCTAGCTTGGATTAACACATAGTCTACAGGCACACACCTGATCATCTACATGTGCTCTCTTACAACACTAAACTATGTTTTCTACCTTTATCTTGTATCTACCTACCACTTCAGCATTTTATTAAAAATAATAATAATAAAGAGAGAAATGTGGTATTCACATATAAATCAAGTATAAAAACCAAATGAGTATTCATATTTGAACTGACTGTTTAGAGTTCATAATGCATGAGCAAAACCGAAAGTTTCTGTGATGACTGCCCTTGTACTGTTCACTATGTAACTTATTCATTATGTAAGAATTTGTTCTACATGTAAAAACTTGTTTGTTATGCCTCAGAAGATTGGAGACTGACAAAAATTAGGCTTGGGGTGGAATAATGATTGTGCATTGAGCATTGACTCCCCTATACAGAATTTTATTGTCGTTAACAACCATTTGATCAATAAATATGAGAGATGCCCTCACAAAAAAAAAAAAAAAAGGACAGACTTCCAATGGTAAAATAAATTAGTAACCGGGATGTAAGGTATAGCATAAGGAATATAGTCAAGATATTGTAACAGCTTGGTAGGGTGATAGCTGGAACCTAGAATTATGTATATAAATGTTCTACCACTGTGTTGTACACTTGAAACTCATGTAATGTAATACTGTGTGTCAACTACCCTTCAATAAAAAATAATTATTAAAAAAAAAAAAAAAAAAAAAAGTAACTTTGAGGGAAGGGAATCATTGTGAATTACATGAATTACTTTTTTTCTTCTAAAAGAGGTCTATCCATTATTTAATTTTTTTTTTTTTTTGTGAGGGCATCTCTCATATTTATTGATCAAATGGTTGTTAACAACAATAAAATTCTGTATAGGGGAGTCAATGCTCAATGCACAATCATTAATCCACCCCAAGCCTAATTTTCATCAGTCTCCAATCTTCTGATGCATAACGAACAAGTTCTTACATGGAGAACAAATTCTTACATAGTGAATAAGTTACATGGTGAACAGTACAAGGGCAGTCATCACAGAAACTTTCGGTTTTGATCACGCATTATGAACTATAAACAATCAGGTCAAATATGAATATTCGTTTGATTTTTATACTTGATTTATATGTGGATCCCACATTTCTCCCTTTATTATTATTATTATTATTATTATTTTTAATAAAATGATGAAGTGGTAGGTAGATGCAAGATAAAGGTAGAAAACATAGTTTAGTGTTGTAAGAGAGCAAATGTAGATGATCAGGTGTGTGCCTGTAGACTATGTGTTAATCCAAGCTAGACAAGGGCAATAAAACATCCACGGATGCAGAAGATTTCTCTCAAAACAGGGGGGGTGAGGTTCTAAGCCTCACCTCTGTTGATCCCCAATTTCTCACCTGATGGCCCCCCTGCGACTGTGCCTGTCTTAGGTTGTTCCTCCCTTGAGGAATCTTACCCGTCTCTGGCTAACCAGTCATCTTCCGGGGCCATACAGAGAAATGTAAAGTTTATCCATTATTTAATTTTAAGAATTAGTGGCCAAAAAGATAACATTTTTAAGCTATGACATGAATACAGGCTTTCATCACCTGGCCCCCGTCTACCTACCTGTCCATACCCATCCCTTGCCCTCCTCTGTCACCGTCTGCTAACGTGAGGCACTCTTGTAGTTTCCCAAACACAACAAGCCCTACTGTGCAAGGTCAAGACAAGGGGAGGCGAGGGAGGCATCACCTCAGGCATAAACACTAAAAAGCTCAGCGATCAAGGTAAACAATATCAAATGGAATATTTTAAAAAATCTAACCCATGCTGAACAAAATACTAAAAATTAAATAAAGACAGGATCAGTACCTCTGCTTTGAGTTTTGTGTCTAAGCTTACCACTGCTTGGAATTCTCTCTTCCTGCCTTATTAGTCTGGCAAAATAGCCCCAACTTTATTACCAACTTGCCGAGTGGCCTTTGAAAGGCACTTTACTTCTTCGGTCCTTATATTCCTCATCTTTAGGTGAGGGTTATAAACTCATGTGTGGTTTTGAGGACTAAGGGAGTGAATGACTGAGGACTAAGGGAGTGAATGACTGTAACATGGTTAGCACAGGCCTGCCACATTGTATTATTGCTGTTGGCAGTGTTGTTATTGTTATGATTATCTCGGCAATGCTTCCCCTACGATGTCTTCCTAACAGCCCTGACATCCCCAGGAAATTTTAAGGAGAGCTTTTCCCATTCTCTCACTGTATGTTGTACACAACTCAATTCTAGCAAAAAAAAAAAAAGATATATACATATATATATATATATACAGCAAAAAACAAAATCATATAAAACTGAAATTCAAGACTTTTATCTTTGTTGATTTCAGCCATACAGTAGATGTTGATTAAATATTGAATAAACCAATGAATAAAATGAGATTTACTCCAAGAATGAGTGAATCTACCAAACTGTATCTTATACAGAGATAACTTGTATTCGCTGATATATTTGACAAATATTAAGCAGCAGCCACATTCCTGTTCGGTGCTAGAGCTACAACAGTGAATAAAATAAACACAGCCCTATCTCTAGGGCATTACCGTCTCCCAGAGGAGATGGACAATTAAAAGCAGTTACAAGAAAGTGTTAAAGTGTGTTCAGGGAGCTGGAGGAAGTTCCATCTAGCTCAAGAATCAAATGTAAGGCAGATAGTGATGAGAGATGGGAAAGAAAATGAAGCCAGGTGGCAGAGGGCCTTGTGAGCCTTGCTAAGGAATCTGGACTTCATCCTAAAGGCCATGGAAGGTCGCTGAATGTGCATCAATGAGGAGCAATCCTGACCCTATCGGCTTAAACAAAAAGAGCATTGTTGGCACCTGCAATTGAAATTGTGCGGGGTGTGCTGGCTTTGTGTAGAGCCGAATATGGGGCACAGAGCAAACCTTCAGGACCCGGCCTTGCCGTTTCTCAGTTTGGCTCTGCTCTCCTCCAGCGGCTGGTTTCTGCCTTGGGCTCCACATGAAGGCCACGCTGCTCCAGCCTCATCCTCGCAGGTTCAAGACCAGCAAATCCTTTGTCAGGTGATTCAAGCTAAAACCCTGAGCCTGGCTTGGCTTTGCTGAGCCATCCCCGGATGACCGCTGTGGCCAGGGGAGTGAATTGAGGTGATCTGTTTATGTGAGATGACATGTTGTACCCACTCACCCCTCAGATGTGGGCTGAGATGGGAGCTGGGGGCTGCTACCTAAAGGAAAAGCAGAGATTTGTTACCAGTAGAACAATAAATGGACAGATGCTGGGCAGCAAAAACAAAAGCACAAAACCAGAAATCCATTACAGGAGGATTTTTGGCAAGGAATGTCTTTGTTATCAGATTTGTAATTAAGGACAAACTATCAAACAACCCACACTGCTGTGGCAACGTGGAGAAGGGGTGGTGGGAGATACAAATGTTGGGAGGAGCATCAAGAGGTTCCTGCAATGAACCTGATGAGAAATGGTGGCTGCGGGAAACGGAGAGGGCAGCAGGGCAGAGAGAAGAAATACTGAGAAGTAGACCTCACAGGAGACCGGAACGTGGAGGCTCACAGAAGCAGTGTCGGTTACAGGGAGGAGAGGTGAGTTCTGTCTTGGGTAACATGGAGCTTGAGAGACTCGAGGACCCTGATTGTGGAACGATCCAGAAATTGGTTATGTAAATGATCTGGGGCTCAGGAGAGTGACAGGAGCTGAAGATACAGATTTGGGATGTAAAAGACAACAAAAGCCAAAGATTCTCATGGGGTCCCCATGAGAGGGGAGGATGGGAGGATGGGAAAAGGCTGATGCAGAACCGTGGTGAGGACCAGGGCCTAAGGGGCGAGCAGGGCCAGAGGAGCCACAGCCAAGCAAAGCAGGAGCAGCAGCAAACCAAGGCAGACTGAAGCCGTGGGAGGCAGGGGAAGAGAGGGCTGCAGGGAGGGGCTGAGGCCAGCAGCACCGGATGCCAGGAGGTCAGGCGAGAGGTATTGAAAGTGGCCTTGGGATTTACCCACAGGGAGGCCACCTTGGGAAGAGGGGTCCCAGGGAGGTGGTGGATGAGTTGGAGAGTGACTGGGAAGTGGGACTGCTTCTCTCAGAAGTTGGGTTCCGAAGAGAAGAGAAACAAGAAAAGCCGGGTGAGGAAAGTTTGTGACATTGTGTTTAAGATGGGAGGCTACGTGTTTACCAGGATGCTTGTGTCCTTTGCACAATTCGCAAGTACTAGAGGCTTTGATGTCACACCTCTAACTTATCATCTGCAGCATCTTCTTCTTTTCCCTTTACTCTTATAAAAAAAGATCAAAGCAGAAAAATATTTAGAGGTCATTCTAATCAGATGCTTTGCTTCTACAGATAAGAAAACTGGGTCCAGTGTGATTAAACAACTTGTTCAAGGTTTCATAAGAAATTGTAACTGTAGAACCCAGGACTTCTAGCCCAGAGCTTGTCCATTGTCTCTTCCTCTCCCTATGTGCCCATGACCCTCTGATACAGGACCTCCTCAAGACCCACCTGCCTAGTTGGGCCTTGGCTTGGACCATCTTTTTCTACGTGGATCACTCCAGACTCTCATTCTGCCTCGACCCCTCAAGACCCTATTCACTGAAAAATTAATATGTGCCAGTAATCTGTCTGCACTCTAATGGCACCTTCAAAGGTTTAACCATGAACTTGAGGAAGTTCTCTAAGGGAGGGAACTTCACTAAGGGAGGGAACTTCAGCCTTTGGGGAAGCAGAACTTTGGGGGAAAATAAGGCACTTTAGTCCTTAAATCCAGCTGGGAGGTGTTTGTGTGTGTGTATGGTGCTGTGTTTGGAAAGAACAAGAGTGTTCAACGCCATCCCCAAACATGAGGATCGACCCATCTCATTCCGAAGGCTTCTCTACCTGTGGAATGCTCGGGCACTTGCCACACCAGCTTTCAAAGCAGATGGGTATTTACTGCGCACAAATGTTACACTGACTTTGGAATGTTCTCACATGTGCTTTTGTGGATTAATGGGCTGCTAATATTGTGATAATAATAATCATTTTCCATAAATATGCATAGTCAGCTTTTAAAAGTGTCATGTGGGGTAATTATTAGCAGTCTGGGTGCTAATTGCTTAGGGAAAAAATTTGCCTGCATGAGAAATAGAACCTGTGTTTGTTTTGTTAAATGCATTGCCTTGCAGCAAGCCCAGAGCAATTACCAGCCTGATTTAAAGGGACTTGGATGCCAGGGATCCAGGATTGAGGGATGGGTCTCTGCCAGTCATCTGGGGCCTTATCCAGCTTCAAAACCTCTCCCAAGGGCTTATGAAGTGTTTGGTTGGATTTAGTTCAATAACAATATGCTAAGAACCTACTATGTGTAGGGTATTTTGGAAAGAGCACCATCTTTGAAGCTAAATCCTAGCACCTTCTGACTTTGAGTAAGTTAATTAACTATTACATGCCTTGGTTTGCTCATCTGGAAAATGGGATGATATCCACTTCCTGAGGTTGTTAGGAGACTTCAGTGACATATATAAAGCACCTAGCACAAAGCCTGACACGTTAGATCTTTTCCTTCTCTCACACCCACTCCATGGGGACACACGACTAAGGAATGCGTAGCCCCACCCTCTTGTGTCCTTCCAAGTCCAATGCCCGTAGGATCGAATCCAAGGAGAGCATTATGAAGATGTTCTGCAATTGGAGGAGGACGCAAACATAGGATAACAACATCTACTTAGGGGAAAATCAAGAATGGGTTCAAATTGCAAAGTGACCTGGCTTGCCCACTGACAGGACTGGCATGGTTTGGGGAGCCACCTACAACCACATTATCTCCTTCACGAACACCTGAAATTTTCATTTTCTTCAAATAATTTCTGTGAAACATTGCACTTGCCTTGCATACCTCCCGGGAGGGTGAGATAGCAAACCCCTAATGCTTCAGGGTAAATAAATACACCCCAGTTATAAAGAGGAGACAAGAAAAGAGGGCTGAGATTGAGGAAAGGGGGATTTACAAAGGCATTGAGGGGGGAGATGCGGGAAAGGAAGACCATCCTTTTATTTTGGCTGCCCTTCTTCCTTTCCCTTCTCTCCCGGACTGGAGTGGGAAGTCTCTGTCCTGTAGTAACAGCAAACCCATGGCCTTCTTCCTGCTCCGCTAGCCTTGGGGCTGAACAAGGAGGCTAGAATAACACATGTCCACACCCATCCACTGGAAATCTGTGATTGACAGACAGTGATAAGATGACTGATGCTCAGCCATACTCAGGAAATGGTGCAGGTAAGATTGCATGGGGTGGGCTTAACTGACCCGAGAAAGTGGAATACTTTAAAGCATGGTAAAAGCGTTCATTTACCTGAAAAAAGTGTGTGGATGCACATTCCAAATTATTCAGGTTTGTAGGATTTTATACTTCAGCAAGTCCCCAAAGGATCTGAACCCTTTATTTGTTTGGTTGAACTAATGTGTACTTGAAAATAGTCCTGCTGCATTTTCTTCAAAACTTATTTTCCAATTCAAATTTTCCCTTATCCAGACCATTTCCTCCACTAGCCATGAATTCCAGCACCAAGAGATCAGGATTCCAGATAGAAAGTAGAGGTGTGACCTCAACACTTCAACCCTTTGGGCCTCTGTTGGCCCTCCTCGTTGGGCCTCCATTTCTTGCTTTCTTATAGCAGCCTGGGGAATTTGAGGAATTTCATGCTTTCTTCTTTTAATTTTGCTTGGGACCATGTGACCATGAATTCAAAGTCAAAAGTTGGGCCACGTGATCTGATGGCATAAGCAGACTAAGGAGGCACCCTGGAGAACGTAAGCCATCCAGGAAGGCTAGACGGGTGTGATTAGGGGGACCGAGGCCCAGGAGGGCCTAGACATCTATTCATGTTCTGACTTTGAAGTTCCTCAGGTGGCCTTGGCCAAGTCCTGTCTCCTCTCTGGTTCTCCATGTGAGAGGTCTCCTGATCCTGAGCCAAGTGGGGACGGGGTCAATGAGGATTTGAGTGCTGCCAAAGGTGTCATTTTAGATCTTTGCCATTGAGAGCAGCTGCCTAAAGGAGTTTGTGCCTTCAGGGACCCCCAGGTAGAAAAAGCCCTCCTTAACTCAGGTATCAGATGAGAAGAGAACCATTCATCTTACAGAAGAGACTTCTAAATGAGTGTTTATAGATAATCAGCAACTTGACTAAGTTCCTGGAGGCAGAAAAACCTTAAAACTGAAGTGTTAGGCCCCATTGACAATAGGAAGTCAACTAGAACAAAGAGCAAGTGTCTCTTATACAATAGTGTAAGTCAAGGGGGCACAATGGGCTCCATGTACCAGCTCTGGTTTGCCCATAACACTGCAAGAACACACATTCAGAGATAGCTTGTTCAAAGTTAGCAAGCATCTTCTGGACACCTGCTGTGTCAGACACTGTGTAGGGAGGTTTACATTTAAGTAAGTCTAACCTCTGAACTCAAGAACGAAGTTCTTAATCCACCCGTGGGGGGATATTACTATTGTTTTTATTTTAATGAGGTTTCTTGGGCTCCATCTCAGGGGTCCAGATTCTGAAAGTGTGGGATGGGACCAGGAATCTGCACTTTTATAACAAACAACCCAGAAGATTCTGAAGAAGGAGGTCCAACATGGCGCATTGAGAGAGTCCACTAAGGGGTCACAATCATTGGTCAGCCAGGTAAGTCTAACTTAAGACAAACAAGTCTATTCAAAAAATGGAGGTGGATGATGGAGGAACAAATGAAAGTGTGCTTATCATCGTGACACTGCATCTTTAAAAAGAAGCAAATAATCCTTCTCAGCAACAACTTACACGTCAGAAGACAATCGGCAGGGACTGTCTATGAGAAGTGTGCAGCTGTGGCTCAGAGGAGGGTCTAGAGCAGGAGGGGACAAACTTTTTCTGTAAAAGGCCAGATAGTAAACATTTTATGCTTTGCAGGCCATACAGTATCTGAAGCAACTCACTTCTGCCCTTGTAGCTGGGGAGCAGTCATAGAGGACTAGATACACATGAATGAGTGTGGCTGTGTTCCAATGAAACTTTGTTTACCAAGGTGGGTGGCTGGAGGGATTTGGTCTTTGGGCCATATTTTGCTAGCGCCTGATCTGGAATCTGAGCCCCCAGTTTCTAGCTCTGGGTTCTTTGAAAGTATCGCCACTTCCCTATCTCTGGAGGGAGGATTTGCTCTTCTACCGGTGCAGGGATTCAGGGGAGGTCAGGATGCCAGCAACCTAGAGGGTGTGCATGAGTCCTGTGAATGCACAGATCACCAACATCATTCACTGTTTCCTGGCTAACATGCTGTACGTGTAAGACACAAACAAAACTCCTGGATTAAAATATTATTATGGCTGGTCAGACAGCTCTAACCAAGACTCCTCTAGTAACATAATAGCTTTTGTTTATTGAATCCTTACTGTGCCCCAGACATTGTGCTAATAGTTTCCTGCTCTGTCTCAGTTCATCCTCTCAGCAGTCTTATGGGTAAGGTATTATTATTATTACCTTTCATGGATAAGAAAACTGAGACTCAGAGGGATTCAATAACTTGCCCAAGATAACTCAGCTAGTAAGTAGTGGCATTGAACGCAAATCCAGGAGGATTGATGTCAGAATACTGCTCCTAACGTGGCATTCAATGTCAGAATAAACCATGGGCCAAACGTGGACTACAGAGGGGCCAAATGTGCTCAGCTTCCAGCTGCTTTGGAAACTCATGGCAGAGGTGGTGGCGGAGTGGTGTCTGAAGTTTAATAAGTTATCCTTATCTATGGAAAGCCTTGGTTCCCTGAAATTACCAAGCCTTAATCAGACAGTAGGTGTTAAAGTAATCAAATTTAGACGGGTAGAAAGAGACCTGGGAATCTGAAGTGACCTCTGATTTGCCTACCAAGGGATTGATTCCTTTGCTTTTCAAGAATTTCTAGGGCTTTTGATCTTATACCTCTGTCTTCAATCTAGAGAAAGTGCAGTTTTAATCTGCACTTTTTAATCTGAGGGAAAAGCTTGATTCAGCCTTTAGATTTTATTCTGGGGCAAGATATCCAGGGGGCAGCCTCAGATTTGGATTTCCGTCGCTGGTTTGCGGAGCCTGATGAAGTTCTGCAGAGTTATCAGGTCAAGGTTGAAAGTCTCACTGTTCTTCCTCTTCCACCTTCCCACGGCCTGTCAACAGTGCTCCTCAGAGTCACTCTTCGGATCTAGGGGCAGGACAAAGCTGCCCACCTCAAGCTTGAGGTCTCTTTGAAGTCTTGTTTTTAACTTATAAATGGGTATATTTTGTTTGCTCCCTATAATGTGTCCATCTTGATTATGTAGGAAAAGGATTTCTCCTGCCCGCCTCGCTCCCTGCCTTTCTCTGTCAATCTTTGAATAGATTTCATGTTCCAGGAAGACACCAAGTTTCCATGTGGCTCCATGTTTCCTCTGGCACACCTGCCCTGTTTGAAATTGTGAGAAAGGTAATGCATAGCTAGACTGAGATCCCACAGAGTGAGAAATGATGGGATAATTTATTTGGCCAATCTTTGGAATGGACATTCCTACTCTCAATGAGTTTATAACTAAGCTCTTGATTCTGGTCCGGGAGTGGTTAAGCATGCAAGCTCTGAGATCAGGCTGACCTGAATTCATGTCTGTCTTAGCCATTCACTAACTGTGTGACCTGGGACAAGTCACTTAGGCCTGTAATATATCCAAGTGTCCAAGTGGGGAGGTCAGGGAGGCTGTTAGATGCATGAGACTGGTTGGAGCTCAGGGAGAAGTTATGATGGGAGAAATAGGTGAGGGTATCAGTAAATGGGTGGTATGTAAATCATCAGACTGTATGGTTTCACCTCAGGAGAACGTGTAGATGGAGAAAAGAATGAGGCCCTGGTCTGAGCCTTGGGCTACAACAGCACTTCACTGGTGGTTGAGGAGAGAGGGGAGTGAGTGAGTTCGCAGCACGGGTGGCCAGCTACGAATTGGACATCTTGGACAGAGGGATGCCATGGAAGCCCAGAGGGTGCAGCGCTTCTAGGAGGGAGGTAAAGCACAAGAGACTGAAACATGACCCTTGTATATGGCAACACTGAAGCTTTTGGTGACACTGACAAGACTGGTTTGAGTGACATGTGCAGCAGTTGCCCCAGTGGAGTAGAAGGTAGAGTCAGCATGAAGTGAGGGTGCAGTGATAGTGATCATAAGTCAATTGGGCTGCAAATTTGTTGGGAAAGGGAACTGACAACTGGAACTGTAGCTGAAGGGCCTGAATGACAAAAGAGAGCTTTTGGGGGTTGGTCCACATTAAGTGCTAAAATATAGTAGCTACTATTACCACCTGGCTTTTAGGCTGTCTACTAGTCCTTATTAAATGCACCTGCATGGGGGTTGGCCCTTCAGGGAATTCCGAAAGACCTTTGACACCCCAGAATGAATCACTAGAGGTACATCTTCAGATGAACTGGAAGGTTTTTCTTTGGAGAGATGAATCTGTTCAGTTTCCTACGAGCAGCGCTGCCCCGTGAGGTCTGGTAGACTCCTGGAAGCTTCTTCTCTGTCTAGTTCATCTGCCTGAGTGTGACATTCTACCAGCACTCCTGCTCACAATTCTCACTCAGAAGTCAAATTTGTTGATGCAATCTGCATGTTGGTGGTACAGAAACCAATGCATGTGTACATGTGTGTATAGTGTGATCTTTTTAAAAGACTAGAGTAAATCTTATATAATCTGATAATCTTCTCGAAGAGTCTGGCCTTGCCATGTATATTCCCCAACTTAGTTTCCCTCTAAATCAAGGAGAAAAATAATGGCTTGTGAGGACTTTACAGCTTAAGTATGGAAAACTTAGAACTGGTTGGCTTTGCCCAAATCCTATCAGATCTTCTTGCTTTTCATGAACCTTTAATCAGCATCAACTGTGTGTGCAGTGTGTACTCAGACATGCACACATTCTGCTCCTGCTGTCTTAGTCAACTTTAACAACACAGCAATGGTGTAAAAGATGTACATACCTGCAACAGGAATTGTATCGGAAACACGCTCCAATATTGGCTACCACTGGTGTATTTGAAGGCAAACTTACTCACTGGGCATGGGACTAGGGACAGGGTAGAGGGTTGCTGGGCTCTCTGATTCTCATGGGCTGAAGCCCCAAGCTCTTTGCTCCCTGCTATTCAAGGATGCTCAAGGCCATGGACAAGCAGAAGTCTTAGGCTCAACTACCCATTACTAAAAATCTTCCTCCTTCCTCCAGATTATCTCTACATCTGAGGTAAGGAAGTTCTGAGTGTTTTCAGTGTAGGAACTCTTCAGCTATCTTGGGGCAAAATTCTAGCTCACAAAATACCCATAACCAATCAAACAAAACATCACTAAATGGAACCTTCTAGTAACCAGATTGCAGTTCATCCTTATTTCTAATAGTATATTATTTTGGGGAAAAATAGGCAAATGAAACCACAAACTAGAAAATAATGAGGTGCTTATCACAAATACAACTAAATAACCCAATAATTTCCTGAGATTATAAGGAATCAATACCTATTTCAACTAATCTTTACTTCCAGCGTAGACATTGAGAACTGACCTAGAACTTGGGCTCTGTATTGGTCAGTGTTCTCCAGAGAAACAGAAGCAATAGGGTCTGTATATCTGTATCTGCATGTATATGTCTATATTTCTCTATCTCTACCTCTCTATTTCCATCTATCTATTCTATCATCTTTCTATCTATCATCTAGAGAGAAAGAAAAAGATTTTAAGGGATCAGATCATGCAATTATGAAGGCTGGTAAATCTGACACATGCGAGGAAGGCCAGCAGGAATCTGTTAGTGTTGCAGTCTTGAGCCCACATGCAGTCTTGAAATGGAATTTCTTCCTTATCAGAGAATTCAGTCTTTTCTTTAAGTCCTGATTGAATGAGATTCACCCACATTATGGAAGACAGTAAGCTTTATTCAAAGTCTACTGATTTAAATGTTTATCACATTTTAAATATACCTTTACAGTAACATCAAGATTGGTCTTTGACCAAAAAGCTGGGCACTCTAGCCTAGCCAAATTCACACATAAAATTAACTATCACAGCTTCCAATATTCTTGGACAGTAGAGATGTCAAGACAGTCAATCTTCTGTTACTACCAAAGCCAAGAAGTGGACATGAACACTTTAGAAATATTTCAACATCAAACGTTAAAAGAATTTTTAGGCTATCATATGAACAAATCATAATTAATAACCCTTTCCCACTCTCCCTTTCCCCCATCTTAGTCCTCCACCATTCTGTAAACAGCCTGGCCACTTAAGATACATGGACCTGATAAAGTTTCCCATTTAGAATAACAAATTCAAGTCAATGACCTAATCTGGAAACTTGTTTTCTGAGAGGGGTCCAGATAAGGCTGGACCTACAAAGGCTTAGAAAAGAAGACTAATAGTGGAAGCACAGCCCAAATAAGGCAGCCCAACTTACATCCTGAACCTAACTGGGTTAATTGCCTGTTAATACAAATTACCAACAACCAAAAGCATATTACCAGGACCCAAAGTCTCATAATATAATATTCAAGATATCTAGGACACAACTACTTGATATACAAAAAAGGAAACTCTCAACAGCTCTCAAGGGAAAGCATAATCAGTGGGTACCAGCCCCAATATGACACAGAGGTGGAAGACAAAGACTCAAATGATTATAACCATGTTCCATGAAGTTAGGTCAAACACTATTGAAATGAATAAGTAGATGACAAGTTGTCAGTAAAGAAACAGAGCCTATAATAAAGAAATAAATGTAAGTTTTAAAAATGAAAATTATAAAAATTTAAATTTAAAAAACTCATTGGAGAGGCTTACTAGAAGAATGGAGATGACAGAGAAAAGAATTTATAAACATGAACAAGATAAACTCAGAATAGTACAAGGAAAGAAAACTAGAGACCAGTGTCCATATGACAAAGATGTAAAAGTCTTTAATAAAATATTAGCTGTTCAAAGCCAGCAATATAGTACAAGGATATTATATAACAGACATGTGGGGTTTACTCAGGAGATGAAGGCTGATATAACACTAGAAAATCAATCAAGGTAATCCATAATATTAACAGACTAAAGAAGAAAAGCTGCATGATTATATCAACAGTTGCAAAAAAAAAAGCATTTAACAAAATTCAACATTCCTTTATGATAAAAACTTTTAGTAAGCTAGTAATAGAAGAGAACTTCTTTAATCCAAAAAGGAGCATTAAAAAAACAAAATAAACCATAGCTAACATCAGACATAATGATGAAAGACTGGGTGGTTTCCCACTATCACAGCTTCCATACTTCTTGGACAGTAGAGATGTCAAGACAGTCAATCTTCTGTCACTACCAAAGCCAAGAAGTGGACATGGACACTTTAGAAATATTTCAGCATCAAAGGTAAGGCAATGGTGTTCACTGTCACTAATGCTCCTCAGTATTGTACTTTAAGTTCTAGCTAGGGCAATAGGCAAGAAAAAGGAATAAAAGGCATATTTTTTCTTCTTCTGGAAAAGAAGAAAGAAAGAAAACTGGTAGTATTTTTCAGGTGACAGGATTGAATACATAGAAAATCTTAAGGTATGTACAAAAACTTTCTAGAACTAATGATTTTAACAGGGTCACAAAGAACATAGTCAATATGCAAAAAAAAAAATCAGGCATCTTTTTATATAAGAGCAGTGAACAATTAGAAGCCAAAAAATTTTAAAGTATGATTTATAATAGCTCCAAAAATACAAGTGCGAATCTAATACATTGTGTGCAAGATATTCTTAAAAAATGTTCCAAATGACAGCATTCTGATAAAGGAAATCAAAGACCTAAATGAATTCATGGGTGGGGAGACTGTACTATTTGTGATGTTGGTTCTCCCCAAATTCATATGTAGGTTTAACACAGTTCCAATAAAAACACCTCCAGGATTTTTTATATACATTCCCTAGCTGATTATAAAATTTATGTGGAAAGGCAAAGGAACTACAATAGCCAAAACAATTTTGAAAAAGAGCAAAGTTGAAGGACTCACAGTATCTGAATTTAAGACTCACTCTAGAGTTACACTACTCATGACAATATGGTGTTTGTGTCAAGTTAGACACATAGATCAATGGAACAGAGCAGTAAGCATAGAAATAAATCCACACAAACATTGCCAATTGATTTTTTGACACAGGTGCACAGTAATTCAATTTCAAGTATTCTTTTCAAAAAATGATGGTGGAACATTTGGACATCCATTTACAAAAAAATTGAACCTCGACCAATACCTCACACCTTATACAAAAATTAAAATGAATCATAGACCTAAATGTAAAATATAAAACTAAAAATCTTAGAAGAAATTATAGGAGTAAATCTTTGTGACTTTGAGTTAGGTAGCTAAATACCAAAAACATAATCCATGAGACAGTAAGTTGGTAAATAAGATTACAACAACAAAGCTTTTCTCTATAGAGACAGTTAAAAGAATGAAACTTTAAGTTCTAGACTGAAAGCATTTGCAAATTACTTACCTGACAGAATACATGAAGTACTTTCAAAATTCAGCAATTAGAAGACAAACAACCAACTAAAAATAAGCAAAAGTTCTGAACAGACTTCACCAAAGAAGATACACAGATGGTAAATAAGCATGTGAAAAAAGGTGAGATCTCATTTATCTATAAAGAAATACAAATTCAAACCACAATGAGGTAACAGTACAAATCTATTAGAATGGCCAAAGTATAAAAAGAAGACAAAATCAAAAGCTAACAATACCAAGTGCTGATGAGGGTACAGAGCACTGGAATTCTCATGCATTGCGGGTAGGAATGCAAAATGGCACAGCCCCTCTGGAGAACAGTTTGGCAGTTTCTTATTAAGTTAAACATACTCTCATCAGATGACCCAGCAATCCCACTCCTAGGTATTTATCCTACAAAAACAAAAACTTGTTCATACAAAAACCCATATGTGAATGTTTACAGCAGGGTTATTTGTAATTCCCAAAAACTGGAAGCAACCTAAATGTCCTTCAACAGATGCGTGAATAAGCAGTCTGTGGCCGATCATACAGTGGAATACTATTTGGCATAAACAGGAATTAATTACTAATGTAGGTGACAACCTGGATGAATCTCAGAGACATTATAGTGAGTGAAAGTAGCCAGACTCAAAATGTTACCCACTGTTTGATTCCACTTTCATAACACTCAGGAAATGGAAAAACTACAGGGAAGAGAACAAATCAGTAGCTGCCAGGGCTTAGGGCTGGGAGGAAGGTATGGCTATGAAGGGGCAGCACAGGGAACTTGGGGTGTTGGGTGAGTGAGCTGTTCGCTGTTCTGATTTTGGTGGTTACATAATTCAATGCATTTGTCAAAACTCACAGAACAGTGCAACGACAAGTATATTTTTTACTCTTTGTTATTTAAAAAAATTACCAGAAAGGACTGATTCGGGTGTTACTGTCCTTTACCTGTCCCTTTGGCCTTCCCGCTTGTCCTGGCTGGGATGTGAATGTAATGGCTGGAGACGCTGCTGCAGTCATTTGGCGACTGCGGGGAGAAGCTAAGGATAAAAGTCAACAGGCCAAGGCTGGTGGGGAGAAGATATGAGTGGCACCAGGGTCCTTTAATGCATTGCAGAATCCTGGCGCTTTTACCTCCAACTAGTGGCTTACCAAGGGTGGAAGGCATCCCAATGGCATGCAGTCAATAAGGGGCTGCATTGTCTGTAGAGAACTGAAAACAATAATAAAACCAACTGGAAGTCAGACTAATTTTTGTGCCAACAGTTCTAAACAATGCTAGCGATAAAATACTCCTCTCCAAATGAAATCTTTTTGTTAGTCTAAGTTCTGAACAATTCTTCCAGTTACTGTGAAGTTTGAACATATATGTACATTACAGGTCACCTATGGGACACACATGTACTGAACTCCATGCGTTTGTTTCCAGAGTAAACTGGAAAGGTTTCCCCAAGGTTCAGGTTCCTTTGGACATGGTTTTTAAATGATCATTCCTGCCACTCTGTTTCATTCTTTTACATTTTAAATATAAATTTAGAAGCTCTGAGTCGTCCTATAGAATGACAGAATTAAAGTAACTCACATTCAGATTCTCTACTTCTATAATCATTGTTCTATCATCGTTTATTTGGAATATATTGTTTAAACAAAGGGCTATGTATGGGCTTGGAGAGCTGACTGTGCTCAAAGCAAAGCAAGATGATTGTGTCAAGAACTTGTTGGGGGTTCTCTGAATTAACTTCCATGCTGAGTATGATGTTCATTAAAAAATACATATAATAAGATATGCTAATTTGTAATGCATGCTGAAAATACTTTTGTCATAAAGAGGAGTTTTAAAAAAGGATTCATTGCAGTTGTCACATATGCCAGGTAAGCAATTGCTTGAGACTCTTGAGATAAATGCACAGATGTTTAAGCCCCATTACACAGGTATTCTGTTACTTGCTGGTGACCTCAAGCCCATGTTTCTTGCTTTCATTGGTGGTGCTACAGGTCTTGGGGGAAAACAGTACAAAATAAAACCCATTAAATGACTCTGCACCATCAAACCTTTGATTTCACTTGGATACATCCCCCACAGTTCAGGGGCACAGGGCTCTGTCTGGACCAGGGATGGTGATATGTACTTATGGGCTGTTTAGTTTGCCTTTGCAAATGTTAGTCAGAGGATGGATTTCTTTATAGGGACATTGATCTCTATGGTGATTAAGGTTGAAAACGGAATTCTAATATGGAAGAGTTCAGTTTGCTTTCCAGGAAGGCTGATTTTTATCTCACAGTGCTGAGAATGGGAGCCATTCCTAGAGAACAGGGCAGGAGGCCTCGCTGGGCTGCATGTGCCCAGTGTCATGTTAGCCATTTGCATCCTGGGAGGCCATGACTGGGCCTGGCCACATCCACTTCCTCCTCCCTGGGTTGTTGTCTCCCTTCTTTCTGTAATAGCCATTGGGCTTCCCTGTGTTGGGCATCATGCTAGCACCAGGGATGCCATGCTGACCCAAAGCACACACAGCCCCTGACTTTTCAGAGCCCACATTCTCATGGGCAGAGAGAAAGGAAGCAAATATACCCAAGAATCAGTGTATAATTATTAGCTATGTGAAGGGTTGTGGAGGGAAGTTAAATAGAGCTGGGAGGGAATAAAAGAGGCCTCGGCTTAGTCTAGGGGTTTGGTGACACAGAGGATGTTGTGTCCTAATGGAGCCACTTAACTTACTGTCCATCTGTGCCAGAAGTTACTGCCATACACCCATTTCACTTAGGGAGTCTGAGTGGATTCTATTCCTTGCAACCAATGCTAGAGAGAAGATTAAAAAAGAAAAACTCTTCTGCATTCATAGGGATCCACACTGAATGGGGGAATTGTGGGCACCAGGAAAGGGGATAATGGCAGATATTTTTGAGGGGAGAGGCCTTCTCATTGCTTTTCAAATATTGCCCCCTTTCAGCCTGTTCTTGAGTGAGGAGATGCTTGTGAGAGCCGAGCAGCAGAGCCTTTGCTTGGCAGGAGGGCTGCTCATGCTGGTGGAAGGTTCCTGCAGTTTCCTAGCCCAGGAGGGGATGATGGCATTAATTCCAGGCTACAGAACAATGGAAAGCAGTGCTCCCAGGAGTCCAAGCACTGCCCTCTGGCTTTCCTGGGAGCTTCCCTGGTTTAAAATGCATTGGCTGTGAGTCAACATTTCCCTCGCAGAGGGGGCTCTGTGCCTGAGTTCCTCGGCCTCATTTCCTTCCCAGGACCTGGATGACTGGCAGGCAGCTGTGAATGACAAGTCCCCAAAATAAAGGGGGGTTTGGCAGAGGGGAAAACAGCACAGACTTGGCAACAAAGCTTTTAGCTCTGGGACCATTTGAATAGCATCTAGGCACATCCAGAAAGTATAACTCTGGGTGGGAAAGTGGAGCCATCAGGAGAGGTCCTCAGTGCAGAGAGGGGCTCACACTGGGCATGAGAAGAGGGACCCTGGCCTGGTGTTCTGGATGAATTCCAGGTGTGGATTGCTGGTGCCTTGGGAGACAGGTGGGTGGCCAGGACACCACCTTGCAGTCCCTGCTGGACATGAGCTTCTAGAATTTTACTCTGACCTCTGGGCTGAGAATTTAAAGAGCTGGGACCTGGCTTCCAACTCTGTGCTGACCTGCTTCGAGATAGCCTGGTAAGCCTCTGTCTCCTCATTTAAAAGGGAGGGGCAGCCCCAGGAGCGCCGAGATCCCTTTCAGCTCCATCCTGGTATCTTGTTGGGGCTCTTTCTTCTCAACCACAACTGACTCATCTTCATATGTGTCTTTAGGACATCACAGATGAGGCGGAACACAAGACCCTTTGCTATTTGGTCAACAGGCTTCCATGGAATGAGAAACCTCCACATCTCTGGGTGGTTTATGGTCATAAATTCAGACTGTCCTTCCTATCCTCTCGTGAATAATCGAGAATCAGAGGTTGGAATTACAGGCATCTGCTCAGCCAGGTGGATTTTGCCCACCATCTTCACCAAACCATGGAAAGTTAAAGCTGAGAAGCAAGAATTGTGCTCAGATTGGATTCTGTGACAATTTCCTAAAAGCTTGTGAGCTCTCTGCAGTTTCAGGATTTTTTTTGTGTGTGAAATTTTGTGAATGCATTTTTTAACCTTTTATTTTAATAAAGTCAAGGTAATCTAAAACATTGCAAAGATAATTCCCTTATACACTTCACCCAATTTTCCCAAATGTTGACACCTTACATAACTAATGGTACCTATATCAAAATGGAGAACTTAACAATTGTATACTACTATTAACTAAACTACAGGCTTTATTTGGATTTCTCTAGTTTTCCCACAAATGATCTTTCTTGATTCTGGGATACAACCAGTATCCCATAGTACTTGTGGTCATCCTGTCCCCTTAGTGTCTTCTAATCTGTGACAATGCCTGTTTTTCCTTTCTCCGTGACCTTGGCACTTTAGAATTGTTCTGGTCATGTATTTTAAAGAATGTCCCTCAGGTTGGACTTGTCTGATGTTTTCTCATGATTAGACTCATGGAGTTTGGCTTTGCAGGAGAGTACCACAGGGATGGAGTGGCCTTTTCATCATATGTTATCAGGGGTGCATGATTATCAGCATGAGTTATCACTCGTGATGTCAGCTGTGATCTTTTGGTTAGGGTGATGTCTGCCAGGTTTCTCCATTGTAAAGTTATCATTTCCCCCTTTTCATCTGTTTGAGGTGAGTGTGAGTATTTTTTATCCTTTAATTTATCTGGGGATATGATTTCCAAGTTCAGGTCCAAATCAAAGAAATTTATCATGTTTTAAGGAATATATATGATTGTCTGAGATTGAAATGTAATCATTGTACAAAGTTCTTTGGGAGATACAGCTGGATCTATGGAGGTGCCAACAGGTTCTATAAAGGTGGGCCTTGAGCAGAAATTGCAGGAAAGACCATATTGGGCTGGGGCAGGAGGAGGCGGGGAGGAGTGGGCGTGGGGCAGGGTGGGTGATTGACGTGGGGCAGGTGTGCCTACCTGGGCTAGAGGAGTAGGCTGAGCAAGGAGCCATAAGAATGGCAGGGTTCAGTGGGACTTGTGGCAAATTAGGAAAAGAGAGGACATTGTGAATGGTGCTCTCCCACACTCTCTCCCACCGGACTGGCTCTGTGAGGCACTTGCCCAGGTTAGGGACATGTTCTGTGACCATTACAGGGAGGCTGGCTCACTGGCTTGTGTGGCCCTTAGACTCTTAACTTTGACTCATGTTCAGTGTCATGGCCCTACATGGCCAGGAACCTTATTCAGGCAACTATCTAACTCCAAGCTTGGAGTCTGCTTTAGAGGATGTGCATGTCTGACCAAGTTTGCCTGGGGTCTAAAAATGTCAGCATCAATATCATTGATCAGAAGGTAGTCTTACACCTGCTGCAAGCAAGGGACCTAGGAAGAGCAGATTGTCCAAATGTCTGCGGGTTATGTTCATAGATTTTTCTGGGGGACCTCCCTGTATTGCCCTGCTCTTCATCAGGAGCTGGCCAGTGAGCTATAGTTCCAAGGGGAAGGCTCTGGGTCACTTTTGCTGCCTTCTTCAAGTCACAGTGACTTTTAACAGGCAACATCTGACAGTGCGGGAGCCCCTTGCAGCCCTGGGTGAAATTATGATAACAAGAGAAAAAAGCTATTACTGCCACCATGCTTTCATTATGCAAATGATATTAAGATAGGCTGTGTGGATCGCCCCTGGCTATGCTATAATCTCCGTGCAGTGATTATAATGTGTCAAACTTAGTCATTTTGATTATGACATGTTAATTACATGCCATCCTCATGTAGACATGAATATTACTCCCCATCAGACAAAACACAAATTGGGGCCATTGTTAGTTGGTTAGTTGTGTGTAAGTGTGTTAACTTTTTTTTTTATTAAATGGATTAAAAGATTTAAAAGATATGTAATATTGCAAACTAATTAAATAGTGGCTTGCTCCCTTGGGCTCCACTGGGTGCAGAGGGGGATGCCGCCCAAGTTGGATTGCTTGGGTTGCATTTTTGTGCTCTGGGTGCTGTTGGCAAAGTGGGGTTTCCTGGAAAACAAGAGGCTGAGTTGTTGAGGATGGGGTGGGATGGAGTGGTAAAGGTCAGCAGGGTGGGATATCAGGGAACATTCAGAAACTCCAGGCCCCATGTGGACTGAATGGAGAAAAGACTGGGGAGAAAGGGGAGAAAGAGGAGAGGATTGTGGTCAGATGCCTGATGGGGAAGGCTGAGCCAGAAGGGCCCCTGCAGACCCTCAAGTCCACCCCCCTTTCACAGATGAGATTTAGGACCCAGAGAGGTGGAGGAACTTGTTCAGGTTTACCCAGCCAGGCGAGAGAGAGCTGGGGCACAGCACTGCACCATGGTGCTGTAACCTGAGACTACCACATTCTGGTAGTAATAGAAAGTTGGTCTTGCCTTCATGGGAACCACCACATGACCTCCAACTGACCACCGAGAAGGGGCTTTTTGACCTATACATTCATGGGTCAGAATTAAGACCAAGCCTCCCAGTGTGACATCCATGGTGCTCTTATAGCCAGGCTCCATTCTGCCCATCTTTTAGGCTTTTCTGCTAGTCTTGCCTACAATAACTCCTTCTATAATAATGTTTTCTACTGCGTTGCCCTCCAAACACACCTTGAATCTTTGGGCTTCCACAAAATCTGAAATAATAAGAGCTGTTATTTATATGTTAGTATATTTTTATTGGTATTTATTTACTATATTCCAGGCACACTTTAAAAAAATTTTTTATGTATATGAATTCATTTAGCTTCATAGCAACCCTATTAAGTATGTCTTATTAGTTCTCCCATATAAAGATGAGGGAACTGAGATAAAAGGGCTTAATCCAGGGTAGTCTGCTTCCAAAGCCCACTCATGGACTTTTTAACTTTTAGAATATGTTGCCTTTCTGAGTTAGTGTTTTCTTTTCATTCTTCCTCAAATTATATTTGTCTTTCAAGGCCACATCACACTGTTTCTTCCCCAGGAAGCTTTCTCTGCTGTAGGAGATTGTATTATTGTTCACAAATACTTTCTGTATCTCCCTATTCCACTGATGGGCTTGGCTATATCACTTGCTTTGATCATAACTTGGATGGAATGACACTAAATATGGAGCTCAATGAAATATGAGCAGAAGTGGCAAGTAGAACATCCAAGCAGAAGCTTTACCAATTGGTTTTCTTTTTTCCTGGTTTCCATGATGAATAGAAATGTCCTAGAGACTGTTGCATCAGCCCAGGTTCCATAATGAAGAGGACATGGAGCAGAGTCAGGAATAAATCATATATAAACCATAGCTGTTGTGAACCATGGGTAGTTCGGGTCATTTGTTACTCCAGCTTAATAACCTATTCTGACTGATACACCTGCTTAGGCATCCCCAGAGGAATCTCTCCCTATCCATGGCCTCCTCACCCAGCACTTACTCTCTGTACCTCCTGGCATGTCCGGACTGGCATATCAGCTAATTTTTCATGCTTCTCTCTTTCTCCCTGACAGGACTGTCAATGGCTTGAGGGCAAGCCATGTATCTTACACTTGTCTGCTTACCCTACTCCCCTACCTACACCCAGAACAGTCTAGGCACATTGTAGGTCTCAGCGCATGAATATATAATGAGTTTTTGAGCACTGATTTTTTAAAAATCAATGAAGACATTTTACTGAGATCCCACATAGCTCTGGTGATGCTGTTTCCACCCCTCACCACCCCTCTTAACACCCAGTCTCCTCTCAAAGCCACCATCTGTGCTTTTCTCCCTTTATCCATGTCCTGGGGACCTAGGAGAACAGTGGGCATTTTTAGCTCAGAGGGCACCTTCTCAGGACTGAGGAAGGGGATATTAAAGGTCAGAGAGCCCAACCACCAAGCCCATTCTTAAGTCCTCTCAGTCTCCCTCCATGAAACCCCATTGAGGTCGACATCCAGCTTTAGCATCCTGGGCCCTGCCTGCTTCATCCTCAAATGTCAGTGGGCTGGACCAGATGATCTCTCCCAGCTCTGACTGCCATGAGTCCAGACTAAGTGTTTATAGTAGTGGAATGACTCATGCGGGGAGAGGGCAGAGGGGAGAGGCCGTGTTACCAAGCTGAAGCAAGTCAATCCCTTGAGGAATGAGTGAGCAAGCGGAGCAGTTGGAATAAGGTAGGTCAGCATCAAAGTCAGTAGCCAGGGCATGAGGTTCATCTGAGATCAGAATGAGCAGACCGAGGAGGCCTTGGTTTCTGGAGACTCCTTGCTCTGAAGATAGTCTCAGACATCTGTCTAGGTCCATCCACTGTCACCTGCGCCTCCCAGGTTAATGCTTTCTTACCCATTCAGGCTCTTTTAGGGGAAGAACCAACATAAACTTATCAGCTGTCAGCATCAGTCTGAAGTTGGGGCTTCCACCAGTGGGTGTTGGAGGTGAGCTCATCTTCATAAGAGCCCCTTGGAAGTCACCAGGGATTGTACAAATGGAAGGAATTATCATTGAAATATAATTTCAACAAAGATGGCACAATGCTCTGTTCTGTTATGATGAAATGTGTCATTAAATATAGAAATAGATCAAACACCTTCCCACTGAGATCCTCTGGTACCAAGTATCTAGGTGAAAAGCTGAGTATCTGTGAGAGCTCACAAAATGTAAAGGAGGTAGGAGAAAAAAATCTCTCATTAGGGAGAAATACTTAACTAGACTTATAAATAGCCCGATCACCGCCCGTTTGATTAATCTGGGGAAAAGGAGTGAAAGTGCTTTGCCAATCCATCAGATTTCATGCTTTCAAGTTCCTAATGTAAATATTAGCATCCAAAATGAACAAATTGTCTTTGGTAATTAAATGGCCTAATTTACAGGTTCTATTAGCAGAGAGCAGACATGATTTTCCCTTAAATGAACTTTTCTTCCCTTCTCCTTCCCCCATCTTCACTTGATATCATACATCAGTGGATGTGTTTGCAAAGAGTGTGGGAGGGATTCTGGGGTTTGCTGTCTCATGTTGAGAGCAGAGGACTGAGTTAATAATCCCAGAAACAGATCAGAAGGAGTAGAACAAGTAGCTCCCCCAGAACTTAACCTCCATCAGATGAGCAGGGTGAACTCACCCCTGAAAAATGGCGATTCTGGGGGCCACTGGCCTTGGCCTGCAGTGTGGCCAAAAGTTCTCCCATTGACTGTGTGAGTTCTGACTTCTGTTGTCTCTTTCTAGATAGGGACATTGTGCTTGGGAAACCTGCACTGAGAGGAGGTGACCTTTGACCTGGACCCCGAGGCTGGCCCAACTTCTAAGTCATCATATTTGGTCTCCCTTTCAGAATTTCTCTTACCCCATAGAACTACCCTGGGGAGTCCAAGGCCATGTCCATCTGCTCAAACCTCTCCGTTGACAGCAGTCCACCCAGTGCCAGCTGGTGGCTGCCCAAGGCCAGTCCTAGAGTGTTCCTTTTTTCATTGGGAGCTGGAGATTCAAAAGTTGGCATTAGCTAAACAAATCAAGCTTAAGTGGGTGGTCAGGTCCCCTGCCAGGGCTCAGGGGGAGTTGTTTGGATGGGGTGGGGGGTTGGGGGAATGCCTTCCTCCTTTAATTCACAACCCATTTTATGTGATCCTATTTTATTGACTCAATTGGTAGCCCTATGCCCCTATTATGCCTTCACGGGCTGGTGTGGTGACAAGGCACCCAGTGTGCAAAATCTAAGGAAGTGCAGGGTCAGCATTTGCAGGACTCGAAGAGTGAGTTTCTCCCTAAATCTGTACCCTGGGTGCCTAAGTGGGGAGACACCAGTGCCCCCTACCCCTCATTGGCTATCCACTGATACAAACTTCATGGATCTTAGACATGGGAGGAATGGGAGAGCAACTGTGGTCCAGCCCATGACCTTTGGGGGTAAGATGGCCAGGGCCCAGCGATGGGCAGAGACTTGCTGAATGGGGTGAGGGGCGGAGTCTGAGCTGTGGTCTCCTGCTGTTGGGAGCCTCACCTGCTTCCTGGAGGGTCTGTATGCATTGGATGTGGCTGACTTCTGCTTAGTAAGGCTCCCTTCCCTTTAAGAACTGCAGCTATAATCACTTCTGCCACCATCCTGTTGAACTCATAAGCTTTGCTCCAGATTCGGTCACACAAATCATCTCTTAATCCAGGGCAGTCCAGCTAGAGTATTTAGCTGAGGCTTTATAAAAGGCACATGGGTAACAAATGGGACAGAAGAAAACAGAAATGTGACTGTGTAGATAATAAGACTTAGTTCATTCATCTTCACTTAGGATCCCCTAAAGAGGGCCCCCCACCTGTCCACCACTCCCATGTACCCCTGCTGTCTGAGGGCTCTTTGAGCATGCCTCAATTCCTGTAATTTTACACCTAGGAAAGAGAAACCCCAGAACAGCATTAGGAGCTCACTGTCTGCATTAGAAATGATGACTCTGCGTTTGGCATCGATTCCAACCTCTCTGCTGTGTGCCTTTCTGAGTTTCAGTCTGAAGCTAACACCCACATTTATAAGACTCCCTTGCAGCTAGGGTTCTGTTTGAGAATTGAATTCTTTCCAGTGGATACCCTTGTGTGAGATTTGGAAGGTAGAACTGAGGCCTGGGCAATTTTGTGGAGCGTTTGGCTCACACCACAGGGAGGCACAGTGTGGACACCCTGGGTTTCTGCTGCAGAGGTTTGGTGTGAACTCTCTCTGAGGATGTTGAGAGGCAGCTGTGGTAAGAGCAGTAGTGGACTCCACATCCCCGACTGTGTTAGGGGGTGGTGTTCCTAAACTCAATAGGCCCACCATGGGGGGGGGGGCTCTGTGTCCCCACCTACTGCTTGCTGGCTGGCAGTTTGGCATCATCGTGCATGCTCAGGGTGTTGTTCCTGGAGAGCCACAGCATACTCCTTGAGCACTGACACCAATTTCATGAGCACCAGTTTCTCATGCTCTATTACTTTTCTGCTTAATATAAATGGAATGATTTCTGTTTCCTGCATGCACTCTGGCTGGTCTTCTGGTTTACTTGGCTAAAGTCTGCTTTCCTGTCTTCAGCTACTTGTCCTGGTATCCAATCCAGGCAGTGTTGTCATTTTCAGGGACTGCCTCCCCCATCTCTGGCAGTGTTACTTCACTCTCTATCCTGCACACATGTCAGAACCAACACACTTGACCAAAAATCGCAGCAGGAGATGGCAGTGGGTGGGGCTGGGGTCTTGATTACAAGTGCTTCTTTAGTGTAGGGTTTCTGTCCGTTTTGACCCAAGCAATTATAATTCCTCAGAGATGTGCACACAAAGTTGAAGGCCCAGCAGCCACCATGTGGGAGGAAGTGAGAGATCTCAACCCCAATGGCTCTCCAGTCCAGAGAGCTCATGTCCTAAAGCACCAGGCCCAAAGTTGCAGAATGGGCTGGGCTCTCACAAGCCTTAATGGGCTGGGCCCCCACAAATAAAGCTACTGAAAAGCCAAGAGAATAGCATTGACAAGCTTCCTGGAAGGCTGTGTCCTGAGCAGAATTTTCAGTTTGTGGAGGGAAGTAGAGGTCTGAGAGTATTCTTTCATGTCACCCTGGAATATGAGAGGGCAGAAATGACCCACAGTGACCATCAGTTATACCTAATCACATGTCTACTAGTTTATGTTCTAACTCAGAATTTGATGTATTTCCATATTCTTAATTACTTACATGTTGCTGTGTAAGACAATACCCCGAAACTTAGCAGCTTAAACTATTAAGCATTTATTATAACACACAATTTCTGAGGGTCAGGAATCTGGAAACAACTAAGCCAGATGGTTCTAGCCCATGGCCTCTCATGAGGTTGCAGTCAGAATACTGGTGGGGCTGCCATCATCTGAGGTTCACTCACATGGCTGTTGGCAGGAGGCTTCGGTTCTTCACTGTGTGGGCCTCTCATGCTGCTGGCTACCCCTAGAGCAAATGATCTAACAGAGTGAGGGAGAGGAAAGGAGAGAGGAAGAGAGAGAAAGAGAGGGAGGGAGAGAAGAGCAAGATAGAAGCTATAGTGTTTTTCATAAAGAATCTTGAAGATGCCATGCCATCACTTCTGCCATAGTCTATTGGTCACATAGACCAATGCTGGTGCAATGCAGAAGGGGACTACATAAGAGTGGGAATGCTGGGAGGAGGGATCATTGGAGAACAGCTTGGAGACTGGCTACCACATCTGCTACATCTTTTTTGCCAGAGTGATGTGACTATGCACATTTTATACATAGCAAGTGAGAGTGGACAGCACACCTTACCATATTCAAATTTCCTGACCCTAAGCTAACAGTGTGGTCTGACCAAGAGATCCAAATGTAGGATTTGGAACTTGATGTCTGAGGAAATTAAAGCTATTTCCGCTTCTTAAATATTGCAATGTGACTATTTTAATTGCTTTGGTGATTGGAGAAATAATTTTTCTACATCTGAAATAATATTTTAAGTACATGCTTGAGCCTAGGGAGTGAACTGCCTACTTCTGGCTTGATCACGGTGGGTGTTGACTGTGACTCTCTCAGGCCCCATGCACTCAGGTCTTTCTCCACCTCCTCTGGAGATCAACTCTGCTCTCGCCTTTAGCTTCTCCAGGAGACATGGCCCAAGCTAGCAGCCCAGTAAGATGACTTTGGAACCACTTAAGATGGGCTATTTCAAAAGGTACCAAATTCCCTGATCTTATAACCAGACCATTTAACTAGATCATCCTGTAAAGAGAAAATGCGTTAAAAATATCAGTTAATTACTTTTTTTTAATTCCCAAGGCCCAAATAAGTCCTAGTTAACTATCTTTGCACATTTATATATTTAGACATCAGGGTATGGCTGTACAGCAGTCACAAAGAGCCAGCAGGCACTTAAGTAGAGGACGACTGACTCTAGGTAATGAGACGGCTTCCTCAGTAACCTGGAGACACAGACCATCAGCAGGTTGTGCTCAAAGACCCTGGGAAGGAAATCCTTGAACTGAAGCCTTGTTAGCAATCATTTTCTGGAGAACACACATTCTTGGCCTAAGTACTATGGTAGGCCTTGATTAAAAGTGTCAATACTAAGAATTGTTAATGCCTTGATGTGCAGCTGAGGAAATCCGAAAGCAGGCTCAATTTGTTCCACAGAAGCAATTTGTGTTAAAGAAATTCCTGATCTAAAAACCTGAACAAAGTATAACTTGGGAGCTACAGAACAGTCGTCTTTCTGCCTCTCTGCATTTGGACTTTAAAGCTGCCAGTATGACAAAGTGCCTCTTAAAAGCTATTCATGTCACCTCAAGTACATCAGTTAGAACTGATTCTTGTGGAACAGAACCTATTTTACTTCTGGAGCTTCATTTCACCTTTTGAAACCCAGTTACCCAGTGGTTCCAAATGTTTAGAACCAACTATGTATTGGATTAACGAGTAAGTAAACGGAAAGTCCCAGCCAAAGTAAATTTTACCTACTGATGCATAGAAATTCAAGCCCTTTATGAATTATGGGAAAATTGTGAACTATGGGAGAGCCCCTCAGGCCCTATCTCAGAGCCTGGGTACCTTTACCTTTCGTACCTCGGAAGGAAAATTGTTCTCTGGTCTCTGAATAATCAATATACTAGAATCTGTGAAGTAAAAAGAGAAGTTACTACAAGGGGTAGGCAGTGACCCTAGTAAATAAACCATGACAGGTGAATCCCCCCAAAGAGGGAAGAAATAGGACACTTACAGAAAGCAGATGTGAGCTCAGAGATGTATGGTCCTCAAGGTTATGAATAAAGGGATGAACATCCCTAAACACTTTCTTAGCTTTTGAGAGAATTAGTGTGTTACAGTTCAGTACAAATTCATTTATTCATTGTTTCATTTGGAAAGTGTTCAAGTTCCAAACAGGTGCCAACAATGAAGAAACAGGGCACTATGTTAGGTAAAATCTAAGGTCTTCTATCTTTCCTGTTCTGTAATTATTCAGTGAGCATTCCATGGAAAGCCCATGCTGGGCATTCTACATTCTCAGTCTATTTCCAGGTGCCACTAAATAGAAAGCTTAACTTGTGTTCAGTTTACTTTATAAAGAAGGCAGGGGAGCCTCTACTGCATTAGGATTTTCATCTTAATGGGTATAACAAGCCGGTGTTGGTTCTCATCTGGGACAGCAGCCTGGTGGAGAGGCAGCTTGTCTGAGAGGCAGGAAATGAGGCAGGACCCTGTATGTCTGAGCAACAGGTGAAGGAGTAAAGGCTGAGTAATCTCGTTTCTATCTTGGGACTGAAACACAGGCACATCATGGGAGAGTCCGAGCTTCCTGAGAAGTCACGTGAGAACACCCCAGAACTTTGGAAGTCATCGATTCAAGCCTTCGGTCACAGTTTAGGTGGAATCAAGAAAGTGACAGTCCATGAATATGGAAACACCAATACAGGAGCCCTCTCTCCATGCTGGGGAGAGCTCAGACCACATTCCGTGGGATGGTCTAATACTATCACACTGGGCAACACAATTTGACCTGCAGAACTTCAGATAATTTCAAGCCATGTGGTGATGGCATTCTCTTGAATTACTGAATTCAAGTCTTATTCTCTTGAATTACTTCAATCACAATTATTATTCAAATAATCTTGAAGATTATTAAATGCAGTTTGGGTTTACTAAAAGATTTCTTTGTGCCCTGCTGGGTCCTCAACAAATGCCAGGCTTCTCCCAGAGTTATTAGGTCTCTACCCTGGAAAAGACTTAAATGAACCCATTTCATCAAAAATGATTTGGGGCCTCTAGGCACGCTCCTTGGTCAGAGTGCCTCTGGGGGCACACGTGGTACAGTGCCATTGCCCCCCATCTGTTAGAACAAGACCTCAAGCAGCACCGACAGCTGGGTCCGGGGCAGAGGTGCTCTGTGCCATGGCCAATGGCAACCTTAACACAAAAGCACAAAGGAACAGCATCCCAACAAATTGAAACTGACCAAGATGAAGGGAAATGCATTTGAGAGCCTTGTTTTACTTTGCTTCACAGAAAATGGCAATTGTTGGTATGAGAGGACTAGTAGGTGATCAGAGGACTATATAGCCCACATAAAGACTATATTCTCTTTTTGCAGGTGAGGTTCAGGAATGTTTCCTGGTCATATGGGAGGCTAGAGGCAGAGCTGGGCCTGGGCCTTGCTCTCTGCTCTTCCCCACTGCCCCTCGGTCCGAAACCGACCACAGGTACTCGCTACCCTGGGCAGGTAAGATGATCGGCATTCCTGGGTGAGGCCGCTAAGGCTTAGAGAAGGCTAGTGAGTTGTCTAAGGACATGCATATGATGGTTATCTAATCTTCTATAGGGCAGTTTTCTAGTTTCAAAGGTGGAATCAAAAGCTGGTTCCTTCCTTCAAATTAAGTGAGGCCTTACAGAGAGAACACTGACACACCAGATGGGAGTAAAAACAAATTTTGTGGCCTTTTCCTAAAAGCCCAAGACTCTTTCAGAGGAGGCAATGTCAGGATAGGGGTCAGAACATGGATGCTGGAGCCAGAGGGCCCCTCACTATGTATCCTTACAAATTACACTGACTTCTATGTGCTTTGATTTTCTCAAATGGAAAATAGGGCCAGTGATAGAATGTTTCATCAAGGTGTTGAGAGGGTTAGATAAGTACACACATGTGAAAGGCTTTATGCAGTGTCAGGCACCGAGTGAAGTGTTACCCATCGGGCTGTCACTTAGCCAAGAGGGGAGTAAGTGCTACAGCTTTCAGTTTTCTATGCAGGGTATGGTGCCCTTTTTGCTTCTCTCTGGCAGGTGGCAAAGGACATGCAAAGTGATCTTCTTGATCCCAAGGCCCATGGTCTAAAAATCTCCACACAAGTGACAGAAAGTCAAGAAATAGCAGAATCAGCAACCCTCTGTTAGCCTCTTGACTTCAAATTCAAATTCAAAACAATTGACTTGAATTTGGCTGATGAACTGAGTCTTTGATGACATCAGGCATTGACCCCAGGGTTGTGTCCTGTTAACACCTAGTTCATTCCTGTAGTGGCACTGGCTTTGCAAGCTACATTGGTCTACACTTGACCCTGGCAGAGTTTCACATGGAGTGAAATGGACTTGAGAGCTACGTCTTGTTTATCATAGATGAAGTCTCTCTTCCAGGATCAAAGCAGCTCCCAGAGTCCAGGGTTTAATTCGTATTCCATTCAGATGACTTACTGAATACTCCTCTTTTTCCTTACCGATTTCTGTTCCTTTGTTAATCAAGCTGACTCTGCTCAAATCTAAACTTAGTTCAGTTTAGCAAACATTTGCTGAGAGTTATTGTATGTTAGACACATTGCCAGAGCTCAGCAACTCAGAGACGAATGAGATATACTTCCTGCCCTCAGGAGCTCACAGCCTGTCTGGGGAGGAGGTCACACATAGGTGGGGGTGTGAGCCCAGAGGTTGGGAGCCTAACCAGTTGGAAGGGATGAAGGAGCCTTCTTATCCTCCAGCCCCTTCCACTACCCCCTCCATCTCCTGCCCCATCTCTCTGTTCCTCTGTAGCACAACTTCAGAAGTCTTCTCTCTCCTTGCTGCCTCAGTTTCTCTTTTTCCATTCTTACTTGAATTTGGTCATTACCTTCCTCTCCTCTAAGACTGCTCTTGGCGAATCCCCATATTTCTAGATCTAATAGCCCAGTTCTTAGTCCTCATTTACTCAGACTCTCAGCAGCACTGAACACAGCGCATCACTCTTTCTCCTAAGACACTTTCTTCGGTTGGCTTCTGGGGCACCTCACACCCCTGCAGGGTTTTCTGCAGATTGCTATGATTTGGACCTGCCTAATGATGTGGATGAGGGTCTCCTGGAGGCCCAGACCCCACTGTTATTGAATGTTTCACTGAATTTTCTTTGCTCACTGTCAGTTACCACCTATTTCCTCATGTGAGAAACATGATTTGCCTATATGCTAATGAGTGACCACTGGACTCTACTAAGTTACAATAATGTGGATGTTGATGAACAAACATACACTGGCAATCTCGTAAGAGGCAGAAGGTCTATTATCTGTGCCTGGAAACAGACCTATATGATTGCCGTCTTGATACTATTTTTGTTACTATTGTTATCAGTACTCAGTACAGGACCTTTGAGCCCAAGGCTCTTACACAAGGCTGCTGCCTCCTGGGCCCTCTAGCTGGATGCATGTGGATTGGAGACTCTCTTCCTCTTCTCTGGCAGCACTTGGGTTTCCCTCAGACCACTGTGCTAACTGCTCTGTGCCATCTCCACGCTCTGCTGCCCCACGTGAGATCGTGCCGGTGTGTAAGGGCAGACGAGGGTAAACTGAGTGGTGACCACAAGTGCCAAGGGAGTCTCCTTCTCCCTCCTTATACCCTTTGCTGGAAAAAAGAGGAAGGGGAGAAGGAGAAATTGTTACTTCTGGTCTGTTTTCTAAGTCTGAACCCTACTGGAGGGGCTCGTTGGGCTCCCGAGGTGCTATGTGAACATAGCTTCTGTAGATATAGAAGGAACACTTCCTACCCCACCCTAAAGGGAGCCCTTCTCCTGCCTCCCATACCTCCACAGACAGTGGAGAACATGGATAATGAGCACATAAGCAAACCTGAGTGAGGTATTTTGCAGCAACCCACAGCCACCCCTATTTCTGGCCTGACCCATTTTCTCCAACTACAAGGTGGCTGTAATAATCCCTGCTCTGCTCTGCATCTTGCCTAGAGGCTACTAGAGTTCATTAGATTAAAAAAAAAATCTATAAACTACTTTGAGCACCTTGGAGGTAAGTGCTCTATAAGTACAATGTAATAATAATAATGCTACAATAATTACCTTGATTAATTTATGCATAAGACGAAAAAGAGATTCTTAATTAAGAGACATTCCAACAGCGTGAACACAGGCCCCATATACTGGAAAGTAATACCATCAGCAGGGATTCTAACTCTGGGCCAGGCTGACAAGGATAATGAGCCACTCACCCTCATTCTGAGTGCCCTCTGCGCATTTTATGTTCTGGGCAATCACTAGGCTCTGTGGCCAACAGCCTGGAAACGCAGAAGAGGAAAGGGAGGCGTTTGGTTTTGCAATTAGGTAAAACACAAACTAAGTTAACCTGATGCTAATCATATAGAACAGCAAATAATTAAGAACCAAAGGTAAGCTAGCTGGTGACATCAATAAAATGAGTATATATGTATTTTAAATGTAGTCGAGACAAGTTTTATGGAATCAGCTATGGGTAGACATAGTTCTGGGCTAGAAATAACATTTTGTGATCCTCCCCTCTTTTTATCATTAGGTTCCTAGTGCTCCTGGGGAAAAGATGTATGCTTTTGGTAGTACAGGTATATTGAAAGATACATTGGAATATGGAGTTGCTCAAGATAGGACCTCATTAGCCATAAAGTTTTCCCAAGTTGCAGCAGCTCTTCTTACACTAAAATGCGCATCATACTTTATAACGAAATGAAAAACAGTTCAGTGTCACTCAGGAAAATGACACAAATTCCATGAGCCAGCTTCTTTTTGTTCAGCCAATGTTTGATCTTCCCAAAGACTGGATTTGAGCAGGCCAGTTTGCAGCATTCCTTATGAATTGCCTCTGCATGGCGGAATGTAAGCCAGGCCACTGGAGGGGCACCCTGAGGCCTGTGCTGTTTGTGGTTCTTCAGGCTGTGCACTGGACCTGGATCAGATTTGCTTTGGCTAAGGTGGGAAGGGAGATTTAACCAACAAAGTGTGCTGCAGTTCTTCTAATACCCTCTTTTGTGAAAAAGAATCGTCTGATAGTCCACCTTTTTCAAGGTAACCATGTACGTAGTGGGATAAAGCCTTCCGTTAGCCTTTCCTGGACAATTTCCAGCCCCAACCCCTGGGGAAAGCTAGAAGGTCACTGGGAGGCTAACATTCCTCTTTTAACAGCTGAGCAGAAATAAGAAAGTTCACCTATAGGAGGTAAGAAATGCTTGGAGCAGCGTAGAAGAAGCAGGGAAGTCTGAGCATGGGCAGTATGTGCACGAATGTGCGCACGGTCTGGTAGGTGGGATGTGGAAAGGGTAGACATAAAGCTGGAAAGATATAAAAATAATTTTGAGACCGTGTGTAAGTGTTCTTTAGTCAGATTGCTTTCCTGTCATCTAGCACTGACAGAACTAACAGTTCTATAGTAAAGAAATAGGTCATTTTGGATCTGAGAGAACTAGTTGGGCATGGGCTAGAGCAGGATATTGCAATGTGGGAATTTTCACAGATAGGATACGGCAGGAACATCCTGTATGAGAGAATAAAGCAGCGCCATCAGAAGGCTAGCAGGACACGGAATGGGAAGATGCCGTAGTTAAACTCATCCTCTTGAAATCTATTGAGGTCAATTTCCCCTCTCTGTCTTAAGGGCCAAGGCCCTTGATCACTCATTGCCTATAGTAATAGGTTCCATGGGAGGGCTGAAAAACATAGGAACTCAGTCTTGCTCTGTCTGCAGTGCAGTGGGGCTGGGCCATTTACACTGAGCACACACATCACCCAATCCAGCAATCTACACACTTCCTCTGTGCCAGGTACTGTGCTAGGTTACCAAGAAGAATGAGACACAACCCTGGTCCTTAGGCAACACACACTGTATTTGTGGGACATAAGCCTTGAGTGGTAGATTTCAGTCATGTTCCCAATCCTTCCCCCTTCCCTGTAGCCACATCCCTTCTCCTACAACTTGTAGTGCCCTCTCTTCATGGACAAGCAAACCATCCCACCATACCACACTGGGCTCAACCATGTAGCCTTCGCCAATGAGATGTTAGCACATGTGAGCTGAAATGGGCTTTGGCTTTACTTGCTGCCCTGAGCCTCTGCAATCTGCCAACATGCCCTGCTTAGCCTGATGGAGGGAGAGACATGTGGAGCAGAGCTGAATCTTCCAAGTTATTCCAACCGAGGCTAGTATAGATTAGTCACCAGCCAGCAGGCCCCCAATTCTTAATTGAGACCAGAAGAACCACCCAACTGGGTCCAGCTTAAATCTTGGAGCTGCAGACGCAAGAGCTAAATAAATGCTTATTGTTTCAAGCTACTGAGTTCTGGGGTGGTTTATCATAGCATTTTTGTGGCAATCAATTTTAATATGAAAAGATACTAATGATACACAAATGAGTTTACACCAACTGCCAAGGATCACTGCCCTGGAAGAATGGCGGAACTCAGTTCTGGTCCCAGCTCTAACTACAGGGACTTTGGACATGTCACTTTTGACTCCAGATCCTCTTCTATGGAAAATGAAAGGATTAGATTAGTCTTATTAATTGGGGTTCAAGGATTGGTTCCATGGGGTCTTTGAACCTTATGAACCTGTATATGTATTTGGTAGCTCACGTTGTTTTGGGAGGGGGTCAGTCCACAGCTTTCAGCAGATCCTTAAAGGGGACTGTAATCTCAGAAGTAAGAACTCCTAAAGAGAAGCTTTCTGAGGGCTTTCTGGTTTTCCCCAAGCAGGGCTTCTGAGTTGATTGAGCAGCATAGGAATTAGGACTGAACTGCCCTGTGGGCTGGGGTAGGCAGGGAAGGTTTCCTATCTACTGGCCTGTGGTTCGGATTCCAGCTCCTGTGCATAGAGTCTGTGTCTTGGCCTGTGGTCCACATAACATGAGGCCCTGTGCCTGGGTGGCATTCTGGCATTGTGCTTTCTCCACCACTCCCCTTGCTTTTCCCTCTGCCCATCTCAGTCTGACCAGTCCTTGATGGTCCCCTTCTCTCTGAAGCCTTTCCCACCTGTCCAGTCAGCCAGGTCTCCCCTTTAAGCCTCCATGGTGCTCTGAGTCTCCAAGACTTTTTGTACTGCATTCTGTAGTGTCTTGTCTCCCCTGCTGGACCATAAGTTCCTCAGAAGCAGAAGTCATTTCTTCCATTTCTCCGAGGCCTCCACAGTCCTGGCCCTGGGCACAGCACAGCAGCTAGGCATGGTCTCTGGGCAGCGGTGGTCTCTGAAGCAGACAGTTTGTTTTCAGGCTCCCCCTCTATCCCTCTGAGTGCCCTTCCCGCTGCCCAGGCTTCCACTGACCCCAGCTGTTATCCAGAGCAGCCCTTCCTCTCCCAGATGACAGCTGAGATCTGTTCTATGCCTCTCTCCTCTTCTAGTGTAACTTTCTGCAATCTTTGAAGCCCAGTTAGGTGACAGAAGAATTGATTCTAGCCAAAGTGTTAATGGCTAATAACGGCAACGTCTCCCCTGGGTATTAACACTGCAGTTGAGCTTGTTTTCAACATTCTCATCCATAGGAATGACTAGACATCATGGTCCCTGAGACTGGCCGCTGGGGATAAAATTTTTAGAGCATGGAATTCATGGCATCCTTCAAATTATACTGCTAAGCCATTTGGTGCACTAGGCTGTTCTACAGGTGGTCTTGAAGAGGCTGAGACAGGACAGGCACACAGCTTTTACCAGCAGGATCACCTTAGGCTGTGGCTCATCTTTTCCCTTCATGTTTTCTAAGTCACAAGTCTGTACAATGGATCTTGATCTTGACTTCGGAGCTGGGGTGTATGTGTGTAGATGCATGTACTCTGCTAAGACTGGACCTTAAATATTCTATCTTTGCTTTCAAATTGCTGTCATGTTACAATGTAATATAATTAACTGTTAGCCTGAGGAATCCCCCTATGTCATCTGGCCCAGGGGCCTCCTTTGGTTTATGAAGTTGTTATTATAACCATCTCCTTTTTAAAGAAGGGGCAATGTTCAGAGGGGATGCATGACTTGCCCAGCTCCCCCAGCTGTTAAGAGAAGAAATTGCGACCAGACGGCTCCTGCTTTAGTCTCAGGACTCTTCTCCACTACAGAGATGTTACGTTAAGAGCTGTATATCTCATTCTCACCCCCAGTTTTAAACCATCAGCACATGCCATTGCCCATGGATAATCCTGGCCAATGTAGAAGCTGATCATGAGGCAGGCACATCTGGGTGTGGGTAGTTTTATGCAGTTAGGGGTTGTGAAAAAAGTTTACATGCTACTTGCATTTACACAACTGACAGAAAACAGTTAAAGGAATCTTTGGTGACCACCTTAATATTCTCATGCCTGTGCAGTTGGGAATGGTTATAAGAAACATATTGTATTTTAACCCATACACTGAGTTTTAGGCATATTTACATATGAAGTTTTAATTCTTGGTTACTTGGCAAGGATGAAAAAGCATACATATTAACACCTGGATGTGCCAGACGCAGGCTCTAAGAGCCTGTTGCTGTAGAATACCCCTGGCAAAGAACACATCGCGGCCTGGGAGCCAGGACACCTGGACTCATCCTGTCCCACCTCTGACAACCAGTGACTTAGCCCTCACTGGGCATTGGTTTCATTACCTGCTGATTAGAAGGGCAGCATGATCAATTTCTAGGTCTTGGTTCCATTCTGACATCATAGGACTCTATGCCTATTCACGCACACAAAATGACCGTCAACCACACAGGGGAATGATCCTGCCTGAGGTGACTTGCATGAAACAGAAATCAAAGCCATAAGCCACAGAGATGAAGCTCCAGTAGTGGGATTTCCGGTGTTATTATGGGAAGGATGGGGGTCAGCACTGGGGGAGGAGAAGATGGTCTGCCAGGTGTCCCTGAAAACACACCCACAGGTGGTGCCTGATCTTTGCAAGGCCAAAGTGCTCCAACTGAGCCTGTGGGTGTCGACAGGCCCCCAGCACCCACCTCAGGCTCCAGGTATAAACTTAGGGGGTCTCTGGGCTCACTGTTAGCTAGCTATTTAGTTTTAATGCCCAAAACCAATTTTAAATAAAATAAAGGAATCCCCCTAAATATCCTATATGGGGCTTTCTTTTTTTTAGAGGGACATTTCAAGACTAGTTTCACACAGGTTTAGCCGAAAGGGAAATTAAACTCTACATTTAAATGGAGATTACGTACAAAGGAATCCATTACTTTCAATATTTCTCAGCAGGAGGTCTCAGAGTTATTTAAATAAGTTTAGATATTAAACCTAAAGTAGCCATTAAAGCAATGCAGATTTGTTTGTCTGGTTTTTCTTTCCCCCCAGAATCTTTTTTTCCAGCTGACTGAAAAAATCCATTGCTTAACCAATGGAGGATATTTTAATGCATTAAAAAAAAATCGAGGGACTTTTTAATATAGCCTTTCCTTTGAATTTTTAAGCACCATATTACAGTGTACTTATTACAGCCAAGTGTCATCTTTTGGACAGATTAAACTCCAAGTGTTTTCCCTTTCCTGCCCCCACCCCGGGCAGAGCAGCGCTAATATAAACACCGACATTAAACCATATTGGCTATGGAAGAGTCTTTGATTGTCATTGAGATTATTTTAAAAGTTATTTAGGTCCCCCTGTTACATCTCTGCAAACCACTGAGAAAATGTTGCGCTGGTTTTCTCTTTGCGACATTTCTTTGGGGATTCATAAATATTGATTGTACCGTAAAAAATTGATGGAATCTTGAAACAGACTGCAGTTGAGGCAGCTGGGGAATTTACTCAATTTTTCTCAATCGCTGCAGTCTATAAAAAGAGGAGATTTTGCAAATTGTTTCTCACCTTGTCTTTTTAGTATTTAATAGCTCTCAATTCTATAGCCTTCTGAACCATGCGCTGGGCATGTTTTCTATCAAGATGGAATCAGGCCTATTCAATGGGAATTAAAAGGTGGGAGCAGGTTATGAGTGGGGTAAACTCTGCCCTTTCCTCAACCTTCTCCATCCTCTTTTCTCACCTTCTCTTGGGTTTCGGTATCCTGGTGTTTTGGTCATATTAATCCTGTACCTATCCCACAGATGCCAGTCTTATGTCCAGGGTCATCCCTTCTCACTTCTCAGGGCCATGATGGAAAAAAGATCAAAGAAATGAATGTCAAAGGCTCTGTGTGGTCCTGCCTTTCACCACATGCTGATGACTATTAAGCCACACTCTCATCAAAGCACTTCCTGCTCCTTCTTGTTTATACAGCCAAGCTCTCCACCATCCTGGTATTCAAAGCCTTTTGCCCACCATCTGGCTTCAAACTACCTCCCTAGTTACATTCTTATGACTCTGATTTGAGGTGTAGTATCTTTGCTCATAGGGCCCCTCATTGACCTCAAATCTACATCATGCATTTCTTCTTCCTGACATTGGCTTATCCTTTTCCATCAGACCTGGAATATTCTCCTTAATTCTTCCTCTGTGACTGGCAGAATAAATGCCCCCCCAGCTCCAAGATGTCTGTGTTCTAATTCCCAGACCCTTTGAGGATATTAGGTTAGATGCAAAGGGGAATTAAGGTTGCTAATCAGCTGACTTTAAGATAGAGGGATTATCTTGCATTATCCCTTTGGGCCCAATGTAATCACAAGAATCCTTTTAAGTAGAAGATGGAATTGGGAGAATCAGAGAGATGGCAGCATCCTTGCTGGGTGTGAAGGATGGGGACATGAGTCAAAGAAAGCAGGTAGCCTTTAGAAGGTGGAAAGGAAGCTGGAAAAGGCAAGGAAACAGATTCTCCCATAGAACCTCCAGAAAGAACTCAGCCCTGCAAAAAGGCAAGGAAACAGATTCTCCCATAGAACCTCCAGAAAGAACTCAGCCCTGCAAACACCTTGATCTTTCCCAGGACGCCCTTGTTGAACTCCTAACCTTAGAACTGTAAGGTAATACATCTGTGTTGCTTGAAGTCGCTAAGTTTGTGGTAATCACATCTTAAGCATCCTTACAGTAATCACTCTGAATCACTTCCACAAAGTCTACTTTGCAATGTAGGGTAACATTCACAGGTCCCAGGGATTAAGACATAGATATCTTTGAGGGCCATTATTCAGTCTACCTCATTTGGTAACAAGAAGGAGGTGGCTCTGCCAGCTCTTGGGCGACAAAGAACCTAAGGTTAGACGTGGGGTCAGCCTGGTGCTTGGTTTCCATGTTGTGATTTCTTTGTGGGGACAAAGGATATGGCATTGATCTTATTGATCTTGAATTAATCATCCATGAAATCAAATAGAAATTCCTTTTGTCTTGGCTAATTCTTTTTGCCTTTTTTGCACTTTGCAAACTGAAGTACAGTGATTTTCCCAAGGTTTTAAATTGCTGGTCAATTTATAAATCACATGTGGCACCTGAGTGGGCTAGAAATGAACTTTGGAGCCTTGGAGGGGAGCATCTGTGGCCTCAGGTGCCCTAACTGATGGGAGCCTATCCTTGATGACAACCCCTAGTCTACTCCATAAAACAGAAACTATTAAAAAAGCCACTGCATGGATACTATAATTTGAGGGTAAAACTGTTTCATGAACCTTCAAAAGTTGCATGCAATTCTTTTTTGATATATGGGGAGGTCTATTTTTGAAAGAGAGAGTTTGTATCCTTCACTAGATTCTTAAAGGGATCCATGACCCAAAAGTTAAAATCAAAGCCCATCACTTCTCTGAGGCTAATATTTCCAAAAAAGAAAAATAAGAAGGTAGGGGAAAAAAACCTTCTGAATACCAGGTCATTTATAAAGATACCTGAGAGAAGTGACTCCATTCATTCATTCATTGAGCATTTACTTTCTGTTAGCTGGCTTTAGGGAGCAAGGAGGTCAGAAATAGGGAGGTGAATGAGGTGACAAGCCCTCAACCTTCAGAAACTGAGAATCAGGTTTGCGCTGACCTTGAGCACTGAGATACTTTGCATCTTGAAAGTTTGATAGTCTTTATCCCTCTCCTCACTCAAAATATCATGTATCAGATGCGCTTCCTGTGAAGGGCTCTGGTTGGGGCTGGCTCCTGCTGTCAAGGAGCTTACAGTCTCGTACAGTAGTAGGGAGATGTCCAAGGAGGGCTGTGTACAAGCATACACAAGAGCTTGTGGCCAGTGGTAAATGGCCTGGGAGTGTTGAGGATAGGGTTCTGTGTGGAATGTGGATGGCTTCATGTTGGTATGGCATGTAGGAGAAATAACAGGAAGACAGAGAGGGGCGGAGTGGGGTTTAGAAAGATAGTCCTGGCAGGAAGAGCAGAATAATAAACAAAGAAAAAATGCCTATGAAGGAAGCTGTGGAGAATTCAGTCTGATTTCAGATGGTAGGGTTTCAGATTTCTGCATTTCCCTTGGTCATGGCCCCCAGACCTGGCCCAGGTATGGTCTATTTCTGCACTTGACTTGTCTGTGTCCCCAGTGCTGACACTGACCCTTCCTCTCTCATTCAACCCAAACAGCTCTATTACCTTTAAGACTTTCTAGGACTAAGGCCACCTACCTGAACTCCAGGGAAAGCTTGCTAGGACCAAGGGCAGAATCTGGCCCCATCGTTACCTGGGCTGAGACATCTGGCAGGATCCCGGAGGGCATCATAAGGCCGAGGAAGCCAAGGCTTCACCCCATCGGTCCTGCAGAGCCAGGGTAGCAGGGAGCTTTGGTCGGGAGGATTTACCTTACAGAAAAACAGACCATGAGATCAAGAGCTCCCAGATCTCCACCAAAAGTTTTGCTGGTTTCCCTGGTCCTCATCAGCAGCCTTTCCTTTGTGCAAAGCCCCAGCCGCAGCCTGCTGACAGCTGCAGAAGTCAGCTCACCTCTAACTTCCCTTCCTTCCCAGAATTTTAGCCCCTCCAGTTCTCATTTCCTCAGCGGATCTCCAACGCCTTCAAGTGAAAGATTTTTCCATTTATCTGGCCCATCTACTTATTCTTGGCAGGAATGCCGGTCAGCCTCCAGCTACTGTATCCCACCAGGAGGCAGAAAACCTCTCCATCTTTGCTTTGGAAGGATACATCCATTGTAAGAGTTTTATGTTGGCAGTTGTTTTCTTTGGGACTTTGGCTATATTATTCCTTGTCTTCTGGCTTCTGTGATTTCTGTTGAGAAGTTGGCTCTAAGTCGGCTATAAGTCTTATCTTGCTCTTTGAAGGTAATATTTCTCTTTCTCTTGCTGCTTTAAAGATTTTCTCTGCTCTGATTCTCCAGTTGCAGTTAATTTTATCAGTATGCCCCAAATTGCACCTGTGTTCTTCTCTGTATTTTCCATTTTTCCACCCTTTTGTCTTTATGTTATGATCTGCCCTACAACGAGGCCCTCAGCCCCTCCCCTAGTTCAGGTCCTCCCGACCCCTCTTTTGGAACCCTGCTAACTAAACCCTTGCATGGGTCTTCCTGCTTCAGGGTCTGCTCTCCTCTGATCCATCCTTCCACCCTCTAGGCCTCCTGGGTTTTCTAACTCCAAATCTGACCATGTCACTCCTCTGATTACAGTATGGAGTGATTTCCCATTTCTACGGGTAGGTAAATTCCTAGCTTCTTAATTCGAGATTTAATTCTCTACAGGTGTAATCTTCTGTTACTTTCTGCCTTTAACCTTGAGCTCTAAGAACGCTGCTCAGTTTCTAATATTCCTGTATTCCTCATACACATGAGTGTGCACACACACACACACACACACATGCACTCACCCAAATTGTTCCTCTTCTGTGTGCTTTTGTCCTGCTTGGGAAGCTCTCCTATCCCCTGCTGACTAAGCCACAGTTAGTACTTTGGCTGTGACCACTACCCTCCTCTTTGCTCCCCACAGCCCCAGTCCTCCAGGCCCTCATCACTCCTGTTGCTCCCAAAATACACTTTGTATCTCCATCACTGCACACACACAAATAACTCTCTAAATGTTTATCTTCCTCTCTAGATTGTGAGTTCTTTGAGCATAGGAATCTTATCTATTTTTATATCTCCAGTGCGCAATACCTTGCCTGAGACAGAAGGTACTCAATAAATGTTTGCATGATTGATGAATTAATAAATAAGTTTGTATGAAAATCCCTTTATTTTTCACACCCTTGTATGAGTCAATTATGTTAGTCCTATTCTAGGTATGAAAAAATATGGACTAAATCCTCTGTCTCTAAATGCACAGAAAGTGAAAGCCCCAAAAATCTCCTTTAAAACTGCCTCTGTCTGATCCAGGCCACGCTGCCCTCTCTCTTCTCTTAACTCTTGCAGTCAGAGTCCTTAACGCATGAGCTAGCCTTTGGTAACAGGTGGCCTTCTATTGTGCCCTAATTGTAACTCAGGTGGAAAAATCAATGGGCCAAGTGTTTACTATTAACATTTTCCATCAGTTTAGTTCAACACTATGGCTTTATTAATTGATGGCATAGAAATGAATCATTAGAAAAGATTGTGTGACTAAATGTCACTGCCCAGTTGGTGGTTTAGGCTGGTGGGAGCCTGGGGACACTGAAGCATGTACCTTCCTGGGGAGGGACTCAGGGTTGGAAATTGACACCAGTCGCAGCCAATGTGAAGAAGGCAGCATCTGGAGCACATGCAGAAGAGCAATAGGCCAGTCCTTACCAGGGCAGCCCAGTAGTGGGTGGGATTTTGGATCTGGCTCACATGGGGCTTGAACAGTAGGAGATGCAACAGCAGCAATGGCCGAAGTCAGGGCTCTAAATGCTTAGCTGGGGCCCAAGCCCCAGAACAGGGCTAACTTGACCAAGGTAGGGTCCAAGGACTAGAAAAACTAAAGTTCTGGTCAGTTATCAGGGCCAAGACTCAGAAGAACAAGAAGGGGGTCCACTTACCAAAACTGCATTCCATCATGGGTCCCAGCCTCAGGAAGAAGGTGTGATTCAGCACCACAGGTCTTGTGGGGACCAGCAGCCAGGCTAACTTGGACTAGGCGCCTCTGGACTACTGAGTTAATGCATTTCTGACTGACGACAGCTCAGCTTGGTGTTGAGCAAGTGTGGCAGGAAAGGGAGGGGCGTTTCCAAGCAGCCCTGCTAGAGGATTGAGGAAGCTGTGACGGCTCTGGGCACATGCTGACCACAGCAGGCCAGAGGGACAGCAGGCTGTGAAAGCAGATGAGGAGCCAGGGAAGGAAGAGATGGGGAAGGCTGAACACCCAGAATGTGAGGTCAAGATGGGGATGCAGTGGGGGCGGCAAGAGGATGGGAGATAAAGTGGGCATCAAGGGTCAAGGAGTTGTAGATGGTGACTAGGCATCAGAAGGGGACTGGGTAGAATAGGGTTAAGACCTGGGTCTGTGGTCAGGCTCCCAGGAAGTCCTGGAGGCAAGGGAGCTGCAGGCAAAGGCTGGGGTTAGGGTTCAGGTGAGAGGGCAGTCAGGAAGCTCGAAAGATGCTCAAATCCGAGGAAACCACTGAAACCAAATGGGCAAGAGAACAACAGACAATGGGCTGGGCATAGGCATCTAGCCCTTGCTAACTGAGGCAGCTCTGCTTCATGCCAAGAGCTCCTGATTTACCTTTGGAGGGACAGAGACCAGGTCTAGAGGGGTTTTTTTTAAAGATCTTTCTTCCAGAGAGCAGCAAGCAGTCTGGGGGCATCTGGATGGGGTGTGTTTGTCAGATGCCTCCAGAGAAATGGAACCAACAGAAAGAGATTTAGTAAAAGGAATTGGATTGTATGCTTAGGGATGCTGAGAAGTCCCACTATCTGTCTTCTGACAGCTGGAGACCCAGGAAAGCTGGTGGTGTAGTTTGAAGGCCTGAGGGCCAGAGAGCTGATGGGGTAGTTTCCTGGTTGAGTCTGAAGGTCTGAGAACCAAGAGGGCTGAGAGCAGAAGCCTGGTGTCTGGGCTCCGTCAGACAGAGCCAGAGGGAACCCTTCCTTCCTCTATTCAGGTCCTTAGTGGATTGGATGAGGTTCAACCACCTTGGGGAAGACAGTGTGCTTCACTCAGTCTGCTGATTCAAATGCTAATCCTCTGGAAATACCCTCACAGACACACCATAATAATGTTTAACCAGACATGTGGGTACCTGTGACCCAGTCAAGTTGACACATAAAATTAACAATCGCAGGGAGAACAGCACACATCCTGCCTCACTACCTGTGGCCCTGGGATGCCTGGCACAGTCTCCTTGCAGATCTGTAGCTGATACTAACTCCATTCTGGCTGGCTAGGCAGCCTCAGGGCATTCTACAGCCTGAGGAACAGGAACTCAGATGCTTTGGGGAAGAATACCTTGCTGATGAAACATCAGAGGTATGGCTTCTTGATTACCTCTTAGCTGGAGTGTCCTGCACATCTGACGGATTTGCTAATTCTGGCCTCCACTTGGAAAGCTTCCAGCTCATTTTCATGCTCCACTGCACGGTTCTGCCTTCTTAATGTAGTTTTAAAGTTGTATTAAATAAACAATGGGCATAAAATCAAATTAATTATCGGACACTCCATGCTATTTAATTTTAAGGCTCCCATTTTGCCAATATTTCTTCTGAGGACAACAAGGCGTAGAGTGCCAGGCATCTGGGCTGGTCCTTCTTGAGCACCCGTGAGGAGGAGAAGGAGGGAAAGGATGAGAACTGAAAACTCAGGGAGGAATGTTGGTGGAGAAAAGCACGCGCTTTCCTATGGGGAAATACCTTGGATCCAATTTCTTGAGTTCTCCCAGTTATCTGGGTAGCCAAGTGGGAGCAGGACAAATTGTTCAGGAAAAAAATTGAATACATTATGGGGTATTCTATCTCAGGAGTCCTTGGGTTGTGCCTCCTAAAATTCTTTTCCTGGACAGGCAAGACCTGGGCTTCTACCATCCTGAACCTTCTCGAACTCCCCCAGTTCTCACATTCATTCTTTGATCTGTTTCACTGATAGAGCTCATTCTCCGTGTTGTGCTGGGGCGTCCTGGTGAACAGGCAGACCCTGCTCCTGCTTTCTGGCTTCCAGATCAAGTCTCAGCCCTCTCATTATATTTTCATAAGCCCAGATACTGCTTGTGATCTCATGATTTTTCTGAGTAGTTAATGTCTGTCTCATCCCTCTGAACTGCAACTTTCAAGAGGTTAGAGGCCATTTCTCTTTTCACTCACTGTTGGGCTCCTGGCCCCCAGTACTGGGCCTGGAACAAGAGGTACTTAGTAATCATTGGATGGATGGAAGGAAGAATGAGTGAAGTCAATAGGGAGGAAGGGAAGAAAAGAGCCTTGGGGAAGTCTACTGATTCAAATGCTAATCCTCTGGAAATACCCTCACAGACACACCAGAATAATGTTTAACCAGATATGTGGGTACCTGTGACCCAGTCAAGTTGATACACAAAATTAACCATCTCAGTTGCTTCAGAGTTCTTAGTTCTTGGGACCCAGCCTTCATCAGAATCCTGGAACTTGGTTTCTGGTGTTCTATGGAGCAGAGCAGAGCTTTTCACATGAGTGGTGGGGACCACCCCCCACAATGGGGAAAGATGATGGCCATCTACAAGCCTGAGGCTACCAGCAGTTGGGAGAAAGGCTTGGAACAGATCTCTCCCTTCAGAGGGAGGACCGCACTGCCTGTATCTTGATTTTGAACTTCCAGCCTCCAGAACTGTGAGAGAATAAATTTCTATCGTTTAATCCACCCACTCTGCAGTACTTGTTATAGCAGCCACAGGAAACTAACTCACGAGGGTCCAATTAGGAAATAATTATGTTCTCCACTCCATCCCATTACAGGTACAAACCTGCTCCTTGCTTCTTGAGTCTCTGCTGCCCTTGGGTGAAATCTTGGGGTCCCAGAGCTTATCTGCTGGCTTGCAGATAAGAAATGGTCTTCGGGTCCCATCCAGCCAGAATAATAATCTCATATTAGTAATTAAAATGTCTAGTAAAATATTGCTTAAATACTCCAAATTCTTTCCCCTCCTATAGCTCAAGCTGCTCTGGCAGCCTGGATTGGCAGGAGCTGAAGTAGGTGGGTTACAGTCAGTTTCTTCTCCATTTTTCCTCCCAACCCCCTGCACCTCAGCCCCAGAGCCACTTCCTGACCCCTAAAAAGGTGAAGAGGGGAGGCAGTAGTCTTACTCATCTGGAACCCACATAATTTGGCTTTGATTTCCCTGTCTAGAAACTGATGCTTCACACTGACTCTCTGAGTGAGCCAGTGTTCTGAACTGACTCCCCTCCTTAGGGACACTTGCATGAAGGTTCCCACAGAGATGCACTGACTGCTCTTCCTGCCAGGGGTGACACATTTGCTCAGGTGCTAAGGCAGGCCATACACCTTTCCCAAGGCACTAGGTCCCCACAGCCCAGCTCCCCACTGGGCTTACCCTGCCCGATTGGGCTCCAGTGCAGCCAGGTGACCTTCTCACCTACCCATTACCTGAGGCCGGGAGCCAGAGCCTCGTCACACACAACCTAGTGTTCTCCAACTCCTGGGGATACAGTATGCTCTCCAAGTATCTTCCTGAAGCCCCTCTCACCGGACTTGAGTGAAGAGGAGATAGATTTCCTGCCTTCCCATGAGATGTAGGACTCATAGCTCACCCACAGTTACCTCTTTCCCATAAAATCCTTTGTCCCTTGGACTTTAGCCCTCATGTCCTTGAAGTCTGTGAGCCTAAGTGCTACATAGGTGGTCTATACCTCACTTTTAAATTGGGGGAAGAGCCCCTATTCAATTTGTTTTGCCCTTTGACCCACTAAAAGGAACCTGGGCTGGGGGTATGGAAAGTATAAGATGTATAAGATGAGCCCAGAGCAGCTGGTTGTGCTGGAAGGTAAAGAGGGGCTCCTAAAGTGAAAGTGGCATGTGAGACGACAGAGTGGCCAGCCTGATGGCTCCTGGAGGTCAAATCTGGGACAATGTGAACATCACAATGAATAAATAGTGAAAGGAGTGAATTATAACCCATGGAAGAAAAACAGGATTCTTGGGTCCAAGCTGCTACTTAGAAAAGAAACACTTTAGGAATCAGAATTCCTATATTTTAACTTTTTCTCATTTCCCCCACGTAGTACTTTAAATTTTCCCCCAAATAATGTAACAGAGAGGAACCCTCCTTGGTCTTTCCTTCCCATTGTTCAGATAGAGAAACTGAAAACTAGAAAGATGTAGTAACTTTCCCAAGATTGCTTAGTGTTCTACTCAGTGAGAAGTCCGGGAGGAGACCCCGGGCCTTTGCCCAGGGTCCAGTGCGCATGACTCTCCAGGATGGGTGGACGTGATGAGCACGAGTGACCTCCAGCCCCCACTACTCTGGGTGTGCCTCTGCCCTCGGCGGGGAGGCCTCCTTGTCTCCCCTGGATCTGGCCAGCTCATCACTCTCCTGGGTGTAATGCCCTTGGAGCACCCCTCAGAGGATCCCACCGCTCCCCCACCTCCTGGCTCCCACACCAAAAACTTATTAAGCAGCCGCCTGTCACCTCCACCTTAATAAATAAGAATCTCTTTTCAGCTTCTTTGTCTTCCTCACCTCTGGACCCACCTCCTGTAACCACACTGTCAATTACACCTCATGTCTAGCAAGGCCAGAGCTAATGAAAAGCAATAGAGAATTCACTGCCTTTTAATGAGGGAAACATGGCTTTTTACAGGGAACAATTTATTGGGCCAATTCCCCCTGTCCATCACCCAGGGGAGTTGCTGCTTTTTTGTACCCTGCATTTGTTACTGTGTCAGGCACCATGTAAAATTGCCAGCCAGGCACTGAGGGGAAGGCTCTGACTCAATTTACAGGGTGACATCTCTAATCTCCCTCCTCCGATCAGTAAGTGATCCTGGCAATGATATGCATAGAAATTAATTACTCTGCCCCTCCTGCTCCCTGGCACCCAGGAGTGGCGCATCCTCCCCTGTTAGAGGAGCTGGGCTGACAGGCCACTGACCTTCACCATCCCTAGCTGTTTGCACTGGCAGGAGTACACAGGGGAGACGGAGGCCCACACTGCCAGAAAACATAAGGAAAAATGCCAGGAAAGAGGGCATCTTGTGCGGTTAAGCCCTGTTGAAGGTCAAGAGCAAATACCAGGTCCATCACCATTCTGAGAGGGAAAGGGAGGCGGGGGCTGCAGGAAGAACATCCCAGGCCGAGAGTCAGGAGGTGTCTCGATCTGCCACTGATTTTCTCAGTGACTTTGGGCATGACATTGTGACTCTACAGTAAAGTGCTTCAAACAGAGTGACTGCTCTGATGCTGGGCAAAAACAGAGCTCCCCTCCCCATCCTCTTCCCCACCTTTCTCTGGATAACATATTAGGCTACTCTCAGTCACGGGGTTTTAGGCTTGAGTAAGCTGTGTGACCTTGGGCAAATCCCTTTATTTCTCTGCACCCTAGAGAGTCATATAGTTCATGATCTATCTGCTTCCAAAATGGCTTTAGGAGTCACATGAAATAAAGTTGCTTTAAAATATAAGATCATATAATTTAAACTCCAGACCTAGGATTAGCTGGAGGAATTAGGAAAAATGACTGTTTTGAGGAGTACTGACCAAGAGTTCCTGCCTTCAAGTATCTTCCACCTTTCTTGTCATATCTGAAGTTCTGCCATTAGAGATTCATCTCTCTGTGACTCCTGTTGTCATTTATGAGTAAAAAGTTCGTTTTTATTAAGCATTTATTCACTCTGTCCCAAGCACCATATTCAAATCACCATAATACTTACAGAGGCCATCACAGCGAATCTGCAAAGTAAATATTCTTTTGCCATTTTGTGCAGTTGAGGCTGGGGGTCGGGGTGGGGTTGTGAGTTGGCTGGTCTAGGCCATTCTGTAAATGATGAAGATGGAATAGTTTTAAAAGTTGACTTTTCTAAGGTATAATTTGAAAACAATAAAATGCACACATTTTAAGTTTATGTGTGCTGAGTCTTGACAGATGTATATACCTATGTAACCATCACCACAATCCAGATACAGAACATTTCCGCCACTCCAAAGGTTTCCTTTTGCTCCTACCCGGTTAATTCCCACTCGATTCCCACACAAACACCAATCTGCTTTCTTCACCACTGATTAGATTTCTTTCTTATCATTTTGCAAAATTGAAATTATATGTTAATACTCTTTATTTTTCTGTCACTCTTCTTTTTATTGAAGTATAGTTGATAAACAATATTATAGTGGTTTCAAGTATACCACCCAGTGGTTCAAGTTGCACATTATTAAAGCCTCACTCCAGCTAATGCTACTATCTGTCAATATAGGAAGACGTTACAGAACCATTGGCTATATTCTCCATGCTACACTTCCATCCCTGTGACCAACTTATATTATGATTGAGATTTTTGTGTCCCTTTATCCCCCTCACCCTCCCCATCCATCACCCCAGTAGATGATCTTTTGTACCTGGCTTTTTTCAATTGGCACGTTTTAAAACTTTTATCCATGTTTTTGCATTTACCAATTGTATGTTTCTTTTTATTGTTGAGTATTTGTTTATGCATCTGTTGGTGGTTATATGCATTTTCCCCAGTTTGGGGCAATTATGAACACTTTTGTACATGGTTTTGTGTGGACATACGTAGCCTTTTCATACATAGCTTAGGATTTTCTAAGTGCTGAACCATGTTCTCTGCAAATGAAGACACTTTTACTTATTTTTCTCTAATCTCTGAGCTTTTTCTTTTTTTCTTGCCTTATTGCACTAAGACTTTCCATATATGTTGAATACGGATGAGGAGAATGGATGTATTTATGATGTTCCCAATATTAGTAGAAAGGCATTCAATATTTCACTAAGTATGTTCTTAATTATATGTTAATCAAAATTATATGTTAATACTCTTTTTTTTCCTGCCACTGTCCCAGGCTCTTTTATATAATTTTTCATAGACACCCTTTATTAGATCAATTTCCCTTTTACTTCTAGTTTTTTGAGAGTTTTTTTCTGTCATGAATAGGTATTGAATTTTGTCAAATGCATTTTCTGCATCTGTTTAGATAAACATGTAGTATTTCCTCTTTATTCTGTTAAGAAGATGAATTACATTGATTGATTTTTGAACATTAAATCAACTTTACATTTCTGGTACAAATCCTGCTTGGCCATGTTGTATTATTCTTTTGTATATGTTGCTGTATGCAATTTACTAATGACTTATTAAGGATTTTTATGACTATATTCATGCGCCTGTAGTTTCTTTTCTTGTAGTGTAGTTGATTTTGGTGCCAGGGTGATGCTGTCCTCATAAAATGATTTGGGAAGTATTCTTTCCTATTTAGTTTTTGAGCTTTTGGGGGGATTGTTATTGTTTCTTCCTGGTATTATAAAATTTCTTGGAAATCTTTTATTACTATTATTACTAATTCAACCTCTGTGATAATAAATATAGGACTCTTTAGATGTTCTATTTCTTCTTCAGTAAGTTTTTCTCATTTGTGTCTTTCAATCTGTCCATTTCATCTAAGTGGTTGAATTTATTGTCATGAAATTACTTTTAATCTCTCCTTATTCTCTGATTGGTGTCTTTAATATTGGAGCCATGGTTTTAGTGCAATTCTGCCTGACTCCAAAGTTTGTCCTGTTTCTTCTAGGCAATCCTATTCCTGTAATGAAATGCAGTTTCTCTGGGAGGAGCCATATATGAAGTCCTCCAGAGGAACTACCTGAACATCAACTGAAAGCCGGGTGAGACACAGCTTTCACTAGGAAGAAGTTAATGTGTGTGTTCAGTACTGAGTCAGGGACAAAAGAGCCAAGGAGGTAAGCTGAGGAGTCTTCAGAAAAGTGGCAGGAGAAAGGAAGCGGTGACAGTGTGTGTCTTTAAAGTAGTTGCACAAAGTAAGGCTGCATAAGCATCCCAGGGTCTTAGATACAACCAAGGGTGGACTGTGGGTGTTTTGGGGGGTGGGGGGACAGGGAAAGAAGAGGAGATGCTGCTTTACTGAAAGTATGTGCAGCATTTTATTGGGCTTGCCTATGGCAACATGTCCCAGATGATGATTAAATTTCTTTCACAGTTTTCTCTACTTACTCCACTGCAAAACTGTTGGTTTTATGGTATCTATTGACAGCACGTAGCTTTAACTTGGCACAAATGCATATTTACTTACGCAAAAGCCATCTTTCCTCTTCCTTTCCAGCTGGCTTATCTTCCACCGTAGAAACTAAGGACGCCAGATACTTGCTTTCTCAGCTTCCTTTGCAGTGATGAGTGGCCTTGTGACCAGTCTGAGTATAAAGCCAAGTCTGTTGGAGGATTTACAGGGGAAGATCTTCCTCTCCCCCTCCTGATGAGCACACTCAGAGCCCCACCCTGGCTTTTTGCCTGTTAGTGCGGTTGTATGAAGATGGGATGCCTGGGGCTTGGAGCAGTTTTCTTGGGACTATGAGGCAACAAACTGACTTTGGAAAGTCAAGATGCAGTAAATAGCAGAGTCAAAAGACAGACAGAACCTGAATCCTTATTGATATCACTGAACCTCTGAGCCAGATATGGAACACCTAACTCCAGGCTTATTGATATAAGATAGTAACATTCTTCTTTTCTAAGGTGGGTAAATGTCTCTTTTTTTAAGATGTCATTTTAAAGGTGGGCATTCTATCATTAGAGCCTTCACACATCTTAACTGATGGACATATGAGGTCCACCTCCACCCAGTGGTCTCACTTGGCACCAAGATGTTCAAATTAGAAACGTAGGCACTCTGATCCCAGAGCAGTATTGAAAGGCAAGATGGTCCAGAAAATGCTTATATTAATGTAATTTGAAGATTATGACCAAAATGAAAACACAGATTTAAAGTTTACTCCTAGAAATTTTTAGAACCTTGCAAGAATATATCTATGGTCCTGGTCCAAAGATTCCATGACAGGAAACTTTCTCCAGAAGAGTGGATTTTGAAAGTAAGAATTTTATAAGGTTGTGGGACATCCATAACAGCTCTGTTTGTTATTTATATCTTATCTTGCCACTTGCTCCAGAGCAATTGGCAGAGTAATCCAGAGACTTGGCTCTTGCAGCAGAAAGAATAATGACTTTCTTTTGCAAAGGCGGCCTTCTTAAGAGAAGCTCAGCGAAGGGGGTAGAGGAGTGGTGACATGAAAGGGGACAGCGGCTGCTACAGAGGACGAAACCCCGACATCCTGTAAACCTATGAAAAGAAGGGCAATCTTTCTAATAATCAGAGCAACTGGAGAAATGCAGGGAAATGAAAGTTGAAACAACAATATGATACCACTCCAAAATGTTATTCAAGGTATTATTACAAAAAGAAAGAAGTCTGAACACACTGATGTGTGGAGAAGACATGAAACAATCCTAACTCATCTACACTACTAGAGAGAGGGGAAATTGCCAAAACCACTCTGGAGAACAATCTGGAAATATCTAATCGGGAGATAGGCAGATTCTTCAACCTAGCAAATCCTAGGTGTATACTCTACAGAGCTTATTGCAGATTATGCACAAGGGCAAATGTACAAGAAGATTCCTAGGAACACTATTTGTAGCAGCGAACAATTGGAAGTTCTCTAATTATTCATCAAGAAGGAAACAGATTGATACACTGTTGTGTATTCACACAGTGAAATAGTATGCATCCCTAAACGCAGGTGAGCCAGGGCTTCCTCACTTTTGAATGAGGGAAGAGAGTTGCAGAAGACTAGGCACAGCATGTCACCATTTATTTAAGTTTAAAAAGCTGTGAAACTGGACTGGGAGCCCTCTGTGGGCCCATCCACATGCATTAGTAGGATAATGATTTCCATGGAAATTATAAAGCCAAGTTTAGGATAGTTCCTGCTTCTCTGGGGAAGAGAGGCAAACAGAATTTGGAAACAATATACAGGGAACTGCAAATGAATTTGTCATGTGTTATTTTTCAAGGAGGTGGTGGTATATGGACCTTCATGATCTCTGTAACTTTTTAAACCTGAAAAATGTCATTAATACTTTTTAAAAAGAAAGAGAAGCAGAGAAACAAAGGAGATTTCCATGGGGGAAAAGTCCTGAGGACTTGGTAACAGAAAGGTCAGTGGCAAGAGCAGGAACCTCAGAATCAGAGACCTCTGTCTGGATCCCAGCTCTCTTGTTCACCAGCTGTGATGTTTGAGGGGCAAGTTAATTAACCGCTTGTGAACCTTATTTTCCCAGAGGTAAAATAAGTCTAATGAAATTTACTCTACCTGAATGTGGTCAGTTTACTAATTAAACAAAATAATTAAAGAACCTAGCACAGTGCCTGGCACATTTTCAGGGAGATCATACATTCTGGTTTATCTGCGACAATCTTTGTTAACACCTGCTGTTGTAATAGGCTCCCTTTCAATCTCAAAAGTGTCCAGATTTCAAGGATAAATTGTATTTTCACACCTACTCTATGTACTCAATTTATGTTAATCCTGTTTTTGGTTTTCATATCCTTAGAACCAGCAAGCAAAAACCCTTCCTCTCTTTCCAACTGCCCTTCTTACCCTACCTCTGTGCAGTGGAAAGTTTAAACATCTCTCCATGCTATTGACTCAGAGTATCTATAATGAATTGAACTGATGCAAGATTCCTGCTTAAATTCCACTACACACTAGGATTGGAATAAGCTAGAAAGTTCAGAATTGTTGAGTGCAAAAGGGGACAAAAAGTATTCATAGCAAAGAGCAAAAAAATTGCTGAAGAAATACAATGAAAATTATCATTCATTGAGCATTTACTATGTGCCAGCCATTGAGTTTTCCCCTCTGCCCATTGTTCTCTGTGGTTCCTGACTTCACTTTCTAAGATGGTCCTCCTCATCCAGTATCCTCCATGGCCACAGCCAAAGTGGACATGGGCATGCAAGCATCCATAGTGCTTCCAAATTTCATAGTCCTCTTTCTGCTCATGTAAGTTAAATTAAATGATTCATACCACCAATGGCCTTTTTAACAGTGTAATTCCCTCAAAAACTTTTGGTCTATTCACTTCTGGTCAATTTCACATACTAAGAATAACAAACAAATCTCTATGCCAGACAGAGTTCTTATACCCATTTTTGTATTAAGGTATTATTGATATACACTCTTATGAAGGTTTCACATGAAAAACAATGTGGTTACTACAGTCACCCATATTATGAAGTCCCCACCCATACCCCATTGCAGTCACTGCCCATCAGTGTAGTAAGATGCCACAGATTCACTGTTTGCCTTCTCTGTGCTACACTGTCTTTCCTGTGTCCCCCCACAACACACCATGAGTACTAAAAATAATGCCCCTCAATGACCTTCTCCCTCCATCCCCACCCACCTTCCCACTCTCCTCCCCTTTGGTAACAACTAGTCCCTTCTTGGAGTCTGTGAGTCTGCTGCTATTTTGTTCCTTCAGTTTGGCTTCGTTGTTATATTCCACAAATGAGAGAAATCATTTGGCACTTGTCTTTCTCCGCCTGGCTTATTTCACTGAGCATAATATCCTCAAGCTCCATCCATGTTGTTGCAAATGGTAGGATTTGTTTTCTTCTTATGGCTGAATAATATTCCATTGTGTATATGTACCACCTCTTCTTTAGCCATTCATCTACTGATGGATGCTTAGGTTGCTTCCATATCTTGGCTATTGTAAATAGTGCTGCGATAAACAGAGGGGTGCATATGTCTTTTTGAATCTGAGAACTTGTATTCTTTGGGTAAATTCCTAGGAGTGGGATTCCTGGGTCAAATGGTATTTCTGTTTTTAGTTTTTGAGGAACCTCTATATTGCTTTCCACAATGGTTGAACTAGCTTACATTCCCACCAGCAGTGTAGGAGGGTTCCCCTTTCTCCACATCCTCACCAGCATTTGTTGTTCTTAGTCTTTTCAATGCTGATCATCCTAACTGGTGTGAGGTGATATGTGATTGTGGTTTTTAATTTGCATTTCACTGATGATTAGTGATGTGGAGGATCTTTTCATGTATCTGTTGGCCATTGGAATTCTTCTTTGGAGAATTGCTTAGACCCATTTTCATGCTTCTTCTTTCCAAGTTAATGGAGGATATGTTTGAAACACAAGCTTGAGTAGAAGGCAGAAGCCTACCTCCGGCTGTTTCTGGTCCAGGAGTGGTTGACTTTTCTAAGTGAACACTCAGATTTCTGGTTTCTCTCTACTCCCTTCCAGCCCTGCTCTTACACATCAGAACTCACATCTTTCTTTTCTTACTCAGATATATGAGGCCCATCCTTCTGGAGCTTTTTCTTCCCTAGAGCTTCAGGTTCTATAAACACTTAGGCTGGCTTCCAAGTCACTGAATGTGACAGTTTCATCATAAATTTTGCTGCTGCTTAACATGAATCTCCTTTCTTACCTCTAGTATTTCTTTATTTGTTTCTCATCACCTGACCCCTAAGCCAATGCCATATTTTAAGGTTCTGAAATATCAACACCACTTAAAGATATTAAGCACAACAGCAGTTTATTCTTACTTAAGTAAGAGTGAAGGTTTGGTGTGGCTGGCCCCTGGGCAGATCTTCTCCACACGGTGACTCTGGGATTCAGTCTCCTTCACTCTTGATATTCTATCAAATCCTAGGACTTTGGGTTATCATCTACACCAGCTGATAACAGAACAGAAGGCATGGAGAAGAGGAATCATATCTTCTTTTTTAAAGATCTGGACAGAGAATACATCAACTTCCTCTCACATTTCATTGGCTAAAACTTCCACATGGCCATACTGAAATCAAAGAAGGCTGGGAAATGTAGCCAGCCATTAACCTGAGAAACTATGTTGGTGAACAGCTAGTTATTTCTGCCCCAGAGACTATGTTGTGCCATGTAAGGGATTTTGCATCCACATCTGGTCTTTTTGCAAGAAAAATTGACAAACAAATATGTCCCAAGGAGACTAACCATTCTGGGATAAGGATATCATCAGGACCATTGTGACTGGACTTCCTGTTTAGACTGGATTTGCTAAGAGACTCCAAAGTTTACTAGCCAAGCTTATTAAAACTTGCTGTTTCAATCTGTGCCTCACCCCAGATACAGTAGCAGAATGCTGAATCCATGGGTCCTTGTCCCTCTTCCCTTTCAGTAATTCTGTCCTGATCCAAGTGGATGACCTTCTTGTCCTTGACACAATAGCCCTTCTTGTGCTCAGCTATGGTCTTATGTTTCATCTCAGCTCAGGCTGCCTGTTTAGTAACTAAGCTTCATACAAAATGCCTAGGAGACTGAGTTTACTTTATAATATTGGAGCAGTTTGGAATCAGAGGTTTCATAAAAATAATACCTATTATTTTCTGAGTGCTTATTATATGCTAGGTACTTAGTAGAGATCTAATTTACTATTTAAAATAGTCTCATAAGATAGATATATCATTAGATTAATGATTGAAGAAATTGGACTAAACTAGGAACAACAAATGCTGATGAGGATGTGGAGAAAGGGGAACCCTCCTACACTGCTGGTGGGAATGTAAGCTAGTTCAACCATTGTGGAAAACAATATGGAGGTTCCTCAAAAAACTAAAAATAGAAATACCATTTGACCCAGGAATCCCACTCTTAGGAATTTACCCAAAGAATACAAGTTCTCAGATTCAAAAAGACATATGCATACTTGTATTTATCACAGTGCTATTTACGATAGTCAAGATACGGAAGCAACCTAAGGGTCCATCAGTAGATGAATGGATAAAGAAGAGGTGGTACATATACACAATGGAATACTATTCAGCCATAAGAAAGAAACAAATCCTACCATTTGCAACAACATGGATGGAGCTTGAGGATATTATGCTCAGTGAAATAAGCCAGGCAGAGAAAGACAAGTGCCAAATGATTTCCCTCCTTTGTGGAGTATAACAATGAAGCCAAACTGAAGGAACAAAATAGCAGCAGACTCACAGACTCCAAGAAAGGACTAGTGGTTACCAAAGGGGAGGGGTGTGGGAGGGCGGGTGGGGAGGTGGGGAAAAGGGGTTTGTCGGGTATCATAATTGGTGCACATGGTGTGTGTGGGGCCACGGAGAAGACAGTGCAGCTCAGAGAAGACAAATAGAGGTTCTGTAGCATCTTACTACACTAATGGACAGTGACTGCAGTGGGGTATTGGGGGGGACTCAATAATAAGGGTGAATGTAATAACCACATTGTTTTTCTTGTGAAACCTTCATAAGAATGTTTATCAATAATACCATAATAGAAAAAAGTTAAAAAAAGAAAAAATAAATTAGACCAACTTAGAGAAGAGAAAATTTGGGCATATCTGGTAACTTTTAAAATAATTGAAGGGCTACACTTGAAACTAATATAATTTTATTTGTGATTATATCTTAATAAGAAAAAATGAAAGGCTGTCATATGGGAAAGGGATATACTTCCCTTGTGGTATCATTGAAAACAACACTGGAACCTCAGACATTGTAACATTGTAAGCCCAAGACTTAGGCTCAATGTAAGCAAGAAGTTTCTAACAGAGCTGACGGAAGTAGCCCAGGTCAGCTCACATGATGGTAATCTCACCAACCTGAAGAGTAAAGGATTTGATACATGGAGGGTGGGGGTTGGAAACAACCATACATACATGCATTTCTGTTTGCATTCACTGGTTATTTATTGATGCCCAGGGACTATACTGGGTGTTAGATAAGGTGGCTTTTAAGGACGGTCCATCCCTGAAATCCTCTGGGTCTCTGACTCTGAGCTGAAAATGTGGCATCCATATTGGGACTCCCTTTCACAGTCTTCTCAGCACACCCTCTAGAAAAGTCCACTGTAGGTTTACTGTTTTTAAAGCAGCAGTAATCTAAGGCTCATCTAAAATAAATCAGTTCTGTTAACCAATAGACTTTATCTATTGGGCTCAATTGTAGGAAACAACAAATCTGAACAAAAATCAGAAGAGCAAATTGTATTTAAAGACAGTACTAGGGACTAAGGATGCTGTTGAGTGGAGGCCCTTAGGGATCTGACTTAATGAATTCATGAAGATCTTTGTAGTACATTCAATACTTGCATAGGGATGGATGTCCCTGAGGTGGCCCAACTTAAAGCATATTCACAAACAGGCCTAGATGACTCTAGTCCTGTCCATGGGATTTCCCTCATTCAGGAAACTAGGATTCTACAGCAGTTTCTTCTCCATGCCCTGTGACATCAGGGAAGCCATGCTTCCTCTCTGGTCCCAGCATCCTCCTCTGCAGCCCAAGAGGACTAAGTGGAAGGATCTCTAGGGACCTTCTAGCTTCAATAGTCCATGATTCTATGATGTAATATTCATTCAGCAAATCCTGAAAACTGCAGCTTATTCTCTGCCCTGGTCATAATTTCTAGCCTCAGAGAGTTCCAGAATCACATAAGTACATTCTCTCAGAGAGAACACTTTGAGAAGGATGATGTTCATTTCAAGGAAGTGCATTGGAAGTGACAGGTCTTGGTTAAAGGCTTGCTTTGGGTCAGACCCAGTCCCCGGGATAGATCTGCCTTGGACAACTCTTTCTCAGCACATGGCATTACATAGAGAGGAGCAGAAGTGGAAGATGCTCCAGAGAACTTGAAAGAAGTGGCACAAAAAAGCCAAACACTAGAGGAAAAAGGACTGTGGCCAGAAGATGGGCCCTGGTCATTGTTGCCCTATCAGGAGCCTCTACTTGGTTGCACAACAATTGCACTATTTTTTATTTGTTCTTCCAGCCAATCCACTGTCAGAATTCTAAAGCCTCCTGTCCACCAGAGCGTTGCCTGTACATGATTCAATTAACCTTTATGGTGGCATGGGAAGTTCTTGCAATAGGAGAGCCCTGCCTTAATTGGCAGCCTGACACATACAATAAAGTGTGATCAGATGAAGAGGACGTCAGGGACGTCATTAGCATCCTCTACTGAAGACTACCTGGTCTGTAAAAGTTGTTTAATTTCTGCTAGAGTAGGAAGGCAAGGGGAAACCTCGTTCACATTTTCTGGGCTTTTTGGTGTATTAAATATTTCATTTCTCCACTGTAAGTACCAAGTGTGCCCTGTATTTTCGTGTCTAGGCAGCTTCCCACCTAGCTTTTACTGCTCTGTAATCCACCAAATGAACATTTTTGTATTATTAAAACTTTGCATTTCACAAGAGATGTTTTGGAAAAACAAACATAAATAGAGACAGATGGAGTGATTCTCTTTCAAGAATTTCAAATGGGAGAAATGGGACAAGGCAGAGGAGAAATAAGGCTGCAGGAAGGTGGCGCTGGTGTTTTGCAACTTTCCCAAGGGTGGAAACCAGGGCAATGACACTAGGCCAACGTCTGGATCCTCTCTCATTTGCAAGTTTTGTACCTTGCCTCTTCCAAGAAGCCTTCCCCAAATTAGAAGAGAAGAGAACAGAGAGAATTGACATTTACTGCCTGCCTCCCACGTGCTAGGAACAGTCCAGATTCCCTCCCTGACTCTCCCCACCAGCCTTAGGACTGAGGTATCATTATGCTGCTTTAATCAATGAGGAATATGAGAGAATTTATAAAACTCATTTAAGGAGACAGTCAAAAGGTGACAGAGCTTGAATTTCATCTCAACTTTGTCTTTCTCTTATACACCATCAAAAGGAGGAGGAATGGATGGACCTCTTCAAATTGAACCAGGCAAAATACATCCCTCTCTATAAATTGCATCATCTTTCCATTTCCCTATAAGAGACAAAAATGCCTACTGGCTTAATTTATGTACTAACTAATGGGCATTGAGAAGAGCTTTGAGATGTGTCATGTGCTAACAATGAACAATTTTCACTCATGCAAAGACACTTAAATTAAATAGAGCTAGACCAATGGAGGTATGATTGTCACTGCTCTGTTATAAATTCTTTCGGAATCAACGAACTGTAGTCAAATATAGAGCAAACACTGATCTGAACAAAACCCTCTGCTGAGGACAGCACAGGGAAACATGAGGTTGAAGACAAGCTCTGTGCTTTCCAGAGGGGAGGCAAGGCATGAACACATGGAAGCTGATGGTACAGGTACCATGTTTCCACCCATTCACGCACACACACAAACTCACACACATGCACACACTCACATATGCATGCCCACAGAATCACCCCCTACCCTAGGCATGAGGACACACACAAACTCACACACATGCACACACTCACATATGCATGCCCACAGAATCACCCCCTACCCTAGGCATGAGGGATATACGTGAAACCAATAGACACCATGCCTGCCCTTACAAAGCTTTCTGCTTTGAGGGGAGGATAGGCCCTGAATCAGTACTTTCAGGTGTAAAGAAGGGGGAGAAATTGGGTCAGAAGGGGCTTCTTGGAAGAGGAAGGGTTTGGGATGCTTTCCGAATCCTGGCCTGTGTGTTCTTGCGCAACCACTCGACTTTTCCATTTAACCTGCTAACACCAGGATTTGGGCTCTGTGCTGGGTAACACTCTCTCTTGACACACTGTGACTGTGAATCTCGTGGGATACCACTGTCCCAGGCAAAGGCAAAAGGGAAAAGAGGAAAACATGTGCAGGCTTCTCCATCCTCCAGCCTTCTTCTCAGGCCTTACCATCTGGCACACTTTCCCAGCTGGCCCACTGTCCCGGCACTCTGGGCAGCTCTCCTAGCTCTCATCCAACCCCACTGCCATCGCTGCAACTGTGGGTCACCTCTCTCCCCCAGCATCTCCTGGCCCAGGACTTTGGTGTCCTCTGACCCTTGTGCCAACAGGGCAGAGGGCCATGGTGCCTTGCACTTAATCCTTGACCATTTCAACTGCAGGCACTAGCGATGGGGCTTTGGTGGAAAATTCCATGAATGACAGGAATGGTGGTACTTGGAAGACACAGAAGAAGAAGTAGCATGGATGTAGGGACATAAGGACTTGGGGGTGGGGGAAGATCTTGACTCTAAGAAAAAGGACACTTTATCTCAAATTTCATTTTCATGTTAGGCCTCCCTTTGTCCAATAAATTCAGTGACAGGAATGTAAAGTTTAAGGGGTGATTTGATGGTCAACCAAGGAAAGCTCCCTCCCCATACTTAGATGCACGTCTCTCCTAATTCCTTAATTTCCAGGCTGCATTCAATCTTATTCTCCCCTGACTGAAAATGAAGGAACAGTCTGATGAAACAGGAGCTCAGCAGAAATGATGACGATGATGGTGATGGGTAACAATGATAATTACAGAGAGAGGCTCATTTATAGAGTTGCTCATTTGCATTTTTGTCTTTGTTCTGTTTCAGAGAAACATCAGCTAATCGATCCTTCTGGCATCTCTGTGAGGTAGGTAAGAATTAGAATTCCTTCTTAAGAAATGCCCAATTTATTAATAACCAAGGAGATACTGATAAATGATTAAGTCACTGGTTTTTCCTGCCCAAAGTCTCTGCTTGTGCATCCCCTCCAATAGTAGCAGTGGGCCTGGTGTCTGTGGTCCTCTGGGCTGAGTTTGGCACGCAGTTGGTATTTAATAAGTTTGCTGGTGGATCAAGTGAAATGCTGACTGACAATAAATCAGTGAATGAATGAGAGACCTGAGTGGCCTGTCAAATGGAGCTCACTTGGGGCCTTCGGAGACTGAATACCCATATTCTGGATGTTTCTAATAGGCATGGCTTATTTTAGAGATGCCCTGTGACATCTCCATGAGTCAGTCACCACTTTCATTAATCCTCTTCCACGCCTTACAGGAAGTAAGTGTCCTGGGAAGGGGAGAGGAGGGACAATGTAATGTAAGAGTGAGCTGTACCTCATGGTTTGTCTAATGCTTCTTCATCTCTTCCCTCTGCCTGCTAAGGCCGCATGATTCTCTCCAATTCTGGGAAAGCCACAATGGTCTCTCTGACTCTAGTTTCTTCTCTTACAACCTATACTCACCTCCTTGGCGAATCCCAAAGTTCAGCTCTGTTCATGTAGTTCTGCTGATCAAATAAGCAAGCAAGCAAGCAAACAAAACGACTCTCCCCAACTGCCAGACTTGCTCTGGACTGGTCTAGTTTCACAGACTTTGGCATTAGCAGAGGAAGGATCTTATCAAAAGTTAGGTCTTATGAAGTTTGAGGCCTTGAATGGTCACTTAGTCTTTCTGGCCTCCGTTTCCCTATCTGCAAAATGGGAATTATGATACCAATGTCGTGGGAATATTGGTTGAACAACAAATGCGCAGTTGAGGTCCTTTTGTTTTTGAAAAACCCTTAAAAAGATAAAAAGAAATCCAAGATCCAGAGGGGAATAATATGTGAAATACTAGACCCTCAGAAACCTTGAAAATATCCAGGGTCTGACCTAACTGTAAGTGTACCTTATTCCAGCCTGCCTCGCATTTATCCTGCCCCCATTGAACCTCATCTGTACAGTGTCCCCTTTCCTTAAGGACATGCTCTTCTTTCTAACAATATGATTAACTAGTCATGAACTAAGAATTAACAGCTATGACATGTTAAAATATAACTCTTCCAAATAACCATTTATACCTAAACACTTTCCATGTGGTCAATTTTTTGTTTTATTTTTGCTTTTTAATTTTGTACATTCCCATAATGTCAGACATGAATATTTACATGTGTTATTTTACATTTTATTTATTGTTACTTTAGAGAAAGTAAAAATCACTCTTTTTGGTGTATAGTTCTGTGAGTTTTTACAAATGCCCGAAGTTAGGCAATTACAATCAAGATACAGAACAGGCCCATTGCACCTGCGGAAGTTTCCTTTGGAGACAAGCCTTTCCCCTCCCCACCATCCTCACCTGGAAACTACTGATCTCCGCTGTGTCTGTAGGTTTGTTTTCTCCAGAATGCCATATAAATGGAACCGTAGAATATATAACCTTCTGAGTCTGTCTTCTCTCACTTGGCGTAATTCATTTGAAATGTATCTACACCGATTCCTATATCACTCATTTATTCCTTTTTGTTGCTGAATAGTATTCCATTACACAGATGTTTCATAATTTGCTTATCCATTCCCTAATGGGCTTCTGATTTGTTTTCCATATTGGGAAAAAAGCCACTGTGAATACTGACATACAGGTCCTTGTGTGAACCAAGTTCTCATTTCTCTTGGATAAATAATTAAGAGTGGGGTTCTTGGGTCGTATGGTAAGTGTATGGTTAACTTTATAAAAAACTGCCACACTGTTTATCAAAGTGGACATACTGCTTTGCATTCTCATCAGCAATATTTGAAAGTTCCAGTTGTTCCACATCTTTACAAGCATTTAGTATTGCACGTTGCTTTGATTTTAGCCATCCTAATGGGTATGTACTGATACCACCTTTTATAGATGCCCCTTAATAGGTTAAGGAAGTTCTCCTTTGTTCCTAGTTTGCTGAAAATTTTTATCATAAGTGAATATTGAATTTTGTTAAATGCTTTTTCTGCACCTATTCAGATGATCCTATGGTTTCTCTTCTTTCATCTGTTACTATGACAAATTACATTAATTGATTTTCAAATGATTCATTCTTGCATACCAGGGATAAACCCCACTTATTCATGATGTAGTATCCTTTTTATATATTGCTGGATTTGGCTTGCCAAATTTTTGTTCAGAATTTTGACATCTATATTCATGAGAGATATTGGTCTGTAGTTTTCTTATCTCGTAATGTCTTTGTCTGATTTTGGTATCTGGATAGGGCTGGCTTCTTAGGAGGGAGTAGCCACTGACCACATGTAAATGAATGGGCATGGCTACATTCCCATAAAACTTTATTTATAAAAAGAGGTAGCAGGCCAGATGGGGCCCACGGGCTATTGTATTCCAGGCTTAGTATATTGATTTGAGGTTCTTCTTTTCTAGCATTTAATTCTATAAATTTTCCTCTAAGCACTAAGTTTAGCCATATTCCACAAATTTTGAGGTGTTAGATTTTCTAATTTCCCTTGACATTTCCTCTTTGACCCTGGGTTATTTTAAAGTGTACTGTTTAATTTTTAAATATTTGGGGCTTTTTCAGATTTCTTTCAATGACTGATTTCTAGTGTAATTCCATTATGATCAGAGAACATTGTGTGATTTCAATTCTTTTACATTTATTAAAGTTTATTTCATTTTCCAGAGTATGATCTACCTTTGTGAATATTCCATGTGCACTTGAAAAGAATGTGCATTCTGTTGTTTTTGGATGGACTGTTCTACTAATATTAATTAGGTCAAGTTGGTTGATGGAGTTCTTCAGTGCATCTCTATCCTTGATGATTTTCTATCTACTTGTTTGATGGTTTACTGTGAGTCTCTCACTGTAGTTATGGATCTGTCTACTCTCCTTTCAGTTCTGTCAGTCTTTGCTTCATGTGTTTTGAAACTCTGCTGGCAGATGCCTACACATTTTGGATCGTTATGTGTTCTTGACATGGACTTTTTGGAATCATGTAATATTCCTCATAATTATACTTATTTTGTAGTCTTCCTTTTTTGATACTAATAAAGTCGCTCCATCTTTCTTTTGATCAGTATTTATATGGTGTAGACTATCCCACCCGTTTATTTTTAACCTATTATATCATTTAATTTTAAGTGCTTTCTTTTAGAACAAAAAAGTCTAACTGAGGTGGGAGCGAGGAACCTGTATTCTTAACCAGCTCCCCAAATGATTCAGATGCAACCTGCAGCATTGCCTTCCCTTACAGAAGTTCCCTGTGAGCAGCAGTTGAGGGAGAGGGCGGCCGCTGGTGGCGGGCACGTGCAGGGCTGAAAGAAGTAGGCTTGCAGGACTAGGAACACTGATGGGTTTGGGAGAGAGCAATATAGCGACAAGAAGGTTACTGATGGTGTGGACCTGCAGAGTCAGCAAAGGCACGTGCGGAAACCTTGTGAGGGGTTGGGGAGGGTCTTGTCTGGGATTGGAGGTAAGAGTAGGAACATGACACTGGGAAAACCTGACTTCTTCTCTGATGGCTTCTGTCTTCCCTTAAAGTTAGTGGAGGTGATTTTTTAGTGAGGATGAGGAGCAGAGGGCTGAATTGGTGGGTAGGGGAACACAAAATGGCCCTGGGGTGGACATCTAATATTTCCAATGAAAACAATGCTGACTTGGCCTAATGGAATTGCTGAGGCCTGCAGAAGAGGGGCCTGTGAGGAGGGCGAAGTTGATGGCTGGACTGACAAGGGCAGTGAAGCAGAGGGGTGGGTGGGCTGCGAGGGGCTGTGAAGGCCAAAGGGACGGAAGCTCCAGGGGTGCAGGGTTGGGGGTGAGTGGGGTACCTGGGCTCTGGTGCAGACCTTACCAACATCTTGGGCAAGTCACATGATGTTCAGGTCTGAGTGTCCTCATCCTTCAAATGAGAACACAAGCTTTATAGGTCTGCGATGAGGATCAGATGGGAAAATGAGTTAAAGGTTAAAAAAAATTGGTCTACGGATGCCAAGTTGATGACTGCTATTTTATTATCAATACTGCAAGACATCGGTATTATCTCCCAACGGCTTTGGCCATGTTGAACAGGGATATTTAACCACTGTATGGCAAGGAGGAAGCATTTATCTGCACGTCATGTGACCCGTTATTCCTGGTGACAAGAGGAAGCAATTAAACACGTGGTAGGCTTATATTGCGATAGAATTTCAGGGTGTTTATCAATTGAATAGTCCCTTCCTATAGAACCAGTTGAGGGGTGGAAAGTGTGTAGTAAAAACATCAGAGACTAAGTAATACCTCTCGATTGGTGATGTGGTTTTCAATATTTGGCATAATGTTTCTTATTATTGTTTTATAATACCTTGCACACGCCCCCATTATGATTCTATTTTACGATGATGTTAATATACAGATGTTACCTTAATCTGCTTTTTTAATCTATCTCGGCTATCCCACATGTACATTTTCAAGTGATTTGTTTATTTAGTAGCACCTCATTTATTTTAAAAGTCGTTTTTATCACTGTGAAAGCACTAATGACGCTTATACACAGCTTCTCTGTCGTTTCCCGCTTCACACAGAGGAGAGGAATATTCGCTGTCCTCCTCAGGGCCAAGATCACATTCCTCTCTTTTGCTGTTGAATTGCCTGCTGCCATCCTGCACTCACCACGTTCTGGAATGTGTCTCTTCTCTCACGCTTCCTTCTAGTATGTGAACACGGAGGCCAGGTTGGGTCCAATGAGAGCCACCTCCTCAGGCCCCATCAGGCATCTTCACAGTGAAGCGGATTCTGTCTTTCAGTCCATTTTTACCCTGAGAATGTCACCAATGATGTCTCTGGATCTATACAGGCTAGGGTCTGGGATCAGAGTGTTCTGGGTGTATCTCCTCCTGAGGGATCCTAGACATTGGCTCTGATGGACCAGACAGCCTCCATTCCAGAAAGCATCACTTCTGGCTCGGACTCTCTCCCCAGCTCCAGGATGACATTCGCAAGGGGGCTGGACACCTCCTCCCACAGTGCTGACCAGCACCAGCTCACACTTTCCAACATGAAGTTATCCTCTTTCTCCCAAACTGGCTTCCCCTCCAAGACCCCCAGCTCCCACCCTGGCCCTCCATGCTTCCCCTGATCCTCTGCACGTTGTCAGATACCATGTTCTTCGGATCATTCTTGCTCAGCCTCTTGCCTGTCTTGCCTTGGAAGCCCATGTCTAGTGTCACGACCTCGGTCCAGGACTCAGTCCTCCCCCTGCACCACCGTGGCAGCTTCCAACCATCCCCTGCCTCCTGCTTCCAGCCTGGCTTCCTCTAGGGCCCCCTACACACCGCAGTGCAGTTTGGATGGGACACTAGGCTCCTCTCTTGCTCAAAAGCCTTTTCAGCCCATTTTTCTTACAGGAAAACGCCAAATTGCTTAATTATTTATTTTGGCCAGCCCTAAGTGGTGTTGGCCTCACCTTCTTTCTTCTGGCTTTGTTCCTCATCAGGGTTGGCTCACTGCCTCTGGAACACAAAAGTTGGTGGCCTAAGGCAGTAAAAGCTTATTTCTGTCCAGGTCACAGGGGGTCAACAGGTGGTGGAGTCAGGGAGCAGACATTTCTCCGCCCTGCACAGTCCTTCAGGGACTGCTCCCTCCACCTGGTGGCTGCTTGCTCCTCCCGGTCATCAAAGGGCTCTCTTCAGCTGCCTGAAGACAGAAGAGAGTGTGGATCACATCAGGGAATCCTGCCTGGCCAGTTCTGCAAGGGGCAGCTTATGCCTTCTGCCACATGCCGCTGGCCAGAACCAGTTGCATGACCATCCCTGACTGCCCTAGAGGTAGGAAGTGTGGCCGAGGCCCAGGATGACCAGGAGGATATGGACATTGATGAGCATCAGGACCTCGCCCCACTTCCCACTGCTTCCACACACAGACTGTTCAGTTGCTGTCTGCCAATTGCATGTGGAGCTCTTCTGTTGCTAAGAAGTGAATGTGGCTGGCTGACTGACCCCCTGGGAACAGAACCCCGACGCACCTGGAGGGTGGCCAGGAGAGCAGGCTTGAGGCGACGCGGGCTTTGGTGAGACCAGGCCGCTGGTGCTGGGTGCCCAGGCTTATTTTCCTCCAGTCTTCATTTTTGCTTGCCCTAGCCATTCCCCGATGTGGAAGAAATGTCCCAGAGGAGGGTGGCCTGTGCGAAGCAAGCAGAGCCTTCTGGGATTACAGGGTGTGTATGTAAGGGTAGCAAAGTGCTTACTTAGCACACTCAGTAAAGTGCTTGATACACACTGATAGACTGACCAGTGTTAGGAATCCAGAGCTCGTAATAACAGCCAAATGGTGAGGCCAAACCAGAAACTGCTCTATAAACCCAGTTGTAACAATTCTGAGTGAAAATGCCGCTTGGGAGTGCATGCCTCACTCCTGTGTTGGCTTCAAAACCTTTAATGCCGTGCTTTCTCTAATTACCTGAGCACTGACCTCATCTTTGTCTCCTCCTGTTAACCAGGCTGCTGCGGGACAGACAGCTTCATGGTTTTCTTCCAGGCTAGCGTGGCTGCCTCAGCCCTCTGGCTTTGGTTTCCCTCTTGGGCTGACAAAATGGAGAAAAATCATGGAAGCATGTGTGTAGCGGCATTTCCTCTGCTCAGGGAAATGTTATTTTGACAACTAGGGTCCAAGCCACCCCACCCAACTCTTTCCTCTAAACCCCTCTTCCTTCCTCAGCAATGCCTAAGCCACGTGGATGCCCCTGACTCATACACACTCGTGGCCTAGTAATGCCCAGCATCCTGCCCCACATTGGGGTACACTCAGAGGTATGGAGCAACGGGCCACTGATGAACACAGTGTGTCTCCTTGCAGTTCACATGAACATTTTCCTTTTGCCACCTTCTCCCAAGGCTCCCATCCATTTTCTACTCATCTATGTCTTGCTGGGCTGCTCTTTACAAAGAGCATGGCCCAGTTTCCAGTGGGTTTGGGTTTGGATAATGGGAAGCATCAGCGGAGATCAATGGTGGGAGGAGAAAAAGGTTGGGTAGCCCCCCCTTGCCCCCTCTGCACCTCAGGGCCAAGCCTTGGCGGCGGCTCTGGGCATCTGCCACTACAGCCTTCCTGCGGGAAGAGCCCCTTTCAGAGCAGTCCCTACCTCACCAGGTTCTGGCTAGGCCATTTCTACTCCTTGCCCCTGCAGACCTAAAGGCGGCCATGGTTTCTTGATATGGCTAGTCTCTTGTTGGCTTGGCATCTCTTGGTGATTGCTTTAACCCTGGCCAACATGTAAATAGTCTCTTCATTAAATTATCCTCAAATCCCAGCTGAATGTCTCCTCTATTTTCAGCAGGATCCTGGCTGAGACAGTGGCAAGATACAGGGGACATAAAGCAATTTCAGTGTTTCAAATGTTGTCATACATTGATTCCCTGACAGTAAACTCTGAAAAAGAGAGTTTTGGGGGAGAATGCTCTCAGGAAGTACTCCTTTAGGAGTAAGTACCCCCATAAGGAACTAAGGAAGGCAAGACGGGAGCAGGGCAAGTTGGCCTGCTGTGCCATCTTCACACTTTGCTTGGTTTTGGTGATTGATCACCCTGAAGCTGCTGTTACGCCTCTTCAGTAGGTCAGTGGCGTTCAGCAAGGGCCACCCGATGCTGGAGCCATTATAGTTACTTGTGCTCATCCCTCTAAAGCATCAAACAGTACACAGACCTGTCTACCCTCTTCCCTTGGGATCCCATATCTGGTAGCTGTTTCACGATTGCACTGTTGTGCCATGCCACGGGCTATCTGCCCTCCCCTGACTAGCGGTGATGGGGTCCTCATTGCCAGCTGGTCTGTGATGCCTCCAGTCCCAAATACCCCTTCTTAGAGTCTTAACGGATTACAGCTGCCACACCTGTCATAGAGTGGGGTGTCCCTGGAACCGGCGCTGAGATGGAGAGTAGCAGGCGGTGTCTGACTGGGGACGCCTCTTGGGAGAAGTGAGGAAGGCAGGATCGGGCAGACGGGAGGGTTCGCTCACACTGTATGGCAATGAAGGAAGGTCTCAGATGAGCAAATCCTACAGTGATGGCCCTTCACTTTTGTTTCAAGTTGAAGCAAGGGGGATGGGTTTCTGTATTGCCTATTAGCCTGTCACTAGCCATGGGTCACCCCCTAAGAGGGGGCCTAACCTTGGGTGGCAGCTCTCTGCAGCCTCGACTGATACCTAGTGAGCAAGCAGCTGTGAGCTGTTGGTAGCTGATAGGCTTGCCAGCTAGGCATTGTATGTCAGTCCTGGGGAAAAGGTCTGGGGGTAGCATCAAAGTGTCCACTACAAACACCATTTCATATTAAAACAAATGTTGATTAATGATGAAGTAGGGTCCAACACTTGCAGAAAATCTTATAATAAAATTTCAGACATTTTCCACCCATTACAGCCTTTCTGTGCAGCCTGCTGACCAGGCCCTTTCCTGCCACTGACACAAGGGCACATAGGTGAGGTGTGCACTTCCTGGGGAGCACTGCCCTAAGGAGGCCTGCTCCACAGGAGGGCTCAGAGATGCCCACTGACGCCTTCAAGCACATGTGAGGCCTTGGGGCAGTGCTCTCTGGAGCTTCTGCAGCTTAAGGCTCATTTCCCAGTATGGAAAGGAAGACAGTGCTCCCTGACAAAGAGATTCCAAGCATCATTAAGCAGGTGTGTGAGGGTTGTAGAGGGGATATGGGGCTTGAGTGCCCTCCCAGTGCTTCCGAGATCACATCATCTGTACCTCCCAAGGGGAAAGCTGGTCTAGCAGACAAGGGCTGAGAGAGGCCCAGGCTAACTTCAGGGTTTGGAGCTCTGCGTGTATTACAAAATAAAGACATACTAAAAGGTCACAAAACTGTTCAAATTATTCCCTTTAAAACACACAGCTACATACACAAAGACAGTGCCTTTGTAAGCATATGACCACATTCAGGAAGACTGTGAAAAGCCTAAATTTAGTTTGTGTGGGAATACAAATCAAGGTAGAGCTAAGACCTGTTCACATATAAAGAAGGCAAAGTTCGGGTCACTGGCTTCTAGCTCAAAATGGGACACACAAAAGTCCCATTTAAAGACCACATTCCCAGAATTGCTTTCCTTTTGCTATATTTACTTTCAACTCTTCCTCTGTTATTATCTCCCCTACCCACCCACCTACTCAACAAACACACAAAGGCTTCACTCTGTATATATCAGTGAGCCCTGAACAGGGCCCCAGACCCTCAAAAGCCAGAGGGCCATTTGGTACTGCCTTGATCTCACTCTTGCTGATGTCTTCCAAATGTATTTGCTATTTGCTTCCGTGTCCCTTCATACCCCTGCTGTTCCCAATTGTCCATTGCCTATTAGGAACAGTTCCAGCCAAGGTATTTTTTTCCCTATTTATTTGCTCCTTTTTCCCTGGGAACTTTGCTATGCATGGGTAACTGGCCTGTGATGCTGCTTTTGTTTGACATTTTGCATTCGTTAAAAACCACTCATCTGCATGTTTTATAAACCCGTAGGGGTCTCTCTCCCCTTGATCAATGCTGGAAGTACTCATTAACATCTGGGGAAGTTATGGCCCCAGATAGGGGGGATGCATGACCTACTGAGTGTGGTTTTTAGGGAATTTGTCTTGAAAAAAAAAAATCAAACCACTTTATATTCATCACCAGGGTTGCTCACTAATAGAAATGAGCCTGCCTGCCTCTGGTACTTTAGGGTATTTTTCCCTTTCCCCAGTCTGGGATGCATTTTCCTTTCCACTCTGTTTGTCTAAGGCAACTTCTCCTCTGGGAAGCCTTTTTGGGGCTGATTCCAACTCCTCAGCTGATACCAGCTCCTCCTTTCTTTGAAAATCACCAGCCAGTCAGTCAATTTAAGCAACATTTACTGGGCATCTCCTTGGTGTCAAATACAATGCTCGGTATTAGGATTTAGTATGAGTAAGAAAAGTCCTCTGCCCTTGGGTGCTAATGAGGAAAGCAGACACACAAACAACTAGAACGAAATGTACTAAAAATTTGTATGACATTGTGCAACAAAGGTCAAACTCTGCCCTTGTTGATAAGGAAGGGGTTAAAGAAGAATTAGTCATGCATTCCAGGAAGGGGCTTGTGGCCATTCTGAAGGGGCTTGAATTCTGCCCCGCTGGCTGCCATTTCTCAAACATTTCCCATGTGGACCAACCACACCAGAATCATGAGACATGGTTGTTAAAATGCAGATTCTTAAGATATATCCCAGTCCTGCTGAATTCACAGGATCTGCATTATTGCCGGTAAAATGGGTAATTTCAATGCACCCTGAAGTTTGAGAAATGTTGCTGTGGCAGATGGGAGCCACTGAAGGGTATAGTTTGACTTTTTATTGTTATATGTAATACATGCACAGGGTAAGTCTCTCTCAACCCCCATCCCCTGTCCACCAATCCTCCATTCTCCTCCCACCTCGGGAGCAGCCACTGTTACTGGTCAATTAGGTATCTTTCCAAGTGTGCGTAGCGTCCAGTCATTTGCCTGCTTGGTCTCTCAGATCCACCCCCTGCCTTCCTCTGCTTTCCCCGGGCTTCTTGGGACACTGCCTCTTGTGAAGTTTGGTCAATAGGAGGCACTGGAAAGTGAAAGCAGGGCAAGAGGAGCAGATAATCAGGGAATCTGATTATCCTTTCCCTCCCGCACCTTTGAGCAGCAACCCTGCACTCTGTGAATATGGGGTCCCAGCTTCTGTCCCAGCCCCAGACAGATGGCCCTGGCTCCTGAGCTCGGGTCATTTCATCTGCTTCCTGGGTTCCTCTAGCTCTGATGTTCTTGATTTCCTTGTCCCCTATATACTCTTTTAGCTCCCTCAATACATTCCAAATGACTTTCTTATATTAAATTTTCTCTAGGAAACTGGCCTGGGAGGTTTTCCTGCATGGATTCTGTCTGTAGTATTTTTTTCCATTTAAAAATATATCTGTAGATGGCACTGAATTGTTTTTAGCAATTCTCTGAGAACAACCAGAAAAGCCAGAAAACAGTATTTTTTTTTTACAAAGTAACAAAAACAAAGACAAAAAACTTCCTTGAAGGTATTGGAGTATTTGCAAGGTTCTAAGGAATTCCAAGGCAAAGATTTAGAAGAGGAAAGAAGACCAGAGAGATAAGGCCACTAAGTGAAGCCAATTTCTCTCTAAGGCCAATGATGCTTTCAAAAGGCCAAGAAGCTGAACAGAGCTTTCGGTAGACTCATAGGGCTATGAAGTAAAAATGGTAGTTCAGAGCCCATCAAAGAGGAGGCATCTGGTACATACCCAGGCTTTGGGTTGGGACCCCACAGGACCAAACCTTAGGAGTAAGGGCAAATCACAAAAATACCAGTTCTCACAGAGACTGAAGGCCAGCTTTGAGTCATCTTACTTTCCAGTTGGAATAAAGTTGATTTGAGGCTGCTAGTGCTTCTTGCCTAGTTGCCCTGCAAAGCAAATCCTCTCTAGAAGAAGATAACATCATCTAGAGAACCAAATTATCTCCATAATTTTTTGTATACAAGTGTGCCACTCTTTAAACATTACCAGGTATAGAAGATGCAACACATGACTGAGAAACCAAGATAAGCAACAGACACTAGAAATAGGCCCAGAGAGTACAGTTTTCAGACTTGGACTTTAAAATCACTATGAATAATACATCCAAATAATTTAAATAAAAGATTGATCATTTTATTGGAGAACTGAAGAACCAAACGGAAGTTCCAAATCTGAAAATAAATCAACTAAAATTAAGAATTCAATGAATTATATATACTGAAGCAAAAAAATTAATGAACTGGAAAATAGATTAGTTGTAAATATCCACAATGAAGTGCAGAGAGATTAAAAAATCACAGAAAGTAATATATTTATTTTCATAGTGGACAAAGTAGTTAATTCAGTTTTCTCACTTGTAAAATGGGAATAATAATAATAATAATAATAGTACCTATATTATAGAGTTGTAAGGATTAAGTGAGTTAAATATACATAAGTATAATATATGTATGAAACTATGTATAAACATATAAAGTTTCCAGAATAGTGCCTGACATATAGTAGAAGCTATGTATTTCTTTTATTATTATATCTTAGATGTTGTTCTATACTAAATATACTAAACTCTGCTTTTTTTATTCTTTTACTCCCCCTCCATTCCTTTCAATAGCATGTTATATGCATGCCATAATTTATTTGAGCAATCCCCTACTGAAGACATTTTGGATATTCTTAGTGAATATCCTTATATATGGTTTTGTGTTTGTCCACATATATAACTATACCTGAGTTTATAAATAATATTATAGATGCAAAATTTCAAAGAATATGTGCATTTTGAAAATTGACAGGTAATTCCAGTTTTCCAAATGGTAGTACATTCTCACCAATTAGCATTTGAGAGTGGCTGTTTCCTGAAACTTACTGATGCAGTGTATTGTCAAATTTTTTGACATGGCCGACCTGATGGTGTTTAATTTTAGAGAAACTGGCATTTTTCATGTTGTGAATTTGAACTTTTCCTCATATTTTTAAAAGCCATCTATATTTCCTTTTCTGTTCATGGTCCCTTGCCAATTTTTGTAGTGGATTGTTAGGTTTTTCTCTTACTTATTTGTAGATACCATTTATATAGTCAGGCTATCAATGCTCTGTCATTTTATTGCATATATTTTTTAATTTGTTGTCTTTTGACTTTGTTTACGGCACTTTTTTTCCAAGCAAATAATTTTAATTTTATATATTTAAATGTATCATTTTTTTCTCTTATGGACTGCCTGTTTTATGTCTTGTTCAGAAAGGCCTTCTTTCTCTTATATTTAAAATTATCTGCCTATGTTTTATTGAATTATTTCCAGTTGAGTAGTGTTAAGACTGGATTAAAGTTAGAAAACTCATTCTCTGGCTGTCATTTAAAAAACAGATGGAGGGGAATAAGGCTAGAGGCAAGAGGCCCAGTTCGGAGGCTCTTAATACTAATTCAAATGAGGAACAGAAAAAGGGTTGAGCTTAAAGCAAGAGGGGGAGCAGTCTCAGGAAGTGTCTAGAAGATAGAGAGACCCAGAGGGTGTGCTGACCCTTGGATGCGAGGGGTAAGCGGCAAGGAGACGTCCACACCACACCAGGCTTGTGCCTGACCGACCAAGAAGAAGTAACCTGTATTGTATGTAAGGACCTTTGTAATCTGATTCTCTCCCCATCAACCACTCCACGCTGGCCTTTGAACCCTCCTCTGTCCCCAGATAGAATGGGCCCTTGCACACCTCTGAGTGTTTGCCCTGGCTGCGGCAGGCAGAATAATGGTCCCCCAGTACGTTCATGCTCTAATCCTTGGAACCTGTGAATATGTTTATTTTGCATGGCAACGAGGATTAAGATTGCTGATCAGTTGGCCATAACATAACGACACTATTTTGGATTATCTGGGTGGGCCCAGTGTCATCACGAGTATCCTTAAAATTGGAAGCGGGAGGCCAAAGACAGGTCAGAATGATGCACGAGGAAGACTCAGCCTGCTGTTGCTGGCTTTGAGGCTGGAGAAACAGTCTGTGAGCCAAGGAATTCAGGCAGCTCATAGAGATGCCCTACTAGAGCCTCCAGCAAGGAACGCAGCCCTGCCGACAGCTTGATTTTAGCCCAGTGAGACCATGTCAGGCTTCTAACCTACAAAACTATGAGAGTAAATTTGCTATTACAACAGTAATAGAAAACCTCATAGTCACCATACTCTCTGCCTGGAAGACCCTTTCCTCAATTGCTTTACCCAGTTTAATATCACCTCTCCCGGAAAATTTCTTAAATTCCCACAGGCAGAGGGAGTGACCATCATCTCCAAGAGCTTCTGCATGGTAACATTTTTGCATCTCTCTTTGCAGCACCAGGCTGTCCTCTAATTTATCTGATTGCGTATCTACTCTCTCACTAACTAGGAATTTGTTTATTAGGTTTGGATTTGTCTCTTTTTAGTTTTTTATCCCCAGGGAACAAAAGGACCTGGCACCTAATGTGAAAAGAAGGGATGACAGATGAGAAAACAGGGCAACTAAGGTAATAAATTACCCAGGAAGCCACAGCTGGGTAGAGGTCACTGGGGCCAGAGTCACAGTCAGGCTGACCCAGGAGAAATGGGATTCTCTGTAGACCAAACATCTTTGCGCCCAGGTCTTCCTGCATTTCTCCACAAAGCCTTCCTGGTCCCAAGCCCCTTTTTACTTTGGGCAACTGGAGAAATGTCTCAGCTCCCCAATGTTAGTCTCTGACCATTTGTTGCTTAGATATTTAGACCAAATATGAGCCCTGGGCTTGTTAATCCATTGGCAGATGTGTATGGAGCACCCATCTGTACTCACCACAATTCCAGTCTCTAAAGGGGACAGTGACATAAAGTCCCAGCTTTTAGTGACTTTATTGCCCAGCTAGAGAGAGAGATTATTACCAGATGAAGCATGTGTGACCGAGCAGGAGGTAAATGACATGGAGGTCAATAAGAGACATAAGGGTCAAATGGGAGTCCCAGCCACATGTGTAGATGTGTCAGAGTCCAGGGAAGGTCTTCTGAAGGCTGGGAACCCCAAGGAAGAGAGCAGATTTTAGCTGGGGCCAGTCAAGTTTTCCTGGGGGATCAGTGGAGGTTGCCATTACCAGAGATCTTGAACACTGTGGTTTTCAGTTAGGGTGGGGCTGGGAGAGAAGGTATGATTCTGCAGTCAAGTACATTCATTCCTTCATTTAACAAACATTTAAGAAGTCCCTATTATGTCTAGGAATGGGGCAGGAGAATGTGAAATGGGAATGCAAGGCTCACTGGATAGCCAGCCTGTGGAGCTCCCACTGCCATCCTATCTGGTCATGATCCAAATCAAATTCTACCCTAGATGTCTGATAAATGAGTGTCTATGGGTGGCTGAGATAACACTCTCAGCTGGGAAGGATCAGGGGAGGCTTCTTGGAATAAGAGGTCTTCTAACTTGGCCTTGAAGCATACTCAGGCTAGTGAGAGGCAGGAATGGCTAGGGAGATTGGGTTAAAAACCCAGCTCTTTTAAGGTGCATATATTTTAATGGGGATTTATTTTCTGCATTGTTAAAGCTTAATGGTTCCCTCAAATCATACTGACACAAAGGGAAGGCAGAGCAGTTCACCAAATAGCAGATTTTGCCCTGAGCAAAGGCACTTCTCCATGCACGGAACAGTCCCCCACTGTTTCCCACAGGAGCCTGAGCTGGCTTTGGAAATCAAACAGGAGCACTAAACAAAACACTCCCTTACTGGCTACAGAATAACTAAGGGCTGGGTTACCCCAGGACAACACCTGCAGGACCATCATGCTCACGGCAGCTGTAGGAAACCGCCCTGACCCAACTCGGGGAGAGTATCCAAGGAGAGGTGAGCCTCAATTATTTCTGTACCCCAGCTCCTCTACCTCCTCACCCATTACCCAGGAAATCAGATGTGTGCTCATTGGCTTTCTTACTGGAAGGATGGGACAAATAGATATGTGAGTGGACAGATGGATGGAGGGATGGATTAGTGCCTTTCAGAGTGTTGTTGCCTCTGACAATTAGACTATCACAGGCTTCTTGAGCATCCAATTCGTCTTCTGCTGGAGGTGTGGCTAAAACAGTCTTCATCACACGGCATGTGGCATTGGTGCAGGTCATCTCTTCATGAGTCCCAAGGGGAAGACTTAGGAGGTGGTTGAAGAGCAAAATACTAGAGCTGGTCTGAAGCATGCCAGTCATTAACTTCAACTCCCTTAGTTTGTGAAAGGGAATGTCAAGGTGAAGGGACATGCCCGAGGTGGTCTGAGGTTCCTCTCCTAGAGCTCTGTCTCGCTGGTGGTGGCTGCCTGCCTTCTGGGACTGGAGTTTGTTGATGAACAACCTCTACACTGTCTCTTTCTGTCAAAGGTCACTTGGTTTGAAGCTCTTCCCAGTGAGACAGTTATCAGTGTAATGACAGCTTATAAAGCAAAACAAAACAAGCACATGGACTTGAGAGCTCAAGCACTGTCATTGTCAAATAACCAGGCCCGCATGTGAAGACAGAGCAATCCAGGCTTCCCTCACTTCACAGGGGTGGCTCCCAGGCACCTGCCCTCCCAGCCCTGAGGGGAAGACCCGAAAGGGGAGACCCGAACCATGTGGCAAGGGTCTCTCTCAGTAGGAATGTTCTCATTTCCAAGGTTGCTCCGACCTGGCCCAGGGAGGATTGAGGATTGTGGGGGAAGAAAGAGGAGGCTGCTTTTATATTCTTCCAGCACTTTTTTTTTAGAATCTTCCAGCACTTCCCCAGCACTTCCCCAGTCCAGGCCTTGAGGTCCTGGCCCTGTTCCAATTTGGGTAATTACATTTTCCCTATGCAAATTGCTCCCCTGAATTTGCATAGACAGGGCCCAAATGCCTTGGCAGCCTCTGCAGGCACCCTTCAAGCACAGGCCCATTGGCCTCCATGTCAGCTCCCCTGGAGGAGACCTGCTTCCCAACAAGCAGCCCCAGCTACCCTGCCCATCATGGTCCTGATGTTTGTGGTCATCTTGGACATGCAGGGAGATTTTTAATCCTGTCCGAGGGCTCTTGAAGCCATCAGGGGTAGAGAGGGCCCAGAGGAAAGGCCAGAGGTGACTTCAAAGAGACCTGGACCATGGTCTGCCACTTGGAGTGGGCCACCTCCTGACATTCAACCTCTATTTCCTCATCCCCCAAATGTGAGATAGACTGAGATCAGTCATTTCCAAAATTATTTTTAGCAGTACTTTCAAAATTCTTTCAATAAATGCATCTTTTTTCTTTTTTTAAGAAAGCCAGTATATGACAAAGATTAAAACAGGGATCTTCTTAGTCGGTGGTGTCCATGGCTTGGGTGGCAACTGGTACTCTACAGCTGTCCCCTACCTACAGGGGGTGAGTTAGTAGCGGCCTTGGAAGGCAAGCTGCCTGGGTTCAAATCCTAGTTCCTCCATTTATCAACTGTGTGACCTTGGAAAGACAAATTGACCCCTCTGTCACTCGGTTTTCCTACCTGTGAAATGGTTCCATAATGCATTTACCTCAAAAGGTCACTGTGAGGATTACCTGAGTTCACCCACCAGAGGCACTGAGAGCAGTACTAGCAGCTAGCACTGGCTCTGTGCCTGGTACTCCTCTAAGTGCTACACTTAGAATAACTCATACAAACCTCACAGCAACCCTAAGAGAGAGGAGCGATTGCTATTCCTGTTTAACAGGTGAGGGGATGGAAGGACAGAGAGTAAGTCTCTTTCCACTGCTCACATAGCCAACAAGGGGTAGAACAGGACTGGAATCCGGGCAAACTGGTGCCAGAGCTCAGGATCTGAATTAAGATGCTGCCCTGTCCCACCCTGTCAGCGGTAGCCACTTAGTATTAGTTAAAGTCCTTTTCAACATCAATTTCCTGGAATTCTGTACCATTTAAGTGAGATTATGAAGTTCTCAGCCTGGTGTCTATCACAAACAAATGAGTCAAAATTTGTTTTCTGCCCCCCTTTTCTTCCCCCCTTTCTTCTGCCCCCCTTTTCTTCCCCCCTTTCTTCTGCCCCCCTTTTCTTCTCACATATGCACACGTTAGCCTCAGTTTTATTCAGTATATCCAGCGCATCAGAGAAAGTGATACCATGCCTTTTCCAAAAATATATACATTAATAACTTAGCAGACATTGTCCTCAAGATATGTTTGCCTGGAAGCCATTCTTTCCTTCCTCCTACCTCTCTTTCTCTTTCAAGTCCTCCCTCAACAATCTTGAAAATTTACAAGATCACATTGTCTTAATAGCTGATTTTTCCAGACTATGTCCCTGAAAGACTGCTGTCTTGATGACAGGGAATGATCCCTTCATCTATGAATCTCTTCAGACAAACACAGAGCATGGCATATAGTAGATGCTCAATAAACATTTACTGAGTAATTGAAGAGAGGAATTTAATTTATTAAATAGGTGGTTGGCTTTAGGTCCTAAGTAAGATGTGAGAGTGGATTACAAAGGCCATCAGGGATCAGACCTGAGGCTCTGGCTGTGACAAGCCCACGTGCCTGGGTGGGTCCTGAGAGGAAGGACTGGGGACAAAGCTGTGCCTCACCGAGAAAGCTCTGCTTGGGGCGGGCTGAAGGGGGAGCAGAGCCAGGCTGCGTGCAGACTGAGGGGGCCATGAGGGGCTGGCCTGGCAAGGAGGTGAGGATGAGCCCCACTTTGGGAAACGTGCCGGTGAGCTTGGCAGCAGCTGATGCTGAGGGGAGGTGGGAGCAGGAGAAATTGGAGACACAGCCCCCGACTCAATCTTGGAGCCTGCAAATGTGGCTCCCACGGCAGAGGGTGTGGCAACAGCTTGGGGATGAGGGAGAGGGTGGAAACCGGAGGAGTGAGGGGAATTCTGCCCAGGTACACACTATGCTTTTTAAGAGGAGATAGTGCTTACCCAGGCTAAAAGCAGACAAACAAGGAGCCCAGGAGGAGCAAACAGCCTAAGAGTCACATGCTCTACTCCCAGGAGATGAAAGGCCTGGCTGCTCAGGGTGAGGTTACAGGGCGCCAGGTGACCATTGCAATTTGAGTTGTCTGTTTTGTTTTCGGAAGCATCTGTTGAGAGCGCTCTGAGTCACTTGTTATGCCAGGCCAGCAGGCTGCCCAAAACCAGCTTCCTTGGCTGGCTCAATGCGTCTCAGAACCCGGTGTTTGCTTGATGTTTGCTCAGTTAACAAGCATCTAGGGCACACCTACCATGCTCCCTGTCCTGTGCCAGGGGCTACAGGTGTGCTGCTGGGCCACCTAGACCCAAAGGCCACAGGTGATCTGGGGCAGGCACAGGCCCCTGCTTCCCCGAATCAGCGGCTGGCAGTGGGCGGGCTGGGGGGTGGGGGGTTCCTGTTGCTCTTTCTGGAGCTGGAAAGTGGGCCTGGACTGAGCAGGGGGTGGCTCCCAGGAGAACAGAGAGTGGCAGGCGTCTTCCACTTGGGTTCCTGTTGTCTTTATCTTCCATGGCTCTGTCCTGCTTCCGAGAGCTTTGCAGTGTCCCTAGGCCTAGCCCTCCACTTCTCAGGCCAGGGCTGCGCAGGCGGGGCCCACTTAGTCCTGACTTGCTCAGTGAGGGCACACAGGCCCAACTCCCTGACCCACTAGACCCTGGCTCCAGATCAACCAGGAAGCTCTGGGTGGGCCAACAGCAGGGGTGCAGCAGGGCTGCGCAGCACTAGAATAGCACCTGGCTCCCAGTGACAGCCCTAACCAGGACCCCCCACCATGTGGCTGCACCTCACTGGGCCACCCATCTTTCCCTCTGTCTCACAAATGGCCCCTCTTCTTCTGATTAGCAGTGGAAGAAAATACCTGGGGAGATGACATATACCCTCCACACAGAGTCCCTTGTTCATGTCAGCAGTGGCTGTTTGAATGTGGTCTATATGTGGCTTGTGTGTGGTGTGTTGTTGTGTGTGTGTGTGTGTGCGTGCGTGTGCCTGTGCTTTCTGCATGAGCCAACCACTCAGAATCTGTTTATTTCCTTTTTATGATCACTTTCTCTCCCTCTGTAAAGTACCAGGACAGGCCTGGCATTCCAGGAATTGCTTGCAAGTGGCCCTCCAAGCCTGGAGCCGGCCTCTGCTGTCCCCATGCAGTGAGCATAATGTGTCCTCCCAGGGACGATTTGCATAAAGGATAAATAAGAGAAACACAATGTGAAGTTTATTCATTTTTAAATCCTGCAGCGTTTGTGATTGAAGGCCCAAGCTCAGATGTTTGCCGGATGCGTCCCATTAAGACTCGGGGCTTTGTCTAATGTCTGCTCTGCTCCTGCAGGGGCGTGTAATGTGCTCTCCTTCCCCACACTGGAGTGCCGTTTCCAGAGCCTCCTGCTCCACGAGGGACGCAGGATCGGCGGGCTGTGTTCCCTTCTTCCAGGCCCCCTCACTTTAATTTGCTGTAACAGAGCCAGCACATTAAATACAAAACATATTGATGTTCTTGAGAACCCTGGAGGGTCTTTACCCTCCTTGTCAGAGGAGCCTGGCCTGCCGGGAGAGAGAGGGGACGGTGTTTGGCATGCTCACGAAGTGGTGCCTCCGGCAGGTCGCAACTGATCATCTACCAAAAGCTGTGCCCACGCAGAGGACAGAGGGCGGGTGGAAGGGCAGAGGCGCCCTCGTGCATGTGTCGCAGCAAGAGGGAGCACGTGGACAGGGAGAGCTCCATCAGGTTCAGGGCCACTGTGGACACAGCGGCGGCTATGGACTAATGAGAAGGAATGGGTGCAAGGGAGGAAGGAGAGAAGAGAGGTAGAAGGGAGGGTAGGGGAGGAGGGAGGTCAGTGGAAGGCAGGCGGATTGCCACCCAGCAATAGTGCCTGGCTGGGCCTGGTCATTCTCAGATCCGCGTCAGTTAGCAAGAGTTAAAGGAAGCCGAACGGGACTCTAACTTTTGGCATCTCTCTATTCAAAATGCACCCGGGCTCCAGGAATTTGACAGGGTAGGTCTGGCTGTCATATTGTGCATATCCCTTACAACAAGTGATGCAGGAAGAATAGAGGCGTCTCCTCCAGCAAATTCACCATTTCCTTAACGGCGCACCTCCCAGGGCCGGAACAAACAGAACAGACAGGTGGCAAAGCTTCAGTGCACGCCAGCTGACAGGGCAGGGCCAGAGCCGCACGCCACCGGACACCAACTCTACCTTCCTTTCTCAAGCTGGTACAGGGCCCCGAAGTTCTGGGGTGAGAACTTGCCCTTTTTCCCTGAAGTGTGAACTACTGAGCAAGTCATTCAGTAATTTCTCTTGACAAACACACCCTGGTGTTAGCAGCTACCTTATACAGGGTGACTATTCTACGCTACTGTTTGTGTATTGCTTTAACCCTCACAACTCTAGGAGTTATTATTAGCGGGATCCTGAGACCCAGCTAGTTGAAATAAATTTCAGAAGGTCACAGAGCTAGTAACTGACTGAACTCTAGTTCAAGTCCAGCCTTGGGGCTGGCAGTGACTGTGCCTTTGTGGTGGTGATGGTGGTGGTGAGGAATAAGGGTAGTTGTGGTGGTTTTGGTGGTGGCAACGGTGCTGATTGTGGTTGTAGCTAAAACCTGACTCTTCCTTATAATAAGCCCCCGGGGGCAACATTAACGAGGACTTTGAGGCAGCTCCTTGTGGAGTGCCTCTGGTCTGCTATTAGCATTAGGCTCTTGCCCTCTCTCCGTGTGCTGGAGAGTCAGGATATCTGAGCTTGTCTGGGAATCCAGGCGAACAGGACAGGCTGGGCATTTTGGATGTGATTCTGTGTGGTGCCACTCTGGGGTTCTAGACTTCTGTGAACAAGGTCTGGCCGGACAGACGGCCCCTTTCACAGAGGGATTTGAGAAACGGTAGGCAAGACCCCTGTCTCCTGAGTCTGGCTCCACCCCTGGGCCCAGTAATCTCCATCTGCTGATGCTTCTTGGAAATTCCAGTATTGGCTGCTTATTTAAGGTGGCCAAACATTTCATTTTCCCTGTTTGAAATGCACGTTTCCTACTCTTGAGAATTCTTTAGGAGGATTGAGGCTCCTGAGAGGCTTCCAGCAAATACTCTCTGTCCCTGATCAAAATCCACACCGGTTCTGATTAAGAAGAAGGCCTGAAGGCCCCTCAGCTAAGCAATCCCACTCCAGATCTTCAGGGGAGGGGCTGCAGATTAAGTCCCATCCACCTTATGCAGACAAGTTCCTTATATGCAGTGAGATCAGAGGGATGTGACACATCAGGGTCCTGGGGACTGGGAGGATTGATAGGTGAGGACAGGGCCCAGGGAAGGGGGAAGGGAGTCTTGAGGACACAAGTCACTTGCCAAGGTGAGCCAACTGGGAGACACCTGGACCCCAGAACACACTCTGTGTCCATAATGAAGCTATCTGGGCCATTATAAGGTTGTGGACCAAGGTCATTGATACCAAACCTGCCTCCAGAGGAGCAGACCACTCCCCAGAAACCTGTGCTATATAATGCTAATAACAATTTTGTTACAAGCTGGAAACAAGGACTTTGCACAACACTCTACATATCAATGTACAAACACTTTCATGTCAAGGCTGTTATGTGTCTAGTCAGTTTGATCTTTGCAAAAATCCTGTAAACAGGGTATTATTATTCCCATTTGCAGATTTGGAAAGTGAGACTGAGAGCTTGCCCAAGGTGATGCAGCTAGTAAGCAGTGAAGCCTGAATTAGAAACTAATTCATTGTATTTTGTCTATTCATCAACTAATTATTGATCATCTACTCTATCTCAAGCACTGGAGAAGACTTGGAGTAAACACTGGTGAGCAAGAAAAGATGTGCCCTGGGCTCCCAGTCCTTACAGCCTAGGGATTTCTTCCCAACCCTCCCTTGTATGTCCCTGTATCTCTTCATAACAGCAAAAAGTAGCAGATGAAAGTCTGAGAGCAAGTAAAGAAGTAGGATTATTAAACGCAGACCCCCAAAGTTGTCTGGGGCAGGTCAGTGGAGTGATAAATAGCCTCAGATACCTTAATATCCTTTTCTCTGAGCCTGCACACTAATGCATAATCATACTGGTGATTGTGGTAAGAAAAGGTTAAATTATGTTCGGCGAGTGTTATTTGTATTACAAGGAAATATGTAATACCTTTTGAAAAAGATGTTTATCACTGATTATTGAAAAATATATCAGAGCTGAAATATTAGTCCTCTAGCAAACTCATTCATAGAGCACTCCATCTTTGGAGAGCCTGAATAAATGAGGCATTGCTGTGTGCATAGAACCCCATCCCCATGTGCAGGCCAGGTACCTTCTCACTGGAAAATGCTGCTGGCTGGTATATACACTGTACTTTGACATAATCATGCCCAACAGGGGCTCGGGTCACACAGGGTGGGTGGGTTCAAAGCTCCCTTCTTCCTCATCCCATGGCCCCCGCAGCCTAAGTGGACCAGTGGAAGGAAATGAAAGAAGTGCAAGGAAGCTGCCCTATGAAGGAGTTAGAGGGGGATCATTTATCTTCCCTCAATAAAAGACTGTCTTTAACTCCCTGTCAAGAGTAACTCATTAATCTTTGCATGGGATGAGAGTCTCATTACAAGTACAATCCAATTAATTCTGGGTATATGCTTTTTTTATATCAGAACTGGGCTCATTTTGTCTTTTCGCAGGCAAGGTGACCCTAGGAATGGTCCCTCACTAGTGCTCCCACTAACTGCTGGCCTATTGCCCAGGAGGGGTTGTTGTACAGGGTCTGTGTGCACCCACAGAGGTTATAAAGTTGGTTGAAAGATTAAGAAAATGAAAGTACTTAGTCTGTGTCTTCCTACATAGATTTCAAGTGATTCCTTTGTGTCTCTTCACTAACCCCTAAAGGATCCTGAAACCATCTTCCTCATTGACAGCTTTAGGAATGGGGAGCAGGTATTCCTGCAGGGTGCGTAGAGAGCTAAGAACTTGGGATGTGGAGTTGAATGTCGTGGACGTTTCCACTGACCCTGAGTCTTCTTTCTGTGCTGGGCTCTTGCTGCCCATTTACTAATTCCAGACATGGAATTCCATGGGTTCCCTCATGAAGTATGGGTAGGTGTTCAGCCAATGATGACTTAAGTTGACACTTCCCAGGCAATCTGAAACCTCAAACAAGCTCCTGGAAGAAGGAAACACATAAGAGCAGGGGTGAGGAGAGCAAATGGCACAGGACCCCACTGCTTTCTCCAAGAGATACATGATGACTGGGTACAGCACCTCCCAAATGCCTCGTGCTGCAGTGAGATCGCCATCACGGCAGATATTCAAGAAGAGGTACACAGAAAATTTCGAAGCTGGGTTGGCCGTGAGCTACATGATCTGTAAGACTTCATGACTCTTACAGAATGTCACAGGAACATGTGTAGACTTGCATCTGAGAGAGAGAAAAACAGACTGAGTCAATACTCAAAGCCCTTGGACACTTGGTGGCTATTATTTAACGATCAACATTTGAAGATATCAATTTCCAGCCTGCTTTCTACTTCCCTATGATTTCACTGGTCACTCAGATTCTCAGTTCTGCCTCTAAGAAGCCACATAGCCTTGGACAAATTTCTTCACCACTGGATCCTTGGCTTGCTTATCTTGAAAATGGAGACGATAAGGGTACCTTTAGCGTTTGCTAGATTGCTGGGTTCATAGTCCTCTTGAGGTTAAGAACAAAGCCCACCTGTTTTTCTCCAGCTCTCCGGAGTCACACAGGGATCAGAGAATCACATAGATACTTGATAATGAGCTGAAATATGTCATAAGTAGGAGTGTGCTTGTTAAAAGGGAAAAATGAGAAAATTTTCTCTATAAAGATGTATCAGTTGTAAGGGTCCTTCTGAATTTAATGATCCAGGAAGATGTGATTAAAAGGCAGTATGGGGTATTGCAAAGTTCTGACTTTATTTACCTCATCATTGGCACATCCCCAACTGTTACTGTGTATACCTTCATTGAATCATTGTGCTTCTTGGGACAATATTATGTGTCCTGCCTACTCTAGAATGAATTAAAGAATCAAATGAAATTGGGTATTGGAAAGTGCTTGGAAAAGTACATAACCCTACTCAAACACAAACATTAATGCTTGATTAATAGCATGAGTTAAAATCTGGAGTATGTTTGACTATAAAAGATTTACTAGTCCCCCAAACTATTTTTCCCAGCTCCCCTTTGTCCTCTCAGCAAGTTGCACAGTGTATTCAGTAAGTCGATGGTTCTCAAACTTGCGTGTGCGTCAAAATCTGGAAAGCTTCATAAAGCATATTGCTGGTGTTCATCCTCAGAGTTTCCGATTCAGAAGGTCTGGAGCAAATACTGAGAATCTGCATTTCTAGGTTCCCAAGATGCTGCTGCTGCCAGTTCCAGCACAGTGACCACACTTTGAGAACCACTGGTCTAATTCTATGATGCAGTTAATATTTATGTAGACGTTCACAGCTTGATTACTTCCCAGATATTTCACAGCGTCCATGTGGAATGGACATAAGGTCAGGTAGTATTAAGGATATTTTATAAGTGCACAGAATGGGGCCCGGAGGTGGGAGGCGATGATGTACTGAGGGCCTCACAGTGAATCAATGTCCAAATGGGAATAAAATCAATTTTCTGGGCATCCATTTCATGTGTTTCCCACTGGGCTAGACTGCCCCCTACTGGCCCGTCAGTCATGGACACTAGCCCCCAGTTGAGCTGGTGACAAGTTGGAAAGCTGCTTTCAGAGGTCAGTGTTGGCAAGCACGACCAGGCAGCTGATGCCACAAGGCATCTGTTTGTTCTGATGGAAGGTGTGTAGTCAAGAATGGGCTCCCACTTTTGCACCCCACAGTGTTTATCAGATTGTGCAGGTGGGACTGCCCCTCTGTCCCTCCTCTCTCACTAAGCCCTGGGCTAGGCGCTTTGTCAAAGGTGCAGGCACTCTGCAGGAAGACAAGGTCCTCAGTCTGTGGCTAAGTTCTCACCCACATGGCCCTGCTGGACCCAGTGACAGGCACTCCCTGGACTGAACTTCAGTCAGGCTCCTTTGAGCCTTCTTCTCCACTAAGCCCTTCTCCTTGGCCTGCAGAGCCCAGTTTTAGCAAAGGATCCTGCTAAGCCTGTTTATCTAGGATACCCTACCCTGGATAGCCAATCAAGCTCCTCTTTCCTCCACTGTTGAAACTTAACCAAGTTCTTCTTTTGTAATTTTCCCTCTTCTTTCTCAACCTGCTCTCTAGTCATAAATCTCCACTGGTTTTTATTGTATTCAGAGCTGGGTTTAATCTCTCTCCCCTATTGCAATAGTATTGAATAAAATTTATCTTGTTTTTTTTTGACAAGTGTCCAGTGGATTATTTTTCTTCAACATCAGAAATGTACTTGATGCTCCTCCTTCTGTGTCCAACCTGGGCACCAAGGGGCAGCTACAATGATGTCCTCAAAACTGGATGGCTTGTTGACCCAGCCTATGATCTCACATCCCTGGGAGCAATGAGTAATTTGTGCACATTCTTCTAAAACTGCCCTTTGCCAACACCACATCTGGAGACCCTAAAAGCTCCAGGAAAGGCTATCAATGCTTTGGTTGGCAACTCACATATCCCTTCCCCACACCCCTTTGTGGAGACCCCACTCTTTTCCACCTACTGAGGCCCAGGTCTTTTGGATCCAGGTGAAGTCAGATCTAGTCAGACAGGGACTGGCAGTGCCTAAGATCCTGGAAGAGGTGAGTTGGAATAGCAGTGAGCCTTCCTAAGTTGCTCAACCGAGAAGAGTGGGAGGCGTCAGGCATGAAAAACAACCAGTGAGCTATAAACCCCAACAAGCACATAGTTTCTATGAAGCCACAGAGAAGGACTAGGTCTTTTGAATTTATTTTTTTCTTCCCCCCATTTCCCTTTCCAGATTCACAGCAGTCTTTGGGCTGAGCAGGTTTGCCTGCTGTTATTATGGCTACCGCTGCTCTTGGATGCTTCAGTGTGTGTGTGTACGCGCGCCAGCACGTGTGTTTGGGAGAGTGTGCGTGTTTTCTCTAGAGTGACTGGTTTGTGCTGTCATCAGCCGTTGTTTTGGTAAATGGCGAGTTAAACAGATATATCCAAGCGTAAAATCTAAAAAATGTTCCCTCTGGGCGCCCGGGGGGTGTTGTTTGAAATCAACTACATATCAATTGAACAGCGGCGAGCGGATCCGATGATAAATTCCAGTCCACAGACGCCTTATAAATTACATTTTTTTGTTCGCGATCTTGCCTCATCTCAGCTCCCCAGAGGCCCTTAGACTGAGAACTATGATTGTGTTGGAGAAACGTTTGCTCAGCTTGAGCGAGGCCATTAGCATTGCATGTGCCAGTCCGTCCCTGCGCACCCCTTCCCCCCCAACTCCCCCTGGCAGCCCCCTCCCACCCCTTTAACAAAATACAATATGTGCCTGGTAATTTTTCTGTTCATTATCTCATTGTTTTCTGTAAGTACAAGGTTAGATTGAATTACTGCGGGCTCCGCTGTCTATTTGTAATTCTCCTTCCATGCCGAGCTGCTAATGAATGGGCAATTTAGTCAATTCTTTGTAACGGCTTCTTCTGTGCGTCAGCCACTTAATTACTCTGAGCCTTTCTCACTGCTGCTTTATTGCATGGAAAGTCGGGGCTGCTTTGAGGGCTTGGCACAGGGATCTCCAGCTTTCAAAAAGAAAAAAATTGTCAGAGGCAGCCGGGATTGTGAATCCTAGATGCCTTCTACAGCGGCTGGAGGAACGTGCTATGGCCTCTGCCCTCGCAGTTCATTTGCCATCCGCACACAGGGGTTTATCTTCCTCCTTCTTTGCTGACAGTTCATCTTAATCCTGGTTGTGGCAGTCACGTCAGGGTGGCAGGAGAGTACAGACTCCGGCTGTGCTATTAGAACAGCCTCTGAGGAGGCAGTCCTTGTGTTTTAAAACGTTAGTATGCTACCTATCCCATTATCAGTACCTGCAAACCATAGCCAAGGGTCCCCCTCTGGGTCTTCCAGTGTTTCTTCTTTGCCTTTGTATGGAGCACTTCACCCTCACAATGTAGGGGCACGGGGTGACATGTCTACTATCCCCATTTAACAAAGGGAAGCCCCAAGTCTGGGCATCCATAGTGACATGCCTAAGGTTGAGGAGCCAGGCATGGCTGAACCAGCACTAACAGTTACTCAGGTTACCATGGCATCGTCTGTCCTCTTCCAACTCCTCTCTGATGCCCAAGGGACACTGGGGAATAATGTCCTGTAGCTAAGCTGGAGTGCCCCAAGGTGGAAGTAAGTGTGAGTTGTTCTTAAAGGCACTGGAAGACCTCTGGAAAGGGAGAGGACTTCACAGCACTGACTAAGAGGCTAAAAACCTAAGGAACTGGAACTCTCAATAGAGCATCAGTTTACAAAGTAGCACCTCTGGACCCATCTGTCTCCCAGGGTGTTTTTTGTGCACCAGAGTTAAGGCAAACATACTTCATTATCCTCACTGGGACTTGTGGAAGTGAAAGGAGGCATGCTGAGTAATTATGATGGGGCCACAGGAGTACACTGGGACTGTCCAGAGCAAGCCTGGGGGCCTGGCCATGCCACCCAGGTAAGCAAGAACAGATGAACACTGAGCCCACCTTCAGATCCAACTATTCTGAGGATGATTCCTGGAGGGGCATCTTGCCAGCTGGGTCCACCCCTGTGTTTACAGACATTCCCTGATGTGGGCACCCTGCTGATGTGTGTGAGCTACAGGGAATCATGACCAGTGCCCAGAAAGCAATGGATTCAATGAACACTGTGTGAGCCCCACCTAGGAGATAGAGACATCAGGCTGAGAAGAGATTTTTCTGGCATTTAGATTTGACTGCTCTAGCAGAAGGGAGGTAAACAGTTTTCTAAATGCTACTTATCTCCCCAAACAGGCTCCTGAACACGCTGGTCCCTCTGCCCAGAAAGTTCATGCCCAACTTTTGGGTGAGGCTCACTCCTACTCATCCTTTAGACATCAGCTTGAATGTCACTTCCTCCAGGAAGCCTTCTCTGGTCTCTGAGATTCCATTAAGTTTCCTTGTTATTCTATTCCATAGCATGCTACCATTTTCCTGTTCATTACTTACCACAATTAGAGTTGAATTATTTGTGCACATGTTCAGTGTCTCTTCTTCCTTGCCCCCAACTCTGACTGGTCTGTACTGGGCCCTCAATAAATACTTGTTGATAACAATACTTCACATTTAAATACACACACTAAGTGCCAGGTGCTATTTAAGTGATTAACAAATTGTATTCATGAAACCTCACAAGGACTTTAAGTGACAGTTACTTTTATTATCCTTATTTTACAAATGAGGAAACAGAGGGCCTAGAGAAGTAAAATAATTTGTCACAAGGGAAGCAGGATTCAAATTCAGGTAGCCTGGATCTCAAATCTGGAACAATAGAGAGCTTAGAGCCAGAAGATGAAGCCTTCAGTTCTCTGCCATGTCGTGGGGGTGTGCCTTTGGCCAAGTCACCAGGTCTCTAGGCCACACTTTGCTGACCAATACAGTACAGGTGGCAATAAACCTCATACACATCACCATTTTGCAGTGAGTGTATGCAGATGGAATGGTATTATTTTGCATGTGCCTAGAATGCCAGGGGTCTGGACAAACAACAGGTGTAGTTGTTAGTTGAACGTAGTCTTGTCACCTGCCTTCCACACAATGAATGTCCCCCAGATGCCCCAGTGTTTCCACCCATACCTTTACTCATATGCCCTGGTTTGGAGATCTGTTCCCTGCCCCTCCTATTTAGTACCCCAGGGCCACATGAAGAGCCTGGTACATACAGATCTATAAAAGCTTGTTAAACTGAACAGAACTAGCCAGCCTTCCCCATGCAGCCCTAGCTGCTCCCTCAGCAGGAAGCCATCCCCGATTGCTGCAGCCCTCTCTGGTCTCTCTTCTCTGAGCTCTGCGTAGCTCACATAACCTGCAACGCATCACAGAGCACTTGATTCTCTCCTGGCCATACCCGTTTTCTCTGTCAAACGGCAGGTTGTGAAATCAATTTAGTGGGCCGAGACCAGGAGGAGGAGGAAAAGGAGAGGAATAGAAGTAAATACACACCAAGATGCATCATGCATCGTAAAGTATGGTTTCAGGAAATGTGTGTGTGTGTGTGTGTGTGTGTGTGTTGGATTACAATGTGAAATGCATATCTTAATTTGAGGCTCAGTCCAGAAATGTTTGCAAAGACCTGCTTGGGTATCGCATTTGTGGAAACTTTTCTAGGGGAGACCAAACCTCTCCTCACCGAGCACTTGCTCACCTTGCCGGTACTTTTCTTGCCAGAAAATCTGTGTTGGCTGAGGTGGGTGTCTCCGCAGCCCATCGCACCCACCCCTAGGCAACCTAGGGCTTTCCAGGCTGCGGCTCTCCACAGGCAGCCTCCCACTGCCTCGTGCCCCGGGGCTTTCCCGCGCCTTGGGTTTCCAGGGTGGTTGGAGCTGCTACATCCTCTCCCGTGGGCTTCTTAAGTGCCCACAGGGTTTCTGCTCTGCCCCTGATACGCTGGGTTCTCCTCCAGCAGTTTGCCCACCTCTCCCTTGGGCTTTGGGTGCCTCACTGTGAGTGTGGCTTCCCACAGGGCAGGACAAACACTTTCTCCTGCCTTTTCTCTCCTGTCTGCACAGGGGAGCATATAGGACACGAAGCAAGGTTTAGCACTTGCTATTATGGTGCTACCCTGAGCCTCAGTTTCTTCTTCTGTTATTAGCATCCTCATAGGATCTTGGAGAGAATTCAATAACAGAAAAGAAAAACAGAAGTCAATAATGGAATTCAGTAACAGAAAACACATGTGGACCCGGCACAAAGGACACGTTCAGTAAGCCTCCCTGCCTCCCTCCTTCTTCTCCTCCTTCCTTGGCCTCGCTTCCAGCCGCACCCGGTCTGCCGGCGCGAGGGGCGCGAGGGGAGCAAGGGGCGCGAGTGTGGGGCTCCGGTTGCTGTGGACGCTGCCTGCTGCAATCAAGGTCCTGCTCCATGTGCGCCGCGTGCCCCGCTAGAGACGGCTCTGCACGTGGCTGTGGGAACTGACATGGACCTCCGCTTTTAAAAAACAAAAGTTCAATTTCTGTTTCACAGGAAGGAGCTCTCTCCGGTCAGAGAGGCAGGTGTGTCCTGTCCTCGAGGTGTTTGTCATCTAAGCAAGCTTCTTGGTGGAAGAGGAATCGATGATCACAAATTCCTGTCCTCATGGAGCTTTTCTTCCTGGGGGGAGCAATGACCAGCCCTTAGAGAGCACGCCTTTGTTCTGGGCTTTGTTCTAAGGTCTTTCTGTAATTCACTTCATCTCATCGCTGTGACAACTCTGTAAGGTGGATGCTGTTTAATCCGCATTTTACAGGTGAGAAACCTGAAGCTCAGATCTTGTCACCTCCCCAAGGTCACCCCAGTAATGGGCAGGAGAGCTCAGATCCCAGCCCGGGCAGCCTGGCCCCTGCACAGAGCCCTGGGTGCAGGAGGCCTAAAGGGTGTCCTGGGCCTCCTTCAATCACCTTGCAGATAGAACACGACACTCCAGCTCAACCATTTTTGGAAAACACCCTGGTGAAATACAGACCATGTTTTGTTTAAGAGTTCATTCCCTTTGATACAGTTTTGGGACTTTAATTAAAGAAACTAAATGCAGAGTCAAGACCATTATTATGAAGATGCTTTTCACAGTATCATCTTAATAAAGTGAGAGAGAAAACTTACCTGCCAGCAGAAAGATGTCCAAGCCTCACTGTGAACACCTGTCCCCCTGAGAGAGCCCTTCTCCCAGGCCCCGCCCATCCCAGGCATTATTCCACCTTAGCAAAGTATGTTAGGCTGTCTGTCTGTCTGTCTGTCTGTCTCCCCACTGGAAGCTCTGATTATCGAGGGCAGGGACTCTTTTTTCTACCCACCCTTGCATGATTGTTCTTAAAGGAACTATCATATTCTGGGCCCTTGATAAATATCCATGGTGAGAAGAGATGATAATGGCCAAGTCTAGATGGTGACATGGTGTTTCCTGTAAAATTTTTTCATCTTTGCTGTATGTTTGAAATTTTTCACAGCAAAATGTTGAGTGGAAAAAAGAATAGATGAAGACAATGTACAAACAGATTATAATAATGTGGAAAATGTTTATGCATGTGGAAAGAAAGGGCAGAAAACAAACTAAGATCACACCTGCAAAATGGTTATGGGAAGATGGTAGAGGGAAATCCGTAAAATGTCAGCAGGGTTCGCCGACAGTGAAGCTGTGCGTGCCTTTAACATTTCTCCTTGCCCATACTTCCCATATCCTTTGCAATGGATGTGTTTTACTTTCATAATGAAGAAAATTTATTTTCTCTGCTATGAGTCTTCAGCCCAGGTTTCTGTAAGAAAAACAACAAATCCCATTTGCAGCAAATCCTGCACATAAAAGTAAAGATAAATGCTGAGTCCATGGAAAGAGTCTGCTTATGGCAGGCAATGCTGCTCTTCAAGGCCAGCCCACTAAGAACATGACAGAGGCAAGATCTTGTGGCTGATGCAAGGTGGTATCAGGGCTCCATCCTGGGCTTCGAAGGAGATAGTTCCTCCTCAAGAGTGGCTTGGCCTCCGCCCTCCCACCCCAGGCTGGAGTCTGGCAGAGGGAACTGGGGCCCTTGGCTGCCTCTTACTGCGGGAGGACAGTGAGCAGAGCCTGCACGTGTGAACAGGTGACGGATGGACCAGCTCATTCCCCGTGAAGCCCGGCCCCCCACCCCGAGGAGAGGTGAATGCCAAGACACCCTGTCCCAGCTGACCTGGCACATTAGTGACCTCCCACCTCTCCCACTGCGCTGACCCTTGGGCCGCCCTGATCTCCCCAACCTGGCCACAGTGAGGGGAGACTGGTATTCCTGCAGATCTCCTGGCCCACGGGACCACCTCCAGTCTCTTCCCACTGCCCGTAGTCCCAGTTCTGGGCGCCCTGAGGCCATTGCCATTATCCTGAAGGGAGGGGCTTTGCAACTCCAGCAGAAGTGGCTGAGCTCCTGGTTCCTGCCTGATTCCCACCAGGCAACTTGAGCAACTTCTGACATCTCCATGGAGGGCAACTTCTATCTCCCAAGTGGAACTAACCTTTATTTTTAAGCACCTAAATTCAGTCAGAGACTATGCTGTAGGCCCCATTAATTCTCATTTGATATATTGGGGTCTACTTACGGTCCTTATTTTCCCAGTGAGGTAACCGAGGCTCAGGTAGGTTAAATAACTTGAATAAGTTCAAAGCTCCTAAGTGACTGAACCCAGATTTGAGCAAAACTTCTAAAACTATAGTTGTCAAACACATGGAGGAATTCTGTGTGTTTTGTACCTCCTGCACACGCTTGGACAATACAAGTACAATTAGAGAGCTGGTTGTCACTCATCCTCGTCTTGCCGTGAATTAATGAGGAGGATTTCCTCCCTATCAGCCGCCCAGTACCCAGGCAGCTGGAGAGGGGATTTGGGTTAATGGAAGGTGAATGATAGGAGGAGTAATTCTGAACTAGGGACAATCATGGGAACTAGGGGACAATCATGTAAGGGGGACAGGGTCCTGAGGAAACACAGAAGCTGAACCCAGGGAATGGAGAGGGTTATGACTTGGAATAAAGCACACTTACTTCCACTAGCCTGTCTTTATGACTCTGAGTGGACTTCTGCCCATGATTTCAGGTCATAGAGAGAATCAGGAGTGCTGGCTCCCCACCCCATGGAACCAGAAATGGGGAATTTGTTTGGAATCCAGCCTCAAAATCCACTGTGGATCAGAGGAAGCAGCCATGGCTCATTGGCCAGAAGCTCTGGGCTGTGTGACTTTGTGCAGGTCTTTTCCTACTCGGAACCTCAGTGTCCTCTCAAATGAAATCTGGGAGTTCCTCAGCATTAACCCTGTCATTATAAATATTAGCACCAGTTTAGGCTCATCTCAAAGTAAGGGTCTTCACAAAGCCCTTATGAAGAATTTCAGACACAGGATGACAATGGGGGGCAGGCAGGCAGGTTACCTCATCATCCTACACTTAGGGATGACCCTGAAGGAGAGACTCAAGGATGCTGTCACTTACTCAGTTCTGACCTTTGTTAGAGCCAGTCCCTTCCTGCTCTGAAATCAGCTTTTTCCCTGTTTATCTCCTGCAGGATGCTGCAAAATTTTTGGAGGCAGAGACTGTATTTGTTGGCTCCAAACCCTCAGCTCCCTCTGGCCTGCCTGACACTGGGATGCTATAGTTGCTGATTGCAGGTGTGTTGAATGAACAAAAGAATGAAACTGGCACCTGCTAGAATTAATAACAGGAAGTTCTAGTTTAAGAACATGGTGATAGCATTCTGGGATCTGGAAGATTTAGAACTAACATCTAACCTGGGCCCTCATTTCCTACCTCTTCCCTTCAACCATTTATAGGAAGCAAATTCCATTTAACAGATGGAAAAACTGAGTCCCAGAGAAGAGATGTGATTTAAAATTTTACATATGCACAGCAGGAAGGGACCAGCAGTTCCCTATTACGGTTTAGATTCCTTAATGTCACACATGAGGAAATTGAGGCCCAAGGAGGAGGAGGAGGAGGATTGCATAAGGTCCCACAGCTCAGCATGGTGGGATGGAAACAGGAATCCAGCTCCCAAATCAGAGTTCAGGAACTGTGTAACAATTATGGAGCTTCAGCAGCCTGGTACCTGCTCCAGGTTCCCATGGCAACCATGTGGCACAAACCATTCTCTTTGGGTAGCATTGACTCATTCTTTTTATGGCTTTTTCTTTTAAGGGGAAATACATTTGCATATGCTCTTCACCCTCCCCAGATGGACTCATTCATGAAAGAGTGTAGGACGCTGTCCAGAAAACAGGTATCTAGGCAGGAAATGGAGACCCTGGCTGATGAAGTCCTGAGGAAGCCTCTGGACTCGTGAGTGTATCCAAATCGATTATGACTTGGAGAAAAGCATCCTAGAATCTCGGTTTGTAATTTTTGCCTTATCTTTACTACCCCTACCTGTAGATCTCTTTCTGAGTAATAAGAGCCCTCAATCAAACAAAAATATGTTACAAATTCCTGGCAGCTTGTACTTCCTTCCCAGCAGGCTTTCCCATATTTATTTCATCTGATCCTGAAGAGTAGAAAGGGCAGGTATTGCCATTTTACATTTGGAGAAACTGAGGCCAGGAGGCAATGGCCATGGGGCTGGTGTGGAATTCCTCAGCAGATGGAATTCTCAGCAAAGAGCTGGGATTCTCACCTGTTGGTGTAACTGCCGTGGAGGAAACACATGGAGGCCCACCCGTGGGGTGGCCAGGGTGTATCTCTAAAGAGCCGGGGGTTAAGTTGAGAAGCAAGTTGTGGGAAAGAACCAGTATGGGAAGAGTGAGCAAGGAAGCTCTTCAGAGGGAGCAGCATGTGCCACTGTCCTGAGGAAGGGAGGGGTTGGCACCCTCAGGAAGCAAAAGGGGGCCAGTGAGAGTCTAGTGTGGAGGAGGGAGAGCAGAGGAGGCACTGAAGGTGAGGATGGAGGGGCAGACAGGGGCCAGGTTACTTCAGACCTTACAGGTCAGTGTAAGATGCGCGCATGCAGTCAAATGCACCTTTATTCCCAGATACCAAGCGTGGGCATTCACACATGCAGCCATGCATTATGCCTGCACACACATGCACATTTGTGCTTACCTACCTGCCACTAGCACATGTACATAAACATACATGAAAGTGCATATGTGCACAAAAACACATCTGCACAACTCCATGACAACACACTGTCACATGCACTTAAACACACCAACACACCTATGCACACATGAATGCATTCTCATATACACCCACGTGCCCATTCATATAGACACACAAAAGCGCATATATACATGCTCTCTCATGCACACGCATGCTTTTTTTCATAAATGCATGAATTTATGCATGTGTGCCTGCCCACTCACACACAGATACTCACACATACACACATACAGCCCACAGGCCCAGCTCAGATGAGCTTTCAGCCACAGATAAACTTCTCTGCTGGTTGGTTATAATCTTTCATTGGAACTGACACATTGATAGCCCCAGTTTTTCTAGGAAGTGACCTTCATGGTGGCTATTGATTTCCAGTGGCTATCAGGCGTTCGCCACTGGAGTGACAGGCCCGGTCAGAGGTCAGCCCTTAAATAAAGCTTCTGGATTACTAAGCACCAGCCACTCCAATGAAAATGGAAATTGGCAGCTCTGTCTCCCTTTTATGTGGCCTGCGGCTGCTGAAACTCAGGTTTTAGCCCTGAGTGACCACCTCCTGTTCCTGCACCACCCCAGACCTGGGGTGCTGTGGGTGCCCACAGGTTTCTGTTTTGCAGGGGAGCCAGGCTGGAGGCTGAAGGTGACGGCAGTTGCCAGGGCCTAAACCTCCTGGGTTGTGTTTGCAAGCAAAGGCCAGGGCTGTCTTGCAAAGCCCAGCCTTCTGGATACCAGACAACTGCCTCAGGTCTCAGAGACCCACAAATGACTTGGTCTCGAGGAGGTGGTGTCACCTCTCTGGACCTCAGTCAGTCCCCCAGCCCCTACTTCCTGCCCTGTTCACACACATTCACACATTCCCTCCCACCTCCCAGTGCAGTGGTCAAAAGAAACAAGTTCATGGAGGTGTTAAGTTGTAGACAACATTGTACAAGAAATGGTGCTACTAGTATCCATGTTTTAAAAAGATTACAATATGAGTCACAAAACTCTCCTTAATTACATCACATGTATTATTTGTTAATCTGGGAGCCCCTCAGGTTGTTGCAGCATCTTGAGGTCTTATGACAAGCAGAGGCAAGGGACGGGGACAGGCCAAAGGAACTTTCTGGTTTACAAAAGCTTTGCCTTTTGCTTTTCCTGCCACGAAGATAAGTGAAGTTCACACTGCCTCACCTGGTGTTCAGAACTCAGATCTAATAGCCAAATACCATCCTGAAACCTGCCTTGCACTATTACTCCCCTTATGTATAACCGCCTCGCAGAACGCGCCTTCTCTCCCCGGGACCTAGGCAAGCACACCTCCACCCAACCACACACTCCTCCCTGCACCAAGCCCTGATCCCCCAGCCCAACAATCCTGGGAATAATTCAATGGGTCGTCTTATTAGGCTTTAGAAAATGCATTTTGTCTTACTTCTGAACATAGCTGTGAATAATTTTCACCCTAAATATGAATTTAAAAAAAAAATCATTTCTTGAATAGTCTGGCTTGGGGAAGGCTGCAAAAGCTGCCAGCTTCCAGCATTTTTTTGCATCCCCCCTGCACCAATGTCTGTGCCTTTCTGGCTCCACCTGTACGTGTTATGGCCATTATGACCTGTGTGATTCTGCAATACAGGGGGTCATTAAATGAAAATTACATGTCCTGAAGGGAGAATAAGCAGAAATTAGAAATGTCTACAAATTAGTTATTTGGCAAAGTAGGCGCTCTGTTTGTTAGCATCAGCACACACTTTGCTGGTCTGTCCTGAAACCCAGCTTAGCCACCTATGCCAAAGGGAAGGAGGCCCAGAATCTGGATGAGTCTGTGAACCAGGCTCTTAGTCACCACGTGTACCCAGAGCAGGACCAACCAGCGACCCCTGGCCCACTAGACAGCAAGTGAGACATGCAATTCAGGGAAGGGGGCTGAGAAGAGTTCAGGGTTATACAATTTATCTGCAAGCTTAGACCATTTTACTGGCTTATATACAACCTAATGTTTACTCCAGAATCCATGAAGCACTTCTGGGGACAGGCACTTGGGGGACAGGTTTATTTTATAGAACAAGTACAAAAGATGTTCAGAAATTTGTCACTCAGGGAATTTGAGCTGACATAATTAAAGACTTGACATACAACAATTAAAATGGCAATGGGCAACCACTTAACCAAGTTTCTATTTTTTTTAATATACGTATTTCACTTTTTACTGTGACTCTTGTATACTGTGATTTAAGGGGCTCTAAAACACCCCTCCTGAGAGTTCTACGTCAACCTAGTAAAGTGACTGAAACATCACAGTCAGAGTGGCAGCCTTCCCTAGGGACCTTTGCACAATGTTTGTGTCCCCAGGAGAGGTGCTGAAGCCCTCGCCCCTGGGCCCTGTGCACCACGTATTGTGCAACAAAAGGGTCATGGAGGGGGAGCCCTGGGACATGAAACGGGGAACCCTGGTGAATGTGGGCTACAGTGACCGAGGCCTGCATGGGCAGGGGATGTAGCTGGAGGACATGCTATAAACATCTTCTGCTCATGGCCAAGTGTGCAACCCTGAAACTATCAGAGGCCAGCATGCCGGGTTTGCCAAACCTTTATAGGGCAACAGGCCACAAAGCCCCAGCAGGACCCTGGAGCGCACGTTGCACAAACTGATTTCAAACCCTGTTCTCTCACTTCCCAGCTGAGTGACCATGAGCTCACCAGTTCCCCTCTCTGAACTTCAGTTTCCTCATCTGTAAAGTGGGGTTCAAAATGCCAGTCACATTATAAATGGTCTTGAGGATGAAGCAAAGCGTTTTTCATAAAACGCCTGCCATCTGTCTGTGTTGCTCTGTAAGGGTCACTGTCTGGGGGTCTGGGAGGTCTGCCATGGTCACAGCTTCGATTCCTTGCTGCCCAGTGTATCTGGCTGGCAGCTCTCCAATGGGGTCATTTTGCTTCTCCCCCCAAGGGACAATGCAGTGATGCCTGGGGTCATTACATTACTTTGGGTTGTCAGCATGCGGGGAGGAGTGCCACTGGCATCTGGAGGGAGAGGCCAGGGAGGCTGCCAAACAAAGCCCAGGCACCCCCACAGCAAGCCTTCCGGGGCCCACACGGCAGGAGTGCCATGCCTGGGAAAGCCTCCGTGAGGCCCCCTCTGCCTATGAGGTCGTTTTCCAGTTCTCTGTCTTCCGCTCAGCAGCTTAGCCCAACCCCGAAGTCCTTTCATTTCCTGAACACCACAAAAACCAAGGGCAGCATAAGGAGCGGCTGCCTGCCTCCCTGCACCCTGAGGCCACTCAGCCAGATGGCAGAGGGGTCAGCAGCAACCAAACATCTAATGACGTGTGACAAGTATGGCCAGACAGCAGGCCTAGGCTGGTCCCCTTCGAGGCCACTCATTGGGCAAGGGGGACTCATAAATAACAGCACAGTGACAACCCAAGTCTTGCTCAGTGGGAGGGATGGAGCGCCTCCCGGCTCCCAGCCCCTGGGGCAGGCCTGTCTGGGACAGGGTTCCAGCAGGAGGGCCTTGGACCCCATGCACAGGGAATGTGCTGGAGAGATGCGGAGGGTGGAAGGAACTGTCACCGGAGCATCTGTCCTGACAGCGACTGGCTTTGCTGCATTCACTGTATCGCTATTTTCTCATTTCTGATCTAATGCAGTCTGGGGCTTCCAAGCATTCACCCGGCAAAGTGTCTGCCCCAGATGTGTCACACGACAGTGGTGTGGCGGTGAGTGTGCAGAACATCTGAGTTTGACTCTCAAGCCTTCTTTTACTTCGCTGTATGCTCTTGTCCCTCTATCTCTTCATCTGTTAAATGGGGATATTTGAGCAGCAAATGTGCTAATTTATGGGAAATTTTGTACAAAGCAATGCATTAATGAAGGGATGATGATGATGACGATAATGATTATGATTATGATTATTCAATCATTTGGGAGAGAGGAATTTATATTTGAAAAACAGCATACCTTCTGATGCTCTAAAAATATTAATCAGTTTTTAGGGTTTTAGGCAGTTCCAAATTGGCTCTTTGCAATAATAATAGTAATAATGATGCTGGTATTAAATAGCACTTTTATTTTCACGTTTATTTATCTCAAACCTCATGTGGCTTAAAATGGGACTTGTTTCCAGTGATGCGTATTCTTCCAAAATAAAAGAGAAGAAATAGAAATGAAGAGCTGGCACACAGATGGACTTTGCTTTTTTTATTCATTGAAGTCCTGCTTCAGGTAGTGAGCTGGTGTGGGAGGGGCATTCAACTGAATTTGGAGCCTCTAAGCATAGCAATCAGACCCTGCTTTAGTGTCCCGGTTTTATCATTAACAAAATAGGGATCATAATTTCTTCCTGTTTCAGGGCTGCCAATTCACCATGTATGTGCAAGTTTTGAGAGAAGGTGAAAACATCATCTCACAGGGAAATGTTAACATCACGATCATTATCTTCATCATCGTTGTTAATTATTATTCCTAATGCTGTTTGCAAGATGGAACAACTCTAAAGCACCATGTCTGTGAATGGTTTTTACAGACTTTCACAAAAATCTCTATGTGCCTACTGTGGAGAAGCTGACCCTTGGAGCACCTTCTGAAATCTTAGCCGATTCTTCAGGATTCTAAACAAGTCCCCTACTTCCTCCTTCCTGTTTCTTTCAAGCTGGAAAGCTGGACTCAGAAGAGGGTGCTCCTTCCAGGGCAGAGCCTTGAAAGTCTTCTGTAGAAATGGTTCTGTTGGCCCAAGACCTCGATGCCAACTTTCAGTCAGAAGCACATTTTGCAGAGGGTTATAAATCAAAACCTGGGCTCTAATGAAACCGCCAACACACTTCAACTGTAACAGTGCACACCCAGGCCACACTTGCGAGAAATTAGAGGCACAGAGCGAGTGTTCAAGGGACTGGGGCACCTAGGGGCTGCCTCTCCTGCCTGCCTAGCCCCTCCCCTTGCCCTCCCCACCTTCCTCTTTCTTTCCTTCATCCCTCCCACCCTTGCTCCTTTGTGCTTTATAATTCCTATAGAAATTTTCAACTACTGCCCATTCTGCAGCTCCTTTGGGAGTCACCCTCATGGCCACACTGCAAACCCTGCTGGCTGCCAAGGCAGGCAGGCCTCATCCTTGGCTTTGTACATAGGATCTCGCAGGAGCAGTAGCACAAAGCCTATATTTTCCCAGGCAGCAGAGGACAGTGAAGGCAGAGGCTTGGGTTCACACAGGACCCTGTTCCAGTCCTGGCTTGACCACTTCCTGACTGCACGACCTTGAGCAAGATGCTTAACCTAAGACTCAGTGCCTGTATCTGTACAATGGGATAACAACAGCACCCGCCTTGTGAGGCTGTGGAGAGGACTGAATGAGACCAATAGGGCCAGGCTGCCTGTGCTGGTCCAGGGAGGTGAAGGGAGTGAAGGTGCAGCAGAGGCTTGAGCTGTAGAGGATCTTTCTGTCTACCTCCAGGGGCCAGCTCCCGTCCATACTGGTTTTACATTGAACCACAGATAATGTCTCCCGTAATTTGATCTAAGAGATTTTAAAAAGGCACATCATCCCCAAATATATCTTCATCTTTGAGATCATCAGTTTTGACATCAGCAAGTCATCTGTATTGACATTATTAATGTTGGAAATATTAACATCATGATCATTACCTTCATCATCATTATTAATTATTATTCCTAATGTTGTTTGCAAGACTCCAAAGCACCGTGTCTATGAAAGGTTTTTCCATACTTCCACAAGAATCTCTATGTGCCTGTGGTGGAGAAGCAGACCCTTGGAGTTCCTGGCATGATGTGAGGTGGACAGAATATACTCTCCTGTGGCCACCTCGACAGAGGAAAGACCCAAGTTCCTAGTTCCTCAATGTGAAGACTGACATCCCCGCACGCCTATCCTTCAACAGGGGGGTGAAGCTCCTAAGCCTTGTCCCAAACCAGTGACCAGATGGGAATAAAGCCCCATTCTTCCCTAAAGCTTTCCCTGAATCCCCCAGATCACACTTCCCTCCCTGCATGAAGCTCCTGCAGCTTTTGCTATTTTTACCACTTGTTTTGCACTGGATAGAGATAACACTCTCCTCAATGAGATCATATGCCTCCTGCGGGCACAGAACATGCCCACAGTTTTTTTTTATTTCCTAGAGGACCTTGCTTCATCAGTTGCATCTAATGAAGGTGATGATCTTGGTGTCTTTCAAATACCAAAGGTTTCTTGCTCACTCACGTTGAATGTTCATGGAAGGTCAGCTGTCCATCTGCTCCAGGCCACTTCTGTCATATTTCATTGGCCAGAGCAGGTCACGTGCCTCACAGGGCAAGGATAAAGAATCTACCCAAGTCAGGACTTACAAGGAGGGGCACCAAATATTCTGAGCAACAATGCAACTTATCACAGACCTAGAACAGTATTTTCTACAAAGCTTTCTGTTATTCAGTAAATATTTAATAAGGGTGAAGAACCAAATATGTTTAGGACAGAGTTTTGGACACATCATTTTGGTGTAGTTGTTAAACTAATCTAAACTAACCAACTGAATGTTGTCAGTAATGAGTCTTACGGTCAGTCGTAAACTTAAGCCAACTAAGTCCTCTGGCTAAAACGTGGTAGAGCCCGACGAGCCATGGCCCTAGTTCACTTGTGGAAATGGCAGCTGTGGGGAAGCAGGATTAGACCCATTCACTATCCCTCGGAAATGCAGGGCTAGGATCAGAGGAAGGGGTGGAGATTACAGGCTTCTGAGAAGAAAATGCCCTAAGACCTAGAGTCTTGTCAGAAGGATGACGCTGTGAAGCCTCTGCCAGAGACAGCATGAAGGTGGGGGCTGACTATCTTCGGGGATGCTCTAGAGGGGATTTCTGCAGTGGACAGAAAATTGGACCAGAGACCCTGGACTGACTCTTCCACATTTAAAAATCGGCTACAAACCTCAGAGGAATATACATGTCAGCTGTGGACCCAATACTCACATTCTAAAACAAGCAGGAGTAAGGTAAAACAAAATTCATTAAAGACCCTAAATAATATGTTGTGAAAGCTGAGGAGGATGAGACAGGCCAAAGGCTTCCTGGAGGCACTGGAACCTCAGCTGGACCTCGAAGGCTGCAGAAGACCAGGACTACCACCAGGGGTGAGGTGGGGGCCGAGGGGCGGGGGGCGGGCAGGAAGGTGTAGAGAGTTTGGGTGGCAGGGCAAAGGCTTGTTAAGGCCAGGATGCTTGAGGCGGCGCTCAGGCAGCGCCTCGTCTCCCCTCTGCCTCCAGCACACTGCTTCCCAGGGGATGAAAGAAATACAGTCTGCACAGGACTGAAAGGAGCCGCCACCTTTCATATTCTTTCCCCATTTCAGGTTTGCATCTTATTTTCCTGCGAACTTTTTCCCCCTTCCTTTTGCTGCTCTGGCTTTTGCTGGTGTGACCTCAATTTCTTGCTGCCTTTCCAAGCTTTTATTTCCTAAGTGGAGGGAAGGAACTTCTAATGTCATGCCAGGTCCTCAGCCAGGCCAGTTGTCTTTCCAAATCAGTCAGGGGCTCAGGGCGGCTGGGGGGAGTGGGAGGCTTGGTAGAGAGGGAGTGAGTCAATAGCAAGGAGGGAAACAGCAAGTGCGACGGATGAAGGTCCCCGAGGTGATTTGCAAATCTGCTGAAATCCTGAACAAGCTTTGATTTAACCCAAGCTTGAAATGGCTTTTATTTACTGTCTATTGTGGAATAAATGACATCTCATAAACAGGCTTTATCCATTACCCCAGAATGGAGAGCATGGTGTTAGGGACATTTTATCCTCTTGATATCAAAGGAGATATGCTGGGGTGTGTTATTACAAATAGAAAAATCAATGCTGAGACACACACATCTGAAATTTCATTTTCGTAGAGCCACATTTTCAAAGGAAAAAAAAAAGGCAATTGCTAATAAAAATGACTACAGAACCAGAGGATTTACCAAGCTTGAGCAAAGGACTGCCTGGGACCAAGCCCTGATGGTGAATAAATCGGGCTCTGCCCTGGGGCCATTTCCTCCCTGACAACCCAGCCCCACCCAGGGACAGCCCTCCCGAGGCATGGCTAAGCCTGTGCCCTAACAGGTGCGTGCCCACAGGCGCATTTCCCACATCCCCAGTCCTCACACCCCAACCCCACACTGTACTTGGCCACAGACACACCAGAAATATCAAGACCACTGCTGTTTCCTTCATTTACCACCTTAGCACAGGGCCTACTGATTCCTCCAGGCCTGGTGTGAATGTGTGCAGGCTCACACAGAGTGAGGAAGGAAAGTTGACCAGACTCCTTGGAGAAGATGAATGCCTGCCACTGGTCATGGTTGCAGCCATGTCCACTGTCCCCTACTGTACATAAAGCTGGTGAGAGGGAAATACTTCCAGCTTTTCATAAAAGTTTCTTAAAGTCACCTTCCTGTCCTCCCATCTTCTCATCACATTGCACCCTCTTGTATTGGGGCAATTCTCCTGCTCAGGGTCTTGTTTGGCCTTGAGGCTATAAGCTCACTGAGGCCCAAGAAGTTGCTATCTGATATATTCCCAGTGCTGAGCATATAACAGCTGCTCAATAAATACTAGTCAGATACATGAGAGTGAGGGTGTGCAGGCCTCTGGGTGGGGATGGGAACAGCTGTGTGCATACCATGTCTGTGCTAGAAAGTGATGTCAGCTATTGGGAAAGAAGCCCTCCAGTTTGGGTCAGCAGCTCTCGCCTTAAGGTGTGAACTAGATAGAGGTTACCTGTATTGTGCAGTCATATTCGGCTCAGGAATGCCTCCCTCCACTGGTTAAGGAAAATGAGCAGTACATTTTTTTTGGTGTTAAGGCCTCACATTAAATCCTGACCTGCCTCTGGAAAAAAAAAGAAATTGGTCAATCAGTGACCAAGAATGAAGAGCTGGACACAAAGCCATGTGCATCCACTCTGAGAAAGAGAGCACAATCTTACTACTCTGACGGGCAGTGACTGCAATGGGGTATAGGGGGGACACGATAACAGGGGTGAATGTAGTAACCACATTGTTTTTTCATGTGAAACCTTCATAAGAGTGTATACCAATAATACCTTAATAAAATAATTTAAAAAGAAAAGAAAGAGAGCACAGACTTAGCATTTCAGGGTGGCCAGGGTGTTAAGAGTCACTTCATCTAACTTATCTCTTAAGAGATGGGGAAGCCAAGGCCCAGAAGGAGAAGCTAGTTTATCCAAGTCACAAAAGAAATTGTGGCCAGGTGGGGGCTGGCATTTGAAGCGTTGACTCCCAGCCATGAGCCCTTTGCTCTGCCTGAAAAGAATCCAGGGAGAGAAAATAATAATGAGGGAAGACCACACACAGCAACCTCACTGCAGACACAGTCATGAGGCTGAGATGGTTGTTACTGAAATAATTCAGTGATGAATGATCTGAAAAGTGTCCACACTGTATAAATGGTACGGATTTTTTGCTGTTTTAAAAAAGACATGGCTCTTGTTTTTACAGCCTTTGCTTGGTTGAGGCCACTAATCAGAATCGGGAAAGGCTGACTCCTGAAGTATTTCGGGAAGACAATGCCCTGTGAGATGTGTTGCCTTCCCACAGAGACACAGACTGCCTATTTCTTCCCCGCGTGCTTCATAAACGTTTGAGAGAATAGCCTAAGCCAGGCAATACAACTGCAATTCTGCCTGAAATAGGCGGCAGTATTTAAGTAAGGTTTCAATAGGAGGAAAAAGTCTCTTTGGACTTGGTCTGTGATGTAGTTATCAGGAGGAGAAATTTGCAGAACCCATTACCTGCCACTCTTTCCCCCAGGAAATCCCTTGTTTGTGGAGCGTGAATCTCTCTGGCTTTCACTGGCTTTTTCTCTCCGGATTGTCCTGGGTAAACATCTGCCTCACAGTGTGTTTATAAGAAGAGGCATTTGTGGCTTTGATTGTTTAGAGGTTGCCGCAGTACACACGTGCTCCGGGCTTTTTCTGTCTTCCTTGCCTTCCCCTCTCCACTCCTCCTGCTCCTCCTGAGCAAATGGTCGCTGACATTTATCTCGTCCCTTTCAGTATTGCAGTGCATCCTTCCATCCAGAACACAGCAGATGAATACTGCAACCCACCTGCTTTGCCTTGGAATAAAGAGGTTTTTTTTATAGCAAGGCAGTATATCATAATGGTATTGATATTATGATTTATTCCATGAAAAGTCTTCAAGCATCTCCTGTGTGCAGAGCATCGGGTAGATATGGTGAATGGTACCGAGGGACCCAATCCTTATCACACAGAGCTATGGTCTGCTGAAGGCACAGAGATTGCACACATTAAGCATATCATCTTTACCTACATATGGGCCACAGAACTTTGGAGGGACAGGGAATCTGTCACTGTCCTCCTTCCTGTTAGTCAAGTTGAGCCTCTCATCTTGAGTCCTCAGGTAGTTTAAAGCCCATCTATGGGCCAGGTCTTGCAGTTGTCTGCTCCTGAGAAAGAGTGTGACAGTTTCCCCTTATTCTCACAGGTCTCTGTGGAGGGCTTCCTCACAGGGCTCAGGCCACCAGTGAGTATCATCATAGTAAAATTGCTATTAACTGTACTAAACAAAATTCCTGGCAGATAGAATATTTTTTCATTACTCCAGTTGAGGTCAGAAACAACTCACAAGGAAGTAATATACTAAAAAGGGGGAGAAAGATAAAAACAAAGCTTGGCTCAGATTTGGTCAAAGCGCCCCATCTCCTTCACTTCCAGTTACATCTTGGACAGTGAGCACTCCTATCTCAGGGAAATGACCAGCAGGACCCACGGTCCGGCAAGAAAGATGTGTGAAGCCAAATGGTAGGGGCTTCCTGCCAGGGGAAGTAGACGGGGATACTTGAGAAATGTTTCTCATAATCTGAAAGGGTTTTCTGCTTATCTTCAGCTTCTAGAAAACCCAGTCCACGATCTACAAAACCGTGTGTAGATGATACCCACAGGTGCCAACTGAGCCTGTCTGGAAGTCAGTGTAGATGGGAAATCCAGGTGCCAGGCCAGTCTCTGATGTCACCTAGCTAGTGACCTTGGATCAGCCCCTCAGCCTTTTTGGTCTCCACTGTAACTGGTTTCTAATGGCCTTTCCACAACTAAAGGTCTAAGACTCTATGAAGTAATGAGGTCAAGCTGGATCTCAGCAACTTTTAAAATCTGCAGAGTTCTTCAGAACCTCAAAGAAATTATCTTCACTCCCATGTTCACTGCAGCATGGCTCAGTGAAGCCAGACACAGAAAGAAAAATACTGCATGGTCTCACCTAGATGTGGAATTTTAAAAAGGAGAATACATAGAAGCAGAGAGTAGAGAGTAGTTAGCAGATATGGGGAGGTGAGGAAATGGGAGATATTGGTCAGTGTACAAAGGTGCAGTTAGGTAAGGTTCTGGAGATCTAATGTGAATGGTGGCTGTAGGTAATAAGACTGGAGTGTGTACTGAAAATTTGCTAAGAAAGTGCAGGTGCTCTCACAACACAAAATAAAAAATGGTAACTGTACGGAGACAGGTTAATTAGCTTGACTGTGTTGGATATGTATATCAAAACACCATGTTGTACTCTTTAAATATATACAATTACTCCTGCAAAATAAATAAATATACCTACTGCTTTCTTCCCTGGATGCATATGCCCTGTGAAAGCCTGGTGCCAGCTGATACCTCAGAAGGACAACAAGGGCACCTAGGAGTGGAGTGAGGTGGGCTGCAATGTACAGACAGCTCCAGGTTGAAAGGGAAAGCCTTCTATATTTCAGTAGACAAGAAACATAAAACAACGTATTAGCAATAATCAATGTGTGGTGGTTGTACATAGGTGTTTGTTAGATGATTACTGGTACTTTCTGAATTTTTAGTAATTTTTCAAATACAAATTATAGTTTATTTAATAAAGGCAGTGTAAATTTAAAGAGAGCAACTGCCTCTGATCAGGGACAGAGAGAGTTGTGGTGAGAGGGGAATGTGGAAGTACTCCATTGCTTAAGCAGATGGCGGGTGTACAGTATTCATCTCACTAGTCTCTAAATTGCACTCTCACATGTGCTTTGTATACATATGGAATATTTCATTACAAATATTATTTGGGGTAGCAATATAGAAACACTGAACTTTAGGTTTGAATGTAGAAATTCAAAGTTATCTCCCTGTGAAAAATAAAAGGGCCCATATGATACTATGCTGCCCAACAGAAATATAATGCAATCCATATACATAATTTAAAATTTTCTAGTAGTCACATTTAAAAAAGTAAAACAAAACAGATGAAATTTATTTTAATATTACATTTTCTTTAATTCAGTATGGCCAACTTACTGTTTTTCCAATGTGCAATCAACATTAAAACTTTTTATATGATATTTTGCATTCTTTTGTTGTCATTGACGCCAAATCTTGGAAATCCAGTGTGTTTTACACTTGCTGTACATCCCAATTGTTTCTAACTAGCGAACCAGCCGGGCAGGCCTCTCTCACTGCACCAGGTGTGATGGCCCCAGAAAAACCTCACATCACCCCATTTGGCTTCTCCTTTCTGCTTTGGAACTGGGATCTGGGAGGGCCCAACCTGCCCAACCCACCCACACCACCACCAGAGGGCCAAGGAAAGCAGATCCGGTGGGTGGGTGCAACATTTTTGCCAATTCCAGGCAGCACTGTGCTATTTTGCAGGCAGAGAAACAGTCCTTGCTCGAGGGCTTCTCTGCCTGCTGCACCAAGGAAGACTCACAGGCCAGTTTGCTTTCAAAGTCACAGCAGTATAGACAGTCTGGGAGAAAATTACAACCTATAAGAAACAGGTTTTGCGGTGGAGAGAGGCCAGCTCCATAAACCTGCGTTGGCTCTTGGTTCCAAGGCAGCCTCATAAAACACGCAGGCAGGTGATGGATTCCCTGGGGCCCACAACAGCTGGCTGCATGGGGCTCAAACCCGCCTGGGAAGGGGACTGCTCCCTAGTCATGCTGAGAAATCCACACTCCTGGTTGCAAGGCCGGGTTATTCTGGGTGCAGTCAAAAAAATATCCCCCAATCAGATTTGAAATATGGCCTCACAAGCAAAGGAGGACTAGGATTCCTTGGGAGCTCAGGGATGCACATCTCTGGGTTTGGGGGACAGAAGCTGAGCACCCTCCTTCCAGCTCAGGAGCCCAGCCCACCCCATCCCACTCCTGCTGTTCCCAAGGGGTGAGGCTTGAACGTGGCATTTATGCCTTAAGTAAAAGACACAGCAACACCGAATAACAAAGATGCTGTTTGGGATTTCTCAGTATCAGCATCTTTCCTATTTTATATGTATATACATATACATATATATGTATTTTGCCTATATGTGTATATATATATATATATATATATATGAAATAGGATATGTAGGAGATCAGACAGATGATAGAATAGGACATGTAAGACATATATATGCAAACATGATATGCAGGAATAGGATATATATACCTTATTAGAAAGAAGGGTCAGTCTGCATTTGTGACAGTCCACGCAACATGAAGCCCTGCTCGGAGGCTGGTGGAAAAGATGCAATTTACCTTTGGGTGGTGATGCTGGGATTCCCATTTTAAAGTCTAAGCCGGCTGATTATTTATTGATGTCTCTCTCCATAGCTGTCTGACTCTTACTGGTTAGAAGAAGCTCCTGTGTGCCTAAAGGATTTTTTGAATTAAGTTCTTTTCAGTCATTTCCCCTCAGGTGTTAACCAGAGAGACTGCACTTGGACAGAAGTCAGCTTCTGTCCCCACCACTCCCAACCTCCTTACTTTACGTCGTGAAATAAAATTAACTACCAGGAGAGAAGCCATTTAACCACTGGTCCTGACATGCTTATTTGGCATTTGTTTTTCATTTACAGAAAACATGGGAATAATGCATGGAACCACTCATATTTTACAGTGAACATGCCTTCAAATTCTATCTGGACACAAGCATAGGCAATTTAATGAATAAGCAGGGCTCATTCTGGATGACTCTGTCTACTGCTCTTGCTAACCCCAAAGTGGGCCTTGAAGCTGCTCGTTTTCCTCATTCCCCAAAGTCAGTATGGCTTGGCCTCCTTACCTTTGTTGGCTCATCATAAAATGGAATGATAGTCCCTTACTCATGGCAAGTGGGGAACTGAGGTCCCTTCCAGTCATAATACTCATAATTCCATGAGCTGGAACCTTCCTTTCAAAGACTGCCCTACAAGTGACCTCAGCCAGAGAAGCCCAACTGACAGCTTATTTGGGCAAGAATCCCTCCTCTTCACTCTGTCCTTACCTCCAGACACCCTCCCCTCCCAGCAGGGGAACAAAGAGTAGGGGGCATTTGGTGAGGCTAGTGGAGCAGAACTGGAAGCCAGAGAGGCACATCTGCCCATGCAGGTGGCAGGGCACATGCTAGGGCCCCACTGAGGGTGAGGAAGACTGACTCTAAATCAGCCAACTCTCTGGCAGGAGTGCCGCCCTACCCCCACCTCCCACACATACAGCAGAGGCCTCTGGAAAGGTCTGTCATCTCCCTGGCCCCCCCGGGAGATGCCTAAAAGTCTTTGACCAGGAGACATAACTTTTCATCCATTTATGCTGGGAGAACTTTCAGTCTAGAGGGGGAGACAGATATTGTCAGTCAACAAAGCCATGACAAGAGCCGCAGAGAGCCGGCACATTGTGAAATGGGTGTAATGGCCTTGCAGGGGGTGGTGGGGGGAGGTAGGGGAAGCACTGCAACCTCACTCCCCATGTCCCTCCCCTCTGCACTGCCAGCCACTGGAGTTGGGTGGCTTTTCCTGAGAGCAGGTATTGCGGAGGCTGGGACCAAAAATGATGAGCACCCTCAGCAGCTGGAGCAGGGGGCAGACTGGGCATTTGGGGGAGAATGGGCTTTGAAATCTAGTTTTGGGTGCAGCCAATCTTTTTGTGGACTGTGAAGTCAAAAAACAAAACCAGCTCAAATTCCAGCATCTCAGGCAAACTCCTTAACCTCTCGGTGCCTTCATTTCCTCATGTGACAAAGGGAGACACAGCCAACCGGTCACCTTCACTCCCTCTGCTGGCCAACAGCATGGCTCTGGGACCCACTTGGCCAGTGCTGGGACCTGAATGTGGCTGGGAAGCAGAAGTGCCATGAGTTCAGAGCCCTTGGGCTGTAAACCACTGAGCTGGAGCCTGGAGGCATCCATCCTCACATACCAAGCCCTTGTCCCACCCAGAGGGGCTTCCCTGACACTGCGTGTGTGTGTGCAAGTTATTTTCCAAGAGAACTAAGGCCAGTGCTTCGACAAAAGGGACAGAGGCAGCTCCAATTGGAGAAGATGGCATGGGCATTTTGGTAGGCAGGGGAGGTGAAATGGAATCCTTTCTGTCTGCAGGGTACTCCTAGTTGCTCTTTCACACACAGATCTTCACATGAGCCCCCCTCCAGGAAGCCCTCCAAGATTTGCTCTTGCTGAAGTAATTGCTTTCGCCTGTGAACACTCTCTGCCTGCTGTGGATCCTGCTTTTATGTCATTTACCATGATTACCCCCTGTATTATGACAATCTGTGCTCTTGTCCAGCTACACTTGCAGATGGAGCTGCATGGTTTATTTTACATCCCTGCGCAATCCCTGGAACTGAGGTAGAATATCTTATAAGAGCCAAATAAATGCTTGCTGAATGAATGAAAGCCTAACTTAAATGAAAGAGGTTTCTTCCAGGCCCCTTAGCTCACTCTACTTAGTCCAGAACTCTGTCCACTGCACACACTTTTGACTCCAACCTCTCTTTTAGCCCCTCCCCACTTCTTAATCTTAACAGGTCCTGCCTAACTCCCACATCTTGTCCAGCTGCATCTGCAGCATGAACAAACATGGTATTGTCATTGGAATAGCTGAGATGAACCCCAGCCATCTTGCCCCAGTGACAATATTAATAGTGACAAGTTCCAGGGTCCACCTTGTGTGCTGCATACAGCTGTTTGGTTGCCAAAATGCAAGGTTAATAGGTAGACATCTCCCAGTCTGACCCTGTTATTGAACCTCCCACACATTCTGATTCTCTTTAAGCCCCATGAGATGAACACCTCTGCTGAATGGCTGAGAGACGTTTGACTACACTAAGAAAAATATAACCAACAATTAAATTGGTGGCTCCATCAGAATATCAAACAATGTACATTCCCAAAAGCAGGCATTCGTATCCACTGAATACTAGAGAACCTGTTTGGAACGCTCCCAGGGAGTCTGGTGGGCTCAGGAGGTCTCCTATCACCTGTAAGTTTGTTGGATTCAGGGGTCCACTGTGCCCGGGGGTCCTGGCAAGGGAGTGGCAGTGCTGGGGAAAAGTGAGATCAGCTCTGAACTGACTTTATGCCCTTGGCCCACAGGTGAAGTCTGTGGACAATGAAGGGTACCAAATGAGGCCAGAGGTTCATTCCCAGGGGCTCATGAGTTTTGTTTTGCTCATGGCCTACGATTCCCCACTGCTCTACAACCCATGTAATAAATCACATGCAGACAAGTCATTGATCAAAGTGGAGATGGGTTGAGAGGGAGGATGATTTCATGAAAACTCAGCTTCCCTATTGAAAAATCCAACTGAAATCAAACAACGTTTTGAGAATATCCCCTCTGCCAACAAAGTACCACTCTTTGTGTGTAAGGGCGTATGGGATAGCGGTGGTGATACAGAATCAGGCACGCTAGTTTCTATGTGTGAGAGGCTCACATTCAGGGGACATGTAACCAAACATAACTCACTGTCTTAAGAGTGAGAGTGTTGTGTATATACTGAACTTAGCATCATGGAGCTGTGGGGACCAGGAAGTTCTCAGGAAAGAGCCTGGACTTTGCAGCCAGACATGCTTGATTTCAAACCCCAGCTCCATCATTTACTACTGAATGTTCTTGGTCAGATTGCTTAGACTCTCGGCATTTCTATTCTCTCATCTGTTATATGGGATTAATGATTCCTTCTTACTGGGTTCAACAAGAAAGCTGGACATTAAATCCCTAGTAAAATAACTGACATTTAGATGATACTCAATGAATCTGTTTATCTTTCCCTTCATTTGTTGGATCAAAATTAGCCACTGAATACATACATATAGCTACAATACAATACAATAGCTGTAGCTAATCAACTCAACTATAAACAGCAGGATGTCAAGGTTGCCACACCCACACATGGAGTATATAACTGCAGCGTCTAAGGGGGGAGCTGAAGAATACCCTTACACCAATATATCCTCCCTCACACCCCAGTAGATTTAGAAGATGACTGTTGAGACTGTCTTATTCATTTTTGTACCCCTAGCTTCTAAAATTGGGCTTGGAGGCGTTTGTTGGGTGGTGGTGGGTGGATGGATAGTTGTATGTATGTATGGATGGATGGATGGATGAATGGATGGATGGATAAATGGGTGGATGGAGGGATGGTTGGTGGGAAGATAGATAGAACGGTGGGTGGATGGATAGATAAATGAAAAAAATCACAGATTTCCACTCTTAGGACACTTTTTGGAACCTCCCATTTACAAGTAGAGAAGCTAAAAGAATAAACACACTTGTAAAGGGCTGATGTCCTTGTTATCCTAAGAAATTGCCATGCTCATCCCAGTCTCTCTCTTCTTGCAGGTCAGTCTATGTTGCCCAGAGGTCCCATCTCTTTTACTCATCTACCCTAAATCCTTCAAGATCCAACTCAAGTTTCACTTCCTCTGTAGTCTTCTTTGACCAGGTGAGTTCATACTTTATCTCCCTTTTCTGATCTTGTCAACATTCAGTGTTTCCCCCTTCATGGGACTTTCCATTTCTAATTGTCTTATGTCTGTATCTTACCTCCCCAATCTGATAGCAGAGAATGGGTTCTAGCCGTCCCTTATAGCACTCAGCATGAGGCTGGCCACATGCGCCTCTGGTACCAAGGCTGTCAGAAAATCCTTGGTCTGCTCACTTAGCTAACATTACGAACAGTAATGAAAGTTGACACTTACTGACTAGTGCCAGGTACTTCACTGAGCACTTTAAATACATTATCTAAGCGTCATAATAGTCATATAAGATAGGCACTGTTATCTCCATTTTATAGCTAAGAAAACTGAGTTTCAGAAATGTTGTGGTGCTTTTAAAACATAGACCCAAAATTCTATTCTGTTCCTTTCATTGACAGATAGGAATCTATGCCTCCTTGCCGATGAATATGGGTTGGCTTCTAACTGCATCCACCAATAGAGTAGGGTGGAAGTGATGTTATGTGATTTCTGAGGCAGGGTCATAAAAGGCCAGGCAGCTTCTACTTTGTTCACTGGAACCCATGCACACGGACAACTGAGGCTTTGTATATTCTGAGGCTGCCATTCTGTAAGGCAGCTCAAACTTTATGGAGAGGCCACGGGCCGGTGCTCTAGTCACCAATCCCCATCTCTGAGTCATCCTAGCCCAGGAGCCAGACATGTGAGAGGAAGAGCCTTCAGATGATTCCAGCCCTACTCGCTGAGACATCCTGAGCTCTCAGATCATCCCAGTGAGACCCCAGGCATTGCAGAGTAGAGACAAGTCATCATCCCTACCACATACTGTCTAAATTCCTGACTCATGGAATTCATGAGCATAATATAGTGTTATTTTAAGCTGCTAACTGTTGGGATAACTTGTTGTGCATCAATAAGTAGGGTAGAAGTTAATTTAACTTGCCCATGGTCACCACAGGAAGTGGCAAAGGAGGGATTCAAATCCAGGTGGTCTGACTTGAGAGCTCATGTTCTGGAACTACATAATGTGCCTCCTAATGTGTGCTTGGAATACACTGGCACACAGCACCCTGGCAGAGCTGAACTCAGATCCCAAAAGCAGAAACTGGACCATGAAGAAATAAGGCATAGATGGGTCCCAGCCACATCTCTGAAGAGAAAGAAGGTGACATGCTCTGTGTGGGGCATGAGGCTCTGCCTCAAACACATGATTTGGTAAGAGGCCCAGGCGTCCAAAAGGGCAACAGGAGGACACCTGACGGGGAAAGAAGGTATAGCCACCAACACAGTGTGTGTGCATAGGTGGTGGCATGGAGTGGAGAGCACTGACAGGGGGCCGGTGGCCCTCAGGACTTCGGGATTTGATGGGGAAAAGAAGGTTGGGCCAGACATCCCCATTCCAAAGAGCTGACATCTGAATGGGGGAAGAGGGATGACACCCGGTGTCATCTACCCATCTGGACCCTCCAGGCTCTGGCGGCTTCTTTGCAGGTGGGCACTGATTTCTCAGGCCAAGGTCTGGGCAGAGCCCTCCCCAGTATTGCTGCAGAGTCTCCTGTTCACTGACACTCGCATTCTCTGCTGGCCTCCTTCCAACTCTGGGATGTCATTATCCACTTATTCTTTCATTTATTCAACAAATATTTAGGAACTGCTTCCTGCAGGTGCTGGTCTGGATGTTGGAGACAGATACCAAAATGGAAAACCAAACTCCTCCTCCCCAGTTACCAGGAGATGGGGTAGAGCCTACAATAGGGGTGTTTGGGGTGCAGGAAGCAGACATCGCCACCCCTGTGAAGCTGAAAACTTGATACCCTAGTTGTTGGCATTTTCATTTTCTAGTGCTTCTGATTTGATGATACCTGTAGACCTCTCTCTGGACTCCTGTAATGGTACCTCAGGGAGCAATTGGACCTAATGTCTTTATTTTACACATGAAGAAACTGAGTCTAGAGGAAGGGAAGTCATGATCCTGGGTCACATAACTCATGACAGAGTATGTGGTCCCCATGCAGCTGGACAGACCTTCAAGAGCAATCTTCTAGGACATTCATGGGGAAAGTGAAAGGGTTAAATGTTAGCGCTCAGTGGCATACTGATTAAAGTCCAAGATGGAAGTGGAGTCCCTGTTACCTAATTGCAGACAACCTTGGGAAGGTCCATAAAGGGACCCCTCAGCTGTGTCATAATGCTTACTTATACTGCATCCATCCACATTATCAATAACTCACTCCTTATTTATTAGACCAATCAGGTGAAGTGGTTCTACCATTCAAAATTTCTGCAAAATTGTGTGCAGTCAAAAGCTCTACAGACAGGAGCTCTGCTCCCTTGGTAATGGGTGGAGGATCTGAGAGGGCTATTTGCCCAGACATAGACACCATGACCCTGGGGTCATAATCTACAGCCCTAATATTTCCACTGTCAAAAATACTACAAATATTGATATGACTTCACATTTGCATACCACTTTATAATTTTTAAAGCTTTTCTATAGAAATGACATCATTTGATCCTAAGTGCCCCAAATGGAAAGTAGAATAGGTGTTATTTCCTGGGTTTACAGCTGGTGAGACTGTGCATGGACAGGTTAAGTGACTGACACAGGTCAAAACTCCAGGAAGTCGCAGGGAGATGATGGGGACCTGGGTTAAGACAAGAAGCCCTGAGTTTCTGCTGCACACATCGCCCTTCTGAATAAAAAAGCCACAGAGCACCTCTTAGCCAGACTTCCTGGATCAGCTGTCCCAGGCCAAAGGGTCTGCCAGCGCTTCTCCAAAGGGCAAGTTGTAGCAGGGAGGAACCTGCCCCCTGACTAGCGCTTCCTTCTTGCAGTTCACGGATCAGGAAATTACCTGTTGTTATGCCAAAGGCTAGGCACCAACATGGACATAAGAAAGGAGCTTTGCTGGGGTTGCCCAAAAAGGGCACTCCTGTGCCTTCATGTATCCTGTACGTTAAAGAGCATGAACAATAGGTAGACTGGAGTGGTGATGAAGGGCCTGGAGTCTGAGCCAGACAGCTGGGTTTGTATCCTTCCTGCCACCTCCTAGTTCTTAAACCTCAGGCAAGTCCCTTAACCTCATCTATTTGCCTATCTACAAAAGGGAGCTCCTAACAGCATCCCCCCTGTGTGGCTGTTACAAGGATTAAGTAAATTAATATTTGCCAAATGCTTAGGGCAGTGCCTGAAACATGGGAAGTGGTTTGTAAATGTTTGTTCAATAATGACAGACCATCTAAAGGCCAGACACTGTACTGGTACCACGGTTAAAAGGAGGAGTAGGTCACACCATGCCTCAGGGACCTGCTTCCTCAGGTCTGTGGAGCAGTGTGGCCATGCCCTCCACTGGGCTGTGGATGTCAAATTTTTACTATTACAACTGCTTTATCAACAGAGTGTTTAATAACTGGTGGTATGAATGAAAGCTGAATAACTTTCATGTCAAGGGTTAGGTGCCATGGAGGATGGCAGAGAGGAAGGAAAGGAGAGGGTCCCTGCCTGCGGATGTCCGGAGACGATCTCCGGTCTGAACGTGCCGGTCTCTGAGCATTCTCCAGGGCAGCAGCTACCAGGTGCTTGGGGCTAAGTAGCCCTTGAAAGGTGGCCGATCCAACTTAAATGAGCCATGAGACTTAGAACCCGACCAGAAAGTATGTAAAATACCACAATATTGTTTTATATTCATTCTATGTTGAAATGATAGTATTTGAGACATAGGGGGTTAAATATGGTATCAAAATTAAGTTCACTTGTTTCATTTTGACTTTTTTTAATGAGGCTAGTAGAAAATGTAAAAATGCCCCTTTCGTTGTTATTGGTGGCTCATGTCACATTTGTGCTGCTCTATGCAACCGAATGCTAAATGCACGAGGAGTGAGCTAAGCACCCCTAGGACAGCCTTCAGGAGAAGGCGAGGGTGGGTCGGGCCTCAGGGAGATGCTCTTCTCTCTGGACCCAGGACCTGATACAGGGCCCATCCTTAGTGGGTGGGCATTTTAGATTTGTGGCATTATTGGTGAAGTGTGAAGTGGCTACGGAGGGAGAGGGTAGGAAGGAGTGGGACCTAGGGACAGAGCCGCCATGGGACCTAGGGACAGAGCCACCAAGGTTCAGAGGATGCTTTGAATTTGCAGCAGGTTCCTTAACATTCCTCAAGATGATCAAATCAAATCAAAGTCCGTCAAGCCCATGTCCCTCCATGTGCAGGTAAAGGAATGTCCATTTGGGGGTTTCTCTTTCTCAGCATTGGCCCCCCCTTGAATCAGACTCTTTGGAGGATCCCATGCCTCCATTGTAATGTGGGGTCCTCATGGCCTCCTGGTCCCACAATGGCCGAACGGTGCCAGTCCCCAGCTGCCCGGGGGCCACACCCCATGCCTGCCCTGGGAGAAAGTTTAGGAAAAGTTGGGTCTCTGCAAATGGCTCTCAGGAAGGGAGGGGGAGAATTCAGGAAAGCCGGGCTGGGGGCCGCCCTCGGAAAGCCAAGACTAATTCGGCAGTCTAGTCACTCCGTGAAACGTTTAGTGTATCCGGGTGATTGTTCCCCAGTAGGCCGCGACGGTCTATCTGCTGGGGCTTTTGTCATGTTAACTGCAGCCGATCAATGGATTGAGGTCAGGACTTCTGATGTAGGTGCAAGCTTAGAGGGAAAAAAGTCTCAAAGATTCATTTTTTCTCGTCTGGTAACACTCCGGTCACTTATTTTTTCTCAGTTAGCCTCTGCCGCTCTAAAGTGGATATTGATCAGTGCTTTAATGCAAACCTGTCAAATTAATTTTGCAGACCTGGGATATGACTGGCCTAAAATTGCTTCTGCATCTGTTCTCTGCAGCAAGCCTATGAATTTTAATCACGGCCAGAATGGGTTGGTGGCTTTTTTTGTTAGAAACTTGAATAGGAAAGGTTTAAACTGTAAATGCCAGGGAATGATGCTGTTTTGTTCTTTTCAGAAACTCATGTGGTGGAGGTCAAAGAAATTATTATGTCGGGTGTATTCTTGGCGGATGCTGTGGGAAGCTTGGCGGGCTGGCTGTCTTCATGGCTGTGCCCCGGGAGCGCCCGTGCCTCCGCAAACACCAGCAGCTTCAGCTGCAGGCAGTGACCGGCAGGGCCAGGCCTGTCCGAGCCGTCCCCTGCTCCCATTTTATTGTTATCCAAGACAACCTTACCTCCTGGGGGTGTAAAAGACTCAGACTTCACTTTTTTTGAAGATTTAGCTTCCAGGACGGGCTCTACCTTACCTTCCCCAAGTAACTTCCAGCGAGGCAAGGCTTTTCTTTCCGAGCCAGGTGATCACCTAAAAAAGCATGTTTATTGTGGCAGAGAACAACCCTGCGGAGCACCTCTCCCAGGAGGAGCTCCTCTGGCTGCGGTCACCAGCCACTGCTGAGGCCCGGGCTCTGGCACAGGGTAGGGGGTCTCTCGGCCCCTCTCCCCCTGCACTGCCAGCCTGTGCCCTGCAGCCACCCCCTGAACCTCGGCGGGAGGCCCCTCCACACGTTCAATTTGGGCGTGGAGCCCCCTGCCACGCCCACTTCTGGCTGCCATTGCCTCCATCCTTGCACCACTCTGCCACTCACACCCCCCTGGCACTTTTCCCAAGTGGACACCGAGGCAGGCAGGCCCTTTTGCACGGAAGGTGCTCACGGCACCTTTTTCCTGGGAGGGGTGGCACATCTGCCACAAGTATCCAGGGGCTCTGCCTCTCACTTTGGAGGCAGCATCCCTCGCCACAGAAGCTTGCTAAGTTACCTCTTCAGAGAATCAACTGAAGAAGCCCTAACCAAGCTTCACTGCACACCACCATCATCTTTATCAAGTGCTCACTATGTGCCAGGCTCAGTTCCGCTTTCAGGTACTACCTGATCTAATCCTCGTAACAGCCACATGGGGGCAATACTCTTTCCATTCCAGTATTATTGGGGAGGAGACTGAGGCCCAGAGAGGGCAAGTAAACTTGCCCACGTTGCACAGCTACCAAGTGGCAGATCTAGATTTGAATCCAATCTGTCTCTAGAGCCTACCCTTTTAATCGGCGTTGAGCCCTGTGTCTGCCCACCTGCAATGAAGCATTTGATGTGGAGTCCTCTTGCTTCACTGATTGTGGCATCTGTCATTCTCACCTCCCTGTTAAAACTCCAAGGCCCTCAAGGATAGAGCCCTCTCTACTTCTTGAATAGTTGAATAAATAAGGGAAGGTGAAGGACTACGTGGTCACAGAGAACAGGTCAGGAAAGTGTTTGGGAACCACTTTGGTGGGAAGTCTGATAGATCCAGCTTTACATAGTAAAGGTGGGGTGGGGAGGGAATGAGAAGCATTTTCATTCCAGGTGAGCATATCCTGACTCTCCAGCCCTAAGGGGCCCAGCAGTGGGAAGCTGTGAGGTGGGCCCCACACCTCCCTGGAGTAGAGCCAGCTGGGCCAGAAGACATAGAGCCCAGAGCTGGGCCACACCTCCCAGGCCAGGGAACCGTGTGTTGAGAGGCCCCCCAGGACCCCAGAGAGCACAGCACTGCCCAGGAGCCAGCAGCATTCAGATGCCTGCTACCTGGATAATGCCGGCCTGTCAGGGCTAAACAGAGAGGCAGACACCCCAGCACCTGTTGGGCAAAGGGACACTTGTCTCTGTCCCTGTGTCCGCTCCCTGTCCCCTCTCCTGGAGGAGCTGGTGGAAGGGGTCTGGGTTGTATCAGAGCCTAGGCAGCCTCCTTCTCCTCCCCTGCTTCCCACACAATGCTCTAGCTAACACTCAGGGAGTTGCGGGTCCCTCTCAAACTGCCCTCCAGAGAGGCAAGGAGATGGAATCCAAACTGAGCTTGAATTGACACAAGAGCCTGCACAGGTTCAATAATGGAAAGTGATCAGGTTATGAAACCTAAGTTGTCGCTAAGGAATGGAGATGGGAGATTAAGCACAGTAGGTTGCAAGCAAGGGTTAGAAAATTAAACTGTTACATACTTACGCCTCCCTGGGCTGAAATTCCTGCATAACCTGGCTCATGTAACACAACTAACAGAGTGTATATACATTATGGGGTATGACCCCACAACTTTGCTGGGAGCCTCGTCTGGGGTTAAAAAGACAACTTCTTCCAAAACGGCCCCTTCTTTTAGGCCAATGGGCACCACCCCTGCCCTCTGCCCTCCTGCAGAAAGAGAAGCCTCTCTGCTTGAAGACCTACAGAAAGACCTCCAGGCCTCCACGGCCAGGGTGACAAAGGGAGCTGAGTGGTATCCTGGCCACTCAGTGGAGGTCCACAGAGCACACGTCAAGGTCTGTTGGACTGATGATGACGGAAACTCTCGGGGATACCTGATCTGTCACCGCTGGGCCCTTCTCCCTGTTTCTTGCCTCTGCCTGTGGACCTCACTCCCTTGGCCGCACACAGTGGCACGGATGTGGCTGTAGGCTCACCCTCCCCACAAAAGAAGGAGAGCCACATGCAGCTTTTAAATCCCGAGAAAGGACCCCGGCTTTCCAGATTTGGGTCACTGGCCCTGCCCTTGGACTAGTCACTACAGGGGAAGGGAAGTTCTGCCATCAGCTTAGCCAAGATCATGGACCCGTCGCTGGAAGGGCAGAGGGTGTTCTTACCAGAGAAGCCAGGAGCAGGAAGCGTGGGGGTAACTCTTTAAGCAGCAAGCCCACCCCGATCTGAGTGTTTTACAAGGATTTGCTGACTGTTTATGGCTGTGCAGAACTTTGTGCTGAGTTCTTCAAGTCATCACAAGGGAATTAATCCCCTGTATGCCAGGAATGCTGATCCGACCTCATGGCCTCCCAGATAGGAGTTGAGCCCCGCCAGGTGAGAACCGGTGTGAGCAGGCGCTTGATCCTTCCTCGCCCTCCTCTTCTGTGGAGTAGGAAGCCCAGAATGGGGGAGGAACTCAATGAATGTGTCTTGAATGAATGTTGGCCTGTGTGAATGAAAGGGAGAAAAGGAAATGAAAAGCCATTAGACATACACATGCCCAGAGCTCCCCTAACCGCATTGCTTCCTGCCCTCCATCCTCTGCTAAAAGCTTTGCGCCCATAGTGTCAGGTTTGGGCCCCTCAGCCCCTGAGGGGGAGAGAGTCAGTGGCTCTGTGGTCTGTAGGAAAAGGCGTAGGCCTAGGGATCTGGGGATTTGTCCTGCCATTAATTACTGGTGTGACCTTGGGTGAGCCACTTAAACAGTCTCAGCTTCAGTTTCATCATCCATCAAATGGGACTAGTCCTCTCCGCCCTATTTATCCCACAACTGGATTGAGGGGAATAGCCAATATTAGAAATGTAACAACACTTAGGACATTTTAAAAGAAAATCACAGTGTGGGAGAAAGGAGGCATTATTATGACCCTGGGCTCCGCCAGGGGTACCAATTCCATTGTAGAGGTCAATGCTAAGTGTCGGCGGTGGTGTGTGAGGAGGGCAACCACTTGGAGGAGCTCACGCTCACAAGGAAAATTCCTAATGGTCCTGAGGTCCTGCCACGTGCCGTCCTGGAGAGGCTTGATTTAAAAGTGAAAACAGCAGTCCTGCTCTTCAGAGAAGATGCACACTTGCAAAGCAGCTAGCTGCTTACAAAGGGCTCTGTGGTGTGTTGCCAAAAAGTAGTCAGTCGGTGGATATTGTTGAGCACCTGCTATGTGCCAGGCACTGTTCTAGAATCTGAGGATAAGATACAGAGTCCTATCTGAAGACCTACAAGTGAGTGAAGAAATGATAAACAGGCAGAGAATAAAGAAATAGGATGGTTTCAGACCCTAATACATGCTGTAAAGAACATAGAACAAGGTAAAATGCTGGGGTAGGGGTGGTTGGTGCAGAGGGCTACATTGTGGAATGATCTTGGAATGTCTGGGAGGTGATGACGAGCCCCAGTCCTGCCTGATGAGAAGGAGGGGAGAGGATAGCACGCAGACGGAGTCGCAAATGGAGAGCTGGGGAGGGCCAGGAAAAGGGCAGTGTGCCGCGAGCACAGTGAACACGGGGAGGAGCAGAGGATATCAGGGAATGTCTGGGGGCTGTGGACTTCACCCCAAGAGCAACGGACACCCACTGGAGCTTAGAGAGGGTGTGACACGATCTGAGAGAGAACAGCCAGGGAACATGGCAAAATGTTAACAGTTGGTAGATACAAGTGAATGGCAGCATAAGAGTTCTTCTTATTCTTCCAGCAACTTTCCTGTATGTTTGACATTATTTCAGAATGAAAAGTGAAGAAATAAAGGACCCCTCTGGATCCTCGTGGATGATTGATTGCAGGCAGTGGGGAGGAGGGGGTTGAGGAAGGGCAGGGCCACATGTGGAAGATGCAGACCAAGGAGTGAGGAGACCCCAGTGAGGCTCAGGGTGATGTGGACCAGGGGAAGAGGGAAAGAGAGACTATTTTGAGTTGCATTTATGGGGGCCTGTATTGGTTTCGCGTTCCTGCCATGACAAGTTGCCATAAGCTTAGTGGTTATAGACAATATAAATGCATCGTGTTATAGTTCTGAAGGTAGAAGCCCGACAGTTCTCCAAGGACTAAACTCAAGATGTAGCAGGGCTGCATTCCCTTGTGGAAGCGCCGGGAGAGAACCCATTTCCCTGCCTCTCCAGACTATTTCTCCAGACCTTGCACCTAGCTCCCTCCATCACAAAACCAGCAGCAGGGCACCGAGTCCCCCCCATGCTGTCACCTCTTGCTCGGATCACAGCCTGGAAAGGTCCTCACCTCTGAGGATTCACGTGACCACAGTGGTCCCACCCAGATAATCCAGGGTCCTCCCCCATCTTCAGATCCTGACCCTTAATCACATCTGTGAAGTCCCTCTTGCCGTGTAAGGTAATTTATTCACGGGTTCTTGAGGATTAGAGTGTGGACGTCTTTAGGTGCCATCATTCTGTCCACCATGAAGCAGCACTGCTAAGATTTACTGCAGGACCGGACGCAGGCATGAGGGCAAGAAATGACCCAAGGGCAGCTGCTGGCTTTCTCACTGGAGACACTGAGGGGATGGTGGAGCATCTCTTGGGACAGCGAGGTCCCGGGAGGACGGGCCTGCATGAGGTGGGGAGCATCAGTAGTTTTGTTGGGGGGGGTGCTAAGTTTGGAGTCAGTGCAGTGGGAGTAATGGGAGTCAGCACAGCTGGAGTGACTGGGAGAGCCTCACGCTGGTGCCCAGGGCAAGAAAGCAGCACACGGAGAGACAGGGCCGAGAGCGGCACTCGTGTGAGTCACGGCTTATGATCCTCAGCACGATAAACAAGGACAGAGTCCCCGATAGTCACCAGGCACTGGAGATACTAATACCTCCATAAATAAAGGTTCCAGAAAGGAATGGAAGGCCAGATGGAGGCATGGCCGGACAGCTGGGATCTGATTTACAAGGCCTTGCGTGCTGCGCCACGGATGGTGGGTGCACTGCAGGGACAAGGGGCAGCCGGCACAGGGCCTCAAGGTGGTGAATGCCACGACACAGCAAAAGCACATGAGAACACTTGACATGTAACAGTCTGTCCATAGGCAGCAAACCAGCCGAGCGGGCGCCCGCGGACATGCAGGCAGGAGGCCGGTGAGGGCCGGTGTGGTAGCTCCAGGCCCGCTGCGGGACCGTGGCCGGGGCTGCCCTGTCCCTGCTGCTCCTGCCACGCGGGCGCCGCAGCTGAAGGGAGGCACGCTGGTTACAGATGGTGCAGGAGGTGAGGAATGGAGGGGAGAGGTGTCTCTTCCTCTTTCTGAACTGCTGCTCTTAAATCAAACAATTCAATCCAGGTGGAAAAGGGTTGGCAGCTGGGAGGGGAGAAGGAGGAGAAGCAGACGATAAAAAAAAAATCAATAACTCTTCCCCATAAAATAAATTGAGATTTGTGGAATTCACTTCCACTTGACATCAAAGATGCCGATTTGGTGAATTCGTTTAAAGCCAAATTGAAAACGTATCGTTTTAATCCGGGTCCCCACACTGCCCCAGGCTCCATAGCAAGGGCCCTAGGGACTGGGTTTATGGCAGCTCTGGATGCTTATTTGGGGCCAGTTGATCTCCATTGCTCCAGAGAAGCTGTGCTCAGGGCTGCAAGAGAGGCCTGAGGATGCCCCACTGCCCCAGGGCCAGGGCCCCTTTGGCTAGGACACCCCCAGAGACCACCGGTGTGCTCATGTTTGGCCACCTGGGAGGTGACTAAGAGGCAGGTGCAAGGCTGGCAGGAACCTTGAGCATCTCATCTCATGCAGCTCTTTGGACTTCACTGGGCCGTAGAGTTTTTTTCTATAAAAATGAGTGAGGGTTCAGGACATAAATATGCAAAGAAGTAAAAAGCTAACCTTTTCAAACAATAAGGCTTCTCTCTCACTTACCAACTTAACATTTCCCTGTATGGCCCTATGGCCCCAGAAGATGACTGGTTAGCCAGAGACGGGTAAGATTCCTCAAGGGAGGAACAACCTAAGACAGGCACAGTCGCAGGGGGCCATCAGGTGAGAAAATGGGGAGCAGCAGAGGTGAGGCTTAGAACCTCACCCCTCATGTTCTGAGAGAAATCTTCTGCATCCGTGGATGTTTTATTGCCCTTGTCTAGCTTGGATTAACACATAGTCTACAGGCACACACCTGATCATCTACATTTGCCCTCTTACAACACTAAACTCTGTTTTCTACCTTTATCTCGTATCTACCTACCACTTCAGCATTTTATTAAAAATAATAATAATAGAGAAATGTGGTATCCACATATAAATCAAGTTTAAAAATCAAATGAATATTCATATTCGAACTGACTGTTTATAGTTCATAATGCATGAACAAAACCGAAAGTTTCTGTGATGACTGCCCTTGCACTGTTCACCATGTAACTTATTCACTATGTAAGAATTTGTTCTCCATGTAAGAATTTGTTCGTTATGCTTCAGAAGATTGGAGACTGACGAAAATTAGGCTTGGGGTGGATTAATGATTGTGCATTGAGTATTGACCCCCCTATACAGAAATTTATTGTGGTTAACAACTATTTGATCAATAAATATGAGAGATGCCCTCACAAAATATATATATATATACATATATATATATATATATATATAAACACACTTCCAATTGTCAAATAAATAAGTAACCGGGATGTAATGTATAGCATAAGGAATATAGTCAAAATATTGTAACAACTTGGTATGGTGATAGCTGGTACCTAGAATTATCATGTATATAAATGTTGAATCACTGTGTTGTACACCTGAAACTAATGTAATGTAATACTGTGTGTCAACTACCCTTCAATAAAAAAAAAAATGAGTGAGGGTTAAAAGAGACACAGAGTTGTGGAGCCCACAGAGTCGGGTTCGGGGTGCCCCCCAGCCATCCCTCAGAGCACGAGTAGCAGTGTGGAAGGGATAGGCACAGAGGTGCTAAATGTTGAGAAGCAAGGTAAATACAAGACAATTGGCACAACCCAAATTTCCTTGGCCCGGCCTCAAAGAGAAGAGGACAGGTCCAAAGCACGTTGGGACAGGGCCCAGCATATACCTTAACCACATGTAAGGTTCGGCCCTCAGCCTACTAGGGTCTGGCTTTGGGGCCTTCCCTCTGCCGAGGGCAAGGATGCCAGGGCAGGAGAGTCTCAGGCTGGCAGGTAAGGATGATGACGCTGTCTCTGACCAGACAGGAAAGGCTGGGAGGGCCTTGCGGCACAGTGGGCAGACAATGTGGTCCAGTGGCATAGACTATTCTTTACCAATGAAGAATCTTGAATGAGTCTGTCCACCTGCAGATCCCAGCTGCATGGCCTCAGGCAATTTAACCTCCCTGTGCTGCAGCTTCCTTATCAATAAAAATGAGAAACTGGTAAAAAAAAATGGCCTATCACAGAGGAATATTACATGAGAAAATAGAAAACCCTCAGCATGATGCTTGACAGATAGTTGACACCCAATAAATGTTACTATTCTGGTGATTATGAGGATGGGTTGGGGAACCTTGGAGAAGCCATTGAACCCTGCCCCTGGTCTCAGTGTGGTGCTCCAAAGAGTGAAGGGATAGAAGCACCTGCTCTCATGGTCCCTGATGGCCTGGGCTTGCCGTGGCTTGCTCCTGTGAGCCCTTCTCACCTAAGTGACTGCACGGCTGGTCAGGGGCCACTCGCCAGAGGGCTTCCAGTCTCAGCAGCTCACCAGCCCTAAACTTCTCAAGCCCTAGCACAGACATGGGGGCATCTGGAAGGGCTCTGAGGGTGTCAGCAGGAGAGGGGCCCAGGAGCAGTGACACGAGCTAAAGCAAAATCCAGTCTATGGCCACATCCACCCCAGAGCCAGCTCGGGCTGGCTGGGCCCATTCAGCTTAGGGACCCAAGCTTGATTTGACCTCCTCAAATTGACTGCTCACTTTAGCCTGGATTTGCAAAGCAATCTGTTAACGCTCCTGTGCAGGGGCTGTTTTCTCTAGGGTTTTAAAGAAAAAACTCATTTCAATGTAAAATTCACAGCACCAAATTGAAATGTATTCTGAGCAGAGTGAGTGGTTCTGAATTTCCAGGCCCCTGCGATCGGCACATGCCACATTGTAATTACACCTTTTTTGGGAGTCAGCTGCAGGCCTGGTGAGGAAAATAGAAGATAATGCTGACCCTTCTGAGAAGAGAAAGGACTTTTGTGACTGTTCCTTTCAGAGAGTGCTCTTCCCTGATGATAGGAGAGAGGGACACCTGAATCAATCTATCTAGGGGAACAAAACCAGCCTCCTTAGCCAAGATCGGTTCCACTTAACGGTTTCTGGAGCTTAACTCTTATGTCTTCAGCTGCATTGGAGGAAAAAATATGAAGCATATTCTTTTTAGCACATCTTGGTTCATTTTGCTCAGAGAAGATCCCTAGCATCTTCCTCCTCAACACACACACATACACGTACACACACCACAAATGTGAATACACAGCATACCTGTTCACACATGTACACACATGCATATATATGCTGATGCATTTACATTTACATGTACTACACACACATCACACTTGATAAGCATAATCACACACACACATGCTTCCATGTGTTTAAAAAACAATACTAGTAGAACTTTAATTGGTTTATTGTTTCAAAAACAGAGAAGTTTGGATAAGGACTGATTTAGACAATACTAGATAATTCTTGTTAATTTTCTTAGGCATGTTGATGGTATCATGATTAAATAGGAAAGTGTCCTCATTCCTAGGAGATAGAGGCTGAAGTAGTGAGAGATAATGTGTCACCATATCTGGGACTGGCTTTCAAATGATCATGAGGGAAAAATAGAGATAGAGATGAAGATAGAGAGTGTGTGTGTATTTGTGATAATAAGTTGTTAACAATCCCTGAGGGTGGGTGTAGGGCAGAGAAGTATTCACTGTACTACTCTTTCAAATATTTTGTATATTTGAAATTTTTCCTAAATAAAAATTAAGGATAAAAGATTAGGAAAAAGTCTCCAAATTGCATCTAGTTGTCTATTTCTTTACGATCTTAGCTTTATATCCCATCCTGTCATTTGTGTTACTGGTTGCCCAGGACTTCACGTTTGAGAACCCTTACACAGATCCAGCTTTGCAAGCAGGCACTAGGGTTTTGTAGTGCCCGGAAAAGGGAGAGGGTCGGACAGGGTAGGAAAGCAGGAAATCAGAAGAAGTTCTTGGTTGGGTGAAAATTTGCAGCTCTTATCTTCATCTTGGTTAGAGGGACTTTATTCTTTATAGTAAGTTTTTAATGTAGGTGTTACAGCTTCAATCACTCAAAGTACTGAGCTTCACCAATTAATATTAGTAGGTTAGATCTGTAGAGTGTGAATTCTACTTTATAGGTAAAGGAAAGGGTGTGAATGTCATTCAGCAATTGAGCCAAAAATGACACTTGGGCTAATTTTCAGGTAGTCAGAGGCTGTGGACACTGCCCCAATGCACTGCCTGCTTGCTATTTAGAGGCAATTGTCAGCTGCCATTTCCTACCCTGTCTGTCCCTCTCCCTTTTCCAGGCACTACAAAACCCTAGTGCCTGCTTGCAAAGCTGGATCTGTGTAAGGGTTCTCAAAATGTGAAGTCCTGGGCAACCAGCAATGCAGATGACAAGATGGGATATAAAGCATTCACACAATGAATGGAACCTGCCGTTTGCTCCCCAGTAGAATCACCATGGTAATGGGGCCCTTCATCCTTTTTATCCCTTAATAATAATACAAGCTAACAACTATGGAAGGCTCACCACGTGCCAAGCATTTTCTAAGTGCTTTACATGAATGACTTATTTAACCCCGGGGAATATGCACTATTATTATCCCCATTTTACAGATGAGGGAACTGAGGCAAGGCTGCTCAGCTGGTGAGTGGCAGAAAGCAGAGACTGTGGGCCCAGGCAGTCTGAGCCCAGAGCCTGTGCTCTTAACTGTTTTGATAAAGCACCTGTACCCATCACGTTCAATGCCCCTGACAGAATTGTGCTGGCCTCTGAGGCCACCTCCCTCAAGTAACCCCCAAGGACAGATTCTTGGCCAAAGCATCCTGAAGCATTTTCTAGACCTAATCTTTGTACAAGGATGCTCCATTAACTGAGTGAAAAACCATTTCAAAAATGCCTTACTTTGTCAGAACCTCTGAGCTAGAATAAAGTCTGCTTGCTCACTGCCTGCTGCCTGGGTCTTTCATCCCGGCTCCCCCTCACTGTCTCTGCCAACCAGACACCTGTGTTCCAGCCACACGGTCTGTGCAAAACAGTCCCAAATGGGCTTATTCGTGCTATTTTCTCCACCTATAAGGTCTTTACTGCTCTCTACTTTTAAAAAGAATTCAGAACAGGCCAATATAGACAAGGTCAAATCAGGTAATCTCCCCTCTTGTGCCTGCCAGAGGAATTGTGCGCTCCTGTTCTGTGGGTATTAGAGAAATTGTTCCTGGTTCCCTTCCAGTATTTCCTTTCCACCCTCTACCTTCTCTGGGAAGGTGCCCTCTCCTTCCCTGTGTAACTCAGGGGCAAAGTTCTAGTAATTACATTCCTCTTGATGAGAAGCTGGTTTGGGGATGAGTGCAGGAGCCTACATCCCCCCCATCAGGCTATGAACCATGTTTAGGGACCTCTGAGAAAGGTTTCTTTACTGATAACCAGAGGCACTGGGCAAGCAGAGATGTCCCTGCATCTCCCATGGGCATTGTCAGAAAGTGATGCCCCAATTTACTGTAGCCAGCCTGCTACTAGCCCAAGGATAAATATCCTGGCATGGCGGGTGGGAGAACACAGAGGCAGGTCTATACTGTGTCAAGACTTCCTGTTATGGGCGATCATAAATCCCCATTTTGAGTTGAATTTTCTGTTACTTGTAACCTCAAGTGTCCTGATTGATGAGATCCACTTTCCTTAGTGCACGTTGTGATATAGTCAGTTGTATGGGACCTCTCTTCCTACTTCTGTCCTGTATGGGCTAATTTTCCTCCCTGAGGACAGATATTTCATCCTGTTTATACTGTACTCTTAAAAGCTAGTTCGGTGACTGGCACATACTAAAAAGGAATTTGATAATCAGGTGTCAATGTACTAGTGCCTCTTAGAAATTATCCAAAGGGATTTAAACATCTCACATCCTTTTTGAATTAGGTGGGGGTATAAATATGTGGGAAGGAAGGAAGGAAATCTGTATATATTAAAATATTGTTTCTTCTGTAAAGGTTTCCCTTGGCAACCCCCATGGGTGAGACCCCCATCTCCAAGGGCATTAGGTGTGGGTATAACAACGTTTTTCAATCTTTTCTTAATCCGTGTGCTCCTTTGACAGTTTAACACTCATATTATCTTTTTTTTTTTCCAAGATCACTTATCATCTTTTTTTTTTTTGTAGATAATTATTTTTTATTGAAGGATAGTTGACACACAGTATTACATTACATTAGTTTCAGGTGTACAACACAGTGATTCAACATTTATATACATGATAATTCTAGGTACCAGCTATCACCATACCAAGTTGTTACCATATTTTGACTATATTCCTTATGCTATACATTACATCCCGGTTACTTATTTATTTTACAATTGGAAGTGTGTACTTTTTTTTTTTTTTTTTTTTGTGAGGGCATCTCTCATATTTATTGATCAAATGGTTGTTAACAACAATAAAATTCTGTATAGGGGAGTCAATGCTCAATGCACAATCATTAATCCACCCCAAGCCTAATTTTTGTCAGTCTCCAACCTTCTGAAGCATAACGAACAAGTTCTTACATGGAGAACAAATTCTTACATAATGAATAAGTTACATGGTGAACAGTACAAGGGCAGTCATCACAGAAGCTTTCGGTTTTGCTCATGCATTATGAACTATAAACAGTCAGTTCAAATATGAATACTCATTTGGTTTTTATACTTGATTTATATGTGGATACCACATTTCTCTCTTTATTATTATTATTTTTAATAAAATGCTGAAGTGGTAGGTAGATACAAGATAAAGGTAGAAAACATAGTTTAGTGTTGTAAGAGAGCAGATGTAGATGATCAGGTGTGTGCCTGTAGACTATGTGTTAATCCAAGCTAGACCAGGGCAATAAAACATCCACGTATGCAGAAGATTTCTCTCAGAACAGGGGGGGTGAGGTTCTAAGCCTCACCTCTGTTGATCCCCATTTTCTCACCTGATGGCCCCCCTGAGACTGTGCCTGTCTTAGGTTGTTCCTCCCTTGAGGAATCTTACCCGTCTCTGGCTAACCAGTCATCTTCCGGGGCCATACAGGGAAATGTAAAGTTGGTAAGTGAGAGAGAAGCCTTATTGTTTGAAAAGGTTAGCTTTTTACTTCTTTGCATATTTATGCCCTGTGGCTTCTATGCCCAGCATTTGTCTTGAGGTATCTTTAACACTTGGAAGAATTATGATACTCGGTAAATTTGATATGAGGCACGAATTCTATTTAAGGGTTGTAATTAGGTAGGAAGAAGAAAAGCTATAGAAGTAGCAGGCGGAAGAAAACATGGGAAGATTGATTTTTTCTTTGACATATCTTCTTGTAGAGTAACTTCAGCATGTATAGGTTTTAAACTACTAATTAAATTGTGCACACACATTAACATAATAGGAGTATAGTTGCATAACCAAAGCATATCTGTAATTACCAGCCATCTCCAGTGAAACCAAGAAAACCAGTTAGGCACCTTAGGCATTTGTGAAAACTTATCTATGATATGGTGGATATTGTCCAACTGAACTTGAACAGTCTGAGAGAAATCAGACAAATTAAAACAACCCATTCCTGGGGACTGTTCACATCCCATATGTTCTTTTAACAGTAAATAGTCTGTAGTTGTAAGATTTTGGAACACTACAATTTGCACTTCTCCTAATTCTTGGTTGAGTTCCAACAGTATAGATCCAGTCAAATTTGTTGTTTTACTGTATGCACAGGCCAGCTTAGATATCTCCTTCTTCATTCCCAAATACTCATATTATCTTAAGAGATTATCTTTAAGGCAACTTCTTTATTTTGAGAATCTCTATCTTTAGCAATTTCCTACCAACCAGAAAGTTTTTCTCAAGCTTTAATTTTTGTAGTTTGCATTTCTAAAATTGAGGTTTTAAGACTATCTCCCCCAAATTAAATTATAGTATCAAGCTTTTGTTTTCAAGCCACACTCCCCCCAGACATTCTAAGGTGGCCTTCCCTCTGGAGAAGCACTGGTCTAAAGCCCTGCATGGTCACCTGCAGAGACTAGACCAGGGCTGCAAACCCCAGAGCTGGCTTTGTGTTGCTCCTTCAGCATTTGTCATAATTGCTTTCTTATTAACTGGTGATTATGAACAGTGAAATACTGTATTGTGCCTGCTTTATCTTTTTCACTGGGACCAAGGTTAATTGTATTTGTGAGTTGTTTCAAACCACCTTTTATTGTTGAGAGGTGTTCATAATGTCTGCAGCCCTTAATTAAATGGACCAAATGTTGGGATTGAGAACAAAAGGTTCACAGCAACCTCACAGTCTTCAGAGAGCCAAGTTTCTCTGTAGCCAGTTAATGAATTTCATAGAAGGCCTCAGTCAGGCAAGAAATACAGTTTTGCAAAGATGAGGCTCAGGAAAACCTGGGACAAGGACTCGTGGTACAAATTGCAAGGCGGAGGGGAGCCTCAGACAGTCACAGACTCCCTGGACAGATCACTGTCCTGTCCACAGGGCGCAGTTCAGAACCATATGGGTCCCATTTCCAACCTTTCCTCTTCAATCCATCCTGCTGGTGGGCAGGCTCTCCAAAAACACTGTTCTCCTCATCATTCCTCTGCTTAGAGACCTTTAGTCTATCCACTCTGCAAAAATTGACTGGACATCTGTCATATACACCAATCACAGTGCCAGGTGTTTGGGGGATGCAAAGATGAAGAGACAGTGTCTTCCCCTTCCAGAACTTTAGTTGAAGAAGGAAGAAGAGGCATGGACAGAAAAAGCATATGTGTATACAGAACATGTACTGTAATGCACCATAAGGAATGTGCACGTAAAAAAGGAGCTAAGTGCTATAAGAGGGGTCACACACTTAACAGGGAAGAGCAGAAGAATGAGCCTCATTGTGCCTCAGTTTCCATATCTGCAAAATGGAGATAATAACAGAACTTTCCTCAAAAGGCTATAGTGACGATTAAATGATTTAATACATATAAATTGCTTTGAATGGTGCCTGGCACATAGAAAATGCTCCAGAAATGCTTACTTCCATTATTATTACTTCCAACTGAGACAAGGTTTGTGGTTAAGTGGGGCCTAAGGAGCTGCATGTCTTAAAGAGTGTTTAGATTCTTAGCCCACCCTTCAAAGTTCCCATCTCACATTCACCCCTCTCTTTCACCACTTCCAGGCAGAGGACAGGGCCCCGGTCAGGCAGGTCCCACTGAGCACTGCCCCCAAACTCGCCAGGTGCCCTCCCTCCTGCGTGTGTGCTCTTTTCTCTCTTCCAGGGGACAGCAGGGCCCCCTGGGGCTGGGGAGTAGCTGACCCCATGCTGTCCTGTATGAATGCTTATCCCACCAAGGTTGTGTCAACTGGGACCCAAATTTCTCACCCCCCTCAAGTGCCTAGATTGCCTTGCCTTCCCAGGGTACATCATGCCACCCTGTGCTTATAACCAGGTGGGACTCCCAGCCCTGTCCTCAATTGCAGATGCCCACACACAAGACACCCCCTGAAATAATAGCGCACCTCATTAGGCACCTGTGCACATGGCAGCTACACGGGGGGTGTTCTCGGAGAGGCAGAAGCTCCCTGCACCCGGAAATCTCACATCTAACTCCCAGTCATGTGCAGGCCCCAGGTCTTCACCACCCCCCAAGGTGGAGTTCACCAGGCACTTCAAGTCTCCCTCTGGATGCTCCCCCCTGCTGCTGCTCCCCATCTCCTCCACATACCTCCCCCCAGAGTGCCCCCCAGTTCTTCTCCCTCAGGCACTTTATGCTCTAGGCCCTAGCCCTAAACTTCCTTTGCAAATCCATATGTACTAAGATGCTTAGCAAAGCAGAAGAGCCTTCCGTTAGGCAGGGTCCAGCTGTGAATGTCCGTCTTTACCCACCCTGATCTTGATCTTATTATCCCTCAAGACGAATCCTCAGGCTGCTTGAGGGCTGGGCGGGTTCCCTCCACCTCCCCAGTGACCCTTCTCAGGGAGGACCCCTCTTGGGAGCAGTTGTTGGCTTGTTGGCCTGTCCTGACTCAATGGGGAGACCAGCTCAGCCTTGCAGGACAACCAGCCTCTCTTCGGGTTGGCAGAAACTCTCTCCCTTTGCTGATCTTTCTACCCTTCCTCCCTCCTTCATTCCTGCTCATGCTTGGCCCCTGCCCTGGCCTGCAGGTGGGCTTACCTGTGCTGTTTCTGACTCTGTGGGTCAGGTCCAGCTCGGCCATGTGCTCCTCTGGCAGCTCCGGGGAAGATGTGTGACGCAGACCCGGTCCCTCCAAAGCCTCGTCCAGGCACAACTTGGGCTCTAGAAGGAGAATGAATGAATGAAAACTTTTCATCCAAATGAACGTACGTGAACACAGCACCTGCCTCAGAGCACACCCAGATTCTTACAGTGAGCCACTGGCTCACTGGGAATGAACTTTTTTCATTAGAATGTATTTCTGAGTAGTGATCTGAGAAGGAAGTACAACTTCTTTGTTACAACAAAGATACGAAGCATACACTTCCCTTCTGACCAGGTATGTAAAAGCTACCCTTTGGGTAGAATTGACTCAGAATCAGATATCAGTTCAATGGCAACTGCGCATGACTTACAATAGAACACACTGCCTTGTAAGGTGTGAGTTCCTGTTTTGAGATTTCTAGCAAAGGCAGCCAGGAATGCAGTATTTCCTATACAGGCCCCGTCTGTAGAGTAGCTACACCAGAATTCTTCAGAAAACTTGTTTAAAACACAGCCCTCTGCACTCCACCCTTGGAAATTCTGGCCTAGTAGGCAAGGCATGGAACATGGAAATCCTTGTGTTTTGCACAAAGCTCTCTGGGAGATTTCCTAGCATAGTGGGGTCCTGGAAGCCTGTGCCTCAGAGGGGGATGCTGGGCCACATGCCATCCATGACCCCACTGCTCCCAGAGGCCTGCTCCTCCAGGCTGGATCAGGACACCATGCTGGGGCTTGCCTCCTCTCTAGCTCTTTGTTTGCTCCAGTATGGTTATTTAGGTGCCACCTGTTGCTTTCTCTGGACAAACACAGGAGCCTACTCAGCACGAAGGAGCACCCTCTAAGATGTCTTTGAGAGCAGGAGGCCTGGTTCTCAGGGACTGACTCTAATGCTGGTCATGGGGCTTCCTGGAGTCAGAGGCCTGGCTGCTCATGGTCCTTCCTCCCTCTGTCTTTAACATGGTGCCACAGCTCTTGAGCAGGCTGGAAACCTTGGGCCACAGAGAGGGAGCCTTCTGCAGCAGCACTGTCATTTTGAGGTTCTTGGTCCATGAAAATGGTCATGTCCTGTTTCAAAGTGACCTCGTGATTGAATCTAGAGAACAAGACGCTGCAATGGACACAGTTGTGTTACCTGCTGCAGCGTCAGACATGAGCCTGTCTCATAAGGGGTTAAATGGAGGAGTCAAATATATTTCCTTGTAACTGTCACTGCATCAGACCAGTTCACATATGTCACCACCTGCTCAGGACTGTGCACCAGCTTGGGTCATCGTCATCTGGATGGTCCTCGGAGCCAGGCTCAGCAGAGGCTGTATGCAGACAGCCAGACAGATAGACAAACGTTGTCTTTGCTTCTGCCCTATTGCCCTTCTCCCCTCGCCCCCCTGTTCCTGTTCTGTGCCTCAGTCCCAAGCAGCCCAAACCTCCCACCCCTTCCTCCCCAAGTCTGGAACTTTGAGATGGAGGCCTGAAATCCTGGAGAACAAGAGAATATGCTTCTTTCTCCTTCTCCACATCAGGAAAGTTGGAGGGGAAAAAACGAACTTTCAGTGCCTTGAATCAGGGCCAGCCCAGAGCAAGTCCACAACAGATAGACAAACCTCGTTTTTACTTCTGTCCCACTGCGCTTCTCCTTTCCCCCTCCCCTGCTCCTGTTCTGTGCCCCAGGGCCACCCCCCGGAAACCTTGCTCCCATCTGGCTGATAAGATGTGTGGGGATTTGCCCCCAAACGTGCTGAGAACACAGAGCAAGTTACAGAAGTGCCCTCCGTGAAGAGCAGGCTGTCCTGACACCTCTCAAGTCCCCCTGGCTGGGTGGCCACAGACACTCCTGCAGGATCCCAGCATTGCCTCTGCTTGCTACCAGGCCGGTTTTTTCTTTTTCTGACAGTGCAATATTGCATATAATAACAATTACCAATGACCTCCACTGGGTTGTCCGATCTCATTATTGCCGATGCATTTGGTACCTGCCACTGCCAATTTGCCTCAGCTGAGGTTTTATTCAGTGGGATATGATAGAGCTGTACAGCAATCTTTTTCCATTTAAATAGTTTAATTGAGGAAAGCTATCAGATGTTTCCAAGTTTAATGTATACAACAATTTGCTTTTTCCTATCTCTTTTCAGAGTTGAGTTGGAAGAAAATGACATCTGATTCTTATAGAAGGAAAGCAATTACATTTTGGCGTCTGCCTTCCCCGGCTTGCATATGTTTTTAAACATAAAAAGAAATTCTTAATATGTAATTGTCAGGTAATAAAAAGGGAAAAATATTTTACTTTGCGTTTATGAAGTAATTTTTCAAAAGCATAAGGGAATTACATGTTAATGTTTTATGTTTATGACTGCACTCTAATACTGCACTATTTCTTCAAGTTTGCGGTCTTTTTTTTTTTCCTCTGTCTGAAAATGAGAGCCGAGATGATCAGGCCTAGCTCAAATCCTACTTCCCTGCCAGAGACGCCCTCATGTACCCAGACTTCCCCTCTCGGAGCTCCCTCCTCACAGCTCCTACCCTCTGCACTGTCATTTGGCGCTTGTTTCCCACAGTGAATTATTACAGTATGACACTGAATGGTCTCCCTGTCTAAATCAGAGCTGCTGAGAGCAGAGAGAATTCCTTTTGCCTGCTTGTGTTCTCCACGATGCTCAGCAAAAGGCTCAGCTCAACCAATATAATCGGTGCTCCACAAAAACACTTGTTGAACAAACTTAGCCACAGAATTGCCACATAATGGGAATGAAGATATTCTAGCACCCAGTGCATGACACAAAGAAGGGGACCGTTGGCTGGAATGGAAGGATAGATGGATGGATGGATGGATGGATGGATGAATAGATGGACAGATGGAACAGATGGGTGGCTGATAGACTCCACACAACTCATCTGAGGTTTCCCTGACATTTTGCCCAATTAGATTAGACCTGATGGTCTCCTAAACTCTTTCTTAGCTACGAGGTCTATATACACCAGACAGACTAAGATCATGGGTCTCAAAGCATTTTCCAGAAAGGACCAAGGGGCTAGTCACAGAATTGCAGGGTACCAGGAAGACCTGGCTCATACTATCTCCATTTCTCTGAGAAGAAATTGGTGACTTCCAAGTTCATTATAGTATTTAATGAGATTTTATGATAAAAAATTCAACTCCACACTGCCCAGGAATTCTACCTCTCTCTAGGGACATGTACTCACTCCTATAGATGACTCTCCTCTCTCCTTAAACATCCAATACCACTTCTCAGCTGATGAACTCACCTTGTACTTCAATGGAATAAAAGCAGCAGCTAACAGGAGCTCCCTCATCTTTCACCCACCAAATCCTCAGCCGGACCTGCGCCTGCGCCAGCTCTCTCTTCCGTCCTGTCTTCATGGAAGAGTTGCCTTTCCCCATTACAGGGGGCCCTCCACTGTGTACGGGATCCAATCCCCTGTCTCCTGCTCAGGGCTTTGCTCTTGCAAAGACATCATCCATGTCTCCTGTCTCCAGCATCATTCCCATCCACACATGAACACTCCAATGTGCTCTAGTTTTGTCCTTAAAAAAATCTGCTCTCTCCCCAGCTGCCACCTGACCTCTCTGCTTCCCTTTCCAGCAAAACTTCTGAGTTGTCTGTTGGAACCATCTCCACTTTCTTACCCTCCATTCTTTCTAACATGCACTCACTTGGCTTCTGTCCTCACATTCCCCTGAAATGCTCTTGTCTAGGTCCCCAGTTTTCCTCTCTGCTGCCAAATCCAGGGGATGATTTTTGGTCCTCATCTGGTCCTCTCAGCAAGTGTTTAGCACAGGACAGGTTTGCAACCTGGTACCGCTTTATTCATTTTTCTGTTTGTTGCCTGTTTCCTACTTGAAAATGTAAACTCTCTGAGGGTGGGGATTTTGTGTACCTAATTTACTGGAACAACCTGGTGTCTTCCCTGGCACCTGTTGATGGTGGGTGGTGTTGACCAGATGTTAATGTTGCTCTAGGCACTTGGCTCCAACTGACTCAAATCCACTCCATAGCACAGAGATACAGCATCATAGAAGCTCAGATTTGGAAGGGCCTTCAGCAATGATTAAATCAGAGTTTTGTTGCCCCAAAAACAAAGTAACCAGCCTGATGTCACACTGCTGGAAGTTTCTGGAGGAGCTGGCACTTGAGCCAAGTTCTTTGGTTTCTCTGCCCATGCTCTTTCCCTGGCCCTGTGCTTGTGCGGCAGAACCCGGGTGCTGTAGAGTCCCACCCATAGCAGGGACAGGGAGTGTGATCTCTCAAACCAAAGCAGATTCAATAACTGAGCAGGGAAGAAAAATATGTACATTGTGATTCGTGATTTTTCCTTAAAACCACCTTTGTGGAAGAGTGCCCAGCTTTACTTCAGTGAGTTAAATGATCACATTAGCACTTCTGAAACATGTTTCAATATGTTTTCACAATCAGAGTAACTTTATGGTTGTTTTGGATTATATAAACAATACAGCTGTATTATAAATAGCTCAAAGAATTGAAAAAAAATATGAAAAAGTGAAAATTATCTGAAACCCTGTCATCTTGAGGTATTGTCATTAAAATTACTTTTTATCTGCTAACGGAAATATAACAAATACAGAAAAGTACACAAACCATAAATGTGCAGCTCAATGACTGTTTACAAAATAAATGAATTTTCACATGTGTCCCTCACCAAGGACAAGAGAAAGAATGTGACCAGTTCCCCAGAAGTCCTGTGCCACCTCCCAGTCACTCTCCCTATGTGCTCCTCAGTAATTATTCCTGTCCCACCCTTCTAACACCATCAATTAGTGCTGGCTGACCTTTATAGAAGTGAAATAATTCAATATGTTTCTTTGTTTACTTTTTTTTGTTCACTTTGTTTTTTATACTTGGAGACTCATCTGTGTTGTGGTACATAGCTGTGGTTTGTTTATTTTCATTCCTGTAAATATCCCAGTATAAAAACATACTATTATTTATTTATCCATTCAAGTGTGGATGGGCATTTTGTGTTTTTGGTTTTGACTATTACAACGTGCCCTCCCGGTTCCTGTACATGACATTTACTGCACTTGGGCCCACATTTCTGTTAAGCAGACATCTAGGAAGAGAGTTACTCTATCGTCCTGTCTATGTCATTCCACTTCGGCAGTTTTTCAAAGTGATCGTATCAACTTATATACTCACCAACAGTGTTTGAGTGCTACCTTTGTTCCATATCCTTACCAACACTTTTTGTTTTAGACAGCTATGGGGTATGTATATCTCATTATGAAGTTTTTTGATGACTGATAAGATTGAACAACTTTTCATACATTTATTGGCCATTTCTGTATCCTCTTTTGTCAAATACCCATTCAAGGCTCCTGCCATTTTTCTGTTGGATTGTTACTCATTGCTTTCTGATTTGTAAGAGTTCTTTGTGCATTCTGGTTTTGCATCCTGTGTTATTTTTTTTTTAATGTTGCAAATCTCTTCTCCCACTTTGTGACTTGTTTGTACTCTTAATGATTTCTTTTGATGAACTGAAGTGCTTCATTTTAATGTAGCCTGATGTAACAATCTTTTCCTTTATGATTAGTGGGATTTGTATCAAATTTAAGAAATCTTTCCTATCCCAAAGCTGAGAAAAATATTCTCATATTATCTTCTAGAAGCTTTATTGATTTACCATTCACATTGACAGCCATGATCCACTTGGAATTCTCTTTTGTATATGGTGTGAAGTAGAGTTGTTTCATTTTTTTCTTCACTTCAGTATCTGATAGACTCAGTATCACATATTGAAAAGTCTTCCTTTATCCATTGCTCTGTAGCTCACCTTGGTCATAAATTAAGTATCCATGGGTGTGTGGGCCCATTGCTGGACACTCTATTCAATTTCATCAGGCTATGCATCTTTTTTTGCATCAATACTGTATTGTCTTAGTTTCTGCAGCTTCCTAATTCTTGATATTTGATAACACAAGACATCCTCTTCCCCCTACCCCATATCTTGATTCTTTTGAATCAAGGCTGTTCTTCACCCTTTGCAATTTTTATATAAACTTTAGAATTTGCTTGTCAATTTCCACACAAACCATACATGCAACATGTTCATGGACACACACAGACAATCACACTGGGTGATTTTTACTGGGATTGTATTAATCTACACTGGGGAGAATTGGCATCTCTGTGATAGCCAGTCATGAACAAATCATTAACATTTAGTAAGTATTCTTTAATACTTCTCTCTTCATGTATAGTTTTATATACACACACATAATTTTATATAAATTAAGCCATATCATTCATGTTGATTTTAACAAGGTCAACAATCTTTTATATTTTATATCTCTTTTTAACCTGTCTGGTTTCCTGCACACACACACCACATCTCCACACCCAATTCTTTTCCTATGTTTATTAGCATCAGCCTGTTTTGAGTCTTTTCATAGTGTACTTTATGCTCATATGATTATTTACATATGTAAATATATGCATGTATTTTATGGAGGTCATAATTATGAAAACAGGTCATATTATATACAGTCCTCTGCATTTACTTTCCTCATTTAAAAACATGTCATGATAATTCCTCCAACTCGATAAGAAATTATATGCACTGTAATCTTTTTTAAGAGCTTTGCAATATTCCATGATAGAAATGTCCCACAATTTAGTCAGCTATTCTTCTATTAATGGACATTAATTTTGTTTCCAAATTTGTTTGGTTGCAAACAATGTTGACATGAGCATGTTTGACCTTGAATGAGTATCTTTTCTTACAAGAAATTTCTTTTAAGGGACAAGTTTCTAGGAGTGGGTGGCTAGGTTAAAGGATATGTGTAACTTATATTTTAAAAATAAAAACGATTCATATTTCCTCTAGCCATATATGAAGGACACTTTAAGCTAACATTTCTATCAGTGGTAAGAGTTAGCACTCTTTAATTTTTACTAGTCTTATACTAGAAACTATATCTTACTATTACTTTCGTTTGTATTTAACTGACTACTAGAGAAGTTAAGTATCTTTGCACATGATACTGATATTTGAACTTGATCTTCTCTGAATTGTCTCTTCATAACCATTGTCCATTTCCCTAAAATCTATTGTTTAGCATTCTCTTATTCTTTTGTTAGAAATGTTTGGTATAGTTGAGATACTAACATTTTATCAATTATCTGCATTGAAAATATGTTCCCCAATCTATTATTTACCTTTGTTTATGACTTCCTTGCCAAACTAATGATATATAATCTTTACCTAGTTGAATACACCTACATTTTTCTTTATGGCTTCTAAATTTCTGGAGAATATACATATATATAGTATATATGTCTTTATTTGTTTTATATATATTTTTATATTCCCTGAGTTTTAGTTTAATAAATTTATGTTTTGTTTTATTTTATTTTATTTTATTTTTACATTTAAGCCTTTAATCTGGGTGGAATTGTTTTTTAGATATATGATGTGAGACAAGGAACCCAACTCTATTTTTCTTCTAAGCAGATTATCAGCAGTATTTATTAAGAGACAACAATTTTTCACTGGGATCTATTTCTGGGTTTTCTATTCTATTTCTGTCAGATTCCTTTTATGTTTTTATATCTGGTAAATCAAGTTACTCTCCCCCAACTATTCTTAAGTATCTTTCTAGACATTTCTCAGACATTTTTACATCAATTTTTGGATAACTTAATACAATAAAAATCCATTTGAATTCCAGTTGGAATTTCATGACATTTTATATAGTAATTTGGGGGAGAATTAAAATTTTTATGTTATTAAGTCTTCCCACCCAAGAAGGTGTTTTCCATTCATACAGATATTGTTTTATTTCTTTCAAAAGTATATAAGTGTCATTTGGCTCATTTCCGGGCTTGAATTTCCATTTGTATTGCCTTTAACATCTAGAAGTTAGGTTCAGCCAAGTAGCATAGACTGAATTTCCTGACTAGGACAGAAGACCTTAAATAAACCACCAATTTGTAAAAGTAAAAGCAAGCCCAGTGGCAAGATTTTAGGGTCAGTATTTCATATAGACTTTGAGGTCAAATAGATTTGGTCCAAATGCCGCTTACTAAGTGAGCTCCAGGTCCCTCATCTGGGAAGTTGGTGTAATGATACCTACCTGACCAGATTGAGGTAAGAATTAAAGAAGATATTATGATAGACTGTTGGCATATAGTAGGTGGTCAATATGTGCTTAGGGAAGGTTTTTTCCTTTCTTTTTCTGAACTGTTCAATAACTTCAAAGACAAAAACAAAATCTCCCTGCATTGCTTATACATCACTTGGAAACCTACAGTCGGCCTTTGGTCTTCCAATCCCGGCTCACAGTTATGCTCTGTACCACTTCCTCTCCGTGCAAGGCCCTCTACCGCCATCTTAGAATCTGGGCCTCTTACAAGACTTAATCAGCAATATTTCTCTTAGCAGCACTATCCTGGGCTCAGTGCCCTATGAACATTATTTTGTGTGACTTTTTTGCTGTTTTTAACATCTTATTATTGTCCCCATTTCTTTTCTTTTGAGGAAACTAAGACCCAGAAGGGCAACAACAGTGGTTCTCAACTTGAAAAGACCTGAAACTGCTTTCGGAAAGTGAACATAATTTTTTAGTATAATTATAAAGAGAAAGTAAAAGTAATTTGCAGTCAGATAATATATGATTCTGCATGTAAACACAGGCATATTTACACTAGAAGTCAGTGAGTCTCGCACCTTCTCATTATAAGTAAGTTTGTATTTAAGACTAGATGATATTCAACTGAATACTCTTAGAACTTCTTTATATTTGACATTTTGAAATAATGGTTTAAAAGTATATTTGGAGTGTGTATATATATATTTATATGTATAGAATTATATATATTTATTTATATATACACACATACACGTATGTACACATATACATTTATATAGATATTTTGATACAGATGTATTATACTGCCATTGTTGAAGTATTGTAATGTGCCTAAATGGTAAACAAGTCTTAAGGAGATGAACTGGAAAAAGAATTCCATTTCTCTCGATTTATGTGGTACTTGCTTTCTTGGAAACACCAGAGTATATTACAAAGGCGCAAAAATACTTTGATTTGTGTGTGAAACAGAACCGAAGTTCAGATCATTATCAGCAGGTTTTTCATCTCTACAGATCGGCAGGCCCAGCCTGTAAATGTGGGCTTGTCCCGCACACAACAGGAGGTCCGGCCTCCCGGCCTTATCCCACCAAAAGCGCAGGGACACCCCCTATTGCAGTGCCAATCATCCGGGCCTCCAAAAATACCCCAAATGCCCCCTAGGGGGCAGTCCCAGCCCCGCCGCCAACTTGGCCACCAGCTGGGCGCGGCGGCCGGCCGCGGAGATGGAGGTGGCGGGCGTGGGCTCCGCTGCCCCGCTGCCCCGCTGACGGCTGCCCCGCTGCCCAGCCGGGATTTCCTCCGGCCTCGGCGGCCCTTTTGTTGGCGGAGAGCCCCAAGCTCCCGGCTTACGGAGGAGGTCAGGAGAAAGTGATTTCAATTAGAGGGGGATCACTGAGGTCTCAAGCCAACACAGTCAAGTTGTGTAACACGGGCAGTGCGGCGACCGGAGTCATTTATCCTCCTCGGGGCCAGTCAGCCTGGGCTTTGCAGGAAGCCCCTTTACTGCAACCACCACCCCTGCCCCAACCCCCCACCTCCTCTTTCTGCCGTTTGAAAGGCAAGGGAAAAAAGCGAAACAGAAAAGGCAGCTTGCTGCTGAATTTCTCATCTCTGCAGGGTGAATGAGGAGGCAACTAATCCAGGAGATGTGAGCCAGTATGCCTCTTGCCCTCAGGCCCAGGCGCAACTGGTGGTCCTGAGGATTGCAGGGTGGGAAGCAGAGACAGGGAAAAGCAGGAGAGGCGGACTAGTGCCTGGTGGCACCCTCCGCATCCCTCCCCTCCTTTCTGTAGGGATCCTCCGATCAGCGCAGCGGCAATCTGCAGGCCACCTCCTCCTTGAAGTCAGCCTGACCTCGCCTTCTAATTGTTCAGCCCAGAACACTGTACACTGTTTCCCCATGGTTGTTGAGGTTGGTCTGTTTCTCCAACCACTTGTTTCAGTCCCTGGGGCTGTTCAGCGGACTGTATTCTGTCTTAACTGTTTTCTAAGTTTGTGTTCATTTCCGGGTATCAAAAATACACACTGGCACACTGGGTATGTGCAGCAGAAGGAAAGAGGGCAGAAGAGCTAAGGAAGAGGATTGCAAGAGGAACACTGGAAGGTGATCCTCAGGGGCGGCTCATCCAGCAGGAGGAGGGATCTGTGACAAGTGTCGGAAGACAGCTCTAACATTCATTTTTGCTTCGGCCCACAGCATTCAGGCCAGTTTGGAAGGTCTGAAGTGGGCAAACATGTGGCAATTAGGAGGCTTGGCATCATAAAATTCTTTGATTCTAAAGTGTCCTTTATCCCACACAGAAGAGGTTCGGAGGTGCACAGAACCCCTGCTAATAAGGAAGGAAAGAAGTGGGCTCACTGGGACTATAACTAAATTTTTTTTTTTTTAAAGATTCACAGAGGTGTAAAACGCAGCCTTGCCCTCTTGTGAAAAAAAAAAATGCTACAAAATCCAAATTGGTTGGAGGTGAGAGGGCTGGGGCAGGAGCAACGGTGTCCCAGATGTCCTAGCCCAGACACCCAAGCTCTAGGCTGGCCCTGCTGCTGAAATACATGACCTCAGCAAAGCCACTTAACCTCTGCCAAATGGGGCCTCAATATCTTTACAACTCACTTCACCAGGGTATTGTGAGGATCAACCGAGATAATGGACGTGGAAATACTTTGAGGGAAAAGAACATGTTACAGATGCCAGGAAGTATGAGTTTAGACAGGACTTCTCTGACAGAATGGATGGCTGGCAAATTTAAATAACAATCTCAGTGCTTACATGCCCTCTCCTGCTATTCAAGTTTCCACCCAGCTGTTTTAATTGTTTTGAAGTTATGTGTGCACTGCAGAGACTGTGGGTAGTGGAGATCTCAACTATGCCTGGATTTTTTTTTTTTTTCATCTAGAGTAAGCAGTAGACCATGCTGTGCTACACTTGTCCTGCTAGAGAAACGCCCTTTAGGTTTGGTAGTGTGTGTGTGTGTGTGTGTGTGTGTGTGTGTGTGTGTGTGTGTGTGTGTGGCAGTGGTGGGAGTCAGGGGAGCGAGGGGGTTCAGCATCTCCTTTGGCTCCGAGTACTGTCACTCGCTTATGTGCCACCCTCCCACATGCCTCTCTGTTCCAAACCACCAATTCATACTCTGTCCTCAGCCTTGGGCCACCTCCTGGCCACTCAGCTATGGAACTACCTCTTGCCTTCCCTCCTCTGTGCACTGCCCCAACTCAAAAAATTATGGAAAGTATTTCCATTTTATGGAAACTATCTTCTTTACAGGGAAATGACAAGTGAATTTATACTCGGACAGAAAAGGTAACAGTTTAATATCTTATCCCTTCTGTAATTATGTAAGTTCTAATGCATGGAAGGGATTGCAAGAGTGGAATTCTGATAAGATGGTAGGCAGATCATAGAATAGCACCCACAAATCACCAAACTCAGGAAAGTGTAAAGCTGGCTCCATAACTATTATCTGCATGTTTGGGCTCATAAACTACACATAATATTCTCTGCACTCTGTGTGTGTGTATGTGTGTGTACATATATACATGTATATATGTGTATACCAAATGCATGTATATGTATATAAGTGTGTGTGTGTGTGTGTGTGTATATACACACACACACACACACACATATACACATATATATGTATACCAAGTATTTATATATGTATACAAGTGTGTGTCCCAAGGCCCAGAGGCATAAAGTAAGTTGGTCTGTGGTATACATATATTTACAGTAATTACAAAGTCCAATTGACAGTTTCTACCCATAACTCAGAAGGTCAAGTTTCCTACTCAAGAGGTATCCTTTCATTTGTCTCCTTCCCCAAAGTAAATAATTAAAAATTCTTCTTATAAATGTTACTAAATGAAAATGCCTATTTTTGATACTAGAGCCAGCTCAGCAAAATCACAGTGGGTTTGGAGCTTTGATTAAAAGTTTTGATTTTAATTGATTAGGATATTTTAATGGAATATGCTTTGTAAACAGAGGTGTATATGGAAATGCAAATATAACATTTCATACTCATCAAATTTTTGCAACATTAAATCTGATTAAAACCAACTGCAATGATTAATATAAATTAATTTAACTGTAAGTCTAAAACTGTACATTCCCTAGAACCCAAGAATTCCACTTATATTCTCATACATGTGTGCAAGAAAAGGTATAATAGAATGTTTGTTGTGACAGTATTATTACAGGAAAAAAACTGTGCAGCATTTATGTGATAGAATGCTACATGGTAGGTAAGCACACTGTTCTTCAACACGTGATTCAATATTCAAATGAAATTGAAGAACAATGTGTTCAATATAATACCATTTATATTCATTTAAAAATCTACACAAACACAACTCTTATTTGTTCACAGATAGACAGATGTTTGTAAAACTTCTGAAAATAGACTGGAAAGATACACACCAAATTCACGATGGTGGTGGCTTGGTTGAAGGGCACAAAAAAATAATTGGCAGAAGAGGAAGTGGGTAGATACAAAAGAGGATGTTAATTCTACTCCAGCTATTGTATTTCTTTTATTCAACAAAATGAAGGAAACTTGACACAAAATTAATAACCATCGATTCTGAGCGGTGGGCACACTTGTCTCTGTTACGTGATTCTTTTTACTTTTCTGTAATTTTTTAAGTGCCCAAAAATAAAAAAAACAAGCAGATGAACACAAATAAATAATTAACTAGAAGCACATATGCTGTTCACTCATCTACCTATCCAATTACCACACATCCTTTAAGGATTAATCAAATGCTATATTGTCCATAAACCCTGTCCTGCTAACCTACCCACAGAGATTTCTCCTCCGGATTTCTACAGCCCTGTCTGGTAGCATGATTTCGGGCCCCAGGTTATATTGAGTTTGGCACATGGTCATATTTGTCTCATGACAATTTCCATTGTTGGTGTCTGTGAGTCTGTCTCCTGGAGGTGTAAACATCTGAAACCCAGGGCCCACTAGGGCCTCTTTTCATACCTCCTCCAAGAAGGCAGGGCTCCGAGGACACTTTCAGGACCTTTTCAAATGGAAGGACACCTTTTAATGTAAAAACATTTCAAGAACTCCACTTGAGAGCAGCATCCATCAACTGGGAAAAGCCAGAATGATTAAATCTCCTAAGAATGTGCTAATGCTTTAAAGTGCACTGGTTTATCAATCACAAATATCCATAAGCATGTGAAAAATGCCTTCTTAGTGTGCAGAGGCATTTTTCCTTCCAGGCTCCTGATAACGCTTGTAACCAAATGGATCCCCATCCTTCTTGTAGCCAATTCTCACATCCCTTACCTCGACGCTCCACAGTCCCCAGCTGAGCACGGCAGCTCCTCCGGCACTCCATCCTGCCCGGGTCACCCTGCCCCAGCCCCTTAGTACCTGCTGTGGTTCAGCCTCACAGACCTTTCCCCAATTACCTGTCCACAGTACGTACTTGGTTTAGTTCCAGCTTCTGCTCTGACTTGCTTCTCTGCAGATATGTACCACCGTTCTCCCCTCACTAGGCCCCATCTCTTTTCACCTGAACCAGCTCAGAGGCCTCCTTCTCCCCTAAACCTTTCCTGTTGGCGGCAGCTGGAAATAATCTCCACCCCTTCCATGGCCTATGCCTCTGTTATGGCCTCCAAAATATTCTACCTCATCCTGTAGTTCGTGGGCTACTTGTTACATTTCTCTGAGGATGTGAACTCCTTGTTACCATGTGGCTGGGAGGTAGTTGTTGGGTGACCAGAACGCCTCCGGGTGTTGGCTAGATCACGTAAAATTACACACCACGGAAGATGCAGAGGCACATTCTAGTGCCCCCTGCAGGGCAGAAACGGGCCCTGCCACAATGCCAGGCTGCGCAGCCCTCTTTATCACATTAAGAAAATCTAAATTTGCATTTTTCCACCTTTAACTGGCCTGACCCACATAGTAGAGGCCTCTGGACGAATCTTTACTGCTGTTACCTGATTTTACACCTTCTACCCCCACCAACGGGAGGCTAGGAGCTATTCTTTCCTGCTGAGCCCATACCCGTGTCTCTAAACCTTCCCAGACTACGGGGTCCCCGGACAGTGGTTGTTTAATTTTCTCACCTTCCCATGACAGTGACCCTGGCTGCAACGGCCAGTACCGTGTCACAGATCCAGAGTCCTGGGCTCTTTCTTCTGCGGTCATGCCATCTGTAAAGTGGGTGGGTCACACCTCCTTAAGCCCCATCAACTCAGATGTTCCCTGGTTTCCTTTTTGGTCTTTATAAAATAATCCCCTGGTCACTGAAGTCTACAGCAAATACCGAAATGGTTTTAGGGCTATAGCTTGGATTTACGGGCTAATTTTTAAATTAGGACTGTTCTAGGATCTTTTCTCTTTAACAAGAGGTGAAATGGCTTGTGGTGGTACCACTTCCCCATGTGTAGTTCCCACCCACCAGGAAGCCCCTGGGACCAGCTGACCTCTCCTGCGCTGCCTCCCTCCGCCCCGAGAGAAGCCCCTGACCCGGCAAGGTGCATTTGATTCCGACCACATGACTTTGCAAACAAGCATTTTCCCGGGTCCTGCTTCCCCTTTCCTGTCCCCATGAGGCCCGTCTAGACTCGGCAGTGTGCTTCGGGAGCCGGTCGGCCTGAGGGCACTCACCTCCAGGAGCGCGGGGGGTGGGCGGCCAGGAGGGGGTCTTGGCTCCGCAAAGCCGTCGAGAACATTAAGCCTTTGCACCCCCACCCCCACGAGATTGCTGATCAAAAAAGGGAGGCAAACAAAGGCGGGTGAATGGGAATCAAATTGAGTCGGGGCAGCGGACAGATGGGACCTGCCCGGCGCCCACAGCCCGCCCTATTCATTTTTAAAAAAAAGAAAGAAAGAAAATCCGCGTGCTCCCTGAGGCTTTGGCAGAGGTGGGAGGTACGGGTTGGGGGTGGGGTGCTGGGCCAAGAGGCCCAGATGTTTTCCAAACCACAGGATCCCAGTCCACCAGCTTGGTAACCCTCACCCGCCAGGTTAATTGTCTCGCTTGCGCTCCAGACTTATGTTTGTATGTCAGGTTTTCCTAAAGCAGGGCATCCCTGTAAAGAAAGGCTGAGACTTGAAGGGGAGGGGTTGATGGGTTGATGCCTTGATACCAGAAGGCTGCCCAGCTGCTGGGGTGGTGGTGTCTGGGTACAGGCAGCCCAGAGGAAGGCATGGGGAGTTGGGTCTGTCTCCTGCATGCCTACTGAAGCCCCCTTCTTGGGGAGGGGCATGGTCAGGATTAAGTAAAAAAAAATAGTAGGCCTGATAGAAATTCCCCCATATTCTCCTCCCTGTCCCCTGCCCATGGGCAAGAGCACACACGCGTCTATAGGCACATGTGTGGGTTGCACTTACATACAACATAAATAAGATGTCCGAGAGCTTTCCAGTTACAAAGAATGTTCCCTCTAGGTCCTTACTTAATCTCAACAACAGATATGTAAGATGCATAGGACTTGGTAAGCAGTCTCAGGTTACGGATGAGGAACTGTAAGTGACTTTTTAAAGTCACCTGTTTACTAGATTATAGACTATAGGCAAACCATTGTCTGTCACACTTGAAAATGCACTCAGGTGTGTATCCTACATATAAACACATGTGCCAACATTTATTCATGCCTCTGCATACCTACTGCTAGGCTCCTGGAGTATTTTATACAGCCACATGTGTGCAGGCAGAGACAATCCTTCCCTTTGTAGAGCATCTTACTGCTCATACACACCTCTACCTACATCACTTTTCTTGTCCCTATTTTCATGTGCACACACAGATGCCCATCCTGGGAAGGCATTGACTTTTGCTTTGGACCTACTTCCCATCCTTCAAGGGGCCAAACCAAATGAATCTGGGGATACCATCTTAATCCCCATATTTCTCAGAATCAGATTACAAATTTGTTCTTTGACAGTTGTCTGCCAGGCAGTAGAAGACTACCCCATTAGTGGGGAGGACGGATCAAGAGAGCAGCCTGAGAAATCAAGTGTCAAGCTGACCTTTTGTACAGAGCCAAATACTCATTCTTATTATTGATTCTTTTCAAGGAAGACAGAAGGCACTTCATCTCCCAGCGATGGACAGGGCCAGCAACATGGGGAAGCAAAGATAACAGTCTTCTATGTCACTAGAATGTACAGGCAAAGACCCTACTCACTTGTATCTTTTAAATATTTGTTACAGGCCTTGCAATTCCGCCATTAGAGATGTATTCCTTTAGGGTAAACAATACCCTCCACAGTCTTTAGATATGAAAATTCTTGTTTCAGCCTACCCAGGGAACCCATTAGGACTCTTGTTTAGTAAATCTCAACCCTAGTTGCTGAATATTTTTTAAGTACAGAGATACAGGCTCTACTCCCAGAGATCATCATTCATTCATTCATTCATTCATTCAACAAATATGCATCTGACAGACACTAATTTAGACACGAGGGATATGGCAGTGAATTAAACAAAGTTCCTGCTTCCTGGGTGCTTATATTCTACTGAGGATACAGAGAATAAGTGAGTAGATAAACATAAAAATGTCAGATAATGACAAGTAATATTCAGAGTCTAAGGATGTTACAAAAGACAATTTCACTCTGATGGCCATGGAAAGCATCTCAGAGAATGTGACTTTAAACCAAAAGCCCACTATGTGAAGGTCTAGGAGAATCCTATAAAGAATTGGCCAGTACCAAGGGCCAAAGATTGGACATGGCTAATCCAAGTGAGAGATAAGGTCAAAGATAGAGACAGGGGCTAGATCCACTAGTTCATTGAAAACCAGTGGATTTTCTTCTAAGAGCTAAGGGATACCTTGTTGGGGTGCGATTAAGCAGAGAAGTGACTCAATCTGATTCATAGGTGTGAGAATAGATTGAGGGAGTTAAGAGGGGAAGCAAGAAGTCCAGGATGGAGAGTGTTGCAGTGGCTCAGGCAAAAGGTAATAATGGGGTGGACTAGAGAGGTAGAGGCAGAGGTTAAGAGACGTAGACTGATTCTAGATGGGCCTTGAGTTATCGCAAAGCCAAGAGGCCTTGATGATGGCTTGGATGTGAGGGGGAGGGGGAAAGACAAATCAAGGACAACTTTTTGGGCATTGGTGTGAACAATGGAGTGGACAGTAACGCTGTTTACTGCGATGAGGAGGGCTGGTAGCACAGCCGAGGGGAGGAAAAGAAGGGTTCTCCTTAGGCTGTGTGAAGTCTGAGCAGACTATGAGCGGGTCATCAGGAAAGAAGGACTGAGTGTGGAGGTGAAGAATCCTCAGTGTTTTCTGCAGCTGGAGATACAGCCTCAGTGCCCCTGACATAGAGTGGGATTTCAAAGCCAAATGACTGGACAAGACACTCAGAGAGAAAATGTAGATGAAGAAGAGAAGAGAGCCAAGACTGCGTCCTGCGGTACCCCGGCCTTTAGAGTTAAGAGCAAAAGAGGAGGTGGAATTAGCATGTATAGACTGTCCAGTAGGACAGCAGGAAACCCTGGAAACTGATATTCAAGAAGCCAATGGAAGGAAGTGTGTCAAGGAGGAAGCCATGATCAGCTGTATCGCTTGCCACTGAGAGGTCAGGAAAGGAAAGAATAGAGAAATGACTTTGGGATTGGCATTGTGGAAGCGATCGTTAACTCTGGCAAGAATACTCTCTGTGGGGTGGTTGGGATGGGAGTCCAGCTGGACCTGAGAAGAAGATACGAGGTGAGGAGGTAGAGATAGAGACTTGAACAGCTCCTATGGAGAGCTGTCCTATGGAGGAGAAGGTGGTGTTCTAGCTATCAAGAAATGAGATTGAGAGAGTTTGGGGTCCTTTATTTTAAGATAAGAAGCAAAGATAAGCCCTAGAGTCCAAGACACATGTAACCCTAGAGTGACAAGGTATTGTTGGTTCTGATCCATGCATTCCAAAAGTGGGAGATTAAGGTCCAGAGATGCAGTCACTGCTCAAGGGTGCAGATGGGTACTGCAGCCAGGGCTAGGCCAAAGGATTCCTGCTCCTGGACCAGAGCGTGTAGGGGGTAGGGTGGCTGAAGAGGATCTCAGATGAGCCACTGAGACAGCCTGCTCTGCCTTCTGAGTTGGTGCCCCTGTCCTGCTTTCCTGCTCTTGGTACACCTGCCCTTTCTCAGGGACCTTTAATGGGTTCCCTAATAGGGCCTGGGTGTTTAGGCCTTTGGTGTTTTAATTTGCAAGCTTGCATCTCCCTTCCTGGGGGCCTTCCAGGGGCTGCAATCAATGACTGAAACTCTAGGGAGAGGTAACAGGCAGGCTCACACTCCTGTCTGGGCTGTATGTACTGACGTGCCTCATGGAGTCACACTGGCCCTGAACCATGAATGAGCCCTTGGCCAGAGCCCTGGACCACAGAGAAGGGATCCAGGTTCTCAGCCTGGTTTTGTTGGACCTTCATTGCATGGCCCCAGGTCAGTCACTTTCTCATTTGGAGCCTCAGTTTCCCCTTTGTATAAATAGAGGGGACTGGACCAGTTATTTTTCCCTGGTCCCTTCCAGAGGGGTGCTTTTAGAATGTATGGGCACCTTCTTGCAAGTTTCTATGAAGGAAAGCCCCCAAGTGCAGCTAACACACACACGTCTCTAAATGGACCAGCTCCTGTGTGGTGCCACAGCACGGCCCACAGGAAACCCTCCCATTGCACTCATGGGTGGTCCTCAGGGTACTGTGTTCTAATGCCGCCCCTCTGGGAGTCTGTGCACCTTTCCAGGCTTCCTCCCCTTTCTAATCACAGACACTACCTTGCCCAGGGAGTCAGTTCCTGCTACTTATGCTTCCAGGGCACCAGCTAGACCCTTGCCTTCTCTCCAGACCTCTTGACATTGTGGGCCAACAGTTTGGAGACCCAGTCTCAGGTTGTCATAGTTGTTTAATTTCTCAGAAGTCTTATCTGAGCCCAGCGGGCAGACTCCTCTGCCCTGTCAGAACCTGCAACAGTTGTTATCGCTTCCGCTTGTTCCTGCTTCAGCTTTTCATGGAGGGGAAGGCAAAGGTCTTTTCCATTTCTCTTCCTAAAGCAAACCAAATAATATAATCAATTTGTCTGGTACAGGGCTGATCCAGAGCGTTAAAGCAGGTATTTGTGGCTGATATGACGGGGGAATAAAGTGCTTGTGAAAACCAACTGATTAGTCCAGCAGTCGAGAATGAATCTGCGTCCCTGTTCATCGATCTCTCCTAATCTCTGTCAGTGCCTCTGTGCCCCACTCCATGCGGCCCTGGGAATGGCAGTGGGTGAGCACTGGGAGTCTCCGAGGAGCCTGGCCAGAGGGCTGCTTTCCATTTAAAGAGACAGGCCCAGTCAAACCATAGGTGCAGTAAGCAAACCGACTTAGAGGAGAGATTTTAGGGGTTAGGAGAGGACTTCCTGTTCCCCAAAAAAGCCTCCCCCACCTATTCCCTGATCAAGTCTACAAAGCCTCTCATCCAATATGCTGTCCCTGGCAACACAATGCTTTGGGCCTGAGTGCTTTACAAGAGCCTCTAAAATTATTTTTGCAATCTGGAAAAAAAATTGGCTCTAAAATAAGAAAACTGCAAAATCAAAATTAATTAAACTTTAATCAAACATTTGCAAAGTGTATCGTTTTGTCAACTGTTCAACCACAACTCAACTCAGATCGTTAAAAATAAATGAGACTTCTTGTATTCAAATACAAATGAGCATATTTGCGATATTCCATGTAGGATGGAGTCATCTCAAGTAAGAAGGCACTAAGAAAGGCCCTGTGCCACGCAGGAGAGCACAGTGGCTTTAACTGAGCACTCCCTGCAGTGTCACCTCACCTCAGGACCCTCAGATCACAGGAGACATGCCAAGGGGCAGATCAAGGAAACTTGCATGGCCCCTGACAATTGGCTGTGGGAGAAGGGGGCACCAAAGATAAACTGCACCTCTTTTATGATTGTCTTCATTTAACAGACATGTCCACCAAGTCTCTGTCACTGTATTGACACTTGGGAATTAGTCCTTTCACATAAAGACTTTATAAACTGGGTAAGAAGAATGTATATCCAACTATTTGTAATGCAGGCACAATCAGTGATGTGGTTCTATATGTGCAAATGCACAGGGGCAGTTGGCTGTAGGCTATGGAGGTTAGGAGGTGAGCCATAGCTAGTCTAAACCCACCAAACTAGGATAGGCAGTCACTGGCAGCCTGGGTGATGCCCATCTCATGGCCCCCCTGCCACTCCCAGGCTAGAAAACTCTGGAGCTGATGCCAGCAGTTTGATGCTTACATGCATTTTGCCCCTGATCTCCTTCAGTTCCTTTCCTGTCTTTTTTTTATCTTTCTGTTTGCATTGAAATAAAAATTCACATATCACAAAATTCACCCTTTTAAAGTGTAGAATGCATTGGTTTTTAGCATATTCACCAAATTATTCAACTATCACTTCTATCTTATTTCAGAATATTTTCATCACTCATTTACTAGTTTGATGACTTTTTTGGAGATTCCTTAGGATTTTTCTACATACAAGATCATGTCATCTGCAAATAGAGATAATTTTCATTCTTCCTTCCAATCCAATGCCTTGTGTTTCTTTTTCTTGCCTAGTTGCCCTGACTAGAACCTCCAGCACAATGCTGAATAGAAATGGCTAGAGCAGACATTTCTACCTTGTTCTTGATCTTAGTGGGGCAGCTTTCAGTTTTCCACCATTAAATGTCATGTTAGCTGTGGGTTTTTTGTAGAAACCCTTTATAGGTTGAGGAAGTTCCCTTCAATTCCTAGTTTGTTGAGTTTTGGTCATGAAAGGATGTTGAATTTTGTTAAATGCATTTTCTGTATGCCTATTGAGATGTTTATGTGTTTTTTGTGCTTGATTTTATGACTATGATATCTATATGACATTGATAGATTTCCATATGTTGAACCAACCTTGTATTCCTGGAATAAATTCCATTTCAGGTCTTTTATTTTTGAAGTTGAACACATATAGTTCCCTCACCATTTGTCACCTGATTTGAGAGCTGGGGTCAAACAAACTGAAAAGCAGAACTCCATTAAAAAGTCAAAGAGAGATAGAGTAAGTGGGAGAGTAGCCTCCTGAGTTGGGGAATTTCAAAATTTGCAGAGGATTTTCACATTATTTGCTTCTTGTCAGTGGCCATTGAAATAGAAGAATTACACTTATTTAGACAAATGAGCCGCTGCTCATGGATTATCCTTCCTCAGTGACAACCATAGCACATACAGATATATTTTTTTCTTTTTCAAAGTTCTGTTGGAAAATTTGGGAAATGGAGAAAAGGAAAGAATCACCCATCATCTTATTCTTTTATTATAACTATGGATAACTTTTTTGGAGGTAGGGGTCAGGTTGGTTGAGGTATGATTTACATCCAGAAAAAAATTACCTTCAAGGAATCAGTTCTAGGAATTTTGACAAATGCATAATTGTGTATAATCATCATCATCAGGATATAGAATAGACCTATCAAAAAAGTCCTTTAGTGCCCCTTTATAGTCAATCCCTATTCCACATGAACCCCTAACAACCACTGGTTTGTTTTCTGTCCCTATAATTTTTATGTTTTTCAGAATGTCATATAAATGGAATCATATGATATGTAGCCTTTTATGTCTGCTTTCTTTCAGTCAGCACAATGCATGTGGGAGTCACCTGTGTTGTGTCAGTCTTCCATTCCTTTTTATTGTTAAGGAGTATTCCTCTGTATGGATGAGCCACAGTTTGTTTATCCACATACCAGTTGATAAACATTTGAGTTGTTTACATTTTGGGGCAGTTATGAATTAAATAGCTACATTCATTCATGTACAGGCTTTTAGTGGGTGTATGTTTTCATAAATATTTATGTGCAGGATTTCTAGGTCATATAGTAAGGATATATTTAACTTGATAAGAAACTGCTCAAGGATTTATCAAAGTGGCTGTTCCATTTCATAGTTTCACCATCCTACCAGCAATGTAGGAGAGTTCCAGTTGCTTCGTAAACTTGTTAGTGGTCAATTGATTTGTTTTGTTTAATCTCATCCATTCTAATAGGTATATAGTGATTTTTGATGGGTTTATTTTTTTTAATGTGCCCATTTTCCAAATACTAGAAATCATAATTTACATCCAATTTTGTATACTACATTTTCATCTAAAGTAAAGGGCACTTTGTCCACATGGCTATCATTTTAAGACTGATATTCCATTGAGTGGGTGTGACACAGTTGTTCATTGTTTTCAGTTTTGTGTGTCGGGCTGTTTCCGATTTTTGCTTTTGTAAGCCACACTGTAGTAAAGACTTTTACATGTGAGCCTGTTCATCTCTCGCAGTGCTTCCTCATAGTAGAGTCCCAGAAGTGAGATTCCTGGGCCAAAGCGTACAAACATTTTTATAACGTTGGTTGCTTTCTGAAAGGGTTTCATCTACTTGCAAGATCACCAAGAATGTACAAGAGAAAAAGTTTCAGGACCCAGTGGTCAATATGAGTATTTTCATTCAAAAAAAGATTCATTTATGAGTGAATGATTCTTTTTTAAATTTATATTTCCTTGGCATTTAGTGAAGCTGAACTTTTTTTATATTTTTATTTACTAGTTATACTTTCTATTCTATGCATTATGCTTATTTTCTTTGTTTATTATTGGGACTTGTTTTCTTATCAACTAATACGATCATTTAAAATAGTAAAACTATTAACCTTTTGTCATAGTAGCTATAAATATTTTTCCAGTGTCTTGTTTGCCTCTTTTTTCAACACACAGAAATGCTTTGTTCTTTTATATCATCAAATCTGTCATTCTTTTTCTCTGAAGGTTTCTATATTGCTTTTAAGCTTAGAAAAATCATTTTCATTCCTCTCTCCTGAGGTCAATAAATGGTCAACTTAATTTTCTTCTAGATATCTCAAGGTTTAAAAATAATTATCTTTGTAGCATATAGTTTATATCAATACTTGATAGGATATCAGACCCTAAAAAAGGTTATTATCTAACATGTCTTAATTTAAGTAAAATATTCTATTAAGTCGTTAAAGGAAGTCAAAGTCACTAAATTCATCTTAATGTTATGACATGTCACTTTTGTGTTCCATGTCAGCCATCCCAGGTATCAAGTGTGTATTTTAACAGGTCTTGTCAACAAACAATGGCTGACCCCAAAACATTGACACAGTGGAGGGATGTGCAGGCCCCATGGCAGGCTGGTGGGGTGGCTATACACTAGGGGCCTAACAGGTCCCCATTCAGAATGAGGGGCCCCCATTTTCAGAAACCCCATCCTACCCCTCCCCAATCAGGACAATTGTCCTGCATCAGTTTTTTCCTAGGGAACAGGGAAGGGCCCCTACTGCACTGGAACTCACTTTGGGAGCACTGGTGTCCAGGATTCCCAGTCCATCCGACCAACCCACAGAGCTTGTAGAGGCAGCCTCCCTGGCCTGTTTGGCTCCATGGTACCCCCCTTGCCCAATCCATTTTTCTGTTGATGTCAGGAGCAGATAAGGGCTCTCCTCCCTCATTAATCCAGCAGAGGTAACATTTCTCCCAGTACCACACAACTTCATAATTGATTGTATCTTTCCTCTTCTTTTTGTCGAGATACTGGCAAATGGAATTAATCCTCTAAATGAGAAAAGCCCATTCCTCAGACAGAGACCTGCTGAATGAAGCGGGGCCTGGCCATTGCCCTGTTTGGAACAGATAAAAGAAATAGTTTCATTTTTCACGGTTATGCTGGGACTGAGCCATCCAGCAGAAAATCCACTCGGAAGCCCCAGAGAGCACAGGAGCCGCAAGAAAGCAGCTCACTGAGCCAGAGCCCCTCGCTCAGGCCCAAATCAATATTACCGGGCACAGGGCCTCAGATCCACGCTGATGCCCACATCTCCGGGAGGGTGGGGGCATGGGCCATGGCGGCAGGGGGTGGGAGAAAGCCAGGCCCCTCCATCTACTTGAGGCAGGCTCTCCACAGGGCCTCTCAGAACATTCGGCGTTTAGTTAAAAACTCTCTCCAAAAGAAAGAGCATTATGGCAGAAAGCTTGAAGTGGATCCCAAGTAATTAAGTGTATAAATTAATTCTTCCCCTAAGAAATGTTCTTCTCCTATTATTAGATTTGGCTCTCAAAGGAGCTACATCCAAGTAGTGGGTTTCCAGTTGTGTGTGTGCATGTGTGTGTGTGTGTGTGTGTGTGTGTGTGTGTGTGTGTGTGTGTGCACGAACACACATTCTGGGCTTTGCTGCCTGAAGCCTACAATTAAAATAAGTGACATGAATGTGTCTTTAAAAGAGAGATCTGTGGAAAACTAACGGATTGTCTGTCAGGAGAAGAAAAAAAGATGAAATATGGCTGCCTCAGTGCACTGAATGGATGAATAGGAAAGTACTTGTCCATCCAAGTACCCAAAGGGATAAAACCCAATGATAGCCTTCTCAACTGCTTAGCGCATAATGCATGTGCTGTTTTGATGCTAGTAATGTGTTTTTTACTTCTTCCTATCTAGGAGGAATGAATCAAATATGAGGAGAGCTGGAACATGATTTTCAACCCATTGCTTTTGATTAAGTGCCCGAACAGGCAGGTCCTGGGACTTGCAGTAATACTAATGGGGCATAAAGTGCTATAAAAAGGACGGGGCCCTACTTTTGCCCAAATGCCATTATCCTGGAATCAGAGACCCTGGTGTAATATGTCCACGGTTAACCTTTTTTTTCTGACAGGAAATTTTCTCCATCCACTCACACCATCAATTATGCTGCATTTGGCCAGGGTGGTGAGTGATTACTTTATTTCAAAGGAATGAAGCACATGTGCCAGGCTCCCAAATACTGCACACTGCTGAGGGGGCAGCCCAGGAGGAAGATGATGTCAACTCTGTTGGCCATTAGAGTTCGGACAGAAGGGTTCCTTTGTTTTAGGCTGGTTTTTCTGTTTGCTTGCTCATTGTGCTTGTTGTAGAAAAAAGGAGAGATTGAGGAGCTGATAATTATTATTTTGATCTGAAAATTAGTTAACTGATGGAGACTTTGGCTCCCCAAACAGGAACTGGCAGCTATCAATTAATATCCTGGGGAATATGACTTCCAGAAAGAACCTCGATTTTTGGGACCGGGTAGAGCAGAAGAGCGAACAGATTACTTTTTTGTTTTCTGATCTTCCCAAGGGAAGGTTAATCTGGTCACCGTCTGCAGGGAACCAGGCTCAGGGTTCTCGCCCCAGCTCTGCTCCAAATGCACTGCTCTCCGGGAGCTCCCTTAGCTGCCTCTGCACCACTCCAAAGTTTGCAATACATTTTTTTTTTTTTTGCAATCAGCAAGTTGAAGATTGTCCAACTGTCTGTCATTTATTGTAAATGATTGCAAAAAACAAAAAGAAAGGGAAACAAAAAAAGAAAAGGAAAAGAAAAAAAAATCCACGATGCTATAACCTAGTCCTGAGTGTAAATCAAACATTCCCTGTCATGTTGATAGCTTGTGTTAGTCTAATGTATTTTATATTACTCAAAAGCTTTGAAACCCTGCAGCTTTCTTCATATAGGCCATTATGCGGTTATCATTAAATTGTCTTGCAAAGAACATTATCGGTAATTATAGCAGACACTAAAATCAAATGATCAGAGTGGGACCTTTAACACCAAGAGGAACCATTAGAAGTTAATCAAATAAAAGGATGAGAATAATTATGTTAGGATTAAGCAGTAATATGCCAGAAGTTATATACTTTGCTGACTATATATCTTTACTCCCAGCTTCCTGAATTTCCTTTTCGTTGATGTGTTTTTATATAATACTTTGGCACAGAATGTAAACGACAATATTTTTGTCATGGCACAATCAGGCTCGAAGGTTCATAGGCGGTTCATATCTAAATGCCATCAGAGGCACAGAGGTAATGATGAAGATAAAAATAATAGTAATAAAAAAAAGTGCAAAGCTAGAAAAAAATCCATCGGTCAGTGAAGCATGGCAAAATGATAAAAATTGTTGCAACAGGCACAGGTGCAAGGAACGTGGTTATTGGCTAGTTGCTCTGTCTTGGACTGTGAGGCTTTCTCCTGCAGGCCTCCCTGCAAACCAGCGTGCTCCGAAGGCTCACCCTGCAGAGTTTGTGCCTAAGAGGAGGAAAAGCCAGCATCTCGTGGGCTCTCTGAGTTGGCTTTACCAGAGCTGGTATGTGAGGCTGTTGGTGGGGTGGGGATGCTCATTGTGCAGGCAGGAGGGGACTCAGTTCCCTGAGGCAGAGTGCTGCCAGCAGAGGATCCAGGGGTCACTTCCATCCCCTCCCCTTTCCAGCACACACACACACACACACACACCCTCCAGGCAACTTGCAGATTGCCCGTCTCTACATTGCAATGGGCTAGCAGGAATACATGGCCTGGAGGGCTGAGGGCTGTGGCTCTAGTGGAGCAGAGGATGCCTTCCTCAAGGTTTAGCCCTTCTTAGATTTCAAATTAAGCCTGAGCACAAGATACACATAGCCATTGTAAGCAGCTGGGAGGACCGAGAAATTCTATATAGTATGACCTTAAAAACAATGAAAATGAAAACCTCCCCGCCACGCTCCCCCTCTTCCCTTATAAATAAAAATCAGTTCATAATAACAGGTTTGCATTTGTGTCTGGCTTTTTGCTGAGTACTGGGATATAGTGATGCTGCTATGATGACATCCAAACAGTAAATTGTAAAGGTCAGTCTAATGTTTTTTTTTGTTTGTTTTTTTTTTTTATTATTTTTTACTTTGGTATCATTAATCTACTATTACATGAGGAACATTATGTTTACTAGGCTCCCCCCTTCACCAAGTCCCCCCAACAAACCCCATTTCAGTCACTGTCCATCAGTAATGTTTTTATATGTGTTTTTTTTTTTGTTATAAATGTTTGGAGGCTTTAAAAGGGCATTGCTCCATTTCACAGTGGTCAAAACTGAGGCCCACTGGAGATGGTGAAGACTTGGGAGGTGGAGGTGGGAGCAGGCCTTTTTGATTCTCCAGATGGGCTCCTGTGCTGCTATCATAGCAGCCTTACTGCTGGGTATCAGTTCCCATTGTGAGTGTACCATACACACCTCATAGCACCATTGTAGGGAGGAAAGAAAGTCAAGGGTAAGAGAGCTTTGAAAAGTTAAAAGTGAGCTTCAAAGCATAATTGGGGCTGCTTTTTCCCTGGCAAAATGATCTTTTAGTGCTTGGTGTGTTTTTAGGTTGTACTGTTTGTAGGCTAGCTCCTATTTGGGGGAGGAGGGGGGTGGTTGGGAAATTCCCCTGGGAAGGGAAGGCAAAGCACATGCCCTGTGACACAGCAGAGGGGTCAGCCTTGGGAGATGGGTGAGTGGCTGGTGTGGCCGAAACAGAGAGGGCTTGGGTTCGACTCTGTAATTATCTGCTTGTCCAATGAGCTGTAAACAAGAAGCTTCTCAAACCAGAAACAGGACCTTGGGAGAGATTTTGAAACAGGAAGAGATGGCGATCTGTTAGAGGAAGAGAAGACCCCCAGTCATGTAGACAGGCCTGGGGGAAGATGGTGCCCCCATCAAGGCCACATGGTCCCTAGTGAGACCACGTCCAGAAACCAACTTAAGACCACGGGTTCAGGAAGCCAAGTTTGCACCTATAGGTAGAACCAATCCTGACAACAATTGTTAGAACAATTCCTGACAACTGCTTGTTAATACACTTCAAAAACAATCAAATTAAATACACACGCACACACACAACTAAATAGTCTAATGTCGGGGGGAGTGTATTTTAGGGTCAATAGTTCTGGGTCCAGGGAGCAGTCTTAGGGGACTACATGCCCTTCCTCATCAGGGGGCTGGCCTGGGAGCTCATGTCCAAATATGAATTAGGCAGTGGGGTCTAAGAGGGATTGTTCTCAATCCCCAGCCCCAGCAACCATTCCAACTCCATTCCACCCAATTCCACCACTAGCCTCAGTCCAGGCATCCCATCTACCAAGAACTGGAAAGGCAGATCTGCAAGGCAACACCAGAGACTTTTAAGGCCTGAGGAAAGAGCGGCCAGGGAGGAGGCAGTGAAGGGGTCTGGTCTGGACCAATGAACAGCCCAAGATGGATGAGGCGCCACTTCATCTGGGACGTGTTGCCTGAGTTTTGCTGTTTTTGTTTATTTTGGTTTTGGTTTTCCTTGGTTTTGCAATGCCTAGCAATTAAATTCTCATTTCTGTGTTTGGTAAGAAGGATAAAAGGATGAAATACAACCTTCAGGAGAAATGGCAACCAGTTCTTGAAAGAAAAGCAACCAAGAGAGGAAGTTAGGTGAAGCCCACGGTAGGGGAGGGCTAAAGTCTGGGGACAAATGAGCCAGATGTCTGGAACATACAGGACAAAAGAAATTCCTGCTTGTGGAACTGGTTTGACATAAAGGGAGGCGCCTTGGAAGTTAGCAAGAAAAAACTAGTGTTTTCCCCTTTCCTCTTTGTTACTGAGTTCCTGTAACTGAAACCAGAGGACGGGAGAGGAGAGATCAACCACAGAATCTGACAAAGCTCAGTAAGTGTTTGCGGCCTGATTGATCTGGACATGCCGGTGAGATGCTAGAGGAGAAAATCTCAACTGAGAATCACTGGGAACCTCTCTTTCTACTTGGGAGATGGGATGAATACAGTTGATGTCTTTTCTATAAACCTACATTTGTATTAAAGCTGGGTGGGTTGTTTTTTTTTTTTTTTGGTATTTTACACCATAAAATGTTTCTGTTCCATTATTTCATCTTGTTTTACACACACAAAAAAATGATTTTACATGAGAAATGTTTCTATGTCATTATTTCATCTGAGATTCACAATAATTGGATAGAAGCAGTGGCATTTTTAAAAATCCAATTTTATAGATGAAGAAACTATGCTCAGTGAGGCAGGGATCTAATTTGTAGCAAATCGTGGACTGAACTCAGCCTTCTGACCTGCCTGTGACCACTGCATCTCTGTGTTACTGTACCACTCCTTGGGGCAGGGCCATACCTTGGGGGACTAACTTTGGGGTATATTGTAAGTTTGTGGAGTCTTCCATCTAAAGCAGCCTCAAGCTTCTGCTTCATAATGAATTCATAGGTGTAGATCAATGTGCCTTGATCATTGAATACAGAGGCAAATACCAGGAGACATTCGACATTCCACACGACCCTGGCTCTTTCCCAGGACTCACAATGAAGCACTTGTAAGTCTGGTTAAGCAATGAACATGTCACCCTGCCTTGTGCTGTTTTCAAGGCCACAGCCCAGAATAAGGCTCAGAATAACTGCCCTGTTGTTCAGCAGGCTTAGGGGCAGGCAAGGTCTCTTGCAAATGTGGTCAAGTGGTGTCATTCACAAGGATGGGGAAGGAGACAGAAGGTATCCTTTTGCACACACACCCCTTCCTTATATGGAGCTCTTAAATTAGCTCTGAAAACCCAGATGTCAGCTGTCCCCCTGGAACAACCCAGACGAGCCATTAAAAACGCCAAGAAGAAATGAATGCCTAAATCACCCTGTCTCTCTGAAGGTGGAGTCTTAACCTAATCACACGTCAAATCATATTTTTTCTTCTCCAGATGGATGTCTTCTTTCAAAGTCTGATGGTCACAGAGACAAAGGTACTGCTTCAGCCTTAAGTAACTATTGAAGTTTTACCCCGATAGATTATCTGCTAGGAGTAACTAAGGTAAAAAATGCCCTGTCAGACAACAGCTTGCTTTCTCTCGTTTTTTTAAAGGGTAATATTTGGTCTCATCTTGCAACTACTTGGGAAAATTTAGCACTGAGTCAGAAAGGTTGGCCAACAAGTAGCACTTCATAAATTGCTGGAGCCCTAATCAATACATATTGTCATCCACTCCAGTCCTTTGAGCAGATTTCTCTCTGCCCCGAGTCGTTGGTGTATTTTATGAGGTTGTTACAGGCTGGGCTTGCATGGCCTGGGCCTAATGAACCTGTCACCACCACTATTGATTGACATGCCAGTGTAAGTGAGCCAGGCGATTCCGATTGACTTCCTAATTACTGCTGCTAGGCTGCCTCGCCAACTGCTCAGGCCAGAGGTTAATAGTTTTGATGTTCAGCCGCTCCTAGCTGTGGAGGCCGGAGCGAGACTGGCTCCTCACAAGTCAATACCTGAATCAAGTTCTCAAGGCTATGGCCCTGCCTGATCAATTAAGGCCTTCGTGTTCCTCCTGGTGGCGGCTGACAAGAGGCTGATGAGTGGAGGAGTTTACAAGCAAATGGTTTAAGGGAGTTTAGGAGGCTCAAAAAGCCCCACCCCATGGCCGAGGAGTGGCAGATTAGGGGCTGGAGTGTTGGGACAATGTTGAGATAGAGGTCCCTGTGGAACATGGCACCTGGTGTTAGCTGTTTGGCTTGCTTTTATCCGGGTTTCCATCCCAATATTGAAAATTAAGTGGTTCTTTTGTTCATCTGATGTCCAGAATTCTGCTGGGCGCTATGGACTCTGGGAGAGGAAAGCATGAGATAACGTGTATTGATTCATCAATTCAGCAGAAACTAATTGAATGTTTGCCTTAGCCAAGATACGGCAGGAGTGTATAGATTTATAATAATCTTTCATTGATATCATGTCTTAAGAGTGGGGAACATTTTCACACCCAGTGTTTTATTAGAACCTGACAAGACACCCCAAAGTAAGGGGGTTCTCCATCTCCATCTCTGATGAATAGGCTGAGGCTCAGCAGGGGTAATGACTCCCCCAGAGCCACCCAGCTAGGAAGGAGAGAAGCAAAGCTTCCCAAGCAGATGTTCTGGTTCTAAATCTGATGTTCTTGCCAGGATGCTGGGATGCCTGGTGTCTGCATTTGGAGCATTACACAGCCATTGGAGCTAAGTGTGTCAGGGGTCCCCAAGACCACCGCCAGTTCCAACGATTCAGTAGGAGAACTCACAGGACTCAGGATGTGATCATACTCATGGTTTATTACAGTGAATGCATCCAAAGCAAAATCAGCAAAGGGAAAAGGCACATGGGGAGGCGAGTGGGGGAAGCCAGGCATAAGGTTCTAAGAGCCCCCTCCCCAGGGAGTCCCACAGGATGCACACAATTCCCTCAGCAGTGAGTTGTGTCAACACAGGTGAAATGCTGCCCAGCAGACAAGTACATGAAAGACTCAGTGCCCCAAAGTTTTTATTGGGGGCTGGGGACATAAACACCCTCTGCCTAGCAAATACCAAAATTCCAAACTCCCAGAAGGTATTCGGGTGTTCAGCACAAGCCATACTGTTTGCACAAACGGTTTAAGCACAGAAACCACTCTCATCAGTATTGGAAAGTTAGGAATTCTCCTGAAATCCAAGTTCCCAGACACCAGCTAAGGACCAAACTCGCAAGCAGGCCTTTCTAAAGGTAGCAGTCTTAGGCCTGCTATGCTAGCTCTTTCTGCACAACCGAGAACTTCACTCCAACTTCACAGGACACAGTGATTCAGAAGAGGAGGATTATGCTTCATTGAGGGGTTTATAGAGGGTCCCACCATTAAGCTCACCATCCCACCTGTACTAATCATGCCTTTTTATTTTCTATACTTCTGGTGCTTGGACATTTGGGGCCTTGCTGACTCTGGGGGGAGCACCCCTCTCCCAGCGTTAGCTAATTCCTAGCAATAGGAAACTCCCATGAATGTGCCTTGCATATGCAAAAGCACTAACCAACATGGAGTCCATGCCCCTTCCCCCCCACCAACTGCCACCCTTATTGGGCTTATACACTCCTGGGCCACTATGCCCTTGCTCCAATCACTTCAGGCCACGTACAGACACCTGGGGCAGCCCCTATTCCCTGGAGCCTGCTGAAATTATTCAAACTAGCCAGTCTGAAGCCTGCTGGCCTGGCCTGGCCTGGCCCTTCCTGCAGACACTACCGCGAGGTTCCTCGCCCACTTTATTCCCCATTCCCTGCTCCTGGCTGACCTGGTGGCTTGGTGTGCTCCTCTTGGAAGCTGTAACAAACTCTCTCTCCAGTGCCTCTCATGTCCTGATCGTTGGCCATCATGCCTGAATAATAATAAAACCTATAGTTTAAAACACCAACCACCAGTCCCAACCCTTTCCTCGTGGTAGTGAAATGGCTCAGTAGCAAAGCAGAGTGTCTAAGAAGTGGGTGAATTAACACAGAAGAAGGAGGAGGAAATACCTGAGCCAACTGTGTGTGTACGTCATTCATCCTCAAGGGAATTACTGAGTATCCACAATATGCAAAATGCGGCACATGGGTGCATGGGCTCCTTGGGTAGGGGATGAGCAAAGAAAGGTTCCAGGAGAAATCATCATTTCTCCTAGTTTTCCCCAGCACATACCCTGCTTCAGTGCTATTTTTCCTAATGGGGGCAACCCTTCAGCCTGAAATGGCCCCTTTTCTCTTGCTCATTTACCCAAGACATCTTCCTTCTAGGGCACCACCTTAGTGAAGAATACCAACCCATGTTAACCTGCAACTTCTCTGAACTTCTACCTAGTACCATCCAGTTGCAGACAAATTACTCTGTTCTGTTTCCTTTTTTCCTTTTTCTCTGGTGCTCAGGGTGTCTTCTTCACCAGATCTTTAGGGGAGCATAGTTTATCTCTCCTGTGTCTCCACCCCTAAGCACAGATGGGGCCATTCTCATTGTCATTTCCCCTGATAACTACTAGTGGATTCAGAAAAGAGAAATCATGATCTGTTTTTCTGCACAGTCAAGATAGTCTCCTGAAATGTAAGCCAGAGTTTCATGTCATTTAAAAAGAGTAAGGGGAAGATGGCGGCGTGAGTAGAGCAGCGGAAATCTCCTCCCAAAACAACATATATCTATGAAAATATAACAAAGACAACCCTTCCTAGTATAAAGACCAGAAGACACAGGACACCATCCAGACCACATCCGCACCTGAGAGAACCCAGCGCCTCGCGAAGGGGGTAAGATACAAGCCCCGGCCCCGCGGGAGCCGAGCGCCCCTCCCCCCAGCTCCCGGCGGGAGAAGAGCAGGCAGAGCGGGAGGGAGACGGAGCCCAGGGCTGCCGAACACCCAGCCCCAGCCATCCGGGCCAGAGTGTAGGGCCCTCGATACTGGGAAAACAGGGCAGCAAGAACAGTGAGCAGGCACTGGAGGCTGGGCGACAGAGGACATAAGAAAAGCGCGCGACCATTTTTTTTTTTGCTTTTTTGCTGCTTTGTTTTGGCAAGCGCTGTTTGGAAGTCTTAAAGGGACAGGGACCCCAATATTAGGGAAACAGGGCAGAAAGACCGGTGAGCAGAGGCCTGAGGCTGGCACCGGAGAATAAAGAAAAACGAACGACCACCTTTTTTTTTTTAAATAAAAATTTTTTTTTTTTTTTAATTAAAAAAATTTTTTTTTCGTGTTTTTTTTTGTGGTCGTTGTTTTGTTTTGGCGGGTGCTTTTTGGAAGTCTTAAAGGGGCAGGGCGGGCCACTTAATCCAGAGGTAGGGAATCCGGGACCTCTGGGCACCCTAACCCCTGGGCTGCAGGGAGCAGGGAGGCCCCTTACGGAGATAAATAGCCTCCCAGCAGCTCCTGCTCCAACGCGACTCCACCATTTTGGAGTAGCTGCCCGAGCCAGGCCACGCCCACAGCAACAGCGGAGATTAACTCCATAGCAGCCGGGCAGGAAGCAGAAACCCTGTCTGCGCGCAGCTGCGCAGGACAAGCCACTAGAGGCCGCTGTTCTCCCAGGAGAGGAGGGCCACAAACCAACAAGAAAGGAAGTCCTTCCAGCCGTCACTCGTCCCAGTTCTGCAGACTATTCCTATCACCATGAAAAGGCAAAGCTACAGGCAGACAAAGATCACAGAGACAACACCAGAGAAGGAGACAGACCTAACCAGTCTTCCTGACAAAGAATTCAAAATAAGAATCATAAACATGCTGACAGAGATGCAGAGAAATACGCAAGAAAAATGGGATGAAGTCCGGAAAGAGATCACAGATGCCAGAAAGGAGATCGCAGAAATGAAACAAACTCTGGAAGGGTTTATAAGCAGAATGGATAGAATGCAAGAGGCCATTGATGGAATTGAAATCAGAGAACAGGAACGCATGGAAGCTGACATAGAGAGAGACAAAAGGATCTCCAGGAATGAAACAATATTAAGAGAACTGTGTGACCAATCTAAAAGGAGCAATATCCGTATTATAGGGGTCCCAGAAGAAGAAGAGAGAGGAAAAGAGATGGAAAGTATCTTAGAAGAAATAATTGCTGAAAACTTCCCCACACTGGGGGAGGAAGTAATCAAACAGACCACGGAAATACACAGAACCCCCAACAGAAAGGATCCAAGAAGGGCAACACCAAGACACATAATAATTAAAATGGCAAAGATCAAGGACAAGGAAAGAGTGTTAAAGGCAGCTAGAGAGAAAAAGGTCACCTATAAAGGGAAACCCATCAGGCTAACGTCAGATTTCTCAACAGAAACCCTACAGGCCAGAAGAGAATGGCATGATATATTTAATACAATGAAACAGAAGGGCCTTGAACCAAGGATACTGTATCCAGCACGACTATCATTCAAATATGACGGTGGGATTAAACAATTCCCAGACAAACAAAAGCTGAGGGAATTTGCTTTCCACAAACCACCTCTACAGAACATCTTACAGGGACTGCTCTAGATGGGAGCACTCCTAGAAGGAGCACAGCACAAAACACCCAACATATGAAGAATCGAGGAGGAGGAACAAGAAGGGAGAGAAGAAAAGAATCTCCAGACAGTGTATATAACAGCTCAATAAGCGAGCTAAGTTAGGCAGTAAGATACTAAAGAGGCTAACCTTGAACCTTTGGTAACCACGAATTTAAAGCCTGCAATGGCAATAAGTACATATCTTTCAATAGTCACCCTAAATGTTAATGGGTTGAATGCACCAATCAAAAGACACAGAGTAACAGAATGGATAAAAAAGCAAGACCCATCTATATGCTGCTTACAAGAAACTCACCTCAAACCCAAAGACACGTACAGACTAAAAGTCAAGGGATGGAAAAACATATTTCAAGCAAACAACAGTGAGAAGAAAGCAGGGGTTGCAGTACTAATATCAGACAAAATAGACTTCAAAACAAAGAAAGTAACAAGAGATAAAGAAGGACACTACATAATGATAAAGGGCTCAGTCAAACAAGAGGATATAACCATTCTAAATATATATGCACCCAACACAGGAGCACCAGCATATGTGAAACAAATACTAACAGAACTAAAGAGGGATATAGACTGCAATGCATTCATTCTAGGAGACTTCCAACACACCACTCACCCCAAAGGATAGATCCACTGGGCAGAAAATAAGTAAGGACACGGAAGCACTGAACAACACAGTAGAGCAGATGGACCTAATAGACATCTATAGAACTCTACATCCAAAAGCAGCGGGATATACATTCTTCTCAAGTGCACATGGAACATTCTCCAGAATAGACCACATACTAGGCCACAAAAAGAGCCTCAGAAAATTCCAAAAGATTGAAATCCTACCAACCAACTTTTCAGACCACAAAGGCATAAAACTAGAAATAAACTGTACAAAGAAAGCAAAGAGGCTCACGAACACATGGAGGCTTAACAACATGCTCCTAAATAATCAATGGATCAATGACCAAATCAAAATGGAGATCCAGCAATATATGGAAACAAATGACAACAACAACACTAAGCCCCAACTTCTGTGGGACACAGCAAAAGCAGTCTTAAATTATCGAAATTGGAAAAAGAAGAACAGATGAGGCCTAAGGTCAGCAGAAGGAGGGACATAATAAAGATCAGAGAAGAAATAAATAAAATTGAGAAGAATAAAACAATAGCAAAAATCAATGAAACCAAGAGCTGGTTCTTCGAGAAAATAAACAAAATAGATAAGCCTCTAGCCAGACTTATTAAGAAGAAAAGAGAGTCAACACAAATCAACAGTATCAGAAACGAGAAAGGAAAAATCACGACGGACCCCACGGAAATGCAAAGAATTATTGGAGAATACTATGAAAACCTATATGCTAACAAGCTGGGAAACCTAGGAGAAATGGACAACTTCCTAGAAAAATATAACCTTCCAAGATTGACCCAGGAAGAAACAGAAAATCTAAACAGACCAATTACCAGCAATGAAATTGAAGAGGTAATCAAAAAACTACCAAAGAACAAAACCCCCGGGCCAGATGGATTTACCTCGGAATTTTATCAGACATACAGGGAAGACATAATACCCATTCTCCTTAAAGTCTTCCAAAAAATAGAGGAGGAGGGGATACTCCCAAACTCATTCTATGAAGCTAACATCACCCTAATACCAAAACCAGGCAAAGACCCCACCAAAAAAGAAAACTACAGACCAATATCCCTGATGAACGTAGATGCAAAAATACTCAACAAAATATTAGCAAACCGAATTCAAAAATACATCAAAAGGATCATACACCATGACCAAGTGGGATTCATTCCAGGGATGCAAGGATGGTACAACATTCGAAAGTCCATCAACATCATCCACCACATCAACAAAAAGAAAGACAAAAACCACATGATCATCTCCATAGATGCTGAAAAAGCATTTGACAAAGTTCAACATCCATTCATGTTAAAAACTCTCAGCAAAATGGGAATAGAGGGCAAGTACCTCAACATAATAAAGGCCATCTATGATAAACCCACAGCCAACATTATATTGAACAGCGAGAAGCTGAAAGCATTTCCTCTGAGATCGGGAACTAGACAGGGATGCCCACTCTCTCCACTGTTATTTAACATAGTACTGGAGGTCCTAGCCACGGCAATCAGACAAAATAAAGAAATACAAGGAATCCAGATTGGTAAAGAAGAAGTTAAACTGTCACTATTTGCAGATGACATGATACTGTACATAAAAAACCCTAAAGACTCCACCCCAAAACTACTAGAACTGATATCGGAATACAGCAAAGTTGCAGGATACAAAATCAACACACAGAAATCTGTGGCTTTCCTATATACTAACAATGAACCAACAGAGAGAGAAATCAGGAAAACAACTCCATTCACAATTGCATCAAAAAAAATAAAATACCTAGGAATAAACCTAACCAAAGAAGTGAAAGACTTATACTCTGAAAACTACAAGTCACTCTTAAGAGAAATTAAAGGGGACACTAACAGATGGAAACTCATCCCATGCTCGTGGCTAGGAAGAATTAATATCGTCAAAATGGCCATCCTGCCCAAAGCAATATACAGATTTGATGCAATCCCTATGAAACTACCAGCAACATTCTTCAATGAACTGGAACAAATAATTCAAAAATTCATATGGAAACACCAAAGACCCGGAATAGCCAAAGCAATCCTGAGAAAGAAGAATAAAGTAGGGGGGATCTCACTCCCCAACTTCAAGCTCTACTATAAAGCCATAGTAATCAAGACAATTTGGTACTGGCACAAGAGCAGAGCCACAGACCAATGGAACAGACTAGAGAATCCAGACATTAACCCAGACATATATGGTCAATTAATATTTGATAAAGGAGCCATGGACATACAATGGTGAAATGACAGTCTCTTCAACAGGTGGTGCTGGCAAAACTGGACAGCTACATGTAGGAGAATGAAACTGGACCATTGTCTAACCCCATATACAAAAGTAAACTCAAAATGGATCAAAGACCTGAATGTAAGCCATGAAACCATTAAACTCCTGGAAGAAAACATAGGCGAAAACCTCTTAGACATAAACATGAGTGACCTCTTCTTGAACATATCTCCCCGGGCAAGGAAAACAACAGCAAAAATGAGTAAGTGGGACTATATTAAGCTGAAAAGCTTCTGTACAGCAAAAGACACCATCAATAGAACAAGAAGGATCCCTACAGTATGGGAGAATATATTTGAAAATGACACATCCGATAAAGGCTTGACGTCCAGAATATATAAGGAGCTCTCACGCCTCAACAAACAAAAAACAAATAACCCAATTAAAAAATGGGCAGAGGAACTGAACAGACAGTTCTCCAAAAAAGAAATACAGATGGCCAACAGACACATGAAAAGATGCTCCACATCGCTAATTATCAGAGAAATGCAAATTAAAACTACAATGAGGTATCACCTCACACCAGTAAGGATGGCTGCCGTCCAAAAGACAAACAACAACAAATGTTGGCGAGGCTGTGGAGAAAGGGGAACCCTCCTACACTGCTGGTGGGAATGTAAGTTAGTTCAACCATTGTGGAAAGCAGTATGGAGGTACATCAAAATGCTCAAAACAGACTTACCATTTGACCCAGGAATTGCACTCCTAGGAATTTACCCTAAGAATGCAGCAATCAAGTTTGAGAAAGACAGATGCACCCCTATGTTTATTGCAGCACTATTTACAATAGCCAAGAATTGGAAGCAACCTAAATGTCCATCAATAGATGAATGGATAAAGAAGATGTGGTACATATACACAATGGAATACTACTCAGCTATAAGAAAAGGGCAAATCCAATCATTTGCAGCAACATGGATGGAGCTGGAGGGTATTATGCTCAGTGAAACAAGCCAAGCGGAGAAAGAGAAATACCAAATGATTTCACTTATCTGTGGAATATAAGAACAAAGGAAAAACTGAAGGAACAAAACAGCAGCAGAATCACAGAACTCAAGAATGGACTAACAGGTACCAAAGGGAAAGGGACTGGGGAGGATGGGTGGGTAGGGAGGGATAAGGGGGGGAGAAGTAGGGGGGTATTAAGATTAACATGCATGGGGGGGTAGGAGAAAAGGGAGGGCTGTACAACACAGAGAAGGCAAGTAGTGATTCTACAACATTTTGCTATGCTGATGGACAGTGACTGTAAAGGGGTTTATAGGGGAGACCTTGTATAGGGGAGAGCCTAGTAAACATAATATTCGTCATGTAAGTGTAGATTAGTGATAGCAAAAAAAAAAAAAAAAAGGGCAGTTCCTGTGTGGTAACCTCCAACGAGTTCTACACAAGGGTATAAAGGGCATATAAAAGTGTAGGCAAAGGGTCTGTTTGTGTTTATACAGAGGATCAAAGCCTAATTGGGCTACCCCGAAAATGAACTAAGATACGATATGAAAAAGAACTTCCAACATCTGCACCCTCTGGAAGACTCATGCCAGAAGATGATCATCAAAAAACCCCAACAAAGATCCACGCACTGCTACAGCTGTAGATGCACTCATCCCACCAGTTCCTGGACCTGCCATGGGAATGAGGAAGGAGATATCTAAGCTGGCCTGTGCATACAGTAAAACAACAAAATTGGACTGGATCTATACTGTTGGAACTCAACCAAGAATTTGGAGAAGTGCAAATTGTAGCGCTCCAAAGTCTTACAACTACAAACTATTAATTGTTAAAAGAACATATGGCATGTGAACAGTCCCCAGGAATGGGTTGTTTTAATTTGTCTGATTTCTCTCAGACTGTTCAAGTTCAGTTGGACAATATCCACCATATCATAGATAAGTTTTCACAAATGCCTAAGGTGCCTAACTGGTTTTCTTGGTTTCACTGGAGATGGCTGGTAATTACAGGTATGCTTTGGTTATGTAACTATACTCCTATTATGTTAATGTGTGTGCGCAATTTAAGTAGTAGCTTAAAACCTATCCATGCTGAAGTTACTCTACAAGAAGATATATCAAAGAAATAATCAATCTTCCCATGTTTTCTTCCGCCTGCTACTTCTATAGCTTTTCTTCTTCCTTCCTAATTACAACCCTTAAATAGAATTCGTGCCTCATATCAAATTTACCGAGTATCATAATTCTTCCAAGTGGTAAAGATACCTCAAGACAAATGCTGGGCATAGAAGCCACAGGGCATAAATATGCAAAGAACTAAAAAGCTAACTTTTTCAAACAATAAGGCTTCTCTCTCACTTACCAACTTCACATTTCCCTGTATGGCCCCGGAAGATGACTGGTTAGCCAGAGACGGGTAAGATTCCTCAAGGGAGGAACAACCTAAGACAGGCACAGTCGCAGGGGGGCCATCAGGTGAGAAATTGGGGATCAACAGAGGTGAGGCTTAGAACCTCACCCCCCCGTTCTGAGAGAAATCTTCTGCATACGTGGATGTTTTATTGCCCTTGTCTAGCTTGGATTAACACATAGTCTACAGGCACACACCTGATCATCTACATGTGCTCTCTTACAACACTAAACTATGTTTTCTACCTTTATCTTGTATCTACCTACCACTTCAGCATTTTATTAAAAATAATAATAATAAAGAGAGAAATGTGGTATCCACATATAAATCAAGTATAAAAACCAAATGAGTATTCATATTTGAACTGACTGTTTATAGTTCATAATGCATGAGCAAAACCGAAAGTTTCTGTGATGACTGCCCTTGTACTGTTCACTATGTAACTTATTCATTATGTAAGAATTTGTTCTACATGTAAAAACTTGTTTGTTATGCCTCAGAAGATTGGAGACTGACAAAAATTAGGCTTGGGGTGGAATAATGATTGTGCATTGAGCATTGACTCCCCTATACAGAATTTTATTGTCGTTAACAACCATTTGATCAATAAATATGAGAGATGCCCTCACAAAAAAAAAAAAAAAAAGGACAGACTTCCAATGGTAAAATAAATTAGTAACCGGGATGTAATGTATAGCATAAGGAATATAGTCAAGATATCGTAACAGCCTGGTAGGGTGATAGCTGGAACCTAGAATTATGTATATAAATGTTCTACCACTGTGTTGTACACTTGAAACTCATGTAATGTAATACTGTGTGTCAACTACCCTTCAATAAAAAATAATTATTAAAAATAAAATAAAATAAAATAAAATAAAATAAAAAGAGTAAGGGCCATAGAGTGCTGAAGTGAGAACTTGAAAAGAAACATGGGTGTGTCAAAGCTTCAGTCTCCCTGAAGTCTTTGGATGGAGACACACTGTAGCCTCTAGGACTCTACCAGTGTATTTCTCTCCATTTCCTTCTCCTCCATGTCCACCTTGAGGTCCACACCAATCATTAAGCTTCATTCTTTGATTTATAACTGGGGAAAAAAAATTCAGAGCCCAAGGGGAAATTAGCCTTCATGTGGATCTAGGCCTTTCTAAACAGTCACCAGTATGACCTGGTTTACCAAGAATTGTCCCAATTTTTAAACTGAAGTCCTACATCCTGGGAACCCCAGTCATACCAGGACAGTAGGTCACCCCAGCCAAGTCTGTGGCAAAAGCAAGCCTGGAACTTATTTGGCAGAAATTGTGAGGAGATGAGAGGGATTTGCCTTTTCCTCCTGAGAAGGAAGAGACTAAAAAGCATATTGTTGAACATTTTGGGTTGGTTCCAGGACTTGGCTGATATTGAAGCATTACTGTATGTGATTCTTGAGGTGTATTTTCCTAAGAATGGAATTATTGAGTGGCAGGATACACATACCTTTAATTTTACTGGATAATGCCAAACATTTTGCAAATCATTTACAGTATTTTGCACTCCTACCAGGAGTTTTCATTGCTCTTTATCCTTGCCTGCACTTTTTTTTCAGACCTTTACATTTTCACTGATCTAACAGGTGTGTAGTGATATCTGACAGGAATGTAGTGGTACCTCATGGGTGTGTTGTGATATCTGAAGGGTGTGTCATGATATCTCATTGTGGGTTTCATTTTCATCCCCTTGATTCCTAATAAGGTTGAGCTCCTCTTCATCAGTTTATTGGACAAGAAGCTTTCTTCTTTTATAAGATGCATGTTTAAGCTTTTGGCTAGCATCTTGCTTTGAAATTCTATGCTGCTCCCCCCCACACACCCCAGAACATAATAGTCAATTTTTCAACTATATGTAGTGTATAATAATTACTCAGTAATGTTCAGTGAACAGTTGCTGAGTTGTGATGAATTAAATATGAATATTTACACATTTTAAGCCTTCCCCTCTGACCAGCAAAATCAGTCCTTGGCTTCTTAGTTCAAATAGAACATACACACCTCAGCTTTTTCAATTGGTTCTGTGATTAAACAACCGAAAAAGAAACAAGAAGGAACATAAACATGTATTTTATACCTCCTATGTATCAATATATTTAGTCCTGGATAGGCACCCAGTAAATATTTCTCTGAGGAGGGACACTGGCCCCAAACCTTTCCGGAGCTGAACATCTGGTGCTGACAGACAATATCAGTCTCTGTGGGTGTCAGTCAGTCAACCAACACTGGCAAAAACTTCCAAGAGAAGCGATTTAAGTCTTTCATATCATTTTTCATCTTGAACACGCGCCCTAATCCCAAATCTGTGTTGAGGACAATGAGGGAACAAGGACATGGGCCGATCACCAGGCAGGAAGCTGGCCATGGGCAACTTCTCTAGGTTCCCTCGTGGTTTGCCTTTTTGTGTCCCATCTCTCACTGTATCCATGAGGATGTTTTTGGCTGCCCACTCAGAAGTGGCTCAAATAATGGCATTTATTAACTCACTGAATAGGAAATCCTTCTGCAAGGATGCTCCAGAGTTGGTTCATTCAGTGGTTTAACAACATCAAGTCTCTCTGAAGCTTTCCTGAATGTTCCCTGTCACATGAAGGATGTGGCAGCTCCAGCTTCAGGTTCTGATGTCACCAGAGGCGAAGGCTGGAGGGAAGGGTGGACAGTCTACATCAGGGAGGGCGCTCTTTCCGAGAAGCCTCAGCAGGCTTCCTCTGTTGGCTCACTTGGACATTCTAGATCAGTTATAAGCAAAGGGCATGAAATTACCTGCTCCCTGGGGCTGGGGAGGGGTTGTCTTCCCTCTGCACTCAGGAAGAGGAGTAGTGGATCAAATGGGGCCTCCATACTTCAAGGGAGGAGGAGGAGGGGATCGCGTTGGTTGTCTGAGTGTCTGCCACACCCAGGACCACCTTCAGAGTACGCAATCCGTCCAGCTGCCCAGGCCCCAACCTTAGGTTGGTTTAATGCTGTGCTACCACCATCTTAAATTTCTTATAGTTTCTGAGTAAGGAGCTCAGTGTTTTCTGCATTTTGCACTCTGCCCTGTAAATTATTCAGTCTATCCAGACCTCATCTACCACGCCGCTCACTCTCTGTTTCTCCACACTTGGATTTCCCGCACTCCTCAACACATGGTAGCAAACACACTATTCCTTCTTTATAAATCAGCACCGACTAGTTGGCGTCCTGAAAATCTGTAGCCTCTAGCTACTGGACATTTGAAATGTGGCTTGACCAAACTGAGATGCATTTAAGTATAAAGTACACACCAGATTTTGAAGACTTAGTATAAAAACATGTAAAATAGCTCATTAGTAATTTTTATTCTGCTTACATGTTGAAATGATACTATTTTGGATATACTGGATTAAATAAAATACAGTATTAAAATTAATTTCACTTGTTTCTTTTTACTTTTTTAATGAGACTACTAGAAAAATTTTAATTCCATATATAATTTATATTACATTATATTTTACATTATTTTTATAACATAGTTTATTGGACAGTGCTGGCCTATGTCAGTCAACTTATCCTTCCTCCTACTTACCCTTTTGATTTTGGGTTCTCTTCATAAGTAACTGGAAACTTCTTTGTCTCCTTTGGCATCCCTCATGCTCTCTTTTGGGACCTTCAATAGTTTTATCCCTCTTGAAACTGAGAGCTCAGAGACCATCTCATTCCATCTGTAGCCCCAGCAGTTCCCAGTTCAGGACCTGGCACATAGTAGGTCTCAAAAAATAATTATTGAAGAAATTGCTTGCAGGGGTCATCATGCTCATGACTTTTGTTCCTTATTCCCTTCACCTGCACTCCCCTGGATTGAGAAACTCAAGACAATTGTTTCCAAGCAAGCCATGATGAGACAATTTCCTTTTGCAGTGGCTCTCAAACTTAGCTGCACATGGGAAGCAGTTAGCTTTCGAAATACTGATGCCCAGGCCCCACCCGCAGAGATTCAGATTTAATTGGTCTGGGCTGGAGCCTTGAGTGAAGGAAGGTTGCAAAGATCCCTAGCTAACTCTCGTGTGAGCAGAGGCTAGAACCACTCTGAGCCCATCAAGGACCTGTGGGCATCGCATCACCACATCTTCCAGCCCTTGGCATTGCTCCTCACATCCCTGGAAGTAGAAAGGAGGCACCATAGTAGCAAAATCACTTCTCAAAGGACTCACAAGTCTAAGGCAAACACCCCCCAATCCGAGGAGCTAAAGAGCCCCTCCCTCTGTTAGGTCTCTCCCAAGAAGCCTCCCCCATCCCATGTAAAGAGCTCCACTGGGTCACCACTTCAGTTCACAGAGGCCACCAAGCAGCCATCAGCTGGCAATGATTTCTGGTCAAATGCAAACAATTCAGTTAGGGAGAAAAGAATCCACATTCCATTACCAATCCCCTACACAGTTCATGCCCTGGTCTAATTGCCTTCTGAGTCCCCCAGACAGCTGTGGCTAATAAGGCAAACACCCCGAAGAGCCAAAACTTGAACCCAGAAGGGAAAGAGCCCAGAGTAAGTTGGCATGCGCACTCCATCTCAGGGTTGGCCGTGAGAACTGACCCACCACCAGGAAAGCAACCACCCACGTCACTGAGGCACCTCCTCTCTCTCCCTCCTCTCCTCCCCTTTTACAGTCTCTCTCCAAAAAACCCAAAGCAACGGCAGCCTGATTTTTGATGGATTGGCCACTGGGTTTTGTTCGACAATGTATATCACTCTGCCAATATGAATTTGCAAGATGGTAAAAATACAACCCCCTGAAAAGATTACATGAAAGGGGAAAAAAATCATTAGGCAATTAAGAATGGCAATAATTCACCCGTATCTATGCTTTGGGAAGAAATATTGCCCCAGGGAATTAGCTCTGCTTATCACTTTGTCATCTGTCTGGGGTATGAGTGAGGGGAGGTTTCGTGTGCATTGCTGATGATTTCCCATTGCTGATGATTTCTCGCAGTATTTCTAAGCAGGATCCAAACAAACGCCAGACTTTTAATAGAATGCCATCTCTCTCAGGGTAGCTATAATTTGTACATATGAAGCCAAGATGCTAAATTAACTAAACATATGCATTCCTTAAGCACCTCCACATAAATCCCTTTTATAGGAAACATCTTCTGATAAGCACAGAATTTTGGAACCAGAAGAGACCTTAGAGGTCATGATTTTACCGATGAGGACATTTGAGGCACAGAGAGGACAAATAATTTTTCTAAGTTCACACAGCTAATAGAAACAAAAAGACAGCTAAAGCCCTGGGCCTCCCAACTCACCATCAAGCAAGTTTTCTATTCCACCACCCTGCCTGCTTCTCGGCCAGTTCACTATCCATTCAGGGAGCTAGAGGGGAGGGTATAGCCTAGTTCCTCAAGGCACCTAACTCAGAAGCCCCCTTTTCCAGGGTGCCTTCCTTGGCTCCGCCGCCCACCCTGGGCTACAGCGGGTGCTCCTCTCGTGTCCTTCCATCCCCACCTTGTAACTGCTCACCATTTCACTTCTCACACGATCATGTGATGGTAAAAGCCCTTTCTCCTGTGTGTCCCCAGTGGACTGGAAGCTCCTTGAGATCAGGGGTGTTTTGCATTGAATTTAATGTCCTCAGTACCTGAAATGTACTAGGTGTCCTATAAATGTGATCTGAATAAATCAGTAAGGCGCGGTTGCTTCAGTCATGAGGAGGAAGAGAACTATTCTTTGTTCACTCCTTGTGATTGAAGAGGTCAAGCCAACCTCTGTTATTCCTTTAGAAGGATCCAGAAAGAAGGTCTTTGGCCCTCTGATGCCACAGAAATTCCTCATTTAATCCTGCTCTCCCCACTACCCCACTCCACCTTCAGCCCTGTCTCCCTACTCTCCTGTAAGGTTCCATTCTCTAGTCAGCCCATTTGCTTCCATGTCCTTGAACATGCCAAACTCATTCTCCCTTCTGTGCTGGGTTCTTATGGTTGTAAAAAGCTTCCCATTCCTTTCCCATATGATACAGTCCATGGAGGGAGTCTCTGATCAGCCTCAGGCCACACTGATTGTTATGTTTCATCATTTACAGTGTGTGGTCTGCACTACCCCTTGTAGAACCTTATTACTTATCATGCTTACTGTTTGCTAATTGTGTTACATATATAAATATTGGTACCGTCAAAAGACTGTCAACACTTTTAAGATCCACAGCTTTATTTTTATCTGTCACAAAATGTTTTCTATAGATCAGATGAAATGTTAAGATGCCCATTGACTGGATACGATTTGGAAAACCTCAAGATCAGTAATCCACTGATGGTGGTTTGACAATCAAATAGCCCTGCAGACCTCATATACAGCCCAGAGGCAGGTAGGGAAGGGAGGAGAGGTCACAAGGACCACATGGCAGTGCTCCTTCTCCATCGGTTATGGTTGCAACCAGAAGCAGGTAACAGAAACCTGGCAAGGATGTTACAGATTATATTTGACAAAAATGGCCACAGCCACATTTCCAGTCCTACCTGTTTCTATCTCATAAAGAGATGAGAGTCTGTTTCCTCTCTCCTTGCAACTGAACTGGTGTCTGGGGATGCCTGAATGAATAGAATGCAGTGGAATGTATGATGTCCAAGGATCTTCCTTTCTTGGGATGCTTGACCTTGCAGTCCAATCATCATTTTGAGAGGAAGCCCAAGCCACAGAGAGAAGTCACATGCAGGTGTCCCTGCTGAACCCCAGCTAAGGTCTCAGTCACCCGTCAGCCTCAACCACCAGACCTGTGAGGAGGCAGACATTCAGACAGCTCCAGCCCTGTATACTTCCAGCTGCCCTAACTGGCCCCAAGTGAAGCAGAGAAGGGCTGTGCTCACCTGCCCGGACCACAGGTTCCTGAGCAAAATGACTGCTTTTGTTGTAAGTCACAAAGTCATAGAGTGGTTTCTTTCAGATTAGACAACATGGGCAGGTGTTTAACAAAGTAAGATATTACTTTTCTCACATAACAGAGGCCAGAGGCAGGTAGCACAGGTGTGGTGCTCAAGGAACATGCTTCTTCTCCTTCCTGGTCCACCATCCTTAGCATGTGACTTTGTTCTTGAGATTGCAAGTTGCCGGCTTCATCTACAGAGCTCTCATCGGCAGTGTGGGCCAGGGGAGAGGGGGGCGAGCTGTGCGAAAAGGCAGGGGGAAGGTCCTGTGCCCTCTTCCCTAAGCTTTCCTAAAAACCCCACCAGACACTTCCTGTATCATCTCCGATCTCATCAGTTAGAATGTTGTCATATGCCTGTCCCCTCCCTGCAAGAGAGCCTGGGGAGGTTGAGAGAGAGAGAGTATATGGGTGCGCACATGTTGGGGTGGTGGGCATTTGCACGTGTATTTATAGGAATAACAACTATCTTGCAGGATTCTATTAAGATTATAGAAGATATGGGCACAGTGCTACAGCCCCCAGAGACCTGGCCCTGTCAGGGTCACTCTGTGCCCCGTGCTGAAGTGGGACAATGATACTACATCCACTTCTGTGCCTCGATTTGTCACTTGGGAACACAGCAGCAGCATGAGGGCCCTGGGTTTCATCAAGACCCTCACACAGACAGCTCTCTGGTTCCCTCTCTCTGCAGAGCTCAGACCTGAGTCAGTGGGGAGAGTCTTTCCCATGACTCTTCTTCGGTTAAAGACTCTCATCCAATTCAAGTCTCGCTCACCCCACCACATGCTCAGGCTACTTAGGACTTTCTGGAGACTCAAGTGGGGTCTCCTGCTGCAAACACATGCCCAGCCAGTGGTAAGTGGGCTTCCACACATATCACAATGATTAATTTTATGTGTCAACCTGGCTGGGCCACAGTGCCCAGATATTGGTCAAATATTAATGTGGATGTTTTGTGTAAGTGTTTTTTGCTAAGATTACATTTAAATTGGTGGACTTGAGTAGAGCAGATATTCCTTCATACTGTGGGTGGGCCTCATCCAACAGTTGAAGGTCTTAACAGAACAAAGATTTCCCTCCACCAAGGAAGAAGGAATTCTGCCAGCAGACTGCTTTAGGACTCAGACTGCAACTCTTCTCTGGGTCTCCAGCCTCCTGGCCTGCCCTGCAGGTTCTGGACTTACTTATTCCTCTGCAATAGCATTAGCCAACTCTTTAAAATAAATTAATGTCTATCTATCTATCTATCTATCTATCTATCTATCTACCTACCTATCTATCTATCTATCGCCACCCCCCCATACATACCCTTTTGGTTTCCCTGAAGAGCCCTACTAATATATACATCAAGACCCTTTAAAATGACTTCTTAGTTACTATGCCCAAAGAAAATAAAAGTAATTTTCTTCCTATACTAATTTTCAATCAGTATTTTACTGAACCTCTTCTATTGCAGGGAATTGCATTAGATGCCAAGGGGAAACAAATATGAACATGACACAGACCCTGCTTTTAGGCACCTCACATACTGGCTGGGTCACAACACACCAGCATTTCCCAGAGTGTGATCCACATAATACTGACCCTAAGATATTCTCCGTAACTGAAAGTTTGCTTGGTGTGAGAAGTTCTGCAAACACTGCTTGGAGAGATTTTAATTGGGTTGACCACATGTCCTGGTTTGCTCAGGACAGTTCCAGTTTGCACCGACTGTCTTGGTATCATTAATAATGGCACCCTTTCCACTCCCTAAGTGTCCTCTGTTGGATCATAAATTTTATGGTCACCTTGGTTATAATTATGTGAGCACAGTAAAGGCTCTGAGTCATCCTACTTTAACAAAACCCATTTAACTTTGTTAAACCTGGTGTTTCCCAAATGCATCTGAGAATAGAATCATTTTTTACATTAACATCTATTAACCTCTCCCAGGATCAATGTTCTGAAGAACACTGACATAGACAGAAGTAACAGTTGAGTAACCTACACACACATCAAATAATAAAAGCCAGAGGGTCAGGAAAGGCTTCCTGAGGGAGGGAACATGCATTGGGCCTTGATAATTGAAGTGATTTAGATAGGAAGTAAGAAGGTAGAAAGACACTGTGTGTGGAGAAGCAGCATCAGTCAAATTTTGTTGTTCGAAATGTGGGTAAGAGAGAAGCTTGACACAGCAGCTCTGCTGGAAAAGAAGCTTTCTCTCCTTTTCATTATTTCCATTTGAATGCCCTGTTTGACTATGCCTATAACAGGGTCTATCTCCACATCAAGGCAGAGAGCAGAGAGTCCTTCCCATGGAGGAGGAATCCTACAAATTCTTTGCTGGTCAGTGGGTTGACTAAGGAAGGAAACTGCAGGAGAAACAGTTGACACAGTTGCACAGAAGTCATCAGCATCCCCTATGTCAGTCCCCATCAGTGTCAGCTTCTGGGATATTTTGGTCTAATTGTAGGCTGATATATCATGTCGCACTAGCAATGGACACAGCAGCAAGTAGTTGAACCCAGTGCAGTGATTATAAACCACCAGCTTTGCTCATCCCCTTCAAACTGTGGGGTCTGAAGGTAACTCTTCCTCACATCTGATTCTCAGAGAGCCCAGGGGCAGGCAGACCCCACAGACCATAAGCGCAAGAGCTCCCCAAGCAACACAGTCTACCTTTGGCTTTGCCCTATCTTATTAGCAATGTCTTGAGGGCAGGGATCAGAGCATAAATATTCCTAGATAGCACCCACAGTCTAAGCCTCACAGCAAAATACTCTTTAAGGCAAAATGAAAAAGTGTTGAATTCGTGTGATTGTGCCCCATTTCCTTAACCATCAAAATAAGTTAATAATTTCTGTCCTCATGTGTTCAATAACTGAGAAATCGGTTGAGGCCCACCCCCACCCCTTAGCATTTCGATAAGATTAATCTCTTCCCATTGATTTGGGGAAGGCAGAGCCTTCCCCAAGATTTCTGCAAACCCCATCCTTGAGCCCCCAAACCCCTGAATTTGTTGTATTTGGAAAATATCTTGCTTCCTGAACTTACTATCTCCATTACAACACAGTGTTTATCTGGCTCTGGACTCAGATTGCCATTAATTTCCAGACCTAACATGTATACAAGGCATGTAAGTATGTAGTAGACTTTACCAAATTTAAGGAAGTAAAGAGATATCTATCCACCAAGCTACTCAGAGATTAACATCAGACATGCTTGTTCATTAAGAAAATAATAATAAATATAAAAGGACCAAAAGCCATTTCTACAACTTGGGCTTCATACTAACCCATCCTCTTTTTCCTCTTGCTTTGTCAAGGTTTCTTGCCCCTGCTTCTGTGGAGCAAAACGGCAACTTCTCAAATTTCCTTATGCAGAGTAGTTCTGCTTTATTGTTACCCAAACTCTGTCCCAAGCTTCCTTTGCATAGTTGAGGGTTTCCTCAAAGCCCAGAAAGGATTGCCTCTAAAGGCCAAGTCAGTTAACTAGGCCAAATCTAGTCTTCAGGGGATGGGAAATGGTAGTTTTATCACCAGTTTTTCTTATAACGTTGAATTAAATCAGTATGCTAGTTTAGCAACCCCCCAAATAACTGCTTATGTATAATTAAGAACTTCCCTTGGCCAGCTTAATCTCAGCTGGACATCCTTACTTCCCCTTTGCAATCTTTCCCTTAATCCTAGCATCAGAAAATGCAAATTTGTTTTAATATAGACCTAAGTTGATTCTGCTTTCTTTCCCATCTTCCTACAGTGCTCCTTCACCTCCTAAAATTTTTGAGCAGACACGATGCCCTCCTTTCTGAAGACTTGATGTTCTAGGTAGGGTTTTCCCAGAAGCAGAGCCTGAAACAAGGACTTGAATACAGATCATATCTGGGAGGTGATCCTGGAAATGAATGATGGATCAGAAAAATTGGGACAAGGAAGGAGAAAAAGTCAACTTAAGGACTCCTTGTCAAGGTTGCCGCTAGTAGGCAGTGAGTGCTCTAGTCCACACATCCTCTGAGAATTATAGAGAATAGCATTTGTAGTTGTCTAAAAGATGGGAGGTTGGGCATTTGTCCACTGAGCATTGAAAGAAGGTCATGCCCTAGAGCAATAATGCCCCTGCATTTCTGGAACTGGGATGCACTTGCTCATTGGTGGAGCAAGTTCTTTCTGGAGAAGACCCTGGGGTGGAGATCAGTTTGCACATCAGATGGGACTAGGCCAGTGTGTGTCTGAGCTCATCTGGAACTGCCCCTTCCCAGTTGCAGCTGAAATTGGAGATGAGCCAACAAGATCTGACATAAGGCACCAAAATCTTCTGCTGCGCATAGTAAGAGCTCCATTTGTTAAAAGCCAAAGAGACGCTTAATCACAGTTCACATTTCTTCACAGGCTCCGACCAAGGTTTCAGAAACCCTGCAAGATTGAAATTATACTTCCAAGTATAGCCCCTATGTACTTTGTGTTCCTGTGATTATCATTTAGTCTTTTATCAAATGTTTGGTCCTCTTGTCTTGGGTATATGGTAGGATAACACCTCTTTGCCACCTGGACATAGGCATGGTCATATGATTTACTTGGGCCCATGAAATGTGAAAGGAAGTAACGTGTCACTTCTGGACAATAGATTTCAAAGTCACTATGTGCTTCATTAGCTGTCTTTACCCTGCCTCTGCAATCATGCATATGTTGAGACAAAGACTTCATAAATCTGGGACTCTGCATGACTATGATGCATAAAACCCTTTGCCGACACCTGATGTCCATATAGCTGAGCAGGAAATGAACAGAGAGTTTGGATATCTATTTCTTACTGTAGAATCACCAAGCTCATCCTGATTAATATAGTCCCTGTTTGGACATGACATATATGGAGTTTGCCTCTTGTATAATTTAGGAATAAGATGTTTACAGATGAGGTGGGAATCATTTAGGAAAAAAGTACATTTAGAAAATTAAGCTGATTTCAATAAAACTTTGCTGACACCTGATATCCCATATAACTGGGGGTAATGATTTGAGATATGTATACATTATAAAATGATCGCCACAATAAGTTTAGCTAACACCCATCAACTCACATAGTTACAAAACTCTTTTTATCCCTCCTGATGAGAATTTGTCAGATCTACTCTTAAAAGTTTCAAATAGACAATACAGTATTTTTAACTATACACTGGCTTAGTTTTTAAAACAAGACATATGAATATGACCAGAGATGTCTGTGCACCTGTTTCCCACCACATCAAGACTGAACTCCTCTTCTCTTATTGTTTGCATAGCCCTTCACCGCTTAGCTCCTTGAGCTCTAGACCATCAGGAAGAACTCGAGAGCTTCCCACCTCTGTAACCCCTTCACCTTGTACTGGCCTCCTGTACCACCTCCATCTAGGCAATGCTACCCATCTATTAAAGCTGTGAGGAGCTCAGAGCTGGCAAAGAGCCAAGCTACCGGGTGTCAGAGCGGCCAGTTATGCAACAGCCAAAAATGAGAGTTAAGCCTCAATTATTATGATGGTATAAGCAAGAGGCTAAACCCAGGGAAAGAGCCAAATCCCCCACTTGATGTTTTCCCCTCTGGAGTGGTGCACTGGTCAGGGATCAGGTGGGTCAGCACAGACGCGAGTCACTGGTGAGGGAGACCAAACAAGTCTCCAGGAGTTTTACGGACTCTGAAGCCCAGGGAGGGGGACAGAGGAGGGCCTAGGATCAGACCTGAAAATCACACACAGAATTTTAACCAGGGGCTGGACTCCTAAGAAACTCATCAAAATGCTTTCCCTGAAGGCCATAGTTTGAGTGTTGGCCAGTGAGTCAAAGCAGGAAAACTGTATGAAACCAAGGACTTAGAGGAAAGATCCAGGAGCTCCTTTTTACCTAGAACCACATGTAAGACACAAGCTGGTCAGTGCAAGAAACTAGTTTTAGACAAAGAGCCAGAAGGCAGAGAGCCAGTGTGCAGCACTCCACACCCATGCCAGGACACAGAACCAAGCCTGATCCTGAGCCTAATTCCAAGATGAAAATTCTTTGTGTGAGGGGTGGGTAATTGCATGGACTTACTGCAGGTTTCAGAGACTAGAGCTGGTTGAGTTATAAGAGGACTGTAGCTGTTGACGTGCTCTCAGTGGGGCCCAGCAGCAGTAGCAGAGCAGAGGGTGGGCAGATGCTGGAATGAGCTTCTCTACTAGTAAAGTCAAGGGACAGCTAGCCTCCAATGGTGAGCCACCTTGCACACCCATTATAGACTAGGTGGCCAATGAAGTAGGGATCCAATGAGACCAGCCGATCTGTACCTCCCGCTGTGGTTTCTCCATTCAGTAGCTACTATTTTCCAACAGACGCAGGGCACTGGACACCATCAACTTCACCAGAAGCTATTTGTGTATTAGCTTCTGGTTCTTGCACACCAGAATCTTTCCTCCCCAGGTGGAGCTCCTCGACCAGCTCTGGATGATGGCTCTGCTGGAAAACTGCTGCCCAGTCCTGGTCCCACTGAAGGTAGGGACGCTCAACAGTCTGCTGTGGTACACCAACAGGCTGCTTGCTTGTCCTGGGCAGAATGCCACAGCCAGAGGGATCCAAGCCTCCCTTCTTCTGCGGCCTCAACCCCCCTGCTTCCTCCCCATCCCCCAAAAAGAGGGGAAAATCAATTTCAATCAACGTGGAATGTAATATTATCAAATGTCAGCTGCTGAGGTCATGCGCTTTGAAAATTATCTTTGACAGCTTCTGGTCGACTTAATTAAGTGCTCCCCAAAAAGGGGGGAGGGAGGCAAAAATACTCTGATTGCTAGCTGCTATGCCTTTGTGCTTTAGAGCGTCTATTGACAACTCTAAGCAAGATTGCCTTAGGGGGTTTTATTGATAGATTCTCGCCTGATATTGGAATGATTCTTGCACAGATAAATCACATTTAGATTTGTTGGTAATTGAGGAGAATTGATTGGCACAGGAGGGAAGCCCCCAAGGGGTGGTCTCCTTGTCCTCACTGCAGGAAGCTCAGGGGAAAGTGGGGAGGGGTGTCATCAGAGAGCTTAGAGCCTGCAGGGGGACCCAGGCCTCGCTGTTTACCTGCCAGTTCTGTCTTCCTGAGAACCTTGCTCCGCCTCGCTCCCTCCCAGAGGAGGGGCGCAGAGGGGATGGGGTGGAGTCTGGGTAAAGCTTTGTTCCAGACACTTTCTGAAGGTGCTCTTTCAGGAGTGTCCTTGGTCACATGACCACCACCTCAGCCTGAATCTCTCTCCTCATTCCAAATCTGACTGACTGCGCCCCTTGCTTCAGACACTTTAAAGACTTCCTGTAGAGTAAACTCCACAGCATAGCCTGTGGGGGCCGGCCATGTCTGCATCCAATCTCCTCCCCTGCCTCCCCTACAAACTCTAAACTTCTAGCATCCTTCTTACCTCCTTGGGCTCAGTTTCCTTGGGGGCCAGATTATGGGAGTTCCTCAGCTGAGATTTTCCCAAAAACCAGGGGCTCAAGCAGGTGAGGGCCCAGGGAGCAACCTCAGAGAGGCATCCTCACCTGTCCGAGCAGGGCGACTATTTTGCCAGAAGACATCTCATGCAGCACCCAAGGGCACAAAACAGGGGCAAGTAGGGCTGCTTTGCAACCAGGACCCTGTCAACTGGGCCTCCCTCCCTCCCTCCCTCCCTGCTGGCAGGTGGGGGGCCCTAAGATTGGCCATGAGCACAGTTATTTTACAGGCAGCTAGTGCCCAGAGTGGGGAAGTGATTCGTCCACAGCCCCACAGCCAAGAGTCAGATTAGAGTCAGGCTTAGTTCCTCGGACCCCCGACTCCCAGACCAGCCCTTCACTGATCGTTTGCTCTTCACCCATACCATGCTGTCCTTCACATTTTAAACTTGAGAAAACTGAGGTTCAAATGCATGAAGCAATATGTCCAAGGTCACACAGAAAGGTGTGAATGTGAGCAAAAGTCTGCCTCCAAAGCCCAAGGCCTGGCTGGAGATCTGAACACAGAGCTGACATCCAGCGGGACCCGATCCTGCTGTCAAGGGCCACCACCACTTCTGGGCTGGTGCTTTCGGATGCTGCTGCTTCTGTCTCTCCGTGGTCCCCTGCCCCTCGGTAGCCCCAAACTGGAGGCTTTGGCTCCTTCTGCTCCCAGTTCCTACCTTCCCACTTCCCACTGTGTTCGTAGATTCCTTCCTTCTCACCAGTTCCTGCCTAGCTTGCAACTGGAAAGTGTAGCAAACTACAAAAGTGCTCTAGGGAACTGGGTGCAGAAGCACGGCACTTGACCTGGAAAATCTGCTGCCGCGGTGCCAGCAGGGGGAACAGGGGAGTGTACAGCAAGGCAGGTGATCGCAGCCGGTCCCCAGTGACAGGCAAGGACTGCTGCCGGCAACAGCTGAAGGTGCAGAAAGGTGAGGTTTGGGGTCCACTCAGTTCCTTGAAGATGGTGAGCTGTGCTTGCAGCCTCACTTTCTCCTTTTTAATCTGCTGGAGCCGGTCAGCGCCTGCGCACGATTGGACTTGAGGTTTGTCACTGACCGGCCCTCGGCACACTTCAGAGCTTGTAGAGAACTGCCCACTGTCAGTCCAGAGCACCAGATGGCTGGGCTGGGAGGAGACCTCCGTCGTTTCGGACAGCCCTGGAGAGGCAGTGGCACCGGTAACCAGAGCTGTCCTCAGGACAATGGCCCAGAGACGCTGCAGTGACCGGGCAGATGGCCACTGACTTAATTTGCTTTATTTATAACAAAATACCATAGACTGGCTGACTTCAACAACAGACATTTATTTCTTATCATTCTGGAGACTGGGAAGTCCAGGATCAAGGTGCCCGCAGATTTGGTTCCTGGGGATGCCCCCGTCCTGACTTATGGGTGGCCACCTTCTCACGGTGTGTGCACGTGGCTTTCCTCCATGCATGCATGCGGAGATGGACCTTGCTCTCTTCTTCTTCTAGGAGCACTAATGCCATCATGGGGAACCTACCCTCGTGACCTCATCTATACTCCATGACCCCCCCAAAGCCTCCCCTCCAAATACCATCACATTGGAAGTTATGGCTTCAACATGTGAATTTGGAGGGACACAAATACGCAGCCTGTAGCAACCCGTGTCCCAGGGATGCAGCCAGAAGCAGAGCAGGTGACAGCTGCAGGCCAATACCAAAGGGCCCGAAGCTCAGACACACACGATCAGCCCAGAAGAACCCACAGGCCTTCCTTGATCTCACCTCCTTCCCATCCCACGCTCCGCTCTGCAACAACTCCATCCCCCGTTCAAGGCCCTTTGCTGTTTGCCTGGCCTTTCAGAAGAGATAAGGTATGAGGGGCCCGAGTTGGCCCTGCAGGGGGCTGTGTTTTCAATCCCCTGCCCAGGGCAGCTGTCCAGAGCTATGTAGATGACACCTGCCACCAGGGTACCTGTCTGAGAAAGTAGGGGTGGGAGCCGAAATCAGCACATGCTCTAGGGGTTCAGGCCCAGTGGAGCACCTGGCAACTGGCTACACCAGCTCCAAGCAAGGGGTGGCTTTTCCAGTCATGTGCCTGGAACAGTGCTTTATCGAGTTAGCTTTGGCTCTGGTTTGACACAGCTCTCCCTCATGCCCTCTGAAAAAGACCCCTGCTCCAGAGGGCAGCCCTTGGGCCCCTGGACCCTTCCTGCTGGCCCACCTGGGAGCTGTTCCTCCCCTTTGCCACTCTGCTCATGTATGGCTCCCTGAGCTAGACAGTTGGTAAAAATGCACATGTGAAGATGTCTTAATATTAAATATAATTAGATATTATACCACATGCAGGGCTGTATGATTAGTGAAATATATGATCATTAGTTATTAGATTAATGTGTCTACTTGTGTAACTGAAAGCCATTTGCAAGCTGAAATGAAATAGCTCAATTTGCTGTAATTGACTGATCTCCCAGAGAGAGAGAGCAGTACATTTGCTTATGTACAAGACGATTTCTTCAGATGCCACCCCAGATACAAGACAAAGGGCAGATTCTCTCTGTGCCCCAAACCACAAGGCTAACTCTGCCACTAACTGGCTGGGCAACAGTAGCCAGGTTACCCACAGATATATTTGGGGTTCCCACTGAAAAGAGCAGAAACTTCAGGTTTTCTTTTAGCTGAAAGTTTACCTTAGTCTAACTTCTCCAAGTGCCCCCCAGGGAGCAATGGTGTCCTGCTGGTCAAAGATGAATTGAGCTGCCTGGTATAGACATTTTACATGAGCCCTGCCCCATTTTTCTTACTGTTTGTGTATATATTGGTTTCCAGGACAACAAGCTGCAACTAACTAATAAACACAATTACAAAGCACTCTACAGATAGAAGATACAACTGGAATGCTTATTATTGTGGTTATGGTCTAATAATAACCAGATGCTAACAAGGGCGGCAAGAGATTAAATTAAAAATAGGCAAGCTGTTCGGCAGGCAGAGCTGGCTCACAGGGTGCCGGCCTGCTCCCTTAGCCCCCCTGCCCGCTGATCAGCAGGTACTTCCGGGCTGCCCAGGTGAGCAGGGCTTCATTCTCTCACCAGAAAGGAAGCAGATGGGCATTAGCCAATGTGCAAGCAGATGAAGAGCCCTCTGCCTCAGCTGGAAAGAAAAGGAGGAGTAATAAGTGGGAAATGAAGAATTATAGGAGGTCGAACATCCGTCTTTTAAAATTTCCTCCACCTCTCACTTGATTATCACAGCATCTTTTCAAGTAAGTGATTTAAGTGGCAATTCATCCCATTGTACAGATCAGAAAATTGAGTCAGAGAAATGTCTAACTATAGGATCTTGGGCAAACTCTTTTCCTCTCTGGATCCCAGCTTCTCAGGGACAGTATGGTATGTTCACACTTCTGACTTTTATCATCATAGCCGGAATAGCTAGTACCATAATTTCCCTTCTAAAGATGTTTTCCCTTTTGTAGAATATTTAGTAATCAGTGCCTTGAAAAACTCCTTAAGAGACCTTAACTAGAGGTTTCACTTGCAATTTTATTTATGAGTCACGCAATCAATCAAATTAACAAGTATTTATTGAATATCTAATAGGAGCTAAGCATGCTGCCATGACAGAGCAGGCAACAGAAGTTTAGGATGCGGCCCCTGTCGTCAGGGAGCTTCTGGCCTTGGAAGGCGAGGGCCTTCAGTGCCCTGGAGTCTCTTAAAATGAGAGAAAAGTCACTCTAGGCAAAGAGGTCAGAAAAGGCTTCTGGGAAACTGGGCCAGGTGGGAGGCTTGAAAGCATTTGCTTAAAGTCTTACTAACAGTACACTTAGGATTTGTGCAGTGTGCTTTCCCACTCCCCTGCCTCATCTTCTCCACAATACTTAGCACCACCTGATATATCGTCCATTTTATTTATTCATCTTGAAATGTAAGCTCCTCAGGGCTGATTTGAGGCTGTTCTAGTCACTGCTGTATCCTCAGAGCCTGGCACATAGTAGGTACTCAATTAAATGGTTGTTGAATGACTGAGTGAATGAAATTTCCCAACTGTTACTATCTGGCCCTCGTTATCTCTTGCCCTGATAACTGCAGAAATCTAACAGGTTTCTCCTCCTAGAAATTCTGGACTATTCACTTTTCTCTAGCCTGTATTCTTACTTATTATTTTTTCATGTTCTGTCCCACAAATTCATTCCAAGTTCCTTGAGAGCAAGGCTTAATCTTCTCATTCAACCAAAATTTATTGTGCACCTACTTGGTGTCAGGCTCTGAACTAGGTAGTGGAAATCCAAACTGTGGTAACAGCATAGCCACAGCCCTCCACTCAGTCAAGTTGAGTGATGGGGCAAGTAAGTAAAAGGCAGCTGCCCATAAGGTGGTAGGGAATAGGGATGCCACACAAGCACCTGAGGTTCACATAAGATGTCAAAAGAATTGGTGTCTAAACTGATGTGTAAAGGGTGAGAAAGAACTAAGGAAAGCAAAGGTCAGGGTGATCCAGGCTGAGAAATCATCATAAGCAGAGACCTTCATGAGCTGGGTCTTCATGGGACTGCAAGATGCCCTGATTGGCGGGAGCCTGATGGCCAGGCAGGTGACATGCAGAGGTGAGAGTCAGCCTAGCCAGGTAGACGGGTATGCCAGATTATGGTGAACTCACTGGGTTCAGCAAACTGGAGGCTGGCCTTTGGGTATAATTCCATGTTAGAGGAGTTTTGAGAGCAGGATGCAGGCTGATCCAGGCTTGGAGAGGGAAAGGGGAGAAGAAAGTGACTTGAGTGTGACAAGGAGAGAGATCACATGAAGGATGGAGGAGGATGGCAGGATCAAGGGAGTAACCTGATCGTTGCTTGTTTTGATGGGAAAGGACTGAGCCCTTCATAGTACTGGAGGGGAAGATAGGGGGCAAGGGCCAGGGTCTGACACACACCTGTGTCTTCTTTGCTCAGCACAGTGCCTGACAGGGGTGCTGACAGCCACTTTCCCCACTCCCTACCCACTACAAAACTTGTCCTCAATCCTGAGGGGCACGAAGTGAATGCATTCCAAGTCCACATTCCCTTCACGTTTAAAGCCTTTTTAAATCAGCTGAGCATCTAGGTTTGACTGCCCAAATGACTATGTCTGCCTATGTAAGAGAAGACCAGGCTTAAATCCTTCTCCATGGCTCGAACATACTTCAGTCTCAGCAACTCAAGAATAAGCAGAGAAAAAGATGCAGACAACCTCTTCAACAGGTTATAGTTAAAGACTAATTCTATCAATGACAATGTTTGGGGGAATAGAGGGTCTAATAACTTGTTTTTCAGAGAGAAAAACTCCCAGAAGTCTCCACTAGACCCCCACCTTGGCCAGACTGAATGACCCAGCCATCCTCAGAGACAGAGGAGGCTGTGAAAGGGGAAGGAAATGCCACGGCTTGTTTAGACCCATCACGGTCCACCACGTTGCTATCCCCAATAGAATTAGGCTCTGATTCTCTAGGAAAGAGGAATGAAATGACTGTTGGGTGAGTGACTCTCCGAGTCTGTCTCAGCAACTGCATATATTAATCAATACATCAAGTATACTTGAGCCAATTAGTCGAGACTAAGTGGCATCCATTTGGTCCATCTCCCCTCCCTGGAATTCAGGCAGCGGAGGCAACATGGTGCCTAGGTAAGGTGCCAAGGCTGAGCCACCTGGATTCCCTTCCTGTTGCCCCACTGACACATCATGGGCCTTGGGCAAATTGGTTAACCTCTCTGCACCTCAATGTCCCAATCTGAAAGCAGGGATAATACTGTGACTTCCTCAAAATGCTACTGTTAGAATTAAGTGTATTAAATTGTATAAAGCATTCAGAACAGAACATGGAGTAAGGATGGATTTGCTAAATGTTCACCATTGGTATGATTTATTGAGATCCTCTAATGAAGTAAGTACTTTAAACTCATTGTCTTTAAATCTGAAGATAATCCTGCAAGGAAGATAGTCTTAGGCCCATTTTACATATGAGAAAACAGAGGTTCAGAGAGGTTAAATAATTTGTCTTGAAGCCAGAAAGCAGCCAAGCAGGGGTTTGACCCTGAGTCCAAAGTCCAGCTTTTTCTAAGAAGCTCTGTTCTCTCTTATGGCCAAAGAAGAGACAAAGTTCAGCCACAGGCTTCAGTCCCCAGAATCTCCCCATGGTTTTCTGCAGCCTCAGATAGAGAATGTTGGCAGCACATCTTCTCAGATGGCCCATAAAGCCAGGGCTCTGCAGCCATGTGACTCGTCCCAGCCTCCTCCAGGAGACCAGACACCATCTTCTCCCAGCGCCTGTCTTGTTCCTCAGGGGGCGTGGTTGCAGCCCCCTGCCAGCCTCACCCATCCTCCCACATGCTGCAGACAGCAGCTGCTCCTTCTGCCAGCATCCCCTTTTCTGGAAAGGTCTTTGGGAGCTCTGGATCGTGGTTGTCATACTGACACCCCCTGGGTTTCAGGGTCAGATTTGGTTTCAGGTCATGTCTGTGCGTCTGGCTGTATGTGGGTGTGTGTGAGCCCTGTCTGCTTCCAAAGGGATTTCAGGTAAGTGGTCAGAGATTGTTAGGTACTCCTAGCACTTCCCCAGTACCCACTCCCACAAAAGGTGCACACATACACACAAATACACACTTGCCCCACACCCCCGTCATCTCCTCTCCATCTGCCCAAATTCCAAATCACCATCGAATTCAGCTCAAACCCCACCTCTTCCAGCAAATGACTTTGCACTGCTCCAGACTAGGCCCTGCTGTGCCACCCTCTCCCCAACGTGGGCAGAGACCAGGCCTGATTCTTCCATCTCAGACTGGAAAGTTCTGCCATCTCCCAAGCTTCCTTTAGAAATGATGTTAATCAAATCCTACATTTTTCTCAGGGCTTCTTTGCCTGCAAAGTAAGTAGAGGGAGTTGAGATGTCAAAAACAAAACAAAAACCTTTAGTATAACAGATCCTTATTAAAACATAAACCAAAAGCAATATATATGCTGAAGTCATAGTCAGAAATTTCACCAAGCAGGCCAGCAAATGCCCCCAAGCTGAGCCACGGACAGCACTTTCAGGGGTGCATGGAATACCCCTTCTCCCAGGGGGGCTCTAGTACAGTGCCCCCGAGAGCTGGGACCCAGTGCCCACCTACCATTAGAGGATGACCTTCCGGTGGGAACACCCCACCATGTGATGACAGTTTATACTTTTCTGAAAACTACAAGATACAACACTTTGAGTAATTAGTGCATCATCCCTAGGAGATAAACACTGCAAATTTATGATAATAATTAACAGAAATTGGGCATCCTCCATGTGCCAAGTATGGTCCAGGAACCCCACCAATCCTCACAAGTACAGGGATGCTGTTGTCCCCACTTCACAGATGAGGAAACTGAAGCCTAGAATGTGGTAAGTAACTAGCTCAAAGTCAAACAGAAGTGGTGAAGGAGGGTAACAAGCCCAAGTACCATGACTGGCAGACGCCCTACTCAGCTGTTGCGGTAATAAAGGCAGATCTTACCAGGACTCCCCGATCCCTGTGGAGTGTCATTTACAACATACTCTTCTGCCAGGAGACATATTTCAGTGTTTGCTAAAACACTCAGCTGCTCCTGTTTTATTCTAAAAAACTGCACGTGAGCAAATCCTCCCCGCTCTGCAAAGATGACCCTGGATCCCTTCCTACTCTCTCCCTCCCTGTACATCCTGTTCCTGTCTCCACTGCCTGTTACCATTGTGCATTCTCCACTCATCCTGCCCACAAACTCCCCTTGACATTGACAGGAACAAGTGTAGCATACCCAATAAACACTGCAGTGCAGCACCCTCCAACAGCAAAGGGAGGCCGGGGGCCCAGACAGGATGCCTGGGAGGTTGAGCTGAGCCCGGGCACTTGTTGGCAGTCCCCAGCCTACCCTGAGCCCTAAACACTTCACCGACAATGCAATTTCTGGTGGTTTTTCATCTTGCCATAGATAAAGATATATATGTGAGTCCATCCATCCATTTATATACATGTTAGCTATGGCAACTAAGAAAGCCATTCAAACTGCAGCACTGAAATGAACAGAGCTGAACAATAAGCTAAAACATGCCTAGAGCAAGTTGAGCAATAAACAGGTTTTTAATTTTTTCCCCTTCCATCTCTTGAGTGTCTGTCTCTGATGGATGATGTGACAGAGGAAGGCGGCTCCATAAATTCTGAATTCTGAATACTAAATCAGTGAGTGGCAGCTGGGTGCTGGGTGCTGGGAGCTGGTTACCCTTCTTCCTGGAGCTGTAGTTTTATGGTGACTCCGTGACCCAGCCCTGCCCCTCCTGAGGTGCCACCACTGATATAACCAGGAAACAGGCACATGTCATCACACTGGCCCACCGGAGCAGCTTCTGAATCCCTGACTCTGGGAAAATGGGGTTCAGACAGGCAAGAGGTCATGCTCAAGGTCACACAGGTGTAGAAATGAGTTTTTGGTACCAGTGTGATTCTTTGGGTCTCACCCATCCTGGAAGGAGGGGCTGCTTGTACGGTGTGTGCATGAGAAAATAGAGCTTCAGGTCCATTAAGCAGCTTGCATAAAGTCACATGGCCAGCTCATGGCCTAGGTGGGAAAGGAATCCCTTGTTGGTTTGTATCCAGAATTCACACTCTTTGCAGCAGAATGCAGCCTCCCAAACTTTTTTTCTATCATGACACGTATACAAAATTATAATGTTTGTGCTGCATAATGGAATGAAATGGAAGGGATTTGGGTATCTTTCTATGGGGCTTGCTTGAAAAAATTTTATGAGCTTTTGTTTATATTTTATAATTAAAATAAGAAAAAGAAGTATTGGGAAAGATACAAAATATTGAATACATATAAAATTTTCAAATAATACATTTTATATTTGTAATGAGAAACCTGAGCTTCCTTCTGTGAACATAATGTTTTCATATCAAGTTTTATGTTTGAAATGGCTACACTCAATTCCTGATCAATACTTTTTAATGATGGTCTTTTCAAATTCTCAATAACTACCACTCACAAGAAACTTTGTTCACACAAGCAGGTGATAAAAATTTGAAATCATTTTTTTTACAGACAGATAAAAAATTTACAACGGTTGAAATTATATTTTAAGAATCTAATAGCTTTTCCTTTGCTTTCATTGACAATTACACTGTTGAAATTTTTTGTGGTATTACATTTGGGTTTCTAATTGAACTGAACTTTTACACATCAAATGTTTCAGTATAATGATGAAAACTGACTTGAGGGATGCATATGCAATATTTGAGCAGTCACCCAGCAGTTGACTCAAACCTTCCTGAAAGCGCTTATCAGCTGTACATGAAAGAGAGAGTCCCATAAATGTAAAATAGAGTCTTTAGGACTTACTTGCCCCTGTCTGCTCCAGGAACCCCACACAGTGTCACCCACATACCTTGGGCTATGCACCATGCTCCCTGGATGCCTGAAATAGGAGTCCTCCAGCAGTCCCACAGGCCCTTTGCCCACAGTGGATAACAGTCTGCCCGAGTAAGCACACAGGAAGCAGAACACCTCTTGGCTGCACTCAGCATACCTAGAGAGCCAGCAGAGACATTGTGCACAGGTGTTGTGCTTACTGCAGGTGAGGAGCACAGGATGGCCCTCCAGGAGTTGTTCACCACCAGACTATCGGCAGCCAGTGCTGATGGCTCCAGGTACTCTGAGGACTCCAGGAAACTCCAGAGCTAAAAGCATCTCTATCACTCTGCCTACTTATACGACATTTGTGCCTGTCTACCTGGCAGGAAGCTTTGCTCCTGATTATGTGCCCCCCATTATTACTGAAGACAAGGGATAATAATTTCAGGTTATAACTGAGATTTCTCCTCCCAGTGCTTTTTTCTCTCTTACTTTTCTCTGCCACTTAAGTGGCAGGTACCCTGTCCTCCAGGGAGAGTGAAAACAGCCAGGAATGTAGTGCCACTGTCCAGCTAGAATTTCAGGGCATGCTTTTGAATGTCCTTAGCAGAAATTGACATGTAGAAGCAAAGTGCTTTGTGAGAGAACATTTTGTGCAACTTAAAATGGAGTTAGAAGTCTCAAAACATAGATTTTTAAACACAGACTAGAGAAGAATCCAAGGTAAGAGCCTTTATTCTACCCACCTGTCTCCTGACCCAGGTTCAGAGGTGGGGAAGATCAGCCAGAGAGAAGAATCTAAGAAGATGGGACTGGAGTTAAATGGGTAGGTGTCTGACATGGAGCCCAGCATCTCTGCCCCTTGGAAATGGGGATAGAAGGCAGGCAGCAGAATGACTGAAGCCCTGATTACGGATCTCAGATAAGCATAGGAAGGAGGAGAATGTAGTTTGCCTTCCAGAGTGTGGCCTAGGAGACCAGTCATCCCTGTCCAACACGGTGCCTGAGCAGAAGCACAACAGTGGGTGTAAAGGAGCATCCGGGTGCTCCAACTAGCCTTGGGGGCATTCCCAAAAGAGATGGAGATGAGGCCAGAGGGCAGCTGGAAAGGTGGCAAAAAGGCTCTGCAGCTGGGACACGTGGAATGCCAATGGACCACTTGGCAACCAGAAGCCATTGTGGGGACGAAGGTTACATGCTAAAAACACAGCAGAGACTGAGGCCAGTACCCCAAAACCCACAACAAAGTCAGCAAGGTGCCCGTCCTCAAGGCCCTTGGAAATGAAGATTATCCCAGGACGAAGAGAGAAAAACAGAGGTTAAATCTCAATCTGACCATGTTTAAAGAGAACTGGCTGGTAATGTTAAATTGGTTAGACTGTTTTCCATCTTTAGAGGAAATGAGGGATGGATAACTAAGGTGAATTCTCTTATAAAGAAACAGAGAGAGTTACAGTTCTGCACGTCAACAGTTATAACTGTATAAATAATTCATACCTATTGCAGAATTTATAAATGAATTCAAAACTATTCATTTTTTAGTGTAACCAAAATGTATAACAGGGAAATCCTCCTTTTATGAAATAAACAGTGCCTGAATCTCAAGAGGTGAAAGAGGTGTTTATTCCCTTTATAAAATGATTCTCCACTCTAAGAAAGATGCTACCTCTAAAGTTCTGAAATTGGCTAGACAGCTTAATGCAGTTAAAATAGTATCTGACTTCATAAAACTCATGTTTCTAGGCTATGCTGAAGGAAGCTGCCCTGGTTGGCTTGAATCAAACTTCAGCTTGCAGTGCTCATCGAGAAGTCTGAAGAAGGGAGGAAACACTGGCCAAGGTAAACAGACGGAGCTGAAGGCCATGTTCATGCTGCACGCAAAGTCAAACGACCAGAGCTCGAATCTCTGCTGTGCCACCCATCAGCTGTGGGATTCTTCCGGAGGCCCACTGCTTCTACAAAGGCATCAGACTCAGAGGACTCTGTGACTTCTTCTAGCACCAGCTCTGTGGCTTTGTATTTACAATGCCCTGGGTTACAGACTGACCTCTTTGTGTTCTTGTAGATAAGAAGATAGAGCTTGGAAGCGTGATACATAATGTGACCCTGTCTGGGACTAGGGTTACATGCAAAATAGCATCTAATTAGATGCATACTGAGTGCCCACTGAACACTGGCCTCAGCTAGGCACTGTTAGGGAACAAAGGAATGCCCCATTTCCTGCCCTGGGAAGAAGGTGCTCCTCAGAGAAAGCAAGAAGACCAAAGGCTACTGGAAAGTTGTCTGCCTGTGGGTCCAAGAGAGACAGGGCTCCCTATGAGCTGCAGTGGTCAGAAGGAGAAGCATGTTGGGGGTTTTGCATCACAGGCAGAATTTCTGGAGAGAAGAGAGGCCATTCTAAGGGATGCAGGAGTGGGGACTGTGCTTCTTGAACTTCCATGCAGCCATTGGAAAGCACAGCAGTGTGACAAATATAGTGAGAGATACAGTTAAGTAACTAGAGAGGAATGATGGGCAGTGACAGATGGAAAAAGGGAATGAAGTGGGTTGGGGAGAAATTTCAACTCACAAGCACATTTAAGGCTTTTCCTCTCTGTTTCTCTGGCTTCTCCTTTCTCACCAGCCATGGGGCCGTGGCTGTCTCCACAGTGCCACATGGGTGGCGAATCCCTCAAACCCTCTTTTACAAAGGAAGAAACTCAAGCCAAGGTATTACCGTTAAGCAACACTCTTCCACTCCCTTTGATAAACAGACTCCCCATGTTTTGGTTTTATGTATAATTGTATCTTGCTGTTTTCAAAAAAAGTGTGTGAGAAGCTAAAAATAAAAGCCAGAGATTAAAAGGAGAAAAGAAAAAACACTGAAACAGAAATATCAAACCAGGAGCCAGAGAGAGACTAGGGGAAACACAGAAAGCCAAGCCAAATTTAACTTTGGCTACTGAACTACATTTAGCTGTGAGCTTCCTACAAGCCAAAGAGAAGACAGAAAGTCATACTATAGTGTAGCTAATAAAATTAAATATATTACCTATTTAGAATAGACACACCTTTTCTAAATGCTCAAGTCATACAGGATTCTGAGGATATCATGGAGGGTTTTCCAGAAATTCCCTTTGGTTACCACAATAAGTAGAATATATAGTGAAATAAATCATATTTTTATCAGACTCTCGTTGCTACCTGGATAGTTTACTAAGCACTGGATGGTCTAGGAGAACTAAAACACAATCCTTGCCTGCCTCCAACTTTTAATCTAATAAAAGAAATGCATCATGTAGTTAAATAAGTTTTTATTCAACAACAAATATTTATTTAAGGTCTATTTTGTGCTTCTCACATAGCCGACTGATACTGTCCATAAAGGGCAGATTTTTAAAATTTCTCCAAAATTGAAACAAGGGTCTGAACATAGCTTGGATATATGTTTTATTTTTAAAAAGTTGAATCATAAAAAAAATAAAAACTATGGGAGGAGATGATATGTTAATTAGCTTGACTTTAGAAAATCATTTCACTACATATATGTACATCGAATCATCATGTTGAAAATAAATTATTCTTATAAAAATATCATGCTAAAAAACAGGAAAATTTTTTTAAACGTAAGTTAAAAAACAAACAAACTGATAACAACATACACATATACACAAATCCCAAACTCAGTTAATATCTTATTCTCATAAAAATATAGAATAGGGGTTAGGTTAGAAATATGTTGGTTAGCTGGAAGCAGCAAAAACCTTAACTAGGCAATGCTTCTAAAACTTTAATGTGAGTACAGCTCATCTGGGGTCACTGTTAAGGTGGAAACTCCCATACAGTAGGTCTGAAGACCTTAAATAAATATTGTTGTTGAATAAATCCTCATTTCTAACAAGCCCCCTGGTCCATTGCAGCACCCTGCATGGTGAGGGGATGGATGGAAAAATTGAAACAACTGGCAACTCGTAGTGTCATAACATAGAAATACTTGTTTTCTCCATAAGCTTCTTTGAGTGCCTAGTATGCTCGCAAGTTCCCCAGCAGGCCCTTTGATAGTGAAACATATTGGTGCATCTTATGAACTCCATTTTCTCAAACGGAGAAAGGAGGCTCCCAGGACACAGATATTCATCTTGGCATCACACGTCTGGTCAAAGAGGAGCTAGTGGGATTCCTTGGTCCTGGCCATTTTGTGATCTTGGCATGTAAGCAAATGTTTACAAATAATGATGCAATGAAGACTGAACCCTAGTCATCACCCTTTTGGGAAACTTAAAATGAAAGTCACCCCCTAAGCAAGCCAAGGGAGCAGCATTAAGAGGAAATTTTTGTAAATGTTGGAGGATAGACTCACAAGCAGTAAATAGCAGGCACTGATGTAATACAAATCATGCCAGACAAATTTAATTGCCTTTTTTCTAATCTATAGAAATGCCAGATGAGGAGATAAAAGGAAAGTAGTGAATATAATTGCTCTCGATTTTAGGAAAGTGCTTGGGAAGAGTCACTTGTGTGAGGTTCTGATAAAAAAATAAATAACGATTTAAGTGGGCTGTCGGGAGACCCCCACTGCCCTCAGCAGGTATGGGAAAGAGGTTGCTGGGGAGGAGGCTGACTCCAGGCCCCCAAGCATTGCCCCCACCCCGCTTTTCAACTGAGGCCGAGTCAAATTCTGACAGGTCCTCCCCACCCAGAGGGTGGCCCCATGAACAGCAGCGGGGCAAGGCTGGGAACTGGCCAGAAATGCGAAATCTCATGCCCCATCCCGGCCAACCTGCTATGGTTTCTGCATGTGACAACAGCCTCAGGGAAGTCAGAGACACACTGACATTCTGCAATCACTGCTCTGAAACACTGCAGGGCAAGGCTGGAGGGTGCTCCTCCACCCTCTGCTCAGGAGCATCTCCCTCTCCCTCATCTTGCTCTCAGCTGGGGACATATCTATGGGCAGAGGACCCTTCCAAAAAATTAAGGACAGAGTGCCCCACCCCACTGCCCCCACTACCAGACGCCAGGTACTAGAACAGTACTTTATCTCATTTATTTCTCACAGTCCTAAAGGTTTGATTATCCCCCTTTTAAGGTGAGAAGTCCTACACTCAGGAATGCTAACTGGTCTCCAAGGTCACCCAATCAGAAGGGACAGAATCGATCCCAGGGCTGCTACATACTGTCTTCCAAGGTCAGGACCTTCCCCCAGCAGCCTCCAACCCACTTCCTCTGCCTACCTCTGAGAATTACCTTCCCTGGCCCCCAGAACCACCACATCTCAATGACCATGGTTAGCCTGACTGAGGGGCTTCGAGGGGCCCTGTGCAGCCAGCCGCAGAACCTCATCTACACCAACTGCTATCGATGCTCAGGAGATGGAGGAATGGGAGCGAGGGGTGGAAAGAAGGGAAAGTGTATGAACCATCCAGGCGCTAAATATAGTGCCTAAACCCTACTTCTTTTCAAAAATGTTCGAAGTAAATTTACAGCATAAAACCCATACATATTAGTCCCTTTATAATAACAAAGATGCCACATAATAACAGGAAAAGTCAATTTCACAGAGCCCCAGTGAAAAAACAGTTGCTGCCCCCAAATGCAAAACTTAAACATAGTTTTAGATTCTCTGATAGTGAAGGTAAAAAAGTATGATGACATTTTCTAATAAAACCAAGTGTGATCAGGAGAGAACCACTTTTTACTTGGTACTGATAGGAAAGAGTCTTATGAAACTAGCAGATGCCTCAGCCTGAGAAGGGGTGAAAAAAATTATCTCTGACCTGGAGAAGAGAGCTGTTTGGGTAAGGTCCCCAGATGAGATTCAACTTGGAAAGGCCTAAGCATTAACACAGGAAGGGAAAAAATTACCATAAAGACAGAGATGGATTCAAGAAATGGTGGTGGGGGGACGTCAAAAACAGGGACCCGCTGAGAGAGATGCAGCCCCAGAGCAGAGCACAAATTAGATGAGTTTGCAATGGGAAGTGGCAGAGAAATAAATAAATAAATGGTAAGATGATTTGGGCATCTGTGTGCGGGGCCCAGGACACAAAGTTGGGAGGAAATGGTCTCTGGGGGTGAAATGAAGCCTAGGAGATTGCAGCCAGCTATGGGCATCTCATTACCCAACAGAGGTAGGCAAAGTGGAGAGAGTTCAGGGAAGGGCACCAGGCATGATTAGGTAGCAGGAGAGATTAATTTATGAGAAAAGATTAAAAACTAAAGTAGGAGAGCTGAGCTCGGGGAAGGCTGCCTCCCAGGCGTGGAGGGAATGCGGGAGGCACTTGGGCAGACAGGGCGGGAGGAGGGGGACCTGCCTGGACCATGGGGGGATGAAATAGGCCAGGGGCAGGGGGAGATGCTGGAAACAGCCACCTACGAGGCCTGAAGGGGCTCAGTCAAATTTAGAAACTAAGACAAAGCTGCCATTTGTAGCCGCAGAGCCGTGAGCTCTATGCAAAGAGCCATCAACACACCCTCTGTGGACCATGGTGGTCAATTTTTGAGGTGGAGTAGATGGCAGTGGGGGCCCAGTTCATTCATTTACCATTTATTGGGCATCTACTGTGTGCTAGATATTTTGCTAAGCATTGAGGAGACAAAGCCGTATAAGATGGCCATGATCTCAAGGCACTTGCAGGTCGATCACCTCTTGTAAGTCAGCCCTAATAAGTACTTTGGAAAAAACGAAACAGAGAGCACTGGGAACCATGTTTTCAGACTATGGGGTTGAAGAAGCTGGAGATTTTGAGGGAATGAGAGAGAGCTGGACTGAGATCGTGGCTTGAGAATGGGCTATTGGCACCTAAAGTTTCAGAGTGGGATCAGTTCTGGGTCATTCCAAGCCACAAAATGCACATCTGGCACGCAGCTTAAAGCCCTTTAGTACCTTCCCACTGTTCTTAGGATAAACAGCAGTACCCGGTCCAAGGCCCACAAGGCTCAACCTAGTCTGGTTCCCCCAGCCTCTTCTTGTAACACATCCCTCCTCCCCACTCTCTCTAAAGCCCATTCGCTCTGGCCTTCTTGAACACACAGGGCATTTGCACATGCCTGGTACACTCCTCAACTTGTCCTTTTCTTTTATAACTCCCATTCATTTTTCAGATTTCAGCTTCTTTCAGAAAACCTTTCCTGAAATCCAACTTGGACAGCTTCCTTTGTTATTGCTTGCTTAAAAGTATGTTTCTTTTTTCCTTTGCACATATTTATATATTCCTTATGGTGATTTTTCAATTCCATAACAGTAGGGAATGTATCTGTTTTAATAATCACGTTTAAATCCTGTTTTAATAACCATGTTTAATAACCATTTAATAAGTCCAGCACCAACAGTGCTGGCATAAAATAGGCCATCAGCTCATATTTATTGAATGAATGAACGAATGAATGAATCACACTTGTTTATGAGGGAAGGAAAGCACACAACCTCTCTCCTATGGTGAGATGGAACAAGCCTGGGGACCTGCAAATGGCAAGCATTATAAGTAAATGAGCTCCATGTCCCAGCCTGGAGCCGAAATGGCAGGGCTACTGACAACCCCAGACTACACAGAGAGAAAGGGGGCACTCTTATGAGAGCAATTCAGACTGGCACCATTAGCCAACTTCATTTAAACAGACATAACACTTTAATTATCATGGCACTCCAAAGGGCTAATGGAGCTGAAAACTAATTGCTGGTAAAGGCTGCCTGGGTGAGGTCAGCAAGTGCTCAAGAAAGGTACGAGGAGACAGTGAAACTTTGAATTAGTATTCCAGAAACATCCAAAACATATTCATTGTATTCTATTCATTAATAGAAATGCTTAAGTATATTAGACTTATTGGGGTTTATTATTCATGTTAGTTATAATATGGAAATCAAATTTTATTTCTAAATTGCAATCAGATGATATTTTCTATTAAAACTTTAATAGCAAACCAAATTAAGCAATGGTACAGGTTACATATTAGTAATTCAGTTTGGTTATAACTCATGTTTTTTTAATTTTTGTATTGAATCATCATGGGAATGAAATAAAACAAGATACTTTCCAAAATGAACTGAAAAGGCTTTTTTTGGGTGGAACAGAGAAATTGAGTATGAGTTCAAATTAGTAACACTGTCTTAGTAAAATAAAGACAAACACTAACAGTGAAGCTTCACACTCATGAAAATAATTACCTTGTTCTTCTACCACACCGTCCTGCAGGACTGAAGGTCAGCTAGTCAAATCTCCTGTGTCATGACAAAACTGCATAAAATCCTTCCTCAAAGGATGACACCCATTAAGAACAAACTTGACTTATTTTTTTGTCAAAGGTGCATTTGTCTGAAATGTATCTGGACTCCCCACTGGTGGTTGCACATAATAGATGCCCAGTAAAGGCTTGATATGCTCTTTTCATCAATTGATCACAAGTCAACCTCTCAAAACACCTGTAGATATTATATAATGTATAAATCCCCCCAAAACAATGCTTGGCTCTTAGAAGGTGTTTATAAACACAAGGTTTCTTTTTCCTCACAGGCACAGTTGAGGATAGCAATCACTTCCCCCTGTCCATTTAAACATCATTATGTTCATAACAGAAAGCATTTATAGAGTGGTTACAATGTGCCAGACACTGTGACAAGCTCTTTACGTATTTGAAATCACATCAAACTCTTCACGTCACATTCATTACCCACAACAATCATAGAAGTGAGAGCTAACATTAACCCCATTTATAGCTGAAGAAAATGAGACACTAAGCAGAAAGTGGCCTGCCCAAGGTTATAAAACTTCTCATGGTAGAGCCAGACTTCCAGCCCGGCAGTTTAACACCAGTGCTGGAGCCCTGACCACTGGCCCCTGGCTGCCTCTCACACACAAGAATTTCAGTAGCACCTTGCCCTTCCCTCCAGAGCTCTGGCCTAAGTTCTCCCAGTGGGGACAGTGGTTGGTTTTTCTTCAAGTTCCTCTTGCTCATCTTCTCTGCATCCTCAAGAAAGTTCCAAGTACCACAGGAATTCTCTTGCTGCCCCTCCAACAGAGCTTCCTCAGGCCACTGAGGCCCAGGAATACAAATATGGTGATGATTAGCCTAAGTATCCAGGTATCCCCCAGGACTTCCTTGCTCTGAAGGGATCCAGATATAATTAGGCCAGACTTTCCCAAATCCAAAGTCCAAAGCCAGTCCTTGATTTTTGCCATGTCATCCTGATCCCCTCTACTTCCAGTGTCTGGGTCTATCCATGCTCTCTGCGCTGGGTTGAAGAATGAATAGCATCTCCACTCCTTCAAATTCATGTCCACCCAGAACCTCAGAATGTGAAGTTTATTTGGAAATAGTGTCTTTGAAGATGTTATCAAGTTAAGATGAACTCACTCTGGGTTAGGGTGGGCCTGAACCCAGCAACTGGATTCTTACAGCAGAGAGAAATTTGGAGAAACATAGGGAAGACGGCCATGTAAGGTTGGGAGCAGAGGGTGGATGACACAGGGCAAGCCAAGAAACACCAAGGATTGCCAGGAGACTCTAGAAGCTGGGAAAAGCATGAGAGGATCCTTCCCCAGAGCCCTCAATAGAAGCATAGCCCTGCAGGCACCATGATTTTGGGCTTCTAGCCTCCAGAATCATGAAAACACAAGTATCTGTTGTTTTAAGCCACCCAGCATGTGGTGCTTTGTTATAGAAGCTCTAGGAAGAAAATCCACTGTTTTCCCACTTTTTCAATCCAGAGTCAGGCAACCCTTCACCTCCTGCCCCAAGCACCAAGCATCTCCATGAGGTCAGTGTCCAAGTGAGACTTAATGTGGTCCCTGGACCCAAGCCAGGCTCCAAATTTCTGACACCAGACCAAAAAGATATAAGTCCAGAAATTGAGAGTGAGCATTTAGAAATTTACAGCAATTTGACAGAGTAATTTTATGTCTGTTGACTTTAGTAATAAAAGATACTGAGACTTATATGTTGTACATCTGCTTTTTATTGCATTTTTTCCTCCTAACTCACTTTTGTTGTATTTTGCAGAAGTATCCATCCATGACATATGGAAAATGAAAGGAAAAAAAAATGATCCTTCAGCACCAAGAGCTTGAGAAATCTTGTAGGATACCAGAAGATAGCAAGTAGGCAGCATCATAAAGCGCATTTTACATTTTTCTTCCTTTAATGATAATAAGCTCACCATTTCTCTGGCATTGATCCCGCTCTCTCCTCTGGGAACTGCTGCCACCTCAAATTTTTGCCCAGGGGCATCTCTAGCCACTGCTCAAGGTTAGACCACTTGGGGCCCAGGCCTCAGCGTACTTCCCGAGACCCCTCCTTTGCCCCACACTCACTTTCATCAGCCCTGAAGCAGCAGGTGCTGCCTGACACTGGCAAAATGTTGGATGCCAGCTCTTGTAGTTTTTGTTCATTCTTTCTTTCCCTGCAGCCCTTGACTCCTCTAAGAATTAGGCTGGGGGCCTGGCAAGGCACAGCCTAAAAAGTAGGCATGGTGCAGAATCACTCCTTTGACAGCCCTGAACCCGCATATGTGCTTTCCCTCAGAAGGGCTTCACTCCCTCCAGGTTCCTGCCCCATGCAGGTGGACTGGGCAGGCCCCCTCCTCTCACTCTAAGCATGCTCCAGCATGCCTACGCTCACAGGTAGACCCTGCATAGGCCAGCCTGGGCCCCACTGCCTGCATGACCACTAAGGCAACGGTCATAATGCCGATGGACATGTAACTCATCCCATGTCTAGTCAGTATTCAAGTGTACTCTTTTAACTCATATAATCCTCACAACATCCCTGTGTGGTAGATGCTACTATTAACCCATTTTACAGATGAGAAAACTGAGATGTGAAGTGCTCAAGTAACTTGCCAAGGGTACCAGCAAGCACGTGGCAAAACTGTACTTCAAATGTGGGCCATCTGCCTCCAGGGCCCACCCCAGGGCCCCAAGCCCTGCCTCTCAGCTCTGGTCCTACAGCTGTAATCAGACACCAGGCAAAGCAGCCAGTGCTCATTTCCAATAGAGCGTATCTTCCATGGCTTTGCAGAGTTCACACTGTGCCACAGTTACCAAAGGCTCCAGGCCCCTCTTTGTCTTGTAGGAAAGCTTTCAATATTTTGCAAAACCCTGGAGTCTACAAGAGCTTCGAGAGGAACAAGCTTGCATCGGAGTTTCTAAACTCACCCATTTGCCTCCCCCAGCTCATGTCTCTCTCTTTGGTTCTGTTGACCAACCTCCTCTCTAGCAGGCCAGCCAGGAGCACCCCTCACAGCAGGCAGCTGAGTATCAGGACTGTCAAGGAGAAGAATGACCACCCTCCTCTGATCAATGCCTTAAATGTCCTTTTTAGGCTGTTTGTTCATCTGCATGAGATAGGAGATGGTGATAATAAAATCATGCATCTTCACTGGACAAAATGTCAAAGTATACAAAAGCATAGAAAGGAAATAAAGCTCCTTCCCATTCCTCCCTCCTTCACCTTCCCCAATTCCAGGCCCAGAAATAACCCGTATTACCTACTTCACCCTTAGAGCTGTGTTCAGACATAGCAGCTGCATTGCCGTGGGTCCCCAACCTTCTGTGGGAAAGCATCTGCCCCCCTCCAGCCCCCAAAACACCAACCCATTGAATTGAAGGGAGTAGACAAGAGGACCTGAGGGCCATGTGCCCTGATGGGTCAAAGTGGTCTTAGTTTGGGGTGTGAGGAGAGGGGGGGTGGGAAGGAGAACAAGGAGGAAAGAGCCCCATAGGTGAAATGTGCAACCTTCACACTTTTGCTAAGGCCTGGGCCTAAGAAAAAGAGAGGGTGAGAAGGACAGCCTGCCGGAAGTCCAGGCACGGTCGGCGCTGGGAGGAGGCTTAGCCGGCACAGAGGGGGCAGGAGTCTGGCTGAGAAGTGCACGTGAAGTGGCCACAGCCCTGGCCACGGCCCTCACGTGTCCCCTCTTCCCTTGAGTTCGCACAACTGATAACACCCAAACCGCCCTCCCTCCGTCTCTCCTTTGACTTCTCTTCTCTCTCCTTCCCTTTCTCCCTCTAAATCTCAGAATCAGCTTGTGCTTTGATCTAAAACCGTTCTGCCTTTGAAGCACCTGCCTTCGCACGTTCATGGGTTAACAATCCTGGCTGAGGCAGCCCATCGCAGCGGCAGAATGAATGCTGCTCAGCTAATTCTGTTAGCCTACCTAGAGAATAACTACGAATAATAATCCCCCCCCTATTCCTACTCCCCCCAAGCCAACAAAAAAAACCAACCTTGTCATTTTCTCCTCCCCTGGGGTCACTATGCTTCCCCTAGGAAACCGGGAGTAAATTATCTCCAAAGAAGGGTTCATTAAGAATAAATAATAATTTGCACTTCTAGTGTACCTTTCATCTAAGTATCTCAAAGCGCTTTACTTAATTAATTAATTAGGAGAATTAATTAATTTGGAAAACACTCCTGGAGGGAGGGAATACATGTTTAATGACACCTGTTTTCCAGATGAGTAAACTAAGGTCCAAAGCAAGGGGCTCAAGGTCATAACAGGAAAAGTGACAAAAAAGGGTGGGGGCAGGTAAGACTGACTTGGGCAACAGAAGGGCAGGACAGGAGAGGGTGGGCTCGGGAAGGAAGCAGGAGGTTGGTAAGGAGAGGGCTTAAACGGCTGACTAGAGAAGTGAGGTGAGATACCAAGATGATAAACTTCACAGAGGCTATAGGGACAAGCCCAGACAGCACCAGGGGCTATGACCGAAGGGTCAGGTACCCTCACTCCAGAACCCACTTGGGTGGGCTCCCAGCAGAGTCTGAGCCCCTCACCAGCCAGGCACCAGCCCTGAATCAGCTGGGTCTGAGGGACAGACACAGGGCTCCCTTGGGGCGCGGGATGCTTCTTTATTGGGCTATAAGCTAATCAGAGTGTGGGGATCTTTGCTGGTGGGGCAAGCAGGGTCCCTGCTAAACCAGGTGGGTGAGAGGGTGTTTGAACACCCTCCCCAAGCCTAGGCCCTGGGATACTCCTCAGACCCTTTTCAACCTCCTAGTCACACCCCAGACCCTGCTCTGGGACTCAGATCCCAACATGTCCTTACTGACTTTTGTCCAAAACAGGAGATGGGGCAGCAGGCACTTCCCAGCGGTCTCCAACCCTCTCCGTGTCCCCCTCGTACAGGTCCAATCCATCACCTCAGACCGGCTAGCCCGCAGTCTGGCTGCTCCCAGCAAAGCTAATTAGGCTGCATGTGTGAGAGCACACCCACGCATACACATGCACACAGATCCCCATGAACATGCACGGCACTACAAATTAACAACCCAAGCTTGTCTTTTTCATTGTGTTTTTATTATGATGCTCCTCAATGATGTTTTTAAATGAATTTTGAATAGTCCCCGTAATTTGGTTTGTTCTACATTGCAATGCAAGTGCGAGGGCCCCGCAGGAATTGCTGCGAGGAATACAATATTATGTGAGCATGGCTTATGCTTGCCTTTCTCCTTCCTCATAATTAAGCTTTATTGAGTTGTAAAATGAATAACAATTTTAAAAAAACCTGTTTATTGATCCAGGTGCAACATGCAGACATAAAAGAAAACTTTTTCCAATTCCTGACCTCACCAAGTGGCCCCGAATGCATGTCTGCTCTGCTGCCCTTCCATTTCAGGAATGAGCAATGGATCCCCTTCAGCTGCAAGGTGAGCTTTCCTTGACACCATAAAGCAAAAGCCGTTGTTCTGTTGGGGAGGGAACCCTAACTGGGGTTTGTCAAGGGCAGAAGTCAGCTGAGATTCTAGGGACTTCTGACTGATCTCTTCTTGATGCCTAAAATTCTGTTACTAGGTAAGTCTGCCACTTTGGTGAAGACCTTGTGCCCTATCCACATACAATTAGCCTCAAAAAGGAATCATACATCAGAGTCTCATAGTATTTTACAATCTGAAGGGACTTCAGTAATCAGATTCTTGCAGGGAGAAGTCTAGCTGTAAGGTCTCTGCAGAAGTGACACTTCGATCCTGTGGAACAGTGGAGCTAATTGGCCCAGAGCACAGGGCAGCATCTCCTAAAGATCAGCCTGGTCGTGGCCAGATGGGGGCTGACTCCAGGTGGTCTTGGCAGCAGAGGACCAAGGAGAGCGGTAGACTCACTGAGAGGCCGTTAAGGGCACTGGAAGGGCTCAAAGTACACCTCACTCTGTATTGTTTTCCTCTTTGTCAGAGGCTCCAAAAAAGCTAAGCAGCTTGAATAGTTGCGGAATCCAGGTGGAGTTTCCAGTTACCCTAGGGCTAGAAACTAGTCCTAATTCCCAAGTCCAAAGTAGGTTTCCAGGCTGGACCCAACTCAACAATCACAAGCAATTGCAAACTTCAGGGGGTGTGGAAGAAAGAGCTCTAATTTACAGGGGTAGCAGGTGTAGCACCACACAGTCCTCTCACACATGCACGACTAGGGAAAGTTTGGATCTGCATAGAGGCAAGGACTCAACCTACTATAATATCATGTCACAGTGCATTCTAGACACAAGTGTATTCAGCTTCTTCTATTCCGTATGGCTCTGGGCAGGTCCATCCCCTGGCCACGCTCCAAAGGAGAGACTGCTGAGACCTGGGCATCCTACCTGTTCACATGGGCCCCTGGACGCTTTAGGAGGCTCTCTCCAGACCATGATGTTGTCAGGCAAACACTCTAGGGACCCCCAGGTGCTGAAAAGACAAGGCTCCTGGCAGAGGAGCTGGAGGCTGGAGAAGGAAGGTGTAACTAGTGCTAAGCATGGTTCATATGTGTACACACCTGTCTCAGTCAACTAGGACTGCTATAACAGAATGTCATAGACTAACTAGGTGGCTTAAACAGAAGGAATTTATTTTTCACAGTTCATGAGGCTGGAAGTCCCAGAGCAGGATACCATCACGGTAAGGTTCTATGAGAACGCACTTCCTGTTTTGCAGATTCTGTCATCTTGCTGTATCCTCACTTGTTAGAGAGAAAAGGCTCTGGTCCCTGTATCTCTTTACAAGGGCACTAATCCCATCATGGGGTCTCCACTCTCATGACCTCATCTAACCCTAATTACATCCCAAAGGCCCCACCCCCAAATACCATCCTATTGAGGATCAGGATTTCAACATATGAATCTGGAGAACACAAACATTTAATGCATGGCAACACCTATCATCAACCCAAGAGCATATGCCCTGGTTCTCTGCCCTGTCACTTACCATCAAAACAACTCATGGGCAGGGGAAGGGCAGTGCTCCTCTCTCTCCCCCTCTAATTCTTTCAGCAGGGATATTTGTGCCTTGTGTACCCTCTAAGGCTGTCACCACTGTTCAGTTTACACTAAGTGGCAATATCAGGGAGTGCAGGGAGGCTCATAGTGTGTGATTGGCTTAGACACAAATGTCCTTTCCCAGGATGGCCCTGGGTTACACCTTCTGTGAACCACCTAGTGTTTACCTGGTTATGTAAGGTCTGGCTGTGTTACAACTTCCTATTTTGCTTTTTCCTTGATTGGTTGGCATGTCTGCCTGTTTTGCAACAACTAGGATTATTTTTAGTCAAGGTCTTAGATGTTTTCCCTGAATTTTATCAATGGCAAATCATTCATCCAAAGCTATTACAAATCTACCCATGGCAATTTACAGCACAATCTCACAGGAAGGTGAAAATTGAGGCAAATTACAGTCCCCAGGAGACTAACTCATGGGAAGAGGACTGGACAGCTGTCCTAACACACCCAGCTTTCACAAAGCCAGAACTTCAGTGCGGACTTTGTAATTAGGCCAAAGGGATGGCTCCTTTAGAAACCAGTGGCCCATGCATACTATAAGCAAGAGAAACAAAGAGAGAGGGGACAAGGTAAAGTTTAAGCAACTCTAGAATCTGCTGGTTTCTCCCAGCCCTGGAAGGAGTTAGCTTGCTGTCTCCCACAGTTTTGAGCAGATAGAGTACTTTTGCACATATATTCCATCTGATAATAATAGCTACCAGTTTATTGGGCACTTATGCTGGACAGGCCCTCTGCTAACATTTAATTTATCTTCTTTTAGGCCACACAACCATCCTATGAGGAAAAATCTACCATTGACCCCATTCCATAGAGGAGGAAAAACTGAGGCTTAGAGAAACTGGTAAGAACTTGCCAAAGGTCACCCTGCTAATAATTGGGATTTAAGTCAGTCTGACTCCAAGACCTGAGTATACACTATCCTGATGCCATTCTTGTGGATGCAGTTGTCTCCCCAGGGACAGAAACTGCTTCTTCACATACATCCTCCTCTGCTGGCCCAGTGCACAGTCTTGAAATGCAGATGTTTTGACAAAAGGTCTCTGGACTCAAATCACAGTTTTACTTTGACACAAAAAGCCCATGCAGAATTTAAGGAGTCATGCCTGAATATATGGAACAAAACTAAAGTGCAGGACTTATAGTTTCTGGTTCCACATATGAGGAGCTTGGAAGTTGTTGCTTCATCCTAATGAGTAAAAAACAGATTGAAAAAGTAACAACTCTTCTTCAATTCATAGGAGAGGGGAAGACACAAGGCAAACCACTGCTCCCAAGATTGGAGATACAGACAGGCAAACACAGGGTGCTGCAGTTTCCTGGAGCAGACTCACCAGCGGAAACCAACAGGGGAACCAGTGCCAGGGGAAGGAAACCTAAACTAGAATTGATGAATTGCTGAGATTCAGTGCAGAAAAGTCAGAGTTCAAAACTCCAGGTTTTTAAACAATTTCATGAGATTTACTTCCTAGAGTTTGATCAGTTCTCATAGTAAATATCCCCTGGTGCTTCCAGCAAGTAGGGAGGGAAACAGAAACCATTCTGAAATAATCCAGAGCACTCCGTTCTCTACTGGCCTGTCCTCAGGGGAAACTAGTTCACCAGAGCCTAAAGCCTAACTGAACTGAGGGAAGGGAAATACCCAATTCCAACCAGCTCTTAGCCATCCTCTCCCACCTCAAAACCCAAGAAACATTTGTGAAGTTTGCAGTTCTGAGGCATAGACTTACTAAACACTGAGACCTACAAAAAAGACTATAGAATGCTTCCCCTTGCCCCACACTTTATGACAGTGTTACTAAGGGTCTATTTGTAGTAGTTCCTTTTACCAGATTTATCATGTCTGGCTATCAAGAAGAAATTACAAAGCATACCAAAAAGGGAAAAAAAAAATTTTTTTTTTGAAGAGACAGAGCCAGATGTGGCAAGGATGCTGATATTATTAGACTAAGAATTTGATGAATATGGTAAGGGCTGTAATGGTTAAAGTAGACAGCATGCAAGAACAGATGGGCAGTGTAAGCAGAAAGATGGAAATCCAAAGAAAGGACCCAAAAGAAATGCCAGAGATAAAAACAAAAAACAAAAACAGTGTAACACGAAGGAAGAATGCCTTTGGTGGGCTTATTGGTAAACTGGACGTGGCTGAGGAGAGAGTCTCTTGAGGTTGAGGAGATAGCAATAGAAACCTCCAAGACTAGAAAGCAAGGAGAAAAAAGATTAAAGAAAAAATAGAACAAAACATTCAATGTCTGTGGGACCCCTACAAAACATGGAATATACATTTAATGGGAATACTAGAAGGAGAAGAAATAGAAAAAAGAACAAGGAAATAGTTGAAATACATGAAAAAATAATGACTGAGAATTTCTCCAATTTAATGGCAGGCACCAAACCATAGATCCAGGAAGTTCAGAAATTCCAAGCAAAAGAAATGAAAAAAAAAAAATACTCCTAGGCATATTACTTTCAAAGTACAGAAAATAAAGATAAATTCCTGAAAGATAAATTTCTGAAGGAAGCCAGAACTTACCTACAGAGGGAAAAAGATAAGAATTATATCTTCTCCTCAGAAAGCATACAAGCAAGAAAAGAATGGAAATATTTAAAGTGTTGAAAGAAACAAACCACCAACCTAGAATTCTGTACCCTGCAAAACTATCCTTCAAAAGTGAAGGAGAAATAAAGATTTTCTCAGATTAGCAAAAATTGAGTGAACTTGTTGCCAGTAGACCATCCTTGCAAGAAATGTTAAAAGAAATTCTTTAGAGAATGAAAATAATACAGCGCAGGAACTTGTATTTACATAAGGAAGGAAAGCACTCGAAAAGGAAAAAAGGAGAATAAAAAATTTTATTTTTCTTATTCTTAATTAACAGATATTTTGTTTGAATAATAGTACAAATAATGTATTCAATTCTATATGTTTATGTATATATCTTATGTGTGTGTTCACGAATGCTTATATATCAGTGAAATGAATGACACCAATGATAGAAGGGCTGGGAGGGAGGACTTAGGATCACTTTGTTATTATAAGGCACTCACACTACCCATATACCATGAAGTGTTATAGTGTTTTTTAAAAGTAAACTTGAGTTAGCTATAAATGTGTATTGCACTGTCCAGGGCAATCACTAAAAGAAGTAAGAAAAGATATATAACTGATATGCTAAGAAATGAGAGAAAATAGAATCATATAAAATGCTTAACTAAAACCATAAAAGGCAGGAAAAGAGTGGAAGACAAAAATAAGAACAAAGAACAAGGGCTATAAATAGAGCATAGTAACAAGATGGTAGATACTAATCCAACTACATCAATGATCACTTTAAGTGTCAATGGTCTAAATGTATCAGTTAGAAGATAGAGTTTGTAAGAGTGGATCAAAAAATAAGACCCAACTGTATGTTTTCCACAAGAAACTCATTTTAAATATACAGACACATAAAGATTAAAATAAATGGATGGAGAAAAATATACATGCTAACAATCAACAAAAGAAAACTGGAGTAGCTATATTAATTTCAGACAGAGCAGATTTTAAAGCAAGGAAATTTATCAGAGATAAAAAAGGAATGAAGTGGTCAATTCTCCAAGAAAACATAATAATCCTTAATATGTATGTGCCTACATGAGACAGAAATTGATAGAACAGCAAGGAGAAATAGATGAATCCACTCTCATAACTGAGGACTCCATACCCATCTATCAGAAATGAACAGGTCCAAGAGGAAGAAAATCATAAGGACATAGTTAAACTAAACAACACCATCAACCAACTAAATATAATTGACATTTATGGACTACTTCATCCAACAAAACAAAATACACGCTCTTCCAAGTTCACATGGAACTTTCACCAAGTAGACCACATTATGGGCCATAAAGCATATCTTAGCAAATTTAAAGAATAGAAATCATGTAATGTCTGCACTCAGACCACAATGGAATTAAGCTAGAAATCAACAACAACAAAAAATTACTGGAAAAAAGACTAATCACACATTTTGAAGTAATACATGGACCAAAGAAAAAATATCAAGAGAAATTAGAAATTCATTTCATTAAAATGAAAATGAAAATACAACTTTTCAAAATTTGGGGGATACAGCAAAAGTGATGCTTAGAGGAAAATTTACAGCACTGAATACATAATATTAGAAATGAAGAAAGCCCAAAATCAACAATCCACATTAGAAAACTAGAAAAAGAAGAGCAAATTAAATCCCAGGCATGTGGTATATAATTTACACTGTTGAATTTGATTTGCTAAATTTTTTAAGGATTTTTCCCAATCTTAACCAAATCTCGGGAAGTTATTTTATATATACTGACAAACTGATTCTAAAGTTTTTATATAGAGACAAAAGACCCAGAACAGTCAACATGATATTAAGGGAGAAGAACAAATTTGGAGGACCAATGCCATCTGACTTCAAGACTTTCTATAAAGCTACAATAATCAAGATGGTATGGTACTGGTGAAAGAATAGGCAAATAGAACAGAATAGAGAGACCAGAAATAGACCCACATAAATACAGTCAACTGATCTTCTGCAAGAGAGAAAAGGCAATACAATGGAGCAAATACAGTCCTTTCAAACAATAGTGCTCAAACAACTGGACATCTACATGCAAAGAAAATGAATCTAGACACAGAATTTACACCTTTCCAAAAACTAACTCAAAATGGATCATAGACATAAGTGTAAAACACAAAACTATAAAACTAGTAGAAGATAGCATAGGATAAAACCTAGATGACCTTGGGGGTGGCAATGACATTTCAGATACAACACCAAAGGCATGATCCATGCAAGGAACAGTTGATAAGCTGGATTTCTTTAAAACAAAAAACTTCTGCTCTGTAAAACACAATGTAAACAGAATGAGAAGACCAGTCACAGACTGGGAGAAAATATTTGCAAAAGACACATCTGATAAAGGACTGCTATCCAAAATATACAAAGAACTTTTAAAATTCAACATTAAGAAAACAAACAACCTGATTACAAGATGGACCAACAACCTTAAGAAGACACCTCACCAAAGAAGATTTATAGATGATAAAAAAGTATATGAAAAAGTGCTCCATACTACATATTACTGGGGAAATACAAATTAAAACAATAATAAAATACCACTATACACCAATTAGAATGGCCAAAGTGTGGAACATCAACACCACCAAATGCTGACAGGAATGTGGAGCAACAAGAATTCTTACTCACTGCTGGGGGGAATGCAAAATTGTACATCCATTGTGGAAGACAGTTTGGCAGTTTTCCACAAAACTAAATATACTCTTAACATACAATCCAGCAATTCTCCTCTTTAGTATTTACCCAAAGGAGTTGAAAACTTTATGTCCACATAAAAAACTGCATACAGAGATCGGAAGATGGCGGCGTGAGTAGAGCAGCGGGGGTCTCCTACCAAAACCACATATATCTATGAAAATGTGACAAGGACAACTCTTCCTAGAATAGAAACCAGGGGACACAGGACAATATCCAGACCACATCCGCACCTGAGAGAACCCAGCACCTCGCGAAGGGGGTAAGATACAAGCCCCGGCCCGGCGGGACCCGAGCGCCCCTCCCCCCAGCTCCCGGCGGGAGAAGAATAGGCAGAGCGGGTGGGAGACGGAGCCCAGGACTGCCGAACACCCAGCCCCAGCCATCCGGGCCAGAGTGCAGACATAGTACGTGCCCAGGGGGCCCTGGATGCTAGGGAAACAGGGCAGCAAGAACAGTGAGCGGGCACCGGAGGCTGGGCGCCGGAGGACATAAGAAAAGCGAGCGACCAATTTTTTTTTTTTTTGCTGTTTTGTTTTGGCGAGTGCTTTTTGGAAGTCTTAAAGGGATAGGGACCCCAATACTAGGGAAACAGGGCAGCAACACCGGTGAGCAGATGCCTGAGGCTGGCGCCGGAGAATAAAGAAAAATGAGCGGCCACCTTTTTTTTTTTTTTTAATAAAAAATTTTTACTTTTTTGTGGTCGTTGTTTTGTTTTGGCGGGTGCTTTTTGGAAGTCTTAAAGAGGCAGGGTGGGGCACTTAATCCAGAGGTAGGGAATCTGGGGATCTCTGGGCACCCTAACCCCTGGGCTTCAGGGAGCAGGGAGGCCCCTTACGGAGATAAACAACCTCCAAGCCGCTACCCCTCCAACGCGACTCCACCACTTTGGAGCAGCTGCCTGAGCCAGGCCACGCCCACAGCAACAGCGGAGATAAACTCCATAGCAGCCGGGCAGGAAGCAGAAGCCCTGTCTGTGCACAGCTGCCCAGCACAAGCCACTAGAGGTCGCTGTTCTCCCAGGAGAGGAAGGCCACAAACCAACAAGAAGGGAAGTTCTTCCAGCCGTCACTCGTCCCAGCTCTGCAAACTATTCCTATCACCATGAAAAGGCAAAGCTACAGGCAGACAAAGATCACAGAGACAACACCAGAGAAGGAGACAGACCTAACCAGTCTTCCTGAAAAAGAATTCAAAATAAGAATCATAAACATGCTGACAGAGATGCAGAGAAATACGCAAGAGATATGGGATGAAGTCCGGAGGGAGATCACAGATGCCAGAAAGGAGATTACAGAATTGAAACAAACTCTGGAAGGGTTTATAAGCAGAATGGATAGGATGCAAGAGGCCATTGATGGAATTGAAACCAGAGAACAGGAACGCATAGAAGCTGACATAGAGAGAGACAAAAGGATCTCCAGGAATGAAACAATATTAAGAGAACTGTGTGACCAATCCAAAGGAACAATATCTGTATTATAGGGGTTCCAGAAGAAGAAGAGAGAGGAAAAGAGATGGAAAGTATCTTAGAAGAAATAATTGCTGAAAACTTCCCCAAACTGGGGGAGGAAATAATCGAACAGACCACGGAAATACACAGAACCCCCAACAGAAAGGATCCAAGGAGGACAACACCAAGACACATAATAATTAAAATGGCAAAGATCAAGGACAAGGAAAGAGTTTTTAAAGGCAGCTAGAGAGAAAAAGGTCACCTATAAAGGGAAACCCATCAGGCTAACATCAGACTTCTCGACAGAAACCCTACAGGCCAGAAGAGAATGGCATGATATATTTAATACAATGAAACACAAGGGCCTTGAACCAAGGATACTGTATCCAGCACGACTATCATTCAAATATGATGGTGGGATTAAACAATTTCAAGACAAACAAAAGCTGAGAGAATTTGTTTCCCACAAACCACCTCTACAGAACATCTTACAGGGACTGCTCTAGATGGGAGCACTCCTAGAAACAGCACAGAACAAAACACCCAACATAGGAAGAATGGAGGAGGAGGAATAAGAAGGGAGAGAAGAAAAGAATCTCCAGACAGTGTATATAACAGCTCAATAAGCGAGCTAAGTTAGGCAGTAAGATACTAAAGAGGCTAACCTTGAACCTTTGGTAACCACGAATTTAAAGCCTGCAAGGCAATAAGTACATATCTTTCAATAGTCACCCTAAATGTTAATGGGCTGAATGCACCAATCAAAAGACACAGAGTAATAGAATGGATAAAAAAGCAAGACCCATCTATATGCTGCTTACAAGAAACTCACCTCAAACCCAAAGACATGTACAGACTAAAAGTCAAGGGATGGAAAAACATATTTCAAGCAACAGCGAGAAGAAAGCAGGAATTGCAGTACTAATATCAGAGAAAATAGACTTCAAAACAAAGAAAGTAACAAAAGATAAAGAAGGACACTACATAATGATAAAGGGCTCAGTCCAACAAGAGGATATAACCATACTAAATATATATGCACCCAACACAGGAGCACCAGCATATGTGAAACAAATACTAACAGAACTAAAGGGGGAAATAGACTGCAATGCATTCATTCTAGGAGACTTCAACACACCACTCACCCCAAAGGATAGATCCACCGGACAGAAAATAAGTAAGGACACGGAAGCACTGAACAACACAGTAGAGCAGATGGACCTAATAGACATCTGTAGAACTCTACATCCAAAAGCAACAGGATATACATTCTTCTCAAGTGCACATGGAACATTCTCCAGAATAGACCACATACTAGGCCACAAAAAGAGCCTCAGAAAATTCCAAAAGATTGAAATCCTACCAACCAACTTTTCAGACTACAAAGGCATAAAACTAGAAATAAACTGTACAAAGAAAGCAAAGAGGCTCACGAACACATGGAGGCTTAACAACACGCTCCTAAATAATCAATGGATCAATGACCAAATCAAAATGGAGATCCAGCAATATATGGAAACAAATGACAACAACACACTAAGCCCCAACTTCTGTGGGACACAGCAAAAGCAGTCTTAAGAGGAAAGTATATAGCAATCCAAACATATTTAAAAAAGGAAGAACAATACCGAATGAATGGTCTAATGTCACAATTATCAAAATTGGAAAAAGAAAAACAAATGAGGCCTAAGGTCAGCAGAAGGAGGGACATAATAAAGATCAGAGAAGAAATAAATAAAATTGAGAAGAATAAAACAATAGCAAAAATCAATGAAACCAAGAGCTGATTCTTCGAGAAAATAAACAAAATACATAAGCCTCTAGCCAGACTTATTAAGAAGAAAAGAGAGTCAACACAAATCAACAGTATCAGAAACGAGAAAGGAAAAATCACGACGGACCCCACAGAAATACAAAGAATTATTAGAGAATACTATGAAAACCTATATGCAAACAAGCTGGGAAACCTAGGAGAAATGGACAACTTCCTAGAAAAATACAACCTTCCAAGATTGACCCAGAAAGAAACAGAAAATCTAAACAGACCAATTACCAGCAACGAAATTGAAGCGGTAATCAAAAAACTACCAAAGAACAAAACCCCCGGGCCAGATGGATTTACCTCAGAATTTTATCAGACATACAGGGAAGACATAATACCCATTCTCCTTAAAGTTCTCCAAAAAATAGAGGAGGACGGGAAACTCCCAAACTCATTCTATGAAGCTAACATCACCCTAATACCAAAACCAGGCAAAGACACCACCAAAAAAGAAAACTACAGACCAATATCCCTGATGAATGTAGATGCAAAAATACTCAACAAAATTTTAGCAAACCGAATTCAAAAATACATCAAAAGGATCATACACCATGACCAAGTGGGATTCATCCCAGGGATGCAAGGATGGTACAATATTCAAAAGTCCATCAACATCATCCACCACATCGACAAAAACCACATGATCATCTCCATAGATGCTGAAAAAGCATTTGACAAAGTTCAACATCCATTCATGATAAAAACTCTCAGCAAAATGGGAATAGAGGGCAAGTACCTCAACATAATAAAGGCCATCTATGATAAACCCACAGCCAACATTATATTGAACAGCGAGAAGCTGAAAGCTTTTCCTCTGAGATCGGGAACTAGACAGGGATGCCCACTCTCCCCACTGTTATTTAACATAGTACTGGAGGTCCTAGCCACGGCAATCGGACAAAACAAAAAAATACAAGGATTCCAGATTGGTAAAGAAGAAGTTAAACTTTCACTATTTGCAGATGACATGATACTGTACATAAAAAACCTTAAAGACTCCACCCCAAAACTACTAGAACTGATATCAGAATACAGCAAAGTTGCAGGATACAAAATCAACACACAGAAATCTGTGGCTTTCCTATACACTAACAATGAACCAACAGAAAGAGAAATCAGGAAAACAACTCCATTCACAATTGCATCAAAAAAAATAAAATACCTAGGAATAAACCTAACCAAAGAAGTGAAAGACTTATACTCTGAAAACTACAAGTCCCTCTTAAGAGAAATTAAAGGGGACACTAACAGATGGAAACGCATCCCATGCTCATGGCTAGGAAGAATTAATATCGTCAAAATGGCCATCCTGCCCAAAGCAATATACAGATTTGATGCAATCCCTATGAAACTACCAGCAACATTCTTCAATGAACTGGAACAAATAATTCAAAAATTCATATGGAACCACCTAAGACCCCGAATAGCCAAAGCAATCCTGAAAAAAAAGAATAAAGTAGGGGGGATCTCACTCCCCAACTTCAAGCTCTACTATAAAGCCATAGTAATCAAGACAATTTGGTACTGGCACAAGAGCAGAGCCACAGACCAATGGAACAGACTAGAGAATCCAGACATTAACCCAGACATATATGGTCAATTAATATTTGATAAAGGAGCCATGGACATACAATGGGGAAATGACAGTCTCTTCAACAGATGGTGCTGGCAAAACTGGACAGCTACATGTAGGAGAATGAAACTGGACCATTGTCTAACCCCATATACAAAAGTAAACTCAAAATGGATCAAAGACCTGAATGTAAGTCATGAAACCATTAAACTCTTGGAAGAAAACATAGGCAAAAACCTCTTAGACATAAACATGAGTGACCTCTTCTTGAACATATCTCCCCGGGCAAGGAAACAACAGCAAAAATGAGTAAGTGGGGCTATATTAAGCTGAAAAGCTTCTGTACAGCAAAAGACACCATCAATAGAACAAAAAGAAACCCTACAGTATGGGAGAATATATTTGAAAATGACACATCCGATAAAGGCTTGACGTCCAGAATATATAAAGAGCTCACACGCCTCAACAAACAAAAAACAAATAACCCAATTAAAAAATGGGCAGAGGAACTGAACAGACAGTTCTCCAAAAAAGAAATACAGATGGCCAACAGACACATGAAAAGATGCTCCACATCGCTAATTATCAGAGAAATGCAAATTAAAACTACAATGAGGTATCACCTCACACCAGTAAGGATGGCTGCCATCCAAAAGACAAACAACAACAAATGTTGGCGAGGCTGTGGAGAAAGGGGAACCCTCCTACACTGCTGGTGGGAATGTAAGTTAGTTCAACCATTGTGGAAAGCAGTATGGAGGTACATCAAAATGCTCAAAACAGACTTACCATTTGACCCAGGAATTGCACTCCTAGGAATTTACCCTAAGAGTGCAGCAATCAAGTATGAGAAAGATCAGTGCACCCCTATGTTTATCGCAGCACTATTTACAATAGCCAAGAATTGGAAGCAACCTAAATGTCCATCGATAGATGAATGGATAAAGAAGAAGTGGTACATATACACAATGGAATACTACTCAGCCATAAGAAAAGGGCAAATCCAACTATTTGCAGCAACATGGATGGAGCTGGAGGGTATTATGCTCAGTGAAACAAGCCAAGCAGAGAAAGAGAAATACCAAATGATTTCACTTATCTGTGGAATATAAGAACAAAGGAAAAACTGAAGGAACAAAACAGCAGCAGAATCACAGAACTCAAGAATGGACTAACAGGTACCAAAGGGAAAGGGACTGGGGAGGATGGGTGGGTAGGGAGGGATAAGGGGGGGAGAAGTAGGGGGGTATTAAGATTAACATGCATGGGGGGGTAGGAGAAAAGGGAGGGCTGTACAACACAGAGAAGGCAAGTAGTGATTCTACAACATTTTGCTATGCTGATGGACAGTGACTGTAAAGGGGTTTATAGGGGGGATCTGGTATAGGGGAGAGCCTAGTAAACATAATATTCGTCATGTAGGTGTAGATTAGTGATACCAAAAAAAAAAAAAGGCAGTTCCTGTGTGGTAACCTCCAGTGAGTTCTACACAAGGGTATAAAGGGCATATAAAAGTGTAGACAAAGTGTCTGTTTGTGTTTATACAGAGGATCAAAGCCTAATTGGGCTACCCCGAAAATGAACTAAGATACGATATGAAAAAGAACTTCCAACATCAGCACTCTCTGGAAGACTCATGCCAGAAGATGATCATCAAAAAACCCCAACAAAGATCCACGCACTGCTACAGGTGTAGATGCACTCATCCCACCAGTTCCTGGACTTGCCATGGGAATGAGGAAGGAGATATCTAAGCTGGCCTGTGCATACAGTAAAACAACAAATTTGACTGGATCTATACTGTTGGAACTCAACCAAGAATTAGGAGAAGTGCAAATTGTAGCGCTCCAAAATCTTACAACTACAGACTATTTACTGTTAAAAGAACATAAGGGATGTGAACATTCCCCAGGAATGGGTTGTTTTAATTTGTCTGATTTCTCTCAGACTGTTGAAGTTCAGTTGGACAATATCCACCATATCATAGATAAGTTTTCACAAATACCTAAGGTGCCTAACTGGTTTTCTTGGTTTCACTGAGATAGCTGGTAATTACAGGTATGCTTTGGTTATGTAACTATACTCCTATTATGTTAATGTGTGTGCGCAATTTAAGTAGTAGCTTAAAACCTATACATGCTGAAGTTACTCTACAAGAAGATATGTCAAAGAAATAATCAATCTTCCCATGTTTTCTTCCGCCTGCTACTTCTATAGCTTTTCTTCTTCCTTCCTAATTATAACCCTTAAATAGAATTCGTGCCTCATATCAAATTTACCGAGTATCATAATTCTTCCAAGTGGTAAAGATACCTCAAGACAAATGCTGGGCATAGAAGCCACAGGGCATAAATATGCAAAGAAGTAAAAAGCTAACCTTTTAAACAATAAGGCTTCTCTCTCACTTACCAACTTCACATTTCCCTGTATGGCCCCGGAAGATGACTGGTTAGCCAGAGACGGGTAAGATTCCTCAAGGGAGGAACAACCTAAGACAGGCACAGTTGCAGGGGGGCCATCAGGTGAGAAATTGGGGATCAACAGAGGTGAGGCTTAGAACCTCACCCCCCCGTTCTGAGAGAAATCTTCTGCATACGTGGATGTTTTATTGCCCTTGTCTAGCTTGGATTAACACATAGTCTACAGGCACACACCTGATCATCTACATTTGCTCTCTTACAACACTAAACTATGTTTTCTACCTTTATCTTGTATCTACCTACCACTCAACATTTTATTAAAAATAATAATAATAAAGAGAGAAATGTGGTATTCACATATAAATCAAGTATAAAAATCAAATGAGTATTCATATTTGAACTGACTGTTTATAGTTCATAATGCATGAGCAAAACCGAAAGTTTCTGTGATGACTGCCCTTGTACTGTTCACCATGTAACTTATTCACTATGTAAGAATTTGTTCTCCATGTAAGAACTTGTTTGTTATGCCTCAGAAGATTGGAGACTGACGAAAATTAGGCTTGGGGTGGATTAATGTTTGTGCATTGAGCATTGACTCCCCTATACAGAATTTTATTGTTGGTAACAACCATTTGATCAATAAATATGAGAGATGCCCTCACAAACAAACAAACAAACAAACAAAAAGTACACACTTCCAATTGTAAAATAAATAAGTAACCGGGATGCAATGTATAGCATAAGGAATATAGTCAAAATATTGTAACAACTTGGTATGGTGATAGCTGGTACCTAGAATTATCATGTATATAAATGTTGAATCACTGTGTTGTACACCTGAAACTAATGTAATGTAATACTGTGTGTCAACTACCCTTCAATAAAAAATAATTATCTACAAAAAAAAAAAAAAAAAAACTGCATACAGATGTTTATAGCAGCTTATTCATAATCCCCAACCTTAGAAGTAACCAAGATGTCCTTCAGTAGGTGAATGGATAAAGAAACTCTGGTACATTCAGACAAATGGAGTATCATTCAACACTTAAAGGAAATGAGCTGTTAAGCCATGAATAGATAGAGAGGAAACTTAAATGCATATTGCCAAGTGAAAGAAACCAATCTGAAAAGGCTACCTACGGCATGTTCCCAACATGACTTCCTGGAAATGGCAAAATTATGGCACAGTCAAAAGATCGGTGTTTGCCAGGGACTGGTAGGGAGGGGGTGGTGCAAAGGTGAATAGGTGGAGCACAGAGGATTCTTAGGACAGTGGAAAACCTCTGTTTGATGCTCTGATAGTGGCTACATGTCACTATACATTTGACCAGACCCATAGAATGTACAACACCAAGAGTGAACCCTAAGATAAACTATGGATTTGGGGCAATTAAGATGTATCAGTGTAAGTTCCTCAGTTGTAACAAGTGGACCACTCTGGTGGGGGGTGTACAGGAAATCTGTATCTCCCCCTCAGTTTTGCTTGGAGCCTCAAACTGCTTTAAAAAGTAGTCTTAAAAAAAAACTTAATTGCTGCTAGCAGCCCCCTACAATGCCAATATTAACCTCAGCAAGAGGTATTAGAGAGAGGAGGAAAAGTGTGCATCCATAAATTCAGCGTGTGCGTATCTACCCACAAGCACATACTTTCACTCCTCGTGTTCCTCAAAGCATGTAGCAAAGTGCTTCACACATGGAATCCTGCCAATATTTGAAGAATGGTATTTATTTCATGTTTTCTATGATTTTAGGGAGTGTAAGCCAATGTTTAGGCTGCTTATGTATGTGCATGTATGTACATAAAATGTGTGCACATGAAGTTTATTGGCATGCAAGCATGTGTTGATTTTATAAATTATTTCTGCAAGTCATATGTACATGTCGATGCATTTATGTGGTGCATACACATATACATGCATATTTTGTATGTATCCATGTGTGTGTGAATAATGTCATTGGGGCTAGCAGCGAGGAGAAGACCATTCAGGGTGCACCTCTGAATGACAGGCAGGGCACAAAGACCTGCACGTCCAGGCAGGTTCACTGCTGGGAAGTGGGGCCTGCAGGCACCAAGCACTGAAGTAAATGCCCCACAGACACTGCTGTAGGAGGGCGCTGACATCAAGGCCATTGGGGTCCCCAGCCCAGGAGGCCTGGGGCAGCTGAGCTCTGGCCAAGGCAACTCCCCAGAGGAGCTGAGCACAGCAGTATTTGGCCCAGGCTGACCTGGGGCCAGGGCAGGAGGGAAAGTCAATACACAGCTAGTGGGGAATGTGTGAAGTCCCCAGAGGCCCCTTCCCTCCCCACTCTCCAGATTTGCCCCCCGGGAGTGAGGAGAAGGCAGACGCTTGGGTTTGTGACAGCGCTGTCTATGAGGAATGCTCTGGATGGTGCTTCTAAAGCCAGCTGTGTGGCATTCAGCTCATTCTGGCCATGAAGAAACTGAGGCCTCTGAAGGGCTTGTCTGAAGTCCAGCCTGCAATCAGTTTTGCCCGCATGTTGAATTCAGTAAGTGATTATTGGTGAGTCAGTGGGCAAAGAAAAGAATGACAAGATGAACAAAAAGGAAGGGGGGAAGAGAAAAGATCAGCTGAGTGGATAATAGGGACTGTCTTGAACTTTTGACTGTCTGCCTCTTATTCCAAAGGGGGAAAGCAAGTGAAGGCTAGTAGAGATGAATTCATAAAATAGGGAACGTGATCTTTCTGTTCTCTGAGGGTGGAGAGGAGGTATTGGAAGAATATGCATGGAGTATTATGTTTTCATTGTTGTAAGCTGTGCTCATGTGTATAAAGGAATTTTTATGTGGATGTGTATTCATATACCAATACGAATGATATCGTGGAGAAAGAAGGACAAAAAAATTTGCCAAACTCAAAGACTTTCTAAGATTATGAAAGAGATTTAACATAATCACAAACAATCAGGATTGATTCATTCACCCTACAAACATAGTGACCGCTGAGCTAGGGGCTGTGGTCGCTGCCACAGCAGATGAGACCCACATTATACCCAGAAGGAGTCTACAGAGATTGGGTGTGTTTACCAGCACCGGATTCAGGGAGAGATTGTGGTAAGCCAAGAGAGCTAGACAGGTGAAGTGCAAAAGGAATTAGGAGAAGCCAAGAGGGAATATTGTGCATGTGTGTGTGTGTGCGTGTGCACGCCCATGCACCCACATGCATGTGTCAGGTTAAAGGGCTTCTGTACTTGAGCGTTGGGTTTTTAACTCCTACATACATGAGGAGATTGGCCCCCTCCGTCATTTTGAAGCATGTTATTAGAAGGTCATAGGTGGGGTGACCATATAATTTATTGTCCAAACTCAGATACTTGAAGGTGAAAGAGAGCACTATTTGTGACTATGCCAGACAACTAGCATAACCTGGGGCTGTCCAGAGCAAACTGGGGCCTGTGACGACCCTGGCTGTAGAGGTTAGTGGTGGCTGTCCCTTAGGTCCCAACAGCAGCAGTGTGCACATCCCAGATCACATTACTGGGGGCACTTCAATCCCATGTCTTCCCCCTTCCAGAATATGGGCCCAGCCCCCTCCCACACAGCTGCAAGACTGACCCACGTAGGGGCCAGAGCACAGCCAGGCGCGGCACTCAGGGCCTTGGGTGGTTAGCAAGCCTGCTGCTCAGCCTGGGATCTCAGCACTTACTTCATCCACTTTAGCACCGCTGTTTCCCCTGACCCCTCTCCCCGTGCCAGCCCAGGCAGGTGGCTCTAATGGATTACTTGCATTATCTCCCACATCACTGCTTAAATATTTATCAGACCATTATGTATTTAGTGGCGAGGAGCGGGGAGTAGAAGGGGCAGAAGGCAGAACTGCTTTGGCCAGCTGCAAGGGTTAATTACAGATTGGATAAATCCCCCCGATTTGAAAATTCAATAAATAAACATGGTTGGGGATTAAAAGGGGACTGTTACTTACATGTAAGAAGTCCAGAGCAGCCTAATCCAGGTTTTAATGCCATCCAGAGCCTCGTTTTATTATCCTGCTCTTCCCTTCTCCTACCTGCACACCTGTGGGCTGCCTGAGCCTTAAACCAGCCTCTAATTAAAAACCATACTTCCGATATTGCTCCTCAAGCAACCGGTGTGTGGGAAAATTCAAGCTCTCCTAGAACCGGAGTCAACATCCGCCTCATAAAAGAAGTTCTGAAGGTAACTCCAGGGCTGGCACTGTGAAATATTGTTCATTATAACAAAGCAGCTGAGATAATGCTGTTTTCTCATTTCCCTTTCTCAGTCAGAAATTAAATAAAAAGTCATGTCTAAATTACAATACTGGATTGAGATCAGATGAGGGCCCCATGCCGAGAGCTCATGATCTATCCTCCCCACATTTTACAGCCATTAAAAAAGATTATCGTCGTTTTTTTCCCCTCCCTTTTCTTTGAGGCCATTTACATTTGTTCTGAACTCTCACTGTGTTTTATTTGAATCTCCTAAAAGTGCCAGTGCACATAAGTCAATCACGAACTTAAATTAAGAAAAAACCAAAACAGGCACCCAGGCGAACTAGGGCTCTGAACTCCAAGCTCAGCGACCTCGAGGGTCCCTAACTGGGCTGTTAACCAGCATCTTACTGGCCCTGCAGTTGTGCCACTGTGTGGTTGGCAAAGCCTTCTCCAGGGAGAGTCAGGGCGGGGAGGGCTCACTGGAGCAAAACTAGCCTACATTTCTATAGCAATCCCTGGTAGCAGAAATGCCTCTTGAACAAAATGAAACTGCTGGACTGGCAGGTACAGGGCATCTTAAAAATGGTAGTAAGCCCATAATGTTGTATTTAACTGAGCATTTATTTGACTGCTCAATGAGGGGAGGAGAGGAGTGTTGGCATATTTTGTAAGTCGTAATTCAAGCATTCTGTGTTCTGAAAAGTTGTTGGTATTCCCAGACTGTTGCCCAAAAGTTGATGCTGAGCATCCCTATTTTTGATGGAATTTATTAAAAAGCATCATTATGAGTCATTTCTACTGTGTGCAAATTGCTTCCTATCAATCACTCAGATAATGTGAATTGAACACCTACTATGTGCAAGGCTCTATGCAGGAATGAACAAGAGATGATCTTGTCTAGAGTTCTGTGATCAGGGCCCCTGAGATAGTAGCGGCTCTCAGGTGCTCACTCTCCAGCAGCCACAAGAGCACATTTCAATTTCAAAACGCAACACAAATGACTGTGATTTCAGGACAGTTCGAGGGCAGACTCTAGAAGTTCAAGGGTGATGGGTCTCTGTGGGATGCATTTATCAGATAGACCTGGCAGAGGAAAAAGTCTTGAGCTGAGTTTTGCAGACCAGATAAGATGTAACAATGAGGACAGAACATGAGAAAACACTCCAGAAAGGAGCAAAGTATGAGCAAAGGCCTGGGAATGGGTTACACAGGGTATTTAAGGATACAGCAAGTGGGCAGAGCCTGGGGCAGACAGAGTGCCTGGGGATGGTCTCCTGTGACCACAAACCACCTGTCTGTGACTCCTCAGAAGGCCACTCAAGCAGGTAAGGACTGATAGCATATGCTGGTTCTTACAGAGAACATGACAAGTGGCATCTGAACCATGCTGCTCTTCAGAGCTGCAATGAGGGTGACCAAGGAGACACTCTGCAGCTGGACAGCTACTCCAGCAGCCAGCTGCAGCCCCCTTGGGCACTGCCACAGACATGCAAAGTCTGGTGAGCTGCGGGAGCTGTTCACGTACCAAGGAGCATCGTGTGCAGCCCCAAATGCAGCAATCGGAAGAGAAAGGGGGCAGACAGGCTGGGTGGGGTTTAATGGTGACACAGAGGCAATGGCCCTGGAATGACTCAGGTGTCATCAAACCCAGCTGCAGAGTGCAATTTCCAACAACACATCCCCATGCTGCCAATTAGAGTGCCATCAGTCTTCTGAATCCTTGATGGGAGCAAATTCAATTGGACTTGAAACCCATCTGCATCATCACAAAAACTTTCAACACTACATTTGTCAATGAAAGAAAAGGAAGGCTGTTAAATTCTTTAAATATAATTTCAACTGTGATGAATCTTTAATGATTATAAAAATTGTTTTAAATTTTTTATCACCCACTTGTGCAAACAAAGTTTCTTATCCAGGATGACCACCAAGAATTTGTAGAGATCATCACGAAGAGTGTCTTGGTCAGGCACAGTAGGTGCCACTTCATATAAACCATGATATGAAACAGCTTCATGGAAGGAAGCCAGCTCAAGTTTCTCATTAAAACTAGGAAAATTTTGTATCCTAATTCAATATATGTTGTCATTCCTAATACACTGCATTTTATTTTTTCCTTCATATAATGTAAAGAAAATGGAAGGACTTTTTTCTAAGCCCTGTAGAGAACCCCAAATCCCCTGCAGTTTGCCGCAATGTGTAGTACAAACATTTTCTTTTTAAGTCATGTGCCATGACTTAAAGGATGGAAAGCCTTGCTCCAAGTTATCGTGCCTGGTCTTCATGGACCTTCAAAGGTGTATAAATCTGACTGCCAGCCAGCTGTCCCTTTGTCATTGCAGATCAGTGTGTCTATAATGCTTCCCCAAAGATGGCACCTTACGGCCCTGAGGAGGTTTCCCCTTGGAGTTGTTCCACTGACATCCTTGTCTTGGAGGTGTTGCCAGGACTGAGTCCCTACTGGTAGGAAGACATGGCACAGTGCAGGAGAGAGGCGTTGGGGACAGGGGCAGGGGAGGCACAGCTCCCAACAGCAAAGACATGCTCACTGGCTTGCCCAACCCAACTCTCCCTCTTCAGTTCTTCTAGGCATTCTCCTCCACCTCTTGATTTTAAATAACTTCCTGAACAATACATGCAAAGAGTTACAAATGAAAACTGATTGATAGCCTCGTATAATTATATAATAAAAACGCACCGATATGCATATACATTATGTGTGGGCTCGTATGTCTACATGCATCTGTACCTATTCCAGAGGGAAGAATATGCAATAACATCTTCTGAAACAAATTGTCAAGGTGTCAATAAGGAATCTTATAATGAATGTGTGGGTGTGATATAGGGTAATTTCATTGTAATTATGTTGCTCGGGCTGATTTCCCAAGACAGGTCTTAAAGGCACAAGTCCCATTCCCAAGTGGAAAGCCTGGTGTTTTGCTTCGTCTGGTGTCTTCAAAGCATCACATTTCCAGGGCAGATGCCTTCCCTCAAGCAGGCCAACCAATCCAAGGAAACCAGGTAACTAGGCAGCCTTAAGAGTTTCAGTTCACCGCTCCCAGCTTTAAAAACCTGTGAGAATTTTGTCTGCCCCCCAACGATGTTAGGAACTGTTTGTGGCTAATAAATGACAATAGTCCTGCTCCACTGGAGAGGTTAGAAGTCCCACTGCTGAGTACTAACCATATCAAACACGGTTCAAAACGTGGGAGGAGAAGGAAGAGCAAAGATGGGGGCTGAGCAGGCATATGCTGGAGGGGACGGGGGACACTGTGGTCTGTGTTCCCAGCTTACACAAGGACACAGATGCATGAAGCAATACAGATAATTCAGCGCAAGATGGAATGTAACAGAGATCTAACCATGGGACCCCACAGTGGCGGTAAGAACCTAAGGAGGACTTTGTAGTGAGTGTCATTTAGGCTGGCCCTTGAAAGTAGAATAAAAAGCTCCATCAGGATGTCAGAGATTGTTTCTTCATGGTGCCTGCTCTATGCTGAGTACAAAGGAGGCTCTCGATAAAATTGTGTGGAACAAAGTATAGACTCCATTCAAGAATCTTCTGAGCAGAGACAAGGACCCCCAGTCACCCATTCCTGAGACCAGGCTATGCAACTTGCTGCCCAGCAAGCCTTTGTGGTCCAGGAAACTGTGTGAATGCTAGGCTCCAGCACAGGCCTATGTCTGGCAGGGCTGCCTACTGCAGCCACGTCTGAAGAGCTCCAGGAGATGGAGTAGAAGAGCAGGCTGAGTGGGCTTCCATAGGAAATGGGGCAAGGGCAGGAACCATGTTCTCTGCCTTCCCAACAGCATCTAAATCTACAGTAGCCAGCTTAGGCCAGAAACCTGTGCGTTTTTGCTGGTGCCTTCTTGCCGCTCAGCCCTGCAATGCCCCTCGCCCCATACATGCCTGTTCCGAGTCCTGTCAACTTGAGCTTTGTAACACCTCTTGACTCTGGATCGCTGCAGTTGTGTCCTGACTGGCCTCGCACCCCTTCCTTCAATCCATCCACTCCCTGCTACCAGCCTGACTTTTCAAAAATGCTTAAAGCTCCCCTCCCTTAAACCTTTCAGTGCCCTCCCCTTTGCCTCCCAGATAAAGCTTAAACTCCGACAGGACGTCTATGCCCTCTGCCTCCACGCCTTGCCAGCTCCATCCCTTCTTTGAACCGCCAGACCCTACAGTCATGCTGAGCTCTTTACAGTTCCTCCAGTGCTTCAGGTTTCCCCTCAGTTCCAGACCTTCAAACCTGCTGTCCTCTTTCTCTGAAATGTCCTTTTCTCCTTTCTCTATTACAGAGTTAACTCATAGACTTTGAAAAACCACCATCTGGGTTAGACACCTCACCTCTGTACTTTATGTGTTCATCTCAAAGAAACAATGAGCTGTCTCTTTATTAGTGCATTATGTCTCTGAGCCGTGAATAACTTGGTGGTAGGGACCATGTCTATTACCTATGTTAACTTAGCACCCAATACCCAGTGCAGTTTCTGGCATATAGCATGTGCTCAATCAATATTGGGAGGAAAGGAGAGAGGGATGTTGGATGGATGGGTGAATGGATGGATAAGTGGATGGATCAATGGATGGATCCATGGATGGATCAATGGATGGGTTGTCAGTGCTTAAGCAACCTGGGCACTAATAACATGAGTTTCCTCCTTCCTGTCTGTATCCCACCAAATAAGTCAGCCTTTAAGATAGTGTATCAGATCCCCCAAAGACCCTCAGGACTTAAGAGATAAATAGGAAAATGATGGAAGCTGCAGTGTTGCATGCAAAACAGAAATATTCACAGCAGCTTAGATTAAAGCCAAAGATCCTCTGGGGAGAATAAAATATCACCTACCAAGGAAGTCAGCATATTCCAGCAATCATCAAATTGTCAAGTTTTTTTTATGGGAAGTCAAGTCAGGGATATTTTTTGATTTTGTCAAGTCAGGAAAATGGACAGGAACTATATAAACTCCACTTCTCTGTCTGGGATTGACTTCCCAACACTGAATAAGTGATAATCAGCCAGCTTGTCCACCATAATACTAAGATATACATCCTTATATATAATCTATGTGCAAAGCTCTAGTTACATTCTTAGGATAAAACTCTAGAAGCAGAATTACAGATTTTATAAGTATGGATATTTTTAAGACTTTTAATCAAAACTGCCAACTTCACCTCCAGGAAAGCTGTACCCATGTGCAGTCCCATGTCCCATGTGAATCATATGTGTAGCTATTTCACCATGCTCTCACTAATACTGTAGAATCTAATTTCAAATCATCCTCAACTTGATAAGCAAAACCTGGAATCACATTGTTTCAATTTGCATGTGTTTGGCAACCGGTAAAGTTGATCTTTTTCATAAGTATGGACCATTCTGTGAATTTACTGTTAATTTTCTTTGCTTGCTTCCCTACTGAGTTTCTTGTCCTGTATTATTGATTTGTAAAGGCTTACTGTAATGTGTTAACATCATTAATCTTTTGCTGTCTGTTGTAAGTACTTTTTCTATTCCTTAAGAAATGACTCAAGATTGGAAATGAATAAATGAACCTTCATTAAAAACTTAGTTTTTAAGGTGCTAGGTGCTCCTGGGTATGCGGAGATTGTAAAACACATCACCTGTCCCCAAGAAGTTTGCAATCTAGTTAACCTAGTGAAGACGATTAGTCACCAACACATCCATAAAGTATTAACAAGTCTCTAGGAAGAAAGAGGACTTGTGCTGGACCTTTGAGGACAGCTCTTGAGGGACAGAAAGGGAAGTGGGGACAGGATATCTCAGGAAAGAAGGAGGAAGTGAGCAAGGCACGGAGGAGAGAAAGCCCAGGGCAGTCTAAGGATGCCTGAGAGCTGTTGTCAGTGGAGCAGAGGTCTGTGTCGGTGAGCGGTGGGAGGTGAGGTCAGCTGGAGAGGGTCTGAAACGCCCAGGTTTTCCCACAGAGCTGCCTCCCGAGGCTGTCCTTCTCCTGGCCTCGCCTAGCAGGAGCCTTTGTCTCCAAGCCGTTCAGATGTGTGTGCATGCCGTGTACGTTCCACTCTTTTATGATGACTGTTGTTTGTCAGAATTGATTAGCCTTTCTGTGTGGGAGCCATCTGCTGTCTGTCAGGCTCCTTGTCTCACCAGCATGTTGATTTCAATAAATTATTATGGCTGGTTGTTTGATGCTGTGAATCCCACACATTCAAATCAGAACTGGACTGAAAGCCTTTAATGTTGTTCCCTCACTGCCTTCTCTCTTGGTTAACAGTGTCTGAAGTAAACCGTGGTGGATATTGTCTCGAACTGCCCAATACATCCTGCACCATCTCCTTTCTTCTGCCCGCAGGACTGAACAGTTGATCTTGGCCTGGCCAACACAGTATCCCATTTCCCTGGACACAGGCGTGGGTCATGGGTGAGTGCATGACCCAAGCAGGCCTGTGGGTGAGACAAATCATCTTTCCACTGGGGGCTGCAAAGATGGGAGAGATATATTTGGAGTTATTAGTGGTCATCCTAGTTGGCATGTGGGAAAAGCTGAGCAGACACGGGCAAAGATGAAACACAAACAATATCCTAGAGGTAGTGAACCCGTGGTTCCTACATCTCTTCTCTCAGCAATAGGAGCTTTGTCAAGTTCTTCCCAGATACAGGTGTCTTTACATTTCTTTTTGCTTAAGGTAATTTGAGTAAAGTTTTGTCACCTACAATATGGGGGTTCCTAAATATACAGCATCACTATCAATCTAGATGTCCAAACCAGATATATGGGAGTCATCCTCAAATCTTTTTTTTTTTTTATCCCCAAATCAAATCAATCACCAAAGCATCTTGAGTCTATCTCTAAAATGTCTTTTCAGTCACCCCACTCTCATCTGGATCATACAACAGCTTCCTAACAGTCTCCTTGGGATCTTATCCATCTATCACATGCTGCCAATTTTGTCTTTCTAGAAGCTGATTTTGTTTCCAAAACTTCAGAAGACATCCACTGCCTATGAGACAAATTCAAACCTCTAAGCCTAAGATACAAGCTGGTCTCCCTCTGGCACACCCGCCCTTTTTAGTCCCAGCTCCTAATGTACCTCACCTCCCAACTCCCCCATGCCTCTGAGCCTGTGCACATGCTCTTCCCCTGGCCAGAAGGTTTTCCACCCTTGCTCATATGCTTTGTCCTCTGGCTCAGCACAGTTCAGCTCACACTGCACTTCCTTTGCAAAATGTTCATAGCCCCTCCCCGTGACAACATGACATAGGCTTCCTCTGGGAATTCACGGCGCTTCGGTGTTTGTGTTCATGACAGAGATGACAGCAGAGCTGTTAAAAGCATGGGCTCTGAGCTGGCAGATCTCAGTTTGAGTTCTGGCTCCCCCCTTTACTGGCTGTGAGGACCTGAGCAAGGCATCTAATCCTGAGCCTCCCTTTTCAAATGGGGGAAATAAATAAGGATTCCTGAATATACAGCATCAAATGAGAAACTGGGTAAAGTTCTTAGGTAGAACATAGCAGATACTAAATAAATGTGAGCTCTAATCATTTTTTTATGTTTTGTCTTAATAATAAGTTTATATTGTCAGTTTATAAATTTTACTAACCCCTTCACCTATCTCACTCCAATCCCCATCATGAGCTCTTTGGGGACAAGGACTAGGTCCTACAACTTATTCTGTTTTTTTATCCATTACACTGAGCACTCTGTCTGGCACAGTGTAGGTATGAGGTGAATATTTATTTAATAACTTCATCTCTTTCCATCCACTGTGGTACTGAGTTGGGGAGTGGGGTGCTATGAGTCTACCTTTACTACTGGGACTCTACATGGGTCAAGAGTGATTAATGATAGGGTCTCCACTGGAAATAATTCTGAAGTGGCAATCAGCAAACAAACCAGCCTTATAGAGGATACAAATATTAGTTCCCTATTTAGCAAATACAATTGGTTGTCTATCCAAAATCCTTTCCCCCATTCTTCTTTACTAAGTAAACTCTGATTTTGGTCAGTTTTAACTCTCAAAGAAGGTGATCCTATTTTCAATTCATAAGTAAGTTTTAAAAAACCTAAGCCAGTCATGATAATTCCATTCCCCTTGCTGGAAGTTGGTTTGGGTGTGGGTTATATGACCAGTGAGTGTCAAGGAAGGGAAGTCCTCTGTGAAGCTTTGGGGAAATTTTCCTTATTTTTAAGAAGAGAGACAAGGAAGAGAAAGTTCCTTTTCTTCCCACTCACATTGTTCTGTCTGCAAAGGATGCCTTGGACAATGGCAGTGCCATCTGGTAACCATGAAGAAAGCCAGCTGGACCTCAAGGCAGAAAAATGGAAAAAGCCTAGGTCTGCCTGGCCCTGCTTCAGAACTTCTTGTTTGATGAGATAGAAATGTATCCATTATCTAAATAGGTAAAATCAGAATTTTCTATTATTTGGAGCCAAAACATCCCCCAGGTCCCCGAACTGTAAGGCCTTTTCCTTGTGTCTGCTCTTTCCGTTCTTGGAAGTCACATGAACTCTCACTTCTCCAGGAGCTTTTTACACACACTGCTCTCTCTCCTTGAGCAGCATAGTTCATCTTTCACTTCTTTTTCCTCTGGCTAACTTTTACTTGCCTTCTAAGGCTTGATTCACCCTCCCTGGGAGTTGGATATCTGAACACAAGCATGGTTTCTCTTAAAAATGTCCCATGGTTCCTCTAAGGACCAAACTCAGGCAAACCCCTTGCCCTCTTCTTCTGAACCCCATTAGCATTATGTACACGTTTTACATCACATTTAATTATAATCATTGATCTTGTTCTTCTCTCCAAATACAGGAGAGCGCTTTGAGGGCAAGGACTACATCTTATTCCCCAGTACTTCTGGAACTTAGCACAGACTAGAACATAACAAGTGCTCAATAAATGATGAACAGATGGATAGACACATGGATAATGCAAAGCCTCTACCCCTGGTAGGCCTACAAACTTGCCAGGGAAACCAGAATAATGAGAGCAAACTATGCAATGGTAATAAATGATGTCTTATTGTGTGATGCACAGACGTCCTAACAATTAAAGAAATGCATATTAGCACAACTTCAAGGTATCTTTATATGATATTAAATTAACCAAAATAAATAAAACATATGAAATCCAATCTGGTCCACTATGGGGAAACAGCATGCCTATGTATTGTCAGTAGCCTTATAAATTGTCTCAGTCTTTCAGAGAGTAATAGGGCAACATGTAACAAAAGCTGTAAAACTGTTCATACCCTTTGACATACTAATTCCACTTCAGGGAATATATCCTGAGGAAATAACCAAACTAAAAAAATAAAAGCAATTTATATGAAGACATTTATAGCAGCAGTACTTAGAATCAAGAAAAAAACAGTAATAACCTAAACTCTAATGGACAGCAAAGCTAAGCAGATCATGACATTTTAGGTAGGAGTGAAAACTAACACTGTCCAGTTTTTATATATGAATGCATATGTAGAAGTATAATAAATGAAAAAGCATGAAATAACATCTGATTTAAATTATACAAAATTTTATTTTAAAGTGTATATCTATATATTATAAAAGGTATTAAAGAAGAAATAAAAATTGTTTATTGATCATTAGTGCTTATATTTGCATGAAATTCAATCCTCTGGCATTCAGGTATCTTACCAAGTATCTGCAGGGAATATATCTCCTGCTTTCCAAGACCCATTAGTATGATGTCAATATACTGAATCAACTGATGTCTTGTAGGATGAAGAGATGATTAAATATCTCTGTGGACTAAATTGTGACATAGAGATGGAGCACTAGAGCAAAAAAGTGTATTGCAATCCTTGCCAGGTGAAAACAGACTGCATCTCCTTATTGGAACTGAATTTTTAAAAAGCAGTAGCCATATAAAAGCTGCAGAGTAAGAGTCAGGGGCTAAGTTATTTTCTCCAGTAAGGCAGCCATATCTGGATTAACTGCAATTGGAGGCCACTTCATCATGTTTTTAATAATCTACTGCCATTCTCTAAGATATATCCACTGTCTGCACCAGACAAATAAGTAACTTAAATGAGTTTGTGATAGGAATCACCAAACATGCACATTTTGTGCCTTTGATGGCTTTAATAATTTCCACCAGGAATAGGGGATTGCTTTTGGTTCCTTACATTGTCTTCCATTTGGCACTTTCTAACAAAGAATCCCTTAAAAGAACCAATATAATAATTCTGTCTGATACTAAATTTATCTATTCCAACTAAATAGTCAGGAACTGAGAAAATAACATGAAATGAATGGACTTGGGGTTCCACTAGGCCAACTATGATGTCAAAATTCCATGTATCATCTAACTCCCCTAGAGCCCCGCTGATCATTGCACAACAGTGGTATACTGTGCCCCAGGAATTAGTTCACGGCCAATGAAAGATCTAAAAGGTATGTATGTCTCCTTTTCTACCAAGGCACCATTACTTTGGTAAAAGGTTCTTTTTAAAGACAGCCAGAAGTAGAATTTTCAGTATATACTTGTGGTGTAATTGCAGAGTCCTTCCTCAAAGATGTCGGGGCTCTGGGTCGATGGCTCGAGTTTTGGAACTGTATGAGGAACTCTACACTTGGTGACTCAAAAGAGGCTTCTGTTCTCTAAGTCTAGTGTTTATTTGTTTGTTTTAATTATATGGACCAAGAAGGTTCTTAGAAGACTGTCCATATATTTCAATGCAAAAGTCTTCATTATCTGTTAGCCATCCCACAGGTAACTGTGGGTGTAGGCTGTTCTTATTACCATATTAGCCTTCTGCCTGTTAAGAAACCATGCAGAGTTAGACACTGTTAGCTGCTTGCCCAATAGCCACTCTACACTTTTTCCTTCCTAACAGAAATAAAAATTTTTGCAGGGCAATAATGTGCCCAGGTAAAAGCCCTAACATTCCCAAATTCACTTGAAGTTAGGTGGTAGGTATGTGACTTAGATTAGGACAAATCAGACAGCCGCATGTGAAAACTGGACTCAGTGAGCAAAGAGGATGCTAAATGCAGTGGAGAGTGGAGTTGACATCTGGCAAGCACATGGAGGAGATAGCCAGCTCTGCCCTGGTGAGAGTGCAGTGTCTGATGTCCAGTCCTTAGCATTACCAGTGCCAAAGAGCAGTGGTGTCTCATTAAAGCCACCCCAGAACCACAAGTTCTGCTCTTTAGTCACCCACCCCTATCCAGTACATCCTGTGTGGTACCTAATACCTTTTTATAAAATCCCTTTTTCTGCTTAAGTAAGCCAGCATGGATTGCATTGCAATTAAGAACATTGAATAATATATGCGGCACCTTGCCTCTGGAGGTTCTTCAAGTGTCACACCTTGGTTTCTTCCCCTGGATCCTAGTTTCTCCAATGAAATCAGGAATCCCATTTCAGCTACTGCACTCTCAGCATAAGGAAGAGCAGCTAGAGCTCTCTTCAAAGATGTTGACACTTCCCATTGTGCCAGTTTTTAGCACCCTGGTAAAGGAAGCATCTTCTAGTGCCCCTTAGCACTTAAAGTTAATGGATAGGCGAGCAAGTTACTTATGATAAATCCATGTCAACTTTATCTACCTCATTTTCTGATTCTTACATTATATCACATTTTTCTGACATCTTATTTTCATTCTGTATGAGCCATTATTGAGAACAGCTTTCAGTAAGCCATCTAAGAAAATAACTAGAAATCTCAGATACTTGAGCTAGCATGTTGAATCAAACATCTCTGATCAGTGCACGCATATCCACAAATTCAGCCTAACCTAAAATTATATTCCCCCAGAATAGAAAGCCAGTTTACATGCTGGGTCACCAAAATGAGTGACACTTGTCTTCTGTCACCAATATTGGTTCTCAAAGTGTTCTACAAGAAGCTGCAGGGGGCTCTCTAAGAGCAGAGTGAAGGCTCTAGGTACCATATTATACATCAAAGCTTACTCCAGATTCAACTTACAGGCTTTCAGGTAAGCTTGGAAACCACCAAAATAGATCACCTTTGAAATCTGCCTGGCAGACTCCGTGGTTTTTCTAATTACCATGATCTGATTTAATGTCCTCGATTGGAATTCTCTGGGGAACCTCCAGAAATGGCTGCCTGTTTAAAGGTTGTCTTCCCCAAAATCTACTGGGCCTATCAGGAAGCCCCACCTTTGCCTTGTAAGAGCACACATGGCACATACTTCTCTTGGCAAAAGGCACAAACTGGCAAATCCCAACAGCTGGTAAACTGGGTGGAACAGCTCCTCTAAGGCCATACCAGGACCTACATAGCATACTTTATGGTCCCTGGAAACTGTGCAGGCTTCCTTAAAAAAAGAAAAGAATTAATCTATGGAGGGTCAGTAGTATCACCGACTATCCACCACATGCTCATCCCTGTGTGAGACTCAATGGGGAATTCAAGAGAAGACAAGATGGTGTCTCTGCATCCATTCATGACTTAAATAGTCCACATTACTAAGCACCTATTATGTACAGCACTATACAACCCCATCCCTCAAAGCACTCACAATTCTAGACACAAGAGCCTACTAGAAACAAAATTCTTCCATATGAAACAATTAGAAAACACCAAAATGGTATGATAATGTGGGTGTCCACAGATTATAAATGCCCCTCACATTCAAAGGAAAAGGAGATGGGTGAGGGTTGAAATAGCCAGAAAGTTTTATAAAGAATAGAATTTGGATTGCAAGAGGAGAAAGATGAGGATTTTCCAAGCAAGAGTAAAATGATCTGTACAAGACACATATACGAATGCCCCTCCTCTGCATGTGTTTGTGCCTCTTGTCTTCCTTAGCACTCTCTGGTCAGCCCAGCTGGCTCAAGTGCTGATGAGGTCAAGGACTCTTCCAGCTCCACAAGTCTGTGATTCGTAATCCTCAGAGGATCACCATCACACCTGCAAGCTGGGTGGTTTCATGTGAAGAGAGGAACCCTCTGATCCCTGGTACAAGACTCTCTCCAGTCCTGGTTAGCCACTCCATGAATGCGTGCAGGTCCTCAGACAAGGAGGAGTTGAGAGATTATAGATGTCCCAAACTCAACCCAATCCCAATGCAACCCTTGGAGCCCTTTGGGCCAGTAGCATCGTTTCCAACCACAGACTACATTAGCACTGGCACAAAGTAGATACTAAATATTCTTGAGTGATTAATATGTAAAGGACTACATGAATGCTGCAAGTGCAAAGGGAATTTGTGGCCAGGGCCAGGCCAGAAGCTTAATATTTTCATAAATATTCATGAAGGAGGCAGTAGTGTTCAAAAGCACAGTTCTAGGTTCAGACTATCCAGGTTCAAACTCAGTGCCACCACCTTCCAGCTGTGAGAACTTGAGGCTTGGTCTCTCCAACTGCAAAATAAGGGTGGTGATAGTTATTACAAGGATCAAATGACAAAGTATTTAGCACAGTTCCTAACAAACATTAGTGATAATTAATATCAAGAGATTGGTCGATGGTACTTGCAAGTCACAAGTTATTCAGGGAAAAAGTCAGCTTTGTTCACCCATGTCTCAAACACCTAATGAAGACTGTCCCAAAGGGACCGTGTTGTAAAGAGCAGACAGACCCAGAAACCTAAAGAAACGCAGTGCTTCTCAAAGTCACCCACTCTTCCCTCTGATGCCTCTAGGCACCTCTTCTGTGACCCTTCCTACAAGGTCCCAATCACCCTAAGATATTTAATGGAAAATCTCAAAGTCGAAAGAGATCAGAGGTTGTCTGATCCATACTTCATGATGACTTACAACACTGTTGGCAGAGAAAGGCTTAACGTGTGATTTTTTCCTCCAGGTGTCTGAGTTGTAAGCATACTCAGTGGAATGAATCTCTGCTAGAGGAATGTCAGACCTGTGACAGAGATGATGGTAACTGCCGTTCGGGGCACGTACCGTCTATGCCTCGCATCAAGCACTTCACGTGCATCATCTCGTTTAATCATCACCAAGAGGCAGGGACTCTCATACATCCTCTTCCCCACTTTCCACGAGGAAACAGACTGAGAGGACAGATAAGTTATGCAAGGTCACGCAGCTAATAAGTAAAGAGAGAGGATTTGGACCCAGGTCTGCTGACTGTGCTTTTAGGGCTTGATTTGTTTACATTTATTAACAAAGCTATAATTAATGGCTTAAAAATTCTTGCATGGTTAAGCTAGGCAGGAAGCATCCATGAAGGCTGGCAGTATATGTTAAAGAGCCCAGGCCAGGCAGAAAATCCTTTTTGATAAAACGATACCTTTGTGTTTGAACCTCAGCAAGAATGAGAGCGAGAGAGTGAGAGCAAGACAGAGAGAGACACAGGGCGGTGGGGAGGGCCTGGATCTCCCTGAGTCTATGTGCCAAGTGGAGAGAGTAATATCTACCCCTTCGGTGGTTGTGTGGTTTCTCCATAAATAGTAGCTATCATTTTCAAATTTGAAAAATAGCATGATAAAGGAATTGTTGTGAATCTCTGAGAAAATGAATATACAGAAAATTCATGGCCTCCTGTGTGCTGTTGATGCCATGTGGGTAGGAAACCCGGGGCCTGCCTGAATAAGTACTGCTCTCCCCCTGGACTGCAGAGAGGACCTGAAAATCCAGAACATTCTATGGCCTGGCTTGCCTTGACCTGTACCAGTACAGGCCATCTATCTTTCTGCCCCTGATGCTCTCCTGTCCCTCTGCCTGGGGCCTGAAGCTCTAGAAGGTGTGGAGACTCCTTTCCTCTCCCCCACCAACATCACTGTGCAATAAAGGAGCCTCCTTGGTGCCCTCAGATAGCTCCACATGGGCAAACACTTGTTCTGCTTTCTTATGAGCTGCCCCAGCCACAGGGTGCTATAGAGGTCACAGAGTCTCCGTCCTCAGAATTTCTCTAATCTTAGAAAGAGGTGGCCAGGAGCCTAGAAGGGCAGGACTGGTCAGTGGGCACTCCTGGGGAAAGGGTCTCTCCCATCTTTCCCTTTATCTGGAGGCAGAATGGAGTGGGATACAGCAGAGCACTGGCAAATAGAGAAAAAGGCAGATGAAGTAATAATACTATTCACATATCAACAGTATATCACATATTCTAAAGTACTCTTCTTCCTGAGTATACCCACATCTATTATTCCATTTTAGGCAGACGTGCCGAGAATATCATTCCCGTTGGACAGGTGGGGAGAATAGGACAGAAAATTAGACGACGCACTGAGCTGGAACCAGAAGCAGGACCTCTGAGGCCTTACCCGAGGCCCCTCCCTGGGGTCCCTCTGAGTTGGCGTCCCCAGTTACCTCCAGGAGAGCAGCCCACACCTCCATTCCTGATACAGGACCCACCAGGTCTGACCCTGGGAAAGATACCATCTAACTGGGTTTCTGAGAACAACTCTTTGTCCAGCAGAGCATCACTTCCCTTTTATCCAGGGGATTCCATTCATTCCTGAGAAGAACCTGAAGTCAGTTGTCCCTGTGAGGAAACAGCTTAGAAAGAACACAAATGTAGCTCTGAGAAATCACTGCCCGGCAGGCCAAGTGGCCCCAACTCCATTCCCGAGAGGGCCTGTGCAACCTGGATTTCAATGGCGTGGGGGAAATGAGGACTTCTCTGGTTCTGTGTTAAAACACAGTCGGGACCACATCAATCTCCTAAAATCATGGGGGAGTGGGAAATGGGTTAATAATCACTAGGGAGTCCTACCCATAAAAGTTGTGAGTCTTTAACTAAATCCTCTTCTGTAAGGATATAATGCAACATCATTAAACCAGCCTGTGATGAGCATTTCCCCTGCAAACATACCAGCCCTGCTTCATCTGCCTTCAATCTGCTGTGGACTCAGGCTCTGCCTTCATAAGTCGGCTCAACTGTATTACAGGCTTCTGTGGTGCTACGGGCTGCAGCGAAGCTCCATTTTATGTTCTTAAATATTCATAAGGAGCTTTGCAACATTAATATCTTAGATGGCTTACAAGAACACTTAAATACTGGGTCTTCACTCCCCTCCCTTCTCCCCAAAAGTCCCAGCCTGTTCTAATTTGTGTAATGCATTGGGCCATTTTAATAATTGTCCAGGGATTTATTTGGTGGTTTTGCTGCCCCATCAAACAGGGTGTAATTACGACCCCAGCTTCTCTTATGATGTGCTAATCCTGCTTGTTTCACTAGCAGAGAAGCCAAGACTGGAAAGGGCAAATGCAGCATGGGGCTAATGCACGGGAATTAGTTACGGGCCCCAGCCATTTCCCCTAACCTCTCCACTCCTTCTTCAGCTTCGTTGCTACTGAATGGGGAATGGACAGCCGTCTTGGTGTCTGGACAGCGTTCTTAATTAAAGAGCATGTTTTATCAAAAGGATCAGATTCAAGAATGGGCCATCAGTGAGTATCCAAACCATAAACTTCTGGCACACACTGCTCAGAGGTGAGAGGCTTAGAGATGTGGCCTAATCTAAGGTGGCAGGAAACTCTGTTGCCATGATTTTGCAAAAAAAGCACAATGGAATACAAGCTGCCAGTTATAACTGGGGCAGGAGCAGGGGAGTGTCTCAGTGTCTTAGAACTCACTGAAATTTTCTAATACAGTTCATACACCAAGGACTCAGGAGGTAGTGGAATTAAACAGCTCTAAAATTGGACACTTCTAAAGAGATGCAGATAGAGTGGGTGACATGGGAGCATGCATGGCATTATCTTGCATATGGTCAGGTAATCTCACTCACCAATATTGCCTGATCACATCTTGCCTCCAGCGCTAAGATCAGGGCAGGGAAGAAGACAGGAGATGAGGCTGTAATAGCAGGACATGCAGAATCCATGTCAATGCACAGAATAATCTGAGCACCAGCATGCTTAGAGAACCATGAAGCCTAAGTGAGCACCAGCACTCAACAATTTCAAATAGGGACACAGCCAAACACATACAAAACAGTATTAAACTCCTTAGAGGTGATCATATAAACACATGCAATCAATACAAAGATGATTAATAATATCTATGTTCTACAAATAAGCCCGTGGTCACCAACTACCATCTTTTCAAGGCAACACCTTTATAGTTCTAATTCAAGTTCAAATGTTTGAAGCTGGCAAAGTTGTGCATTGGCATGGAACCATGCATCATTCCTAAGCCTCATCTTTCCCATCCTCTGTGCAGCCAGCCCTTCCCTCAACATGCCTTCCCCATGGCTTTTCCCTGGCTACCAGTCCTTGGCACAGAGGCAACCAAGTCAACCCCATTTGACTTCCTGGGCAAGTGAAGTTTTGTAATCCAAGTGCCTAGAGTTCTTTCCACAAAAACAGTAATCAGAGAAGGCTTCAGGGCAGAGATGAGATTTCAACTGGAGTAGGCTGGACTGGTAAGGAGCATTCCAAAAATGAGAGGATGAATCAGGACAATGATAAAAAAAAAAAAAAAAAGGAAGGCAAGCCATGCCCTGTGATGATTAATTGGTTTACCTGTTGGGAAGGATATTTGCCAGGAAGTTATAGGATATTGAGCTGGAAAGAAAGAGGCCAGAATCTCATACTTACAAGATGGAGTAGCAGGGTCTAGAAACCCAGACTGTTAGGCCACTTTCTACGTTTTGTACAAAAGAGATGAAGCAGTAAAGAAAACGGACCCGTCTGTCCATTTTGCTTCCACCACCTGTCTTCTATCTTCCTTCTAGGAGACATAATTTGAACCGCATGGAATAGTCACTCTACTCCATCTTAAACTGTTTAGCTACCCGCACTCATGGATAAGAAGCCCTCTCTACCTTGAAGCATTAATTACCACGCCCTACTTTTACTCACTCACATTCTCCCCTCTGAGGTCCTAAGGCCACAGCAAGACATCTCTACTTAGAGAATAAAGCGAATACCTCTTTTCCTGCACACTACCTCCATTGGACAACCCCTTCACAGGTGTATTAGCCCCTCACTGGGCTTGTGGACATAAGGAAATCTTCCAGAACACTGGGTCTTCGAGACCAGAGCTCAGAACAGGCAGGGGTCAGATCCCACTCGAGTGGTCTAGTGAGAGCCATGCGGTGTTGAGAAGCCAGAAGTCCTGACTCTGCCATTACCTGCATGATTGTGGGCAAACAGCTTCCCGACCCGGGCCTCAATTTTCTCATCTACAAAATGAAGGGGTGGGACCTGACAGTCTCCAAGGTACCTTCGTGACCTAAGACCTCATGTATCTCTTTCTGCAGCAAAAGCATTGTGTGACATGGTATCACCATGGTAGACAAATTCCCCACACAGACTACTGAGATGGCTTTATAACCACGGCCCCATTAACATTTAATTAATACAGCATTCATCTCCATCTAATTCATGTAAGATTCTGAATGAGAAGGGAAGGCCAATGGCTCCCACAACTGGCTCCCGCAGGCTCCTTGATATCCAAGCACCAGGATCATGGACTTCTTTGTCAGAACATGATTTACAGCACTCAGAACATTACATAAATTTCCATAAACATCCGCAAATGCCCCAAACATCGGATTGCAGGAGCATGAGAGAGGGAGCTAGGGAAGGGGATCCGGGGTACCGTGGATGATAAGGCAGCTCCATGCATTGGGCGGCACCACAGCAGCCCAACTTGAGGGCATTAAAGCTAAATGTGACTAATCGTGAGCGGTTCTTCCTCCGCTGAGCACCTGAGCACTAATTACATGCCTGGTTAATTCAGTAATGTACACACACTGCTGCTAGCACCCAGCTCTCTCCCTTCCTACACTTCAGGAGATTAATGAGGGGAAGAAAAGGTTGTTACAAACATGTTTGTGGGGTTGTTCTTTACACCTCCTGTGATGACGACCAAAAATGATACAAACCACTTGGTGTGTGCCTTACCCGCCACTGCAAGGGGTGAGGAATCATCATTTAGAGCGTGGCACTTCCCCGCAGCTGCCAAGCACATGGGGCACAGTCAACAGAGGGGAGGTGAGGCTTGAGGGAAACTGGGTCAAAGGTGCCATTCACAGTGGGACCTGTACAATAAATTTCTCCAGTGTCCCTACATCACATCTTTGCTGGCAACTCTTTCCAACTGGCCAGATGTTGGTTTCCAGCATTTTTAGGGTCATCGAAGGCTTATTTGTCTCCCCACACCTGCCTCCAGATGCTGCTTGGGTCTGTCTTGCAGGGATTGAACTAGGCATGCATTCCAGGGTCAGAGCTGCCCCGGAGGGCAGGAGCCTGACATTCCGAGAGTTCCTTGGCCCAAAGCAGGACAGAGACTCACAAAGGCAGAGTAGTGGAGGGTGAAGGAAAGAGATTTGCCAAGGGGAGCGAGGGGGAAATCTGGGAGTCTCCTAGACATCTAGACAACTTGACTGTACCACCCTCACTGTCCCTTTATCAAGACAAAATGTCCTCGTGCCCCACACACCAAACACTGTCCTCTCTCCTTTCCCCAGAAAAACTTGCCTTGGTGTTTATAGCCTCTTTCCATACTTTTGAAAATGCTTGTAGAGGGTTGGGCTGCTTATCATGTCATGTAGCCCCTGCCTCCACCCTCCCTCTCCCCAAACCTTGGTACCTCTCATATTTACAAAGGGATCTAGGGATGCCCTGGAAAAGGTCCTCCACCTCCAGCTGTGGAACCACCCAGTGACTTGGGGGATCCCTGCTTGTCAACAAGCTGTTGCTGAGCCCCTGGAACAGACCAGCAGTGAGGTCACATCTCCTTGGTCTGCATCCCCCACAAAGCCACCCAGCCCCCATCAGGCCAGGTGATTAACAACGCTGGCTGGGCCATCTCCACTTCCCAGAAAAGCAGCAGCTCTCCGCAAAAACCGCATTCGTGGGGTTTCACTGCAGTTCCCATTGACAACCAAGAGCTTCAGCAGTGGCCTCGTGGGCTTTAAAAACAAGGCAAGTCATCCCAGAGACTGCCTTGATTACATCACAGGTTGTCACCCCGCCAAGCTTTTACACAGGCCCACAGGAGAACTTGGTCTGCAGCCGGCCCTGGCCGCCAATGGGCGGCCCCACAGCCACCCGGCCATAGATCACATCTGTGAGCGCATGGAGTTCATTATCTCCCTAATGCTGCTGCTTTTCTTGATCATTAGAAAGAAACTTGACCTGACCTGTGAACTCTGAAATTGATTGTTGCCTTGAAACGGTCAACAGCCCATTTTCTAATCGATGCATGGAATAATTTTATACATATTTAAATTATATATTAACTTTAATGCTTGTTAAATTTATCTACCACTCTCCTCTTGTGCTTCTTTTACACTCACTCAGACTCAGGAAGGTATACTTACCATTGGGTGGGAGGGAGGATCCAGGCCAAGAACAAGTGAAGTAGGAAAGAGAAGTCCCAGGGCTGAACCAGAGTCCGTGGCAGGCCCAGGCCTAAAGTTGAGGGATGGAGGGGAAGTACATGTGTATCTGGGAATACATGTATGGTGTGTGTATGTGAAAATGTTTATGTGAAATGTGTTTATATGAGAGAGTGATAAGTATGTGTAGCTGGGAATATATATTGTATGTGTATGAGGGTGTGTCTAAGAATATGCATATATAGACTTGAGAGTGATGTGTATGTGTAAGTGTGTGTGTGCCAGAGTGCCTGTGCACCCGGGAATCTATATGTCATGGGTGTGTGTGAGAGAGAGAGTGCGTGTGTACATAGGAGAGAATGATGCAGATGAGAGCATGTGTGCATCTAGGAGAACGAATGTGTGGCTGTGTGTGCTCTCTCCTGTGGACTCTCCCCCGGCCTGTCAGGTGGTCCAGACACCTCGCCTAAGCCCAAGGGCTGAGAATCAGAAAGTTTCTCCCTCTGATGTACATAAAGGGTTATCGATGAAGGGTTTTGCCTGGAAAGGGCGGACTCAGGCCATTATGGTTGCCCTGAATGTGGCTTGTAATTTCTAATACAGGAAGGGGTCCCCAAAGTGCTTAACTATGTGGAAAGAAAGCCAGAACTGCTCCTGGTCTCTAGAGAAGAGGTTCTGAACCTAGTGCTCATCACTATGAGGCCTCTATGGGTCAGTGAGCCCCTTGAAATTAAGAAAGTGTGTTTGTGTGAGTGAGTGTGTGTGTGTGTGTGTGTGTGTGTGTGCGCGTGCGCACGCGTGTGTGTGTTCAGGGAGAGGCTTTGTTACATTCATTAGACTTTCAAAAGGTTTATGATGTGGAAGAAAGAGCTACTGCAGATCAGATGATACTGACAGGTCTGCAGGGGTAAGGATCGGTTTCCCCTTTCCCGCTGTCTAGCATTTTCAGACAAAGTCCAGCACCCCTGGTACTTGCTTCCTTCTGGGGTAAGACTCACCACAGGTCTCTAACACTGAGCCCAGGATACCTGACAGACAGCCACTCATACCCTGAGCAGAGCAACAAGCCAACAGCCTCTCAACTGGCTCCAAGTTCAGGGTCCAAATCAGTATATGCTGTCCTTCCTGAACCCAACCTTGAAGAGTTTAGGCATTCCCAAAATTTTCATTCTTTGCAAGCCCCTGTGGGTGCGGTATAAACAGATATAAGCAAAACTTCCAGACCCTTCATCTGTTATTTTTGCTTCTAAGAATCTATCGTAAGGAAATAGTCAAACTGTGAACAAAAGTTTGTGCACAAAGATGTTACTCAGAGTATTAATGCCAAAACAAATGACTGGAAGCAAACTACACTCCAGCACTAGGGGAACAGCTAAATAGATGTAGTGAATCCATATGAAGTGTTCCTCCCCAGCAATTAAAAGCCATGTTTTCATGTAATTAAATTAACTACCAATAATTTTAATTGCCTATGCTTTATATTTTTAAAGTATGTTTTAAAAAAGTTTTACTGACATGGGTAAGTACTTACAATACAATGATACAGCAAAAAAACAATACAGTGGGATTTCAAAAGAAAATTTAAGGCATCGAGAAAACAATAGAAGAAAAAATTCCAAAATAACAATAATGATTTTCTTAGGTAGAGTGATTATTCTGGCTTTTTCAGACATTTCTATACTTTCCAAGTTTCTGTTAATGGCATGCACTAATTTAATTTTTTTAACTAAGTTAAAAAAAAAAACAACTCTGCTTTCCTATCCATCTACCATAAGAGACATCCCTAACTCCACACTCCAAACTCACAGACTTCAAATTTCTGCATTCCCTCCCTCCTGAGAGCAGTACAACTAAATTACAATATCTCCCCAAGATTCACATCCCCTCTTCGTGTTCCTTGAAATAAAATCAAAATAGTACTTACCTCTTCTAGTCCTTCACATTTCCACATTCTTCATTAACTTCCAGAATTCTTCTTCAGGCCGTCTATTTTGACTTATTTCCCTTCCTCTGTTTACTTACAGTAGCCCAATCTCTCATTTACAAATAATTGTCCAACCTAAATGAGAGAACACAGCCTGGGTTGTTTGTTCCATGTGAAAAGAAGAGGGTGTGATAGTGAGCAGGGAAGGAAGAGAGGAAACAGGTGAGGAAGACCAGCCTCGCTGAGGCAGGTCACTACCCACCTCCCCTGGAAGATCGAGGTCACTAACTTGTGCGGCCTGGACTTCCTTCCCTCTGCCTTGGAGACCCAGCACCAGCATCAACCACCCTTCGTCCTCCCTCCTGTCTCAATGGAAGATGAATTCTCTAACTTTGCCAAGGTGCACCCCTCCACCTGGTATTGATCCCATCCCTGTCCATCTTTTGCAGACCATTACGAGATCAATCATCCCAAGCTTTCCAGGATCTGTGATCTCCACTCCCTAGGGGCTCATTCCCCTTCTGCAGAGTCAGTCTGCATGGATTTGAATCCTTGCGCTACTACTTAGTAGCAAGGTGGGCTACTTACCTTCTCTGTGCCTCAATTTCCATTTCTAAAAGTTGGAATAAGAATAGCACCTACTTCATACAGTTTTAGGATGAAATAACTACTCTACGAAACACTTAGAACAGGGATGTCACAGAGCAAACGAAAGCTGCTTTCATTATTGTTATGGCCTGGAGCATGCTTAACTGGCTCCTATCTGGGAAAATGCCTTTCCCTGAACCCTTCTCTGTTATCCTAACATCCTGCTTCACTCTTTCCTGTCAGGGGGAAATTTCTCACTGCCTGGAATTACTCAGCTTTTATCAGTTCTCAATACTTTGTCATCTGGGTGCCACCACCCCCACTAATAAAACTGTCCTCACTAGCATTGGCAAAGGCACTCTGAGCCCCCCGGGACTTCCTGTACTCTCCCTTGTACTCAGTTCCCATAATGACTCAAATCCCCCACCTCTCCAGACCTGGGTCTCCTTGGCCTCCTAACACGGGACAACCTTCGGTTCTGCACCCGCCTCTCCGAACACTTATTTTCAGCTTCCTCTCTCAGCACCTCCTGGTCCATTTGCTCTTCGGATGGAAACTCATCCTCCAGGACTCTGAAGCTGGCTCCTCCTCTTCCCACTCGATCCATATTCCCTGAGTGACCCCGTCAACCCCCACAGCCTCAAACATTATCTGCACACTGATCACACCCATATTGGAAGTTATATTTAAGCAGAGAAGAAGAGGGTAGAACTGCATAGCTGCTGGAAAGGCAACAGATGTATCTGCCAGAGAGAAAAAGGAGAAGAGACACCGAAGAGAAGGGAGGGCCAGCTTGACCTACGTCCATCACTGTGGATGATTTCTGGGGTTTAAAATAGTTCTCCACCCCACTACTGCTCCTCTATGCCACCAGTGTTACCATCTGAGAGCCCTCCCTTCAGCTTAAGGCTTTGAGTCCTTTTTTGTTCCAATGCAGCTTACATGTGCAGCCGCCACGATGCAGTGGGAGGAAGTGGACAACGCGTTCAGGAGACATGTTGGAACCCCAGCTCTGCTACCAACTGTGGTATGCTCTTTCTCTACCTACCTCTTCACTGATAAAAACAGGTAATAATGGGGTCAATCCTGGAGGGCTGCTGGGAGTATCATAGCCGATTATTAGTTTCCCTCTCTTTTCCCCATCTTGGTCTAATTTTCTTTACCTGTGAAATGGGGGTGGCAACACAAATGACTCATAAGCTCCTTTGAGCAACTCTCCTCAGAAAGGGTTTGGCCCCAGTCCTCTGCCCTACTTAGGAAGTGACCCCTGATGAGAGTTTACAGGTCAATAAATAATACTCCTCTTCCCAGACAGGTGACTCAGAAGCACTGAGCCCACCAGAGGGGGAATCGGCTTCATCAATGCCAGACTGGAAGGTGCAGCTTTTAGATCTGTGGCAACAGTGGCTTGCTAACATTTCATTCCAAAAATCTTACATCCCTTTCCGATATGGGAGACCACCGCTCTCCCCCGCCACCCAGCACAGCAGGCTCCAGTCCCTGCTTCTGTCCCCCCTGACAGAAGTTTTATGGGTGCATGGGAGGATCCTCAAGTTTTCCAGCTGGGCAGGGAGGTAGCAGAGCTGGAGTGTGAATGGGCCTCCTGAACCCCTCACTTAATTCTCTCGCCACCGCACCCTGAAAGCCTCACATGTGGTAGTAATGCCTATCACTCACACAGTCAAAAAAGGTTGGGCACACAGGGACCGAAGGCGCCCCATGAGACCAGCCACACCCCCTATAGGCCCCTAGCCTAGCGGTCTGGGATAACAGTAGTGCATATTTGTTGGGTCCTGTACTAGATGATTTATATGCATGAGCTCATTTAATATTTATAATAGTCTTAAAAGGTAATTACACTTATTAATCCCATTTTGGGGATGAGTGTACCAAGACACAGAGAGGTTACTTGTTCCACATCACCCATAAAACAAGTGGCAGAGTTGGGTGCAAAGCCAGCTAGTCCCAACTCAAGAGCCCATGCCTTAACTACTCGGCCCTCCAGCCTTTTCCACCTGCGCAGGGCCAGCCAGTCCCACACAGGTGGCACAGGACACCTGCAGGCTCCATCCAATCCAATCCTGCCCACACATCGGACACCACCACCCCCACACCCGGTGATGGTTAATTTTGTATCAGCTTGACTGGGCCAGACATTTGGTCAAACATTTTTTTGGGTGAAACTGTGAGGGTGTTTCTGGATGAGATTAGCATTTGAATCGGTTGACTGAGTAAAGGAGATTGCCCTCCCCAGTGTGGGAGGGCCTCGCGCAGTCAACTGAAGACCTGAATGGAACACAAAGGCTGAGTAAGAGGGGCTCTTCCTGCCTGACTGCTTGAGCTACTAGATTGTTTTTTCCTGGTCTTTGAATTCAGATTGAAACATCAGCCCTTCTTGGTCTTGAGCCTGCCAGCTTTTAGACTAGAATTTACACTTTTAGCTCCTCTGATTCTTAGGCCTCAGACTCAGACTGGAACGACACCCTAAGCTTTCCTGCTCTCCAGCTTGCTGACTGAAGATCTTGGGACTTGTCAGCCTTGATAATCACATGAGCCAGTTCCTGTTAATAAATCTCTTTCTCTGTGTATGCATATCCTATGGGTCCCATTTCTCTGGAGAACCCTGCCTAGTACACCCACACCAGATCAAATGTCCTGGTTTGTGGTTTTACCCACCTGGTGATGCTAAGAGGGGGTTCCAGCCGGAGCTGCCAGGGTTCTGAGCATCCAAGCACCTGGACAGGACGGCAATGACCACTGGCCACAAAAGGGTGAGACATAGAGAAAGCCACCAAGAAGAGGTGCCTGGGGACATGAGGGAAGAAGACAGTGGGGTCAGCAGTGGGGAAGAAGAGAGGGTGGACTTAGCACGACAAACTGGAGAAATCCGTGGGTGAGCAGACCCGGTAGCAAGAAGCAGAAGGGAGGATCCCCATCCTGCATTGCCTCCTGCAAAGGATGTCACTCCCCACCTGCCCAGGGTGCCCTCAGCAGAGGGTGCCATTGTTGCCTCTTGATGTCCCCACTGGCGTGTGAAACCCCAGGGGAAGAGACCTGTCTTCAACTCACATCCCTAGCACCTGGCACAAGGAGGTGCCCAACAATGGGTGTCTATTGGTCAGATGCCCAAATGAGTAGTCATTCAGCTTATTGCAGGTTGCTGTTCTGCTTGAAGAATGATGGAAAAGCCACAGAGGGTGAGTGGGGAAGAGAGGTTAGGAAACGGTTTTGGACAGCAGCTGGAGTCCTTGCAAGGCAATAGAACATCATGGGAGAAACGTGCTCTGGGGCCAGGCTGCATCTCTGACTAGCTGTGTGGCCTCAGACAAGTTACTGAAGCTCTCTGGTCCTCCATTTCCCCTTCTGCAAAATAAAGGTGACAAAGGCACTCCACCTCAGAGGGTTGTCAGGAAGATTAAATGAATTAATGCAAGTAAAGTGCTTAGGATCCTGCCTGGCGCGTATAAGCACCACATGTGTTTAATCATCATCGTCACCAGCATCAATCATCATTTTGCACAAGGTGTTGCTCAAGGTGGTTCAAATTATATTTGTACCTAATCTGAGCTGTATGAGTTCTTTTTAAGGTTTGACCCTGGGGGCTCAACCTCTTATGAAGGCCACAGAACTATCACTTGATTCTGATCCTCCAAGGAGAAAGGAGACCCAAATGAGGACCATAACCATGTTTTCAGAAATCTCAGATGTCCCAAAATGAAGCACCATGTTTGGAGAACCTGGGAAAAGAACTACTAAGCCACCAAAAACATTCAGCTTCATTCGAGGTGGGATGGTATGGTGGGAGGATTATTTGTTTTTGCAAATACTGAACTTTCCAATTTTCTTATAACAGTGGTGGCTTCATCAGAAAACTAGAATTGGATGCCCAGATTATTATGAGACAGGCTGTGGCTTAATCTTCTCAATGTTTTTATATTTGAGAATAAAAGGGCATTTGGCACTTATCTAAAATTACAACAGCAGAGAAGGAAAAAACCCCTCGCAGGTACATGGCTGTGATCCGCATATTTACATGCTTTTGATTTCATTATGAAATCATAGAATCAAGGCATCTCAGAGCTAGAAGAAACCTCAGTGCCCCTCTCTTCCAATCCCTTTCTCTTACAGATAGGGAAACTGAGGTGCAGAGACAGGACATCAATCACCCAGGATCCCTCAGCTACTTAGTGACAGGTTCACTATGCTATCTATGTAGAAAACCATGAAGTAAAACTGTCAGGCAGGGAGAGGGACCACTTCTTATTTTAACAACACAATGCCTTCCATCTTCACTGTCTGGATGGGAATGTTCCCCATAATCTGGCTCTGTCCAACCTCCCTCTCCAATCTGGGTCATCCATGCAGCCAGGTTTATCTCCCTGCTACCCGCCTGGCTTCCACACTCCTAATTCTCCCCTATCAGAATGTGTTCCTCAGTCCACCACACTGGTGCAAATCCCTCCTTGCCTTAAAGCTAAGTGGGGGCAACTTCTTTGCAGTTTCTTCTGATCGCCACAGCCACACAAGCACTATCAACTCCTGAACTCATACAGCAAGTTCAGTTTGCAGACCCAAAGCTGAGAGGCATGGTGGCAAGGGGCTCAGGGACCTCCCAGAGCCCAGCCTCCCTCCCAGCTCTGCTCAGGGACCTCAGGCAAATTGTTTCCCTCTCCAAGCCTTAGGTTCCTCCACTGTAAAAATACATAGCTTGTAAAGTTGTTTTGAAAATTAAATAAAATTACATAGTATAGCTTATTAAGTACTCAAGTAATGGAAACTTATATTTTAAGATCACTATTTAGTTCACCAATACATAGTACACTTTTGTCCTGCAGCTGGCCCCCATGAATGTTGGTTTTGTCATCACAACTAGATTGTAAGGAAATCTAATTAAATTCCATGAGGGCAGGAATTCTGTCTCTTTTATTCCCTAAACTACCCCCAGTGCCTTGCACAATGCCTGATACATAGTAGGCACTCGGTAAATATTTGTTGAATAAATAAGCAAACTTTTCCCTCATTTCTGAAGAGTTTAGATCCACAATAATAATAGCAAGCCTTATGTTTGTACAGTGATTTACATTTTTCGAAGCATTTTCACATGTAGAAATTTGATGTTCAGACGAGCCTGCAAAAGAGGAAGATCGGGTATTATTACCTGTCCCCACCTCCTAGGTGAGGAAACAGGTGCAGAAGTCATTCCATTTTCAAGGTGACAGAATAAAGAAGTGGTGAAGCACAGGCTGACACCCCGTTCACAAAGGCAGCTGTGTCCACTTCCAGCCTGCCACACCTAATCAGTGCAAGGCCTGATTAAACTGGTTTCTGATTTTGATCAACTTGTTGAGGCATCTGATGGCAGTGTGAAGAGTCCCTGGGCTTGCAGAAGAAAGACATCTCTGAGCGTGGTGTGGTGTGCAGATAAAGTGATGCCTAGGCAGGGAAGCTGGGGCATCAGGAGGGAAGTGAATTAGAGAAACTCTTCCTTCAGCAAGACAAATTTGTGCAGGGAAACCATGCCTCGCTGGAGAAGCCAATTGGAAAAGAATGATAGAGGGCCGGCTCCTGAGGTTCATCAAAGTCATTTGTTGCAGGTAAGCTCATTTTTCACAGGCCAAGGGGATATTTACCTGGAGTACACCTTTAAGGAATAGCCGACAGATTGAACGGTACAGTGCTTTATTATATTTCACACCCTGGTGATTCAATATGATGGAGGCAGAAGGCGGGGGAATGGTACTCAGGAGGGAAAGCAAAGCAGAAAGGCAGAAGAGAGAGAGACGTTAAAATGTCCAGCAGTGGGGTGTCCTCCTTCCCAAGTGCCCAGGGCAAACCTCAACTGCAGTGGAAGATTCCAGAAGGAGCACAGCCAGCCATGCCTGTGGGCAGTGCTGACCAGGGAGTGGGTATCTGACATGGGTTGACTCACCCCTTCCTCCTAGCCATTCCCTATGTCCGAAGGGACTATTCACCCCTCCACCATTTTTAGAAACATTTCACACAATTTTTGGAAACCTGAAGACCTGTGTTATAGTCCTGGTTCTACGACCATTTTAGGTGGGTGAGCTGAGGCAGCACATCTGACCTCTGGGCTTGTTTCTTCACCTATAAAAGAAAGAATCCCCTAACAGTCTTGAGCTCCCTTCCAGCCCCTGCACTCCATGACTCCAAGTCAGCCCCAGAGATCTACCTTTGTCTGGAAACAGCTGGCCCTCCCGGCAGCCCTCCCTCACATCCCTGTCACACCAGTCGGCAGCCTAGAAGTCAGCTACAGTCACCAAAAAATCAGAAAGACCACACTCAGCCTGGGGCACGCCTCTGCCCCACGCTCCAGAGGAAGGCATGGTGAACTCCTCGGCAGCCATCGTCTCTGAATATGGCTCCATAGTTCTCTCATCCAGGAATTCATTCCAGCCCTTTAGGAAACTATATTTTTAGTGCTTTCCACCACCTACAAAGTGTCATAGCTTGAGTGTATACAGGTCTTTGTGCAATACAAGGATTGGGCTTCTACTGTCCACAAACCCTCCGTTTCTATGGAGTCATCAGCTTTCATCTTCTCACTCAGGACGTGACCATTAAGTGTATACTTCTGTCTCTGCCCCTTAGCCTTTCAGAAACCTCCCAAGCACCTTTTTCCTTCACTCAAATCAACCTGACCCACAGTCTCAGCTGGAAGGAGCACTCTTTTGCCCTTGTCCCTTCCACATTCTGCTGCCTGGAATGAACATCCAATAGCTGGAGCTCCTGTCACCATTTTGTGACAAGGACACCTTGGGGATATAAGTCATGAGCAAAAGATGGTGAGCCAGAAATCAGAAAGGTACTGACTCCTTGATGACTAGGAGGCCTGGCATTGCCACCTCTGGACTTTTTCATAATCTCCCCCTTTGTTTATGCCACAGTCTCTTGGGTTTTCTGTTGTGCGCAGCTGAGACCAGTTCTTAACAGATGCAACAGCCTTGTCTAGGGTGTCTCCACTATATTCACCATTCTACACGCATGGAGCTGAGCACATAACAGGGAGCACATGAACGTCTGTGGAAGAAGACAGGAAGGAGGGAGTGAGGGGTGGTTCCTTCCCCCTCCTCTCCTGTTCCCTGGCCATGGTAGCAGGCCTTGGGGAAGGCTGGATGCTGAGCAGGCATGTCCGGGTGGGGCACCTACCATGGCATGTTTGCAGAGTGTTTCCAAAGCCTCTGACCAGGGCTCTTGAGGCCATTTTGATACAGAGGATTTACTTTGTCTTCAAAAGGCCAAGTGGTAAGGAACTGAGGGTTGGTTGTATCTGAGACCCCTTTCTGATATCTCTTAAACACCCCCCCTGGCATCCTAATTTTCCTCCATCAGTGTTATTTGGGACTGGAAGCTTTTACCTTTGTGTTACAGTATTGAAGAGATGGGCTAAGAAATCATTGTGAACTTGAAGCTCTGTTATCAGCAATCTGGCCATCATTTAGCAAGGCCCAGAGACAGCAGGGCATGTCACAAGCAGTTTGGATGGAAAAAAGAAGCTCAAAGCACAGGACCAGATGGATAAAAACCCAAAGAGACCCAGGCTCCCTGGGGCCATACAGGGCACAGGGGTCCAGGACAGCATGGGGCTGAGAGGCCTGGAGAGTGAGGATACAGCAATTCAACTCAGACCAATAAGCAGCCACTGAGGGCTTCCTGTCTGCCAGGGAAATGCTCTGGGGGCTGAGGGAACCCTAGACCTGTGGGAGCCCACAGTCCAGGGGAGGCCAAGGGTGTTTATGAAAATATCTAGAATATGACATAATCTCAAGTGTCCAAATCGATGAATAAATCGAGGTCTACAAGAATGAAAACTGAATTCTGTCTGCAAAGGAGAAGAAGGATTCCCAGAGGAAGTGGCCTTGGGAAGGGCCTGGCAGGAAAGGGGAGCTCTGGCAGGCAAGGACGTGTGTGGAGGGAGTGGGGGCCAATCCAGGCAAAGGGAGCAGCCGGGCCACATTGAGGGGATGTTGTCTCTAAATTCAAAACTGTGTTGATGAAATGGATGAATGCATTTTGGACATTAAGGTCCTCAGAGAACACACACAGCTTTATTGTCCAGGAAATGGTTATTTTCCCCACACCTATGAAGAAGGGCATGGAGCCTGGTAACTCCAGGCACACGGCATTTCCTGGGAATGAGTCCAGTACTGGAAATAGATTCACTGAAACTCAGGTGGCGAGTGAGGTCACCAAGTCAAGTGTACAGGTACACTCCTGGCTATGCCTGAACCTTCAGGATCCAGTCCTCACCTAAATGCCCCTGGACACTCTAGAAACACAGGCTAAATGGTTTAATAGCATTGGAATCCAAACCATCCCTGTAAAGAACCCTGGAGATGTCAGAGCTACCATGTGCTTTTCTTTAGGCACTGAGTGATAACTCGGAGGCTTCAATGTGCCTGGCTCCTAAAGTGACACAGTTAGCCTCAGTCCAGTCTCTTTATGCTCACAGCACAGTCACAAAGGCAGGAAGCCCATGTGGGAGATGGCAAAAAAAGTACCCTCAGAGAGTAACAAAAAGGGAGTCAGAGACAGCTAGAGTAGCATGGAGTAGATGAACAGAGATATAGGCATGGTCAATCTGGGAGTACTTCCTGGAGAAAGAAACTTGGGATCCTAAAGTGCTCAGGAAAAGGGGTGGGGCGCTCCTGCAGTGGTCATTGTATCAGTCACCTATCACTGTGTTAATGCTGCATAACAAACCATCCCAAAAGTCAGTGGCTCAAAACAGTAATGATTCATTCTCATTTATGTGACTACAGGACATTGATCTAGTCTGGGCTTGGCTGGGCTTGGTTCTAAGTTGCAAGTTGGGTCCGGGTGCACCCAGCGGTTTCTCATCCTCTTTACACCAGCAGGTCAGCTGAGACATGCTCTGCTCATGCTCACAGCAGAAGCACAAGAAGGCAGGTTAATGTCATAACTGCTAATATCCCATTGGCCAAAGCAGGGCACATGGCTGAATCCTTAATCAAAGAGGTAAAGTACACACTTTGTCTGCCATGAAGTCAAAGCAAGTCACAGCCAAGCCCAGCTTCAACAGGGTGTGTGTGTGTGTGTGTGTGTGTGTGTGTGTGTGCGTGCGCGCATGTGTGTGTGTATGGAGGAGGTGGGAATGGGTGAAGGAAGTGAATAGTTTTTTTTTAATCTACTACAGTGTCGGAGAAAGGGGAAAGATGTTCCACATAGAAAGACTATATAAGGAAAGGCACAGAGGTGAGTATGAGTCTGGTACAGATGGACAGCCAGGAGGCTATGCCCAAGTCAAAGTGGCAGGATGGGCAGGTTGAGAGGCTGGAGACCCACCTGTCTTTGGCAACAAGGCTAGGGGCATGAGTGGATGGCAAGCCAGTGAACAAGCTCTTCCTTGGGCTCTTGCCTCCTCTTGTTAAAAAAGCAAGAAATTACAAAGTAGAAGCAAGAGAGCTTACTCCTGTGGGGTCTTCTCTCCAGAAAAACACTGCAACTCACTGGGCTCCCACCTCTTCCTGAGGCTTTCCAGGGTTTGCCCAGCCCTGAGCCCTTGCCTGTGTCTGAGCAGAGGGCATGCACACACACGGCCAGTGCCACCCCACGCTCAGAAGTCACTGCACTGCCTGGCTGGATCATTGTGGTGTCTACACCTGTCTTGATTTCTCAACTAGACTGTAAGATACCAGGGGCCTGGAACTGCATTTTACAGTTGTTGTCATTCTTTTTTTTTTCCTGTCTTTAAACAGCAGGAGGTCCTTAACCACATGTGGAATAAATGGCTGAATAGTAGATGATGCTGAGACTCAGGCAGCACCATTTCTGGAATAAAAAACTGGGGAAAGTAGGTCAGCTGGACCAGCCACAATCAAGACAGTCCTATTAATAGAACATGCAAACATTATTTAGGGACAGTAGCGTGAAATGGGAAAGGGGAAGGACACTTGAAGGTGGATGGAAACTCAGCCTTGTGTGAAAACACAAACTTGAGCAGAAATGAAATTGCTGGAGAGGTTGTCTGTTCCTAAAGAAATGTTGTTGCAGGTAATGGCCCCAGGGAAAGCTTCCATGGCAAATCAGCCCACCAGCTGCCTCCTGCAGAGCCTGGGAAGGCACTGCAAGCAACATAGGCTCTTGGGAAATGCTCATGACCCCCACACGAGGAGAGCTGTCCAGCAGCCACACCTGCCCCAAGACAGGGTTTGCCCTGCCTTACATTGGGATTCCTCCCACTGGAATGAATACCTGCCCTCTTTCCTCCTTCAGGAAGCCTTCCAGGATAGATAACACCATGACACTGACCAAATCCTATAAAGCACACAAATCCCTCTTCACTGATAATCAACTTAATATATTTTATTTAACTCTTGATCACAGAGTTTTTTAATTGTCTCCCACGTATCAGCCTTGTAGGTTAATTAAAGTAGGAGTCAAGGGTTATCTTTCCTTTGGAACCCTCCTCCAGGCTGGGCACACTCCTAGTTTTTATAAAATTCCCTTCAACAGAATGTGGTATAAATATGTGATGATGCTGATGAAGATCAAAGACACAAATCAGAAATCCAGGACCAGGTTAAAGCAAGATTTGACGTGCAAGTGCCGTCTTAATTGGGAGCACGTCCGAAAGGAAAAGGGCCTCCCACCGCTTTCCTGGGGCCACTTCCTCCCCTCCCCTCCCAGCAGGGCTCCAGGCAGAGGAGGGGAGGGAGCCCCTACCTCCCAGGGCTCTTCACCAGGGTTCCTTCTGCTCCTGAACTTTGCCTCAGCTCAGTCTCATTCTGCCCCAACCCCAGGCCCTTGAAACTGACCAGACCTGCAGCAAAGCCCTTCCCTCAGATACTCAGGAAATGTTCTTGAAATCTTTGAAAGCTTCTCACAGCTCAGCCAGGGGGGAGTGGGTCAAGCTGCCCAGAGGGTCTGCAGGTAGGACAGTGGAGGAGCTCAAGGTAGGGGCACCCGGAGACTGGCATCTCTGGTCTTTTTGCTATCATCACAGGGCCTACCAAGGTCCTGCTCAAACTCAGTGTCCTCCTGGAGGTGGTCCCTAGCCACTGGGCTCCTCGCCAGTGTCTCCTAAATACCACATGGGGTGGGTTGTACCTGTAGAAGGTTCCAGGGTGGAACTCCTGTTCCCTCCACCTCCCATGTTCCTGGAGGGCCTCCTCCTTCACCCGGGCAAAGGAGGTCCCAGAGCTGACCTGGCTCTGCCTTGTGAGAGAAGGAGAGAATGGGGATGTCAGCTAGGTCTCCAGACGTTGTCAAACGTCCCTGCAGGACGAGGGACATAATTGCCCCGTGTTGCGACCATTGCTCTACGTCACATTCTGCAGCAAAATGCCCCTGTTGGTTGACAACTGGTTGGTTAGTTTTCTTGAAAAAATGACCTCATTTGGGGGTTGGGGAAGTCAGAGGTCAGTGAGGCCAATATGTTCAAGGTCTTGGTGCAGAAGATGCCAGGTGGCCACCCTTTATTCCCAGACACTTAAGTCTCTGCCCCCTTTTTGAAGATTGATTCTTAGGCCACAGGTTGTTACACTGGGGATTAATGAGAATTGGCCAGAACTGACCCCCGCCCCACCCAGATGTCCTCACCTACTCACCTGTAGGGCACAGAGTCTCTCAGAGTGTCAACTGGGTGAAAGGATTTTTTATTCCTCCTCCAGGAAAGGTGGCTGGATACATTCACACTCACACGCACACTCACTCATCCACTTTCAGTCACACACTCCCTGCCATTTTCTCAGAAATGAAGTGGAAACACAGATGGCTGTAAAACAACGCCTTGCACTTGTGTCACACTTTTGACTTTGCAAAGGATTCTCATAGCTGGCGTTTTTAAACCTATTTCATTGGCGTGACCACCTTCCTGACGTAGGCAGGCAGCCACTGTTATCACCAGGTTGAAGATTCTGAAGCCCAGAAAGATTGAGCAGCTCACTCCAGCCAGAAAATACATATTGCTGGTCAAAAGCAGGGCCTGGATTAAACACCCTGCAATGTGGAGAGCACCCCACAGCAAAGGGTTATCCAGCCCCAGATGCAACAATGCTGAGGTTGAGAAACCCTGCAGTAGTCATGAAGGAGTCAGGAAGCCAGACTTTGAGCCCCACATCTTTCACTAAGCTGCTGTGTGATGTAGGCCCAGTTAACTCACTTCTCTGGCATTTGAAGTCAATGTTCCCTGAGGCCTCTTGTGTCGCTGATGTCAGGACAACCTTTGGTCTGTCTGCTCTTCCCCCTTCTCATGAGAGCTGCCCTTCCACTGCACCTCTAACTCCATACTCTGACCCCAGGCACCTGCTCCTGGCTGAGGGATGCGAGAGACCTTCACTGAGACTCTCCATTTGGAAGGAGGGACAAAGACCTCTCTCCAGAGGTCAAGCTGGGATGCATGATTTCAGGAGCCTTCAGTTGGCTGGAAGAGGAAGGCTCTCTGGGAGACAAAAGCTGACCTGCAAAGAAAGAACGGCTAAGTTGAGCTCCGGAGTTTTAGAGAGGCAGCCCAAGCAATCCTTGAGGCCCAGCCACACCCTGGCCTCCCTGACATTTAGTGACAGGAGCCAACGAATTTCCCTTTTGGCCTGTCCTACTATGAACTGAGTTTCTGTCACATAACCAACATGTTCTCGACTAACCACCATCTCATCCCCTCTCCCTATCCTGCCTCTGGCACTCACACTCTCCCAGCCTTCCTTGCAGCCACCAGTTGTGAGCCAGTTTGCACAACGGGACAGAAGCAGATGCCTGCTGGTGACATCATTTTCTTCCTACCTTGGAAGTTTGGTGTTCTGGTCAGAGCCACTGAGTGATTCCAGCTGCCACTACATTTCTTATTTTGGGGAAAAAGTGAAAACAGAACCATCTTCCTTTAAGACAGTGCCCTCGGGTTTCTGCTTTTTGAAGCCCCAGTGCTCCTGTTACACTGGGAAGAGTCTCGTCTAACTGCAAGGGAGGCCTGGTAGTTGTTCATGCAAGACCCACCCTGCCTCTCCCCTCCGTCAGCCGCAGCCCTGCGTGCCAATACCCCGAGGCACTGGCAGCGGCATCTGGGGTGACAGAACAGTGCCGCCGTGGTGCTGTTTGGCTCAGAGAAAGCCTGGCTGGCCCCAGTCCTCAGGCTAAGTGGGGCTGGGAAGGGAAAGGTCACTGAATAAAACTGGCGAGTGAAACATGCAGTCCGGATAATCCTCTTAAGTCAGAGAAGAAAATAACCAATGTGATCCATGATCCCAGGATACCTGAGGCTTGGGGCCAGGACTGAGCCACACGGAATATTCCTACCCACAAGCAGGGGCTTTGAGAGGCAGGCAAGTTTCCAAGGTCTTGATGGAGGTCAGGCTACAAGTCATCTGGAAGGGCCCAGAACCTCTTCTGACTGGCTCTCCTGCCCCAACCAGGGCCGAATCCACTGATCAGACAGTCCCCTCAGTCCTCACGGGGTTTGAGGAAGAGGGAGGCAGGCATGCAGGGGGTGGCTCTTTGGTTGTTGGGCTGTGAAGAGGGGGAAATGAGGAAGCCTCGGTGGGGAGAGGGACCAGAGCTGTGGGCAGGGCACTCCAGGGGATCAGTCAGCTGCTTTGCTCTGAATGTCTGTGTTCCCCAAAATTCACTGCTTGAAAGCCTCATGCAGGGTAACGGTGTTAGGGGGTGAGACCTGTGGGAGGCGATTAGGTCATGAGGTGGAGCCCCCAGGAAAGGGATCAGTGCCTTATCAGCGAGGCCCCAGAGAGCTCCCTAGCCCCTTGGGAGGACACAGCACAAAGGCACCAGCTGTGAACCAGGAAGAGGGCCCTCACCTGAGCACACTGCCACCTTGATCTTGGACTTCCCAGTGTCCAAAACTATGAGAAATCAGTTTCTCTTGTTTACAAGCCACCCAGTCTGTGGCATTTTACTATAGCAGCCTGAACAGCCTAAGACAACAGTCAGTACAGAAGTATTTTTATGCATACAATATACAGGCCCCTGTGGCACATACCAGCTGATGACTGAGTCTGAACGTGTCCTATTCCTCTCACTCAGTGAAGTATGAAGCTGGGCCTAAAAGGCAGACCTACTGATGCCCAGACCAGTGTTCCTTTCACATTAAATGAGAAAAAGTAACCAAAGTGTGGATGGCATTTCTCCCTTAGCCATCCGTTTTCCTGTCCCCAGCTGCCTGTCTTTCTCACCCAAGACTTCCCATACCGAAGTTTAATTACTCAGCAACCAGTTCAGCCTCAGAGCGTGCAGCCCAGCCCTGGACTCAGCCTTCTTTGGCTGGATCCTGAATAATTAACAACCAGCTCTCGTGAGCTGGGTATGAATCTGCTCCAGGACACGCTCATTCAAGCTGCTTAGAGTTCTGCATGGCCCAGACTATGTAGCAGGAGGTTCCTGGAAGAGGACAGCTTTTCCACCATGGGATCAGGGCAGGAGGCACCCTCTTTATTCCCACCACCCACCTCCAAGCCAGGTGTTAACACAACTGAGAATCTCTATTCCCCTTTCCCCACACCTAGGAGAGAACAAGCTGCCCCCAATCGTAGACATAGACAGAGGTACAAATAGATAGATGTAGGTATAGATAGATATAGAGACAGGAAGATTTCCTGTGTCTCACATATGTTGCAACCTAGCCACAATAAAAATGGATATATAATAAGAATTGCAATTATTATCATATTAGACTAAAGACTATATAGTCCTGGTACAAGTAGACAGTTATACCAGGTTATACATCCCAGATGTGAGCATGTTTATGCTGGAGTCAACATCCTCATAAAGGATGCATGGTTTTCTCTCCCTTTCGGGGCCTCCTTTTCCCCAGGCCCATTAGCAAGCAACCAGAGCTCTAAGCAGCCGCTGACACGTACAAACGCCTGCCAGTGGGCCAACCGTTTGTTTGCTTTTCGGCAGTGTGAAGGTTGAGTTGAGTCATTTTGCACCCAATTACTTTGCAGTAAATTTGCCGGATGGTTCTTGTCCTGTGATATTGATCCAGCATCTCACCTTGAGCTTGTTTATTGACACATCAAATTCAGAAGTCAGGTCCGCTCGATTGACCACTTCCCAATTAGGGCATTTATATGATGTCACCGAGGCTCCTTGTCATGTTCCGATGAGAGCCATTTGTCCCCCCAACCACTGCTGCCACCCATTCGCCTGCAACCAAGGTGCCATTTTTCTCTGACCTTTCTGGAGACAGATGGCAGTTCATAAAATACATCATTAGCAACGTGTCATTTTATCTTGCTGCCGTTTCTTCACGTGAAAGGTGCTTCGTTCAACAAAAGACTGTGCAGCCCAGTTCTCCCTGGAGAGAGGCTTGCAACTGCTTCGCTCACTCTGTGGTGATGGAAACAAATGCTTCGTTTCCCATGGGTGGGGGTGCCCCTTGGCCCTAAGCAGAGAGGAGGCATGTGGGCAGTACACAGACCACCAAGAGGGGGAGAATTGAGATGACAGTGGGAGTGTCAAGAATATAACCAGGTGTCAACAAGGCAGCGCCCGGTGACATGGTGATGTCACTCCCAGACAGCCTCCTTGGTGAAGCTGCCTCAGTTGATTTCTGACTGCCTCCCTCCCTTCATCGGCCTGTGAGGGACGGGGCATGGGGGTGTGTGTGAAGGCAGAGTGTCATGGAATGTGTGCTCTTAGCACTGAACTAGGAGGTTCCAGCTCTCCCCACAGCAGGAGGCATCATGACCCCATTTCAGAGATGAGCTCCCAGTGGGAGGGGCAGCGGGGGTGACTACAGATCTTCTACTTCTTGATAGAAGCCTGGAGAGAGCTGGCCTTGGGCTCCACGAGAGCAGCACCCAGACTGGACTGCTGCTGCCCATTGTATCCCCTGGGATATCAAGCCTGCCCCTTGGGAAAGGTCTTCCCAAAAGAGCTTGTTAATATTGACTGAGAGAAGTTCAACACAATACGGAATGGGACATCTTAAACCAAAATACTAAATAGATACTCTTACCCCCCCCCACTGGTAATTTTCAGGGAATTTTGGAAGTCATTCACATAATATGGATAAGAAATATGATGGTCTGATGTACTCCTGCTACTGGGAAGCAGAGCCAGGACTGGAACCCAGGTCCAGGAGACGCTCTGCTCCGGCACATTTGGGGTCACATGAGTGTAGTATAAGACGGAGCCCACACGTTTTTCAGGTCAAGGCAGGCAGAACATGGGACTGCTTGTGAAGTATGCAGAGTTATGCAGGGAGGTTCCTCGAAGCCAGAGAACCCAGTCTAGGGATCCCAGCTGCCCAAAGGCTGAGGAGATCAAGAGCTCAGCAACCCATAACCCATGCAAGGCACTCAAATCAAGGAGTCTGGTGTGCAACTGGAAGGGTGGAAATGGGAGAGATCAAATTCATCCCAGCACTCACTGTGGCTATGCAAGAGTGAGGTGGTCGGAGCTGTCCCCAGGTGAGTCCCCTGCCCTTCCCCTGGTCACTCCCACTTACTCTCAGTGCCCACTCAAGAAGCCATCAAGTCTCAGCTCAGAACAGGGTTGAAGGAGACCACTTGCACCATTCTAGGTCTTGAAAATCAGGACCACCCCACTTCTTAATCTCAAAGACCTATGGCAATGTCCCCCATAATTCAGCACTTCGGTTAGTCCCTTAGTGCAGAGACCCATTCTTTGTCTTACTCTCATTTCTCTCACTCTAATCAGAGTTTGATCAACTTCAGCAATTCTTTTCTTCCTGGAGATGGAGAATGGATGAGGAGGGCCTTTACTGACCATAGGCAACCAGGAATTATGGGGAAATTACATTTGAACATACAGAGTTGTCGACATCTCTCTAGAAAGCCCATTTTGGTATGAGATGCTTCTAATTCAACACAAGTTTGATTGTTTTTCCCTTTTAGCATGCTTGTTAAAAGAGGAACATAAACAATACACAGGGCATAGTATCCACCCTCAAAGGGCTTAGAATCTACTCAGGAATATAGGAAGACCCAGGAAGCAAAAGAGAACAATACAGGCAACAACCAATATACTGTAAACAATAATGAAACAGAGCATCACGGAAGATGGTGTAAACAGTAATTACCATCTGTTGTCAGTAACGAGAGAAGAGTATTGACTGGGCTATCAAAGGAGACTTCATGGAGGCAAGGCTTGACAGATGGTAAGAATCTGATTATTTCCAACTCATCTTTGTGCCTGAAAAGACCTAAAATCTGATGTCTAAAGTAGGCTAAGAATTTGGACAAGCAGTCACCCTCTGGGCAGTTTTCCAAAATACAGGGTGTGACCCAGTAGTGATGATGAGATCAGTTTAATAGGTTATTACCAACATGGTTTTAACTAAAATAGAATGGAACAGCAGAATACAATAGAATGAAATGGAGTAGAATAGAATAGAAAACAATAGAACAGAATAGAGTAGAGCAGAATAGAGTAGACTAGAATGACTACAGCAGGGTGCATCTGCTGTATAGTGAAGAGAACCACAGTACACCTCTTTCTCACCTGTGTGTAGGAGAGGTGGGAGTGCACTGGTCCCAAGTGAAATGCATTTCCCTCTGTATGTCACAGTCAAAATAAACTGAAAGAGACTATCATTAGAGATCATTATTTTCCTTTATCCTTTTCTTTTGCCAGAAGAGTAATCCATCCAAATTCTTGACCCAGTTCAACCCAAATTCCATCCTACAAACTTATTATTGGGCACCTACCATGGGCCAGGTCTGTGAAGGATATGGAGCAGAGTTAGGCATGTGCCTGTCCCATGAATGACATTAAAGAAGTTGTCTATACTCCACATTCAACACTATGTGCCGTGCACTGTGCTGTGTGCTAGGAACACAGCCTGACACAGAAGAGCTGTGGTCAGTGCCCAGGGAGCCAGGGTCTAGTGAGGACACAGGCAAGTGAGCATGTTAAGCCAGGCCAGCTGGTGAGTACAGGATCAGAGAAATGGGGGAACAGGCTGAGGGAGGGGGCCCTAGGCCAAAGGATGGGAGGGTTGTAACCCAGGCAAAGGAGAGGAGTTCCAGGCAGAGAGAGTGGCCCAGGGTGAGGATGAAGGATAGAGTTGCTCAGGACTTTCCTGTTTGGGCTCTGGAGGTTTTACATTCCAGGAAACCTCTGTTTCAGGCAATCTGGGATGGTTGGTTATCCTAGAGATAAAATAAAGTGTGGTATGTCCTTGAAACTGAAATTTATTAAAGTTTAGGGCAAGTTTAGCAAGAAAGATAAGTTCGATTTTGCCTAAAATCTGAAAGTTGCTCATAAACCATCATATTTAAATATTGAGTTTATTGCCACCTAAATGTAGTTGTTTTAATTTTTTTAAGCTTTGCTATTTTAATTTTTTTAATTAATGTTTGGCTCTGGAGCAGGCCTAAGGTTTAAACCAGGGTCTTTGGGAAGCAGAACGGTGATGTGATTGAGAGACTGCCAACCGATGAGGACAGTGGTAACGGAGTCTGCGTACCAGGCCCAAAGCGGGCGACCTCCTCCAGCCCCAGCTGGCTGTCGGTCTGAGTGAATGTTGGGTTGGCAAATGCCCTGATATTTCAAAGGAAGCCCAACATCAGAATTTTTACGAGAAATCTCCTGATATTATGATATTGGTGACAGAATCAAGATTTTAAAATAATACAGTGCCAAGCAAAATATTCTGTAACTATTAGTTGTCACCTCTAACTACCATTCATAGTACCTGGTCGATGGAATGACCACCCCCTATGGCAGCACAACCATATCGCAGGATTGTCTCTGAGGGAAGAGCTCTCCTTTGTTAGAGTACCCTGGGGTAAAACAGTCATTAGTGAACCCTTAACAGGGAAAAGTTGGGTGGGGAGGAGTGGGGCCAAAAAAGAAATCAGGCCTGAGTGGGAAGCATCAGAAACCCAGTTTTGCCAGCATCCCAGATTGGGGCAGGATGACCCAGACTCTATGACAGAGAACCAAAGTCAGCCAGCAGTTGATCTTGGATTGGACCTTGAATATAACATCTCAGCATGAAAGTGGCTGCGTTGCTGGCTGATTTATAAAACTCCAAAGAAAAATCCTCTGGGCAGAATCCTTGGTCCACTTTTTAACTAAGACAGCCCCCATCCCATCAGCAGCCTGGGGGAGCAGCCATGTCAGTGTCCACATCTGCAGACCTAAGCCCGTCTTGAGGCCACTGCAGCCAAGAACCAAAGTTTTACACTAGAGCAGGCAGCACAGGAGGTTTCCTGTACCCCCTGTCAACAGGTTCCCCCAACCCACTGCCCTGGCTTCACTTGGCTCCAGAGCTCTTCTTCCTCTTCTCTTAGCCTATCCATCTGCCTGTCTGTCCCCTTTTCCATGATTGTCAAGAGACAAGTTCAACCTCAAGCTCTGATTAAGTAAAGTAGGCATCCACCCATATTCCAAGATGCCAGGACTAGTTCTCTGTTGCCAGTTTTTCCCCCATGTACTTCCCAAACCTTCTCCTTAGCAGGAAAGAAAGCCTTTAATCACACCGTGTGAAATAAGATCTAAGATGCAAATAGCAAGTACATGTGCACACACACATACACACATACATATACATGTGCATGCACACACGTGCACTTGCACACACACACACACATTAGACCAGGAGTCAGCAAGGGAGTCCAAGGCTCCCTTCCTGATCTGCTACTGACCTCTGTATAAAACTGGGGGATACTCTCCTCTCTGGCCTCAGTTTCCTTTACTGTAAAAGAAAAGGTGGGAGTGAACTACATGACCTTGGTTGCCCCTCCATGATTCTGTTAAAGTCATTCTACAAAGCAAGCTAACTTGTAGCAGGTGTTTTCTTGAATCAGGATTTCATAAAGCAGAGACAGTACAGAGGGCAGTGGACAGCTGGAAGGAGGGTGCAGGTCCAATGAGAAGGGAATGGACCCAGACAGGCACAGGGGGCAGAGGATCCTGGAAACCAGCATCACCAGCTTCCCTTCTGTTCCAAGCTGATCCTGGCTACTAGGTGTCTGTGACATTCATCTCCCAGTGACATTCCACAATGGATCCTCCCCTAGTTCCCTTCTCAGACAGGATGTTCTATGAGCTGTTCTGTGAGGCCCCCTCTACATCAAACCACTGTGCTGGGGGCAGAGCAGGGCTGCCTCTGCCTCAGTTCTTCCCCCTGATTTGGAATGTCTCCCACTCACCCCATTATGGAGAGACTGAGGCTCTAGGAAGCTGTTGCCAGATTCAGAGCAGGAAAGGATGTCCTACCAGAGAGCAGGAGAGCAGGGCCTTTGATGCTCTACAGTCCTAGGCTTAAGCCCCAGTTCTGTTCCTTGGGCATGTTACTTAATCTCTCTAGGCCTCTGTCTCTCACCCATAAAATGGGACTAATAATAGTATCTATCCAATAGGGTTGTTGGAAGAAATAAGTAAAAGAATTCAGGCAGAGCAAAGACTGTCAGTGCCAACCTACCATCTAGTCTCTCCTTCCTTTCTAAAAGGATCCCCATTTTGTTGAGGGGTTCAGTAAGCCTAGCTAAAATAAACACACTTCCCAGCTTCCCTGGAGCTAAGGATTGCTGGAGAATATAGTTCTGCCCAATGACATATCAGTGAAAGTCCCATTGGGCGTTCTGGGAAATGTTTGCTGGCTTAATACAGGTCCTGCCCACTTTCTTCTTCATTTGTCCTTCCTCCTGCTCAGAACACAGGTGATGGCTGGAACTGTAGCCATGTTGCAGTCATGAGGAAAAGGTCAAGAGAATAGTAGAGACCTTGGCTCTAACTCACACACCAACCACCTGCACCCAGACTTCCTGTTTATAACCACTATTTCATTTCACCCTTATTTCAGTTTTCTGTTTCATGTATCTGAGCCTAATCCCCAGTTGGCATAAATGTTTAGCTCAGTGCCATGCACACCATAAGCACTTAATACCTCTTTTCCTCTATATGGGAGAGATCCCTGCTGGCCCATTGCAGGATCCTTGTGGAGGGACAGACGCCAGATAGGTCTTTAGCATGGCACAGTAGTCCTAAGACTCTGCTATTCTTTAGCTGGGGGGGCTTCGGTGAGTCCTTTGGCCTCTCCAGCCTTCAGTTTCTCATTTGGGGGTTGGACCAGAAGAGAATGAAGTTCCTTCCAACTCTGACCATCCAAAGATCCATAGCCGTCTCCCAAGGGGATCCAGGTCCGCCATCTGGCTCCTCATGTTCTAGGCTCCAGGGAAGGGCCCAGGCCCCCCTGCAATCCCTCCACCTCTACCCCAGCCCCATGCAAGGTTTCCTGAGATCCTGAGAATTTTCCAGAGAAGAGGAATGTTTAAATCAAAGGCCATGCTGCCTTACTTAACTTTGCCACACAGTTTAAATGAGAAAGAATACCAAGAGTAACATAAAAACTCACTGAATCAATAAGTCACTAAATAATTTTGGTAACATTTCACATTAAGATAGCATGAATACTTTATCAAGAGCTGATAAGTAAATTTCCCTTTTTCTTAAATTATGCCAGGATGTGCAGAGGCATGAATAATTGCTTGGGCTGCTGCTCTGAAGTGCTTCCTCACAAGTTGCGATATCATCTATTAACTAGTTTACAATCATTCTGACAGGTCTCTGGGCCTCTTAGAATAATTTACTTTTCCTAGCAACTTTGATGAATCATTTATTCATCATTATTAAAGTATGTATAAATGTTGCTTTAATTTATCCCTCTGTTTGCTTTCTTACAACATATTGACCAAAAAGGAGAATGCTTAGAGCAGTGCTTCTCCTTTGCTCCTTGGCTGTATTTTAGCCCCAAGTGTGTTGTTGGAGCCTAGGGCCTCTCAGCCCACATTGCAAACCATGCCCCATGCATGGCTTTTTAATATAGGTCTTGCCCGCTTTCTTCTTCATTTGTCCTTCCTCCTGCTCAGAACACAGGTGATGGCTGGAACTGCAGCCATGTTGCCGTCATGAGGAAAAGGTCAAGGGAATAGTAGAGATCTTGGCTCTAACTCACACACCAACCACCTGCACCCAGACTTCCTGTTTATAACTACTATTTCATTTCACCCTTATTTCAGTTTTCTGTTTCATGTATCTGAGCCTAATCCCCAGTTAGAAAGGAAACAAGATATTTTGATGTACAGAGAGAGCCTTTGGCATGAATTTTTAGCTAAAATGTAAGTAATTAAAAAGTCAGATTAACACTCAGACCAACAGAGGTCGGAAGCTGAGGAAGACAGAAGACTGGAGAATTGTCCCAGGGAATCTCTAGGCCTTTGGATGATTTAATAAAGCCCAACACTGAAGCAGGAGGGTGCACTGAGTCTTTATAAGGCTCTCCCTGCTCTTCATCTTCATGTCTCAAAGAAAGCTAGGTATAATAAGGAGTTGCTCTAAAAATGTTGAAATTCAGTCCTGAAGGAAGCATACTTTCAAGAGCAAAGGTTTGCAACTGACATTCTCAAGATCAGCAGAGTGGACCTTTGTAATATGGCCCTTATCTAGAAAGTGGCTTTTTGGTGCCTCCTCTGATTGCACAAGAAAGGGAAAAGTAAAAAGGAAATGTTAGGAACTTTTCTTCAGAGCTGGACTCTTCCTTAGAAGAATGTTGGTAATGTTAACAATAAAACATTAGGTCTAATACAAAACCTAGAGCTGATTGACAGTACTTAGAGTTCAAAACGAGATGTTTTTGTGAGCTATTGAAAAATGAAGCACCAATGAAATGGAGGCTTTTGATATGCACAAGGTGTTAGACTAATGGTGGGAGTTCAGGAAGTCAAGAAGGCCGTGAATGAGATGTCTTGACACAGGAAAGTCTTTTAGAGCTTCTGAAATCATCAAGCTGTCACTGCACCTAGCTGCTGGCTACTTAATCGGTACAGATGAAAGATGTCTGCCCCATGGAATGTGCTGGTGCAGGTAGAGACCGACCTCCTTGGTTGTTTCCATCCACTTAACAAACATGATCTAGATGAGCACAAAGGCCTCATTCTGAGGATAAAGGCATGAACAAGACGCAGTGCTGTCCCAAGGTGCTCTGGCCTAGTAAGAGAGACTGTTTATTATACACAGATGGAAACTGGAAAGTTTTATTGCAGCTCAGAAACGCACTAACTGCCCTGCAGTAAGTGTTATTCTGGGAGCAAGGAAGATGTCCTGACCCCAAGCCCATGTCGTGTGGATGCCATTTGGACAGAGGAGACCAGATGCCCCAAATCACATCATGGTTCCAACCCTGCATCCCTGCTTCTTAGGGTCCCCAGGCTCAGCCCTCAATTCCTTTAGACTGCGTGGCCTACAGCGCCTGTCACTTTCACACAAAGCAGCATCTCCTGCATCCACACAAATAAAAGTGGACAGCGAGCTAGTGCCACCTTGTTTTCTACTATTGGATTTATGGCATGTCAAGTTTAAATAGCATGTGCAAGGCTTACAATGCAGGTGACACAGAAATTCATTTTCCAAGCCCATCAAGGCTCTGATCCCCCACCCACCCACCCCACACTGGGGCCAGGAGAACAATTTCATGAAATCTTGATGCCGAGAAAAGGCCTCCCTGGATCTCCACGTTCAATTCTGTTTCTCTCTTTTTCTTTCTCCCTCAAGTCCCCCAAAATACCAAAATAGCATAAATGCCACTTACCAGTACCCAATAGATATCAATTAACCTTTATGCCAGTCTGCTGTGCATAAGCCCTAACCTTATTCTGGGGCACATCACACGTTGCCTTCCTGTCACCCAGCTGACTGAGCTGGCTCTAATTTAGGCCTGCTCCACCCACCTTTGGGCTTTTCTTTATCTGGATGTGAGAACCTTTTTCCCTATCTTCTCCTCCTGCTCATTAGCACCTTAAACTGCTCAGTTGCCCCCAGCCTTTCCCAATAATGGAGGCAACTTGGACTTGACCGGTCAAAGGAGAGAGGACAGAAAGACTGCCTACAGTAACCCGGCAAGTCTCATTTTGATAACTAATTGGTAAGACAAGCATTTGGATTGCAAAGTAGCCTTGGTCAGGTTTCCATTTTGCAGCAAACCCCCAAATTAAAAATTACCTCCAGGGGATAATTCTTTTGCAAATAATACAAGCTAGGCTATTTCTGGTTTTGTCAGGCGCACTGTCACTCCAGGCTGGTGTCTCATATGTTATTCTGGCTGCGTGAGAAAGGCCCGTTATCATAGCATTGGCAACAGAAATGACAGCAAGAATGGGAATGTCAATTTACAATCATGAAACAAGGTGAAAAACACAATCCTCAACAAAAAGTTGAAGCCTACTTTACTCAAGAGAAAATTACAAAGTAGGGTCCCTGAAGCCAATTGGTTTAACCCATAACAAGGCAGGCAGTATTTAGAGTGCTGTGTTAGGCTGTGGTCAAACCATGATTCATCCAGAATCACTCAGGAAGCAGGGGACTTAAAAATGAACAAATGTGTGTGATTTAGCAACCTAGTTATTTTATGCTTGGGTTGCAGTGAATCGTAGCCAGATATGTCAGATCTCTGTCTTTGCCCAGGATGTCACTGTGGGATGTTGCCCCCTTCTCCACCCTTGTCAAATGGATCACTCTTCCTCATCCTTAAAGATTCAGCTCCAATGTCTCCTCTTCCAGGAAGCCTTCCTGATTTTTGGCCAGATTTTATCCCCCTCCTATCTCCCATCATGAAGTGTTTAAATCACACAGTCAAAAGTTGGTTGGCTTTTCAATCTCTTCCACTACACTTAAAGTTCCCTATGAATAGAAAACTAATCTTACTCCTCTTTTAATCTCCAGCAGCTAGCACCACACCTGGCACATAGTAGGTGCTCGTGTTTGTTGGATGAATGGATATGTCAAAATATAAAAACATACATGAAACAGAACAAAGCTGAATTTAGAAGGACTGATTAAATCAATCTGTAGAGTTCAGTGATTTGTTTTTTTCTACATCATCTTCTTAAGCACCAACCAGATTCTCTGTCTTGTGTTAGTGCATGAAGGTAATAGGGGAAAAGGACAGAATCCCGACTTTCAAGAAACTTATCATCAGATTTGTACATTTCTATATGAGAGTGGTAGAAAACAGTCCATGGCGTATTAATATAGCACAGTAGGATCGTTGTGCTGGCACACCAGGTTGGGAGTTACAAAAACTTATTCCATGGCACAATCCCATCACTGAGTAGTATGTGACCTCAGGCAAGTCACTCCACCTCTCTGGACCTCAGTTTTGTCATATGTAATGTCAAAGAATTGAAATGATAGTGGGACAGTTGTTACTCATGTAGAAGAAAATAAAGGAAAATCTCTGCCTCATGTCATATAGAAAAGTAAATTCCGGGTAGATTAATGATCTAAATGTAAAATAGCAAAACTCCAAAACTTCAAAAAAACTGTAGAAGTACATCTGTATGGCATCAGTTTAGGAAGAATTTCCTTAACAAAACGTGAAAAGCAAAAACCATGAAAGAAATATCTGACAAATGGGACTACATTAAAACAAGCAAGCACATATCATACAATTTCTCTCAAACGTGGAATCCAAAAAATCGATGTTTCTGGTTTCATTTGCCTGTTTTCCAAGTTTTCTTTAATGTGCATTAGCACTTCTGATGAAAATTATTTATTTTTAAAAAATGAGTTGGTGTTTGGAGTAGATTGTTTTAAAGCTCCCTCTGATTCTTGAATTCCATGATTTGGACCAGCTTATTGTCAAGATAAATACAGGCTCAGCCCTCGGCCAACAGTCATTCTAGGTCCATGTGAGAAACTAGCAGGGCAATGCCAGCCAGTGTCTAATCAAACCCAAGTGCATTTTGCTGTCAGTGTTGTGAAAATGTCCAGCCCAGAGCCTGTGGCCATTGTCAGGGGCAGGGCTGGGTCCAGCTTATAGCTGAGAAGGCTGGTTGAGGCTGAAGGCCAGGGATGTACCGCAGCTGGACAGCCTGGGAGCTGTCCTCAGGGAGGAAGGCAAAGGGCCGCAGCAAAGTCTGTCCTGAAGAACGAAATGAACACAACCTTCAGAGGCAGATGCAGCACAGGGTCTTGTTTACTGGCCCTGGGGGCTCTTTACCCAGGATCCCTCACTGCCAGTCAATAAGCACTGTCACCCCTTAGGAAAACCTGAGGTCTTTGGGAAATCATGGGTGGGGAGGGAGGATACTGCCTAGCTGTGTGGTCTTAGGTGGCTCACTGCACCTCTCTGGGCTTCTATTTTCTCATTGCCTAGAAAGAGTATGAGACTCACAAGAGTAAGGAGACCATGATTCCCTCCAGCCCTGCCTTTACCTGGCTGTGCGGCTTTGGGGAGGTCTCACCTTCCCAGAGCCCAGTCTCTTCCTCTGTAAAATGACAGGTGTGAACACAATGTTCTCCAAGAGCCTCTTAAGCTCCAGAGTAGATCTCACACATGCATGTGTAGAAGCATGGGCAGTGGTGCAAGTTTAACCCAGAACGAAGTTTAGGGCAAACTGAACTACCTGGCATATTAGCATGGCATATCCAAGATTTAAATTAAAAACAAACAAACAAACAACAGCATCCACATGCATCTGAGCAGGACCACTGCTCCAGAGTGGCTTCCTGCAAAGGATGATTGAGGAGGCACTGAACAGCCTCTTCCCTCAAAAAAGCACTATTGTCCCCAAGCTCTGCCTGCCACAGTGCCTGAAATGCCCCCGTTCACATGCCATCCCACTAGGCCACAAAGATTTTCTGTCTTCCAGATTCCTTTTGGAAATGCCATGTCCAAAGCAAAGCTAACCCTGGGCTTATTACCTCTTCAGCTTGGTCTCCAAATGCGTAACTGGTTTTGCACAAAATCAGACAGGTTTTGGATGGGGCTGAAGCTAGGCTACCGTGAACAAGGACAGGTGTTCCAAAGACAAACCACCTTCTCAGGCAGGAGTTGGAAGGGCCATTTCAGGCCATCAAGTAACCAACAACCCCCTTGTCTCCTACCTGTGCTTTATGCAGGACACCTCTGTTACTGACTCGTGGGAAGGACTCACCACCCCCTCATACAGTGATGGCCCAGAGGGGTTAGGTTGCTTATTCAGCCTGATTATTCTGTTGAGACCTAAAGAGGTGAGACCCCCTCATCTAAGGTCCAACAGTGGGTTAAGAGCAGGGCCTCAACCAGAGTAACGATGGTGAAGACAGCAGCTACCCCTTATTGAATCCTAAGGCCAGGCTTGTTCTACGCCCTTTAACCCTCGGAACACCTATGAAGCAGGGACTGCAACTGTGCTGTCACAGAAGAGGAAACTGAGGCACAGACAAGTGAAGTTTCCCAGCTGCCAGGACACCAGGTCTCTGGCCCCCTGGCCCCAGGTGCTGCCTCTCTAGTCATTTGCCTAAGACTTGCCCTCCTTCCTAGTCCCAAATCTGGGCCTCTTCTCCATTTAACAAACCCCTCAGCCCAGAAGGCTCTGGAAACTGCCTTTCCTGAACCCCCTAACTCCTCTCTCTCCGCCACTGAAACAAAAGGCTGCAGCAGAAAAGGTGTCAGAGAAAGTGACTAATGGAGGCTGACCCCAGGACAGTGCAAACATGGCTCAACTCTCTGCCCCGATGGAATCAGCCCGCCTCCCTTGTAATGACCTGACAGGCAGGACACAGAGTCCTGGAACCAGCACAGGACCCAGGGCACGTCTCCTGGGTCACCCCCCCCATGTCACTGAGGCAACTGGGCAGAGACTGCCCTGCCCCACCTCCAGAGCACAGTCCCCACTACTGCCAGAGCCCCTCAGCTAGCCAAGCCATCGTTCAGGCCCAGATGACATGCGCTCCATGAGTGCTGCTGACAGGCACCCAGCTGGAAAATGATGGACTGCATGATGGAGGCAAAGTGTGGGTTTTCCTTCATCAGAAATGGCAGCTACAGCTATGGCTGGAGGCAGAGCGTCAGGGCAGCCTCACACAGGCACATAAGTCTGTGCACATACACTTACGCACACCTGCTCTCTCACACACATACATGCTGCATCCAGGCTGCATCGAGGATCCAGGAAGATGAACCAGCAGCTCATAGGGAGAGGTGCCAATGGCCACTGCCTCTGTCTGGGAGAAGAGCAGTAACAGCAACATCACCTTCTGCATGGATTGTGTCCTAAAGTTTGTAAACACTTCCACACCCACAGGAGTAGCAGGGGTTAAGAACTGGAGCTAGACAGTCACTTTCAGGCTGTGGGAAGACAGGCAAGCTAATTAACCTCTCTGTGCCTCTGCTTTCCCATCTGGAATACAGGACTAATAATAGCACCTGAGGAAAATCATGGCCATCTAGGAGTTAGGTGGGGAAGGGGGAACTCCTTGAAAGCCAGCAGAGACCATTCAGCTCTGCCCCCCTCTACATGAACTCTCTAGCTTAGGGCTACAGCTTCCCAGTACTCTAAATGTGTTGCCTTCTACAACAGGCACCCTTCTAGGCTCCCTGGGTGAATTCCTGGGCCATGACAAACCATGTAACATGCCTGCATGCACCATGCAAGTATGGCCATTGCCGGCTTAGGTAACCAGTGGTCTTGGCAATGGACTTGGCGCTGGGCAGACTCTTCAGCCCATCACAAAGACTCCTAGGGTAACACTTAGAAGAAATGAGGCCGCATAGTAGAGCCACCAAGAAACACACCTACAGCTTTTTCAAGCAAGTGTGAGATCATTAAGTGTGCAGATGTCAGTGTGGGGTAATCAGCATATGCTCATTCATTCCAATATTTATGCAGCAGATGTAGTTAACATCCCCTACATGTCCCATCCAGCTCTTGGATAGATAGTGGGGGACAGGAGCTGGGAAGGATACTCCCAGACATAGGCAAAGGAGACAGATCTTCCCCAGCACCCACCACAGTGCCTGGAAATCCATCCTCAGGAAAAGCCCACGGCCATTGTGTCCATGTCTATCTGTGTATACATCATGAAGAAATTCTGCTCCTCTTCCTGGACGTGTTTCCTCTTTATGCAATTGTCTATATATACAGTCAAAATGTCCAAATTGGATGGACCTTTGGAGAGCTTCTAGTCCTTCCATCCTCAAACAAATTCTAAGCTAACACATAAAATACACAGAAGTGGAACAAAATTCCATTGGGCTAGGACAGGACAAGGTAAGGAGGTTGAAGCCTAGAGTCCTTGGACCCCCTTTGCTCACAGTGGTTTCTAAGTTCCCTTGAAGAGTTTGAAAGTACTTCTCAAGACATATCCTTAGGATTTGATCCAATTGCAGGTAACTAAGACTCCAAAAGTAGAGGCTTACACAGGATGGTAATATTCTTCTCTCTGACATCAAACTCACACATAGGCAGCCCAGAGCTGATGTGGGGCATCCATAGTCACCTGGTTGCAGACCACTTTCAGGCCTCCGCTCCGCATCCTCATGGTCTGAGATGGTGGCAGTTGATTCCAGGCAGCTGGATGGTGGAAGTAACCGAGAAGAAAGGCTCCTGGAAGGTGCTGAGGAGACTCCACTCACACCCCACTGGCCACGATTTAGTCACATGGCCACACCTAGCTGCACAAACCACTGGAAAATATGGTTTTACTTCCAGGTGGCCATGGGCTCAGGTGAAAGCTCTGTGACTATGAAATAAGGGGAGAATGGCTATCAGGGTAGGCAGTTAGTGGTCACTGTCCTACGAGTCCAATCTCCTACTTTATAAATGAATAAAATGAAGTGCTAAGGTGATTATAAGACTAATAATTAACACCCAAGAAATCTTCCCTCAATATCCCACCATAGGGCCTAAGTTAGACAAACATGAGAAGATAAGCCCTGCCTTCCCAGTGAGGAGGAAAATATACCAACCCATATTTATGGCATAATAAACGATGCAACAAAGCTAAGTGCAAAATAGAGTGGGAGCAGCGACACAAAAGCACCCAAGTCCATCTATGAGGGTCAGGAAAGGGGTCACCAAAAGAAAGAGTGCTTCCCAGCTGAGACTGGATTGGAGAGAAGGTGTCTGCTGAGTGGATGAGAATGAGGGAAGGGAAGTCCAGCAAAGGGAAAAGCAGGTGCAGAGACTCAAAGGCAGGATGGAGTGCCATGTTTGGAAGCTAAAAGGAGGTGCAGAATCATCAGAGCGTAGAAGGCAAAGGAAGCGTGATGGCTAATTTTATGTGTCATCTTGGTGGGTGTTTATGGATGTGATTAACTTTTAAATTAGTAAACTTGGGTGAAACATTGTCCTCCCTATTGCGATGGGCCTCATCCAATCAGTTGAAGGGCTGACTAGAACAAAAAGATCAGATCAGCATCCCCAAGCAAGAGGGAATTCTCCAATAACTGCCTTCAGACTTCATCTGCACCATTGGCTTTCCTGGGTCTCTGCCTGACGGCCTTCAGACTGTAGCTGCACCATTAAATCTCATAGGGAGGAGGCTATTCGCCCGCACTGCAGATTTTGAACTCACCAGGTTCCTTAATCATATGAGCCAATGCTTTATAATATATATATACATATTTATTATATATATATATACACATTTACATAATATATAAATTTACATTATATACCAAATATATTATTTTATATATCATATATAATATTTGTATAATATATATAATTTTATGTATATATGAAAGACTCAAGCGCTAAGGATGAGAAGATAAAATCCAGTGAATAAACTTGGTGGCAGGCCCTTACTACTGACATGTGGGGACCTTTTCATATCACGTTTTAAATATATTTCTGCCCAAAAAAGGCAGCTGACAGGCTGAGAAAGACCTAATGGAAAACAGCAGCTAATACTGCAAGTCAGCAAAGCTTGTCAACCCGGGCACCGTCATCCCTCACCTCCTCTTTCATTTTTATAGAAATGGCTCAGAAACAGAGAAGAGAAATTTCGAAAGCCAAACAAAAAATCAATACGGTGGGAGATAACCCCGCATTAATACAAAAACCAGAGAGGGCTTCTTTGTCTCCTACCTCGGCAGTGCTATCAATCACACTCTGTGGATGGATTTGGGAGGCCACCTTTGCTCGGAATCCGGCAGGAATGATTTTAGTAGAAATGCCCATAGAGACCTGGGTTTGGGTGGAACGGAGCCTGAGCTGAGGCAGGAGGGAGAACACACAGTCCCCGGCCTCCAGCTGCTCCCCAGGATGCATGGGCCACAATCTCCAGACCCAGATCTAAAGACAGGGGGAGGAGGAGGATGGAAACAGCCGTGTGTGAAAAGCTAGATCGACAAGCAAAGGAAAAGAAGAGATGCATTTGAGACTTACAGGAGCCTCTTAAATAAAAGCTTCCGCTGTGGGCTCAAGCTCAAATGCTGTCTCCTGAAAACCAATGCTGCACACGCACAGGGCCATCTATTCCGAGACCACTGAGAGCCAAACTCAGCCAGCCAGTTCTTACCAGGCATGATCACGGAGTCCTGCCCCAGCAGGGACACAGAGCAAGTCTGGCTGGGGTCAAGCCCATGACCGCTCTGAAGGTCCTCACCCACCCCTCCTCCACAGCCCTCACCCTGTGTTCTCCAGACACGACTGAGCTGGGCCGTGAGAGCTCCGTAAGGCCTCAGATGTAAAGCACCCAGCCTGTCCCTGCTCCTCTTTCCTCAGCTTTGCCTCCTTGTCTCAAACCCCCTAATCTAAGTCAGGGCCTCCCTGGTAATGCCCTGCTTTTCCTCCCAAGCTCTTACCCTTGTGCATGATGATGCATCTGTGGGTATGGGGGTTGGTTAGGCAGGAGTTCACAGATCCCTGCCAGCCCCAGCCCAGGTGGAAACATGTCACAGGAGCAGAAGCCTCCATGGCTTGGTCCTCCCTGCGCTTTGTTCTCATGGCTCCACCCAGAATAGCTTCCCTCTCCTGGTTACTCTGGTTAAGCCTACTAACTTCCTCCAGGAAAATCCCTGGGCTCCTCATTCTGCATAATCTTCCTCCTCTCTGAATCTTCTAGAGCTAAACAATCTAGGTGTACTGTGGGCACAGCCTGAGAGTTCCAGAGAGCGTCACAGGGCCCTGAACTGGGAGGCACTCAAAGGATCATCTCACAGTCTCCAGGGAGCTTTAAAGGCAATGTCCTGGCCTCTTTCTGGGACAGTTTTATCAGATCACCAATGATGGGCCTCAGGTATTGGTATTTTTTAAAACTCACCAGATGGTCATAACGTGCCTAGTGGAGAATCAGTCTAACCCAACGAGCTTGGGAATTCTGCATACGATTGAGCAGGTTGCATGCTGCACAACCCCAGAGGGCACCATCATGTGTAGCCCATGCCAGTGGTGCCCCTAGAGGAGTTGTGCAGTACAATTTTTAAAAGAAACATTGAGGCCCAGGGTAAAGGGATTTGACTGAGGTCCCTCAGCAGGTGAGTGACAGAGCCTTAGTGAAACCCACGCCATCCAGCTCCTCATTCAGGGCAGTCTGCAGCCTTCCAGCTGATTACTCAAAGTGCCGTCCTGGCTCCAACTTGTTAGTGTTGCCGAATCTCAGGCTCCACCTCAGACCTCCTGAATCTTAATCTGCATTTGACCAAGGTCTCCAGACAATCCAGAGCACATGGAGGGTAGGCAAGCACTGCCCATCACTGCATCTGTAAGAAAGGGAGGCTGGGCCATACTTTTCTGAGGCTACACTTTGTGAACCATCTTTGCACATAGTAGGCAATCAATATTTATCTGCTGATTGACTGACTGATTGACAGATCTGTGGTTTGCCCTAGATACAGGCCCCCTGAGAGTTCCTGTGTTGGAAATGACTGACTTTTCAAGTTCCTGTAATTGCCCATTACTGAAACAGGGAATCCCTCCTCACCACACCAGAGGCATCCCTTGGCAACTATAAAAACAGTGACACTGATAACAAAATAATGTCTTTTAAGCATGCCCAGGGTCCAGTGGATGATTTCATCTGCCCCTTGCCCTTCTTTAAATAGCATCTAATCAACTTACCCAGCCTCACTTGGATAATGGCCCCTTTTTCATCTCCACTAAGAAAAAAACTAATCTAGAATAAATAAATAAATAAATAGAAATCATAAGAGTTCTTCAGGACTTGGAGAGTCTTTTGATTAGAGTATATTTATTGAGTCTTATTAATCAACTTCACTGAAGGGAACACCGATCTGTAGGACATTTCCTTCCTCCCACCCTTGCTGGCTCCTGCTCTCTGGTGGGTACTGACTGAGTCCACGGTGCTCCACCTGCTTGGTTGTTCTGGTCCTGTCTCTTTTAATTGGGCGTTGCCTTTTCCATGTATTTGTTCCATAAACATTCGGCCACACACCAACCCTGGTCTTTGGCTCAAGCACGCGTGCTCAGTGGGCGGCCCAGCTTTCATTGGAACCTGCAAAGTCCAGCCTGATTCAATTGACAACTTTAAGCTGCAGCATCAGATACCTGATTCCTTGGACTCATCAGAGAGGATAGCCCTACACTCCTGGCCAAATGACGCAGATCCAAAGCTTGATTGGTGAGAAATAATCTGTGGAGATGTACTCTAGTCATTTTTTTAATTTAGTGATTCTGAACCTTTGGGGGGAAAGTTATGGGCTCTCACCCGAGAAAAAATGTGCATACTCATCCAAAATTGGGCATGCAGTATTCAGGGTTCATAGGCCTCATAAAGAACCATATGGACCCAGTTCCAATGTTCCAAAATGTCAATGCAGATTAAGCAAAAGCGCTAGAGACCTGGGTGCACGGACAACGTGTTTTTGTGTCATTATGGAAACACTCTTACTAGAATGAACTGAGGTGATGCCCATTAGCTACCATTCAGGACCATTCTAAAATTCATCCCCATGATTTTATGGTAATGTGGCTGAGATGATTGTCCATCCTGTTACAGGGCTTCCTCTTTAAGAGAATCCACAGGAAAGGACAGAGGCTAATAATTGCCTTAAGGGGAGGAGTGGTCAAGGAGGGCTCCCTGGACCTCCCTTCCTGAACTAGGAGCCTTGCATGCTGAACAGGAATGTTTCAATCAAGGATGATTTTGCTATTTTCCCACCATCTGGAGAATACAGGCTTTGGATTACTTTTCCAATAATTAGAGGTATGTTGAGAGAAGCACTGGAGGGCTGGCATTCAGGAGACCTTGTGTAGTCTTAGGCAAGTCATTTAATTGGCTTGTTCCCTAGTGATTTCAACTGTTATGTGAGGACCGACTAGCTTCCCTGCCTCCAAATGGGTTGTTGTTAGGATAAAAGGAGAGATAGATAAGAGCTGTGAATTAAGTTGACTTAATGGCAAAGTTACTTCATTCTTTCCTTACACACACACACAAATGGCTGCCTGGGGCCATTGGAAGATAGCCTGGGTTGAGTGATAGACATTTTCCTCTTTACCAAGCTCCCTGACCCAACAGGGGCCATGCTCACCCCACTCCCCAGTTTCCTCCCTGATCATCCTCAGAAACACTTTCCCTGGGGGGTCTTCACCCTTCACAAGCTCAGAGGGGGAGAGCAGACTGACACCAGGTATTCCCACCAAGGTCTTGGTGAGAATGAACCACACCTACCACCAACTAAACACATCACCAGCTGGTGAGCCAAGAGTGGAAAGGGATGGGGGATGGAGAAGAGAGATGATAGACACTATTCACTGCCCATCCAGTATCAATTCCCTTCTTCCTCTTGCTATTACAGCACAGATTTTGTCCAGGCAGCAGCATAGCTCATCTCTGACAATAAGCCATGCCACAGCCTGGTAAAGAAGCACTTTGTCTAAGTGTGTTCCTTTGACAACCAGCCTCAGCAGGACATCTGACTCACATAAACCCACTGGGGAGAATTCCCATGGACAGACTGTGTCCTTTGCCATGGCAAGGAGGCCACTGGCCCTGGACAATTCTCTCTGGCTGGGCACCATGGACAGAGATTTGTGATGCTTCCTATGTGCTCATACTGTGCCAGGTGTTGAGAAGAACATAGAATTCCCAACCTTCCAGGAGCTTCTAGGCTGGCTCTGAGACAGATGTCAATCATGTTCCCAAGAGCTGGTGTGGTAATTAGGGGTTGGTGGGTGTCTTGGGCCCGGCTGGGGTGTGTTGTTCCCCTTGGACTTGTAAGGATGCAGAACAGTCTGCTTTCCACCCGAGTCTAACAAAACTCCCCCATCACCACATTACTTACCCAAACGCTTTCCCTGGCCACCCTTCCTCTAGGTTCAAGTCTGCCCCTCAGCCCCACCAATTTCTCTAGCTTTGTGCTTACTGTCTCCTCCGAGGGCCTCAATTCCAGTCAGACCAATCTTCCCATCACCCCAACACCTGCCACCAACATTCTGCCCCATTTAATCCTCACTATGACCTTATGAGAAAGATACTAGTATTACCTCTGTTTTAAGGCTGAGGAAACAGAGACTCAGAGAGGTTGAATAACTTCCTTTGATCACACAGCTCAGTGACAGAGCTGGGACTTAAAATAGGGGTGCTAGGTGCTGAGCCCATGAAGCAGAGGGCCCCTGGGCTGTTTGCGTTCTGTTAATGTAGTCACACTGGGCTGGCTATGCCCTTCTCACCTGTTGTGTGAGGATAAACTGGCTCTCCAAAGGTATTTTTAAAAAGCCTGATTTATAATATTTGCTGATTTGCATGGTCCAAACACACCAATATTCCTAAACTTTTAACAGCTGTCTCACTAGCTGGCTCCAGCACACCACTGTATCTGCCTCTATTTCTCTCTCATCTATGAGTACTTAAAAGAAAGGTCTATGTCTCTTTTCTCTTTGCATCCCTGATACACAGTAATGTGTTATACAGTGGGGCTTAGTAAGAATTTGTGAATGAATGCATGAATGAGTGAATGAATGCAGAATGGGGGTAGCCTTATCTCTCTGATGAGTGTGAACTCTAAGAGCTATCTCTTAACAACATCTAGTTCAGGACCCTTCTCTCCCCATCGCCAGCCCTGCAGCTGTGATTTATCCCCCTTCCCGGGTTCCCAGTGCCAAAGGTTTCAGGGCATTGTGTAGACCCACATGCACAAAAGACATAAGCCAAATCTCTCCTGAAATTACCATTGATGAGAGCAGGATGTAGATCATTCAGGCGATGCTATAAAGCAAGTGTTCCCATAGTTAAAACTAGAGGCATCTGCAAGAGCTGTTACCTTATTGCAATGAGCCCTTTCAGGTGGAGGTGCGGAAGTCATTATGCCTGTTAGGGTGGTTTATAGCCTGTGGGCGGTATGTAATGCTCACTACCTGGAGAACCTGAATTACCCCAGGGCTGGCTGAGAGCTCCCTGCCTTGTTAATTCTCTCTTGTTGTGGGACAGCCTTCCCCAGCACTTTACCTATGCAAAGGACATTGGCGTGGCTGCTCCCCAGTGTCCTCTAGTCTAAAGCTAGTCCCACTTTGGGTCACAAACATCTACCTAGTTTGTAGTTAGCAAGAGGGATTTATGCAAAGCCAGCCAGAAAGTAACTTGAAAGTCCTTCAGGGTGAAAGGGAGCTAGACAAAGGTTATGGGCAAGCCACCCTGTGAGCCACCAGCTGTGTGAGAGCTTTCTCAGCCCCCACCCCCCACCCCCAGATAGAGCTCATCAGTCAGCCTCCACCTCCACTGCCCTAAACACACTGAGACACTGAACCACCAGGAGTTTTGACACTGCTGGCCTACTAGAAGGGCCATGGCTTACTAGTCATCTTATCCCCATCCAGAACCTACAAGAGAACATGGAATAAAAGTGATACTAAAGATACATTGAATAGATAAATGAAACATGTGATGTACCCTGCCCTAGATTTATTAGATCCCCAAATTCTAAAAGGTTTTGTGAATGTAATTGGAAAATGATTGATCAAATCTTTAAGGAATCATGGTGAAGGATACAGAATTCAGAAAACTAACTACTAAATGTAAATGTCCCACTTTTCAGGCACAGGGAAAGAATGGGTTCTGCAAACCACAAGCCAGCAAACCTTTGTGCTTCCCTTCGGCAGAGATCGAAAGTGGTTTAAAAGTAACTTGTGCATGGGGAGACCTGGCAAACACGACCTCAACCAGGTGATCAAGGTCAACCTCATCAGTGATAAGACATATTAATGTCTTATCCCTGGTATGATCTGATAAAGACAGCAGTCTACCTATGTGACCTTCATCCCTAAAATCCACAACCCCAATCTAATCTTTAGACAACCATCAAAAAGTTCAAATTGAGGGTCATTCTATAAAATCCCTGACCAGAACTTCTTAAAACTGGTCAACAGAATAAAGGACACTCTAAGAAACTGTCACCGCCTAGAGGAGCCTAGGAGACAAGACAACTAAATGTAACATGATGACCTTGATGGGATTCTAGAACAGACAAAGGAGATTAGGGGAAAACGTGTGAAATCCAGAGAAACTGTGATATTTAGTTAACAGTAATATGCTAATGTTGATTCCTAGTTGTGACAAATGTACCATCTTCATATAAGGACTTAACAGTAGGAGAATTCTGGTGTTGGGTATAAAGGAACTCTCTGTACTGTTTTTGTAATTTCTCTTGAATCAAAAGGTTTTTTAAAGTGAGTTATGGGGCACTGAAGAAACAAAGCTGTGATTACACAAATCTGTCATGGACTCAATAGTAATAGATCTGGGCGGCTAGACTCATTTGTTCCTGTGGTGGAACAGAGCTCCTGACAAAGCTCTAGGGAAATTCACTTGCAAACGTGGGCAAGTGTGGCCTGGTTGGCCCTTCGCAGGCTGAACCCTTGACTCAGAGATTGATGCCCTGGAAAGGGCAGTTTACCAGGAATGCATCAGTTGGAAAGTGGATTCTATATACATAAAGTTGGGTCACAGATGTAGGGATCAGAGTAACATTGCTGAAGGGTACATGGTTTATTTGGGGAGTGATGAAAATATTCTAAAATTGACTGTGTCAGTGGTTACAGAGCCCTATGGATATACTAAGAAAATACTGGATCGTATACTTCAAATGGATGAGTTGTATGGTATGTGAATTATACCTCAATGAAGTTGGGCTATTTTTTTTTTTAAGCAGAAGGTAAAGAGGAGAGAGGCAAGGATGGTTCCCAGGTCAGGTGGTGTCTCAGGTCAGGTTCCTGAGAAGAGTCCCAGAGGGAGAGATTCATGGGGGAGGGAGGGGAGGTGGTTCTAGATGGGCAGAGCTGGGAGCTGAGCTGCAAAGCAGTCCTCTCAGAGGCCCAGGCCACTATGCAGGGAGCTCCAAAGCCGGGAAAGCCCTTTACATGCACATTGACCCATCTGTCGTTGGCTGTCTGCAGGAGTGGACGTGACCTTGGACAAGGTAGAAGAGGTCCATCCACTTCAGCTGAGGACAAATCCTGGAGAGGGACTTGACTGGGAGGCCTCAGTTGGCAGCACAAGCACCCAGGGGCACCTGGAGGGTCAGCACAGCCCCCTACAAAAAGCCCTGTGGAGCAAATGGAAGGAGAAGCCAGTTGGAAAAGAAACCAGCTAAATCAGGTACAAGGAGACATCAAAAGGAAAGCGAAGCACATTAGACTGTTAGGAATTGAGCATCAGCTCCTTTATACTCTGCAAGAACTTCTGCAAAATGTTTTTAATCTTCACATTCAAATTAATATGGTTTTGGCCTCCTGATGTGGATCAATAGAATACTAAATATGGATTTACACACAAATAGCTCTATAGGCCTATATGGTCAATAATATGTGTTATTAAAGCTCCCTAAATACGTATTTACAGAGCTGGGCCAATAATCCAGCCTTTCTAGGGTCCCCCAATGCCTGTTGGACCTCATGAGCCCAGCAGCAACCCCACAAAGCACGTCGAAAAGAAATGGGGCTTAAAATACCTGTGGGACCAAGAGTCATTCTTCCCAGGTAGGCTAAGGAGGGCTCCACCCTTCATGTCCTGCATGTTGATAGAGTTTACCCTTCACCCCAAAATTGTGCCCATGAGGAGTCTAAGGATTCAAGAGGTATGGGACCTGCCCACATTCACAGAGCAGGTGTAGGAGCCCAGACCAGGGCCTGAGCTCCCACCTCCCATTCTGCACAATTCAGTGGAGTCAGAAGGAAGAAAGCTGGAACCCTCCGTCTCCACCACTGGCTACATGAACCAAGGAAGGTTGTTTCACCTCTTTGTACCCCAGTTTACTCTTCAGCACAATGGAAGCAATGAGAAGTGCCTACTTGGTGGTGGTGCGAAGATTCAATAAAAGAATTCTGGCAGGAATTTGTCCCAGTGCCCACCTAAAGAATTCAGCAAGTGTAAGCCACTGGGATTATTAACTGGCAGCTACTTTAGCAGTGAGCCTGATCATGTTTTTCTCACAGGCTGTCTCTCCACTTATTATTTCAAACAGGGAGATACCTGCAATACCCCCAAGACCTTCAAGAGCAGGAAATATCTCCCTGGCTCAACTCCACAACAAGAGCCTGGGACAACATTATTTCTCTGCTTTGGAAACAACCTTTCTTGAAGTTTCTGGTCTGCACCTTTCCCAGTGGCATACATGGCTCTACTGTGGCTGGAAGAGTGGGAATGAGAAGTAGGAATGGGGCTTCTTGCCCCCTGTCCATGAGCCGCCACGTGGCTGGCACCTCCTGGGAGGACTTCACAGCCATGCTCGCTCATGTCACATCCCTTCAGGGGCTGCCAAAGACCCCAAATCTCCTGATATCTGGAATCCAAGTGTCCTAAATGTCTTCATTTGAGACTCATATCTTTGGGTATCCTCTGGTTTTTTTTCTCCATTAAAACAGTATTACTTTACATTAATACTATTGTCAGCTCAAAAGCAAACCAGTCCTGAAATTGTGAGGGCTTCCTCCATATTAAGGATGCTGCTCACAGATTCAGAAGTCATTTATGTTAAACTGTTTAAAATTTTCATCTAACAAAAAGTGTTAAGATTTGATAACTCCCACAGAGTCCAGTTTCTGAAACAAAGAGGTAAGACAGGACTGGCTTTTGTGACAAGGCGGGCAGGCCAGAGAAAGTCAACACCCACGTCAGCGCCTTGGCGGGGCGAGTGTGGCATGCCCCCTGGCAGAGCTGGGAGCAGGACTCCTTGTGGGGGAAGAACAGGAAGGAAGAATTCTATCACCGCAGCCACGGCGGGGCCACAGGCCCTGGAGAGTATGGTCTCCCAGGACTAAGGGGACAGAGAGAGTGTTGGAAAGTGGCAGCGGGGAGCAGGCGGGGAGAGGGGAGGGAGAAGCTCCCCAGCTTTGACCTCATCACCCCACGTTCCCCAGAGGCCAAACTCGCCAGGCCACTGAGGCCCTGCCACACAGCCAGCCTGTGGAAATGAGTCACTCGGAGTGTCCTCACTGGTCCCAAGGTAGAGCAGGGGAGGCAAACCCTGAACGGAATCTGTCTTGATTAGGACCACTCTCATCACAGCCCAGCCTCACCAACCTGGTGACAGCCAGGATACCCATTTCTCTCTCCAAAAGGTCAATCGATAGGATGTATGTTTGTGTCAAGGTCATCTGGCAGCCAGTCCATCACCAGCCCTGGCTCTGCACCCTGTCAGCTTCCTGATGGTTTCTCCCCACCCTCGGAGCCGCCCCTGGGTGTGAGGTGGTCGAGCACAGCCAGATCATCACGAATGATAAAAAGTGTCAGAACCAATTAGGATACTCAGAGCGCAGCAGCCCTCTTGTCTTCCCAGGGCCGGAGACTCAGGTGAGAATGTTGCCGCCATCATGGAGCGAGACCCCTCTCTTCTCGCTCGTCCACACCCACAGGAGGGGTGGCCCAGGGCCGTCCTGGCCCCTCGTCACTTCAGTGGGGACAGCGTCACTCCCTCAACCACACCATTGGGTGGAGTGCTGACCTGTTTAACTGAAGGGAGGTGAGGGGCAGAGGGGCCGTGCCGGGGAATCAGGAGCTGCCCACCCTGCTCTGGCCCGCCATCCTTCTCAGCCTCAGTCCCCCAGGCGTGCTTTGGGGTGAATGATCCCACTGTGCCCACGTCACTGGACTATCAGACAATGGGACCAAATCAGGTGAAGGGGAGGTTAAATGCTTGTAAGCATACAGTGTGTCTAAAGAGGAAAAAGCCAGAAATCAGGAGAATGCAGGCTTGACCCAAGTAGTGGTGTTAATTGGGAAAGTGGTCCTAAACAAACCATCTGGGCTCTCTGGGCCTCAGTTTACCTCTCTGTAAAGTGAAACCTCTACTCTAGCTCTCCCCAGTCCCTTCCAGCTCTGAATGGGCAGGAAAGGTATTTGGTAAAGGAGTGCCCAGGTGCATCACATTTAATGTGCTACATTTTAGGCAACCTTTAATGTTGCACAGGGGTCTGGATTGCACCTCTGGGGCCCCACTCCCCACTGATGTCAGCAGAGTGTGCCCTGGGCCTGCTTCCGCCTGCCCAGACCTACTGATCCAGCCGCTCTCCCTCTGAGGTCACTAAAGCACTTAAAGCACTCCCCCTTGACTAGCCTGCTCCTGAACCATGGGGCTTCTTTTGGTTCCTTCAGACTCTGCTGCCTCTGGGCTCTTGCACATGCTGTTCCCACTGCCCACCTGGATCTGTCTTCCCTCACTGCCCAGTGCATCTTCCTATCCTGTGTCTGTGTGTTTGAGCCCCTCGAAGACAGATGTTGAGTCTGCGTTTTCTACTTTGCATTCCTAGCTCACGGCCAGCACCCAGCACAGAGTGGATGTTCGATGACTATTTGAAGGATGGGTAAATAAATGAATGCATGAGTGGACATAGGACCTATACTCAGAGATTTCCAAATTAAAGCCTATATTTGTTTATATCTAAATAATCATTTTTCACTTTAAAACAGTTGAAGGAGATGATGCACAATATCTACTAATATGCATCTCCTCCCTTTCCGACCAACAGAAACCCATTTGGTTCAGTGCTACAGACTCCCATGCAGCCAAGGGTGACAACAGAACTCCCTTCTGGACAATGAATTGCAAGCATCAGTCCAGTGGGTAGGCACGCAGAAAACCTGTTGCCTCACTCATAAAAAGAGAAAGACTTTGACAGCTTACTTTTGCCCTTTGCAAAAGTCCCTGCCTGGAACTTGGACCTGATTTCTTGAGAGAGAGCAGCCATGTTAGGGCTATGAGTACAAAGGCCAATGCTTGGATGACAGCAAAAGAAGAAGCCTGGTCCCTGATGACTTGCTTGAACAACTCCAGTAGCTCTGAACAACATGCTCCTGGTCTGTTCTTCATGTGAGAAATCCAAAATCCCTAACTGTTTAAGCTACGATGAATAGGTCCTGTTACAGATAGCCAAACAGAATCCTGAGGCAACAGCTAATCAGAAGTAAACAGTATCACTATTCATGCATCCAAGAAAACATCTATTGAGCACCAATGTGTCAGATGCTGTGATGAATACTTTTCATACATTGGAGTGTGAATCGGAACATGATCCTGCTGTTTCCCTCAAACTAAGTGAAAATTTTCTAAACGATAAATGCCTCGTGGTTGCTTTTCAATAATCCTTTTGAACTATTCTTTAAATGTTTTTGTTTCTTATCTTCTGGGAAGCCTTTTCACATATGTCTTGCCTCCCCAAATGACAGATTGGACTATATGAAATTACTGTTTTTTGTAAGTAAAAAATATATGCTCATTTGCTGTAAATTAACTTAAATGTCACACCTAACTTCTTAATGTGAACCATAGATTTTTTTTTCTCTGTGGTCTTGAGTCAACCCTTGTAACCCATGCAGTTTGTAAGGGAAATACCCCCCTTTGAAGAGGAAAGGTAAGTCACTTCCTTTCCCAGACCATCACTTTCCTCATCCAGACAATGGAAAGGTTTGGCTAGAATCTCTCTAGGTTCCTGCTGACACCAATAGTCTAGAAAGTGAAAATGAAGGTCTGTCACCCCAACACATCTATAGGCCTCATTGACCAATGACAATGCCAATAGGCTCTGAGCATGCTGCCATGGTCCCATGCAAATCACAGAATCAGATATGGATGGTGACCCAACAGTCCCCAAGAGGTCTTCTTGTCCATCCCTCTGTCCCCAACACACCCAACAAGGGCCTTGCCTTCAAGTGCCCCCAGTAAGAGTAGGCCAGGGCTGAGTTAGGAGGACCAGCCCTGGACCAGCCTCTGCAGGCAGACAGGCAGCTTCACAGCCCTGCATCTGTTTTCCCTTCTTTAAAAAAAAAAGCATGACAATATGCAAAATTACAAAATACTAATAAAGATGCATGTGAACTGGAGCCCTATAGTAATATGCAAATCTGCAATTCTTTGGGATGGTGGCATCAGAGGTCATTTAAATTTTTTTCCTTATTACATTATCTTTTAAATAATAATTTTAAAAGCAGTTGTGAGGCAAAAGGAGTTGAGGAGCACGGAAGAAAGAGTTCAGGTTCCCAAGACACACTTACGTTAAGCTACTACTTAAATTCCAAGGATACTCCATTTAGGGTGAGGACATTTACACTGAGACCAAGCCAGTTCCCATAGGCCGCAGCTCAACGCCTCTCAGCCCCATCCTGGAAACAGCCGCTCCCTCCTCAGTCTGTCGACTGCCCCTCCCTGATTCATCCATCCTCCCTGGTGAGGGCAGCCAGGCCACCAGCCCTCCACCCCCTGCCCCAGGGGTCATCTTGGAGCCAAGTTTCTCTGGATGAACTCCAGGGTAAGATGCATTGAGGGGGTTAATTACACCAGCCCCCATGCCACCCTCAGCCCAGCACACTGACAATTTGGCAACTGCACTACTGGTGCAAGGACAATATGCCAAGCAGCTGGTGGCAGAGGACTCTGATTTATTAGCGAGAGTTCCCGGGACGGCAGCCAAAGTGCCTTTCTTTCCAGAGGAGCAGCAGGGCCCAGCAGTCAGCTGATGTAGCCCCTCGTCAGGGCCCGGCTCGCATGCACAGGATGGAAACTCCACAGGGGTAGCACAGTCAAACCTTGCTGGTACTTCCCACCTCGGGCAGGACTGTCAGCACCCTTGCTCGGCCAGCTGCGGCCTCGGGATGGAACCCAGCAGAGGATGTGTGGGTGGCGCTTCAAAGCCAGGGAACGGGGTCCCAGGAAAGACTAGGCCATGTGGGGCACTGGGCAAGTGCCTTGAAATGGGGAGGAGGGCCCTGAGATGAGAGGCCACGGCCCCGACGCAAACAGCAGCAGCAGGGCTTTGTCCGGGGCAGCACTGGAGTCCAAATCCTCCACAAGCGCCTCTCCCATGTGGTCACCGGCATCTCCCACACCCCAGCTAGCCGCTGACCTCCAGCAGCCCTGCACTGCTGGGCAACCCTTGGTCAGGAAGCCAGGCTGAGGAAACGTGCTCATTCATCCATCCTCCGTCGCCCCTGTCCATTCATCTGTCTTTCCACACATACGCCACTCAGTGAGGATTTATTGAGTGCCCACTCTATACCAGGCTCTGTGAAAATCACTGGGGATGCCATGGTGACCCGGTGATAAAAAGTCTCTGCTCCCATGAAGCTCTCATCCCCGTGGGGGAAGCAGCCAAGTCAGTGGGTAAGCATAGCAGCGCATTGCTAGGAGCTCTGGAAGAGATGGGCTGGGTGCTGTGGGAGCACATAGTAGGGGCATCTGACTCAGATGTGGGGCTGGGGAAAGTTGGGTCTCCCCACCACAAAACAGCAGTGTTGTGACTTTCCCAGCCAACCTACAGGGTTACTGGGAGGACCAGCTGAAATCATGCATGCAAAAGAACCTTATAAATTGTAAAGCACTGTGAAGATGTATGCAAGTGTCATTACTGTCATTCCCACTCCAGGCTTCTACCAAAGGTCAGGGGAATGGGCCACTAGGCAACATTTCTAGGGCTTCTGGTCAAGACAGCTCTGCAGGCTGAAGCCACAGGCCAATGCTGCCTCAAAATAAGACCATCTCCCGACAGGGAGGTGATGGACCACTGGCCCACTACAAGCATTTTTTCTGGTTTTTTTAGCAGTGGAGAGTAGCCTCATGGAATTATCCATACTCTAGGAACTCCCCAATCTGGCCACCTTGCCAGTCTTTCAGAGGCATGAGAGATGGTGTGAGTGCATAGGAGGAGTGGATGGGCACAAGAGGGCTGGGGCTGAGGGCTCAGACCGTGGCATGGAGCATGGAGCAGTTCAAAGACAAAAACTACGACTGCATGAGCAAGCTGTGTTTGCAAGTGCACCAACCAGAAACTTGGGTCAGTCTCGAAAGACAAGAAGCTTGATCCCAAGGTAGTGTTCTCAGATGAATGCTGTTTTCAACACAGAGTAAGCTCCTTGAAGCCAGAGAACAGGTCTGCTCCACGGAACCTGGATTGCAATGAGCCCCCCATTATTAGCAGCACAGAATCCAATAAACATGTGCTGAGTGTTTGAAATAAATGCACCAGAAGGAGAGAAGAGCAGGAGATCCATCCCCGAGTTGGAAATTGAGGCCGACAAAGTGCTGAGTGGATACCAAAGCCTGTCCTCCTGACTCACTCAGTGTTCAGGGATTGTCCCTCTCCCAGGAAGACAGCACGGTGTAGTGGGGAAGGGGAAATGTGTTCCCAATCATTTACTCACTACTAGTAATCCACTTAGTTCCTATAAGCTTCCCAGCATTTATCTGTAAAATGGACTGTGACATTAGCCTATGTCACAGAGTTGTCCTGAGGATCAAACAGGATAGTACACGTAGAGACACTGTGTAAACTCAGGTTCGGTACATAAGGACAGGATTACTGTTTTACCATGGCTCCCAGGCATGGTAACCACAGTGATGCCATAGTTGTAGCAGGGGAAACATCTTCAAAACTCCCCAGAACTGAGTTTCAAGCCCTGAAAACTGCAGGTAGCAGCTGTCGGCTGGAACCAGAGCAGTCTGGGTCTGCATGGCCCTGTGGGGATGATGGAGAAGGGTTCCTCTGGGCACTGAGGTCGCCGTGATTGTCTAAAGCAAAGGGTCTCCATCAAGGACGTGCTCTGCGAGTGACAGCTACAGCCCCTCAGAGGACTGTACTGCCCAGTTTTTATCCCCAAAACGGGAACACCTGTGTTCTAGCTAGGTCCTTCTCTGCCACACACATGGACAGCGACGGAGGCTTGTCACTTCATCTCTCGGAACTCGATTTCTTCACTTGGAAACTGGACAAACAGTTGCTCAACCCCCTCACGGGACTGTAGTGCAATGTTGCTGTTATCACCACTGGCAATTTGCGTAAGTGTTGGCCTTACTTTGTGGGTATTCAGTGGCCAAATGTCCAGCTTCTGCAAGCTCTGGCCCAGGGAGAAGACATCACACACCAATAACAGGGAGACACAAAATTCAAAGGTGCCAAATTAAACTAGTAAATCAGAGTTAATATTCATCAGGCCTGAAGGTTGGTTTTATGGTTTTGTGTTTTCCTTTTCTTCAGCAGGTTATTCAGATGGGCACTCCTGTTTTGTTCTGGTTCCTGATTTGGGTTCCACAATGCAACCAGTTTGTTGGGATCCTATTGAAGACAAGGCACAAGGCAAGTGCCCTCTGAAAATCAAGTATGATGAGCTTTTAGTCCATAGCATTTGTTCATTTTTAATGTAAGTAATTAAACAAGTGATTTTTTTTTAAAGGAACTCCAATGCCTTTGGTTAAACACATTAATATAAATGATTTAAAAAAGCTAATCTCCTAATGAGTTGAGAATTTTATATCGATTCAGTAATTACAAAGCATATTGCAAAATCAATGATAAATACTCCTGAAATTCATATTGATTGGCTAACTCCAACAAGGCTATTTTGAACAGAGACGATACATTTAAGAGTGCAAATGTGTGTTTGCGTTAACACATTCAGTGAAAAATGGAAGCGCAGGGCTAGACCTCAGGCTGGCTTGGAAGGAGCTCTGCTCAGTACATGTTGTTCATGCTCTTTCTACACACTTGGTTTGGGCTTTCAAAGCTGCTGGTTAATGAAACATAAGATTATTACTCCCTTGTGCATTTAAGTTTTCGGGTCTTTATACAATAATTAATTAGGATTATGTGACAAGAAGAGAATTTCCACTAGGAAAAGAAAAACTAATAGTACTCCTTTAACAAATGACGCTTAAACTCCTATTGACTCAACTTAATTTATTTAATCTTTCTACCTAGACTACCCTGAAGGTAATTATTCACTTTAAATACTTTTAAACTAGTACCTTTTAAGTCTGGGATTTCTCACATAGCCACTTAACTGTCTAATAAAGTAGGCTTCCTGGGAATGAAGTGTTTCAAATTATATAGAAATGAATAAGTCCATAAAACATATACATCAGTGGTTCTCAAAGTGTGGTCCCTGGATCAGCAATGTCAGCGTCACTCGGAAACTTGTTAGAAATGGGAGTTCTCATGGCCTCACCGGAAACCTACTGAATCAGAAACTGGGAGTGGGCTCAGCTAGCTGTGTTTTCACAAGGTGATTCCCATGCCTGCTGAAGTTTGAGAACCACTACTATACATCATTACAATTTTCCTGAGCATTTACTATAGCCTACAACTATACTACATGTTATGAGGATACAGGAGAATATGTAGCACCTGCCCTCAGGGAGCTTCCAATCTGGTTAGGGTGTTAGGATTTACATACCTGCTATCACTTTACTATCATGGCAAGATTTAACCCCTCTGGACCTGTTTCTTCATCCATAAGGAGATGAGGTTGGCCTAGATAGTCTCTTAAAGTTGACTTCCACTCTAGATACCATCCGATGGCTCTACGAATTAGAAGAAATAAGTTTCACAGAAGTTCCCTACCAGCAATATGAAAACACAAGAGGAGATTATTAACTGTTGACATGCCTCTGGAAGGGCATGGTCTTGGATTTCCCCAGTTAGTCACCTCTCTGGATTTCACAGCAGGAGCCAAGCCTTCTCTGGACACAAGAAATGGCCTGGGGGGAGGGAGGACTGTCTCATTCTCCCATGGAATTCCAATGTGTCCCCCACCTAGCAAGAATCACTGCTCCAGCCCTGTCCTGCATCAACCCTCCAAGCCTGGAGCCCACACACCCGAGGTAGCACTGCAAGGTTTTTCTGGGACTGGTCAGAGGGAGCTGCATGGCCAAACCTTGGGTGGTGAAGAATATCATTCATTTAGCAATATCAAGAGAACCCTGAACTGGAGAAGTTTGAGAACCACTACTATACATCATTACAATTTTCCTGAGCATTGCCTATAGCCTACAACTACACTACATGTTATGAGGATACAGGACACATAATCGAAGGACCAGGTGACAGAGGGGACCCTTAAAATAAAAACTCCTACAACCTCACAGCTCTGCCCAAGGCTGCCCCAAGCTGGCCTTTCCTGCTCCTCTGGCCTTTTCATCACCCAACCCTCCCAGCACACATTGCGTCTATAAGGTATGAGTGTTTTTAATGAAGTGAATGTTTGCTCATGGTGCACAGACCCTGAAGGTAATTCTTGCAGAGAGCGTCCTAACATGCTTTGCATGAAGTCGCCATCTTTGAAAAAACAGAGGCTTTTCCAAGTGAGAGGGGCATACTCATTTAGAGATATGGCAGGGATGAGAATAAGTCTTAACATTATGTCATATTAAATACGATGAATCCTCTTAAGTAGACCAAACCTTGAACAACATGAGGGTTAAGGGTGCTAACCCACTACACAGTCAGATATCTGCATATGGCTTTTGAGTCCCCAAAAACTTAACTACTAGTAGCCTATTGTTCTATTAGTGGAGGCTTCACTGATAATATAAACAGTTCATTAATACATATTTTGCATGTTATATGTTTTATGTACTATATTCTTACAATAAAATAAGCTAGGCAAAAGAAAATGTGTTTTCAAATTGTTACAAATCTCAAAACATTTTCCAGTATATTTATTGAAAAACATCCATGTATAAGTGGCCCCATGCTGTTCCAACCTGTGTTGTTTAAAGCATCAACTGTGTAGTCATGACATGTCAGAGCTGGAAGGATCTTCAAGAGTTACGGAACCCCCCTGTGGTACAGTCAATACTGAAAAATTTAGCACTGAATCATATACTCTTTAATAGGATAATGAACGATTTGTCCATTATTGTTGTACCTCAGTCTGGCTTGGAATGAAAACTTGACCCCAGAGTTTTTGCCCCGAGGCCAGGTCTCTGTCCATCACTGAAGGGAGTCCCAAGAATAGCAGAAATAGGAAGTGGAACATAGTAAGAAGATACTTGTTTATGCAAGCCAATTGTTCCGTCTCCTTCATGAAAACAGGTTTTAATGAAAAATATTTTTCATGAAATCTTTAAGTAAAACTGACATTGCAAAATGTGCTATATCATTCCTAAGGCTTTTCCTGCCCGCCCCCTACCCCATAACCCCAAGTATCCCCCAAAAGTATGCATACCTCTGTTTGAGAAGCTGCCTCTGGGTTCCAGACCCATAGAGCCCCAGGAAAATGCTCAGGGCCCCTGCCTCAGTCCTCCCTTTCTCTTTCATGTCCCTTGGGAATATCTACATAACTATTATGTACTAAGGGATGAAATGTTGGTAATAGGTTTCTGATCTTGTCTCCAGGGTATGTGAATATTAACAAAAGGCATGACTCTTACCTAAAAGTGGTAATATCTCTGGTGTCAGTAGCCAAAAAGTTGGAGACATTTTTCAGCCACTGATGAGAGGGGAAGACACTGGTGCCCCCTCAGTTACTCGGCATCACTGATGTGACTCTGCTGAGTGGCTGTCCCCCTTTCGGCAAGGTTTCCCTTTTAAGTGGCCCAATCGATGTTCATTAGGTATTGCCAGCTCCTTATCTCTCTCTAACTGATTTATCCACCATGCTATAAAACCCATTAAAAATTAATTATCTAATAGACAAGGGCTTAAGTTGGCTGCCTGGAGGTTCCAGATACAAGGATGTGCACTGCGTGTAGAAAGGAGAGACCCAAAGAGAGGAGCTGTCCAGGAGTAGAACATCCCATCTCCAAATTTATGTGCCAGGAGAATCCGTGAGCAGCCCTAGAGATACTAGTCTGCCCTACGGGTGTCCCTAAGCCTTCCAAATGGAAAAGGGACACTAAGCTGGTCTGCCTAATCAAGGACTGCAAAACAGATTACCTTTACAATCTGCTGACCCAAATTGGGCCCATCATATGCTTTGGGCAAAAAGCCCAGCCCCGGGCATCAGTGACAAGAAACTTTGCTGAGAGTGTTTCCTTCTGTTGCTTCTTTCCCTTTCTCACCTCTGGGTGAAAATATCCCCCACGTTCCTCCTCCCCTGTCCACTACCTTTCTTCCTTAGCTGTCTCATGCTTAAAGGTTATGCATTCATTTATGCAACAAGTAAGGTCTATGATGAACAACACTATCTGTGAAGTACTGTACTCAGAGCTGAAGATGCATGGCTACCCCTGCCCTCCAGACATCTCCAACTCTAGAGGAGAAAAATCCAATTAAAATGAGCAATCCCAGCCAAATGGGAGGATGTTCAGAGAGTGGTGGAGGCACAAAACAAGAGATACCAACCCAGGGGTCACAAGGTGTGGGACACAGGAAAGGCTTCTTGGAGGCCATGACATCCGATTGGAACCTTGAATGGCACAGCAAAGAGAGCCAAGGAAACAGCACTGGTGATAGTGAGGCCCAGAGGGGACCCTTCCAGGCCCAGAGGAATTCCAGGTAGGAGATAAGGGCTGGGACTGAGGGGTGACAAGAAGACAAATCGCCTCGAATTTTGAAGGCAAGAAAGGATTTCCCCTAAGAGAGGCGTGATATCAGATTTATTTTTCAGAGAACTCATTGGAGCTACAGTGTAGAAAACAACAAGAGGGGGTGGAAGATAGAATTTGGGGAACCCCATAAGGCAATATTCCAGATAAAAGACAACAGTGGCCTGGCCCATGGCAGTGACAGCAGCAATGTTGAGACATAGTGTATAGAGCAAATCTACGGAGCCAGGAACTTGTTCAGTGTTAGACCACCCCCAGGGCTGAGGACACAGCCTGGCATAACAGAATGAACAGGGGCACAGAGGGAAGGAAGGACCCAGAACACAAGCCCTGGGTCAACCTAAAGATGACTAAAACCCACTGAGAGATTTAGTAATACAACTGACAGATTTGAGGCTAAGAATATACTTAATTTTTCATAATCCTCTGAAATGTATGTTGACCTTGAAAACAGCACATGTTCATTCATCAATCCATTCCACAAATACTTAGTAAGGAACTTTGCTCCAGGTAAGAAGATACTTGTTTATGCATGCTAATTGTTCATTGTCCACCATGAAAATACGGTTTAATAAAAAATATTAAACTGTGTTCCAGGTACTATGCTAGATGCTAAGGATGTCCAAGCCCTCAAGGAACTTCCATTTTTTACTATAATGTTGACATAGCGTTGCTTTCTAGGAAAAATAAGTTGGGGGAAAGGAAGCATGTGCTGTTCCCACGTGGTCCATGTATGTGAATTGTTCATCCAACACATCATTGATAGGTCTTTCTCTGCCTGGCACCGTATGCCTGGGAGAAATACCAGGCCCTTGAGCCAAGTAGCTATGCCAAGCCTCCTACAGGACAGTGACTATCACCACGTTGAAGACCCACATCTCCCTTTACATAGTTTTCCTGCGGTCTGACCTGCCAGCAGGGCATGGCCATCCCTCTTGATCCTGAGTGAGGGTCTTCCTACTCTTAAGAGCAGACTTCAGCTTCTCTGGCCTCTGAAATATCCTGTGCACTGCTGGGTAGTATAGGGAAGTGACCAAGTGACCTGGGGATGAAGAAGGCAGAGAACATTCTCAAGTGATAGGGGTAGAAGACAGGAGAGCTGAGATCACAGAAGCAAGTTATCAGAGACATGAAAACAGACGTGGGCTTACCTTCCAGATGGTAGAATTTGACCACTCCCTGCCTTGATCTTAAAAAAAGTAAGAAGTTCCAGTAATAAAACCACCTACAAGAGGCAGAAATTCTGAGATAAAGCAGCAGGCCATATTGCAGGTGGTTTCAAGAAGGATTTAGATACATTTACAGAAAATTCCCAATGGCTAATTAAGAGGAATGTGGATTAATGGGATCAAGTCCAAAGTTGTTGAACCTTTATTGTGATGTCTGCCAAATGCCCTCTTTCAGAGATAGGTACTAAGACCTGGTGAACTGATAAACAGCCCATGGTGGCCCTTCTGATGCCCGTAGGACAATGATGTCCAGTGCGGTGTCTCCACCCCAGCCTGTTCCAGCCCACGAGGACACGACTGGCTTTCCCCATCACATCACCACCCTGGACCAGGTTTTGGGTCACCAGCTCTGTCCTGGGGTCTACGTGTTTCCAGACCTGTGTGCACTGCCCACCTCCTCCAAGGGGCCTTGCCTGTACTGTGGCATCTCATCCCATCATTCCTGGGAACGTGGAAGAAAGCAGGCCCCCACTCAGAGCCAGGACCCTCCAGAGAGGATGTGGATTGCTCTCTCACAGGAAGGCCAGTGTAAGGGACGCCTTTGGGAAACCAGCAGTGACCCTTCCTTCCTCTCCTTCCCAGCTCAAAGTGTTCTCACTTTTGCCAAGGGCAGCATTCAGTTCATAGGCTCACAGGAACCATGCTTTCCAGAACCCTGCACACCCTTTCCTCCTTCAGCCTTAGACTTCAGCTCCCAGCACCCCTGGCACGTCCTCCTGGCCCAAGTCTATTATCCATATGATGGACTGGCTGGTTGGTTGATTTTCTGATTGGCCCACATGGCACACCCTTTTCAGTGAGATGGGAAAGTGTACACCAGCAGCAGCCTTGTTGAGATAAGCAGTTCCCCTCTTTGTCACATTGGACAGCCCTTTGCTCAGTCCACCAATGGGAGGAGTCCAGAACCTTCACTCTGGATTTCTTTCCCAGACGCCAGGATGCTCGGCCTTGCCAGCTCCCCCGCATCTGTGCCTGGCACAGGGAATCCACCAGCCTCCACTGCAACAACTGACTGGAAGATGGTGGCAGGCTGGCCCCAGAGAGATGGGCTCTGATACCTTGCAGCTATTCTAGATGGGGACTGTGATGCACCAGCTCCAAAAAAAATGGGAAAATCAGTGATTCAAGCCTTCAGGGTATTTTCCCATCACTCCCAAGACTCATGTTGGCGTCAGTCTCTCCTATCCATTCATTTATTCATTCAACAAATACTGATTAAGGACCTACTATGTGCTAGGTCCTGAGAATGCCTGATGAATAGGACAGACTCAGCCCCGGCCCCATAGAAAGAACAGGAAAGAATGACCCTATTCATATGTCCATGTTCAGTGTATTTGGCAGAGAACACAGTGCTTATATTAACAGTGTGTGTCCACGAGAACTCTTGGTGCCCTCTGCAGGGTATATTTTGAGTACAGGGGTCTTTCCAAGGTTCTCAAAGCTCACTCCATAACTAACATTTTGCACTGGCTCCTCCAATATCCAGTTCTGCCCGCCCCGGATTGCCGCCCTCTGCTTCCCCTCCTTCCCCAGCTATGCCAGCCCGCTCCCACCCACACGCACACTCACACTCTTGCCCTCTCTGCCTCCTTCGGCACACTTCGCCTTCAATCCTCCCCTAGCTGGAAGCGAGAGCAGCAAGACTAATTTCATTTCTCTTCTTTTCCTTTGGTGAGTCGATCTGTGACAACCCTTTTTATGCATTTAATTCATTCTCGATTTCTCATAATCAGGGGGCTGGTATCCCCTAAGGTTAGGCGAGAGCTTGTCAGGGAAAAAAAAAAGGCAGCGTAAATTCACAGAGGTAATCATAGTCTATCTCCACTTCCCACTGCCCGTGGAACTATTAACTAATATCATTCTCTAATCTTTTTTGTACTTATTTATTTTGTAGCAAGAAACTAGTGTTATAAACACCCCTACTGTCAAAACTTGTCATCCCCATTACCTCAAGGCGGGCTTCATCTCTGTTATTCTAATTTCAGAGTTTCTCAAATTCACAGCCGCTGGAAATTGAGTACAAAATCCATTATCATTTGTATATTTTAATTATGCAAATGAGGCAGCTCAGCTGCGATGTCCGGGACCTGCAGGGATGCCTGACTTGATTCTGGGTGATTACAATTTATCCAGTCGAGTCACTTTAATTGTAACAAGCTAATTACATTGTTTCATTTGGCTTTAACAAAAGGAAAAGAGACAGGAAGCTGGATGTGGCTCAGGCCCCCTGGAACCGACAGCAGCCTCTCCCCAGTGCTGGGGCGGAGGCGGCCAAGGGACTGGACAGGAGCCCTTCTGCCCAGATTGAGGGGCCAGCAGGGTCTCCAGAGGAAGGGCAGCCAGTGGCCAGGCAGCTGGGGGGCCTCTCACATAGAGGCCTGCCCAGCAGTGGTCTCTGTCAGGCATGGAGAAGGATTTCATTCCAGGCAGGGGTCTATCCAGTGGAAAGCCTGACCTTGAAGAGATCAGACCGTCTTACAGAAGGGCCTTTTCTGATCAAGCCCTCCTTAGCCCCAGGCTGGTGTATTTTAAGACCTACCTAATTTCTAGTTGTGGAATCCTTTCCTGCATAGAATGTTTCCGGATAAATCTGAAGGTTCCTCCCATTACTGAGCATTTCAGCCAGTAAGAGTCCAGTAGAAATGTTTCCCATGGTGGGATAGAGGAGGATGCAAAAGCAGGCAGGGAAGCAGAGGGCAGAGAGATGATAGAGGGAATTTAGGCCAATTCTGTAAAGTGGGGATGATGCTTTATAAATTCGTTCATTTGGGTCGTTTTTATTTCTGTGATCAATGATACACATTTATTCATTTGAATCGAAAATAGCTGTGTTCTCTTCCAGTCATTATGCCTGCCAATGAGAGAGGAGATGCTTAGGTTTGTAAGTGTGTCCATTATTTTCACAGAATGAGAATCCTGGGAAACACGAGGCTCGTGTACATTAACAAATGACCATTCCTCACAGCAGAGTTATAGCAGGACCAGAATTCGTGTTTGCTACAAGGGATCGCTATTTACAGGCATTAACTCAAGTCTGGCCATGTAGCCTGGGTGTTGTCGAACACTTTTTTTCTAGTAATTCTTTTGGTTCGCCTCCTCCCAGAGCCAGTTCATAATCTCCCCTGCTCTGAGTGGGCCAGACAAAACCTGTGACCTCAGCTGCCTAACATAGGCAATGGACTCAACACTGAAGTCCAGGAATTAGATTAATAGCCTAGTAATGTCAGCAAAGCAATTAATCAACAAATATTTATGGGAGCCTATCGAGATTCTATTATAATCATGGCCTCTGCTTTCAAGATGCTGTACTCCAAAGAGAAATAGGCCTACGTGTTTTAGAAGGGACAAAGCTGGAGGGCTCACAGTCGTCTGAGGTGAGCAGTATCTGCAGGAACTGAGTCAGTGTTTGTTGCACTCAAGTCCATATACTGCTGAGGGGCTGGATTCCAGGTGAGCTGGGCACTGAGAAGGGTCAGAGCCATGGTCCTGATGTATTGCTGCCTCAAAGGATGCCCATTTTTTGGCATAAGGACTTGTAGGTACAATGGAAACCACATGGCTGGAGGCTGGGAATCCCGGGGGGCACAGACTCTGACAAGCTAGGAACACTGGGTGAAGGGTTCTGGTGCCAGCCTGGTAGAGCTAAACAAGTGAAGCAAAGGGCATGAATGCCCCATCAAGCCCACGTGTTAGATGATATGTCCATGTGCAGAGCAACCCTGGGCACCAGTGAACCAGAAGAGCGTGGGCGTAGGCAGGTGAGCAGCTGCACGACGTGGTCCCATGCCAGCAGGACTCGGTGAGATGCCTCTCGGGGAGTGGGGGGGAAGCTGACATGTGCTTTGAGAAGGGGTTGGAAAGCAGAAGGCTGTGTGTCATGGGTAAGCAGCAGGAAGAGATTTGTGGAAGAAGGAACTGCGTGGGCAACACTGTAGAAGGAAGAGCAGCACCAGGTACAGGCACGAGCTGGAAGGAAGACGGAGATGTGCCTGGGGGCGCCACTGGAGCAAGGACGGCACGGCTCTGTCAGTGGGGCCACCAGGCTCTGTATGATGAGCTCCAGGTCAGTGACATCTCCTTCTACCCTTCCTGGCCAGACACTCAGACGAGGAACCCGCTGCCGTGTCCAGCATGGGGTTGCACCGTACAAGGTACCTCAACAAAGACATGTGGACGGGAAAATTGAAAGGAGGGGAGGGAGGGAAGGAAACAGCACGTGGTTGGGAATAAAGAGATGAAGTTCCTTCTCCCAGACCCACTACCAACCAGCTGGGAGGTTGAGATAATGTCACTGAAGGGCTCAGAACCTGCTCCTAATTCACCAAAGGTGGCAGGATTGGGAGGAAGCATATCTGTAATGACCCTTCCAGACACAACTCTCATCAAGAATTTGGTGTATTTAAATTTCACTAGACAGTGTCTGTCTCTGCTAAGAAATACTGCTCAGCATTGGAGTGAGTGGTTAGCAAAAGAAAGAAAAAAACAGTCAAGGCTGAGCTTCTGCCTGAATTCTCCTGCACTAAGTAAATTAGAGCCAGATGCCCAGTTCCTCATCGCTCCATCAGATGACTCCATGGAGTAATTATCGTACTTTATGGGCATTAACTCACTGATTCTCCTCGTGCCCTGGGAGGGACGCTCTCAGATCATTATCTTCCCTGTACCCGGGGAGGGGGAGGATCTCATTCTCTCCATGTGCGCCTCCCCGCAGCACCTGTCCCCCGAACGCCCTGGAAGGGGAACACCAGGACCAGCCGCTCTCGGGGAAGATGGATGAGCTGGAGTCAAGGCTCCGGGAAAGGAAAGCAGTGCTGGTGGGGGAGGCAGGTCCGAGGCACGGGGACAAAAGAGATGCTTCAAGAGGGAGTGAAATTGGCTGAGTTCGACTCACTGGTGTCTGAGGGAAGCAAAGAACCATTACAAATACTGAAACAATCTAGGCTTTGGAAGGGGAAGGAGGGAGGGAGAAAGCACCGAGGCTAACCTGGGGAGGGTACAATCATGATGAGGAGATAGGGCCAAGGGTCAGCCCTGGGAGTTACTGAATAGGACTTCAAGAAAGGGCACACCAGCTCTTCTATTCCCCCATTCACAGCCTTCTCAACTGGGGGCAAATCTTAAGTCCCTCTTCATCCCAGGAAGTCTTATAGATACAAAATTTTAGTGCTGAAGCTAACATTAGAGTTTAGACTATCTCCTTATTTTACTGATCAGGTAACAACTAAGACGGGAGAGGGAAATAAGTGAGCTAAGGTCACACAGCAAGTGGACGCAGTCTCTGGGATGGATGGCACATCTAACTCCCACTGGCTTGATTTTACCTTCTTTCTTTTCTGAATTCTTCCTCACATTTACAGCAACCATATCACCAGGCACATGATGTTATGCTCCCAAACCATTCATTCATTATCTCTCCAGTTATTATCAGGAAATGATTATGTGCCAGAACTACATCTTGGGCATCCCTTGTTGCAGCCTTGGAGCCTAACCCAGGATTTGGCACGCAGAGTGGGAAAGGATGGTATCCAGTCTGATAAAAGCATGTGTGGAGCCCCCACCAGAGGTGCCAAACCTGCAGGAAGGAAGATCAGGAATATTAGTGGAGGAAACCCTCGGAATCAGCTAGAGAATAAGCCAGGACGAGGGAGATTAAGCCAGGAACATGTCCACTGCCATCAGTGAAAATACCAGCCAGGCAGCCTCAAAAGTATCAGAGCAGATGAGAGACTGTGACGAGCAAACGGGGCCTCTGCCCCAGAGAGCAAGTGACATCCCGGCTGACAGACTCTGTGACAGCTGGCAGCTCTATGACCTCAGAGTCACACATAAGTCCCCAGGTACTCTCAGTGTTCACCCATAATGTGTCCCTTTTCAAGTGCTTATTGGACTCTGAAGTCCATCCTCACATCCAAACAGCATGGCAGTTAAGCACGTAAACTCTTGAGCCAGATCACCCTAGCCACAAAGCAGTGTAATCACCTACTCGCTGTGTAACCTTGGGCAAGTTTCTGAACTACTCTGTGCCTCTAATTCTTTATCAGCAAAACAGGAGTAATAACAGTATTTTCCTTTATTATAAGGGTTAAATGGATTAATACAAAAAACCCACTTGAGAAAATCCCTTACATTTGTTAAGCATTTAGTAAATAATCAGATGGTCTTACTACCTCACCTGCCCACTGAGTCAGCGAGTTCACTGAGTCCTTCTCTACCAAATGTTTGTTCAGCATCTGTACCTATGTAATACTGCAATGGGTGCTGAGGACATGCAGGTCAGAAAATCCAAGTCCTCTCAATACATAGACTCAAATCCAACAAAGGAACCTTACTGCCAGCGCAGTAGGTGCCTGCCCAGGAGGGGAGAGGCCACTGGGCAAGAGATTTGCTCCTACACATGCTCAGACACTTAGCCTGGGAAGGGGGCTGCGCATGCACTGGGTATTCTTGGGCACTTGGAGAGTCAGCAACATGTGGCTTCCACTCTGTGAGTCACGCCATAGGATCACCAACAGACGCGCTCCTCAGGAGACTTCTGCTCCAACACAGACCACGGAGGCATGCTTGGAATGAATGCACAGAGGCTGTGGAAACCGACTAGAAGCATTACTGGACAGGATTAATATCCATACTCCACATGGCCAAGGGTAAGTGCATCAGCAGGATGGGGAATGAGGAAGGAGAGTAACCTCTTCTCTTCATAGTGCTGGGGATTGAGTTTGTTCTTGTCCTGATGCCGCCAAGAATTAAAGGGCAGAAACACAGTAGTGAAGCAGAAAGAAAGTTTTATTTGAGTATACTCCAAGGGAGGAGTGGGCCAGAGCCAAGAGAGACAAAGGAAGGTTCACTTGAATAAAGCAGAGAGGAAGGAAAAACAGAGGGTGGAAAGGGAAGCTCATTGAACTCCTGCTCGGCATTGGGCATAATCCCTTGCCAACTCCTAAAGTCAGGGTCACCCTGGCATCCAGTGTCCACTTGAGTCTGCACAGCGTGGGGACTAGCCCCTACCTCCCCAAGATTTGGGGGAGCTGCAGGGCACTATTGAACATAGAGTGAGACTATGTTCTGAGAACTTCCCAAAGGCAAAGAAAGGAGACTGCCAGTCAGACTACTAAAGAGCTAGATTGTACGGCTGCAGTTCCATCCAGCTCACCCCGGCGACAAGAATTTACAAGCTCAAATCAGAGCTCTCAGCAGCCCCTCCCTACTTATCTGGAATAAAACAGAGAGGGTGACACATTTGAAGAACGGCAAGTGTGGGCAACCTTGGAGAGGAGCCATGCTTAGGGTTTAGGGTCTGAGGTTTTATAGGGCCTTTTTGGGTAAGGGTCAGCACAAGGCATGATGTATGCAGGTGATTTGTAATTCCTTTGAAGTGTTGTCCTAAGAATAGGGCTATTTAGGTGACTGTGTTGTTCTGGATCCCCACATTCTTTGCCCAAGTAGATTTATTTACACTTTGGAGGTCTGTCTCCTGCCCTGGTTACAAAGTTACTTGATTGAGGGGCAGGAAGAAGAGGAAAGAAAATCATATACCTTAAATTAAAGAATAAGCTGGACCTTTTTGGAAGTTAAGTAGGTTTTACAACAGCATGATCTAATTGATACAATGAAGACATGGCTGCACTTGGATACTTTCCTTTACTCTGGGGAATATCGTGACATTCTAAGTCACTCCTGTGCTTTGGAACTTCAACTGATTAACTCGTTAACTCTGTGAATCTTTGCCGGCTCTCTGGTTTTATCTGGTTAACTTTTTGAGCCCCTTTTAGTGGGCTTTATTGGCCTTATTCTCCCTCCACCCACTCACATCTATTTTTCTGCCTAACAATAACAGTTTGTAAAAGATCAGAGAAAGGAGGAGCCAAGCACAATCACACTAGAACCGTACATGCAGACCCCTCCTCCTTGCAGTGTTTGTAGAAATCCAGCTTCCCTCACCAGCCACTGCCCAGCTTCATGTACGCTGTGCATCCTACACTTGAGCTCAATGGGCCCTCCCAACGATGGGCCAGTTGAGCCAACAGGAAGCTTTGAACATTCCCCTCTCTTGTTCCAAAGATGAAAACACCAAAAGCTAGGAAAGAAATGCAGTGTGTCCAGGCCCACACGGCTGGGCAGCTCAGAGCCAGGCCACAAGGTCTCCAGATTCCTGGAGTAGATGGTCTGCCTGCTCACCCATGTGCCTCTTTGCGGGCTGCCTATGACTTGGCTTTTCTTGATGTTCAGATTTCTTCTGAGTTCAACAGGGTCAGCTGCAGGTGAGATAGCATTTGAAACAGCCCAAGGGAAGGAAGGAGGCACAGGTTCAGCCAGGCAATCTGAGGCTGCCCACTGATGTTCAGCGTGGCTGAGAAGGCTCCTGCCCTCAGGCCCTTCTTCCACCAGCTCTCTGTCTAATGTTCATTTGCCAGGAGACAGGATTTTCCCCTAAATGGGGCCTTTAGGTGAGTACACAGCTTGCCGCTGCTTCATTCTGGGGAAGCACCACACAAATTAGTGGCTGCCAGAGCAGGGCACAATGATTAGCCACCACTTCCACATGCTGCCTCTGTACTAGGCACTTCACATGCATCCCTCTTTTAGTCATTACAGTAGCTACTAGTTTTAGTCCCACTTGACAGATGAGAAAACTGAGGCTGGGCTGATTTAGTAAATTTGCCCAAGAGGCGCAGCTCCTCATTGGCAGGTCAGGCTCAACCTCAGTGTGTCTGACTCCGGGCCTACACCTGACCATTCACAACTGTTGCCTCTGCTCGGTGGTTATTTATCCTACTTGGAACCTTTTTGTTCTCTTTTTTTCCTCAACATCTCTTCTGGTTCTTCTCTGACAATTATCTCATTCAAGCCAAGAAGGAAAAAGGAAAACATTTCTTCTGTAATCAGTATACCTGGCTTAGCATCAGGGAGACCCCCTCCTTGAATTAGGCAGATGAGATGCAGTCTCGTGAACTGGGAAAGGCCAGAGGACACCGTTCAGACCCAGGACTGAGGCCCAAGGCTGAGCTGTGCAGGCCAGGCACCCAGGGCTGGAAGGCAAGTAGGCTATGCAGTGGAAGACCAGCCAGGGCTAGGCAGGCAGAGAAGAGTTAGACTTGGCTTTAGAAAGATGCAGATATTTCACAAAAGGGGAAGAGCTGGAGAGGAAGCAAAACATTGCCCTGAAAGCTGAGGGAACATTTTTCCAGACACAGTTTCTCTCTCCCTTCCTCAGCTCCCACCATCCTGCTGCTTATTCAGCCTGATCAGATGGTGTCAGCTGTCTGTACACGATCTTCCTTTGGATTATTACTATTAGGGGTGATTTTTCTCTTTGTCCTCTACTTGCACAGAGCTCAAGTGTCCATATCGCCATGGCATCAGATGCCAGCATTCTCAAACAGGGCAGTCCTGCTTAGCCTGAGCCCACCACTATCAGTAACCTCCCTGATGGGGCTGTCCCTAGACTCACCATCCAAACCCTTACCCAAGGCTGCCCACCCTTCCCTCTCTCTGTGATTCAGAATGGCAGACATCCCATCCTGGCTGTCCACACCTGCCATACAATAGATGGCAGGCTCTAAATAATTAACGAGAATCATTTTGTAATGTGCTGACCCCTGACCATTGCCCATCACTCATCCTGATGCTCCTGCTGTCCCCAGCCCCCTCTCCGTCTCTCATTCCGACAGCTCGGACTCCTCTCTTGGGCACCCACCAAACACCACATCAACAGGCCCCCTGCATTTCTTACAAGCCACATGATGCCAGCAAAGGTGTCTCCAAGAGTCCTTTGATAACACAAGAAGAATGGCTGGGAGAAGGTCCTGATGCTGGGGCTGCCCCCACCTGAGCAAGGGAATGCCTTGTATTCCTGGGACTCCCCAAAAGCTCTTGCCTGAGGGAGGAAACCCAGGAGGATCACAGGCTTGGGAGAGGAAACTGATGACAGTCTGTTCGGCCCTGCCCTCCAGGGATTTACCCTGTACGTGGTGAAAAAAGACACACACAGGAAATATTATGCAATCTCTACCAGTTTCCCAAAGAATTTTTGCAGTCCCTGAATTTTAGTCTACTAGTATGGGTTACTTCTTGTGTGCCCAGGCCTGTGAAGGGTGACATGGAGGGACATGTGAGAAAACTTAAGTCCTCTTGTCTGGGTTCTTGTGACCCGACTGGAACTGAGACCTATACATGAAACCATAGAAAAAGTGCAAAGGTTCAGAATGTTCCTAGAAGAGACACACAGACACTGGCGCCCCATTTACCTCTAGAGAGTGCAAATAGGGTGAGGAAGGAAGGAAGGAGAACACTTTTTTTCTCCAGCTTTATTGAGGAACACTTGACATATAATATTGTATATATTTACAGTGTACAATGTGATCATTTGATAAATGTATACTCTGTGAAATGGCTACCACAATCAGGTTAACACATGAATCATCTCACCTAGTTTCCATTGTCTGTGTGTGTGTGTGTGTGTGTGTGTGTGTGTGTGTGTGTGTGTGTGTGTGATGAGAACAATTAGATCTACTCTCTTAGGTCCACACTGATCAGGGATATGGCCCATAATTTTCTTCTCTTATTGTGTCCTGGTCAACTTTGGCTTCTGGGAAATGCTGGCTTTGTGAAATGAGTTTGGAAATGGTCCCTTTGATTTTTTAAAAGAGTTTGAGAAGGACTGGTATTAATTCTTCTTTAAATATTTCATAGAATTCATTGGTAAAGCCACCAGGTCCTGGAATTTTCTTTGCTGGGAATTTTTTGATCACTCATTATTGGTCTGTTTAGATTTTTTTATGTCTTCATGATTCAGTCTCGGTAGGTTGCATGTTTCTAGTAATTTATTCTTTTCTTCTAGGTTGTCGAATTTGTTGGTGTATAACTGTTCAGGTAGTCTCTTACAATCCTTGGTATTTCTGTGGCATCAGTTGTAATGTCTTCTCTTTCATTTTTGGTTTTATCTATTTGAGTCTTCTTTTTTTCTTGGTCTAACCAAAGGTTTGTCAATTTGTTTATCTTTTCAAAAAAATCAACTCTTTGTTTTGTTGATCTTTTCAAAAAATTGTTTTCCTGGTCTCTATTCCATTTATTTCTATTCTGATATTTGTTATGTAATTCCTTCTGCTAACTTTGAGCTGTTTGATTTTTTTTCTAGTTCTCATTAGTTTCATGAGATGCTTTGTAGATTCTCTGAGGTTTTCTACGTAGACAATCATGTCACTAGATCACCAGTGTACTGCAGAGGCGTATAACTCAGGAGCAGCTGGACGGAAGACATGCACAGGGTGAGGCATGTGGGGAGGGCCCCAAGCTTCCATGGCCTTTCCCTGCCAGCAACTCTCCCAGCACCCCTATGTGTTCTCCAACCCAGAAGTTCCACAAAGTGAGGCTTTTGCTTTTCACTTTGTAGGCTCTACTGTCAGAATCTTTTATAGCAATATATTACTTTTTATAATTTTTAAGACACACTTGTGGAGAGACCAAAACAAGACTGGACAGTGAGCCACTCTGAGAGTCTGTGCTGTATGTCTCTTCTGTTTCTGCATTCCCAGCATCTGGAACATTCCCTGAACAGCTCAATGAAGAGTTACTAACTGTGGAATAAAGACAGTGCTGTTGTGAGGTTCAAACTAAAAATGGGAAATAATCTCAGAGGAAAGAGTGGAAGTGGGGCAATGACCAAACATGCTTTAGGAAGAAACTAGAAAGAAAAATGTCTAACTATGTGTGGGGATAAATGTTAACTAGACTTATTACAGTGATAATTTTGCAATATATACAAATACTGAATCATTATGTTGTACACCTGAAACTAATATAATCTTATATGTCAATTATATCTCAATTTTAAAAATTGGTAGGGAGGTTGAAGGAGGATTTTTAAAAACCTATCTAATGTTTGAACTTTTGTGAACAATTTATCTAAATATCCTTAATCTAAAGAAAATAAAAACTGAAACAAATTTTGACGGGAGGGAAAGAAAGGAATCAGGAAAGATTTAAAGAAACAGAGAGGAGGGAAATGTATGGTCAAGGCCAGGGGAAAAGTGTTAGCTATCAGTAAGCATTTTTGTATGAAGAAAGGAAAGGAGGACATGAGCCAAGGCAGGAGGCAGAGACAAGGGAAAGATGTAGGACCAGGGAACAAGGGAACATAGACAAAAAGCTAGGGAGTCAGCATGGAGCTTGCTGATGGAGGACCTTGGCTCTGACCTAAGGGCTGGAAGGACATGCCACCTTTTGTGCTCCAAGGTGGTCACAAGGGACTAAAAAACCAAGTGCCTGCCCAGCACAAAACAACCACAAATCTCTCCACCACACCCTGAGCTAGCAACTCCTGGCCCCAAATGATATGGAGGTGGCTGTATCTGAACCACCTATCAGGAGAAGGGATACAGCAAATGCAGGATCCCAGATCCTGCTCCCTGAGATTCTGATTTCATACGCAGTACCCAGGAATCTGCATTTTTAACAAACTCCCAGGGAGCAGAAGAAAGTCAGGTTTAGGAGCCATTAACATAAACCATCCCATTCTTTATAAGTCTCCAGGAAAAGGATTTCCACAATATCCTTCAGACCTAAAATAACTCCCAATTTCTTTTCCCTTGCTGGTTTCCCACTCCAGTGTCTACAAAAATACATTTACTGGGAGTATTACTGAGTTCTGGTTGCTGCAACAAAATGCCATAGACTGGGAGGCTTAAACAACAGAGATTTATTTTCTCACATTTCTGGAAGCTGGAAGTCCACTATCAGGGCACCAGCATGGTCATGTTCCCAGCCTTCCTTGCAGCTAGGAATGATCATGTGACCCATTATAAAATATATAGAGAAGTCTTCTGAGAGGCTTTGGAAAAGAGTTGCCTTCTTTTTATTCCCAAATAAAAGAAGGCAACTCTGCTCTTTTGTCAACCTTTTATCTCCAGTCACCTCCTACCTCCTGTCTTGGAATGTTATTGCACTTCCTGGAGCTGCAGCAGCCAGTTTGGGACCATAAAGCAATAAGCATGAAGACAATAAGACAAAATCCTAAGGATGGTGTCATTGAAAGGAGGGTCCTGATGGTTCAGAACCAGCCCTGGACCTGCCTCTGGACCTCCACTCAGAGCCTAATGCCTCTGGACCTTACATTCCTGGAGATAACTGAAGGCATGGTACTTAAGCCACTGTGAGTCAGATTTCCTCTTCTTCACCGCAGAAGGCATTGTAACTCTGGTGCGAAAATATGTTCCCAGTCCAGCGCAAATAAACCTTTGAAGCCGAAATCAGTCAAAAGGAACAATAAAGTAGGAGAAACCCATGTATTGCTTACAAGAAGTCATCTACTCCCATTCACCCATGTCTCTCTCTGTCCTGGCTGGAAGAAGCAAAAAAAAAAACCTTGTCTGGTCACCAAGCTCACTGGCCTCTCCACCCCTCTTGTAATCACCTATTGGTATAGAGTTGTTCTACTTCTCTCCACCCCTTGGAAACACCTATTGATATGGAGGTGCACCAAGACCAGGTGAGAGATTCTGGAAATATTGCAATTTTACCCACAGCATCTTCACTTAATACCCATTTATAGGGCTTCAGAATTAAGAAGCTCTCATCCAAAACCCTCCAAATCATCCTGGTAGATGCAGCTGTGTGAGTGGCCATCCTGAAACAAAAAATGTAGGGAAACACTATGGACCCCAATCTACACCCAACCTTCACCCATTAAATGATTTTATTTCCTCCTTTAAATGTTCCTAAAGAAAATAAATAAGATTTAATGTGCACATATGCTTGGGCTCTGCATGATTTTGGGGTCTCACATCCTGGACAGTTTCACAAAGGAGCTTTGATTGAGGAAACAGGGGCTGCGGGCTGTGTAATTTCCCAGGCACAGGAGGCTATTATTTTTCGATCTTCCCCAATACAACAAAATATGTCTGTTAGCTACTTCCTAAAATCCCTCTAAAATCCAGGGAATATAGTCTTCATTCCCAGGAAAAAAAGAATAGTGGGAAGGCTGAAAGACATGGACTTTCGGGGTGAGCTAGATCTATGTGAATGCTCAGTCTCCCACTTGCAAACATTAGATATTTACACTTGATGTTTTTTCCCTTGTGGATTCTCACCTTCATTATTTCTAAAAAGAGGAGAACAATGCCACATTATTAGTGTTCATGGATCAAGTGAGGTAAAATGTTGGAGAAGGTTCTAAGAGGACTTCAAGTATACATGCAATATTTCTGGTTTCTTTGTTTAAAAAAAGAAAGATCTGAAACCAATGTGACCAAATGCTAATGTGTGCTCACTCTAGGTAGGTACAAAGAGTTTACTCTCTCTGCATTTTTCTGTGCTTTGGAAATATTTCAGCACTTGAGAACAAGAAAGCCTTGCGTAGTGAATGATCCAGAACAGGCACTTGACATTTGTGGTTGCCCCCAAACGAGATCCCTTTGGAGCTGCAAATGACACGCTGAGGGTGACCCAGCCACTCTTGCACACACTGACATGTAAATGGTTGCTCTGAAGCCTGGATTATATGCAAGCAAAGCCCTCCCTCTTACCTGGAAATAAGTGAAAGAAAGAAGGCAACCCATGAGGACAAGCTGGCAGCTCTGGAGAAGGAATACCAGCATAGTTTGTCAAAACTGGTTCTTCCTCGCCCAGTTTGTGGCACCTAACTGGCACTCAATAAATCCCTGCTGTGGAGCACAGGACCCATCTTTGCATATGCTTCTGAGGAACAGATTATGTATCTTCCATTTCACTGATGTCACCTCTGATGCCTGACTTTGCCCAGAAAAGCCTCATTTATTGGTGTTGCTGTTACTTCATATCCTTCCCGACTCTTATAGGAAAGGGGAGTCACCTCCCCGGTGTTGCACACATCCTCTCCTTCACATAAAGTGGGGTGCATAAAATACAAAGCTTCTTGAGGTGCAGCCTCAGTGTGATTATAAGCCCCATTCAGTAGTTCTTGAGTAAAACAAACAGGAAAAATGAAGTACATTTTCACCAGTTTGAGCCCAAATAATGCCAGTCCTGGGACTTGAAAACCAGGCCCTAGTGAGAGGTTGACATAATTACACTGATGGGCTTTCAAAAGATTGCAGAGAAATAGTAAAGCAGTGAACAACACAGCCAGCATCCTTTTCTCCCCCACTGTGGTTGATTTTGGTGAGGCTCTTAGTTTCATTTTTACAGATCCTTTGGCAAAATTGTGGTGGCCAAAAGCTTGGGCTTCAACATTCATTTTGGCCTTTATGAATATCTCTTTCTCTCCCTTCCATAGTCCCTTTCCCCATGCACCCAGCACATTCTTCCTGCCCCAGTCTCTCCTATAATATGAGAATGATCATAAAGCCAATAGCACTTAGTTCTCATTCAATTCAGTATTTATCCAGCATGGAAGGTTCTAAGCATGTCATTATCACACAGGCAATAAAGATGAACAAGATATAATTCATGTTCTTGAGAAACTGTGGACCTAGTGGTGCAGGAAAACAGTGGTCATCAGGAAGCATAAGAGGGGCTCTGGGGGTAGAAGCCAGAAGGTGGCACATTTTTCTGGGAGCAATCCAGAAAGATTCATGGAGGAGGTCATGCTATGTAATTTGAGCCTTGAAGGGCAGACTGGAAGTGTGGAAGGGAGTACAAGAAAGAAGGGGGACAGGAGGGGATATCCCAGGAGGAAAAAGCAGCTGGCAAAGGCACAGAGATGCAAAAGCCAGGACATGTTGAGAGAGTAGGGAATCTCCTTACATGGAATCGGCCCTATGTTCACAGGTTGTAAAGAACGAAGTATTTATATTTAACCCACAGGCTGTGGGAATGAGGTGCCATTGAAGGCATTGCGGACTTTGAGTGTGATCCTCTTTCAGACTTTCTTCAAATGAAAAAAGAAGTGAGGTTATCTGGTGGGGAGAAAAAAACACTTAACCTATTTCTATAGTGAAATTTTTCAGGAGCTCAAGGGAAATTGGAGAAACATACTCATTCTTTAAATCAGAGTATTTTCTGAAAATTCAGCTACCATTTGTGCAAGCGCCTGCAAGGAGCTGGGCACTGTATGGAGCATTTCACACATATTGTTTCACTGGGTACTGAAAGGGGGGATTCTCCTCTACTGTTTTACAGAAGAAGAAACTGAAATTCAAAATGGTTCAAGGTCACAGAACAGCAAGTGGCAGAGCTAGAATCTGCATCCATCAGACTCCAACACCTCTGATTTTCCCATCACCCGTTGCTGCTCTGGGAACCTACTAAGGCCTGCATACATACAGCCAGTCTGCTGTTTTGCATCGAGTGCCAGCCAAGAACCAGGCACCAGGCAGAGGACAGCTTTCATTAGGGGCAAAAGCAAGGCCCGTGGAAAGTCGCTGGCCTGGAAGGAGGCTGTCGCCTGGAGCAGGGGTCTTCTTGAGAGTGACAAGTGACTTCACTTCCCTGATCTTCCTCACCTATAGAAGTAGGACTACAGCAGTAATTGGTTAAGTTATTTTAAGCAGCAGAACCCTTTTCTTCAAAATGAAATTATAAATGGACCACAATAAAACAAATAAAAACAAGAATTTCCTTGTCATTGTTGGCATCGAGGGCAAAGGTCCAGATGTTGCAGACAGGATTTTTAATCTGTATTTAAAAACTGCATATTACAATTAAAGAAATAAAATCCAGAAAGCTGAGTAGACTGAGAAGATTACATAGCAATTTGAAGCCTGAACTGGGATTCCCAACCCAGGCAGCCTTGCTCACAGCCTGTGCTCCCACAAGCGCACCCTTCCATCTTACAGACAGGAGCCAGGCTAATGCTTCATTTAAGATGGCACATTTACAACAAGCCATCAGACACAAAAGTTAAGGTTCATAATAGCAATAATCCCCCACATTGGTCTGTGCTGAATGAAAGACTGCTAGGTAGGCAGATATAAATATAGACTTTATTATAACACATCACAAGGCAGGGGAGTTAATGTCGCTAGAAGAACATTCATTTCCACATTCCCTTACTTTTACATGTCTTAATTTGCAACTTAATGTGGCATTATCATAATTTTTTGCATTATGTAATGATTAAAGTGAGGCATATCATATTTATTGATTTATTTGATTTATTTAAAATGTAACCATTGCCCCAGGGCAGGTACATGTACAAAATACAAATGCAACAGTTAAATTGAATCCAGCAGATAAATTCCCCATTAAGAAAAAGACATTTCAGGACTGTCAAGACAATGAGAAATGTCTTCCCAGAATCATCAGGAGAGAAGGAATTTTGATAGGTCATCTGGTCCAACCCTCTGCCTCAGGCAGAATTGCTCTTAATCCCCAAAGACTGAGCACCAACTGAGCTTTCAGACAATCTCTAGAGAGACCCACATTCTCCCATATTCTCCAACCTCTGTCTTCAAACCAATATCCCCTCCCAGGATCAATCCAGCCTTTTTGTCCCTAGGATCCAGCCCCCAACATCTGGCTCCTTAAGCTTATTATCACCCTATTCTCAAAGTCCATTCCTCATTCCATTACTTGCCTATCCATTTCTTATTCCACACTTCTATCTGCTGAAAGACCCATGTTAGGATACCAGGGTCTTTTTGCAGAATCTGAGTCTTCCAGTGGGAAGGGGAACTGACCCACCATCCCACCTACAGCAGGAGCTCCTTAGTCACATCCCCAGCAGCTGGGCATTCAGTCTTTGCTAGAGCCTTCCAAAACTGAGGTACCCATTGTTGGTGGGGAGGCTTTAATTCTGAGTCTGACACTGTGGGAATACTCTCTCCCCAGAACTTTCTCCCAGCCCAGCCTAGGATCCCACTCTTTTCTCCATCCTTTTAATTAGGATTTAGAATCTTGGATTGAATTACATTGAGATTGTGTTTCAAAGCCCTCCTTTCATTCAAGAAGGAACAGCCAAACCACCCTAGGTAACAAAGGTCCCATTCACCCTGCTCATCCCTCCCTATAACAGTTCCCACTATTCCTTCTCTGTGCTTCCCCAGCTAGGCCTCTGAGCATTGGCCTAAACAATACCTATACTACAGTTTCCACCCTACAAAGTTGTCTGCCCCCTGTTTTAACAATAGTAAGATCATTATCATTATGATGATGATTGTTATTAAAGGTGACATTAATGGAATGGGAGTTAGTCCCAGTCCTATCAACTGATAACTTGTCTGGTCTTAACCAAGCCAACCTTTTCATTTCCAGAATGGATAGCCTAGACTAGAGCAGAGGGTCTCAAGCTTTTACTTTGGCCATAGAATGCTTTCTTTAAATGAAAGCTATCTTAGTTTGCTCAGACTGCTATCACAAAATACCACAGAGTGCATGGTTTAAACAATAGACATTTGTTTTCTCAAAGTTCTGGAGGCTCTGAACACCCATAATCAAGGTCTGGCAGGAGGCAGTTTGGTGAGAGCAGTCTTCTTGTCTTATAGAGGGCACTTTGTCATTTCCTCTGAGCAGCAGCAGAGAGAGACAGGCAGAAAGAGCCTGAAAGAGAAAGAATTTCCTAGTGTGTCTCTTCTTTTTTTTTTTTTTTGTAGATAATTATTTTTTATTGATGGGTAGTTGACACACAGTATTACATTACATTAGTTTCAGGTGTACAACATAGTGATTCAACATTTATATACATGATAATTCTAGGTACCAGCTATCACCATACCAAGTTAATACAATATTTTGACTATATTCCTTATGCTATACATTACATCCTGGTTACTTATTTATTTTACAATTGGAAGTGTGTACTTTTTTTTTTTTCTTGTTGTTGTGAGGGCATCTCTCATATTTATTGATCAAATGGTTGTTAACAACAATAAAATTCTGTATAGGGGAGTCAATGCACAATGCACAATCATTAATCCACCCCAAGCCTAATTTTCGTCAGTCTCCAATCTTCTGAAGCATAACGAACAAGTTCTTACATGGAGAACAAATTCTTGCATAGTGAATAAGTTACATGGTGAAGAGTACAAGGGCAGTCATCACAGAAACTTTCGGTTTTGCTCATGCATTATGAACTATAAACAGTCAGTTCAAATATGAATACTCATTTGATTTTTATACTTGATTTATATGTGGATACCACATTTCTCTCTTTATTATTATTATTTTTAATAAAATGCTGAAGTGGTAGGTAGATACAAGATAAAGGTAGAAAACAGAGTTTAGTGTTGTAAGAGAGCAGATGTAGATGATCAGGTGTGTGCCTGTAGACTATGTGTTAATCCAAGCTAGACCAGGGCAATAAAACATCCACGTATGCAGAAGATTTCTCTCAGAACGGGGGGGTGAGGTTCTAAGCCTCACCTCTGTTGATCCCCAATTTCACCGGATGGCCCCCCTGCGACTGTGCCTGTCTTAGGTTGTTCCTCCCTTGAGGAATCTTACCCGTCTCTGGCTAACCAGTCATCTTCTGGGGCCATACAGGGAAATGTAAAGTTGGTAAGTGAGAGAGAATCCTTATTGTTTGAAAAGGTTAGCTTTTTACTTCTTTGCATATTTATGCCCTGTGGCTTCTATGCCCAGCATTTGTCTTGAGGTATCTTTACCACTTGGAAGAATTATGATACTCGGTAAATTTGATATGAGGCACAAATTCTATTTAAGGGTTGTAATTACGAAGGAATAAGAAAAGCTATAGAAGTAGCAGGTGGAAGAAAACATGGGAAGATTGATAATTTCTTTGACATATCTTCTTGTAGAGTAACTTCAGCATGTATAGGTTTTAAATTACTAATTAAATTGCGCACACACATTAACATAATAAGAGTATAGTCACATAACCAAAGCATACCTGTAATTAACAGCCATCTCCAGTGAAACCAAGAAAACCAGTTAGGCAGCTTAGGCATTTGTGAAAACTTATCTATGATATGGTGGATGTTGGCCAACTGAACTTGAACAGTCTGAGAGAAATCAGACAAATTAAAACCACCCATTCCTGGGGACTGTTCACATCCCATATGTTCTTTTAACAGTAAATAGTTTGTAGTCGTAAGATTTTGGAGCGCTACAATTTGCACTTCTCCTAATTCTTGATTGAGTTCCAACAGTATAGATCCAGTCAAATTTGTTGTTTTACTGTATGCACAGGCCAGCTTAGATATCTCCTTCTTCATTCCCATGGCAAGTCCAGGAACTGGTGGGATGAGTGCATCTACAGCTGTAGCAGTGCGTGGATCTTTGTTGGGGTTTTTTGATGATCATCTTCTGGCATGAGTCTTCCAGAGAGTGCTGATGTTGGAAGTTCTCTTTCATATCGTATCTTAGTTCATTTTCGGGGCAGCCCAATTAGGCTTTGATCCTCTGTATAAACACAAACAGACCCTTTGCCTACACTTTTATATGCCCTTTATACCCTTGTGTAGAACTCATTGCAGCTCTCCACACAGGTACTGCCTTTTTTTCTTTTTCTTTTTTTGGTATCATTAATCTACACTTACATGATGTATATTATGTTTACTAGGCTCTCCCCTATACCAGGTCCCCCCTATAAACCCCTTTACAGTCACTGTCCATCAGCATAGCAAAATGTTGTAGAATCACTACTTGTCTTCTCTGTGTTGTACAGCCCTCCCCTTTCTCCCACCCCGCTATGGATGCTAATCTTAATACCCCTCTTTTTCTGCCCCCCCTTATCCCTCCCTACCCACCCATCCTCCCCAGTCCCTTTCCCTTTGGTACCTGTTAGTCCATTCTTGAGTTCTGTGATTCTGCTGCTGTTTTGTTCCTTCAGTTTTTCCTTTGTTCTTATATTCCACAGATGAGTGAAATCATTTGGTATTTCTCTTTCTCCGCTTGGCTTGTTTCTCTGAGCATAATACCCTCCAGCTCCATCCATGTTGCTGCAAATGGTAGGATTTTCCCTTTTCTTATGGCTGAGTAGTATTCCATTGTGTATATGTACCACATCTTCTTTATCCATTCATCTATCGATGGACATTTAGGTTGCTTCCAATTCTTGGCTATTGTAAATAGTGCAGCGATAAACATAGGGGTGCATTGGTCTTTCTCAAACTTGATTGCTGCATTCTTAGGGTAAATTCCTAGGAGTGCAATTCCTGGGTCAAATGGTATGTCTGTTTTGAGCATTTTGATGTACCTCCATACTGCTTTCCACAATGGTTGAACTAACTTACATTCCCACCAGCAGTGTAGGAGGGTTCCCCTTTCTCCACAGCCTTGCCAACATTTGTTGTTCTCTGTCTTTTGGATGGCAGCCATCCTTACTGGTGTGAGGTGATACCTCATTGTAGTTTTAATTTGCATTTCTCTGATAATTAGTGATGTGGAGCATCTTTTCATGTGTCTGTTGGCCATCTGTATTTCTGTTTTGGAGAACTGTCTGTTCAGTTCCTCTGCCCATTTTTTAATTGGGTTATTTGTTTTTTGTTTGTTGAGGCGTGTGAGCTCTTTATATATTCTGGACGTCAAGCCTTTATCGGATGTGTCATTTTCAAAGATATTCTCCCATACTGTAGGGATCCTTTTTGTTCTATTGATGGTGTCTTTTGCTGTTCAGAAGCTTTTCAGCTTAATATAGTCCCACCTACTCATTTTTGCTGTTGTTTTCCTTGCCTGGGGAGATATGTTCAAGAAGAGGTCACTCATGTTTATGTCTAAGAGGTTTTTGCCTATGTTTTCTTCCAAGAGTTTAATGGTTTCGTGACTTACATTCAGGTCTTTGATCCATTTTGAGTTTACTTTTGTATATGGGGTTAGACAATGGTCCAGTTTCATTCTCCTACATGTAGCTGTCCAGTTTTGCCAGCACCATCTGTTGAAGAGACTTGTCATTTCGCCATTGTATCTCCATGGCTCCTTTAACAAATATTAATTGACCATATATGTCTGGGTTAATGTCTGGATTGTCTAGTCTGTTCCATTGGTCTGTGGCTCTGCTCTTGTGCCAGTACCAAATTGTCTTAATTACTATGGCTTTATAGTAAGCTTGAAGTTGGGGAGTGAGATCCCCCCTACTTTATTCTTCTTTCTCAGGATTGCTTTGGCCATTCGGGGTTTTTGGTGGTTCCATATGAATTTTTGAATTATTTGTTCCAGTTCATTAAAGAATATTGCTGGTAGTTTCATAGGGATTGCATCAAATCTGTATATTGCTTTGGGCAGGATGGCCATTTTGACAATATTAATTCTTTCTAGCCATGAGCATGGGATGCGTTTCCATCTGTTAGGGTCCCCTTTAATTTCTCTTAAGAGTGACTTGTAGTTTTCAGAGTATAAGTCTTTCACTTCTTTGGTTAGGTTTATTCCTAGGTATTTTATTTTTTTTGATGCAATTGTGAATGGAGTTGTTTTCCTGATTTCTCTTTCTGTTGGTTCATTGTTAGTGTATAGGAAAGCCACAGATTTCTGTGTGTTGATTTTGTATCCTGCAACTTTGCTGTATTCCAATATCAGTTCTAGTAGTTTTGGGGTGGAGTCTTTAGGGTTTTTTATGTACAGTATCATGTCATCTGCAAATAGTGACAGTTTAACTTCTTCTTTACCAGTCTGGATTCCTTGTATTTTTTTCTTTTGTCCGATTGCCGTGGCTAGGACCTCCAGTACTATGTTAAATAACAGTGGGGAGAGTGGGCATCCCTGTTTAGTTCCCGATCTCAGAGGAAATGCTTTCAGCTTCTCACTGTTCAATATAATGTTGGTTATGGGTTTATCATAGATGGCCTTTATTATGTTGAGGTACTTGCCCTCTATTCCCATTTGGCTGAGAGTTTTTATCATGAATGGATGTTGAACTTTGTCAAATGCTTTTTCAGCATCTATGGAGATGATCATGTGGTTTTTGTCTTTCTTTTTGTTGATGTGGTGGATGATGTTGATGGACTTTTGAATGTTGTACCATCCTTGCATCCCTGGGATGAATCCCACTTGGTCATGTTGTATGATCCTTTTGATGTATTTTTGAATTCGGTTTGCTAATATTTTGTTGAGTATTTTTGCATCTACGTTCAACAGGGATATTGGTCTGTAGTTTTCTTTTTTGGTGGGGTCTTTGCCTGGTTTTGGTATTAGGGTGATGTTAGCTTCATAGAATGAGTTTGGGAGTATCCCCACCTCCCCTATTTTTTGGAAAAAGTTAAGGAGAATGGGTATTATGTCTTCCCTGTATGTCTGATAAAATTCTGAGGTAAATCCATCTGGCCCGGGGGTTTTGTTCTTTGGTAGTTTTTTGATTACCGCTTCAATTTCATTGCTGGTAATTTGTCTGTCTAGATTTTCTGTTTCTTTCTGGGTCAGACTTGGAAGGTTGTATTTTTCTAGGAAGTTGTCCATTTCTCCTAGGTTTCTCAGCTTGTTAGCATATACGTTTTCATAGTATTCTCTAATAATTCTTTGTATTTCTGTGGGCTCTGTCGTGATTTTTCCTTTCTCGTTTCTGATACTGTTGATTTGTGTTGACTCTCTTTTTCTCTTAATAAGTCTGGCTAGAGGCTTATCTATTTTGTTTATTTTCTCGAAGAACCAGCTCTTGGTTTCATTGATTTTTGCTATTGTTTTATTCTTCTCAATTTTATTTATTTCTTCTCTGATCTTTATTATGTCCCTCCTTCTGCTGACCCTAGACTTCATTTGTTCTTCTTTTTCCAATTTCGATAATTGTGACATTACACCATTCATTCGGGATTGTTCTTCCTTTTTTAAATATGCTTGGATTGCTATATACTTTCCTCTTAAGACTGCTTTTGCTGTGTCCCACAGAAGTTGGGGCTTAGTGTTGTTGTTGTCATTTGTTTCCATATATTGCTGGATCTCCATTTTGATTTGGTCATTGATCCATTGATTAATTAGGAGCGTGTTGTTAAGCCTCCATGTGTTTGTGAGCCTTTTTGCTTTCTTTGTACAGTTTATTTCTAGTTTTATGCCTTTGTGGTCTGAAAAGTTGGTTGGTAGGATTTCAATCTTTTGGAATTTTCTGAGGCTCTTTTTGTGGCCTAGTATGTGGTCTATTCTGGAGAATGTTCCATGTGCACTTGAGAAGAATGTATATCCTGTTGCTTTTGGATGTAGAGTTCTATAGATGTCTATTAGGTCCATCTGCTCTACTGTGTTGTTCAGTGCTTCCGTGTCCTTACTTATTTTCTGCCCGGTGGATCTATCCTTTGGGGTGAGTGGTGTGTTGAAGTCTCCTAGAATGAATGCATTGCAGTCTATTTCCCCCTTTAGTTCTGTTAGTATTTGTTTCACATATGCTGGTGCTCCTGTGTTGGGTGCATATATATTTAGAATGGTTATATCCTCTTGTTGGACTGAGCCCTTTATCATTATGTAGTGTCCTTCTTTATCTCTTGTTACTTTCTTTGTTTTGAAGTCTATTTGGTCTGATATTAGTACTGCAACCCCTGCTTTCTTCTCGCTGTTGTTTGCCTGAACTATGTTTTTCCATCCCTTGACTTTTAGTCTGTACATGTCTTTGGGTTTGAGGTGAGTTTCTTGTAAGCAGCATATAGATGGGTCTTGCTTTTTTATCCATTCTATTACTCTGTGTGTTTTGATTGGTGCATTCAGTCCATTAACATTTAGGGTGACTATTGAAAGATATGTACTTATTGCCATTGCAGGCTTTAAATTCGTGGTTACCAAAGGTTCAAGGTTAGCCTCTTTAGTATCTTACTGCCTAACTTAGCTCGCTTATTGAGCTGTTACATACACTGTCTGGAGATTCTTTTCTTCTCTCCCTTCTTATTCCTCCTCCTCCATTCTTCCTATGTTGGGTGTTTTGTTCTGTGCTGTTTCTAGGAGTGCTCCCATCTAGAGCAGTCCCTGTAAGATGTCCTGTAGAGGTGGTTTGTGGGAAGCAAATTCCCTCAGCTTTTGTTTGTCTGGGAATTGTTTAATCCCACCATCATATTTGAATGATAGTCGTGCTGGATACAGTATCCTTGGTTCAAGGCCCTTCTGTTTCATTGCATTTAATATATCATGCCATTCTCTTCTGGCTTGTAGGGTTTCTGTTGAGAAGTCTGATGTTAGCCTGATGGGTTTTCCTTTATAGGTGACCTTTTCTCTCTAGCTGCCTTTAAAACTCTTTCCTTGTCCTTGATCTTTGCCATTTTAATTATTATGTGTCTTGGTGTTGTCCTCCTTGGACCCTTTCTGTTGGGGGTTCTGTGTATTTCCGTGTCTGTTCGATTATTTCCTCCCCCAGTTTGGGGAAGTTTTCAGCAATTATTTCTTCCAAGATATTTTCCATCCCTTTTCCTCTCTCTTCTTCTTCTGGTACCCCTATAATACGGATATTGTTCCTTTTAGATTGGTCACACAGTTCTCTTAATATTGTTTCATTCCTGGAGATCCTTTTGTCTCTCTCTATGTCAGCTTCTATGCGTTCCTGTTCTCTGGTTTCAATTCCATCAATGGCCTCTTGCATTCTATCCATTCTGCTTATAAACCCTTCCAGAGTTTGTTTCATTTCTGCGATCTCCTTTCTGGCATCTGTGATCTCCCTCCGGACTTCATCCCATATCTCTTGCGTATTTCTCTGCATCTCTGTCAGCATGTTTATGATTCTTATTTTGAATTCTTTGTCAGGAAGACTGATTAGGTCTGTCTCCTTCTCTGGTGTTTTCTCTGTGATCTTTGTCTGCCTGTAACTTTGCCTTTTCATGGTGATAGGAATAGTTTGCAGAGCTGGGATGAGTGACGGCTGGAAGAACTTCCCTTCTTGATGGTTTGTGGCCCTCCTCTCCTGGGAGAACAGCGACCTCTAGTGGCTTGTGCTGGGTATCTGCGCGCAGACAGGGCTTCTGCTTCCTGCCCGGCTGCTATGGAGTTTATCTCTGCTGTTGCTGTTGGCGTGGCCTGGCTCGGGCTGCTGCTCCAAAATGGTGGAGTCACGTTGGAGAGGGAGCGGCCTGGAGGCTATTTATCTCCCTAAGGGGCCTCCGAGCTCCCTGCAGCCCAGGGGATTAGGGTGCCCAGAGATCCCTGGATTCTCTACCTCTGGATTAAGTGTCCCACCCTGCCCCTTTAAGACTTCCAAAAAGCACAGCCAAAACAAAACGACCACAAAAAGAAAAAAAAAATTTGTAAAATTAAAAAAATTTAAAATGGCTACTCGTTTCTCTTTATTCTCTGGCGCCAGCCTCAGGCATCTGCTCACCGGTCTTGCTGCCCTGTTTCCCTAGTATTGGGGTCCCTATCCCTTTAAGACTTCCAAAAAGCGCTCGCCAAAACAAAACAGCAAAAAAAAAAAAAAAAATGGCCGCTTGCTTTTCTTATGTCCTCCAGCGCCAGGCCTCCGGTACCCGCTCACTGTTCTTGCTGCCCTGTTTCCCTAGTATCCAGGGCCCCCCGCGCACGCACTGTGTCTGCGCTCTGACCCGGATGGCGGGGGCTGGGTGTTCGGCAGTCCTGGGCTCCGTCTCCCTCCCGCTCTGCCTGCTCTTCTCCCGCCGGGAGTCGGGGGGATGGGCGCTCGGCTCCCGCGGGGCCGGGGCTTGTATCTTACCCCCTTCGCGAGGCGCTGGGTTCTCGCAGGTGCGGATGTGGTCTGGATATTGTCCTGTGTCCTCTGATCTTTATTCTAGGAAGGGTTGTCTTTGTTATATTTTCATAGATATATGTGGTTTTGGGAGGAGATTTCCGCTGCTCTACTCACACCGCCATCTTGGCTCTTCTTCGTGTGTCTCTTCTTATAAAGACACTAATCCCGCAGGTTTGGGCCACCCCACTTTATGACCTCACTTAACCTTGATTACTTCTATAGAGGCCTCATCTCCAAACACAGCCACACTGGGGGTTCGAGCTTCAACATACAAATCTAGAGGAGGGAGGGAAGATACAGGGATAAAAACATTCAGCTTCTAGTCATGGCCATTGGTCCTTGGTGTTTCCTACCTTGTAGCTGCACCACTGCAAACTCCGCCTCCACTGTGACATGACCTTCTCCCCGCATGTCTGTCTGTTCACATGGTGTTGAAGGGTAGCAGAATAGGCTACCCCAAAATATGCCACTTTGGCATAAGGACAGTTTTGAGCTGAAGGCAGCTGAGAACAAGTAGATATAAGAAAAGCTCTCTACCTTCTCCCTTATTTACCTAAAAGCAGGACATAAATCTGTAAGTGTCCCTCTTCCCCTCTCTACCAGAAAAGACAAAAGTTAACCACCAGCAACAGCTCCAGGCCCTTATCAGCCCAGCGATGCACCAAAGGAATCTAACAAATGTTACTAACTGTCCTAACCTCCCATTTGTTCCCACCTATATTTGCCTTCCCACAATTTGCTGCCACTAAAAGCTCAAAGTCCTTTTCCTTTGTCTTGTCACTTCTCTAAAATTGTTCTTTTGTTAAGATTCAATATAAGCTCAAGTTCTAACAACCCTTCTGAGTTACTCCTCCCTGGATGGTCCCATGTGCATTCACTCTGCACATATTAATAAACTTCTCTTTGTTTCTCTCTTATTCAGCTGTCTTTTGTCAGTCTAACTCAAAGAGCACCAACAGCAGAACCTAAGATGAATAGAAGAAAAATTTCTTTTCCTCCCCTCAAGTGTTTTCCTCTTCACATAAGAACACGAGTCCTATGAATTAAGGCCTGTCCTAATGACCCCATCTTAATTGACTACATCTGCAAAGATCTTTGTTCTAATTAAGGCTGCATGCATAAGTACTGGGAATGAGACCTTCAATATACTTTTTAGGGGACATAATTCCACCTATAACCACCCACATCATTTCTCCTCCCATCATTTCATATTATAATCTTCCCACCCACCCCCCAGGAGTATCCAGCAGAGGCTGAGACCAGAAAGCACCCCTCCTTTCTGCAGAGCAGCAGTAAACTTGGCAGAAGAGGTTGGTGTCAGCCTCTGAGCCTGCCAAACCTGCAAGATACAGAAGGGACTGATAGAGACCAGTCAAGGTCATCTCCATAGGACTAGGAAGTAGATTTGGGAGCAATGGGGGTGACAGAAAGACTGAGAAAGGCCAATGAAAGAGAAAAGTCTGGGAAATGTAAGGAAGAAGGAGACAGGTTAGGTAAAGGGGAGCATCCCTACCCCATCCCCACCCACACACACACGTTGACCTGGATGGGAGTCACACACCTTCTGTGGCACAAAGCATTGAGGGACCTGGACATGGTATCTGCCAGCTACTCTGCTTGCTCCAGAAGAACTGCCCCTCCCAAATTCCTCCAGCCGAGGACTGTCATCCCTGGAAAGGCAGGTGAGCTGAGATGTAAGACCCCTGGGTGGCAAGGAGCCTTCTCGGCAATCAGCATAGCTAGAGTCAAGGTGGCTCCCTGGCCCTCCTCCCATCCCAGGTGCACCAGTGGGACCGGCAAGGAAGGAGCTGGACATTGGGATATATGCCTAATGTACTTCCCGTGCTGAGCCCGTACTTTCTCAGCGATGCACAGTGTACAATAACAGCATGGGACCGGGAGCCTTGACCTAACCTAAGTTCTAAGTCTGAGCAGGACTTACCTAGGCTAAGGCTGGGGGTGGGGGTGTGGAGAGAAGGGAAAGGGGGGAGCCTTCCACGTGAGGGAGCAGGCAAAGAAAGCAGCACAACCTACCTTAGAGGTCAGACTGAGGCCCCAGGCCAAAATCTTGAAGATGAAATTAAGGAAGGATAAACACAAAATATTGCCATTAAACTGAAAAACAATGACAGTTGCACAAGGGCCAACTGGGAAAGACAGCAGCTCTTGTGGACTGGATGTTTTTGTCCCCCCAAAATTTATATGTTGAAGCCCAATCCCCAGTGTGATGGCGTTTGGACGTGGGGCCTTTGGGAGGTGAATAGGTCATGAGGGTGGAGCCCTCAGGAATGGGATTAGTATCCTGATTAAAAAGACCCCAGAGGGCTCCCTCACCCCTTCTTCCACGTGGGGAAATGGCAAAAAAAACATTTGCCTGTGAACCAAGAATCAGGTCTCACCAGACATTGAACCTTCCAGAGCCTCGATCTTTGACTTCCCAGACTCCAGAACTGTGAGAAACAAATGCTTGTTGCATAAGTCACCCAGCCTATGGAGGTTTGTTACAACAGCCCAGACAGAGACAGCAGTTTATATTGGGAAGAGAAGGGGGTAGACCAGGTTTTTCAGCTCACCACAAACCCCGTGTGAATTAACAATGCAATGTACCTGCCAAAAAAATTAAGCAAATTGAAATCTATGTGGTTTTAAGTTCCATATTGAGGAAGATGAAGCTGCCACTCTTCCCACTTTCAGACAGACCGCATCTGCACTTCCGGTGCCTTCTCCTGGCTTCCAGGTTTTAAAGGGAGCATGAAACTCGTGTGTATCCCATAAGTAGGGATCAGAAGAGGCTTTCCTTCTTCAAGAAATGGTGGAATTAGCATCTCTGAGGTTCCCTGTAGAACCTTCAATATGCTTTGACTGAACTGATTACCTTTCCCATTTTCAGCAGTTCCCACCGGCCCCATTACTCCCCTCTCCTTAATTCCAGGGGCTTTCCTGAGGTCCGCACTGCGTTTGTAGAGAATACAAGTGGTCAGAGTCACTTGAGGCAACAGGCCCTCCTTCTGTCTCCTTCTGCGTGGTGGGACGTGTCTCTAATGGAGGAGGTCTTTTCTGCTGCTCACTTTTATTGGTCATCCATTGAACATGGCTTCCAGAGCTGCATGATGGATTCTTCCTTGCCCCTAACTGCTCCCACCCCAACTTTCTGGCTTATTGTGCTGAAATATATGACCAGAGGAAAGGGCCAGGGCTCCATGTCACGGCAGTGCCAGGCTCTGTCTCCAAATGAATTTCCACTGCAGATGTTTAAGGAAGTAATCAGGAAAGCCAAGAGTTAGTGATGGGCCACAACCTCCCCAGGACTCCAAAAGAAAAGGGAAGGGAGCATTGTTCAATGGCTTGAGGAGGGCTCCTGACCATTCTGACAAAGGTGCTAAGGTCCAGGGAAACGCCACCATTTCATCCATACATGTACCCTTGGGTTCCCAATGCATGAACACCAAAAAAATCCCTCTGTCTCCACTGATCCAGAAAGCATTTCCTGAATACCCTGTAGCTACTCCTCCCTGTGCCAAGGGCATTAAGAATTAAAAAATAGTTCTTCTCACACATGGCTGGTAAGAATGCAAAGAAGTTCAATTGCTTTGAAAACTGTTCAGCAGTACCCTCTAGAGCGTATGGAATGTGACTCAGCAATTCCACTCTGAGGCAGAGACCCTACAGAAATACACACATACACTTACCAAAAGATGCGTACTAGAATATTCATAGCAGCACTATTTGTAATGGCTAAAACCGGAAACTCCCTAAATGCCCATCAGCAGTAGAGTGGACAAATAAATAAATTGTGGCATATTCCCACAGTGGACTATTGGACAGCAATGAGAATGAATAATCTACAACCACACACAATAGCGATGAATTTCACAAACAAAATGCTGAGGAAAAAAAAAAGCTGGACACAAAACTGTGCATGCAATGTGATTCTATGTAAATTAAGCACAAAACCAGGCAAATAATCTATGTGTTGAGATGATGGCCACCCTGGGGCCTGTCAAAGGCTGGAAGGGGCACTGAGGGGCGGTCAAGGTGCTAGAGATGTGCTGTCTCTTGACCTAGACACTGGTCACATGGATGTGCTCTTGTAAACATTCAGCAAGCTACATACTTATAAAATATGTATCTTTCTAGGTGCATAATAAACTTGAACTTAAAGAATTTTTTAAAAAATAAAAATAATTCTGTCCTAGGAGCACAGAATTTACTGAGCAGACAAGACTGAGGTGTGCTGAAAGGTCTATTACTCATCTCAGGCTGCCATATCAATACACCAGAGATTGGGTGGCTTAAATAACAGACATTTATTTTTCCATATTTCTGGAAGCTTGAAGTCCACGGTCAGGTTCTGGTGAGGACTCTCTTCCTGGCTTGCTGACTGCCGCCTTCTCATTGAGTGCTCACATGGCCTTTCCTTGGTATATGTGTACAGAGAGAAGATCACCCATCCTACTAAATTAAGACCCCACCCCTATGAGCTCATTTAACCTTTATTACATCCTAAAAGCTCTATCTCCAAATACAGTCAGATTAGGATTAGGGCCTCAACATATAAATTTGGAGGTAACACTGTTCGGTCCATAGAAGTTGTCATGCAACAGAAGCATTCAATGAAATACAAAAACTGTCACTAGACAGCATGGGATACAGGCCAAAAGAAAGTGATAGAGAGTAAGTGGAAAGAGAGACAAGCTTACCCAGGGCTGGTGTGATAAGGACCATCTTCTTGGGAAAGGAAGCCGTTGAGACACTTGATGGGAGAGCAGAGAGAGGCTCGGTAGTGTGGGAGGCAAAGACACCAGCTCAGGAAAACAGTGAATGCAGGCCACAGGGAGGCGGGCCAGACAGTAGCAGAGTATTTGCACAATGTGTCATCTCTTGCCAGGCTGGGCATGGAAGGTGAGTGCAGCAGAGGTTGGAGAAGGGCTTGGGAGAGATCCACTTGCCAGCCAGGGAAGGAGTCCTATTTGATACAGAGTCAGGTGGTCACTAGGCAACAGGTCCTGTGCCAGGGGCTGGGTGATGGGCAGGAGAGCATGTGGGAGAAGGAGCAGAAGTGTCTGGATGTCACAGTGGGAGGATGAGGACAGGTGTAGGCGGAGGCAGCAACAGTGCTCAGGAGGTTGGGGCCAGACCGAGGCGAGTCTTCAAAGTCGTACCACAGGACTGATCTCCATCTCATGGGGAGTTTTAAAGAAAGGATGCTTAGGCCATCAGCTCCCCCAAAGGAGGTCCTCACCATGCCTTGGCCAGCAGCCATGCAAACATGGCTGTGATGATGCAGCAGTGACTGATCCTGCCGAATGAGAGATCTTCTGTGTGGCTGCATTTCTGAATGCTTAGCCAGTCATCATTCACTAATTTCAACCAAGAATTTGTCACGAGATCTCAGATTCAAGTTGGAAGAGCTTCAAGTCACTAATTCAGCATCCCCCAACTTAGGCCTGCCATTCACTCAGGAGGTAAATGGGTCAAATCCATTTGAATTTCTGTAGAAATATTTATTTTGAATCCCTGTAGCAATATTTTTAATTATATTTGACAAGATTTTCACAAAGTCCTATTGGTAGTGTTGGAGGGTTAGTTGGGGGCACAGATGTCTGGATTGCTAGATCCCAGCCTGACAGGTCCTTGAGGCAATGGTAGAGGGGCCACAGAAGCAACAGAGGTGAGCAGGATGGTGAGAGGCAACCTTCCTGAAACATGAGGAGTGCCTCTCTAAACGGCCATTCACATGTTGGGTTTAATGTTTAAATGACTACAAACATGGCACCTTGAGCTCCTTCCTGCCAGTCGTATTCATTCTCCTGGCTCTCTCTCCAAAGGCGAGACTCAGAAAGGTTATAAACTGACAGAGACCCAAAGAGATGGCAGAAAAGCACTCCCTACAATATTGCATTAATACTGAAACTTTTCTTCAGGTTTTGATTCCTCTCAAAAACACTCACCCAGGAGACTACAACTTAGAAGGAACTAGTTCATCAGCAACTCTCCAACTGGAGAGAGGACAGGCAAATATTGACACCTCCCAACTCTTGAGATTTGTTCTATGTTCTCAATGTTCCTTCTACCTTGCTGGTCTTTCTCTGTCCCTTCATTGGGATTGGGTCCCATTCCTCTACTTGGTCTCTAAATAGTGGCTGCTTCAAAGCTCAGTCAAGGAATCCCTTCTCATCTCTGTCTCTACTCCTTGGATGAGCTTATTCAGGACCAGGTCTTTAATTATTTCTAGTGCGCCTCTGACCGTCAGATGTTTGTCTTCACGCCCCTGTGTTAGTCACGGTTCTTCAGAGAAACAAAACTAATAGGATATATATATATATATGAATGTATGTATGTATGTATGTATATGTACAAGTATATATATACACATACACAAATACATGTATATACATATATAATATACATATGTATCTGTATGTAATACAGATACACACATATATTTATACAGGTTGTATATACTACATATGTTCATATATACATATACATGTGTGTGTATATATATATATATGGAGATTTATTATAGTCACACAACTATGGGCACTGAAAAGTTGTAGGACATGCCAGCCCCAAACTGGAGACCCAGAAAATCCAGGGGTGTAGGTCAGTCTGGATCTGAAGGGTTGAGAACCAAGAGCATGATTCTGAAGACAGGAGAAGATGGGTGTCTCAGTTCAAGCTGAGAGTGAATTTGCCTTTTCCCCACCTTTCGGTTCTATTTCAGCCTTCAGTGGATTGGATGATGCCCACCTGCATTGGTGGGGCTAATCTTCTTTACTCACTCTACCAATTAATTCAAATGTTTATCTCTTCCAAAGACATCATCATAGACACATGCAGAATAATATCATCAGCTTTCTGGACATCCTTTAGCCCAGTCAGGTTGACACATATCATTAACCATCACAGCCCCTGAGGGCAACACTCAGGGATTCTTTTATCCCCTGATCTGTGCACCTGGGTGAACCCTCAGCTAATACAACTTCCCAGCTCCTTTAAACGGAAAGCTGAAGTCCTGAAGCTGCTTTTCAATGCCCTACCTGAGCTGTGTTGCCAATGTCATCTCCTGCCACCTCCCTCTCTTACTTCTGTTCCATCAGCTCACCAGTTCCTCCCTCCATAGAGCCTTGGCTAAAGCCATTCCGACACCTTGAACGCTCTGCCCCAGGACTGCAAATGCCATGCTCCATCTTGTTGTTCTGACTCACTTCAGTGTCACCTAGTGAGAGGTCTTTCCTGACCTCCCCATCTAAACTCACCCAGATCCTGTTCCCGTGCCCTGTGTTCTTGCCTCGTCTCCCTCCTCGCTGTCTGAAATTATCCTGTTCACTTATTTGTTCACTACTTTATCAACTCCCTCACCCCTCTAAAATATAAGCTCTAGGAGAGTGTGGACTTCACCTGCCTTATTCAGAACTCTGACCCCAGTACCTGGAGCAGAACCTGCATATATATGGTGCTGAACAAATGTTTGTTGAATAAGTGAATGAAGTCACCCAAAAAGGGTAGAGAGAAAGCATCCCTGAGGGAGGGAGACACTGAAAACCAAACTCTCTCACATCACGCCTTTCCTCAGGGACCATATTTACCCCAAAACTTGCCCACAGGGGCTGGCCTGAGTATACATTGTGAAAGGCCAGACCAGGCAAGAGTCTGTCCCTGAGTGGAAACAGCCTCTGATGAATCAGCAAAGACACTAAGGAGGCACAGCCTGGGCAAGTGAAGGTTTAGAAGGAATGTGCCCCTTGTCTTCACGTCACTGAAGTCTGTCCCTTGAAAGAGGGGTTTGGCAGGCTTCCAGCTGCTTCCTCCATGCCTTCGCACATGCTGATCCCTTCCCTGAAGTGCTTTCCTCTCCTCCACCCAGCCACTTCCACTCCTCTGTTACAGGCTGAAAAATGGCCACCCAGAAATAGCAGGCCCTAAATCCGTGGGACCCATAAATTTTATTTTATAAGGAAAAAAGTCCTTGCAGATGTGATTAAGCTAAGGATCTTGTGAAGGGAGACGTCTTGGATTATCCAGGTGGACCCGAAGTGCAATCACATATATCCTCATAAGAGAGGCAGAGGGAGACTGAAGAAGAGAAGGCAGTGTGAAGACGGAGGCAGACACTGGAAAGATATGGCCGAGGAATGCTGGCAGCCACCAGGAGCTGGAAGAGGCCAGGGTGCAATTCTCCCCGCAAGAGCCTCCAGAGGGAACATGACCCTGCCAATGCCTTGATTGCAGCCCAGAAAAACTGATTTCAGGTGTCTGGCTTCCAGAACTGTGGCAGGATGAATTTCTATTGTTTAAGCCACCAAGGTAGTGATGATTTGGTACTGCAGCCTAATGAAGCTGATGCCAATGTTCTAACAGGCCGCTGCATGTCTCCCCCTCTGGGGCCTCACTGTCGCCCACACTACCTCCCAGTCTGGGCCAGGGACGCTGCACAAGGCTCCCTTTGCACTTACGTTAACGTCTGATCACAGTCGACATGACTTCCCCATCCATTTGTGAAATCCCTGAGGACGAGTTCTGTGTCCTCCCTACTCAGTCAGTGCCTGAGATCTGGCAGTTCGTCAGGAAATGTCAAGTGCAACTGAATTGAATCCCTCAAGCTGTCCAACGATAGAATGGATGCCGCAGGAAGTGGCAGGCTCCTCTTTGCTGAGAGCGGCCTGGACAAGCCTGGTTGCTCATCCCTAGGAAACACTGTACAGAGACCCCTGCCCTGAGCAGGGAGTCTTGCTCTCATCGGTACCTGGGGCAGTCCCTTCTCTGTTAGTCTGCTAGGTCTGCTGTAGCAAAGTAACATGGGCTGGACCGCTGAAACAACAGAAATTTATTTCTTACCGTTCTGGAGGCTAGAAGTCCAAGATCAAGCTGTGGGCAGCTCTGGTTTCTCCTGAGGTCTCTCTCCGTGGCCTGCAGATGAGCACTTCTCGCTAGGTCCTCACATGATCGTCTCTCTATTTGTGAGCATGTCTGTGTCCTAATTTCCTCTTCTTGCAAGGACACCAGTTAGATTCCTTTAGGACCCACACTAATGACCTCATTCTACCTTATTACCTTTTAAGTCCCTATCTCAAAATACAGACATATTCTGAGGTACTGGGGTTTAGGACTTCAACATACAAATTTGGGGGAGGGGACCCAATCCAGCCCCTAACACATTCCAACTTAAGCATTTTCTGATTCTAAAAACAAAAAGAAGCCGAGGGGGAGGAGCCAACATGGCGGCGTGAGTAGGACAGTGGGAATCTCCTCCCGAAAACATATATACTTTTGAAAATACAACAAACACAACTAGCCCTAAAAGAGAGGCCAGAAGACGCAGGACAGTGGCCAGACTGCAGCTACACCAGCGAGAACCCAGCGCCTGGTGAAAGGGGTAAGATACAAGCCCCGGCCCGGCGGGACCCGAGCGCCCCTCCCCCCAGCTCCCGGCGGGAGAAGAGTAGGCAGAGCGGGAGGGAGATGGAGCCCAGGACTGCCGAACACCCAGCCCCAGCCATCCGGGCCAGAGCGCAGACACAGTAGGTGCCCAGGGGGCCCTGGATACTGGGGGAACAGGGAGTAAGACCTCTGAGCGGGTGCCGAAGCTGATGCCCCTGTGACAAAGAAAAGCGGGGGCTTTTTGAAAGTCTTAAAGGGACAGGGACTTAACAGCTTGACGGAAACAACCCAGGTCACAGTACAGCAGCTGGAAATTACAGGGAAAACCGGGTGCACTAACCCCCTGGGCAACAGCTCTGAGACCCCTCACGGAGGCAAACAGTCAAGCAGCCCCCCCATCCATTACCCCACCGGGCGCTGCGAAAGCAGAGAAGCAGCCTGAGACAAATTCCGCCCACAGAAAGGGAAATTTCTCCCTTCCGGCCCGGCAAGACACAAAGACCCACTCTACACGCAATTACCCAACACAAGCCACTAGGGGTCGCAGTTGTCCCAGTAAAGAAAGGCCAGTAGCAAGTGAAAATTTTGACCCTCCCAGCTGACAGTCAATAGCACCTGTCAACATGAAAAGGCAAAAAAATATGATCCAGACAAGACTAACCCAGACAGCTTCGGCATCTGCTACATCTTCCCCTGAGAAGGAATCTGGGGAGATAGATTTAGCCAGTCTTCCTGAAAAAGAATTCAAAACAAAAGTCATAACCATGCTGATGGACTTGCAGAGAAATATGCAAGAACTAAGGAAGGAGAATTCAGAAATAAAACAAGCTCTGGAAGGACTTCAAAACAGAATGGACGAGATGCAAGAGACCATTAATGGACTAGAAAACAGAGAACAGGAACGCAGAGAAGCTGATGCAGAGAGAGATAAAAGGATCTCCAGGAATGAAAGAATTTTAAGAGAGCTGAGTGACCAATCGAAAAGGAACAATATAAGAATCATAGGTATTCCAGAAGAAGTAGAGAGAGAAAAGGGGATAGAAAATGTCTTTGAAGAAATAATTGCTGAAAATTTCCCCAAACTAGGGGAAGAAATGGCCTCTCAGACCACAGAGGTACACAGAACTCCCATGACAAGGGATCCAAGGAGGGCAACACCAAGACACATAATAATTAAAATGGCAAGGATCAAAGACAAGGACAAAGTATTACAGGCAGCCAGAGAGAAAAAAAAGGTTACCTACAAAGGAAAACCCATCAGGCTATCATCAGACTTCTCAACAGAAACTCTACAGGCCAGAAGAGAATGGCATGATATACTTAATGCAATGAAACAGAAGGGCCTCGAACCAAGACTACTGTATCCAGCACGAATATCATTTAAATATGAAGGAGGGATTAAACAATTCCCAGACAAGCAAAAGTTGAGGGAATTTGCCTCCCACAAACCACCTCTACAGGGCATCCTACAGGGACTGCTCTAGATGGGAGCACTCCTAAAAAGAGCACACAACAAAACACCCAATATATGAAGAAGGGAGGAGGAGGAATAAGAAGGGAGAGAAATAAAGAATCATCAGACTGTGTTTATAATAGCTCAACAAGCGAGTTAAGTTAGACAGTAAGATAGTAAAGAAGCTAACCCTAAACCTTTGGTAACCACAAACTTAAAGCCTCCAATGGCAATAAATTCATACCTTTCAATAATCACCCTAAATGTAAATGGACTGAATGCACCAATCAAAAGACACAGAGTAATAGAATGGATAAAAAAGCAAGATCCATCCATATGCTGCTTACAAGAGACTCACCTCAAACCCAAAGACGCACACAGACTTAAAGTCAACGGATGGAAAAAGATATTTCAAGCAAACAACAGAGAGAAGAAAGCAGGTGTTGCAATTCTGGTATCAGACAAAACAGACTTCAAAATAAAGAAAGTAACAAAAGACAAAGAAGGACATTACATAATGATAAAGGGCTCAGTCCATCAAGAGGATATAACCATTATAAATATATATGCACCCAATACAGGAGCACCAACATACCTGAAACAAATATTAATAGAACTAAAGGAGGAAATAGAACTAATGGAGGAAAATGCAATGCATTCATTCTAGGAGACTTCAACACACCACTCACTCCAAAGGACAGATCCACCAGACAGAAAATAAGTAAGGACACAGAGGCACTGAACAACACACTAGAACAGATGGACCTAATAGACATCTACAGAACTCTACATCCAAAAGCAACAGGATACACATTCTTCTCAAGTGCACATGGAACATTCTCCAGAATAGACCACATACTAGGACACAAAAAGAGCCTCAGTAAATTCCAAAAGATTGAAACCCTACCAACCAACTTTTCAGACCACAAAGGCATTAAACTAGAAATAAACTGTTCAAAGAAAGCAAAAAGGCTCACAAACACATGGAGGCTTAACAACACGCTCCTAAATAATCAATGGATCAATGACCAAATCAAAATGGAGATCCAGCAATATATGGAAACAAATGACAACAACACACTAAGCCCCAACTTCTGTGGGACACAGAAAAAGCAATCTTAAGAGGAAAGTATATAGCAATCCAAGCATATTTAAAAAAGGAAGAACAATACCGAATGAATGGTCTAATGTCACAATTATCGAAATTGGAAAAAGAAGAACAGATGAGGCCTAAGGTCAGCAGAAGGAGGGACATAATAAAGATCAGAGAAGAAATAAATAAAATTGAGAAGAATAAAACAATAGCAAAAATCAATGAAACCAAGAGCTGGTTCTTCGAGAAAATAAACAAAATAGATAAGCCTCTAGCCAGACTTATTAAGAGGAAAAGAGAGTCAACACAAATCAACAGTATCAGAAACGAGAAAGGAAAAATCACGACGGACCCCGCAGAAATACAAAGAATTATTAGAGACTACTATGAAAACCTATATGCTAGCAAGCTGGGAAACCTAGGAGAAATGGACAACTTCCTAGAAAAATACAACCTTCCAAGACTGACCCAAAAAGAAACAGAAAATCTAAACAGACCAATTACCAGCAACGAAATTGAAGCGGTAATCAAAAAACTACCAAAGAACAAAACCCCCGGGCCAGATGGATTTACCTCAGAATTTTATCAGACATACAGGGAAGACATAATACCCATTCTCCTTAAAGTTTTCCAAAAAATAGAGGAGGTGGGGATACTCCCAAACTCATTCTATGAAGCTAACATCACCCTAATACCAAAACCAGGCAAAGACCCCACCAAAAAAGAAAACTACAGACCAATATCCCTGATGAACGTAGACGCAAAAATACTCAACAAAATTTTAGCAAACCGAATTCAAAAATACATCAAAACCATCGTACACCATGACCAAGTGGGATTCATCCCAGGGATGCAAGGATGGCACAACATTCGAAAGTCCATCAATATCATCCACCACATCAACAAAAAGGAAGACAAAAACCACATGATCATCTCCATAGATGCTGAAAAAGCATTTGACAAAGTTCAACATCCATTCATGATAAAAACTCTCAGCCAAATGGGAATAGAGGGCAAGTACCTCAACATAATAAAGGCCATCTATGAAAAACCCACAGCCAACATTATATTGAATAGCGAGAAGCTGAAAGCATTTCCGCTGAGATCGGGAACTAGACAGGGATGCCCACTCTCCCCACTGTTATTTAACATAGTACTGGAGGTCCTAGCCACGGCAATCAGACAAAACAAAAAAATACAAGGAATCCAGATTGGCAAAGAAGAAGTCAAACTGTCACTATTTGCAGATGACATGATACTGTACATAAAAAACCCTAAAGACTCCACCCCAGAACTACTAGAACTGATATCGGAATACAGCAAAGTTGCAGGATACGAAATCAACACACAGAAATCTGTGGCTTTCCTATATACCAACAATGAACCAACAGAAAGAGAAATCAGGAAAACAACTCCATTCACAATTGCATAAAAAAAAATAAAATACCTAGGAATAAACCTAACCAAAGAAGTGAAAGACTTATATTCTGAAAATTACAAGTCACTCTTAAAAGAAATTAAAGGGGACACTAACAGATGGAAACGCATCCCATGCTCATGGCTAGGAAGAATTAATATCGTGAAAATGGCCATCCTGCCCAAAGCAATATACAGATTTGATGCAATCCCTATGAAACTACCAGCAACATTCTTCAATGAACTGGAACAAATAATTCAAAAATTCATATGGAAACACCAAAGACCCCGAATAGCCAAAGCAATCCTGAGAAAGAAGAATAAAGTAGGGGGGATCTCACTCCTCAACTTCAAGCTTACTATAAAGCCATAGTAATCAAGACAATTTGGTACTGGCACAAGAGCAGAGCCACAGACCAATGGAACAGACTAGACAATCCAGACATTAACCCAGACATATATGGTCAATTAATATTTGATAAAGGAGCCATGGAGATACAATGGCGAAATGACAGTCTCTTCAATAGATGGTGCTGGCAAAACTGGACAGCTACATGTAGGAGAATGAAACTGGACCATTGTCTAACCCCATATACAAAAGTAAACTCAAAATGGATCAAAGACCTGAATGTAAGTCACGAAACCATTAAACTCTTGGAAGAAAACATAGGCACAAACCTCTTAGAGATAAACATGAGTGACCTCTTCTTGAACATATCTCCCCGGGCAAGGAAAACAACAGCAAAAATGAACAAGTGGGACTATATTAAGCTGAAAAGCTTCTGTACAGCAAAAGACACCATCAATAGAACAAAAAGGAACCCTACAGTATGGGAGAATATCTTTGAAAATGACACATCCGATAAAGGCTTGACGTCCAGAATATATAAAGAGCTCACACGCCTCAACAGACAAAAAACAAATAACCCAATTAAAAAATGGGCAGAGGAACTGAACAGACAGTTCTCCAAAACAGAAATACAGATGGCCAACAGACACATGAAAAGATGCTCCTCATCACTAATTATCAGAGAAATGCAAATTAAAACTACAATGAGGTATCACCTCACACCAGTAAGGATGGCTGCCATCCAAAAGACAAACAACAACAAATGTTGGCGAGGCTGTGGAGAAAGGGAACCCTCCTACACTGCTGGTGGGAATGTAAATTAGTTTAACCATTGTGTAAAGCAGTATGGAGGTACATCAAAATGCTCAAAACAGACCTACCATTTGACCCAGGAATTGCACTCCTAGGAATTTACCCTAAGAACGCAGCAATCAAGTATGAGAAAGACCAATGCACCCCTATGTTTATCGCAGCACTATTTACAATAGCCAAGAATTGGAAGCAACCTAAATGTCCATCGATAGATGAATGGATAAAGAAGATGTGGTACATATATACAATGGAATACTACTCAGCTATAAGAAAAGGGAAAATCCTACCATTTGCAGCAACATGGATGGAGCTGGAGGGTATTATGCTCAGTGAAACGAGCCAAGCGGAGAAAGAGAAATACCAAATGATTTCACTCATCTGTGGAATATAAGAACAAAGGAAAAACTGAAGGAACAAAACAGCAGCAGAATCACAGATCTCAAGAATGGACTAACAGGTACCAAAGGGAAAGGGACTGGGGAGGATGGGTGGGTAGGGAGGGATAAGGGGGTGTAAGTAGAAGGGGGGTATTAAGATTAGCATGCATGGGGGGGAGAAAGGGGAGGGCTGTACAACACAGAGAAGGCAAGTAGTGATTCTACAACATTTGCTATGCTGATGGACAGTGACTGTAAAGGAGTATATAGGGGGGACCTGGTATAGGGGAGAGCCTAGTAAGCAAAGTATTCGTCATGTAAGTGTAGATTAATGATTAAAAAAAAAAAAAAAGCAGTTCCTATGTGGTGACCTCTAATGAATTCTACACAATGATATAAAGGGCATATAAAAGTGTAGGCAAAGGGTCTGTTTGTGTTTATACAGAGGATCAAAGCCTAATTGGGCTACCCCGAAAATGAACTAAGATATGATATGAAAAAGAACTTTCAACATCAGCACTCTCGGGAAGACTCATGACAGAAGATGATCAGCAAAAAAAAAAAACTCCAACCAAGATCCACGCACTGTCACAGCTGTAGATGCACTCATCCCACCAGTTCCTGGACTTGCCATGGGAATGATGAAGGAGATATCTAAGCTGGCCTGTGCATACAGTAAAACAAAAATTGGACTGGATCTATACTGTTGGAACTCAACCAAGAATTAGGAGAAGTGCAAATTGTAGCACTCCAAAATCTTACAACCACAGACTATTTATCGTTAAAAGAACATACGGGATATGAACAGTCCCCAGGAATGGGTTGTTCTAGTTTATCTGAATTCTCTCAGACTGTTTAAGTTCAGTCGGACAATATCCACCATATCATAGATAAGTTTTCACAAATGCCTAAGGTGCCTAACTGGTTTTCTTGGTTTCACTGGAGATGGCTGGTAATTACAGGTATGCTTTGGTTAGGTAACTATATTCCTATTATGTTAATGTGTGTGCACAATTTAATTAGTAGTTTAAAACCTATCCATGCTGAAGTTACTCTACAAGAAGATATGTCAAAGAAATAATCAATCTTCCCAGGTTTTCTTCTGCCTGCTACTTCTATAGCTTTTCTTCTTCCTACCTAATCACAACCTTTAAATAGAACTCGTGCCACATGTCGAATTTACTGAGTATCATAATTCTTCCAAGTGGTAAAGACACCTCAAGACAAATGCTGGGCATAGAAGCCACAGGGCATAAATATGCAAAGAAGTAAAAAGCTAACCTTTTCAAACAATAAGGCTTCTCTCTCACTTACCAACTTAACATTTCCCTGTATGGCCCTGGAAGATGACTGGTTAGCCAGAGACGGGTAAGATTCCTCAAGGGAGGAACAACCTAAGACAGGCACAGTCGCAGGGGGCCATCTGGTGAGAAAATGGGTAGCAGCAGAGGTGAGGCTTAGAACCTCCCCCCTCATGTTCTGAGAGAAATCTTCTGCATACATGGATGTTTATTGCCCTCGTCTAGCTCGGATTAACACATAGTCTACAGGCACACACCTGATCATCTACATTTGCTCTCTTACAACACTAAACTCTGTTTTCTACCTTTATCTCGTATCTACCTACCACTTCAGCATTTTATTAAAAATAATAATAATAGAGAAATGTGGTATCCACATATAAATCAAGTTTAAAAATCAAATGAATATTCATATTCGAACTGACTGTGTATAGTTCATAATGCATGAACAAAACCGAAAGTTTCTGTGATGACTGCCCTTGCACTGTTCACCATGTAACTTATTCACTATGTAAGAATTTGTTCTCCATGTAAGAATTTGTTCGTTATGCATCAGAAGATTGGAGACTGATGAAAATTAGGCTTGGGGTGGATTAATGATTGTGCATTGAGTATTGACCCCCCTATACAGAAATTTATTGTGGTTAACAACTATTTGATCAATAAATATGAGAGATGTCCTCACAAAATATATATATATATATATATATATATATATATATAAACACACTTCCAATTGTAAAATAAATAAGTAACCGGGATGTAATGTATAGCATAAGGAATATAGTCAAAATATTGTAACAACTTGGTATGGTGATACCTGGTACCTAGAATTATCATGTATATAAATGTTGAATCACTGTGTTGTACACCTGAAACTAATGTAATGCAATACTGTTGTCAACTACCCTTCAATAAAAAAAATTAAAAAATAAAATAAAATTAAAAAATTTTTTAAAAAACAAAAAGAAGCCAACTTTACATGGTCAGGTGGGGAAACAGAGGAGGCGGAGGAAGAGGAGGGAATATAGTCAGGGTACCAATGGCCCCAAACGCCCATGAGTGGACCTCACCACCAGGCTTTAGAATAACAGAAATGGTCCCTGCCCCAAGCAGTTGACAGTGTCCACAGGGAGTCCAGACAAGAAGTTTAACTGAAAATACAGGGCGATTTATGGGAACCAACAATAGACCTCATGGGAAGTCTGAGATGGGCTGCCCGGGGTCCCTCACGGAAGAAGCAGGTGATCGGTCACCGGAAGACTAGGAAGAACTCCTGCAGGCAAAGAGGAGCCACAGGGGCTCCAGGGGAGGAGGGCACAGCCTCGGCAAAGTTCCACTGGCAACAAAAATGTGTGTGGACGGTTGTGTTCCCCTCCTGAAGCTGCTGGAACAAATCACCACGAGCTTGGTGGTTCAAAACAGCAGACATTTATCTTCTCACCATCTGGAGGCCAAAAGTATGAAATCAGGGACTAAAACCCAGGTGAGAGCAGGGCCACACTTCCCCCAAAGCCTCTAGAGGAACATCCGTTTCCTGCCTCTTCCAGCGTCTGGCAGCTGCTGGCAGTCCCTAGCTTGGGGCCACATCGCTTCGGTCTCTGCCTCCATCCTCACATCTCCTCCTGTGTGTGTCTGTAACCTCCCTCTCCTCTCGCTTACAAGGACTCCTGTGAGTGCATTTAGGGCCCAACTGGATAGTCCAGGATAACTGCCCATCTCAAGATCCTAAACTCAATCACATCTTTTGCCATATAGGGTACTATTCACAAATCCCAAAAATTGGAAAGTGACTGCATTTAGGGGGACATTTTTCAGCCTACCACAATTGTATGGGAAAGGCAGGTGGTGGACACCCTCCTGGCTGACCAAAATGGTTTCTATGGAAAATTAATAGGTTTGCCAACATTATAGTTACCTAGAGAGTTTCCTAAAAATGCAGTTCTCTGTGAAATTCAGATTCAATCAGCCTAGCGTGGAGTCTGAGAATCTGAATTTCTTGAACACCCCCATCTGTCTCCACCATACACCTGGAAAAGGAATATGAAATCTGTACTTGCCAATCAAAGAAAATCCAAAATATAGTAACTGAAAAAGTAACATATGGAATGATAGGTACAGTGTGCTACATTTTGTCAAAAACTAGGGAAGACAATAGGACTCCACATTAATATTTGCCTTTAGGAGCAACTCTAAGAAGGTACCACAGAACTACTCACAGTGGGGAGAAGTGCAATGGGGAGACAGTTTGTCACTGTAGAGCTTTCTACATTTTTTATGTAGTTTTTAAAGTCCCCCAGGCTATTATAACCAGCACCTTCAGGAAGCACTGGCTTGGAGCAAACAAGTAAACGGTCCTCTCTGGTGTGCATTCTGCTGGGTGGGTGATCAATACCCCAATCGATATCCAATGCTAAGATCTGAAAGGACTTCCCAAAGGCCTGCAAAGTTCCTGGATAGTCTGTCTAAGACAGGGAGCCAAGGGAAACCCTTCCTGAACCAACTAGAACCAGTACTAGGGAGGCCCACCCACAAAGCCTCCTGGGCTTGGGGGACAGCCTAGAGTGGTCTTTTCCATATTCTGGGGGAATCCTGTTCACCGTCTAGTGCCATGGTTTTTTTCCCAAGTTGTTGTTGAGTGTCCACTTCCTCCTCAAGACACACAGAGACATTTCACCAGGTCGTTCTTCCTGCCCACTGCCTTGTGTGAGCCATCCTCTCCTGCCCACCCCACCAGCCATCCCGGCAAGTCTGCATCCCAGCTCCAAGCCACAGAAAGAGGCCCAGGCACAGAGCTGATCAGCTGGGACTTGGACTGAGAGAATTACATGTGAAAATAAAGGAGTCAGAATGATGCCCTTAGGGTCCAATCTTTCCGCCCCATTGTCAGAGCAGACGGAGAAAGGGCTGCTTCATGAAAGCCAGAGTAGCCGGGACCCAGGGATCCACAGGGCGGGGCATGGAAGGAGCCAGGCTAGAGGGTGCTGAGAGGCCTGAGCAGGGTGGATGTGAGGAGAGGCACAAAACAGTCACTAGTTCTGCGGTGAGAAGCCGTCAGCTGAAATGCAGCTCTGCTGTCTGCCCCTTGCACTTGCCCCAGTGCAGCTTCATCCACTCCCATATCTGTGGACACAAGAACACCCTAACCACACTCAGGCTCACCCAGGCAGAGGCACACACACCCACGAGCTGACAGGCCCATCAAACACTCGGAAGCATGGTTCAGGCACACAGTCTTATTCCAGGCTATTCTGGTCCTGGCTGGCCATGCAGTTGTGCAACTTTAGACATATCTGTCCTTTTTGGTCTACATCACTCTCTGGACCAGTTTCCTCATCTCTCATTAACTCTTGCCACTACCTTCAAGCTGTTTCCAGAACCCAACCATTTCCCACCATCTCTACTGCTGCCACCCTGGTCCAAGCCACCATCGTCTCTTACCCCAACTACTACAATGGACTCTGTCCTGAGCTCCCTGCTTCCAACCTTTGGCTCCTAAAGTCTGGTCACTCACCAGCCAAATGGATCCTTTTAAACCTAGATCGGATAATGTCACTCCTTGGCTCAGAACCCTGCAATGGCTCCTTGCCTTACTCAGAGCAAAAGCCAGAATCTTTGTAAAGGCCTGCAAGGCCCTTTGTGGCATATGCTGCTCCCACCCTAACCCACCACCTCTCTAATCATCTCCTACCTACCACTCTTCCCCACCACCACCCTGCTCCAGCCCCTGGTCTTCTTGCCATTCCTCAAACCTGCCAGGCAGGCCCACCTCAGTGCCTTTGCACATGCTATTCACCCCCAAGGAATGTATCTTCCCTCATATATCTTTTACCTGTTTCATATCTCTTCTCAAATGTCACCTTCCCAGAGGAGCCTTCCCTGGCACCTTATTTAAAAGATCACCTCTTCCCCACCTCCATCTCTGGTGCTGTCTGTTCCCCTCTCCTGCTTGATTTGTCTTCCCACATTTATCACCACCCAACAATATATATTCTACTGTCTGGTTTGTTTATTATGTGCTCCCCATCCTCAACAACATGTAATTTCCACAAGGCCAGGGATTTTACTCCGTTTTGTTCAATGCTACATCTCCTGCCCCCAGAACATGTTTAAGGGCCTGGCATGTTTAAGGGTCTCCAAAAATGTGTGATAAATACTGGAGTGGTGGAAGAAGGAAGAGAAATGGCAAGAAGTATGCAAATGATCACAAGGTCCCTTCCAGTGCTGACAGCCATTAGTCTGTAAATCTATGACCTCTAAGGGGCAGCTTTGGCCACACGCCCCTCTCTCAGCCCATTCCAGATGCCTACCAGGCACACTCACAACCTCCTCTCAGCTATGGGCTGTAGTCAGAGAACAGCTTGACTACTCAAAGCCCTGTGTGTCCAACCCTGAGCTAGGTAGGCTGTGGGCAGGAAGGGGAAGAAAAGCAGCCCCTGTGAGCTGACCCTCTCACCACGGTTACACACAGACTTCTGGAAGACCACATTAGTGTGTGAGCAGAAGCCAGCACAGGGCATGCAGATCAGAGAAGGGACTCATCTCTGGGGACATTTGAGTTGGGCCTTCTAGGGAAGAGGCACAAGGTTCTTCAGAGAGACTGGTACACAGGGACAGTCATTTGCTTGGAGTCAAAGGCTCTGCATTTACTTTTGGCTTTTCTGGAATGGGTCCATGGTACATGGGGTATGGCTTTTACACACCCCATCAGCCACTTCCACTAATAACAGACTTGATTGTGGCACTATCTCACAATTCTGTACTTTTTCATTTTTTGTTTTCATATTTGTTACTCTATTTACTTTCCCAATAATCTTATACAAGAAGCAGAAAAGAGAGACTGTCTGAGTTTTACACATGAGGAAAAAGACATCCAGTCAGGCTTTGCAACCGACTCACATCACAGGCTGGGTTAGCCAGCACTCATTCTCACTATCCATCCTTAAAAGGCCAGAACTGTTTCCCCACTTGATAGCTCCTCCTTCTGAAGCTGCAGGCAGGGCCCAAGCCTTAAGGTCTGGCTGTTAGTTACTCAGCATCCCCACCACCTCCTGGGCTCACAGCAGGCATGGACAGAGATGCCACAAAAGAGTCTCCCTGTTCAAAGAGTTCCTTCTCCTGTGGCATCACATGGCTGGGAAAGGAAGTGGAGTCGTGGTCTCCAGAGGAGAAGAATTCAAGGACGGGAGATCCTCAGAGGGTGGTGGGTGAGGACAGGTGTGGTGCACAGAGATGCACCACCCAGATCCCTCTTCAAGAAGAAGTGGTGGCCCCACTGCTAGAAGTGTGTCCAGCTGTCAGCCCTCAGCTTTCAGTCCCTTCCAGATTGCTTCAGCTACGGAGAGATGTCTTGTTCAAAGTCAAGTTCTTCCAGAGGCATCCCACATTCAGCAACTAAGAGAGGAATATAAAGGCCAGGCTATTTCAACCCAATGTAGGAGGAGCCATCTCGGCTCCAGCGCTCCCTGTGGCATCACTTACGCTGTGGGGTGGGGCCTGCGTCACAGAAGGACTTCCTCAAACGAGGGAATCTACCAGCCAGTTCCTCTGCGGAGCTGACGGAGTGTGTGCGGGGAGTGGTATGGCCTCTCAGAGCAGGAGCTGGCAATAGCTCTAGACGCAGGGTCTGCTCAGGCTTTTTGACCTCCTCAGGGGCACTGTTGCCGTGGCTCTTGAGTTCATTCCCCTTCTCCATCCTGCTCCCTCCCTCTTGGGGGCCACCCTCAGCCTTTGTTTTATAAGTTTCCCCAAGGAAGCAAAAGATATTGTTTACCAGCACAGTTCATTGGAAGCCATTGTTCCCACTACAGAGCCAGTTAAACAAAGAAAAGGGAGGGTAATGAGTATCTCCTCCAGAAGGCAGCCAACCCCCAACTCAGGGGGAATTGGATTTCTCAGCCTGACCCTACTGGGACTCCAAGGAAACCTTTCACCCTTCTCCTCAGCCTCCCCAGATCAACTCAGGATACTTCTGATCACTGAGAAGTAGTTCTTCACTATAGGAGGGAATTAGGTGGAAGGAAGAAAGCCACCTCAAGGTCAGAAGACTGTACTCTTTCGGCTATAGGACCTGAGGCAGCTCACTTACCTTATTTGTTCAATGTCTTCCCTTGTAAGAGAAAATAGTAATGAATGACTGTTTCAGTAAGGAGGATTCTTTCAGCTGCAAGTAATCAAAAACTTCAATTCGTATCAGCCAAAGTCATAAGGAAAGTTGTCATCTTACTTAGCAAGGTCAGAGGTGAAGCTCCAAGCTTGGCTTAGTGATGTCATTGAGGCCTTAGTTTCTTCAGTTTCTCAGCTCTTGTCTATTCAGTTTAATGCTTGCTCCCCTCATGTTCACAAGAAGGCTGCCAGTGGCCATCAAGACTATGCACTTCCTTGTTCCCACCCCAAAGAAGAGGCAGAGAAATATCTTCCCCCAGCAGGACCCCAGTTTTCCCTGTATTCACCACCAAGAGGCTGGCTACCAGGCTCTAGTTGGTTCAGTTAGGAGGACCCTCCTAAGAAGCTGGAGATGGTGTCATCAGGGTTCAGTTTGAAAGGAAGAGTAAGGAGAATGGGTGCTAGTTAGATACTAACAGTGTCCTCCACACACAAGCATAATTTCCTTAACAGATGAATCATTTGACACCTCCAGGTGATGTTCAGAATAAAGTCCTGACAGCCATCTATAACTGCAGGGGATTATTATGAAGAGAAAAATGAGAAGAACTCAATAAAAGCAACATCATATCAAAGGATATGCCTTATGTATTGTGCTTTTCTTCTGAGTTACTTGAATCTTCTATCCTATGGATCTGATATGGGATATTCATGGTTTCTGCACTTGCGGTGCTTCATGTTATTTTCCTAAAGCAGACACTGTTGGCTACCCACTCAACAATCAATTATTCCTAATCCTACATACACACATACACACATGCATGCACACACACACACTCCCACATACATTTCTTGGTAGCTGACAGAGCCTCAATTTTGCTCAAGTATCATTCTCTACCAGGCCATAAATTCAGAAACAGTGGCCCTCCTCCCAAGACCACCAGGGAGTCATGATTGGTCTAAGCCAACTACAGCCATATCTCAATCTCTGTGACAGTGGTTGATTTAGGGTGGGCATGGGACAAACTTGGCCAACGGGGCCTGAGAAAGTCAGCTGGGAAACTTCAGCTAATACTGAAGGAGTTCCTACTATAACACATTGGCAAGGGGAGAGGTCAGCTAACAGTCTTCTCCAGTAACAGCCCCTGGGATACCGCATCTTCAGAGCATAGTACATCCACAGGCTTTTCTGTCATTCTTCCTGTACCCACCACTTCTCAGGAGGCAAGGACCCTGGGATGAAGTCTCAAGCCCCGTCCCTAAAACCAAGTCCACTCCTGGATGATCAGATTCTCCCTCTCTCCTCCTCATACTACTTACCCCAAGTTGCCACATCTTTACCTTTAGGCTCAGGTAGGAGTGGAAAGGGGAGCAAGGATGATGGCTACAATCTGTCTCAAAAGCTGAGAACCATTCATCACACACCCAAGGCAACATGCTTTAAAGACATCCACAAAGGGCTGATATACTAGGGAAAAACTGCTAGGTACCTCTGGACCATTTTCCATTCTATCTCCCAAGGCAACAAAAAGATAAAATCACCTAATAGGGAATAATTTCATAGACACTGATAAAGCCCCCCCCCCGCCCAGCCCCAACCTCTTCATTCTCCAGATTTCTGTTCTCCAGACCAAATCCAACCTTGGGAACTTTCTGGTCCCAGCAGGCTGTAATGAGCCCAACTGAACTTAATGAGCTTGTCATTATTTATCTCTGCCAACAGCTAAATAGAAAAGCACTGCATGGCAAAAATTTTATACACACACATACTCTAACAAAATAATAATAAATATTTCCTGACTCAGATGTTGCCAAAGCCAACCAATTAATAGCAAACAAATCCTTCCGAAGGAGTCTAACAGGAACAAGACAGGGAAGAAGGAATGGGCTTCTCCACCCCCCCAAAAGTGGGATACAGTTGGAAATGTTCCATGTTACTGAGCTTTGCACCACCAGCCCTAATTTATCATCATCTTCATATATTCTTATATAAGTAGTAATACAGATCGCACCAGCCAATTAATCAATCTGTAATTAGAAACTGACACGAACATTTACTACCATCAGGCATAATTTATACGATTACAGATGATTAAATAAAATGTAATTGAGTGAACAGGCAATTTGTTAAGCACATCTAGACACAGCCATATCACCTACAGCTGGAAGCACCCTGACTCCCCGCCTACAGCGGGTCAGGGAGTATAATCCTGGGAGCTTTGCCCTTGGGGTTTGCTGAAGAGGGAGGAAGTGATTCAGACTCCCAACAGGGTGGGAGATGGGAGCCAGGGTGGGAAACCAAGCTGTATGGTTCTTGGGTCACCTTGGTGCCGAACTTTTTCTTCAAGAGGTCACCTGGCTTTTCAGAACTCCTCAGACTACAGAGAAGAAAGGATGTTAAATGACATACCCTGGAGCAAAACTATGCATAGTGTTTCCCTTCTGGCCCACTGACTCCAGAACTATGCCCACTGGTACCTTGAAGAACTATCATCACCCAGAAGCCTATCAGCACCACTCCAGAAACATTTCTAACCGTGAAGGAAACTTACTTAAACACAAAGTTTGCATTTGGCAGGAAATGCCTTCACTTCTGAAAGGGAAATTTTCAATGATATCAAGGGCCAAATTCTTTATTACACTTTATTACTACTCCTACCTTTAGGTTTTATTCCTTTTCCCCCATTCCAGAGTTAAACAGCTTAAAGTTAAATCTAACATGTATTTATTGGGCATCTACTGTCTATCAGATACCATGGCAAGTGTCATCACATTAAGATTACCAGATTGATCAAATAAAAATACAGGATACCCAGTAAATTTGAATTTCAGATAAACAATGAGTATTTATTTTTAGTATAAGTGTGCCCTAAACAATGCAGCCTTATGTCACATTTATTATCTCATAGAGATACTGTATGAAGTCTAATCTCCATGTTTAAGTCGAGGAAAGTTAATTCAGACCTTTCCCCTTGCCGCTTCCTCCACAGGAAATCCCTGCCCCATCTTCTTTTTTTTGGCTAATTCCTACTCATCCTGAAGTTTACCTCCATCAGGAAGCTATTCCCCACTATCTGATTTCATAATCACCTGTTCATATTTCATAGTACTTAGCCTATTGCATAATAATTACTTTTTTCCATAATTTTTCTCCCCAGTTGAGTAGAGGCACTCAAGGCCTGCCTGAGTTGCATTCATCTCTGTGACCCCACCACCTAGCCCCATGGCTGGCACATAGTAGACCCTAAATGCTTCCTGAACAGATAAGAGATGTTATCACTGGCCCAGGCTCACACGCTTGTTATGTGATGGGAGCCTGGATTGAACCTTAAATCCACCAGACTTCAGAACTTATTTCATTACCATTACCCTATCTCATTCTCTATACTAGCACATGGCTCTTCCCCACAGGAAACTTGAAGTCCAACTGGAAAAGCAATGAGCCCACAAAAATTGGAAAGAACATAAGAAGATGGAAATGATGAGTGCTTGTAACAGAGCACAACATGCTACGGAGCACAAGGCAAGAGATTCACGTTGACAGGGACCCAGCAAAAAAAAAATTATCCTTGGCCCTACTTCACAGCATACATAAAAGTTAATTTGAGACTGATCACAGAACTAAACATAAAAAGTCAAAACAATAAAGTTTCTAGATGAAAACAAAGGAGAATATCTTCATAATTTATGGGTAAGCAAAGACAGGGCACAGGAAGCAATGACCATAAAAGAAAAAATTGACAAATTAGACTTGATCAAAATTTTAAATTTCTGGTCACAAAAAAAGATACCATTTAGAAAAAGAATAGGAAAATCACACCCTGGAAGAAAATATTCACCAAACATACATCTGACAATAACTGGTGTTCAAGATAAATAAGAATTCCTACAACTCAATAAGAAGACAAACAAATTAAGATTGGGCAATAGACTCAAATGTCTACATACCACATGTTTCTATTTGTATGACATTCTGGAAAAGGCAAAACTTCAGGGACAGAAAAGAGATCAGTGATTGCCAGGGGCAGGTGATGGGAAGAAGGTATAAGCTACAAAGAGACATTAGGAAAGTCTTTACAGTGATGGACGCTATATGCTGATGATTGTGGTAATTACATATGACTATAACATGTTCTCAAAATCCATAAAACTATATGCCTGAAAGTGATGACTTTTACTATATGTAAATTATACTGCTTTAAATCTGACTTTTTTGAATGGGCAAAAGATTTCAACAGATACTTCACACAAGAGGACACACGAATAGCTAATAAACACATGAAAAAATTATCAACATTATTTTATCATTAGGGAAACATAAATTAAAACCACAGTGTCACCAGAATGCTTCAAATAAAAAAGATTGACAACACCAAATGTTGACAATGATGGGGAACAACTAAAACTCTCATACATTTTTGGCAGGAATGTAAGATGGTACAGCTATTTTGGAAAACAGTTAGGCAGTTTATTATAAAACAAAACATAGACCTGCCATATGACCCAGAAATTCTAATCCTAGATATCTACCTGAAAGAAATGAAAACATGTCCACAAAAAGACTTGTACAAGAATATTCGTAGCACCTTATTTCATAATAGCTAAAAAATGGAAATAGCCCAGATGTTCATCAAGAGGATAATCAGTGTTATAAGCATACAAGAGAATACCACTCAGTAACCAAAAACAAAAAACAAAAGCCAAAAACCTAATGATACATGCAATTACATGACTGAATCTCAATGTTATAGTGAGAGAAAGAAAGAACCCTTAACAAAAGAATGAAGTTCTAGAACCGCAAAACTAATCTATGGAGGGGAAAAAAAAAAACAGAGTAACATTTGCCCCTGGTTAGGTTAAGAGTTAGGGGTGTGTTTTCAAACAATAAGGCTTCTCTCTCACTTACCAACTTAACATTTCCCTGTATGGCCCCGGAAGATGACTGGTTAGCCAGAGACGGGTAAGATTCCTCAAGGGAGGAACAACCTAAGACAGGCACAGTCGCAGGGCGTTCATCAGGTGAGAAATTGGGGATCAACAGAGGTGAGGCTTAGAACCTCACCCCCCCTGTTTTGAGAGAAATCTTCTGCATATGTGGATGTTTTATTGCCCTTGTCTAGCTTGGATTAACACATAGTCTACAGGCACACACCTGATCATCTACATTTGCTCTCTTACAACACTAAACTATGTTTTCTACCTTTATCTTGTATCTGTCTACCACTTCAGCATTTTATTAAAAATAATAATAATAAAGAGAGAAATGTGGTATCCACATATAAATCAAGTATAAAAACCAAATGAGTATTCATATTTGAACTGACTGTTTATAGTTCATAATGCATGAGCAAAACCGAAAGTTTCTGTGATGACTGCCCTTGTACTGTTCACTATGTAACTTATTCATTATGTAAGAATTTGTTCTCCATGTAAGAACTTGTTTGTTATGCCTCAGAAGATTGGAGACTGACGAAAATTAGGCTTGGGGTGGAATAATGATTGTGCATTGAGCATTGACTCCCCTATACAGAATTTTATTGTTGTTAACAACCATTTGATCAATAAATATGAGAGATGCCCTCACAAAAAAAAAAAAAAGGACAGACTTCCAATGGTAAAATAAATAAGTAACCGGGATGTAATGTATAGCATAAGGAATATAGTCAAGATATTGTAACAGCTTGGTAGGGTGATAGCTGGAACCTAGAATTATGTATATAAATGTTTTATCACTGTGTTGTACACTTGAAACTAATGTAATGTAATACTGTGCATCAACTACCCTTCAATAAAAAATAATTATCTAAAAAAAAAAAAAAAAAAAAGAGTTAGGGGTGTGGGCAGGTGTTGTTGAGATGGGGAATGACAGCAAAGGGACATGAGAAAACTTTCTGGGATGAAAGTAATGTTCAATACCCTAATAGGGTATTCTTGCTAACCTCCAGCTCCAGCCGGCCACACAACAAAACCAGTTACATTATTTTGTCTTTAGCTAAACATGTCCTTCTCCAACTTGTTAATTCATTTTACCAGATTTGGTTCCAAATAGGCTTTGACTAGTTCCAACCAAGTTCCTTCCCTTTGAGGATATGCAAAAGAATATCCTACCAGCCCTGAGTACACTTGCTGAGAAAAACAGACATTTTTCTGGAAAGTAAAATTCATATGTGACTTAAACTTTATAAAAACCACAGAGTGCTATGGACTGAAATGTCCCTTCCCCAACAAAGTTGTATGTGGAAGCTCTAATCCCCAGTGTGATGGTGTTGGAGGTGGGATTTGGGGAGGCAATTAGGGTTAGATGAGCTCATGAGGGTGGAGATTCATGATAGGATTAATGCCTTTATAGAAAGGGAAGGAACACAAGATTTTCCCCCACCCATGTATATACTAAAGGAGGGAAGGCCATGTGAGGACATAAGAAGTCTGCAAACCAGGACTCAGGTCTTCACCAGACACAGAATCTGTCACCACCTTGACCTTGGACCTCCCACCCTCCAGAACTGTGCAAAACAAATGCCTGTTGTTAAAGTCACTGAGCCTATGGTGTTTTGTTTAAGCCTGAACTAAGACACCGAGTTTTCAATTACTAAATCTGTCCAGTGAATAAAAAGTAACTCTGACCTGACAGGAAGGCTGGGTTTGGTTCATGTGTTCTCTGGATCATAGCTGTGTGCTCCTGCAGAAATGGTTTAAGTTTATTAATTAACAGCTGTCCTCTTTTCTCCTCCTACATACAGGGTGGTGAGTTTCTAAGAGCTTTTGATTAATTTTTATCCTTCAAGTGGATAAAAGACATTAATGAAACCATTTGAGACTTCAGGGAGTGGGCTCCACCCACAGAAGCCAAGAGGAGGCAAGAGTGAGTGAACGTTGATTAATAAATGTCCTCTTAGCAAAGGAGCATCACCAGACTGGGCTGATGGGCATTTAAGTGTGTGCAAAGTAGGGGGAGTGTCATATATGCATTATGTATAAAGAGGCACTCCCACTTTCATACACACAACAGTTAATGAAATCACTTTGTGAAAATGTAGACCTCCCCCCTCCCCCACTTGACTACCAGCTGGTCCAGCCCTTGAACATATAGTGCCACGTTATGATGGCTCCAATAATTTGGGTCAGCAAAATGTTTAAACTCTTAAGTGGAACCACTAATCTCCATTAATCTGACTGTAAAGATGAGACATAATGCTTACTACAAAGCGTAAGGGTTGGTAATGCATGTTCCTCTGATAGGCTGCCTTAATACACACCAACTCCTGCCCAAAGAGCAGGGTCTTCAGGATTGCATCTGACCATTCAAATCTATTACTGAACCTTCCTGGACCAGGTTCCAAGGGGAGCACTCCCATGACACCCATAAAGACATTCATACTGTGGGACTTCCGGCACTCCACGCTGCCACCCCTACCGTTCCCTCTCTCAAATAGGCACAACAGTGGATGGCTGCAGAACTGGGGGCTTGACAGAGCTGTGACCCTGCCACTGGGTCAGATGGCCAGAGGCTTTGTGGGCCAGAAGATAGAGCAGATGCTTAACACGTGTGTGACACTCAGCCTGGCTGGCACATGAGGGGCACACAAGGGAGTTCTCTTCCTGGTTGGGGACACTTTGGGACTTTGGGAAGTCCCACTAGAGAGTAAGTGTTGCTCATTTTCCTCATCCCTCCTCATCCCTTCTGCTCCTTCCTCAAACCGTGGTCCAGGAAACCACCTGCAGGAGAATCACTGAAGTTGTGATCAGATGGACACCCTGGGCCCCTCCCCCAGACCTACAAACCTAGAATCTCTGAGGAGGAGACTCAGGAAAACCACAATTTAAACAAACTTCACCAGTGAGCCTTAAGCATAAAATGTTAGAACCACTATCTGAATTTTGTAAAGTTGTGTAGGAACTCAGGTAAAAAATGGCCATGCTTAAGATAACCCAGCCCCAGCACAGTGATTTTGGACCAGAAATCCCCATAGCATGGCTCCCAGACAAGTTCTTAAAGCAAAGTTACACAAATCAAGTGGAAGAATAAAGGACCAGAGAGGTTGTGACATCGGTTTTTGGTAGCCACTGTGTCTATAGTCTCCCTTTCGTCCTCTCGCAACAACAGTAACTGTAACTCATTGCATGCTTACAACGTGCCCCTTGCCATTCTACTGCTTCGTATGTATTAATTCACTAAATTCTCATAACTACTCTGTGAATAGGGCTTTAACTATTAGTCTTCATAAGTGAAATGTTTCAGAAAGGAGGTAACATTTAATTGGTCTATGGAGGATTGGTAGGAATAGATCATCTCCCACACCTCCCTTATTTATTCAACAACCACCATGCAGGATCCTTGTTACCTTTTTATGCCAAACTCTCTACCACAAACTCCCTAGAAATAAGGGAGAACAACGTCTGGGTTAGTGCTAGCAGCTCTTGACACCATGAATTATAAAGCTGATGCTTTATATAGGTTCTTCAATTATAATTAACCACTGAGGATTCCTACTCTAAACCAAAGAATAACTCCTTTTGTTGAATTTCAAGAGGCTGGATACCCTCTGCTCTGAGTTTTCTGATAAACCTGAGCTGTTCCAGGAGTCAGAAAAATTGAGGCTTAAGTCATGAATTTGAGAATCCAGATCAACTGGTCTCCTTTCCTACAGAATTCGTACTGAGTGGTGGCTATTGTCTTTAACTGCCAGTCTCAGGGCCTCTCCCCTGCCCCAGATGCCAGCTCCACCAGTCTGATGGACTAGCAATGACTCTACCCTCTTGCCACAATGGGGGCAGCAACCACAGTGACCAGGGAGGCTTGTGGCCAAGGGAGAGTCCATCAGAATCCTTCCCTGGGGTTTTCCTGGCAGGAACTACTAAGCTGTTGTGTCTCTCGGGCTTCCCATGGCCATGTTCTCTACTCAAGGGCGAAATCTGTCTACCCAAAATAGTGAAGACAAACAGGAATGAGAGGAATAAAACAGGAAAAAAGATGGAAATTCATTGCCATCTCTGAATACCTGAGGCCAACTCTGGTCCTTTGTATAGTTATGTTATAGGGGCCAATAAACTTGCCCTTTAATATTTAAACTAGTTCGAGATGAGTTTGTTAACTGACCACGAAAAATTTCTGGCTCACAAGAGACATCTCATCTCACCACTTAATTTGGTGCCCCATGGACGCGAGGGTAAAAATAACTTCAATTTGTATTAATGTTTGGTATTCAACCATTTATTCATGCATACTGTTCACCCTGTTATCTTTCTGTGTCTACCATAGACTGAGGTCACAGGGTGAACAAAATAGTCCTCGTGAAGCTTATAGTCACACAAATAAATGTTTAAATTATAATTTTGTTAAATGCTACAAAAGATAATGATATGAGGAATCTACCCTACTGGTCAATGGGAGTGGGTGCAAGGAAGTCTTTCTACAAGAGTGGCTTTTGATATTTCTGCTGAAACCTAACAGATGAGTGGGAGTCACCCAGGCAGTGATGGACATATGAGCTTCCCAGCACAAGGAACTGTTCTGCAAAGTTGCCAGGTCTTCAAAGAAGCACATAAGGAGGAGGAGAAGGCATTGTGTTAGGAGTGAAATGAGACAGAAGGGGCAGGTAGGGACAAGGCCATCATGGTCTGATAGACCATGTTAATGGTCTTGGGCAGCTACTTGAGGGTTGTGGGTGGCAGAATGATGCAAGCGAGTTTGCCCTTAAGAGAATGAGTCCAACAGCTGTAGGGGTACAAACTGGAAAAAGCAATAGTGGATGTAGCAGGAGATAAGGCAGCACCTGCCGCCACCCGAACTGGAGTTGAGAATGGCTGGGATTAGGGTGGTCAGGGGACTGAATAAATCTGAGACTTACTTAAAAGACAGAGTAGAATGCGATATTGGTTAGCTATGATGAGGGGAGAGGATGATTCCATTTTCTGGCATGAGCTCCTGAGTAGTTTATGACGCCTCTGGTTGATCTGGGAATGCTAGAGAAGGGGTAAGTTTCAAAGGGGATATTCTAAGTTCAATGGAAAGTTCCATTTTAAGATGCCTGTGAGACATCAAACAGGTAGGTACAAGTAGGTAACAGATGTTTTACTTCACCTGAAACAGCAGATTGATGTTACCAGTTTTACTGCACCCATTTTCCAGGTAAGAAAAGTAAGCCTATCTTAATACAAACAATAATTAAGGGAACTACTAGGAGTAGAACCTAAATTTCCTAAATATTAATCCATAATTAATTCACAGGTTCATTCAGTGAACCATGCTGAATCCTATTACGTTTGACTATTTAAACAAACAAACCAGAAAGCATTTTACAGAATAGAAGACTTTGGTGTAAAATGAAATTGTCAATCCAGAGTCTTGTTCTGTGAAATCAGTATTGTATTGTCCAACATTTGGTGTCACTTTGACAACCTAACAAGACTTATAGAATCTGCCTTTGTACTTCATACAACTGACAATCAGCTTTCCATTGAGAAAACAATGCTGACTCCACTGGGGTTTAGCTTCAACTGTGCTTTGCATTTGTACCAGACATGGCAACCCTTGTTGTTAAAAAGTGTCAAGGTACATTCATTCCAACTGTGAAAAGGAAACTGTTTCTCAAATTGGTTGCTTTACCAAAAGCACCTACCAGCTATATATCCAGATGAAAGAGACAAGTGGAGTTTTGTTTAAAAACAAATCAATAGATTGGCTCTTATGGAAGTCATTAATGCAAACTCTTTAGCAAGAGAGGCTTGATTTTTCATTCCTGGTTGGCATTCCATAAAAAAAAAGTTTCACTGAGTCACTGAACAAATCTATGATTAAGAATGAAATCCATATTGCCTGTAGAAGATTCTAAAGTCCACTGACTGGAAAGGAAGGGATGTGTTCGGCTCTGATGGGGAAGCTAAAACTGGTTGTGCAGAGGAGGGCCAATCTGGGCTGGACCCAAATGTACAGAGAGCTGCCTCAGATTCTTCAGCGAGGGTATGAGATAATGGAAGCAATATGTGCAACAAGCTTAGCCTGGTACTACATTCAGTCTTTTGACATGGCCCTAGAGTTAAATTGCTAACTAGATGAAGACAGTCTTGGGGATGGAGACACTTGTTATCTATCTCCATGACAGACCTCCCCACCTCAGCTCTAATTTGGTAGCTTAGCACAGGAAGAGCTTGATAGAAGCATGTGGAATATGGACAGTGAAGTCTTGACACTGAATAATTTTATGGAAGATGCTGATTTATGTGCCTTTATGTGCCATTATAAAAAAGTGGGTTTTTTTCTAGTTTGTAGAAACAGATTTTTATGGATTTCTGACTTTATGCATGGGAAGTAGTCTTGGTTTCATTTCCAAGTGGAACTTGTCTACCCAAAGTTCCAATTGGCACTTAAGGGGAAGAAACAGTTCGGGATTTCTAAGTTGGTCTCAGATAGACTAGGGTTTCCTATGACACAGAAACTATGGGATGTTTTCCAGAACTTTCTGTGCTTAATCTGGTTTTGGTTATGATACCACAGGTCTTGCCATAGTTGAAATTGATCTGGCCTTTGGGCCTGAAGCCCTTCTGAAGGAACCAGCTGGTTGTTCTCTGGCTCTCTGGTGAGGCTACATCGTGATGATGTAGGTTAGACTAGTAATAAGGGCATGCGGGGTTCAGTACTTTCTGCCACTCCCTCAGTATGTGGCTATAGACACGTTGTTTCACCTGCTGCCCCAAAGTTCCTTTATCTAGCAGGGGTGAGGATGGGCCTAGACAGTCCCCAAGGTCCATTCAAGATGTGTGTCAGTGCAGATCATTTACAAGTTAAAAAGCACTCTTCTGATACATATTCAATGGAGAGTCTACATCAACTGTTACAGAGAGAAATAAGAGAAAGATGCCACTCCAGGAATTAAAATGCACATGTACATGTAGAAAGGTGGCCTGGGGAGAGGGGAGGCGGCTCCAAGGAGCCCGAGTCACAGCTGACCAGCTTTGCATTTCACTCCCGTCTGAAAGTGCGTGGGCTCAGGTATTGAAAAGACAGCTGGTGATGCCCCTCCAGGGAGGCCCCGTGATGAGAGGCCAGGTGCTTCCCTCGTGGCCCTGCCAAGGTTGAGTTAAGAATTCTCCAGGCTGGGAATTCTTCAGAGATTCCCTACTTCAGTTTTTGGAAAGTTCCCCAGAGGAAAACATGCCTTGAGAAATAGACTGCCAGACTGGGGGCACGGATGGGGGTGGGGTCCAACATAATTTCTTCTGAAGGGAAAGAATTTGTCCTGTCTGTGACATCTCTCTAGCTCCCACCTCCCCCCGAGCCCCTCCCACCCCCACTCGGACACTCCCCCACCAGAACAGGAGTCCCCAAAGGAGAGGGGCTCCGTTTGTTTAAAAAAAAAGTCCTGTTTTCTTGGCCATTCATCATGCCTGTAAAAGCGTTTATTAATGCCCTGTCAATTGTTCAGAATGAAGGCAGCCTGTCAGCTGTCCTCCCTCCCCGTTAGCTGTGTGCAAACACTGGTGATTAAGCGCCAGATTTAACATCCTCATGAATATTTAAGAGGCTGTTTTTGAAAGTTTCCTGTCCTTTTACACTAATAGCCCCATTAAAACCTGTTTACAAGCCAGTCAAGAGAGTAACTGCATGCACTTAAAACATGAGAGAGCTCCCCCAAGAGGGGCACATGACCGCGGGAGGATCAATATGCTGCTTAAAGTAAGACTGTCTGCCCACCCCCAGTGGAGGCCGGCCCCATGAGAGCCTCGGGAAGGAGTTGGACAGGACCCAACTTGTTAATTAGGCCAGTGAGGAGGGGGTGAGCACGCCCTCACCACTGGTCTCCCCACTGCCCTATCGGGGTGACCCCAGCTCCAGAAACTTTGTAGAAGTTGTCCAAATGATGTCAACAGCAGCCAGCCCCAGGCCAGCGCAGGAAAAGAAGTCTGTCTTGGGGTCCGCTTACCTTCTAGTTCCTGCCCTCCATACTCCACCCCAGTCCTGGACCTGCCACAGCCCATCAAATGAATCTCCTCCAAGGAGTTAATATGGGGCTAAGGAAAGGAAGTATAATGAGGGAGGGACACTTGAGAATTTCTGAAAGCTTTAAGGCTCCAAAGGCGTGAGCAGAGAATTTGTGAGGGAGATATTGGGAATGGGGCGGGTACCCCTTTTCTGCATGGAAGGGACTGGTTCCTCCATCAGCACATGAGACTGCCTTTCCCGCAGTTAAAGAAGACAAAAGTGTGGAAAACCGCTTCTTCATTGAAAGCAGGGGGACAATTGCTTAATCCTGTGTCTTTCCAGATCATATGCAAAGGAATGTAGATGGCGAAATAAGGGCAGGGCGCTTTGCTGTAGGGCAGTGGCCCGTCCCCAGGGAAGTCCCCTTCCTTTCCCAGCCCCCACAAGCAGCACTTCCAGAGATGGGCAGGCAGGTGCATGGTGGGACCACTCTTACTCCAGCTAGGGGATGCCCTCAAACACTCACTGCTCCACCAACCATTGCCTGGATCCATGCTGGAAGAGTCCGGGAATCTCCTTTAGAGCAAGGAGACATGTCCCAAACTTCGCCATCTGAATACTTACAGTTTTTTGCGAAGTTCAATATACAGAACACCTCTTGTTCCAACAGCACTGTGGGGTCCCTCAAAATACAGACTGAGTTAAAACTTTTATAGTTTGGGAGCTTAAAAAGCTAAGCCTTCCAAGAAATTTATCTCCAGAATGATTCAATTGTCCTCTGTCTTTTTCTCTTTCATTATTTCATATTTCATGTTTCCACCAAAGAGCATTCAAAAGAATCCGGACACATGTATAAAGTAGGAAGACAGGGTGCCATGCAGAGAAGCTGGTTTCATTCGTTTCTTTACAGCCAATGGTGTCCCAAAGCTGGGTCACCCTGGTTCAGAAGGGCTGTGTGTGTTACATTTTCGGGCAAATGGCTTACTCTCTCTGAGCCCCACCTATAAAAAGGGAGGATTGGTTCAGGAGGGCTCTGTGTGTTATAACTTCGGGAATTGTACGGGCTAGTGTTAAACACAGTTATTATTAGACATTAAAAAATGAGCTTGGAGGTACTACTTCTGGTTGTTGGCAGGTAGGAGGGAGGGAATTTAAACAGGTAGCACTTCCTCTTCTTTTTCAAATATTGCCTGAAAGAATATAACAGCAACTGTGGTAAAGCAGCCAAGAGGAGCTGCATCGGGTTGAATTGGATCATAGAACATGAGGAACCCATTTACTTTTAATCTTTCTTCTGCCCGCAATTTGTCATTAACACCAGCAAATCTATTTCTGAAATTCAAGGCATTCTCTAAATAATAAAAGCTTCAAGACATCTTTTAAATGCTCAGTATTACGATCTACACACTAACAGAGTGATGCCCTGGAAAATGAAAACACCCTGGAGTCAGAAGACCTGGATTCAGGGTCTTGACATCCCAACTCACTTTTACTGCTTGTATAACCTTGAACAAGTTAAACATCCTCCAGGCCCAGCTTCCAGTTAAATGTGAACAATTCCTGTAAATAGATTAGTGCAGCTTTTCTGGAATGACATTTTGGTGGTATTTATCCAAATTAAGTGTCTATACTGACTCAGCCACCGTTCGCTTGAGCTTGTGTCCCAGAAAAATTCCCACCCAGGCCCATCAGTGGTGGTGAAGATGTTTGCATACACAAAGCTGGAGACCATCAGGCTTTCCTCTAGGAGATATAGATGAGTAAAAGTGCGACGAACCCACACTGTGGAATATTATGCAGCACTTAGAAACAAGGGAGTAGATGCAAACAGCACAGACTCGAAAACTACAAACCAGAATGAGATCTACAGAATATTACCACTTATGTAAATAAAAACTGCATGTACACTAAAGAAAATACACATTTTGCATGTACACATACAAATAATAAGGTACACGGTAGACACGTATAGAACCATTGCCCGTGTGGAGAGAAATCGGAGTGGAAGAGTTACAAAAGGGAATGGACTGATTAATTAATTATTAAAACAAGAGAAGGGCAAGGTGCAAACATTAGATGCGAGAAGTATGATGAACTCAGCTCTCTAGACCAAAGCCCAATAAAAAATAATGAAAATTGTAATAATATTTTACCTACCCCACACAGTTTTTATGAGGGTCAAATGGATAATGTATGTGAAATTATTTATGAACCATGAAATGTTACTCAGATATGTAATTATGATCATTATCTTTGCAGTGCAACTGGGAAACTGTCAAGGGGGACTAAAGAAGATATTCAAGATAGGTGGAAAAGTGTCTGAGCTTTCTGTCCCAGTAAGTTTAACTGGTAAGGTTAACAGTCCCTTAATTAAATATGCCTCTAGAAATTACAAATTTTTAGACAGAAGTGATGGCCACTCTTGCTTCTTTTCCTGAGTAATATATTTGTGGGATTTGCCTACCCACAGGCATTCTCTCAGCTTCTTTAGGGATAGTGTCCCCCACTGTTGTTCATATGGCGGTATGACTTCATTCCCACAGAATTAGCTCTGAGTGTCCAAGATGAGCACAATACGACCATTTCTAATGGCAAGTGATTGCTTTAGACGGAGCATGGGACTCGCTCTGGTGGAAGACATGCGAAGGAAATTTTGCTTCAAGGGTCCTCCTGGAAGAATTTTTTCCCTGTTAAAAAAGACAGAGAAAGCTGAAGGCTGCCGTCGCCTCTTTCCTTAAAATGGAGCCCATGAGGATTTCCTGTTTGCAGCGGAGGCAGCTACTCATAACCATGAAACAAGAAGCCTCGGAACAAAAGCTGACAATCTAGGGTTAATCCAGTGATACACAGAAAGACCCTGGTGGCCCTAGATGACACCAGATGACTGAGTCACGCCAGACCTCATGCTGCCCAGACTTCCAGCTATTTGAGGTACTTCAACATCTTTTTTACTTTAGCTACTCTTAGCCAGATGTTAATTGCAACCAAACATTTCCTAACTGATATATTTAACCTGGCCCATCCTTCAAAAGGGATCTTCATTTCCTATGCCTGTCCTGCAGAAAACACCATACTCTTCCCAGTTTTCCAGTGTTTTCCTTTCTGTTATACTTGGCAGACTCTACAGGAGCAGAGAGCTGTGTTTGAAAGCTGTCTGTGTTTTGTGCCATCCAAGGAGAGCTAGCACAGGTGAAATAATGCAGGCCTCTGTCAGGAATTCTGAAAAGATGCCACATACCTAATTTTACCTCTGAAACCAAAGATGGTGAGAAATGCCTGGTGAGGAATGGTCAGGTCAGTGACAAATGTGTGGGCTGGAGAGAAGAAGCCACATGAGAACCGCCTTACAGGACCTGAAGGTGGAAGAGGGTTCACACTTGTTCTGTGCTGCCCCACTGCACCAACAGGACAAAAAGTTAAGGGAGATGAGTTTTAGCCTGATACTTCCAATGAGGGTTGCCAAACCCCAAGATAGCTTATGCTGTAAGGCTAAATAATATTCCAGTATGTCCAAATCAAAGCATTCTTTACTGAATAGCAAGTCTTTAAGGCCCCATCCAAGCCCAAAATTCTAAAATTATATAATCCTCTTGAAAAAATGCAAATTATCTTCCAGGTCATAATTTAGTGAAAAACAGGTGAGGGCCTTTAGATGGAGGTAACAGTGCAGAGTGAAAAATCTGAGATCATCGAAGAATATTTTCCAGCTCCACATTTTTGGAGAACAAAATAATATGACCATTTCCTACGAAAGTTGATAATAAAACTACCATATAATCCAGCAATTCCACTTCTGGGTATATACCCAAAAGAATTGTAAGCAGAGTCTTGAAGAGATATTTATACACCCATGTTCATAGCTGCATTATTCATAACAGCCAAAAGGTAGAAGCAACCCAAGTGTCCATCTGTGGATGAATAAGTGGTATATACACATGATGGAATATTATTCAGCCTTAAAAAGGAAGGAAATCTTGTCACATGGATGGAACTTAAAAATGTTATGCTAAGTAAAATAAGCCAGTCATTAAAGGATAAATACTGCATGATTCCCCTTATGTGAGGTACCACAAATCATCAAATTCACAAAGACAGAAAGTAGAATGCTGGCCACCACAGTTGTTCAATGGGCACAGACTTTCAGTTTTGCAAGATAAAAAAAATGTTCTGGAGATCGGTTGAACAACAATGTGAATGTACTTAACACAGTTAAACTGTATACTTAAAAGGGTTAAGATGTTAATTTTATGCTATGTGTATTTTACCACAATTTTTTTAAAGGGACATAGTTGTTAGGTATTTTTGTAGGACTCAGATCCAGGAGATCTTTTCCCCAGTGTCTTGTATGCAAGGATCCCCAGCCCTCACACACAGAGGAAAGGCAAGCCCATTCTCAACAGTACCAAGGAGCTAGCAGGCCTGCTCACTGTTCAGAACCTCTGCCCAGTAGCTGGCCCTGCTTTGGAGAAGTCATCATCTCCCTGCAAATGACAGTGCCTGCCCTGACTCCTCCTGTAGCCACTTCTCCATCTAAACAAAGAACCAAAAAATAAGAGCAACAAATGAAATAAGAGTTGCCTTTGACGTCATCCATTTTGACCCCTCTGTTCTTGTGCCCCAGATGAGGAAAAAGATTTTGCCTATGATCATGTTTCACATTAGTGACAGCGAAGACTACAACCATCAGTGTCTCAAGAACTGACTCTTCCACTCACAGGTAGGTTGGTGGAAGTATTATTTAGCATTGCTAAAGAACTTCATGTTTGCAAAGTGCTTTATGCTCATCTATTATTCATGCACTAATGAGAATACTTAGATTGTGCCTTTTCTCCAAGGAGCTCAAAGCACTTTGTAAATGTTAACTCATTCACCCGCTACATCCCAAAGGGACAGACAGAAATCCTCACCCCTTGGCTCTGCACTTGGTAAAGAGTAAGCCCAGCAAAGGCAGCAGACATGACGGAAAGTAGGCTTGGAACTCAGGACTTCCAAGCTCCTGTCACTTCCCTGTGTTCTATCAATCTAAACAATGCTCCACGTACTGAAATAAAAGCTCTGGAATCCAATGAGATATTTCTCTGAAGCTGAACAGCATATATGATAGCAGAGAAAAAGGGCTGAAGTCGTAGGGAGGGGGAGAAGAAAGGAAGTTAGAAGGAACATTTCCTAGCCATACTGTAATAGCCAACATTCATGATGGCCAGACCCACAACTCCTGAACCACCTTATTGAATCCTCAGCTAACTCCTAGATTGGATAACAATTATCCCCCTTTTTAATATAAGGAAACTGGGGATAGGGGAGGTTAGGAAGCTTTCTCAAGGCTACCCCTAAGAATGGCAGCACTGTGACTAGAAACCAACTCTAACTCCAGGGCCTGTGCTTTAAAGCCACATGTGAAACTGCTTCTCCCCAGTGCTAAGAGAGAATCATGCCAGAAACCATTACTCAGTAATATGGCAAAATCGCCTTCTTGCCAGAAATTATCCAGCAAATTCAATAAAGAGGCAGAGGAATGAAGGAAGGCACCCCCAAGAGGACCTTCTCACCCTTTCTTCTCATGTCCCATCACCTGGGATTGAGGTCTAGCGTAGCACTAGCCTCATCCTAACTAGCTGCATGATCACGAGACTGCCTCTCCTCCACCAGACTGTAGGCTCTGTGTCTTTGTCCTCTTCCCTCCCTGGTGCCAGAATAGTACTTGCTACCTAGGAAGCGCCTACTATGTATTGTGGGAGAGGAGGGAAGACAAGAATTTGAGACAGGCCTTAATGCATGTCTGAACCAAATGTCAATGATTTTATGATTCTACATTTAAAGCTATTGACATGGGTTGTAAGTTTCATTTTCAAATTTCACTCTGTACCCCTCATCTTCCACAAAAAACGAGCAATTGTTCAGCAGATTGTTGAGTATCTGTAGCATGACAGGGCTATGGGGTGTACTGAAGACATCCACAAGGTGATCTTCACCCTCCCAGAGTCTCTTTTCAGTTAGAGACATGACGGTAACACAAAGACGCAATTAAAAAATGACACAGGATAAATTTACATGCTGAACAGTTTAGACTCAAGAGTGTTGGGGAGTTGGCACTGGGGAAGGCTTCATGGAGAAAGTGATAGCTGAGAAAAACCTAAAAAAGTGGGCAAGCATGGCTAGGAAAAACAGAAGACATTCCCCCTGAGAGAGCAGTTGGAGTCACTACAGGACAGTGAGTGTGGGCTGCAGGCAGGACGGGAGGAGCAGCCTGTCAGGAGCAGAGTGTATTATGCACACATTTCTCTGCCAGTCATAGAAATTCCCTCAGCTCCTTGGAAACCAGCCATTGGCATGGGCTGTGCAACAAGCTATTCAACATCAATCCCATTTCCCAGGAATCATTTCTCTACCCCCTTGTTCACTAACAAAAGAGAAGGGCTTTAAACAGTGGTGTCCTCTGTTAATGAACACTAACTCAATGAGATTCATAACTTCAATTGAAAATCTGGGAATGCATTCTAAACAATATTGGAACATTCTGGTACTGTGGTAACTAGAACTTAAAACCCTAGTAAAAGACGGTACAGTTAATTAACAGTAGTTATAAATGTCTAAGAACAAATATCCTATGTATTAAATTCAATAACAGATGTTTATTGCCACATGCAAATGGTAAAACTAAACGGAAATAGTTAGAAAGTGAGTTTTTGCCACAACAATGTCAGCTCAGAAACAGAAACTGTTTTCCTTGGTCTGTGTGGCTATAATTCCTTATTATAATAATGTTAGTGTCACACAGTCTTTACTGTTGATATCAGGATGTCTTATTCCTCATGAATAGGTTCCATTTCCTTGAGAAGCCAGAAAATTTAGCATACCCTGGTTAAGCTAATCTAAACTCCACATCATTTTCTCACCCTGGAGAACAAACTCATACATAACAAAATACACACACACACACACACCTGGTTAGCTTGTTTTATGAATAGATGAAGTCAATAGCCACCTATGTAGCATAACTTAAAGATCTGAGAGACATCCCTCTCCAATTCACTAAAAATTAGCTCCCCCACTACCCTTACAACACTCTACCTTCAAGACATCTTGGTGAAAAGTCTCTTGGAGTAACACAACACCCCTGGGAAGTATTCTCACCAAACAACAAAATTTGAATCTGATCACACCCCAAGATTTAAAGACCAATTTATAGGAAATATGGTGGATAGAAGAAACATATAAACAACATAGAGATGCAGCTAAAAAATCCAAACTGTAAAAAATTCTATAGGACAAACAACCAGGTTTCTTCCACAAATAAATTGCAAGGAAAAAAAGAGGCAGAAAGGGCATCTATAGATTAAAAATTCAAAGATATCCAGCAACCACGCCCTCTGGTATTTACCAAAAGGAATTGAAATTTTGGGTCCACACAGAAACCTGCCTATGGACATTTATAGCAGCTCTATCTATAATGGCCAAAACATGGAAGCCACTAAGGTATCCTTCAGTAAGTGAATGGATGAGTAAGCTGTGGCACAATAAGATGGAATATTATTCAGCACTAAAAAAGAAAAGGAACTACCCATCCACAAAAAGGCCTGGAGGAATGTTAAATGCATATTACTAGTTGAAAGAAGTCAATCTGACACCACTACTTACTCTGAGTCCAGCTAAATGACATTCTGGAAGAAGGAAAACTGAAGACAGGAGAAAGATCAGTGATTGCTAAGGATTGGGGGATAGACAGGGATGAATAAACAAAGAATAGAACATTTTTAGGATGATGTATGATATTGTAATGGTGGTTACATTTCATTACACATTTGTCCAAACCCATGAACTGTGCTATCACAAGAGTGAACCTCAACGTCAACTGTGGTCTGTGGGTGATTATGATGTGTCAACCACCTGGGTTCATTCACCAGTCTGGGCAGGATGTTGGTAATGGGGGAGACTAGGCCTGTGTCGGGGCAGGGGATACATGGGCAATCTTTGTATCTTCCTTTCAGTTTTGCTGTGAACATAAAACTGCTCTAAAAAATAAAGTCTAGTTTTTTTAAAAAGTTAAAAGGCAAACAAATCCAATGTGACATATAGTGTTTATTTGGACATTGATTCAGACCAAAATACATATATATGTTTACATTTAAAATATATATATACCCAGAATATGTAAACTTTGGGTATTTGACGATACTAAGGAATTCTTATTTGGTATTTTAGGTGTGAATAAGATATTGTGGTTATGTTTTTTTCCTAAAGAGTCCTTATATTTTGGAGATATTTCCTGAAATAATTATGCATGAGATGCTGCAATACCTACACTGGCTTCAAAAACCCAGTGTGGCTAGGGGACTAGGGGTATAAATAAAATAACACTGACCTTGAGTTCGCAAATCTTGAAGCTGGGCAATCCACACATGGGGATCCATTACACTGTATTCTTTAGTTTTCTATGTGTTGGAAATTTCACATCACGGAACACACACTCCTCTCTCTTCTCTGCTTTCCTGTTGCTTTGGTGTTTTCCATGTGCTAATCCTCTCTCCAAACTAGACTGAAAGACAATGGCCTTCCTTTTCTTTATTTCTTCTGGGTGCCCACGGATCTTTGCTCCACATTAGCCATAGGATGGACACATCCGCAGCACCAGTGCCAATCCAGCTGTGGAAGCTGGAGATGGGCTTGATCCTTAAGTCCAACCTCCTTCCATCCATTCCCAGGCTTCCTTGGGGTTCACTCCTAGTCATTCCTCCCATTGGCACCCCACCCCTAACTCGTGACGCTGTCCTACCTAACCAGCTTCCCTGCCTCCTGGCTTGCACCCAATCTGCTTTGTACAGAATTCCACAGCAGTTTGGGGTTGTGTCGCTTCTCTGCTTAAAATACCTGGATGACTCTTCAGTGTCCTCCAGGTAATATCTGGTCTAATTACATGCCTTATAAGGCCCCTGGTGGTGTGGTCCTGTGTCCCTCTCAGGCCTGTTCACCCTCATTCTAAGCTTCAGTTCATCTTTCAGTTCCTTTCAGTGGGCCATGCTCTCTCTCACCTACAAGTCTTCCTATACGTCTTCCTTTTTGCTTGGAACACTTACCCCATCCACCTCTCCTAACTCAACTTCTGGTCTCACACATCACTTCTTCTGGAAGACTTCCTGGAAACCCTTGGGCTGCATTAGGCTCTCCTCTGTTTTCAGAGCATTCAGCAAACCCTCTTTCTGCTCGACATCATACTTTTCTGTTTCTCTGTTTCCTCTTCCCTCACACTGTTCACTGTGCGAGGGCAGGAACTATGGTATATCCTGCAGTATCCCCTATACCTAGCACAATGCCTGGCACCCAACCAGCTACTAAACAAATTCTTGTCAAATGAATAAAACAAAAATGGAATCACACAATGATCTGTCAATCTAAGAAAACGTGACTCTTATGAATTAGAAGAAATAGGAATGGTGACTCAAAGTCCTGCTTGGTAGAGAAAGGTAACAATCAGTGACTTCTCAAGCTGCAACCCTGACATGAGAAATACTCTGTTAAACAGGGAAATTAAAGGATGCCCAGGATGGTGAGTTGTGGGGACTGGGAGACTACCATCTTCAGGGCTTAGGACCATTGGCTCCTAGTCTTGTCTTCGTAACCATTTGGCTGTATCACCTGAGCCTGTGTTTTCTCTTCCATGAAATATACCACTAGAGCAGGGATTTCAGCTTTAACATGCTTTGAATCAATGGCCAAACCAATGGGACAGAGAATCAAATGTCACAAAGACTTTTCAGTTAACAGAAAAATTTCCCATGTCTTGGATAGATTTCCCCAGATGTAGACTCTAAGGCAAGGATTTGAGTGTAAACACTTTTTTGGGGTGATAACCCCAGAAAACCCCAGAAGGGAAGTAGGAATGTGAGACATGAAAAAGAAGGAAGGCAACAACGGTGAGTCATCAGTCAGGTGGCCACTACGGTCAAGCTCAGTCAGGCTGGCAGACAGGATAGAACACACCATACCGCAGAGTTGTGCTACCTGAAGGCAGGTAAAGAGGATATTTATACACCTACTTCCATCAGTCACTGGCTGTGGGCTCTGCCCAAGGGCATGAAGTCCCCAACACTTCCCTCCTGCACCTATGTTCATTTGTGCATTTCTTATTTACGTAACACAGAGGGTAAGTGTGGATTCGGCACTGCCTGGGTGGTGTGGCCTTGAAGGCTGCTGCAGGAATCTCTTTCAAGTGTCCAGAGCAGCAGTTTCAAATCTTTGTCACCTGAAGAACACCTCATCACATTTCCGGGCCCTGCTTTTTCTTTTATAGCTTCAAGGAAGTACTAGAATTCCACCCAATTAGATATACACAACTTCAGCTGTTCAGAATCTACCTCCATGCAAATGAACCCCTAAGAAGTTTCTTTAGGATGAAGAAAGGGGTTTAGATATCACCTTGGATTTTTTTAACCGTCCTTTTTAACAAAGCTGTACTCCTTTTTAACAACAAAGAATCTGATTTTCTTAAAAGTATTCCTAAAAATAAAATTAAAAAACAAATGGAATTTTCACTACATTATTTTTCTTCCTTTTTTTTTCAACTGTTGAATTCACTGGGTCCAGCAGCTAATTTATTGATTGTGATTTTTCCTGCTGTTGTGATTCCTTGTCCCAGTGACTCAGATGACCATCCTGGCTGCCTTTTTTATTTTTTAATTCATCAGTGCATCATTTTGGCGCTGTGCAAATACAGCTTGAGGCGATTTGGAGGCAGTGACTGGTAACTGCACCAGAAGCAAATGTGCAGATTCTGTCAGGGGCTTGTCTCAGTATCAAATGCAAGTGACTAAGTGACACCTGCCTGCCTTTCTCACCTCCATTGCCAGTGCTTGCATGCATGTGCACACACACGCACACACACATACGCTGTCATGGGCTTCAGCCAACTCCATACAGTGCAGTGCTCAAATGAAACTCATCAGAACACTTGGAAATGAGAGAGTGAACACCAGGAGCTTGTTTCTAATGATATTTTCAATCACTGAGGATTTCCCTCTAAGCCATGCTTGACTGTTTTTTCAAGTTGCTAGATAGGACATTAATAACACTATCCTGCCCCCAAAATGGGGCAGAAAATTCATTGAAGAAGGGTTGATGGACTGGGATTGAAACTCTGGGCTCTTCCCTCCTCCTCCAGTTAAAGGGTCAAACCAGCCGGCCAGCTCTAAAATGCTGAGAAGCCAGAGATTTCCCTGCAAAATGATTCATATTGTTTAAAAACAGAAACATTAAATAGCAGTTTTTGTTTGTTTGTTTTTCTCAGCTGCTACTGTCATGTAACAAGGGGCAATGGAGATTGAGAAATCAGAGATAAAGAAAATCCCCAGAGTCTCCAAAAACTTTACTTCTTCAGTCAATGAATGCACCAGTGCTACACAATCCCACTCCATTTTCTTTGGTCATCAACCAAGGGCAGAATGAATGGTGGGAAGAGCACTGTCTGAGAGAGTCTGTGGGTCTGGCCTAAAGTTCTGCCTCTCTGTGAAACTGGACGAATCATCTAAACTCTCTGGGCCTCAGTTTCCCTATCTCTAATCTCTACCCTTTCCAACTCAACTATAAATATTGACATGCATTAGGTTGGCCAGACACCCTGTCAATTCCCAAATGGCATACTAAGAAATAGCCATTTTTACTGACCCACCAGAGGCTCAAAAGGATCAGCAAAGGTGTACGAGGGAAGTATATGCAGGTGTGACTGGGAGCAAGGTGGGCACATGAACGAGACTCCCAATGAGACTACCTAGGAAGCTAAGGATGTGGCAGAGATAGCAGGCAGACACTGGGGTGGCTTCCTGCTCAGAATGTGAATCATTTTCCCTCACTATCCACCTATCTGAGTTTCAAACAGGTGAGCAAAGGACTCTTGAATGAGGCAATTGCCAGCCTTCTATTTCTGGCAGAAAGGCAAATGAAATACCCTGAAGATCTCTTTCCATGAAAACATTTAAAATACTAGATAATCAGGAAGCCCAAAATAATCCTAATCAAGAAAAACAAATCTAGTCATCACAGGATAACCAAAAAACACCAAGATGAAAAGAAAATATTCAAAATAAGCAGGAAGACAATTGTGAATTCACCTTTAAAGAAATGGCATTTAGACTGATGGCTAACTTCTCTGTACAATAATGAAAACCAGAGCATAGCCTACTAATACTGTCAGTGTAATGAGGGAAAATAACAGTCCACTTAGCCAGAAAACTATCTTTCACGAACTAAGTGAAATAATTTTTAGACAAATAAGAAAAAGAAAGCAAAAGGGAGAATACACTACCAACAAATCCTCATTAAAGAAATTCCAAAGAATGTACTTCACGCAGACAGAAAATAATTTCAGAGGCAAAGAGGAACGATAAACAAAAAATAGTGATAAATGGGTGAATAAATAATACAGCAAAAATACTGGCTCATGTATGAATAAATATAAAATACATGGATAAATGTGTGAGTAAATATTAATGAGCATTGGCTATATAAAATGATATCAATAATATCCAACTTGTACAACTAAAAACAAAGGATTAAATAGAGCAGAACTAAAAATAAAGCAACAGCAGTTGACAAGCTGGACTAGGGATAATTAAAGTATCATAAAATCTTGGTATTATTCAAGAAGATGATAAAGATATTAGGCTTTGTTAAGTTAATTAGATAATTTTAAATAACTGGAAAGTGGTGTATAAATGATAAACTAAAATAAGTGCAAATAAAATGAGAATTCCGATTTTTTAAAAAATCAGTCAACCCAAAAGAAGGGAAGAAAACAGAAAAGTAAGACAAAAACCACAAAATAAATGACAGATATACATTCCATTGTATCACTAATTAAAATAAATCCATTTAAATAAATCAAATTCTATAGTGAAAACACGTTCATTATATTGGTCAGTAAAAGCCCAAGTTATGCTGAAGTTAAAAATAAGTGACCCAAAATCTAAGTAGCTTACAAGAGACATCTCTTTTTCAGTTATTTATTGTTTCAAATAAAATGCCCCAAATCTTAGTGTCTTAAAACAACAGCAATTTATGATTTCTTATGATGTTGTGGTTCAGTTGGGCAGTTCTGTGCATTCATCCACTGGGTCCACGGAAGGCGCAAGGTCTATCCTGGCCTCACCTTGGTAGGAATAGCTCAAGGGCTGAAACCTGTCTGTGTGAAATCTCTTCCTCCTTCAGTGGTCTAACCCAGGCTCCTCTCCACGGCAGCTGGGACCCAGGAGGGTGAAGATAGAAGATGCGCAGCGTCTTGAAGCCTAGACTCTGGGACTCATACAATGTTGCTTCCACCATGATCTAAGGCTCAAAGCACATCACAGACCAGGCCAGGTTCCAGGGAAGGGCAGCAGAGGTGTGGCAGTCTGCGCCAGTTCATTTCTCAGTCCTGTACCACAACCATTGTAGGTCAGCTACTTATTGTTTTCAACCCAGGCTGATGAAGGATTCTCAAAATATTTCCAGAGTGATGTCATAGGGAAAAGAGCTTATGGTGAAGCTCACGACAGCTCCTAAAGCTTCCAGACAGAGGTGATCTTTGCTCATATCCCCAAATATGTAACAGCCAAAGCAATTACTCTCCCAAGCAGATTAGAGTACCTTGGCATTTTTAAAGAGTCATTATTGGAAATACTACTGAAGAATGAACTCATCGGGTGGTGAGAGAGGAGGAAACCACAAAATACCTGGATAATATTCAATGCTAAGAATCAACTCCAAGAAAAATCCCAGAGACTACTGTATGTTATGCTAACAGGGCTAGTGGACACTGATAGTTATGGAATATCATGGAGCCCATACGCAAGGGGCCAAGCTACTGGGAAAAATCTCAAGGGGCTTAGGTCACTACTGTGTTCAAAACACACACCAAATCCCCCAGTGCCACTTAAACAGTTATCCTCTGGTTATAAACCCAGTACTGGCATCCCAATATGTTTCAAGTCCAGCCTACTCCACTGAGGGTCATCAGGACAGAAAAATGTTTGTTTAGATATGTATCTTGAATAAGTCAAACTGTCTGCAAGCATCTCCTGAGCAGCCTTTATGTGCCTATCTCTTTGCTATGTGCTGTAGTGAATGCCAAACTAAAAGATAACTTCAAAGGTCAGGAAGAAAAGATCTAAACATGCCACATAAGCAAAGACCAACATACTATATATAACAGAGAAGTATGGTCTGTTCCCTGCTTTTCAGGGGGCAGCCACTGGCCACTGAAATATTTGTTCTTCAATTGGCAATTTAAGATATATTTAAAGCACAGGAAGTTACAGCAAACACAAGGCAGCATGTAAATGATAAATCAGGTGGTGGAAGTTCAGGTGCTGGGAAAGATCAGAGGAGGGAAAATTTCAAAGACTGAAATAGTAGTTTTGAAGTAAGGGGGATAAAGCTGAACCTTGAATACTAACAAGATTATCCTTGGAGAAGAGAGACAAAACTTCTGCAAAAGGTAGAAACAACATGAACAAAGCCACCATTCCCTTGAGGTCCCTGAGGAATGTGATACAGGGAGGAAAAGAAGAAAATGTCCCACAAAGTAACACATTATCACCACCTTAGTTGGGGCCCCAAATCCCAACACATAAATCTCTCCATAAGAAGTTAGGCCAGATGGCCCACTCTTTTTTTCTTAAATTGGTCAGGCTTCCAACTAAAGTGGGCTGGGAAACCTCCTGTTCGATTCCCCTTTTGCCAATGCCCACACACAAATGCCAAATCCTACTATACTCCTAGTTTATAACTGACAGAGCAAGGCCCCACACCCTGTGGTGACCTTTTATGGCATAGTATCTGCCGCTAGCAAATGTGGCCCTATCACCTTCCTAAAATCTGACCAATTAGATTAATATTCCTTTTCCTTAAGAAGGGCGGAGTATAAGGATGAACTCCTAGGCACTAAGTACTAACCGAGCCATACATCACAAAGTGCAGCTGGAGTCATAAGTAGTTCCTACCAAAAGAGGTTCTTGACGGCAGGTGCAGTGATGGCAGATGTTGACACTTGGCTTGTGTATTACTCTTCTCATGTTTCTTTCTCATTTCTTCCTATACTACAGTGGGAAGACTCATTTCTTCAGAGATTTCAAGATATTCAGAGATAACAAGAAAGGTAGAATCCAGAAAATGTTGGTTGGTTTGTTGGTTTTGGTGTTTTTTAATATCACACATGTACTGTTGGCACAATGAAAGTCCCCCAACTCTCTGCCCCAAGTCTTCAACACAAAGAAAAGGGTTTGTCTTCTCTGTACCCCTATACTGTTTTCATTCTAAAGCACACAAGTTAGCCTTGATTGCATGCCATCCCATCCTGTCCTCTGTAATGTCAATGTTAATCTTGTCACCCTAAGTAGAACATAAGGGGCCTAACTGGCACCATGCTTGAACTGCCAGAGCACCTCACCCAGTGCCAGGCAGGGCTAACCCTTGGTAAAGTTGCAAAGTAAGTGGTTCTGCCTTCAGGGCCTCTTGATCTCTTGTGGATTGTGGATTGTGCCATTTCTTCTCTAATTCCAGGTTTATACTTTTTACACCTTCAAGCCAATCAAAATATAATCTCAGGAAAAATCCAATAAACCCATTCATCCTAATTTAAAAATGGTTGCTTGAGTTTAAAGAAAATGTCCAAAGAAACTAATCACCATTAGTGGAATTTCAAGTATTAACAGGATGGCAGGGACATTATTCTGAGGGGCAGAGGGATTTGTTGGAGCCTCTGAAATTCCAGAATTTCCAGTGGGTCCTGCATCCAGTACTTTGGACCTATACAAAACCCCATCTATCAATTATTTTCCTACTTTCTACTTCCTACTTATAGCTGGCTTTAAAAACAAAAAAATCTGTGGGGTATTTATTATCTTCCTGGGCAAGGAAAACAGATGGAAACTACATCAGCCCCTACTCCAAGTGCCTTACTGCAGTGAAATTAGAAAGAACTAGACTACCAAATAAGTTCGCACCATATGATATAATAATGGGAGAGTGCTGACAAATCTGGCCTTTTCATTATGTTTAAATACATTTCAGCTGCTGGGCTAGCCAGATAAATACAGAATGTGTGTCATCCAAAAGGCAGGGCAGATAAGTACTACATTTAGAGTTAATAATATGCTATTAAAACTACATATGTCAAACCATTTCATGTATAATGTAAACATATATCACAGGACAGTGCTATAATCTGAATGTTTGTGTCCCCCCCAAAATTAGTATGTTGAAATACTAACCCCCAAAAGCAATGGTATTTGTAGGTGGAGCCTTTGGGAGTTGCTTAAATCATGAGGGTGGGGCCCTCATGATGGGGTTAATGCTCTTCGGAGAGGCCCCAGAGCGTCGTGAGTGTCTGAGGACATGGCCATGAGCCATGAAGAGGACTGTCACCTGATCTTGCTGCCACCTAGATCTTGGAATTCTCATCCTCCAGAACTATGAAGAACAAACTTCTGTTTCTTTATAAGCTACTGAGTCTATGGTATTTTGTTAAAGCAACCTGAATAGATTAATACAGCCTTGAAATGCCTAAAGGTCTATTTTAGATCACAGGCCTAAAATATTTTGATTTCTGCCATGACCTTCCAAGAATCTCCTGTCTGCTTCCACAGATCCCATTTTCAAAGGTTAAGTGAGTGATTTGGTTTCATCTTGGTGATAAACATTTGCATGGGCCTAAAAACAGAAATAAACAGGGAAATTGGCCTGGAAAGTTTCTGTTAAAATGTTCACTGATAGAGGGGAGTCTAGTAAACGTAATGTTCCTCATGTAATTGTAGATTAATGATACCAAAATTTAAAAAGTAAATAAATAAGTAAAAATAGTTAAAAATGTTCACAGAATTTAGTGTGACAAAAGAAATGAAGGACCATCAACCAATAGGCTTATTGGTGCCCAGTGGGGCCAGAATCCATCTGCTTCCCAGCCTATGGCTCTGGGTATAGTCCAGACCCCACATACACCCAGAGGAAAAGTCCAAACCCTTCAGGATGGACCAGATCAGATGCACAGGCCTACAGCCCCTGATTTGGAGTTTCTCTTAAATTACAGTGTCAGTCAGTTGGGTCCAGACATTTGTCATTTTTTACGGTGCTTCCCATCCCCTTCCAATCTATATCCTTGTGGAGAAAGACAAATCCATGTCTGTGATTCATTTCCTTTGGCACATGTCACTGAGTCCCAGCTATGGGACAGCGCTGGTGCCTTGGAGTGCCTGAGTCTGCCTCTCCAGGTGGGCTAGATGTGTGTGATTTTAAGGCACTTTAGGAAACCAGCATCCATGAAGCCTAGTCCTGTAGTTGCTAGAAGGTTAAAGAGAGATGCAACCTGACGCCATAGCAACAGACTTCTTTCCACCACCACTACCGCCACCCTCACCCCCTTCCCACCATTCCAACCTCCCAGTTCCAAATATGTGGATTTCAATAAAGAAGTCATCACCCTCCACTGAGATCTTGATGGAGAGGGGAGGAGGACAGGAGTTGCTACCAGTTTGGCCCAATCCTTGTGACCTTGAGCAAGTTACCAACCTCTCTGGCAGTGATTCTCAAAGTACACTCCCAGAATATCAGATTCAGAATCACCTGTTGCAGATCTGGGCCCCATTTTGGGCTGGCTGACAGAATCAGTCTCTAGGAGTAGGCCCACACTCACATTTGAGAACCATGGTCTAAGGACTCTGGGTTTATTATCTGTCAAATGGGATCAACACAGTCCATATATACTTAATGAGATTATTAGAAGGATCAAAATGGTATGGTATATGTCAAATAGTACAGGGTCCAGCTTCTTGATCAAGAACACATTTGGGATCCAAACAGAGCTATGCTTGAAATTTGGTTTTGTCTATGTGACCATCTATGTGGCCCTCATGAAAGGTATCCTCTGAACCTCCTGTTTCACAATCTGTAAAATGTGGGTAATAATACCAAGCTCATAGGAAGCACCTGAGGACTAAATGAAAGATGTATGTAAAATGCTTCCCATATGCCTGGAACATGGAAAGGATTTTAACCATGGATACATTTTTCCTTCTCTTCAGAAAATAACACAAGCATGAGTCAAAGTACACTTTCAGTTTTAATACTCCAGTGAGTCTGATGACACTTTTCCTACAGAACTTTCCATATCAGTCTTAAGCAAGTGCACAAGCTCTCTCAGTTGCTGTTAAGACAGGCTTGTAAATAGTTACTAGCTTGCTTACTTGGGACTAATAAACTGGTATCCTTGCTTTGTGTGCAGTTTCAAAGAGTTGATTTTCCTCTATTTCCCCCATGCCACGGCTTCTTCCTCCTTTACAGACCTAAACTATGGGGTAATAGCCCTGCCACCAAAGTCACCCTTCAAGAAAGCTAAAATTATTTTTAGTAAATTAACAGACAGTTGAAATCTAAGGGTATATTCATAGTAGCTGGTGCTATGGAAGGCTGCAAAAGAAATGGAAGGCAAACTGCATAAGCCAAAAGGTTGGCTTATGCTGACCCTGGCAAATCTCTAGCAGTGGCCGCCTCTGCCCTTGTTCTCAGTTTCTCAAGTCAGCAAAAAGAGGGTAGGGGGCTGTTGGATGAAAGCACTTGACAAACCAGGCCAACTTCTTGTCCCAAAGCCGGTTCTAAAGTCTCCGTCTCATACTGTCTAGAAGCCATCTTCCCCGAGCAGTCACTTCTTAGTAATCCAAAAAAGGCACTTGCTTATCCCACTGTCGACGGAAAGAAATGATATCCTACCTCCCTGTCCTTGCATTAGGGAAGCAAAAAAATGAAGGAAGATCATCTAGTTCAGTATAATTAACATCGGGCTCAAGGGGCACCTTTCCGAAATGTTTGCCCCAGCAACTTTTCCCCCAGACCGGATAAACGCCCTCATCGAGTGAGAACCTCGGCTTACAGCGCAGACATCTAACTGGATTCCAAACCCCGAAATTCCGAGAAAGAGGAAGGTTTCCTTCGAGGCCGTCAGCTCGCCGCGTTTGGAATCCCATCGCTTCCCTCTTCCGTTTTAGGCTCCCTGATGCACTGGAGTAGGGAGCCGATTTCCATACTTTCATAGAACTCTGGGCTGCAGAGAGGCCCTTATCCAGGCAAGTTCCGCGCAGCAGATCCTGGGGACGCGAGTAGGCGCTGTTGCCGCCGAGGGAGCCCGCGGGACAGGGGCAAGGCCCGCGCAGGGCCCGAAAAGAAACAAGCAACACCCACGTGACTGGCGTCTGGACCCGGAGCAGGCACGCAGGGCCGCGCCCCTCGGCACCCCACCCAGCAGGGTGCTCCAGCCCCGCCTCGGCGCTCCTCTGACCCATTCACCGAGAATTACTGGAGGAGCTAATGTGGGCACCTCGCTGGACCACCGTTTCTCTCCAGCAGACTCCGGGGAACCCGGGGAGGGCGAAGCTTAGCAGAACCGTCGTCTTCGGTGCACCCAGTCTGGTCCCGCAGCATTTCCTGCCTCGAAACTTAGAGAAAGGGTGGGGGAGAGCCAAGTTTAAGAACATTCTCCACCCTCCCAAGGTTCCAAACCGCGCAGACAAGTGAGAGAAGCCCCCGGAAGTTCCTTAAGGGCGACCGGGCAGCCCTGGGCTGCGGGATCCAGTACCCTCCGCAGAGAGGAAATCCCGTCTGTCCACTGGCTTCCAGGAGGAGTTGCGCCTACGGCGGAAGGGACCAGTCCCGCGCCTGCCTAGGCAACTGACAACTGTGAGAAGCAGCTTCAGGCTGATGAAAGGGCAAACAGTCTCCTGAATTTCTCCGATGCCCAGGGAGCAGAGCCCGAGGGGTCTTCATTGACCCAGTGGGGAGTCCCCATTCCCCTGCAGCGAGCGGAGCCCGGCCAGCCTCGGCCCCGCGGGAGAAGTTTCCGGCCGCACCTGCCTAGGGGGCGCTGTGCGCCGTGGTGCGGTGCCTAACCCTCGTGGCGAAAGAAGGTACCCAGAGCTAGGGACAAAGGGCGAAAGTGGTCCTTTTCTTAACCAAAGCCTCACCCTTAAACACTCGCGCTTCATTTGTCTTTGGAAATTTCACGCTGGAGCCTGGGGATCTGAGGGTTCGGTCCTATTCAAACCGTGGGGAGCTCAGAACACGCAGGCTCTTTCTTCTGAGAACCTGCTGAACTAGGGGAGGGAGGAGAGGGGACAACTTGAGCGTGAACTGCTTGTACTCTCTCCCTCGATTATTAAATGGAAAGAGCACAACAGTTTTCTCGGTGCCTGTGCATGATTCATTCTGCAGCTCTCTGTCTCTATTTCCATAAAGAAGACTGGTCCCAGCTGATATAATTACAGATGTGGTCATCACCCCAGCTTGCTCCCGAGCAGTGGAGTCGAGAGCCAAAGAGGGGAAAGAAGAGGTCTGAGCTCCCCACTCAGATCTCCACTTCTCTTGTCAACAGTCTTCTTCTGCCCCACCCAATCCCACCCCCTCCCCACCCCAAAAAATCATAGGCTGATTTATATCGAGGCTTCTCCGGGACACAGGGTCCCGAAGCTTGCAGTGAGTTGCCGCGGAGCTGGGCTCTAAGGCGGGACAAAGATTTTTCTCCAGAAATTAGTGCAACGTGAAAGAAGCAGGCGGGAGGGTGCACCCAACCCAGAGGTTGTATTTGACTTTGGGAGTGAATGGCACGTTTAATCCGGGGACTTTCTCCCCGATTCTGGCCCAGCACTACCACACCACCACCACACACACACCCAACAGGTTTGAAAACCTTGTTTCAGTGAAGCCTGAGGATCTCAAAAGGTCTTCGCCAGGGCTGGAAGTGGCAAAACCCGGTGCATCTCAGAAGGGGGACTCTAGCATTCTTAGGTACTGAAGTCACTGGGTCTCAAATCTGACGTGCTTACACGCACCTCCTGGGCTGGCGGCGGCTTGTGAGTGTGTGGACTCGCCTCGCACAGCCGGTCTGCGGTGTCTTCCACCCGCCCGCTCAGGGCTGTTCTCTTAATGAATTACTAATGAGTTAAAATTGGGCAGCAGGCTTAATTAAAGCGTAGAGACAATGTGTTTACCACATTGTAATTGAACTCATTAGGGCTATGGCTTTTTGTTTTTTAAGCAGCCGCCTTCCTTCTCTGCGTCGAATAATCTATGGGAAGCGTTTATTAGAGAAGGAGGGGGTAGGGGAAAACAGTCCATCAATTCTTTCAATGAAAAAGACGGGATGAGAATGGGGAGGAGGATTTAACCTCCACTCCACGGATGTCTTGGCAGGACCAGAGCTAGACCAAGGCTTCCCAAAAAGTTCCTAAGGTAGAGTGACCCGGTGAGAGCTGCCAGCACTTGGGAAGTTTCCAAGGGAAGGGCCAGACCGGAGCTGGAAAGGCTACCTTTGTAACACCACTCAGTCCTCCTGAATTCCCCCCAGTAGTCCATATCCCTACCATCCCCGCCCGGAGCCCTGGCCCCGAGAGCGCTGGACTCTGACTGGAACCCCTGGCTGGCGCTTGCCCCAGTAAACTGACACTTCAGAATGAGACAGATTCTGCCAACTTTTCTTTAAAAAGCAGCACATGAGTTTGGCCCTAAAGCTTTGCTCCCTGGTGGTGCTGAGGACTCACTCGCCAGTTCAGCTTCCCCAGGCCCTCCTGTCCCCAGCCCCCATATCCCAGTTCCGAAGATGCACAGTGTGTGCCCTTGATCAGCACTCCCCTGGGACTCCGGCCCCCCCACTCCCGGCCGGACCTCACCTCAAGTGGCAGTTCCGCGGGGACTGGGGGAGCAGTACCCGCTCGTAGTGGACTGCCCAAGGGCGACACGCGAGAGGCACACCTGCGAACCCTGGGATAACCGTTTTCCTGGCAGGGAGCCCAAGCTCCCAGCCCAGGCAGCACGACCCCAAGGCAAATCTCTCCCTCTTGCCCCTGGCCCCACTCCAATTATCAGGCCTCCAACCCCTGCAGGCCTGTTTTCTTTCTTGTTTTGGATCATTATGGGTTGGAAGGGTGAGGGCTGGGAGCCTGGGGCTGGTGCAGCGCTCCTCGCCTTGGCCTGCCCTGCCTGACCAACAGGCGGCGTCAGAGATCTAGGTCTGAGCTGGGGAGTGGGGGGGTGCGGATCTGAGCAAGCTAACCGAGAAGCTGGAAGCGAGGAGAGCGACCCTCACCCCAAACTTATAAACTTGCCCAGGAGGGGGGTGGGAAAAGCTGTTGGTGGCAGAGGGCCGCCGCAAAGGGGTGAGGAGGGACGGGACAGAGAAGAGGCGGAAGACCCGACCGCAAGCAGGAGGGCAGAGGACCGCGGGCTGCGGGCTGCGGGCGGCGGCGGCGGCGATTTCCTCGCGGGGGAGGCGGCTGGCGCGGCTGGAGGCAGAGAAGCGGTGGAGCAGCGGAGCGCGAGTCAGGCGGGAGGACCGAGCGTGGAGGGCCGGAGACGGCGAGGGCGGCGCAGACAGGTAAGTGGCCTCGTCCTCCGTCCTCGGCCTCCCTCCTTTGGGAGAAAACTGGTTTGAAAGGGACTCCAGGAACTTCCGGCCCTGGCACATCCCCACAATTGACCCCTACCTTTTCCCCTCCCCTCCCGCCTTAAACGCACACCCATCCCCAAGTCCCCACCCCGCATCATTTGTAGATTTTGTCAAAGCCTCCCACCCTATCTATCCGCCACCACATCCCACCTCCTCTCTCCGCCTGACCCGGGAGGTTGAGGTAAATTGTCTCTAATTTGTTGCTAAAAGATTAATTGCTGAGGGTGGGTCGATTTGATTAAGGCAATTAATCTTTGGTTACAGCGTTCTAGTGTCACTTGTGTGTGGGGGGGGGCGGTATATATATATAGAGAGAGGAGGAAATTAGACTTTTTGGAAAAGCTGTGGAAAGATTCTGCCCTCCTGGAACTCTAGCCCCCTCTTCGCGCCCGCACTCCCGCAGCCGGTAGAGCCCACACCGGGGTTTCAGCACCGGCAAGCCCGGACAGCGACTCCCACGAGCTTGCCTAGTAACTTCCGGGTCCCCGGAGTTTACCAGGCAGGCGGAGGCAGAGCCTGACCGGGACTCAGTACTCCCCCTCCCCCCACCCCACGTCCTCTCTGTCCCCAGCCGGACCATTGGGCCTCGCTTTCCCCCACTTCAAAGCAGGATCCGGCCAAATAAGGTCCTTGAAAAACCCTAATACTCAAACCCACCTGGAGGCAGGAAAGGGAGAAACCTCCCACAAACGCTCTAGAAAAGTTCCCAAAGCGGAGTTGTATCTTTTCGTGAATAATTAACGCTGGTCATAAATAACTGATGGAGGCAGTGGAGAAGGGAAGAGGGAGGAGGCGGGTGAGAGCCAGAGTGGCCAAAGAGAGATCGAAGAGTTTGTTAAAGAACCATTAAGGAAGCCTTGCTGGGAACGGCATTGCTCTGTAGATCACGAAGAGCGGTTCCACCCAAGCCAGGGGTAAAAGCGGGGAAGGGAGGCGCCCAGGGGACCGGGGGTTGTGCTGACCAAGCCTCGAGCATCCATTCAGGACCGATCTCAGCACTTGCCCCATCGCCTCTCCTCCACCCAGGACTCATCATCCCAGAGCCCTCCAAATGCTAGTAATCCTCTAGTCATCTTCCCATCCCCATGCCCACACCCAAAGTGCAGGAATTCTAGGCTAGATAGCAGAGGCTCAGGGATGAACCTGGTTTTTGAGCTCTGTCAGTTCTGGCCAGGCCTGTGGCAAGTCCTGCCCAGCCCAACTAATTTGCAGGCACCTCTCTAAAGTGTTCCCCAGCCCCAATCCCAGACCGTACCATTTCATTCTTTTTAAACTAACCCAAAATTTTGGGACTCCAGCTTCCAGCTGATTCTTTCCCATGTGCCCACACCAAAACCTGGAAGAACAGGGTATTTACACACACACACACACACACACACACACACACACACACACACTGCTCCATGCTTTTCCATTGCCCCTCTGCCATCTCCAATTCCTGACTTTCTCTAAAGGTGACAAGCATGTCGACATCTGGCACCTTGTGTCCATCCCAGCTCTGACCTGAGACTCCTACGCAGGGGTTTTAGAACCTGGAAGAAAATCCAAGAAGAAACCCTTGCTCCTAGGCTGGAGGCCTATGCCAGGGCCTTTTGGGCCCTCTAGAAAACACTGGTCTATCACCAGACAGACAGCCCTAGACAGCCAGTGCATGTTTTTGGAGTGAAACTCCCTAAGGCCCCTTAGCTGAGCAGCCAGCATGATCCATCACAGGAGCTCCATGATGCTATCCCACACGCAAAGCCATGTCTTTTCCTAGTGTAACTGGCATAGGTCCTGCAAAGATGATATTGGAGGCTGCACCTACCACTACTGACTGAGGTTGGGTTCTGACTTGGGGGCAGGCAGAAACCTCTTTCTGAGCCTTCCCATTGGTTAACAGCTTCAACCACACCCACTTCTGCAATTACCAGCTCCTGACCTCTGGATATGCCAAAGGCCAGTCTGGCTTTTCTGGGCTGGGAGCTAAAAGTAAATTCCAAAGAGGAAAATTGGTGGCCAGACCTCAAGAAGCCTAGATTTTTAATGGAAATTCTCTCTTCTACTTGTGTTATAAAAAAGTAAACAGTCAAACCAGTTTTCTTTTTTCAACCACCTCATCCCAACCCAACACTCTCAAAACCTTGAGCTCTTACCTTCTTAAGAACTGTGAAGTGCTGAGTGGGGAAGGAAAATGGAGAGAGTATAGGGAGGTTTTAAGGAATTGTCTCTCTGCCTAAATAGGGGCATTACAAGCCAGGAGGACTGGGAAACTAGACAAAAGGGTGGGAGGAAATCAAAGCTAGGGGGTGGGTGTCCTAGCCCTGGAGCCATGGATTGTTTACTTCTCATATAAAATATAACTCCCCCAAGCAGGAAGTTACTGCAAACAAATATCAATAATGAATGAATCTCCTGTAATAAAATACTTACATAATTAGCACAAGTCAAGTGGTTGCATTATGTTAACCTTTTGCAACTCTGAGCTGGAAAATTTTGCTCCAGAATTCCTCAAAATGCTGTTTTCATTCTCAAAAGACAGTAAGAGCTAAGCGTTCACCCAGCCTTCCACTCTGTTGTAATATGGTTTTCCATTTCTAAACCAGAACATAAGTACTTCTGAAATATAACAGAAAACTCTCTTTGGTGAATTCAGAACAGTCATTAACATTCAGTTTTAAGTGAATGTTAACAGTAAATAAAGAAATCTCTTGATTGTAATAGTAGTAACAAAGCAATAATTACCCAGTAGGTGGTCATCAGTAATGATAAATGTATCATTATTACTGTGTGAGTCTGGGAACTCGGTTTTGGAAAGTACTTCAGACTTTTTAGTAGCATGGCTGGTTACAAAGCATTTCTTAGCCTGCAAAAGCCATATAATTTTATACACAATTTAGGTGAAAATAAATTTAAATCTGTATATTACATTTTTAATTTCAAGTTAGTAATTAAAGTTGGTTCATTATATCTCCTCTGAAACCCTCAGTGCTCATCTCCGCGGTTTGTTTGTACAATTTGTTTCTAAGACACCCAAGGTTACACAGTTCTAAAAGATGGAAAATTTAATTATTTGCCAACATTAAGAGTTTGTTGATGATATCATAATGTATCTTGAAAAAGTTTCAGATTGGTATTGCCTTTGGTCTGGTGAGTTATGTTTTCAGTTTGAACCCCTAGCCCCATTGAGGAAAGCCTTCTTTTTAAAAGAAATTGCTTTTAAATGCACAAAAAATGAAAAATTCCTCTGAATATTCACTGGTTGCTATTTTTTCTGGAAGAAAAAGCCAGTGACTCAGATTTCTACACTCCTTTTCCCTGAAATTTATTTTACTAATATCTAATTTCACCTTTGGCTACCACTGAGTTAACAACTGCAGGCAGGGGGAAACTTGAAAGCATGATGCTTATTGGGCAGCCAGAGACACATGATATTTTAACAGTGTATTAGCTAATGGGATCAAGCTTGACGACAAAGTAGAAAATTTCCAAGTAGGGAGAGGGTGGGAGGGGAGAAAACAGGAAGGGGAAAAGAATACTTTCATTCCCCAGGAAATAAAATCCAATGTTCCTTCCACCAGTGTGAGCTAGGGAGATGTTAAATGTGTATCTATGTAATTTTCTTTCTTGTGACACGTCAACAGACAATTGAAACTGCTACACCTCTGTCTCCCCTCCCCAAGCTTTAAAAGGTCCTGCTCCACACCTTTTCTGCATCTTCAGCCACAGTTTCTTCTTAAATTAGTTCCCTGAAATAAAATAGCTCACTTTTTTCTTTTAACTCCAAACCACATTTCTTATTCTTGGTGGTAGTTGGAGTCTTCATACAATTAAAGACTCTTTTCCATAAATCCACCCAAATGCTTGCCTTGGTTTTTCTCTCCCACAATCTCTATTTCTTGCTCCACTTTCTCCCTCTCCTTTTCTCTTTTTCTCCTCTCCCTTCTTTAGGAGTGGCAATCAAAAAAGGCAGGCATCTTGCTTGTTTATTCATTATTATAGCAGCATCTTTGAGATGCATCTTTGCCAATGAAAACTCCATGTAGATGCCTACCCTTTTGTTGTGGCAGCCTAGGTTATTCAGGAGCAGAGACAAAAGCCTGAAGTGATGTGATCTAAATGAGCTCTGGGGTTTTCCAGCTGGGACCACCTCCATTTCAATGGACCCCCTCCTTCCCAACATGGGGAGGAGGGAAGTGAAGGGGGCGGGCACATATGTGTATGCATGCACTGAAAGAAAGAAGGAGACAGGGGAGGGAGAGAGCCTAGTGGGCTATTCCTTATGCCAGTGTCCTTCATCGGTGCACATTTGCAGGTGTTTTCAGGAAGCACGCATCCATGGGCCCATGTATGTCCTCAGGTATTTTGTGTACCTTTTAATTTTATCCTGGTCAAGTAATATTTGCCAAAGAACCAACAAGTACACCAATTTCATATTCCATTCTCAATTTGATTACTTCATGTAACTTCATTTATTCTTCCTTTTCTCTTTTTACTACTTTCAGCATAAATACAAATAAAGAACTCTTCTTTCCAAAAAAAAAAAGAAAAATACCCTGCTGTGTTTACAAGTTTATGAGGACTTGTGAAGAAAAGTGAATTCTCTGTTACAAAAAAAGAAAGTCCAACAGCAAATGTTTGCATTAGTCCCTAGCCCCTGAGAACTGCTAGGGTAAGAGCCTTCTTTGCTACTTACCCAAGGGCAAGTTTTCGTGTGGGAATGATTTTCTATGATTAAGGGGAATTAAGTCTGGGTTCATTTTCCCACAGTCTTATTTCTTACAAAGGTATCTCTTTGAAATGCTTTTTCACTTATTCACATAGTCCTTGGTGCAATGGGAACTCAAGGGATTGCTGGAGCAAGGATATAAGCCCTGCAAAATGTGTTCATTTTCCCTTCATTTCCCCAATTCTGGTTTAGATTTTTATGTTCATGCCTCACTGTACTTCTGTCAGGCTGCCCTGAAATTGTTTAACATTGTTTATAAATATTTTGGAGAAGGCATAAAGAGTCAAAGTCAGCCTCAGAATGCTAAGAGGCCTTTCTCATTTCTTCTATAACTTCCATCATGGATGAATCTTTGGTTTGCTACTGGCCCTTGGCTTGCTTCATGTAACTCCAGCTAGAGCAATGGAGGAAAATCCAGGGGGTCTGAGCTGGACTTGCCAGGCTGCAAATAGCTCCTTTGGGTAGAAAATGAGAACTGAGGGCTATCAGCAATCACATCATTATGACCATTATCATTGCTAATTTTTATTATCAACTTATTTAAAAATGGATTAAGCAAACACTGGCTGGGGCTCTGGTCACCTGTATATAAAATTTACACTGGACCAACTAGGGGCCTAGTTTTAGTGAATGGATGCAGTTATAATGAAAAGGACTAAAATTCCACCAGGGAATGTGGTTCTTTCTCTGATCACCACTAAGCTAAAATGTCCTTCATGCCCTTTATTCTGAAGCTACTGAAAATTTCTAACATGTGTTGTAACAGTACAGTCCTAGCTCTTGTTACCATTCTCTGAGGAAGGTGTTTTTAAAGCTACCATGTATTAAATGACTACCTTGTGCCAAGCACCTTACATACATTATCTTATTTGATTCTCACAGTACTGCTGTGGGCCCCATATATATCTTTTCATTTTGCAGATGAAGAAATTGGGACTTGGGGAATTTAGGTATCATAGCAAAATTTCACATCTAGCAAGTGATCGAGGAGAAATTTGTACCTGACTGAATCTCCTGTACTTTCTGATACACTGGAATTCTTCTGTCCCTGACAGTTCTGTCAGTCCTCCAGTTTCTTTCCAGGCCATGCAGGTGTCCTTTTGCAGACTTGCAACTAACAGAGAAACCATTTCTTGCCCTACCTAATGCAGCAATGCCAGGGACACCTCTGTCAGGTACACAGAAGCAGTAATATTTCTGTCTTACAGCTGAGAACAGGGTAAGAGGGGTTGACTGAAAGGGATAAAGTCTGGGGTTGTTTGTTTTTGTTTTTACCTGTAGCTGTCATGGATTCTCCAACACCCAGTCTGGAAGTGAGAGGAGAGAAATATCTGGTATTCCTGATTGTAATGAATTTATATTAAGGCCTTTATCTTCTTTTTAGATCAAAGCAAAAAAAATGGAGTGGGGCTGGGGAGTGGCTGGATTTCTTAGTCCTTGGAGATGAAGCAGATGTGGCAGAAGTAGAGGGTATGTTTCTGTGTCTCCCTTGCCTGCTTCTTAAGTCTACAAGGCCATGCTTGAGCCCAGAGCCGAATCTAGGGCTCGAATGTTTGGTTACAGGCTGGAACGCTGCTCCCGGGAGGGCCTTGAACGCGCGCAATAGGATCTGCTTAAGCCTCGGAGCGGTGCGTTCGCGTCAGCACCGCGGACAGCTCCAGACTTTTGCTCCGACGTTGGGCTGGAACTCGCAGGGTCCACCCCCTCAGCTCGGAAACTGACTGCTTCCAAAGGAGAGGATGCCCCGACCAGGTTAGGGTTCGCTTCAACCCGTTGTTAAAAGCTATAGCTGGAAACCTCTATCCACGCTGCCGCTCCGGCTGGCCGCGTGCGCCTGCACCGAGGCGTCGCCTCTCCAGTTCCAAGGGGACCAGCTCGGTTTGTGGTTTTCCTTTGGGTCCGGTGTCTGGGCTCCTTTACCTGTCCCTGGCCTGGGTGAACCGCAGCCGCCCGGAGCGGAGATGAGAGTGGAAATGCTCTCCTCCGTGCGGTGATAGATCATGCAAACGGGTGACACCAGTTTAACCAATAAAACAATTTGAATCAATTAGCCGGCTGAGGAGAGTCCCGACGTGTAAAATGCATGTCAGCTCGAATAGGAAAGCATTGATTAACTCGGCCCCGACCCGCCGCCGTCTCCCTCCACCGCCGGCTCCTCCCTGAGCCTGCCAAGCAGGGTCTCTGGGGCCAAAACAGGGACTGACAAGGATCAGGCGCCCTGGTCAGGGACAGTAAAATGGAACGGCATTGAAGGACCATGAGGAGACTTGTTCAAACTTGAGGAGAAAGCAAAGTGTCGGAGAGACAATAGGCAGCAGAAAGTTACTCACAGATTCAAAACAAACAAGCTGCAATTCCAAAATCCAGCTCCAGATTCGAGGTGAAGATTCTCTGGAACATGGAGTTTGACTTTGAACAATTGTTCTTCACCTTCACCTTCCAAAAATGTAATGCACCTGACCGCTGAAACAGGCACCCTAGGCTCATTGGGGAAATAATACATCTGGCTAATTCTTAGAACTATTTGTGCAAAAATACTTAACCGAACATAGCACATTTCTCTTTGCAGTGAAACTTCTTTGCATTAAAATGAAGTCACAGGTGTGTGTAGCAGCAAGCCCCCAAAGTAATGTAAAAATGTTTGTTTAAAGAGCAGGTGAGAAGGTGACTACAGGTATCACCAGGTATGGATTCACTCCTCAGGGTAACCCTGGATGGGTAGGAAGGCAAAGATTCATCCTGCTTTCCCTTTCAAAGAAAGATATTTCTGAAGGTACTAAAAAAAAAAAAAAAAGTAGGCATTTGTAAGGGGAAGAGGAGCCTTTGGGGCCAAAGATGGGAACAGCATGATAAAAAGGGAAGACTCCATTGTCCTCCGCAGCAACCAGGCATTTCTCTGTGGTCCATCAATGAAGTGATAGGAGTTTTTGTTTCTTCTGTTGATATCTAACACAAAGCCAGCTCCCCATTTTTAAGACTAAAAATCCTCCCCATTTCCGGGCTTTCTTTCCATGAAGCTAACAGGGACCCCATTTTGTTGGGTCTTGGGCCTCTAACCCAAGAGAGGAGGCAGGTAAGGTGGGAAGAATTAGTCCTAGCCCTGGAACCTTCAGGAGAGAGAGAGGCCGTTAGCCTTCCTGGGAAGGGATTTGTGAATGACAATGACGCTCTTTTGAGCTGGGCAGGCATAAAGCCTGAGTTTTCATTCTGTTTAGGATGGGAGGCTTGGAGGGCACTAGGTGGGGAACGCTCTGTTGACTTCGGCCCCTTAGGAGCCTAATTCGTGCCACTAATGCCGTTAGGAAATAGATGGGCAAAAATTATTTCACTGCCATTTAAAACTTATGCCCAAATGTACATTACACTTTTCATGGTTCTTAAACTGTGTTTTCAGCATATTAATTTAAACAGTCACAAATCCTGTATCCCTCACTTTTCTGTTTGACTCTCCTGGGTTTGAGGAAGTGTTAAGATTTCACATTTTTAGTCTTGTTTAGTGGTGATTTTTTGTTGATACTATAATGGAGTCCATCTGGACTTCCGGGTTTGTGGAAGTTGTTTGATCGTCTCCACATTTGACTGCCCCACTTCGAGCCTGTGGGTTTCACCAAGCAGCAATTGAAAATTCAGTTATCATAACAAAGGAAAAACTTCAAGGGTCCTCCAATCCCACCCCCTGCAGGTATCCTTCTTGTTCTCTAAATAAATTGTTTCTTCCTTTTCTGATAAATCAGGGGTGGTCATTTTGACTTCTAATAGCTGATCAATTAGGGGACAAGTGACACTTCATTATATGCTAGGGTGTGCTTCTTTTTGGGGAAAGTACACGGAATGGTTCTTTCTCATCCTGGTTGTCTTTATTTTATTTTATTTTCAGGTCATAGTTCTCTGAGAAATTTACTTCTCCTGGGAAATGGCAACTTGTTCAAGGGCAAGTCAGGGTCGGGGGTCTCGCTGCTTTCCTATTTCACCTTCTCCTTGTATTTAGGTGGTTTGCATGGATTGCATGTCTTATAAAATGGGTTAAAGATGAGTGAAGTTTATAGATGAGTGCACACATGCAGTCATTGGGGATCCTCATTTAATTGTACACTTACTAAAATAAAGAATGCTGCAATGGCTTTCTGTATCTTGTCCCAAAGAGCAAATGTATATTCGAAAGTGAGGACATCTCTATGCTCCCTTCCAAGTTTTTGGATTGGGGACCCCACACCGAAACTTCTCCCTTTTTTCTCATTTCACAGTGTTTCAAAGGAGGCGCTGAAGCTATTCTATTCTCTCGCTGACTGTGGTTTCTGTATCTTCGGAGACACAGTGAGGCTACTGGTTGGCAACATGTACCAGAGGGAACATTCGTGAAGGAGGGTGGCTCAGAGAAATAATGGGAAGGGATATAGTCCATTTAGAGGCGTCTTTCTAGAATCCGGGGCCTCCAGGATCCAGGTCCCCGGGATGCACGCAGCCTATTCGGCTTTCCACTCCTCAGTCAGATCTGCGGCTCCAGCCCCACTGCTGCCTTTTGCTCCCGCGTTGGAGAGATTGTTGTCAACTGCAGGTTGGTTAGGTGTTAGCTTCGTGCCTGCTGAGATAGGATCTCGATGTTGCTCGCTCTCGTTTTTGCTCTCCCCCTCCCTCCCTGTAACACGCCAGCCCTTTAATGTGGAGTGTCAGGGAGACGGTGACGTCACCTTGCCCGCTGGGTGGCGTCCCCTCGGTCCGACACGAGTTCAGAGACAGAGAAAGGCGCTGTCAGACTGCGCTCCACCTGGGGCTCGCCTGCCGCGGGTCTCCGCACGCCCACACTTTCTGTGGCGGAGAGGACGCCCAGCAGCAGTTCAGGCCGTGGGTCTCCCCGGCCGGGGTTCGAGCGCCATTAGCGCCGCTGAGCTCCCAGGATCTTGACGCGAAGCCCTCCGGAGTCCGGCCCGCTGGATTCGAGGACCCGCTTGGATGCTTCGCCTCCGAGCGCCCTCGGAAGATGGGCCGGCAGCCACGCTCGTGAAGACACCTAGGGGTTACCAGGTACTGCCGGAACCCTCGGCTCTGACTCTGCACTCCACGCGCGGGTCACTGTTTGAGCTTCCCAGCGGTGGGATTTTCCGGGTTAGGTTGCGGGGCAGCGGCGGGCGTTGGCGGTGACAGGTCTGGGAGCCAGGGGAATTAAGTTGCGGGGTCACTGGCTCCTGAGTCGCATAGAAAGTTCGCCAGCTTCCTTTCTCAGTTCAACTAACTTTTGTCTCTTTCTCCTCACTCGCTTTTTAAAAAATCCCTCAACCTAAACCCTCTTGTGTCTCTGCTCTGACAGGAGTTTCTGGGAGGGCTTGGGGTGAAAGTGGAGGATACCCAGGAGGCGACACTTTTGCCCAGTCTACATCTGCTAAGGCTGCCGATATCTAACACAACGCCATCTCCCCGCCAGGGCCAGGCCCGCTAAGCGCGTTGCTCCGGAGCAAGAGTTCCTGCTATCCCAGGGTCTTATTAAGATAATAAGAATCTTGTTTGGGAGGGAAATGAGCGTTGAAGGACCATTTGGCGAGGCTAGGGCTGGTTGTGTCAGGCCCAGGTGTCACCGTGCCTTGAACTGCCATTCAACGCCCTGCTCCCTGGAAATATTGTCTCTGATCCATACAAAGTGACAAGCCAGGCTCTCATCTTGTTTGATCGCGTCGAGGTTTGTTCAGCCTTCCTGGAGGCTGCGAAATGTAATGAGAGCTGAGGATCCAGGGGGCAGCAGGGCAAAGGGATCAGGATAGATGTCGAAGGGGCCCAGAGAGGGCAAGAATATGACAATTTGGGTGAAGGGGTACAGCAGTGTATCCTCTGAAATCGTTGTAATAACAAACTCCAGTGTACTTGGCCAAGTGTGGCAATGCTACTGGCCACCAGTGATCTCCCAGGGCAAGGACAGTCTTACCCATTTCTGTGCCTCACATGACATGTAGCTACGGAAATGTCACTGTTTTCCCAGGGAATGAGCCATTGCTTGTTTAAGTTAGCAGCATTTGTCACAGGGATTTCTTTTGCTTCCTTTATGTGTACTTTCAATTTACTGCGTATTTTCCCCCCATTATGGTATCCCATTGACTGGGGATGATAGGAATTTTACCACAGGCCCAGTCCTGGGCTTCCACTTTCAACACTCCTAGATACAACCTAGTCACAGATTAACTAGGTAGGCATAACCGTGAGGCATATTTCCCCAAGATATAGAAGTAACTACATAGATCAGACAAAGAAAAGTCAGAGAACGTGATTCACCTGACAACTAAATGTGCCTTTTAAAGCCTACCAATAATGATCCCCAAAATTGTTGGTTTCTTTGCACTGTTTCTGGGCTTAACACACTTGCCTGTACTTATTTGCTCGTTGTCATGAAAGTGACAGAAAACAGTTTTCAAATGTCTACAAGTCTGCAACTTCACCTTTATAAGCTACCTATCTGGAACCAAAAACACTCAGTCAGCAAGTGGCTTTTGAAAAACTGAAAGTGAAACGCCCTGCTTTGGTGCAATCATGCATATGGCTCTGGACATTTTTCCATCTTTCTGAAAAAGATTCTAATTACAGTACCAAAATATCTAAAGGCAAAGATGGGGGACAAGGGATTTTGTTTTGCTCTAATGAGCTGTGTCTCAACCAGCAGTGAATTTCTCCCAAGGAAACCACAGATACCACAAAAATCACTTTTTAAAAGGTTGGGTTGGTTTTTTAACCAAAATCAATCTATTTTCAAACAAATGCAAATGGTCTCTCTTTCTAAATATGGGTTTCCGTGGCCAAGCCCCAGTTTTCCATAACTTATCTAGTCTGTACTAGTCACAACTGTCATCATTACTTCTTAATTTCTAGCAGGCAAGTCATTTTATTCTAACAGCTTCTATAAATTGGGAGTAAGGTCTTGAGTTTCTTAAGAGTTGACTGCTTTTTCTTAACATACAGTTACTTTACTTTGGATATTTAGAACCGAAGAAACGTGCTTCCAAAGTCCTGCATTTCTAAAGGGCGACCCTGAAGAAAATTGAGAGATGGCTTCCTGTGCCTGACACTTGGTCCCTTTACCCAATGATTAATATCTTAACCAAAGAAAAGAAGTTATTATAAGTTAGCAACTCAACCCAATTCTCTGTTTTGGACGGAAAAGGCTCTAGTCAACGCTTTTTCCTTTCCCTTCCAGTCTCCAAGGCAGACCCGGAGGGCTCGGCCCGGGCTTCCGCGGCAGAGGAGATGGCTTCCAGCCCGCTGCCGGGGCCCAACGACATCCTGCTGGCATCGCCGTCGAGCGCCTTCCAGCCCGACGTGCTGAGCCAACCACGGCCAGGCCACGCCAACCTCAAACCCAACCAGGTGGGCCAGGTGATCCTCTATGGCATTCCCATCGTATCTTTGGTGATCGACGGGCAGGAACGCTTGTGCCTGGCGCAAATCTCCAACACTCTCCTCAAGAACTTCAGCTACAACGAGATCCACAACCGCCGTGTGGCGCTGGGCATCACGTGCGTGCAGTGCACGCCAGTGCAACTGGAGATCCTGCGGCGCGCCGGGGCCATGCCCATCTCATCGCGCCGCTGCGGCATGATCACTAAGCGTGAGGCCGAGCGCTTGTGCAAGTCATTCCTTGGTGAAAACAGACCGCCCAAGCTCCCCGACAACTTCGCCTTCGACGTGTCACACGAGTGCGCCTGGGGCTGCCGCGGCAGCTTCATCCCCGCGCGCTATAACAGCTCCCGCGCCAAGTGCATCAAATGCAGCTACTGTAATATGTACTTCTCGCCCAACAAGTTCATCTTCCACTCCCACCGTACGCCTGACGCCAAGTACACGCAGCCGGACGCAGCCAACTTCAACTCGTGGCGCCGTCATCTCAAGCTCACTGACAAAAGCCCCCAGGACGAGCTAGTCTTCGCCTGGGAGGATGTCAAGGCCATGTTCAATGGCGGTAGTCGCAAACGCGCGCTGCCCCAACCGGGCGCGCACCCCGCCTGCCACCCGCTCAGCTCCGTCAAGGCGGCCGCGGTGGCAGCGGCAGCTGCGGTAGCCGGAGGCGGGGGACTGCTGGGCCCGCATCTGCTGGGGGCGCCCCCGCCGCCGCCGCCGCCGCCACCTCTGGCGGAGCTGGCGGGCGCGCCGCACGCCCATCACAAGCGGCCGCGCTTCGACGACGACGACGACTCGCTGCAGGAGGCGGCCGTCGTGGCCGCCGCCAGTCTTTCCGCCGCCGCCGCTAGCCTCTCGGTGGCCGCCGCCTCGGGCGGCGCCGGAGCGGGCGGGGGCGGCAGCGGGGGCGGCTGCGTACCCGGCGTCGGCGTCGGCGCCGGAGCGGGCGCGGCAGCTGGCGCCAAAGGCCCTCGCAGCTACCCGGTCATCCCCGTGCCCAGCAAGGGCTCGTTCGGCGGCGTGCTGCAGAAGTTCCCGGGCTGCGGGGGCCTCTTCCCGCACCCTTACACCTTCCCGGCTGCAGCGGCCGCCTTCGGCTTGTGCCACAAGAAGGAGGACGCTGGCGCCGCGGCTGATGCCCTGGGTGGCTCGGGCGGCGCAGGTGCGGCGCCCAAGGCCGGCCTGTCGGGCCTTTTCTGGCCCGCCGGCCGTAAGGACGCCTTCTACCCGCCCTTCTGCATGTTCTGGCCTCCGCGGACCCCAGGCGGGCTTCCCGTGCCTACCTACCTACAGCCCCCACCACAGCCGCCCTCCGCGCTCGGCTGCGCGCTTGGAGAAAACCCGGCCCTGCTGCGCCAGGCCTTCCTGGACCTGGCCGAGCCGGGCGGCGCGGGTGCGAGCGCCGATGCCGCGCCCCCGCCGGGTCAGCCTCCTCCGGTGGTGGCCAACGGCCCGGGCTCCGTAGCGCCGCCTCCTGCGGGGGGAGCGGGTGCACGCGACGCTCTCTTCGAGTCGCCCCCGGGCGGCAGCGGCGGGGACTGCAGCGCGGGTTCTACGCCGCCGGCCGACCCCGGCTCCGTGTCTGGGGCAGGGGCCACGGCGGCCGGACCGGGCCCCGCGGGTGCCCGAGTGCCCGCGCCCCACCATCCACACCTCCTGGAGGGCCGCAAGGCGGGCGGAGGTAGCTACCACCACTCCAGCGCCTTCCGGCCGGTGGGCGGCAAGGACGACGCAGAGAGCCTGGCCAAGCTGCACGGGGCGTCGGCGGGGGCGCCACACTCTGCCCAAGCGCACCACCACCATCACCATCACCACCCGCACCACCACCACCACCATCATCCCCCTCAGCCGCCGTCACCGCTGCTGCTCCTGGTCCCGCAGCCCGACGAGCCGGGCTCCGAGCGCCACCACCCGGCCCCGCCGCCCCCGCCACCCCCGCCGCCCCCGCTGGCCCTGCAGCCGCACCACCGAGGCCTTCTGTCCCCTGGCGGCACCAGCTGCAGCTACCCTAGCGAGGACAGCTCCGAGGAAGAGGACGACGAGGAAGAAGAGCAGGAGGTGGACGTGGAAGGCCACAAGCCCCCCGAGGGCGAGGATGAGGAGGAGGGTCGAGACCCTGACGAAGACGAGGAGGAAGACGAAGAGACGAGGGTCCTGCTGGGGGACCCCTTAGTCGGGGGCGGCCGGTACCTCCAGGGCCGAGGAATGTCAGAGAAGGGGAGCAGCCGGGACCGCGCGCCGGCCGCCGCGGGCGCTTTCCCGCTCGCCCTGAACTCCAGGCTGCTGCAGGAGGACGGGAAGCTGGGTGACCCCAGCGGCTCGGACCTGCCCCCGCCCCCGCCCCCGCCCCTGGCCCCCCAGAAAGCGAGCGGCGGCGGTAGCAGCAGCCCGAGCAGCCCGGTCCACCATCCATCACTGGAGGAGCAGCCCTCCTACAAAGATGTAAATATCCCCTTTAGGCTCCTTCAAGCTAATTATTATTATTTAAATGTACCTTTAGGCTGAATCCGTTACATTTGCGCAGGAAAGATGAATCACCAGATTTCCCCACA